>NC_046291.1:29005000-30466250 GCF_004115265.2 Rhinolophus ferrumequinum
GCTGTTTGACTACAGCATGACTATACACAATGCACTCAGGCACTTAGCATGGGCCTGGGACGTGGTAATTACTAACATATATGGAACATTCACCATATTGTCTGCGGAGCTGGTCCATGTTGTAATTACCATGTATAGTATACACAGAAAATAGACACATTCTGTCTTGCAGTATTTTAGATACATATTAATCTTGGTCACTGATGTTGATTTTTAAAAACTGTTTAATTGGAAAGAATTTCAAATGTACATAAATATTGCATAAATGAAAATAGCACAAAAAAACACTAGTATACCCTTTATCTAGATTCGCCTATTGTTAGTATTTTACCCCAATCGCTTTATGCAGGCCTCTCTGTGTTATTTTGTTTTGAACCAATTGAGAGTGAGTTACATACATCATGACCTTTTACCCCTAACTACTTCAGTTTGTGTTTCCTAAGAACAGATATATTCTCTTGCATGACCAGAATATGATTGTAAACTTTGGGAAATTTAATATTAACATAATACTTTTCTATAATCTACCATTTATTATTCCAATTTTGGGAGTTGACCCAGTAATGTCCTTTATAGCACTTTCCCCCTCTGGTATGTCAAGTCTAGGGTCATATGTTGTATTTTTTTGCCATGTCTCTTTAGCGTCTTTTAATCTGAAACTGTTCCACTGATTTTTTGTTTTTACTAGAATGCTCCTTATTTCTCTTTTAGCTGAAGTCTCCATGTGATTAAATTCAGGTCTTTTTTTTTCTTTTGTTCTTTCTTTTGCTAAATTCTTTTACATAAGAATAGCTGGTATACAATATTAGTTATATCAGTTTCAGGTGCACAATATAGTGATTTGACATTTTTATACCTTACAGTGTGATCATCCCACTAATTCTAAAAACCTGTCATCATACATACTTATCACAATTTTAGTGTCTAGAATCCCCTTTACCTTTTCACCCATTCTCCTTTTCCCTCCTCTCTGGTAACCATCCCTTTGGTCTGTTTGTATGAGTCTGTTTTTGTTTTGTTTTATGTTTTTTTTAGTTTCCACATAGTATTTGTCTTTCTATGTCTGCATTATTTCATTTAGCATAAAACCCTCTAGATCCATCCATGTTGCAAATGGCAAGATTTCAGGCTTTTTTTGTTGTTTTTTTTAAAGGGGAGCCAGGCTGGACAGGGAGGCTTCTATTGTTAAAACTGTGCCCCTTTTGAAATTTTCTTTTTTTTTAAAGATCTTTTTTTTATTGGGGAAGGGATACAGGACTTTACTGGGGAACAGTGTGTACTTCCAGGACTTTTTTCCAAGTCAAGTTGTTGTCCTTTCAATCTTAGTTGTGGAGGGCACAGCTCAGCTCCAGGTCCAGTTGCCGTTGCTAGTTGCAGGGGGTGCAGCCCACCATCCCCTGCAGGAGTCGGACCGGCAACCTTGTGGTTGAGAGGACACGCTCCAACCAACTGAGCCATCCGGGAGGCAGCTCAGCTCAAGGTGCCATGTTCAATCTTAGTTGCAGGGGGCAGAGCCCACCATCCCTTGCAGGACTCGAGGAATTGAACTGGCAGCCTTGTGGTTGAGAGCCCACTGGCCCATGTGGGAATCGAACTAGCAGCCTTCGGAGTTAGGAGCATGGAGCTCTAACCGCCTGAGCCACCAGGCCGGCCCAAGATTTCGTTTTTTTATAGCTGTGTAATATTCCATATTGTGTTTTTTGTGTACACACACACACACACACACACACCACAGGTTCTTTATCCATTCATCTATTGATAGAAACCTAAATTGCTTCCATATCTTAGCTATTGTAAATAATGCTATAATGAACATAGCGGTGCATATATCTTTTCAAATAAGTGTTTTCAGTTTTTTTGGATAAATACCAAGAAGTGAAATTGCTAGGTAGTATGGTACATCTATTTTTAATTTTTTGAGGGATCTCCATACTGTTTGCCATAGTGGCTAACAATTTGCACAAGGGTTCCCTTTTCTCCACATCCTGTTGTTTGTTGACTTTTGGTAATAGACATTCTGAATGGTCTGAGGTGGTATCTCATTGTGGTTTTGATTTGCATTTCCCTAATGATTAGTGATGTTGAGCATCTTTTCATGACTGTTGGCCATTTTTATGTCTTCTTTGGAAAAATGTCTTTCATGTCCTCTGCCCATTTTTTGATCAGATTGGGTTTTTTTCATTACTGAGTTGTATGAGTTCCTTATATATTTTGAATATCAACCTTATCAGAAGTATCACTTGCAAATATATTCTCCCTTTAAGGAGGTTATCTTTTCATTTTGTTGATGATTTCCTTCACTGTGCAGCAGCTTTTTAGTTTAATGACATCCCATTTGTTTATTTTTGTTTGTTTCCCGTGCTTGAAGGGACATATCCAAAAAGATATTACTCAGACTGATGTCAAATCGTTTATTACCTGTTTTCTTTTAGGAGTTTTATCGTTTCAGGCCTTATATTTAAGTCTTTAATCCATTTTGAGTTTATTTTTGTATATGGTGTAAGGCAGTGTTTTTTTTTTTTTTTTGCATGTATTTGTCCAGTTTTCCCAACACCATTTGGTGAAGAGACTATTGTTACTCCATTGTAAATTCTTACCTCCTTTATGCTACATTACTTGACCACATAAGCAAGGACTTTCTATTCTGTTCCATTGATCTATTTGTCCATTTTTGTGCCAGTACCATACTGTTTTGATTATTATAACTTTGCAGTATAGTTTGAAATAAGTAAATGTGGTATCTTCAACTTTGTTCTTCTTTCTCAAGATTGATTTGTCTATTCATGGTATTTTGTAGTTCCATATAAATTTTAGGATTATTTGTTTAGTTTTGAGAAGAATGCCATTGTATTTTGATAGGAATTGCATTGAATCTGTAGATTGCTTTCAGTAGAATGGGCATTTTAATGATATTAATACTTCCAGTCCATGAACACAGTATATCTTTCTATTTATTTGTGTCCTCTTCACTTCCTTTCTCTAATGTCTTATAGTTTTCAGACTTTTACCTACTAAGTTGAATTTATTCCTAGGTATTTTATTCTTTTGATGCAATTGTAAGTGTGATTGCTTTCTTAATCTCTCCTTCTGATTGTTCATTATTAGTGTACAGAAATGCAATGGATATCTGTATATTAATTGTGTATCCAGCTGCTTTACTGAATTATTTTAGTTCTACTCGTTTTTGGTGGACTCTTTAGGGTTTTCTATACATAGCATCATTCCATTTGCAAATAGTGACAGTTTTACTTCCTTTCCAATTTGATGCCTTCTATTTCTTTTTCTTGACTGACTGCTGTGGCTAGGACTTCCAATACTATATTGAATTACAGTGGTGTTATTCAGTTTTTCTCTTATATAATTACTATTTTATTTTATCCTCTCTTGCAATTACTATGCAGTCTGTGGAGAGACACTTTGTTGTGACCATGCACAAGTCTTCTTGCTCTTCATCAGAATTTCCACTTAGATTTAAGAATCATTGTTGCTTTTTCCCTGATTCAATCTTTACTGTAATGGGTGAAAAATGATGATTTTTCCATTCTTTTGTTGTGGTAGAAAACATATAACAAAAATTACCATCTTAAAAACTATGTTTAGTAATGTTAAGTATATGCAAATTGTTGTGAAACAGATCTCCAGAACTTTTTTTATAACTTTTAATTTTTACTTCTTTAAGTAGAAAAGATCAAAGATATCAATAAGAAAATATACAAAAGAAAAAAAAATGCTCACTGACAAAGGCAAAGTAAAACTAGTGGATCAACCAAATGTAAAGCTAGTACAAAGGTTAAAAGACAAAAGTGTGAAGACCATGTGTAATTACAACAGTAAATTAAGGGATAAACACACACACATGAAATAAAAAAGGACAAAAACATAAATGTGGACAGGGTGAGTAAAAATGGTAGTAATTTTAAAATGTGTTTGAACTTAAGTAACTATCAAAACAGAATGCCGTAAACAAAGATTGGTATATATGAAGCACATGATAACCACAAACCAAAAGTCTATGAGATTTACAAGAAATAAAGAAAAAAGGAAATCAAAATAACACTACAGAAAATTATCAACGTACCAGAGAAGAGAGCAAGAGAATAGGAAAGGAGCAGAGAACTACAAAAATGATCAGAAAGCAGTTAATAAAATGGCAATAACTACATACCTATCAATAATTACTTTAAACGTAATGGAGCAAATGCTCCAAATGACATAAGGGTGGCTGAATGGACCAAAAAAAACAGACCCTTACATCTGTGCCTACAAGAGACCCACTTCAGATTGAAAGACACACATGGACTGAAAGTAAAGGGACAGAAAAAGATATTTCATGCAAACGGAAACAAAAAAGCTGGAGTAGCAATACTTATACCAGACAAAAGAGACCTTTAGCCAGACTCATCAAGGAAAATAAAAGAAGGCCCAAATAAATGAAATTAGAAATGAAAGAGAAGTGACAAATGTTACCACATAGAACTCAACACCAAAAAGAACCAAAAAATCCAATTAAAAAATGGGGAGAGGACATGAAGAGATATTTCTCCAAAGAGGACATACAGATGGCCAACAGAGATATGAAAAGATGCTCAACATCACTAATCATCAGAGAAATACAAATTAAAGCCACAATGAGATACCACCTCACTCCTGTTAGAATGGCTGTCATCAATAAATCAACAACAAATGTTGGCAAGGATGTGGAGAAAAGGGAACCCATGTGCACTATTGGTGGGATTACAAATTGGTGCAACCACTATGGAAAACAGTATGGAGGTTCCTAAAACAATTTAGAAATAGAACTACCTGTGTATGACCTAGCAATTCCACTCCTGGGTATTTATCCAAATAAATCCAAAACACTAATTCAAAAAAAATATATGCACCCCTATATTTACTTCAGTATTATGCACAACAGCCAAGATGTGGAAACAATCAAAATGCAGATCAACAGATGTTCTTTGTCCATCTATTGGACAGATGGACAAAGAAATTGTGGTACATTTATACAATGGAGTATTACTCTGCCATAAAAAGAATGAAATCTTACCATTTGCAACAACATGGATGGAAGTGAAATAAGTCAGAAAAAGACAAATGCCATATGATTTCAGTTATATGTGGGATTTAAAGAAAAAAATAAATGAACAAACAAAGCAGAAATAGACTCATAGATACAATGAACAACCTGATGGTTGCTAGATTGGGGGGGTTGGGGGAATGGGTGAGAAAGGTGAAGGGAATAGGAAGTACAAATTAATAGTCACAAAATAGTCACGGGGATGTGAAATACAATATAGGGAATATAATCAATAGTGTGAAAACTATGGTGTCAGATGGACATTAGACTTATCAGGGAATCACTTTATAGATTACATGCATGCCTAACCATTGCACTGTACACCTGAAACTAATATAAAATATAAAATGTCAACTATAATTATATATGTGTGTGTGTGTGTGTGTGTGTGTGTGTGTGTATGTATTTATATGTATGAGATGTAAAGTACAGCATAGGGAATACAGTTAAGGGTATTGTAATAGCTATGTATGATGTCAGATGGGTAGTAGACTTCTTGGGGTTATCACTTTGTAAGGTGTTTGAATGTCTAATCATTATGTTGTTTTTGTACACCTGAAAGTAAACTAATAATACAAAAATTTTTAAAATGTAAAAAATATATTCAGAAATCAGTTGCATTCTTATATACCAATAACAAAATATGAGAAACAGAAATTAAGAAAACAATCCTATTTACAATTGCATCAAAAAGAATAAAATACCTAGGAATAAGTTTAACCAAGGAGGTAAAACACCTGTACTTAAAAAACTACAGGACATTAAAAAACAAATTGAAGAAGATACAAATAATGTAAGAAAATACTGTGTTCATGTATAGGAAGAATTAACATCATTAAAATGTCCATACTATTAACAATTGTCACCCCAATAAATTAAAAAAAAAGTCCATATTATCCAAAGCAATCTACAGATTCAGTACATCCTATTAAAATTCCAATGGCATTTTTCACAGAACTAGAACTAATAATCCAAAAATTTTTATGGAACTGCAAATGACCCCGAATAGCCAAAGCAATCTTGAGAAAGAAGAACAAAGCTGGATATCAAACTGTACTACAAGCTATAGTATTCAAAAAAAATATAGTATGGCACTGGCATCAAAACAGACACATCAATCAATGGAACAGAATAGAGAGCCCAGAAATAAACTATTGCCTATAGTTAATCTATGACAAAGGAGGCAAGAATATGCAATCATGTAAAGACAGTCTCTTTCATGAGTGGTGTTGGAAAAACTGGACAGACACATGCAAAAAATGAAACTAGACCACTTTCTTATACCATATACAAGAATCAACTCAAAATGGATTAAAGATTTATATATGAGACCTGAAACCATAAAACCCGTAGAAGAAAAAGAGGTAGCAAACACTCTGACATTGCTCTTAGTAATATATTTTTTTGGATATATCTCCTCAGGCAAGGGAAACAAAAGAAATAATAAACAAATGGGACTACATCAAACTAAAAAGTGTTTGTACAGGAAAGGAAACCATCAGCCAAAGGAAAGACAACCTACTGAATGGGAGAAGGTATTTGCCAATGATACATCTGATAAGGGGTTAACATCCAAAATTTAAAAAGAACTCATTCAACTTAACACCAAAAAAACCCAAACAATCCAATTAAAAAATGGGCAGAGGAACTGAAAACACATTGCTTCAAAGAGGACATACAGATGGCCAACAGACATATGAAAAGATGCTCAAAGTCACTAATCCTCAAAGAAATGCAAGTTAAAACCACAATGAGATATCACCTCACATCTGTCAGAATGGCTATCATCAGTAAATCAACAAACAAATGTCAAGAATGTGGAGAAAAGGGAACCCTTGTGCACTGTTGGTAGAATTGCAAGGTGGTACAGCCACTATGGAAAAAAGTATGGAAGTTCCTAAAAATTAAAAACAAAACTACCATATGACCTAGCAGTTCCAGTTCTGGGTATTTATCTGAATAAATCCAAAACACTAATTCAAAAAGATACACACATCCCTATGTTCAGTGCAGCATTTACAATAGCCAAGAAATGGAAGCAACCTAAGTGTCCATCGATAGACAAACGGACAAAGATGATGTTGCACATATATAAAATGGAGTACTACTTAGCCATAAAAAATAATGGAATCTTGCCATTGTGACAATGTGGATGGTCCCAGGATGTATTATGCTATGTGAAATAAGTCAGGAAAAAAACAAATACCATGATTTCCCTTATATCTGGAATTTAAAAAAACAAAATAAATGAAAAAACAAAATCATATACAGAACAAAATGGTGATCACCAGATCGGCGCTTAGAGGGATGATTTAAAAAGGTGACGGGATTAAGAAGTACTAATTGCCACTTATAAAAATAGACACAAAGATGTAAAGAACCACACAGGAAATATAGGCGATAATATTGTAATAAACATGTATGGTTCAGGTGGGTACTACACTACTAGGCTTAATGGGGGAGATCACTTTGTAAGGTATGTAAATGTCTAATCATTATGTTGTATACCTGAAACTGATATAATATTGTGTATGAACTGTAATTGAAAAATAAATATATGTATATAAATTTGTAAAGCACACAAAGAAAAAAACTGTAAACCAAAATGACAATTGTTAGTTATGTTAATGGGATAGGATTAGGGAGATTTTTTTTTCATGTTAGTATTTTAACATTGCTTTTATAACAGATTTTAAGCACCAAGTTTATAATGTGACATTTCTATTTTGTAGGAGCAAAGGTTACTTTTAATTTTGAACCTTATCTGAGAGCCTTCTATCAATTATCTTAGTATTTCTAAGAAAACTGTACTACTGCCTGCCTTTTCATGTCTAATCAAGTCCTTTCTCAGAGAAACGTGTAATTACTTAGCTATTAGAGCCTCAGCAAAGCACAAGGTATCTGCACTAGCTTTAAAAATTATCCTCATGGAGATAAATAATTGATAGTTAATTCTTGTCAGTTGTCATAAATTTGATTCAAAAGAAGCATCTATTTTAAAATCATAAAAGAGGTACAATAATATGATTTCAAAAATCTGAGACTCTTTTTAACGTGTTTTTTTTTTTTTCCTTTAATAGCTCCCAACAATGGTAACCAAGACATGTCAGCTTGGTTCAATCTATTTGCAGACTTGGATCCACTTTCAAACCCAGATGCTATTGGACACTCGGATGATGAGCTTCTTAATGCTTGACTGAAATTATGAAATAACTTCAATGGCCTTGAGATATCAGTTTTGCAACATACTGCCTGGTGGAAAGGAGTTTATATTGTAACCCATACTCAAAAGCATCGTGTTTCTGAATATAACACTTGTCAGCCAACTTTAAACAGATGGCAATGATCACATTTGAATAGATTAAGTGTCTTTTTAATATCTTAGATTTGCAGCTGTTGATAATATATGGAAAATTTTAGAAACTGTTGAGTCTGAAATAGATAAAATTTCAAAATAACAGCTAGGAACGATTCTGTCAATAAGGATTTGGGCTTATTTTTTTTAAAAGCCTTTTATGTAAGTTGTTGGCTGTGAGAATCTTTATATGGATAAAGGACAGCATATAAATTGGATGGTGATTTGGGGTTGGTTTTTAAACAAAATAGTGGCAAGCAGAATGTTCTGTTTTGGAAAATAACACTAGAACCAGACCAGTTTCATCTTTAGTTAGAAGGGTAGAAAAAGATTTGAGAACCCAGTTTGCTTTAATGAAATCAGAGAAACAGAAAACTGGTGCTTGTTTTCTCCACTTAGAGGCTAAAATGTAATACAAATATTACTCAGTTTTTTTTCCTTTATAGAAAATCATGGAAACCCCCCAATGGAACCCCCTCAATTCCATTATCGAATTTTCATGAAGTAGCAGGATAGTGTATTTGCTAAGTACATCCTCCGTAGAAACAGAAAAATCTCTTCCCATTTCACAAATCAGAAGACTAGTAATATTCAAGACATTTTACAGGTGTTTTTAGGCTTGATTTTTCACATTGCTACCATAACTTACAGTATTCATATTCTTCCTGAAGAGTGAAGGGGGACACTCCCTAAGCAATGGTCAATAGCAGTCCTGAAATTACCCAGAAACTTCCATCTTAATGAGGGATGAATTCTAAACACCTTATACATACTTGCATAATTACCCATATTTCTTTCTTGATGTGATTTAACCCAGAATACTTTCTGGCAGAGTTACAGAAAACTCGACATGATCAATAAGGAGTGTCTTATTTTTCCACGTTTTCCTTTCTTTGGGTGACATCATCTGAGGCTCTATTTGGTTACTAAGGAAAAACTGTTAACCCATAGAGGGTTTTGAATCTGAGTACTAGGGGGGAGGTTATTTAACTGAAAATAGTGCAAGTTAATGAAAATAGCCACTGTATACATACATCAATCACTCATTTTCCTGTTTGTTTTCCCTGTCCACCCCTTCATTTTGAGGCAGTTCTCCAGGTGTCTCATTTTTGTCATCCAGCCCATTGCATCTCCATAATAAGCATTTTAACTTAATTGTCCACAATAGTTTCCATGTGCTCTTAGTTCTAAACAGGCTTATTATTTATAAAAGAATTGCTTGTAATGTCTGAGTCATTGTATATAGAAAAACATTTTTCAGGAATGGATCAGAGTAGGTAAAATGCAGTCCACCTCCCATCCATAACAGGCCAGCCTAACTACAATCTGAACTGCCCACAAGTTCTCCAGAAAAGCACAACTATGGCCAAGTACTGCATACGTTGGAAAGACCTTATCTGAGGGTCAGGAACACAGACCCACGAAGTTTTTCCTTAAAATCTTTTCACATGCTTATTATTTTTATTTGGTTAACCCTTCAGAAGCATTTTTTAACTCTTGCTTTTTATTCGTGAAATTCCCAAGAATGCAATATTGTCTTTGTTCTGCCAAGATTCAATCACCAAGGGTATCGATTATGATTTGCAATCTAAGTTCTATACCCAAGGTGACTGTCCTGTCAGCTTTGAGTACCTCCAAAAATGCTGACTTTATACCATTGAGTTTGTGCCACTTTTCTGTTACTAAGTTCTTTCATTAATGCATTAGTTCAAAACTATTTATCTCCTTGATATGCATGCAAAGCAGTCCGTTATCTCAGATAAACAAAGACACCATAACTCTCAGAGGAAAACCATAGTCTCTCCAAGCAAGAAGTATGAATCCCAGACTATGAATATGAAGGGATACTGCCCTCAGTTTTCCAAGAGCAAAGGGTTTCAAAAAACAGAAACAAACAATGGATTTTTATTATTCAGTTCTTAGTGTCTCTAACATTGTCTTTCAACAGAGTATGTAGTTGCCCATTTAACCCAATGCAGCATTAACTGCCTTTAGCAAGTCTAGTACCGTATATCCCCAAAAATAAGACCTAGCCGGACCATCAGCTCTAATGCGTCTCTTGGAGCAAAAGTTAATATAAGACCTGGTCTTATGTTATGTAAGACCTGGTCTTATATTTTAGTAAAATAAGACCAGATGTTATATTAATTTTTGCTCCAAAAGACACATTAGAGCTGATGTCCGGCTAGGTCTTATTTTCGGGGAAACACAGTAATAACTTCAATAAGTCCAACAACTCCATTTAAGAGCACATTGAAAACTTAGTTATTAAAATTAAGGCAACCAGGGCCGGCCAGGTGGCTCAGGCGGTTGGAGCTCCGTGCTCCTAACTCCAAAGGCTGCCGGTTGGATTCCCACATGGGCCAGTGGGCTCTCAACCACAAGGTTGCTGGTTCAACTCCTTGACTCCCGCAAGGGATGGTGGGCTCCGCCCCCTGCAACTAAGATTGAACACAGCACCTTGAGCTGAGCTGCCGCTGAGCTCCCGGATGGCTCAGTTGGTTGTAGCGCAGGCTCTCAACCACAAGGTTGTGGGTTCGACTCCCGCAAGGGTGGTGGGCTGTGCCCCTGCAACTAGCAATGGCAACTGGACCTGGAGCTGAGCTGCGCCCTCCACAACTAAGACTGAAAGGACAACTTGAAGCTGAACGGCACCCTCCACAACTAAGATTGAAAGGACAACAACTTGACTTGGGGAAAAAAAAAAAGTTCTGGAAGTACACACTGTTCCCCAATAAAGTCCTGTTCCCCTTCCCCAATAAAATCTTAAAAAAGAAAAAAAAAAAATTAAGGCAACCATTCATATTTTCTCAAGATTAGTTCTTTGAAGCTCATTCATTCATTTAGGGACCAGATACAAAAATTTGGCTATTATACACCTAGATTGCTAATACAGGAAACCAACCACATATTCAATATGGAGTGAAGGATGGGACAGAATAAACAGAACAGAAAGGTGACTAGTTGCTATTTGTCTATATCTAGATCTTCCATTCAATAAAAAATTAATTAACCTTAAACAAAGGTAGGCTAAGAACAACTCTTTCAAATAGATGCTTTTTATATCAAATGGAAATACCTATCTTTTACCTTTTAATAGCAAATAAGAATGCATTTAACATTAGAAAAGCCCAGTTCTAAAATCTGCCTAATCTTTCTACAACCACTTCACTTGAAAGTCAGGAATAGCAGGGCATATTAAGATCAGGTTAAGTGTAACTTTATATTTTTGAAATTTTTCATTAATTGTAAAACATAGCTTTGATATGGTTAGAAACAAACTGTATTTTAACAAAGTACGTTTCAGTATTGCACAATGAGAAAAGTGTATTTCAACTATGGATATTTATTTCACATAACTATCTTTACAGACCATCTGGAAACGTAGAGTTCTTACAGCATAAGAACAAAGGAAATTTGAATGTGCTCTATTTTTCCGGGCCTCTATTAATAAAGATTACAAGATGGCATAAACAAAAAAGTTTATTTCTTAAAGTACTCAATACAAATCCAATTGTTTCCTTATTAAAAAACTTGGGTTTTACCTTAGGAACATAGTAGTAGTGAGGAAGGTAGTTTGAATTGATCTATTAGATTGGTGCAAAAGTAATTGCAGTTTTTGCAATTATTTTTAACCTTTAAACTGCAATTACTTTTGCTCCAACTAATGAACATAAAACCAGGGCAATTAGTATCCTTGTGAGACTCATTCTTTCTAATTTACTTCTTACATAAAGGACTCTGTAAGATACAGGAAATAACAGAATGTGTGTTCTTTGTGTAAATACTCTCAGTAACAAAATACAAATTCTCAAATATCAAAATTTGGTGCCTAGAAGCAATAACTTGTGAAATATAAGCCATAGTATTTAACCTGATTTCCTGAAGGCAGGAATAAAAAGAAGAAAGTCAGAATTGATCCAGCACATTGGCAGGGCCCTGCATTTTCTTTCCTTGAGCAATGAAGCAGCCCCAGAATCTTTGGATATAGAAATTAAACTAGGGAAGAAATTCAAACTTTAAAATATTAACTAACTCAGCAGTACTGAAAGTTATACATTTAAAACATACAATGGTAAGTTGTTTAAACAGGGCTAAGAAAACCTATGGAACAGGATGGGAATAAAAATGTTACACATCCATACGCCCCACATAAAATTTCTCCTTCCATTGTTAAGTGCCATTTAAAAGGAGACGAAAGAGTTCAATAAAAACAATCCGTGGCATTAATAGGTAAGATTTTGAAGTGCATTGTTTTTACATTAAAGAAAGTTGTTTGCTCTTTCCCATTTCACAGTAATACCCTCATTTAAAAGTCTGAAAAACACTGAAAAGAAGAAAAAGAAATTGTCTGCAGCCCTTACCAACCAGGAAGAACCACTGTTAACATTATATATTATTTTGTAGTGCCTTTGAGCTCACGTATGATTTAAATTGAGATCCAAGGTTTTGTTTTATTGTCTTCTCTGTCTGAAATGGGTATAACCAAGTTAGTTAGAGATTGAAGAAATTACTTTTGTTAAATATTTCCCTCAAAAATTAAAAAAAAAAAAAAAAACTACCAAAAATGTGACTGCAGTCACTTTCTGCCTCTCTAAAAGATGCACTCTCCACATTAAAGAAAATATTTCTCTTGAATTTCTACAGCTGTAACAACCTTAAATCCAGAGCATGAGGACTTGTGTCACTAACTTGCTTGGTCAGGAACTGGTGTCTGACCAGCTTACTTTCTCTGCTTTCTGAACCAAGCTGCCAGCAGCTGAAGCAAAGAAGTCCACACAGGAGAACACACAGGGAGGGCAGTGAGTAGCAGTAAGGTTTTGTGGTTAAGTTTGAGTTCTAGAATCAGTCTTGGTTCAAAGCCAGACTTTGACATTTCCCAGATGTATGACCATGGATAATTCCAATTTTCTCATCTATAAGATAGTAAAAATGCAGTACCTGACTTCATAGGGTTATAAAGATTAGGGTAAACAGTAACATATAATGTGCCTGGCACTTGGTAAGCTATCAATAAGTGTTACCTATTTTTATTATGATTTCAGCTTAACAGCCTTGACTATAATATACTTGACGAGATAAAATTAATCCAGTGGGACTAATTTCTATGACCAAACACTTGCAGCTTTCCTAAAGAATGAATAAACTTACCTAACAAAAAAGGAGATAAGTGTTTGCTTCCAGTTTTGTAAGCTATTTTCGTATTTACTAGGCATTTAACTCATAGCACTATCATCAGTACTTCCTTCCTCATATAATTAAGAAAACAAGTTCAAAGAGGTGACTTTTTTTACCCAATATCCCATGACCATGAAGCTGCAGCACCAGTACTAGTACCCAAATAGTAGCCCTAAATCCAGGGCTTTTCTGCCTCTTGGAATCATCCCAATGATCTCAAAAATAAATGCTTATTAATACATGGAATTGAGATGAATGCTTATACTCCAGGTTTTCAACCATCAGAGCCTCCTAAGAGCCTCCTAAGAGTCTTCTATAAAATATGTTTAGCAGGAGATAAATTCTCAGTTTGAGGGAGATGCAAACTGTTGAAAAGACAAGTACTTTATTTTTGGCAAAACCAGCCATTTGGAGATACTTATTAAAGGGATGGAGTAACAATGTCTTACAAGACTCCAATCTCATCTCTGTGTTGAGATACCAGACCATCCCAAAGACACATACACAAATTATATCTAAAAGTACTTTTCAAATCATTTTGTTTACAACACACAGTAAGAAATACATCTTACTTTACTACCTAGTATGTATGTAGTCACGCGCTCCTTAATGACAGGGATACATTCTGAGAAATGCGTCTTCAGGCGATTTCGTCATCGTGTGAGCACCATAGAGGTACTTACACAAACCTAGTGGTACAGCCTACTACACAGCTAGGCTCCATGGTACAGCCTGTTGCTCCTAGGCTACAAGCCTGTACAGTAAGTTACTGTACTGACTACGGGAGGCAATTGTATTATACAATGGTAAGTATTTATGTACCTAAACATATCTAAACCTAAAAAAGGTACAGTACAAATACTGTACAAAGGTATAAAAGGTAAAAAATGATACACCCATATAGTGTACTTACCATGAATGGAGCTGGCAGGACTGGAAGTTGCTCTGGGTGAGTCAGTGAGTGAATGTCAAGGCCTGACTACTGTACAGTACTAAAGACTCTTTATAACCAGTGTACACTGAGGCTACACTAAGTTTATACAACATGAGATTAAATTAAGCACACGAGATCATGCAATCAAAATGCACAGTAAACAGGAGATGTATGAAGTTGCTACATGTAACACGGCATACTGTTTTACAGAAAACTTCTGTAATAAGGAGAAATACTCTAAAATACGACAAAAAGTGTATTATAGCAAATACATAAACCAGAAACACTGTTATTTATCATTATCAGGTATGTACTGAACATAACTGTATGTGCTACACTTTTATATGACTGGCAGCATAGGTTTTACACCAGCATCACCACAAACACGTGCGTGATGCACTGCGGTAGGACATTGCAATGGCTAAGATGTCACTAGGCAAGAGAAAGTGTTTAGCTCCATGACATGCTTATGGGATCACCGCCATATATGCCGTCCATCATTGACTGGAATATTGTTATGCTTTGCATAACTGTATCTCTTTGTCTAGCAAAAGTTTTACATGCCAATAATACTCTCATATATGAATATACTTGTTTTCTATTCTGCTTCATATTTTTTTAAAAAGTTGGCTGGGCCCATTTAATTCATTTTAAGACCCAAACAGTTTGAAAAACACGGAACCAAAGAGATACAAAGGCTATTTATATTATCATACCATGTTCTGTAAGTTTAAAATAAAGATATTTAATAAGCACACCTAACCTTAGCAAGAAAAACTGGTACTGACATAAGCAGGTCCTTGAATAACATCAAGTCATTATAACTTAACTCATAGGAACTTAACTCTTATTTATATCAGCCTATAGTAAAATTGGTTTCGTTATAAATCATTTCTCTCAAGTCACAGAGCCTATCGATGACATTAAGTGAGGACCTTACTGTACATTGCCAGGAAACGGCTATGAAGAGAATACTCTAAGTATTTCACACCCAACCACTTAAAAGTAACTGAAGGGAAAGGATCATTACAAACCTAAAAACTTTTCTTTGGTGTTATTTAATACTAATGCAAAAAAATAATAAATGGGGGAGCACTCAGCTTAAAATCTAAATTTGCTCCTTTCAATCTCTTTAAAGGTGGGAGGGATAAGACAAAAAAAAAATGGGAGAAAGTTTGAGCCAGTTTGAGATTCTCTCTGCATTTGATGTAATGTTAAATATAAATATATATACATTAGTTATCCCCAAATTTTGGTTAATCTTTTCCCCCAGAAATAATTTTTTCAAAGTAATTTGGTGACCACTTTTTATGACTGACAGCCGTGATGACTTTTAAACTTCCCTTAATAGGTGTCCCTGCTTTCTAAAGTGGTTATCCTGCACGAAGTCTTCACTGGGACATATCTGATTGCGTCTGTCATGTGCATCCAGACTAAACCCCTCCGCCTGAACAATAGTCTTGCATAAATAAACCACGGTCACAAAGGAAGAATATGGCTGGGTTACCAAGAATGGACTACCAACACCACAAAGGGGGAAAAAACCCTCTTCTGTGTTCCTCAGAATGAAATTAAGTAACTGCCCAGCTAAATCGCTTAAACTTCAAAGCACTGAATTACTTAACACGCATATCCTTCAGTGTACTTGCTTATACTTCAATGTTTGCTTAGCATTTACCACAAAGATCAGGAACTTTAAATTCTGGAGCAAGTAAGGAGGTAGCATGGAAATAACTGACAATATTATATATCCTACTTCACATGCTCATTTTTCTATCAGTTTGTGAACAAAGAATATACTATTTAGAAGTTATTTCAGGCTGGAAGTGTCTGAAAAAAATTTGCATTTGAGGCAAGTCATGAAAACACACAGGAAAGAACTCAAGAAGAACAGACTTTATTTTTAACATAAAAGTTCTATTTTCTTGTGAGGCAGCAACAAATGTTCAGATACAGGGAATACATAAGTACATAGTAACAATATTTATCACCATTGGAAACGCTATTTGGGGGGGAAATTCTGTTAGAAAAACAAAATTTTTAAAAATTGCATTTTAAAAAGATTTACACAGCTTCAACAGAGATGAAAGATACAGACTTTAAAAAAACATAAATTATATTCAACAGGATTGTATAAACAAAATATTGTTCAGGACTGCTCTGCTTATCATTCATTTATGCAGAGTAAAACTTAAACCTTAAAGTGCAGAGTTAAGTATTCGTAGCTTAATGCAAATTCAGCACTTCCACTGGTCCGGTTTTGAGACATTAAAATTCCAAGCATTAAGGAATGAATCTTAAAAGTTTAGAACAGTAATGTAAATTCAGTAGCGGCAATTTTTCTTTTATTTCCTTTAACAAAAGAAAATCTTGACAACCCAGTCCTAATCTTGCACATACAAAAGGCTACAAATTCTGCCATTTTTTTATTACCTTCTAGTAAAAGCTAACCATTAAAAAGAAAGAAAGAAAAGTATTTCTTGTTGCCAGTAATTCCACAGCTAGCAATAGCACCTTCTAAAAGGCTGATTTGGCTTGTCATAAGTGTAAGAAATATTTTAAACAAACAAAATGAAGAATCAAGATCAAAAATAATTTTGGCATCCATGCTCACCATATTAACCAAAAATGCAAAACAGGGGTTTTTAAACCATAATTGCTCACAAAAGCCATGACAAGTAATAGACTTAATCATGATCAAAACCAGTAAATTTACATATTTTATCATCACAAAGAAGAAATTGTTTAAGGGCAAAAAAATAACTTAAGACTGACAAAGTGAATAACCACAGATTAGCTCCTTTTCCCGAAATATACATGCCACCTATTTCTTTCTTTTACTGCAATGGAAATAAATTTATTTAAAATTAAAAAAAATTTAAATTATATTCCCATTGAAGCTATTCTAATTTATTTACCTTCTGTACAGTTTTCTACAGAATAGCAAGATAATTATGGAATGCAATTTTAGAAAACAGTATTATGTATTCTACTGAGACCCATCTTAAAACAAAAACAAAAAGTCAAACCACCTGTGAACTAAGGGTTAAATAAAAACTCTGAATGGACCTATGGTTAATATTTTTTCAACACTGCGATAAAGCTCATATGCTTAAAAATTAGCCCTTTGGCACTGGCAGTTAGAGTTGTTTGTACCTTGTACCATTTTTTTTCTCCTTCAAATCTCAGGCTCTATTTCTCCCAAACCCAAGGGATATGTCTGGTTGCCATACAATTCATTTATCTGCAAATTCACATTCTCCTTGCAACCAAGCATTAGAAGTTCCATTTATAAGACTATGTAAATAATAAATCTTAAACTTGTTCTCCCATTCTGATTTTAAGTTACTTTAGATTAAGGATATATGAAATTCTACACAAAATGTGAATTAGACAAACACACACAACGGAGTAAAAGGAAAAACTGTTAAGAAAGTGGTATTCTAGTTGTAAAATCCCCTTGTGACTTATAGGGATAGAGATAGAAGAAACTAAGTGTAAGGCAAAGAAAATAATATAGATTTAACAGAACTCAGGTAGTCCAAAAACTGAAGGTTTTCATTTTAAATCTTGTTTTAACTTCCTTCTCCTACCATTCAAACCA
The DNA here is from genome assembly GCF_004115265.2 of Rhinolophus ferrumequinum. Lineage (NCBI taxonomy): Eukaryota > Metazoa > Chordata > Mammalia > Chiroptera > Rhinolophidae > Rhinolophus > Rhinolophus ferrumequinum. The sequence continues at coordinate 29,023,149 of NC_046291.1, forward strand.
ACTCGCGTCTGATTTGTTTTGCCTTTTCTTCTTCTGTACTTTTGATGCAGCAGTTCTCAGTGGTGAGATGGTCAAGTCAAAGGCATAACAAAGGCAAAGAATCAAGGCTCTCAAGAAAGTCAGCAGAAAAGTTGATCCTGAGTAACTGAGCTTTTACTGATTTAGAAGCCACATATACTAATTCCAGGTAAATTAGTTTTGGACAAAAAAGTTACCAAAATTCATCGGTCCCACCAACTGAAACCTGACAGACTTACTCAAGTTGCAATTTACCTAACTTGCCTAAATATACCTCCATTTTAAACTTCACAGGGCACACTTTTGATTACTTACATGTTTTAAAGGTGCGTGAGTGTAAGAAGTCCTTTCCAGGAGATTTATTGCTACCACTAAGTTTTCTTTGATGGGATATGTCGGGATAAACTGACATATTAACCCTCTCAACTGTATCCCTTTTACAAGTACTTAAATCTTTTCCTCCCTTTAATATGTAGAAGAACATTAAATTATTGCATCATAAGGTAGTATAAGAAGATCTTAGAAGGATGCTTTTTATCAGGTTTGCTGAAACTCATTTTAAAAAAGAGCTGCTCCTTAAATTTCACGACCGCATAACCAGACATGAAATACTGCTGTCATGTGATATTGGCAGTGATTTTATTAGCATGAGCCTAAATCCAAAACTGTACGGATTTTTCAAAGGTTCCTGTTGTTTATGCTCCAAAGCTCCCTTGCCTGTTTCCCCCACTGTGTGGAATGCTGGAGGGACAACTAGCAAAATCTGTAGGCAACAATGTATCTCAGTGCCAACCACCAAAAAAGAAAAGGTCAGTCACAAGATTCTGTGACTTTGGATTGCTATTCAATGGGTTACACTCCTGGCAAACTACTAACCCTGACCAAATCCACAAGACAACGACATCACAAAAGCAAAGGAGGAAATCCATGCAGTCATTTTAGGATCTCTTGGGACTATGATACAGCAGTGATTAAAGACAGAATGACATCTGTGGTAAAGGGAGATCATGTGATAAATACTGCCCAGAAAACCAAAAGGGCTCCTTACTCCTAGCTATCAACACTTACTCCTAGCTTCCTTTTGGCTGATTTTTAAACCAACTTCCAATGATGGGTGAGAACATATTAAGCACTTGTCTCCAAATTTTTCTGACCACATGGTGAAACGTGTACAGGAGTAGTGAAGAAAACAGCAGTTTTACAAATAGTTCACCCAAAGCACAAACTTCTGACATCAAAAAACATAAATCACATAATGTACTAATATTGCTTTTCATCTCTTTTTATATATACTTGTTCAATGCATTTACCTATCAATTCTTGTTTGGGAGAAGAACACAGTCATGATATTAAGATTGCTGGGAAAATGTCAACAATCCCTTTGGTCCCAAAGCTGAAAACAGCTGAGAAAAGCACACATCTAGAAAGGGAAACAAGAAACAGAGGCCATCAAAGAATCTTTTGAACATCCTGTTAACTACGTTTCAGAAAATGTAACATTGGTAATATAAAATAGTCATCTTCATATAAAAGATGGTTCTTGCAGCATCATTCATGTCTCCAGGAATCATGTTTGTAGGGATCAGGTTTTTGTTTTTGTTTCTAAAGTTTAATTTGAAAACAAGCCCTCCAAAAGTAAAGAATGAGACCTTCTTTGTTTCAACCAGCGCTTTAGGAAAATGCAGGCCAAGTACTTAGGGCAGGCCTTCAGAAGTGAGGAAAGCCATCAGAGGAGCTGCTTTCTTCCAGAAGCTGTACTGTGACATGTCACTGTGGAAAGCTGGAGCACGTCACAACCAACTGGGAGCGCACGATGCCATCCATCATAGTCAAGTAGTCTGAGGAGGTTCCCAGTTGCCCAGAACAATGGCTATGCAGCACTGGGACCTAGCCTTCAGCTTCCTCAATCGGGTCTGGTGGTGTGAGGAGAGAGGCCGACGGCATGACTGTACTCGTTCCTCGAGAGACTCGGTCTTGCTCTGTGTTTGTAGATAGGGAAGCCACAGCGATAGGCTGCAGTAAGGTGGTTGTCATGCCAGTAGTGACTGTCAGACTGTGGCCAGAGCCCTTGAGGGTAAGATCTGGGGTGGGGAGGAGTGGCTTGAGGATGCTGACGAGGCAGAAAGCAGAACCGCTTTTAGGAATGAAATTCACCTTGTTTTTGTCAGGACAGTAAAAAGCTGGAATTTCGTGAAGTTGTTTTGGCCTAGACATAGAACAGACAACCCAGTACTTTTAAGTCACGGAACACTGGAAGGAAGCTCTTTTATTTTTTTTTTAATACATAAAAGGAATACAAAATTCAGGCTATGTCAGAAGTTTTAAATGCCATGAATAAAAGTAGAATTAGACATATGATTCAAAACACGTATCTTAGAATGCCAGAAGGCCACCACTCGTTACTGCTGCTTTCAGGTCCCTGGCGAGCCCTGGGATCCACACTGGCAGCTCAGGCTTGATCACTGCAGCTCAGTAAAGATCAAAGCTGGCCAATATAAACACACTTTCCTAAAGCCAAAGAACTTCTAGATGTTCATAGACAAAATATGTCCACTACCATGATTTTCCAAAGTTTGTACTATTTTGAATGGAGAAGGCAAAGAAATTAATGACATACAATGTCCATCTTTTGCTAAGTGCCACCACTGCGTGACTAAACTTTGGTAGGCTCTAGTTTTCTCTTGAAATGCGCTTAAAAATCTCTGATTGAAACAATTCCTTGAGTTAACCATGATGGTTTTCTGAGTAATGTAACAAAATATGAAAGCAAAATGAAACTTTGCTCTGAAACTTCTGTAAAAGCCAAATCCTTCCTTGTCCCCAGGTACTCGAAAATTAACCCAAATAACTTGCAAAATACTAGTGTTAACTGTATTCTATGAACATAAAATATAAAACAAATTGTTAAAGTAACATGGAAGTGCCACAAAACGAAAAAGAAATTAAGGTGGGAGAACCTAAATAAATCAAGATTCAGGTGGAAAAACGTCATGTGATCATCATACGATAAAAGTATGGTTCTCATCTTCCAATGAAACAACAAAACCTGAGTGCCAAGTCTGCACTAAATTCTGGGGACCCAAAGATGAAACAATCTACAAAGAGACAGAAGTATGTAGATTTTGGGGGAAGGAAAGTACTAAGGACTGAACTGTATTTCAATATAGCTAGTCTTCTTTGTAATCTTGTGTGTTTTATATATTTAAAAACATAATTCAGAGAAGCTACAGATAACTTTAAAGAATCCATAAGCTTTACCAGATAGCCAAAGGTGTCCACAGCACAAAAAAAGTTAAGAACTCCTGCAAGAGGGTCTCACAAATGTGATAAAATTGGCTTGTAAAAGGTTTAGAAGTAGCACAAAGGAGGGGATAACCTGTGCAACAGAGGTAGAGGGAGAGTTTGGTAGGAAGAAGCTTTCCAAAGAAGTCACACCTGAGCTGAGTTTGATAGAATGAATAAACAACAGACCTGGGGAGTGGATGCAAAAAAAAAAAAAAGTTTCAAGTAAACAATGCTTTAGGTGGGCAGATTTTACTGATTAATAGTGAATACATGGACAGCTTTGACAAATATAATAATTTAGGATCAAAGAAATTATACCATTTCAATGTTTTATTTGTACACTATTCTTTCTTGACTGTAACAGAAACTTGACATGTTGAGTACTTTTAGGGGCACAAGTGAATTTGGACTTATGACTGATAAGAGCACATATCCCTCTATTTTTGCTACATGAGTATGGTTTTCAATTGCGTAAAAGCAGATAGGAAGTTAAATAATGCCTGAATTTTCTTTTGAAGACACAATTATTAGAAATAACTTTCTTATATTAGGAAAAAATGGCTAATCAATTTTTACACCCTCCTCCAAAAAAGGCCTAGGTTTTTAATTAATTTGAGGTTAGCTTGTTAAAAATGACATGTGACTGCTTAATGGAGCTTGAGAATAAAACCTCACATTTCTGAAATACAAATGAACATCCTGACTTTGACATATCTTAATGATAGAATCTAAAAAGTTTAATTTCTTTGTTGTTTTCATGAAAACTTATTAAAATTTCTCACACGAAATATAAACAGTAATAACTTGTCTGACTGGCACCCAGATGAAGACACAGAACATTAACATGAAAAGCACCAACACTGCCCCCCATCCCCACAGCCAGTTATGACCCCAACCCACCAAGAGGAATTACATTTAACCTCTAACATTTAACTTCTAGGAGCATATTACCCAAGAAACACATTACCCACCCCTAGGGTGTATAAGCTATACTTATGCTAATAGAATTTGCAAGTACTACTATTACTTCAAAGCTTTCTTCAACTTAAAAACCATAAATTAAAAAAAAAATCTCAGAACTAGTTTTAAAGTCTTTTTTTATTTTTCCTTATGAAGCTATTCCAAAAGGATTGTGTCTCAAAATAGATGTAACTGTTTGCTAGCTGATTTTCTGAAAAATGGAAGAACAGGCTGGATAATTATTATAGGCATTTTTATATTGATGCAAGGAATTCTTTGGCATTATTTTTTTAAAGACGTTACTTTGTCCTTTTTAATTCAGGCATAAATTATCAGCAAAGAAAATGGGTCCAAGTTACTTATAATGGAGAGGGAGGGAGGAAGGGAGGGTGGGTCATGTTAATTTTTTTTAAATACCTCTATACTGCAAAAAGGCCGTGATACCCAAAAATCTAAGATAACTGAGGTCAAGGAGTTCATTAGTTGGCATCAGGAAACAGCATATTTGACTTCATTAAAAAGGACTAAATGCAGGTGACACGGTTATGGTATGCGTGTATCAAAAAGAATACAGAGACATTAAGTGTAAAACCTGGTCTTGCCTTTTCTGAACTCAAATCCAACTACCTATTTTCTTTCAGGTAAATATATACACATTTCTGGAAAAGAGATCATCCCTCACTCCGCTCCTACCTCTTGTTCAAGTCAGAGTTAGTACACTTAAACCAAAAATAAGACTTAGAAAAGTATTCTTTAAAGAATAATTAAATAAGCTAAAAATTTTAAATTAGGACCAATAAGCTACCTTTGCTTTAATGCCCATGAGTCCAGTTAATTTTGCTCTAATTTTGACATAGCTAGGGCAAAAGAGACTAATTTTTTTTTCAGACTTTGAGTAATTTGTTGTATTGATAAAAGGTTAAAAACACGTCTGAGAAATCCACTCTTGGGTAACTGCTGTTGATTTGTTTTTGAACATAATGAAAATTTTTAAAAATGAACAGGTTTTTGTGTGCTACACAACCTTTATATCACTAAAATTTATAATAAACTATATACATTTAAAAAAGAACAGGTTTACCTTCTAGTAACAGATAAATGAACCATAAAACATGTTAGGATTTACCTTATGTATCTTTTATCTATTTATCCATCCATGCACACGCGCGTACACACACACACCTATCCTTTCTTCCCTCCTTTTTAGATACAAACAATGTAGTATATATATAGCTCAGATATTCAGTCTTGAGAGAATTTCCAAATGTAATAATAATCTAAGGCAGGTACCACAGGATACCAACCTACACAACATATTCACTCAAAGTCATTTATAAAAGAAACTCAAATTGCTTTTGAGCCAATCAACCATTTCTCTGCATTTAGGCAAATATTAACTACCATTAAGTAAATCAGAAGAGCTCAACTCCAAAAAGGTCCATTTGGACCACCTGCTTTTTACTTCATAGAATGACTCTATTTCTTAAGAATTCTCTTGAGGTTACTGACTGCTTTCTAATCCCCTCACCTTCCCCCTTATTCTCCCCACCCCCCTCCCATTTAGCAACCCTCAGTTTTTCCTCTATGTCTCTGAAACTGTTGCCACGGGGTTACGAAAGTTAATTTGGAGAATGTAATCAATAATGTTGTAAAGATTTTGTAGGGTATCTGGGGGACACTTGTCTCATTAGGGAGACCACCTCAGGGGGTGATGTAGATACCTGATCACTGCACTGTACACCTGAAGCTGAAGCTGAACAATAATGAATGTCAACTACAAGTTACATATATATGTATGTATGTATGTATGTATGTATACACTTACTAGAAGCGGAGTACAGCATTAGGAATAGACAGTGGAGATGTAATGGCTGTGTGCAATGTCAGAGGGGTAGTAGATGGGGGTAGGGGGGTTGACACAGTGTAAGGGATATAAATGATAAACGTCTAAGTGTTACTTTGTTTTGTGCACCTGAAACTAATAAAAAAGAATTCTCTTGAAAAAGTCTAAGCCAGTATTTTCAAAGTGAGCATAAAACTCGTATGAGGTATTTGTTAAAGATGCATAATCATGGTCCTACGTCCACATTTACCCTGTAGGCCTGGGAATTTGCAGTTTCAACTAAGATCCCAGATGGTTATCATGCCAGGAGTCCAAGAAACAGATCTGGGGAAATACTGCTTAAACTCTCAGCTAGCACCAGTCAAGTTTAAGACTGACATGGTGGAAAAAAACAAAATAAGCAGCTGCTAAAACAGAGTTTCCAATTACTATCAGAAAAACAGATAGGAGGATGACAACTGGGATTTCCTAGTAGAGGAGAAAGGATTCAAAACCAAAACTCTTTGTGTAGGAAGAGTATTCAGAATTTAGGTTAAAGGAAGCACTGACAAAACGGGCACATAGAGGAACAAAAGGATGTCGTATTTCAAAATGATTCTAAGATTTGTCTAATGAAAGAAAAAAATTATGTGAATCAGACAATGTAAGACAATATCCACATCGTATTTTAGGTTTCATAGTGGGAAAAGGCCAGAAGCGTGGCTCTTAGACTTGCAGCCATAGTGAGGAAAGTGAAGGCTAACTAAGTACGATCATATCCTCAAATAATGTTCACCACTTAATTTACACAGTCTCATATACACCTACAGCCCTGCAGCTATCGCTTTGTAAAGGAACCACAGCTACTGAAAGCACAAGGCTGTAATATTTTCTAAGCAAATCCTGAGTCTCAAATTGGAGTACTTGACTAGAGTACCATCCAACAGAAGTATATGAGCACAGATCACATGACAACGGTACTAGACACTGTTTAAAATCCCCCTTCTTATATTATCTTCATCACAGTACCATGATTCTGCAAAGTGATAGAATTTTGTTTCCTACATTGGCACACAAAATATATATTTTTTAATATTTATAGAACTGGAGACTAAAAGTAGATAAAAACGGAAGGAATTTGATCCTTAAAAGAAGAAACCACACTGGGTGAGATCTGTAGTCTATCATGAATAAATATACTGCTAAATTCAATGTGTGGTGTGGACTGCATACAGGTTCAAAAATAACAGCCACAGATGATTTTGTTGGAAACTGAGGCAATGTGAGCAACAAATGGATATTAGTTGATAGTAAGCATTGCTGCTAATTTTCTTTGGTGTGATAACAGTATTGTGGTAAGTAGGAGTACTATGGTTACTTTTAAGAAACAAAAATTGTATTTAAGGTTAAGTGTCATGTCTGCTACCTTACTTTCAAACAGTTCAGCAAAAACTACCACCACACCACAACAAAGGAAATATGGCAAAACGTTAACTATAAAATCGAGGTGGTGATTATAGGGGGAGGTCACTGAATTATTCCTCAACATACTTGAAGATTTGCATTATAAAAGTTAGGGATTTTTTTGGAGGGGGATACTTACGAGCATTCCTCAAACACTTTGACCCTTTCACAGCCCTCAGGAGGTTCTCTTTTGAACATGTAACTGTTGTTAGGTTTTGGTGAAGTTGCATATTTGGGCAAAGGAGAGTTGTTCCCATTCTCTGCAATAAATGACATGCTGGGTTACCAAGAAATACTACTCCATAAATGTACAGTCATTCTGTATTTAATTGTTCGTGGCCTCCCCCAACTCCATGAAATGTCTGAGGGTAGAAATAGTTTTACTCATCAATATCTAACACAATTCCTGGTAAATTATTATTATTAGAGAAACAATTATAAGATAATTCATTTTTTCTATTTCTTCTCCACTTACAATTACCACAGCCTCGGCTGTATCACTTAATCCGCAGTACTGAACACTGAACTATCTCACTGCTTTATTTCTATTCCATGCACAGTGAACAGATTCAAACGTCACTTCCATTCACCCCAATACAAGTAACTGAGATAGTTCTTCACTGGTTGCTTCTCATTCTCTTGGTCTGCCCTTCAGAATTTCTCAATTTGATTTCTCTGTTCCTCAGGGTTTTACTCTCTGCTCCAGGTAGTTGGAGCCATATACGCGCTGGACGCCAAAGACTTCCTTTTGCCTAAGAACATCTCCACACCTAAGGGATCCTTCTCTGTTGATTTCCCAAAACTGCCTTTAAAGTATGACTCAAAGTTTTTTAAATCTTTTCGAATTAACCCTATCAAAGGTTACTCTGATATTCCTGTTCAGTGTTGAGATCGTCAGTTTATATTATATTAACTTAAAATTCTTGATTATGTTACATAAGTGTTCTAAATTTTCAGTCTGACTGTGACAGCTAAGCTACAAATTCCTTGGTGGCAGTAGCACTGTGGTCCTATTTTCTTATAAAAGAAATTCAGAGAAGCTAGCCAGTCACTAGTCTCCTAAAGTCAAATACAGCAGGACACAAAATTTATGGAGTTCCTATACACTACTGAAGTAAAAGTAGAAAGTCTGGGAAATCAAGGGCAGATTTAATAGCCATGGTTTTTTATATTCGGGGGGGAGGGGAGGTACATTTGATTGAGCTCTAAGTACCAGGAGCTGTGCTAAATGGTTTGCAATGACTACCCCTTTTAATCCTCCAATAAATACAAGAAGTACTTAATTATGCCGATTCCTGACAAGAAACACAAAGGATTTAACTGAGTAGGTGTTAAACTTGTGTGCACACTGGAATCATCTTGGAGCATCAGAAACTCCCACCGTGTTTCCCCGAAAATAAGACCTAGCCAGACAATCAGCCCTAATGCGTCTTTTGGAGCAAAAATTAATATAAGACCCGATCTTATTTACTAAAGTAAGTAAGTATATACTTTACTATATACTTACAGTAAAATAAGACCGGGTCTTATATAATACAATATTATATTGTCTTATACTAAATTAGTCTTATACTAATTTTTGCTCCAAAAGACTCATTAGAGCTGATTGTCCGGATAGGTCTTATTTTCGGGGAAACAGGGTAGTGCCTATGTTCTACCCCAGGGGTTGTGATTTAATTGGTCTTCGGTGTTAGCCTGAAATAGCCATGTGTTACTTAACCTAGAAGCTAGTAAAAAAAGGTCCAAATAATAACATTTTAATGGCCTATAGTTTGAGGTGACCTCTTCAGAAAATCTTATGTTCTCTACAAGTGCTAGTCTCAATAATTTAGGTGATTGGTAGCAATGGCCAGTTGTAACAAAGGAACATGAACACTTTAGGATGTTCGATACAATGTATGAGATCCTAAGTAAATAACTAATGAACTGAGCTGTAGAATTTACATGTATACGCATCTCACTATTGTTCTCTAGTACATGTGTAACTAGGATGAGGCTAACAAAATATTGCCCTGATAGAGACAGATGAAAAGTCCTATTTGTTTTAAAAATTAGGAATATTGGTAATTAATATTCAAACTGCTTATGTCTCCAAGTTATTTTTTTAAGTTGCATAACTAGTTTAATACTATAAGTATCCCTCCAACTTTTTACTCCAGGCTTGCCTTGAATACTCACTTTATATTCATATAAATCAGCTTAATTCTAGTTAGAAATACCACAAATATAGATCCTAAAAACCTTTAACTTGAAGGTTTAACATTTAATTAAAAACTAGTAAGGTAATAAAAACATGACAACTATGGTGACAGAACAGTCTGTCACCATTTTCAGGACAAATGTTCACCTCATTTATTCCAAAAAGAATGTTTCTCACTAATAAGGAACTTGTATTAACAAGTGCAAAAAAAAAAGTTATAGATAAAAGGTCCTAAACCCACTCACCAGACTATCACCTGAGCACCACAGTAAAACCTACTGTTTTGTACTCCATTTTTTTTAAAATCTATGTTTTGAAACATCTCAAATTAACTACCTTCGTAGACTTAAGTGTGTGTTAGAAAATGAAGTTATGCTAGAAAATCAACAGAGAGACAGATGAGTGAGGTGGTATTCCCTTATCACCTGGTAACAAAATGCTCCTGCACTGTACCTTTATCCCTGGGATCACCAAGCAGGTCATCAGCTGAACAAGGGCTTTCCTCGCTCCCTTCATTGGAGATGGTGAGGAACGATGTGGGGGACACAGACTGTGAGCGGCTGCTGTTGTTACTTCCCCTGTCTGCCCCGCCAGGGGTCTGTGTGTCAATGCTGCGTGTGCTGCTGCTTCTCTGTACCAGCGGGGGAGGTGCCCGATGGCCATCTGGAATATCTTGTGGCTGTTAAAAAATTTTTAAACAAGTGTATATTTACCACTGATTTTGAAATTCACCCAGAAATAAGCCCAATGTCAACTTTCCCTTGTTGTTCCGGAAGACTCATAAATCAGAATATCCCTATTTATTAGGCCTAACAAGAAAGAAGCTTCTGTGTTGCTCTATTAGTGACAACCCTGTCTAATCACCTCCCCGACTAGACACCGAGCAGCATGGGCAAATACTTTGTATTTTCTGGGTCTGGCATGTGACAAGTGGTCAATGCTTGCTGAATGATGAACTGCACTGATTTACTTATATGGTAAATATTATTCTAAAAATTATAAAGAAGAGGAGAAATCTAGCTATAACACTAGGTTCCATATTAGAAGAAAAGATTATCCATTGTGGGAACTCATGATACTTGCTGTCGGGCCCTGTTAATTTTTCCCGCTGCCAATTTCCCCATAAAGGGTTTTTTTCAAAGAAACCTTCCTTCATGAGGAAAAGGTTAATCACAGAAGTGCTAATTATAGGGGGTGATCAAGGAGAACAATCCGAAAAAAGCTTATGTGGCTCACTTAGCAGGGAAACCAACCCGCTATTCACCTTTGGCTCATTTACCTTTATTACATCAGGGAAAGTCTCCCCCATCATGCAGTATGGAGATGGAGAGGGTGTGGGGAGTCCTGTTTTCTCTAATCGAAACCAACTTTTGATCTTAAGGGAGAGGATCTTAAATGTCAACAAAATACTACTTCAAACTACTCAATTCTTCTTTCACTGAAGAATGAAGCTTAAATATACTTTGACGTGGTTTTAAATATAAACAGGAAATTTTCTCACTGTATCTTACATGTGAATCATTCTTATGTGCATTATAGGTAAGCAGAACTGCACTTCATGATGATATAGTTAACCAAATAGTAACTCACAAGTAATAATAAACAGATTCATGCTTAGAAAATATCTGATGTCATATCCATCCCTTTCCAACAAATTTGCAAGCTAAACTTTTGTTAAATGGAGTTACAGCAATTAGAAGTATACCTCCTGTCTAGTGCTTTTAAAATACAGATAAACAAAAAAGTTTCTGTTGAAGGATCCAAATTTAAGTCACATCAGTTGTCTCTATGAGATGTAAAGAAAACTTCATTTTCTCTCAACATGAAGGAAGAAATCTAAGTAAATATTGAAAATAAAATTGTGAATTTTTAAAAAATAATTACAAGAGTTAAGTGTAAGGATGATTTTAAGATACATTACTTACTATAAGTTGCTCTTCCTTTTCCCCAGTCTCTTTAATTATTATTTCTATCTCCTGATTCAATCCTTCCACACTATTCCGGAACCGGGAGCCTGTTGATTTGGTGATAGGAATTACTGGAATAAGTGCACTCTTTGGAACAGGAGCCTTGAGAAAAAGTGGTAGAAGGGGGAGAAGAGAGTTTTAATATTACCTTTTAATTCTCTAAATTAAAACATAGTTGACATGAGTAACTCAAACAGAAATCAACATAAAGTTTATAGGCCTTGCAAAAAATGTGAATAACCAAACCTACTGCTTGGTAAACATGAAATATAATTTAAAACCAAAACCCCAGATAATGAAGGTAGACTTTCAGTTTATTCCCATCTATGAAGGACTGTAAAGGGAGTAGGGACAAAGGAAAACACTTAAAGAATGTCTATCTCAGAAATTTTTTATGATTGTAAGAGTTCAGATTTCAGAATATAACTTTAAAGTCCTCTAGTGCTATAATTAACTAGACTCCAGAAAAGAAACAAAAAGAATTGACTTATAAAAAAAAATATTTTGGTTGGAAAAATAAAATTACTTCCAAAATCCATATATAGCAGCAAGACTGAAATAAGAGTAAGTTCCCTATAAAATATAATTATTTACACTTTCATTGTAATGATTTTAATATGTTTTGTTCAGTAGTGAAAATGACATAATTCAGTTTTGTTTTTTTCCAAAGCCTATCTCTAATTTTTTTAAATACTTTTTTTTTCACTGACACAGTATTACTTTTGAAATTATGTAATTACAGGATATTACTTGGTTTCCTGACAAAATACTGAAAATAAAACATGAAACAAGAATTGCAGAGGTAGCTGCCAAAGTTAATAGCAACAGAGCCAGAAGATCATCTTGTATATGGGTCCTGCTGTCTGGTAAAGAAATGTGATTAGCCCATCCTTCATTTAGGGAGGTTTGTAAAACCTCACTTAGGGTAAGGTGGGCAAGGGAACAACGGTAACAGGGCCTCTAATCAATTATCACTAGTTTCATTCAACAGATAACCTTGTCGTCTGATAGAGAACTTAGTGTTAAACCTGTATTTCTCCTCTTTAATTCCTGCTCACCTTTATAATTGAAAATTTTTTTAAATAAGCATAACATAACAACAATATTTGGAAAAGGCAAGACATTTGTCAGAAAAAAGCCAAGGGAAAGCTTCAGTCTGGAGTGCTGAGCCGGCACTTCTTCACTGCTCAGTTATTGCTGGGCCCCTGGGAGTCTCACTTTCCTCACGTGGGAAAGTGGGAACACAAAGACCTACCTCAGAGAGCAGCCTTAAGAATGAAATGAGAGAACACGTGGTACAGTGCCTGGCCCATAATGGGTGGATGCTCAGTAAACAGCAGCTACAATTTTTATTTTGTGTTTTCCTACCATGTGTTTTATTCTTAAAATAATCCTTTGTCTTTCCAATGTTTTTCAAGTATCATTTATTTTCTTCTACATATGGTGTCTTCTAATTTGCCCCTCTTTAATCACTCTGCCATACTCTCAAGCTTTTCATTATTATTTATCCCCTCTTCAATTCTATCTTTTCTTTCTGTTCTCTTCTCTAGTCTCAATATCTACTGTATCAAAGGAAGAAATATGAAAAATCTTAAGTTTAGATATTCTAATAGTTGTTTTATAGAGAAAATTCATATAAAAATTTTTTTGAAACCCACACCTTTGAGCCATTCTCTACAGTATACAGTATAGATCCTCACGGCACTGATACACCATTTCCGAAATTGTTTTTTGAGCAAAATCTTTGGCACATCAATAAATCTATTCTCTTTGTCTAGTTCACTTTCTATGAACATTTGTCCTGGTGGTTAGACCCCCTTAAGATTTCTTCAGTAATAACAACTCTACATCCAACTTGGCTGGTGACTAAAGCACATTCAGCATCATAGATCAAGTACTGGTTTGAAAAATATAATTTTAATTTACTGATACTCTGTATCAAAATTTAAATATGATATAACCTGGTGTTAGCTAAACTTTAAAATCCAAGCAATACAGAGTGGCCTGTAAAGGCAATAATGATGGAATTTTTAAGAGGTAAATGAGAGAATTATTTTCAAATTTACGAAACAGAAAATTATGGGCATATAACTTATGTATCTCCAAAAGGTTTTGGTCACATTTTTATTTTGGTTCCTTCTTTCCTCAAATAAAAACATAAATACTATGTTTAGGGGAAAAAAACCACCTAATTTCTCAACATTTTCTGCACTACCTATTAGAACAAAGCTCCATCTATCCTAGATGCATCACAAAACCAAAGAACTTTCTTCCTTTGTCTCTTAAAGGTTATCTGACCAAAAGTGCACGCACGCACACACACGTATCTTACACATTTATATTTCACACAGGAAAAACAAAAAGACTATTTACCCCAAATATCAAAAGTAAGCTATAGTTGGGTAGAGGGATTACAGGTGATGTGTTCTTTTAGATTGTTTTTCTACAATCAATCTGAGTGGAGACACTGTCTTATTCATCTCCTTATTGCCACTGCCTAACACAGAGTCTAGAACAGACATGATGCTTATTCAACAAGGTTAGAGTCATGGACTGTATGTGTGTCCCCTAAATTCATACGTTGAAGCCATAACCCCCAATGTAGCTATATTTAGAGATAGCAGCCGCAAGGAAGTAATTAAAATTAAATAAGGTTATAAGAACGGAGTCGTGATCCGGTATGATTAGTGTCTTCATAAGAAGAGACACCAGAGAGCTCATTCACTTGTGTTCTTGCTCGCTCTCTCCCTCTCTACACACAATCTCTCACACACACACACACACACACACCAAGAAAAGGCCACTTGAGCACATGGTACACACACCACCAAGGAAAGGCCACCTGAGCACATGGCAAGAAGGCGGCCATCTTCAACACAAGGGAAGAGCTCTTTGCAGACACAAACCCTGCTGGCACCTTGATCTTGGACTTCCAGTCTCCAGAACTGTGAGAAAATTAATTACTGTTGGTTAAGCCACTCAGCTTATGGTATTTTGCTATGGTGGTCCAAGCGAATACATTCACCCTTAGTTTATTCATTTTTTACAGTCTTCAACAATCTACAGGGACATTAAACATAATCCTGAGATACAGTGATTGAGAGAACTTTAATATAGCCATAAAAACTTTACTGTGAGAACCTATTTTTAACTGGCATTGTTTTCTTTATTGCAAAAGTAACAAGTATTCACTGAAGAAAAAAATTGGAATTCAATCACCCAGAGATAATAACTGTTACTAATTTGATAAATATCCTTCTATCTAGCCCGTTTTCCTCTGTTTATATATTTTTAACCAGAAACAGATTGTAACTTGTGTTCTATAATTTATTTTTTTTATTTTCTATATTTGTAACATCTAAACTTTAAAACTCTTATCTACCAAATCATTTTTATAGCTGCATAGTATTTCATTGTATAACCAATATTCTGTTATTGGACAGTTTCCAATTTTTCACTATTCAAAACAAATGCTACTATGAACACCCTCTTTGAGAAATATTTGCTCACACATGTAAACATTTCCTTAGGGTAAATTCTTGGGGCAGGAGGGACTATTGGCTCAAAATGTAGGAAAGCTTTTAAGGACTTTGATGATTCATACTCCCAAATTGAACAGCAAAATACTTTTACTCCTCACAGTATCTGTACCTCCATGTTCACTGCAGCATTACTTAGGATACACAAGACATGGGGAAAAAACCCTACGTGTCCGCTGACGAATGGATAAAGAAAATGCGATCTACACATATACAATGAAATAGTATTTGCTCATAAGAAAAGAAATCCTTCTATGACAGCATGGATGAACCTGGAGGGCACCTGGCTAAATAAAATAAGTCAGAGAAAGACAAATACTGTGTGATGTTACTTATATGTGGAATCTAAAAATAAACCAACTCTTAGAAATAGGATTAGACAGGTGGTTGCCATGGACAAATGGGTGGAAGAACTGAGTGAAGGTGGTCAAAGAATACAAACTTCCAGGTATAAGAGTCATAAGATAAATACCTCTGGGGATCTAATGTAATAAATACCTCTGGGGATCTGGTGACTATAGTTAACAATCATGTATTTTATACTTGGAGGTTGCTGAGAGAGTAGATGTTAAAAGTTCTCACCAGAAAAGAAAAAAAGGTAACTGTGAAATGACGACAGCTTGATGGCCATTCCAGAAAGAGTTCCAAAATTGCTTTGAAGGGTTGACTAGGTGCTGGCATCAGTGCACAACTTCCCAAGGGGAGTACTTCGAAGGTGACTGTAGTGATATTCAGCAATGAGGTATATAGCACTTTTTCGAGGATGAGTTCGTGAACTTAATTGTCTGACTTCATAAACTACAAATAGATTTTTCTTTTCACTGAAAGGTACTCAATTCCAAACTTAATTTTCTCTTCTAAATATCACAAAAAAAACATAAATAATAATAGTTTGCAGTGGATGCCATTTTTTAGGCTGCTTTCAGGTGATGAATGCATTTGGTTTATAACTATTAAGTAACAAACGAAGGAGAAGACAAGAAGGAGATGATGATCTGTAAAAGTTTTTACAAAATGTTGACCTTATTAGATTTTAGAACCATAAAAATCTACTAGTCAGCCTGCTTAAGAACGGAAAGTTAAGTTTTCTGGCTGTCATGTTGAGAAATGCATATACACAGAAAGCTGCCAGTTTAATAAATAACTGTATATCTGATAACTGCCTTTCAAGGCAGCTAAAGAAGTCATACCCTACACATCTGGTAGGGAGTTTTTCTCAAATATAATCTAAACCGCATCAAGTATTTATCAACAGCTTAGTCTATTTAAAGCAAAGAAATAAAGAAAATGACCACTTCTCTAAGGTCAACACACCATTTTAGGTAAAGAAGCAAAGCTTCAACTGTAATTAATTAGCAGATAGTTGTATTAAAAGAAAAGCAATCCACCCAAGGTGACTGGGAAAGATTTCCTTCATTAAATATACTGTTATTGTTCTAGAAATAGAAAGTAATAGGCCTCTGATTTCACTCCTTACATAAATTATAAAGTATCTAAAAATAAAAATGGTTACACTTAAAATTTTATGCTTCATTTCAAGGCCTCCTAAGGAATTTTATGTGTGTGTGTAATTTATTTTTCCCATATCTGCACAGGTTTCTGTAACAAAATTTGTATTTCTACATATAAATCAGTATATGCAAATGTAAGTGGACTATTATACTAATAGAGAGGTCATCTTTAGACAGCTCTGAAAGATTAAAAGTTCTTCATTGTACTAAGGTAAACTTTCTCTCTCTCTCCTAAAATCTGTCCTTTGGAAATATCAAGAACAAGGATCTCCTATTTTCTTAGCTTTTGATTATTTCTCTTCAAATAAGAATGTTTTCCACTCAATTAAGGTTTTTAGTTAGGTGAATCATCATTTTAAAGTTTTATTTTTCTATTTACATTCTCCATATATCTATTACAGATTACAGGTCAATTTCTACATAACAGATGAGAATCAGCCAACAATGAAAGAACACCAAGAGAAGATTTAGCCAACATTGAACCTTCTAAGATTATTGTACATTATAACTTACATACCTGTTTCAAAGTGTAAGGAAAAGTATGGTATGACTTTCCTGACATAAAGAATCAGGATAGATGGGAAGAACACCTATTGAAGCAGCAGCTGAGTAGGAAAAAGAAATATAGAATTAAATTTTTAAAGGGAGAAAAATGTGCCCTAATAAACAAGTATGATGGGAAAAGGCCCATTCAGGAATTCAACAGTGATCTGTGAGAGAAATATAAGCCAGAAACCCTAATATAACCAAAGGGAGGTGAAAACTGACAGAATGGTTAAAAAAAAAAAAAATTAGAAAGCACTGAAAAAAGAGTTTTCCTATCTTAAGGGCTTTTGATTTGAGGCCTCCACTTGGCCTTGATTCCTCCTGTCCTGTTACTTTATTTCTGTCCTCTCTTCTGGTATCCACCTTTAGGTCTTCTAAGCTGCAGCGATACTCTTTAATAAAGGTCGCAGCAAAGTTATCTACTCTTTTGATTTCTCGGTGGCAAAATATTTTCAAAAGTCAAGAAGAGCAACCATGTCCTGGGTCAGCGTATAAAGTTCCAGTGCAGAGCAGCAATTTTCATTTTTAAAGTGCAATGGTCCCTCTCATTCCTCAGATGAAGATAGGTCTCTTCCTTTTCTACCTCACTATCCCTTTGCTCTCAAACGCTTCACAGGCTCCTATAAATCTATAGTGCCCCCAGCCCAAATGAAGAAATAAGAAATTCCATGGCAGAGCTTTCTTGCTTGGGGCTATATCCAACAGCCAGAAAACACCTGCGCAATTTCTTACTTCTCACCTAGAAATTAGTTGATGTGGCTGTGAAGATGTTGGAATCTCCCACTCTTCAGTTATTAAGATGTGACTGTAATCCTCAATCAAACAATTCTGAAATAAGTTGACTACGTTTTTTAGTAAGAATATTTCTTGAAACACTCCTTAAAATATAACATTGTAAGCATCTGAGGGCTTTGTCAATTTTGGAAACCACTGACATGTGAAAGAGACTTCCTAAGAAATGTGGCAGCATTTATTCCTTATAACAAATAATTCCTCCCTGAATTTCCTGGGAAAGAACCACCCAAAAAAGTACATGAGAATTATTTTCTAACTGTAATATTCATTGTATGCCCAAGAAAAATATCTTTTGTTACCTAATGGTTATAGACCACACCGCTATCAGAACAATACTGTCTGTCCCTTTACTGCTAAGGGATAGTAAAGAAATTTCCCAGTAAAAGTCATCTACATAACATGAAATCCAAACAAAAAAACAGTAATAACTTAGAAAGCCTATAAAAAACAAAAGAGCCTCTAAAATATTCAAGCTTTTTAACCAAATAATGGAAAAGCTATCCCTAAAAAAGTATAAATATAGAAAAAACTTTAAGCACACAAAAACTAGACAGAACTAAATGGTCAAAATAGGGAAATGCCCTAAAGAATCCAAAACACTAAAAATGTTCCTGAAGCATTTGTAATAACATAAACGTTTACCATGTTAAATACAAAAACAAAAAAAACACGAATATGAAGTCTAACATATTAGGTATGATCTCAACAAGAAATGCAAAGAAAAAAACCACAAGAAAAAAATGTCACGAACAGCTGTGTTTACAAGGGTATGACACTGGATGATTTTTTTTCTATTTGAATTTTTTTTTTTTAATAACACCTTTCCTCAATATAATTTTTCTATTTGATGTTTTTTTGTTTCTAAAATTTCTGTAATGAGCATGTCAGTACTTTAATAATAACTTTAAAAAAAAGTTAAATAAGAAAATGGCAGAGAAGCCTGGTGGAAAACCCAACTGGTTTACTTGTTTTATATTAAGGTGCTACCTCAAACAACTTAAGAGTTACTGAGCAATTATTATATTCCAAGAATTGCATTAAGTGTTTTACAACATTCTATACTATTTAATATTTAGGACAACACAAAAATAGGTAACATTATGCAGAAAATCTGAAGAAATTCATACGGCATCCAAGTGTCAGGATCCAGATCTTCAGCTAAACAGTCTAACCTCTGAGCACCTGTGCTCAGTCTCTACCATGTTACAAGACCTCCCAGCATACTTTTTGGTTCTTTTTTTAACCATCTCATCTGATTTATTATTTCCAGACAATTACATTTGTATTTTATGTATTTATTTTTTATGTTGGTTGGTAGATTTTTTTAATAACAGCTTACTGAAAAATAACTCATAATACCATTCATTTAAAGTGCACTTTTGCTTTTTTAATGGTTAATAAACAGAGTTGTGCAACCATCACTATTAATTTTAGAATCACACCCAAAAAATCTCTTACTCAATAGCAGCCACTCTCCATTTCCCCCTAACTTTCCCAGTTCCAGGCAACTATGAATCTACAATCTGTCTCTATAGGTGGACCTATTCTGGACATTTCATATAAATGGAATCCTATATGTGCCCTTTTGTTACTGGCTTCTTTCACTTAGCATGTTTTCAAGGTTCACCCATGTTGTAGCATGCATCAGTACTCCGATCTTTTTCAGGACTAATCTTCCACTGTATGCATATACCACATTTTTATCCATTTATTGGTTGACTGTCATTTGAGTTATTTTCAAACTTTGTTATAAACCATGCTGCTATGATTATTTGTGTACAAGTTTTTATGTGAACATATATTTGTAATTCTCTTGGGTACATTCTTTGGAGAGGACATCCTGAGTGACATGGTAACTCTGTGATTAGCCTTTTGAGGAACTGAAAAACTATTTTTCCAAAGTGGCTGCACCATTTTACATTCATATCAGCAATATATTAAGAACTTTAATTTCTCCACACCTTCACTAATAGTTATCTTCTTAATTTTAGCCATCTTAGTGTGTATAAAGTAGTATACACACTTTTATTCAAAAAAAAAATTAGAATTTCAATTTTTAATTGAAATTCAGCAAGTTTCAATTCTCATTAGAATTTTTAATTACATTTCCCTATTGACAAATGATGCTGAGCATCTTTTCATATGCTTATCGACTATTTGTATATCTTATTTGGAGAGCTCTCTATTTAGAGCCTTTGCCCACTTTTAAGTCTTTCCTTTATTGCATTGTAAGAATTCTTTATATATTCTAGATACAAGTGCTGTATTGGATATATAATTTGTAAATATTTTCTTCTATTTTGTAAGTTGTTGTTTCACTTTTTTGATGGTGCCCTTTGAAGCAAAAAAAAAAGTCTTAATTTTGATAAAATCCAAATTATCTACTTTTTTTGTTGCTTGTGCTTTTGGTATCATAGCTAAGAAACCATTGCCTAATCCAAAGTCACATTTATGCCTGTGCTCTTGTCTAAGAGATTTTAGTTTTATTCTTACATTTAGTTCTTTGATCCATTTTGAGTTACTTTTATACATGGTATGAAGTAGGTATATATATATTTTTAAATCATGTTTAAAGTCTAGAATTGGTATGTATTATCCTTTACTCCTATCTTTCCATCATTCGCATCTCATCAACCATCAGCTAACATACAGTTGAAAACTCAGGTTCTGAAGTTAAAATGCCTGGATTACAATACTAGCTCTGTCTCACATGACCTTGAACAAGATACCTGACCTCTCTGGGCCTTAATTTACTTGTCTGTAAAATGGGGATAACAATAATTCCACCTCAAAGATGAGGATTAAATGCTAGTAATATATCAAAATCTGAATAGAGTGCTTACAATATAGTAAGCACTTAATGGAGGTCAACTATTAATTGTTACTATCTAAATATCCCGCAGGTTTGTCCATTCTCTCTAGCTCCATAGCTTCTACCTTACTTTAGGTTACCATCCTTTAGTACATGGATTATAAATCTTATTCTTAAATGATTTTCCTGCCTCACCTCTTGTCTTCTTCCACATTGATTCTCTACTCTGAACTCATAATGGCCATTAGAGAATGTGTATCTGGTCACATATCAATCTCCCTCTGCACTTTAAAAAATACCTCCCTGGTGCCTCTATGACAAAGTCAAACTTCTTAACAACTGAGACATGAAGACTTTCAGGTTTGACTACTATTTACTTGTCTAGCATAATCTCTTACTACTACGTCTATCTGGAGCCGTGATTTCTTCCTTCTTCAGAAGACTGGATAAATCCTACTTCTCCTTAAAGGATCAGCTTAGATACCACTTTCTCTGAGAGGCATTTCTAGATGGCTCCACAGCCAGTAAAAGGATAAATACCCCTCTATAACCCTCTCAACTCTCCCCTATTCATATACTCATTACACTAGGTAATAATTAACTGTTTGTTTATATCTATCTGAGACTTAGTAGGGGGCAAGCCCCAATATTTTCTTTTATCACTGCTTTCCCTAATGACTACTACAGTACCAGACATATGGTAGGTATTTAATAAAAGCTGTGTAGATGGAGGAACAGCCTCCAAAGTACACAAAGTGGTACTTCTCTCCACAAGACAGAGAACCCACTAAAACAAAGCCACATCCATGACTTAATGCACAGTATTTTCATGCTCACAGTCTGAAAGTCTCAATTACACATGAATACCACTGTCATAGCTATCATGATGCTCATGTGCCTGATCTCTGGTTGGCTATTAAAACTCAATAAAACAAGTCAAGCAGTCATGATGTTTGGTGTGTCATGTGTACAAAACTCGAGTTACATGAATTTATTTTTCAACTTAACTCTATTTTCTAGTCCTTACCCTCTCTGCAAAGAGATGTTTTAGAATTAAACAAACATGAACTTTATGCAAACTCCAATAATCTTTATTATGAAAATTCAACTTAAAAAATGAAAATTTTGGATTTTACTAAATTGTTGATTTTAAAGCTACTTAAGAAAAATCACTTCAGAAACTTATAAATTCCTAAAACTTATCACTTAATTCAATAAATTTCAATCTTGAGCCCTATTATACTTGAAGTAAAAATATGGGTTGCGAATAAAAAGTGGCCTTATCTCTTAGACATACATATAAATTATTTATGGATAAACAAGAGGGAGTCGAAAGTTGGTAAATTCACCTGAAAAACCAACTGGGTCTGTAGCCTTTTGAGAGTGAGAGAGTTTGGTTTTTAATTAGCACGCCAATTTTGATAGTTATTCATCTATTCAAATATTTCTTTTCTTATTTTGCCAATTTTACACTTTCTATTTCTCCACATATATATCCACTTTGTTTAGGTTTTAAAAATATATTTATGTACATTGTTATTTTATAATTAAAATGCCTTATATAGAAAAAAGCCATTGGAAATTACAACTGAACTATAAATATATGAAATCCAATTGACCCCTGTGTCAATATTTTAGGAAAAAATCAGTTTGAAAAAATATATACCTCTACCAGTACATTCTCTTAAAAACAATTCACATATACTTGGCAATCATCAAAAGCTATCAACCGATAAAGAGGGTTGACAAAATTTTCCATGCTCTCTCTTTGCCAAGGGACCCTATGCAATTTCTTTTTTTTCCCCTTAAGGGATTTCTTTAATTTTTATTTTTTTCAATTACAATTGACAGCCAATATTATACTATTTTCACGTGAACAGCATAGTGGTTAGACATTCATGTAACTTAAGAAGTGATCCCATTAAGTCTAGTACCCGACACCATACATATTATTACAATTTTATTGACTATATTCCCGATGCTGTACTTCACATCCTTGTGTCTACCCTGTTTCCCAGAAAATAAGACCCAGCCAGACAATCAGCTCTAATGCGTCTTTTGGAGGAAAAATTAATGTAAGACCTGGTATTATATTATATTAATTATACTGTATTATAGACCCACTCTTATAGTAAAGTAAGACCGGGTCTTACACATTTTTAATTTTTGCTCCAAAAGACACATTAGAGCTGATTGTCCGACTAGGTCTTATTTTCTGGGAAACACGGTATTTTTGTAACTGGCAATTTGTACTTCTTAATCCCTTCACATTTTTCCCTCACTTCCCCAATACTCCCCCAATCTGGTGACCATCAATTTGTTCTCCGTATCTATGAGTTTGTTTCTGTTTTGTTTGTTCATTTATTTTGTTTTTTAGAGTCCACAAATAAATGCAATCACATGGAATTGGTCTTTCTCTGAATTATTTCACTTAGCATAATACACTCTAGGCCCATCCATGTTATCACGAATGGCAAGATTTCATTCTTTTTTAAGACTAATATTCCACTGTATACACGAGGTCAATTAAGTTCACAAACTTATCCTAGAAAAAGTGCCAAATGCCCCACTGCTGAATAGCACTATGGTCACCTTTGAAGTACTTCCCTTGGGAAGCTACATACCAACACCAGCACCTAGTCCACCCTTCAAAGCAATTTTGGAACTCTTTTTCCGGAATGGCCATTAGGGCTGTCATCCTACTACCCTTGATGTCCTGAATGTCATCAAAATGTCTTCCTTCCAGTATTTCCTTTATCTTCGGGTAAAGAAAGAAGTCAATAGGGGCCAGGTCAGGTGAGTAGGGAGGGTGTTCCAATACAGTTATTTGCTTACTGGCTAAAAACTCCCTCACAGACAATGCTGTGTGAGCTGGTGCATTGTCGTGATGCAAGAGGATGAATTGTTGGAGAAAAATTCAGGTCGTCTAACTTTTTCCCACAGCCTTTTGAGCACTTCTAAATAGTAAACTTGGCTGTTTGTCCAGTTGGTACAAATTCATAATGAATAATCCCTCTGACATCAAAAAAGATTAGCAACATCACTGCAACAAGTTTGCAAACTTAATTGTCAGACCGAATATGTACCACCTCTTTTTTATCCATTTGTCTATCGATGAACTTAGGTTGCTTCCATATCTTGGCTATCGTAAATAATGCTGCAATGAACATAGGGATGCATGTATCTTTTAGAATTAGTGTTTTTGATTTCTTCAGCTAAATACCCAGAAGTGGAATTACTTGGTCATGAGGTAGTTCTATTTTTAATTTTTTGAGAAACCTCCACACTGTTTGCAATGACAAATAACGGCTACATCAATTTGCAATCCCAACAGTGCATAAAGGTTCCCTTTTCTCCACATACTCTACATTTGTTTGTTGATTTACTGATGATAGCCATCCTGACAGATGTGAGGTGATATCTCATTGTGGTTTTAAGTTGCATTTCTCTGAGGATTAGTGACTTTGAGCATCTTTTGATATTGGCCATCTGTATGTCCTCTTTGGAGAAATGTGTTTTCAGGTCTTCTGCCCATTTTTTAATTGGATTGTTTGGGGGTTTTTGGAGTTAAGTTGAATGCGTTCTTTTTAAATTTTGGATGTTAACCCCTTATCAGATGTATCATTGGTAAATACCTTCTCCCATAAAGTAGGTTGTCTTTCTTTTGGTTGATAGTTTCCTTTCTTGTGCAAACACTTTTTAGTCTTGGGGGGGGGGTTATTTATTTATTTATTTATTATTGTATTTTATTGGGGAATACAGGGGAACAGTGTGTTTCCCCAGGGCCCATCAGCTCCATTTCGTTGTTCTTCAATCTAGTTGTGGAGGGGGCAGCTCAGCTCCAAGTCCGGTTGGTGTTTTCAATCTTTAGTTGCAGGGGGCGCAGCCCACCATCCGATGCGGGAATTGAATCAGCAACCTCGTTGTTGGGAGCTTGTGCTCTAACCCACTGAGCCATCCGACCTCCCCGAACACTTTTTAGTTTGACGTAGTCCCATTTGTTTATTATTTCTTTTGTTTCCCTTGCCCGAGGAGATATATCCAAAAAAATATTACTAAGAGCAATGTCAGAGAGTTTGCTGCCTCTTTTTCTTCTAGGAATTTTATGGTTTCAGGTCTTATATTTAAATCTTTTACCCATTTTGAGTTGATTCTTGTATATGATATAAGAAAGTGGTCTAGTTTCATTTTTTGCATGTTATCTGTCCAGTTTTTCCAACACCACTTATGGAAGAGACTGTCCATAGATTAATTGACCATAAGCAATGCTTTATTTCTGGGCTCTCTATTCCGTTCTATTGATCGATGTGTCTGTTTTTATGCCAGTACCGTAATGTTTTGATTAGTACATCCTTGCAGTGTAGTTTGATATCCAACTTTGTTCTTTTCTCAGGATTGCTTTGGCTATTAAGGCTCATTGGTGGTTCCACAGAAATTTTAGGATTATTAGTTTTAATTCTGTGAAAAATGCCATTGATATTGTGATAGAGATTGTACTGAATTTGTAAATTGCTTTGGATAGTGTAGACATTTAAAAAATATCTATAGCATTGTGGTTAGACATTTATATTTCAATCTTAAATTTACTGAGACTTGTTTTGGCCTAACATGGGGTCTATCCTGGAAAATGTTCCATGTACACTTCAAAATAATGTATATTCTTCTGCTTTGGGGTGAAATGCTCTAAAAATATCAAAGCCATCTAGTCGAATATGTCATTTAAAGCCACTGTTGCCTTGCTGATTTTCTGTCTGAAGATCTGTCCATTGATGCCAATGGGGTATTAAAGTCCCCGACTATGACTGTATTACTGTTGATCTCTCCCTCTATGTGCGTCAATATTTGCTTTTTGTGTTTAGGTGCTCCTATGTTGGGTGCATAACGTTTACAAGGGTTATATGCTCCTGTTGGGGACCCCATCCAATTTCTACTCAGTTAAAGAGAAATGCTCCCTGCATGAGCCATCAAGAGCAGCTCGTAGGGCTCTATTAAGGAATCAAAGCAGCTAAAGGTTTTCCTACTGAAAGACTTTAATGAGACAGGTTGTCATTATTATCCTCAATCTTCAGTTAAGGAAACAGAAACTCAGAAAGAACAGGTTACTTGTCCAGAATCTGGTTCCAATCTTTATGTCTCTATATTATTCTGCCTCCAATGTACTAAACTGATAAAGACAAAAATATGGTAAATCAAAATATATAATTAACTATGTCTCCTAAAAGTAGTATCACACGCCACCAAAGGAAAATACTCTTTTGTCAGATTAATATTCCGTGTTTTTTTTTTTTTAACGAAGGCTATGATTCAGTATTTAATCATTGTTTCAAATATGCTTTTGAACATTTTGTCCTAAACAGTCGCCTATGAAATAACAAATCACCAAGAAAACAACAAATCCCTTGTCTGGATTTTGTGGTATCTCTGCTCTTACCTGACACTGGTTAATAGCTGCATGGTTGCCATGGAATGGAGACTGTCTTTCTTTATCTCGATGATGCCGACTGCTGTGTTTACTTCTCTGCAATTGCTGGCGTAATTTTGCAATCTGAAAAGCAGAAAAATAACAAGTGCATCAGAGTGTTTTCCACACTAAATAAAACGTATCTTTGCTTAATAAAAACCAGTAAAATTCACCTTGAATAAATCTTTTGAATTTTGAAACCATACCACAATGTCTGATTTACTGTAAAAAATTTATGTTTATATACACATACACACATGTGCATGTTTACATCTTTCTTTAAAAGAGAAACAAAATTATGTTCCAACACTGTTCAGAGACTTCAAGCTTTCCAAGCACTAAACAAATGAAGTTTTCAGCATTTAGAATAAATTATAGCTTTCACAAATTCAAAAAGAATAAAGATTCTCTCATTGCCTTTACAAGCCACATTTTATTTAGATTTAGATTTCTTTATCAAACACCTAGCCTTTCAACAGCTCCAAAAAAATTACACATTATTTAAAAATCTATTCAAGTCATGAATAGTATTCATAGATGCAATCTTTACATAATACAATTTTGATCCATATCCCATATTATTCCTTGACTGAATTTTTCTGTTTTATTTCTACATTATGTGTAAAATGAAAATGGCATAATTATAGGAGCGAAAATCACAATCACACTTAGTGGCATAATCAACTTGGTTATTATACTGGGTTACTGAATTTCAGAAACATTACACTATATATAGAAATAATAAATGTGAATTTGTTGTATCACTACAAGTTCATACAGCAGGTATTTATACTATAATAACAGGTACAGACTCATTTAAAAAAAAGACAAACACATAATCAGACAAGTAATGAGGACATTCAAATCTTTACCCACTCGACATATTAACTGTTTTTGTTATTTCTCAAGTAAACAAAACAACTAAACACACACACACACACACACACACACGAAAATTGACTAATTCCTGCTGCCCAGAATTTCAAGGAAGTAGCCAACGATGGGATCAACCTTCCACACCCACTTTCTTGGAACCATTTTCCTGACCTCCTTAAGTTGATCTGTACTGCCCCAGGATGCTGAACGCTTGTGGGACCCTTTCTTCTTTTCAGAGTATTCTTCAGCCCATGCACTCTCTGTCTATAATGGGAAAAAGAGGTAAAGGGTATTTTAATAAAATAGTCATTTAACAATAATGTATACTACACTTCAAACAACACAGATGGAACTTGAGGGCATTATATTAAATGAAATAAGTCAAAGCGAGAAAGGCAAATACTGTATGATCTCATATATGTGGAATCTAAAACAAACAAACAGAAATAGAGATCATGTTTGTGACGAGTAGAGCCAGGGGGTGGGTAGTGGAGGAATTGGATGAAGGTGGTCAACAGGTACAAACTTCCAGTTGTAAGATAAATAAATACTGGAGCTGTAATGTACAACATGGGGGTTATAATTAACACTGCTGTATGGTATATTTGAAAGTTGCTAAGAGAGTAGATCCTAAAAGTTCTCATCAAAAGGAAGTAAATTTTTTTTATAACTGTCTAAGGTGATGGATGTTAACTAAATTTATTGTGGTAATCATTTTGCAATATATGTGTCAAGTCATTATGTTGTAACACCTTAAACTTATACAGTGCTGTATGTCAATTATACCTCAATAAACCTAAAAAACAGTCCCTTTCTAAAAAAAATAACATATACCATGTTGCCCCGAAAATAAGACCTAGCCAGACGATCAGCTCTAATGCATCGTTTAGAGGAAAAATTAATATAAGACCCGGTCTTATATAACATAAGAGATCATAATATTATATAAGACCAGGTATTATATTTATTATATTATATTATATCTGGTTTTATATTATATAAGACCCAGTATTATATTATACCCGGTATTATATTATACCCAGTATTTCTTTTTATTTTATTATATTGTATTATGTTATACCCTGGCTTGTTTATGTCATATCATATCATATCATATCATACCTGGTCTTATAGTAAAATAAGACCAGGTCTTATATTAATTTTTGCTCCAAAAGATGCATTAGAGCTGATTGTCCATGTAGGTCTTATTTTCAGGGAAACATGGTACCATACTTTTCTATTAGAAAATATATTCCCATTACAGAAAAGTTAGATAACAGAAAACATTTAAAATGATACAAATTATCCATAATTCTCCCAGCACAAGTTACCTAATTACAACATCTTAGCCTATTTCATTTCTATAACTAAAACTTAGTTATATTATTTTTATATAATTTTAAGTACAGCACTTATTGAACAAATGCTTATTAGTAATAGCTAACATTCAACACACAGTGTGATAGATGATGGATTACAGAACTGTACACCTTAAATCTATGTAACTTTGCTAACAATTGTCACCCTAATAAACCTTAAGTAAAAAAATAATAGATAGATAAATAAATAAATAATAGCTAACATTCCTAGTATCTTATTGTGTGCTAGGCACTGTGCTTTATAAAAGCATAGTGAAGGGTCTTCTTGTATTATCAGATTTAATACATACAAAAAGTTCTACAAGTTTTGCACATAAAGAAGCTGTGACAATGAGAGGGTAGGTCAGTTGCCTAAGGTCTCACAGCCAAGAAGTGGCAAAGATGTAAACCTAAGTCCAGAGTTCGTAATCCTAATCCCTATACTGTGTCTTGTCTTGCTTTAAAATATTTGTAGAGTACAATATAGCTTCAAAAGTGTTAAATCATTAGTGGTTATGCAAAATCTAGAATTTAAAAACAGTGTATCAGAAAAAAAATACAAATGAGTTCTTGGCATATGAAAACATGCTCAACCTCACCCATTATAAGAAAAATGCAAGTTAAAACACAAATACTGGGTGATTTGATAACATACACTCTCCTACACCGCTGGTGGGGGTGTAAATTAGGACAGCCTTTATGGAAGGAGATTCAACAACTGCTGTCAAATTTATAGATGCACAGAGTAATCTCTTTTGCTAATTTATCTTGTAGATGTACAAACTATATGTTGTTATCACAAAATGATGCATCATATGTTATTCCCCGTATCACTGTGTTTACAAGTAAAATATTAGAAGAGTATAAAGAGAAGATTGGCTAAATAAATTACGGTATATCTTTAGAACAGAACACTATGCAGCTATAAATAAAACAAGGAAATTCAAAATGTAGTGATACAAAAAATAATCTCCATAAGAAACTGTTCAGTGAAAAACTCAAGACTCAGTACAGTATGGATAGCAACTACCTTTACATAGGAATGCTAGAACGAATATATACATACATATGTAAAGTATCTCTGGAAGAATATACATGGTAACAAAAAAAACTGGTATCAGTGGCTGCTTTATGGAAGAAAGATCCTTCACTGTATATTCTTATATACCTCTTAAATTTGTGCTATATGAATGAAGGCATAGCTTATTCAAAACAATACGTCTATATAAGAGGGAAAAAACCTTTTAAGGATAATGGGGAATGTTTCTATATGAATAGAATGATGTCCATAAGAGGAAAATAAGGTTGCAGAAGATTGTATAGAATATGCTATCTTGTGTTTAAGGGAAAGAAAAAAAATTTTTTTTTCTTTTTTTGCAGCCTCTAAAGAAATAACTGATTTAGGGGAGGATCATCAACGAATACTAAAACCATTAGGTGAAAAGTTACTAGGGAACAGAATATTCATGTGGAGCAAAAAAGTACTCCACAAATTACTTGCTAATTGCAAAAGGAAAAAGCATCTCTTTTACAAATACATGAGATAATTCATTAAATAACTTAATGTCATTAAGACCAAAAAAAGAAAAAAAAAAAGTATGAGAATAAGCTCTTTTTTTTTTTTTAAGATTTTATTGGGGAAGGGGAACAGGACTTTATTGGGGGAACAGTGTGTACTTCCAGGCCTGTTTTTCCAAGTCAAGTTGTTGTCCTTTCAATCTTAGTTGTGGAGGGCGCAGCTCAGCTCCAGGTCCAGTTGCCCGTTGCTAGTTGCAGGGGGCACAGCCCACCATCCCTTGCAGGAGTCAAACCGGCAACCTTGTGGTTGAGAGGACGGACTCCAACCAACTGAGCCATCCGGGAGCTCAACGGCAGCTCAGCTCAAGGTGCCGTGTTCAATCTTAGTTGCAGGGGGCGGAGCCCACCATCCCTTGCGGGACTCGAGGAATTGAACTGGCAACCTTGTGGTTGAGAGCCCACTGGCCCATGTGGGAATCGAACCGGCAGCCTTCGGAGTTAAGAGCATGGAGCTCCAACCACCTGAGCCACCGGGCCGGCCCGAGAATAAGCTCTTTTAAATTAACAGGGACTAAAGAGAAGTACAAGGCATGAATATCAGGTGGGATCCTGGTTTAAAAAAAAGAAAGAAATCACGGGGAAATTTAACATGGACTGGAAGTTATATGAAATTATGGAATTATTAATTTTCCTAGGTGAGCTAATGCTATTGTAGTTAAACAGGAAGGATCCTTTTTATTAGAAGATATATGCTGAGGAATTTAGGGATAAAGTGTATGACATATGCAACATACTTTCAGAAAGAACAGTAAACACACACATACTGGTAAAGCAAAGTGGATACTGGAACACAAAGACTGGTAAAGCAAATATGGCTAATGTTCAACACTGTTGAATCTAATAGCAGCTCTACTATTCTTTCAATTTATTTGTATGTTGAACACTTTCTTAGTAGGTAAAAAAAAAGGGGGAAAATACAGAATATGAAGTCGTACCAGTTGACGTTTATAAAATCCACTTCGCACAATTCTGTAAGAAATACTTCTATCAAATAGTATTAGACCAAAAAAATAAATGCAGAAAGAATGACAGGAGAGTTAGAAAATCATTGGGAACTACTACAGTAATTGCTCATTTACATAAGAATCATCAATGAACGCTAAAACCAATTGGTCAAAGTGTGTTGTGGAACAGGCTATTTAGTTTCAAATATTTCCCCATGTATTATTGACTAGTTACAAAGGAATGTGGCAGATCAAACTAACATCACTGACAACATGCACCTGTACATGCACAGAGAGAAACACACATCACATACAATATTCCTGCCAAAAATGTGGTAACTTGAATCTAAACGTGAAAAAAAACAGATAAACCCAAAATGAGAAGATTCAACAAAAGTACTGGCTTGTACTGTTAAAAAAGTATCAATGTCGTGAAAGAGAAAGAAAAGTTGTGGGGCTGTTCCCGATTAATGAACACTAAAGAAACATGACATCTAAATACCATGTGTGCTCTTTTACTGGATTCTGGCTTACAAGAGAAACTGCTACAGAGAATATTATTGGGGAAAATGAAAAAAACTGTATATGTACAACATATTAAATGGTATGTTATTTAATGTTAAATGTCCTGAATTTGGTAATTATATTGGCAATATTTTGAGTACTTCTTCATATACACGCTGAAGTATTTGAGAAGAATCAGAATGTCTCTACCTTACTAATGATTAGCAAATAACAACAATATTAATAACAAGTGTATATATAAACAAAGAAATAAAGCAAAATATGGAAAAATGTTCTTGCAACTTCTCTATAAACTTGAGACTTCTCAAAATAAAGATGTTTTAAAAATAGGGAAATTATTAAAGATATTAATTTTAAGTATAAAAATTAATTTAATTTTAAGTATAAAATTAATTCAAGGAAAAACAAAGAAACAAACTTTCCTATAGATTTGTTAAGAACAAATGAGAGATAATAAGAACAAGAGTAATTAATAAGTTAGAAAAAATAGCTTAGAGATACAATCTGCAACATGGATGAATCTTGAAAATATTATGTTAAGCAAAATGAGCCAGATATACAAGGACAAATATTTATTATTGCACTTACATGAAATATCAAGATTGGGCAAATTCATAGAAACAGAGTAGAACAGTGGTTACCAAGGGCTGGAAAAGAATAGGGAATTAGAATTTGTGTTTGGGGTGATGAAAAAAGTTTTGGAAATAGACAGTGGTGATGGTTGCATAACATTGTGAATGAAATTAATGCCATTAAACTGTATACTTAAAAATGATCAAAATGGCAAATTTTATGTTACATATATTTTACCAAATTTAAAAAGTTGACTTAATTAACTAGCACGCATATATTAGGGAATCCAACATCTACAAATGAGGAATTTGAGAATGTCTCATTGACCATGTTGGTGCTCAATTCACTTGCCAAAGGCGGAGGCCCCACATGTGAATGAAAGACTAGAGTGCCCAAGTATTACTGCATTATGCTTAACGAGATTCTATCCAAGCTTTGAAAGCAAGATTAACAGTATGACAATTACAAACTTTCTTTACATTTGTACCCTTACCATTCCCATTTGGGGGACGTTTAGAAGAAAGTGAAATAATGTTGAATAACCATGGTGTACACCTGAAACTAATATAATATTGTACGTTAGCTATGTTTTAATAAAATCTTTTTTAAAAAGATGATGAAGAGAACATGAGACTTATACTTTAATTCACTGAGGTCAGAGCTACATTATAGAAACTTGCTGAAAAGACTTACTAAACTGCCTCCACAGATCAATGGACTCCCAATGGCTTATCTGATTACGGTAGTACCTCAGTTTTCGAACATCTCATTTCAGTTTACGAATGCCGTAAATTTTATGGATCTATGGTATCATTAGATAGTAAAATTTATGCTAAATTTGCAGTTTCAGGGGTTGATTTTAAAGGTCTGAAACGGATTAATCCATTTTGCATTACTTTCTATGGGGAAACCGGGCCTCGGTTTTTGAATGTTTCAGAACTCGAATGGTCTTCCGGAACGGATTGCATTCGAAAACCGAGGTACCATTGTATATATTCCTTCTAAGACAAAATCTTTGAACTCACTGAACCTGAAACTGCAGAGAAGATAAATAGGGTTGTAGAAATGTTCAAGGAAATACACTGACACTAATTTAAATGACATGTAGATTAAGCAGAAAGCAAGTAAAGACTGTACTCATTCTCTACACCACATGTCCTATTGTCAGCAAAGTTACAGATTTTGAATAAATGCAGAGTTCTACAGAAGTCTTTGGTTAAAAAAGTCACAATTTCTAGGTTCCAGTCAAAATGGCAGAGTAGGTAAACAATGTGCTTGCCTCCTCTCATGATCACATCAAAATTACAACTACAAAACAATCAGCATTGAGAATTCCCTGAAGTCTAGCTAAACAAAAGTCCTGTAACTAAGGATACACAAAAGAAGCCACACTGAAACTGGTAGAAGAGGCGGAGACATGGAAGGGGCTGGTCCCACACTCATGTGTGGCAGTTAAAAATTGGGAGGCATATCTCAGCTACACAGGACCCCCTTAAGGAGCTAGGGGTCACAGCCCCACAAAGGCTCCACAGTCCAAGGTTCCAGTGCCGAGAAAAGAAGTTCCCCCATAACTTCTGGCTGTGAAAACCAGCAGATTGTGGCTAAGTGATGCAGAGGGCGGATGGAGTCCCAAGCACTCCTTTAAAAGGGCCGGTGTACAGCCCTACTGATGGACTCACTCAGAATTCCAGCGCTGGTGCAGGAGCTCAAAAAGCACCAGGGACATATGGAGAGGAAATGAACTGTCTGGCTTCACTGCAAGGGCTGGAGGGGCAGCTTTCTCCCAGACAGAAGTGCTAGCAGAAGCCACTGTTCCTCTGCTGAGCCCTACCCCACACACAGCTCGCAGATGCAGGCAGGCACCATAACTGAGTCTCCATTATCTGAGTCTGCTTCACCTAGCTAACACTGTTTGTCCTGCCCTGGTGATTCCCTGAGACCCCTCCCCACCCAACTTAGAGACCCACCCAAGCTGCTTCCAGTGGCTTTTTCAAACAAACAGCATGTTTCAGCTCATACTGAGGACTTTCCCAAAATCTCTCAAAGGTTCACAAATCCCAAACAAGCAGAATTTGGCTTAAGCATGCCCCATACCTCTTGCTAAGCAGAGCCTGGCACTAATGGCAGGCCCAGTTCATAGCTTAACCTCTCCCAGGCACCTCCAAGGCCAGCAAAAGCGGCAACCATCTGCAGATCAACTTTGTAGCTCATACCAAATGGCTCCTGGAAGGGCACAGGCAGCGGCTAATCTTGGCCAGCAACAGAGCCCGTCCTAAGAGACCTTAGAGCCAATATACCCAATGGCCAGCTTCAGACCACACCAGAGCACCACCCAACCATCTCCACAAATATTATAATATAAAAGGGCAGATTGGGCAGACACCAGAGCCCTGCTAAAACAAGTTCTGCTCCATAGGGACAGCCCCTGAACAGTAGCTCTTCCACTGTAGTTAGGGCCAGTTCTCACAAACAATCTAGAGTCAATCCCTCCCAATGACATGCAAACAGCAATCAAGTCTCAACTACAACAGGAGGGCCCACACAACCCACACAAGGGACACACCTGCAGAACCCAGCTCAAGTGACCAGGGATCCTGCACCACTGGACCCCACACCTACTACATAAGGCCACTCAACTAACACCAGGAGATATAGCAGCTTTACCTAACACACAGAGACAAACACAGGGAGGCAGCCAAAATGGGGACATAAAGAAACACATCCCAAATAAAGTAACAAAGCTCCAGAAAGAAACTGAACAAAATGGAGACAAGCAATCAATCAGACGCAGAGTTCAAAACACTGGTTATAAGGATACTCAGTGATCTCAGGGAGAACTTCAACAAAGAGATAGGAAACATAAAAATAGAGATAGAAAACATAATTAAGAACCAATCAGAAATAAAGAATACAATAACGGAAATGAAGGATACATTGGAGGAAATCAACAAATTAGATGAAGCAGAGGATAGAATCAGCAATTTAGAAGGTAAGGTAGCAGAAGACACCCAATCAAAAGAGCAAAAAGACAAAAAGAATCCAAAAAAAAATGAAGATAGTTTCAGGAGCCTCTTGCACAACATCAAGCGTACCAACATTCACATCATGAGGGTGCCAGAAGGAGAAGAGAGCGAGCAAGGAATTGAAAACCTATTTGAAGAAATAATGACAAAAAATTTCCCCAACCTGGCCGAGGAAATAGACATACAAGCCCAACATGTGCAGATGAACCCAAACAGACACACACCAAGACACATCATAATTAAAATGCCTGAAGGTTAAAAACAAAGAGAGAATTTTAAAAGCAGCAAGAGAAATGCAGTTAGAAGTAAGAGAAAAAGCAAAGGTAAAGAAAGAAGTCATTGGGGGCCAGATCAGGCGAGTAGGGAGGGTGTTCCAATACAGTTATTTGTTTACTGGCTAAAAACTCCCTCACGGACAGTGCCATGTGAGCTGGTGCATTGCCATGATGCAAGAGCCATGAATTGTTGGCAAAAAGTTCTGGTCGTATAACTTTTTCACACAGCCTTTTCAGCACTTCCAAATAGTAAACTTGGCTGTTTGTCCAGTTGGTACAAATTCGTAATGAATAATCCTTCTGACATCAAAAAAAGGTAAGCAACATTGCTGCAACAAGTTTGCAAACTTAACTGTCAAACCTTGCAGGCTGCCTACAAGAGACTCACTTCACATAGACAAAGACAGAGACTGAAATATAAAAGAGTATTCGTGAAAAGGGAAACAAACAGAAAGCTGGTGCAGCAACACCTATACCAGACAACACAGACTTTAAAACAACAGCTATGCCAAGAGACAAAGAAGGACCCAGTAATCCCACTTCTGGTTATTTATCCAAAGAAACCCGAAACACCCAAGACATTACTTCAAAGAGACATGTGGATCCATATGTTCATTGCAGCATAATTTACAATACCCATGATACTGAGGCAACCTGGGTGTCCAGCAGTGGATGAATGTATGAAGAGTTGGTACATATATACAATGGAATATTACTCAGCCATAAAAGAGAATAAAATCTTACCATCTGTAACAACATGGATGGACCTAGAGGGTATTGTGCTGAGTGGAGTAAGTCAAAGACATGCCATATGATTTCACTTATATGTGGGATTTAAAGAACAAAATAAACAAACTCATAGAACATATTGATGGTTGGGGGATAGGTGAAAAGGCGGAGGAGATTAAGAAGTGCAAACTGGAAGTTACAAAATAGGGGCTTTTTCCGCCACTGGGAGCCTGTGGAAGCCTCCTGGGAACAGGATTTCTAAAAGGACAAACATGTATGCAAGGCTGTGGTACAAAGCCATTTTTGCTAGCTATAAGCAAAACTGAAAGTGTGTATGCTTGAAATGAATCTGATTTCTGTGGGGCAAGAGATGTGCTTATATGTAAAAGGCAAAAAAACAACACAGCGACTCCTGGGGGCAAACTGCACAAAACCAGAGTAATCTGAAGAGGGGCAACTCGTACTCATGGAAGCAGTGGTACGGTTCATGCCAAATCCCAAAGCAACCTTCCTGCTAAGGCCATTGAACAAAGAATCCATGTAATGCTGTACCCCCTACCCCCTGAAGTATTTAAACTTATTTGAAAGTAAATAAAATGGATTTGTTCTATTGTAAAAAAACACATTTTTTTAAAATAGTTATGAGGATGTAAAGTCTAGCATAAGGAATACAGTCAATAATATTGTAATAGTTATATGGTGTCAGATGGGTACTAGATTTATTGGGGTGATCACTTTATAAGTTATATAAATGTCTAGTCACTACATTGTACACCTGAAACTAATATAATACTGTATGTCAAATGAAAAATTAAAAATTCTTTAGAAAATAAAATCAAAGTGCAATTAGGGAATATAGTCAGTAATACTGTAATAACTATGTATAGTGTCAAGGGGATACTAGACTAATTGGGGGGATCACTTTGTAAATTACATAAATGTCTAACTATGCTGTATACCTGAAATTAATAAAAAATAACACTGAATGTCAACTATAATTAAAAATAAAAAAAGAAGGGTTTCTCAAAAAAAGTCACAATCTCTAAGATTCATTACTTTTTTTAACTAAATTTACTGGGGTGACACACAGGTTAAAAAGATTATATAAGTTTCAAGTGTACAATATTCATAACTTTTACTGAGTACAGACACTGTATTTTCGACTCTGTAGTTGCCACTGGAGTGTAAACTTCAAGGTAATCTCAAATCCCAAGCATCTACCCTAACAATGGAGCTCAGTCTGAAGATTATCAAAACAGAAAGCAAACTAAACCCACCAAGAACACCTGAAATTTTGGAACCAATATACAAACCCAAAAACCACTGCAAAATGTTTTCTTGGTTCTGTAAAAGGACAGTATCTCAAATTGCTGGGATCAAGCAACCATCAGTAATGTAAATTTAAAGTCTAAACTGAGATGTCCTTAGCTGATTTTCAACAATCAGTATAAAAAATCTTTTAATTCTTTAAATGATTTTCATTCTTCACTAGCAATAAAGCTTTAACTGTTCTGCTCACTCATTCCTATGCAAATATCCCTTGAATGTGTCTTCTGTCAGGTAAAGTACTAAGTCCTGGGGATAAAAATACAGAAACGGACAAGCCCGCACAGTTCCTGCCTTAGTGGGTTCACCATCTAGTATGAGATACATTAAATAAATGAATATAAAAAGTTAATTAATTGTAACTGTAGTAGATGCTATGAAAGAAACTATACCTAACTGAGACGCAGTCATCAACTGGCTTTATGATCTTGGATCTCAGCTTCCTCATTTGTAAAACTCGGAAGTAGATCTAACTGATTTCTTAACATCCTTTTAATTAAAATATTTTACAAATCTAAAAGTATAAAATTTTACTTCCAGAATACCTTTGTCAGGATTATTTACACTTATAGAATCTATTAGCAATGCAATATAATCCCTATTTTCCAACACATAAAGATTTTTTTGGCACAAAAATACAGTTAAGACCCCACTTAACATCATTGACAGGCTCTGCGACTTTAAGCAAAACTATATATAACAGAAACCAATTTTACCATAGGTTCATTGGTATAAACAAGAGTTATGTCCCTGTGGCATCTCATCAACAATGTAATGAAAAGACAACATTCAAGGGCCTGCTGTATAAGGTTAAGTGGAAAGTAAAGTAATCTGTTATAAATGTTTACGCACAAATTCCGTATATTAAACATACTGTGATGTTCTACACTATAGAGAGTAAGTGGGAGAAAAGTATATACAGAAATTTCACATATGTATGGGAACTACTGTAGGAACTATTTAAAATGCACATTCCCAACCAAAATCTACTATAGTACATATGGACTGGTAATCTGCACTTTTGGTAAGCTTCTCAAGTTATTCTTACACTAATGTTTTAAAAATCTGAGCACACAGTAGAACAAATAATATTATGAAAACCGGTTTCAGAGTAAAGCACTTCAGAAGAAGAACTGTAATAAACCCACCTGTGTAGCCTTGTCCCTCATGCAAGGAGCTGCCTGCCCATGACTCTCACGAGGCCAATGCCCTGCAAGGTACGGAGCAGCAAGCGTGTCCAGAGAGGAAGTGCGGCGGATGATAGCAGAGGGGCTGGAGGAAGGGGGTCGCGTTTTGTCACCTAGATTTAAGACAAATGTATTTAAGTTAAAAAGAGATTAGGAAGGAAACAAGGTAGAAACTATGTTTTCAACTATGAAGTTCTTTAACTTAAATATAAAAACAAGTACAAAAGGAATAAGCTATTGATTCACACAAACTTGGATGAATCTCCAAACAATTACACTAAGTGAAAACAGCTGACCTCAAGTATATGATTTCATTTATAACACTTCTGAAGTGACAAATTTTAGAAATGGAGGCTAGACTAGTCATTTCCAGGGGTTAGAGACAGGCAGAAAAAATGAAGTGCTGAGAAAGAAGCAGGTGTGCTAAAAGGGTAACACAGAGACCTCTGTGATAAGGAACTATTCAGTATCTTGACAAAGTGGCAGATGTACAAATATACAAAGAAAAAGATTAAACAGGATAGAATTACACAAACACACAAACATACATACACACACACATACACACACGAATACAAGTAAAACTGAAAAAATCTGAGTAAGAGCAGTGAATTGTACAATGTTGATATCCTGCTTGTAACTTTGTAGTATAGTTCTACAAAATATTGTCATTGAGGGAAACTGGGCAAAATGTACAAAAGATCTCTCTCTATTATTTATTATGATTACAATTATCTCTACAGAAAAAAAAAGAAAATAAGACAAACGTGTATCTATCCATTTTTAAATGATCAGTTTGGTTTTAAGATTACAGAGGTATGATACGTAAAACACTCATTTATCACTATACCATCTATACTCAAAAGCATATAAGGCAGCTAAGATAAAGTTACTGATAAAATTCCATTTTAATCAGCTCTATGACACACATATCTTAGTGAGATTTTGTTACAATAAATAGACTGTAAGAAACCATATTAACCAGGCTATAGGAGCTATAACTAAGGCCACATATGCAAAAATCTTTTCCATTCCAAGCTACATGGTATATACTCAGATGTAAACCAAAAATAAAAACTGACAAAACTAGAGGTAATGGGAAGTTAGAGATAATGTAGAACCACCCTCATATCTTCTGTTTTGGATAAAAGAAGGTAGTAGGCTTGGCTAATTTATGCTGTAAAATAAAATTTTAAAAAATTAAGGTGCTTAAAAAAATATTGAACATAAATATATGCATAAGTATGACTATATTGCCATCATTCTAGTTCTATATAACAAACGCCTTGCTCTTCTTATCCACATATGAAAAAACTTTAAGACATCTCTCTTCTACTTGTATTACATTATGTCTTAATAAAGGGTCTTGCATAGCTACAAGTATAAAAGTTCAGTTGCTGTTATGTGACCCAGATAACAACAGATTTACTTCCACTAAGATTAATATTTACAGCAGCTGTTGCTGATAATCATTAAAGCTGCTTTACAGCTATACCTCAGATTTGCTTTTAAAATGGCACAATTAATTCAGTAAAAACAATGCCTAATTGTTGCGAACACTAACCATCTCTGCATAGTCTTCCTTTTATAGTAAACAGAAAAGAAATGCAGTACATACCTATAACTTCAAGAAAGCATGCACCCACATTATTAACTGTGATAAATGAAAAGCAATAAACATTCACGTTCACAGCTTTTCCTCTAAAAAAATTAATCTCTATTAGGACAGTCACAAGAAGACTGCTCTAAGCTAAGGGGGGGGAAAGACACACACACTATGTAAACTGATGTCTATTCATTAAAATCAGATTTCTAAAAGCTGTCTGGTACTTTTCTTCCCTAACTATAATGCTGTTTCTACCACTACAACTAATCAAACATACCTTACCAATGGGTCTGATTCAACTTTCAAGATTTTTATTTATTTAAAAGTTGACCTTTCAACTAAGCACTAAGGCTATTAGATTTTCTATAACGAAATGGAGAAAAGTTATACATGGTCATATGTAAAAATACTAAACATTTTCTGTTTTGATCTCCCTTCCTGTAATTCATTCATTTAAACATTTACTAAGGGTCTGTGAGCTAGCACTAAACCCTAGAAATTACAGACTAAGTTACAGTCTGCTGTAAAGAACAGTTCTGTATCTATAATAGCTTGTCATTCCATTTCAA
Source organism: Rhinolophus ferrumequinum (assembly GCF_004115265.2). Classification (NCBI taxonomy): domain Eukaryota; kingdom Metazoa; phylum Chordata; class Mammalia; order Chiroptera; family Rhinolophidae; genus Rhinolophus; species Rhinolophus ferrumequinum. The sequence continues at coordinate 29,064,098 of NC_046291.1, forward strand.
TCCAAGTTCCCCAAATTGACAGGATTTGGTGCCTAATAATGAGGGAGTTAAAAGGAGGGAAGGGAGTCTTTAAGAGTCAAAGATGACTCAAAGATTCCCAGCCTACATGCACAAAGGCTGTACTCTATTTATAAGGAAGTCCAGAGGAAGAGATTCTTGGACAACTGACAAGACCCTTCATGCTCTGGCCAGTCCAGCCTCACTTACCTGCACTGCCTCAATCCCTACCATGCTGAACAACTTGCAATTCCTAACATGTGCCATGCCCTTGCATGCCTCCAGGCCTTTGTCTCTACCTAGATTACCTTCATATTCCTTTCTTTGGTTTGGCTAATTCATCTTTAAGAAACATATCAACATCTACGTTAAAAGCCCTCCTGTGTGCTGCCGTAACGTGGTTCACTGAAATGGTTCCTTGACTGTTCCAGGGCTCCACTAGAGAGTGACATATTGGAGAGCAGTAATTTGACTTTCCCCCATCCCAAGGATTAAGACAGTACCTGACAGTTGGCATAGAAAAAAATGACTTCTAACGTTACTATCACTCTCAACAAGGGCAGGTACATGCAATAAATTCATATACTCTCTTGTTAATCCAAAGTAAATCAACAAATACTGCACGGTACCACTTATGTGTGGAATCAAAAAAATAAAGAAGTGAAACTCATAGAAACAGAGTAGAAAAGAGGTCGCCAGGAGGATGGGGGAAGATAGGGAGAGGATGATGGGGGAAGATAGGGAGAGGATGATGGGGGAAGATAGGGAGAGGATGATGAAAGGGTAAAAACTTTCAGCTAAAAGATAAATAAGAAAGTCTGAGAATCTGATGTATAACATGATAATTATAGTTAACACTGTTGTATCACTGAAATGTGCTAGAGAGTAGAACTTAAAGGTTCTCACCAAGAAATTAAAAACAAAAAAGATAAATATGAGTGCTGACTGTGTTAATAAATGTCAGAAATCCTTCCACAATGTACAAGGTGTGATCAAAAGATACAGTGAATGTTTAAATTAAAAAAAATTACAGTAAAAGACACATTGCTATTAATCCCCCTCAAAATAGCCCCCCCTTCACTTCGAACACACTTATCCCATCGTTCTTGCCACTTTCTGAAGCAGCTCTGGAAGTCCTCTTTCGTGAGTATCTACAGTTGCGCTGTCATTGTGGCCTCGATGTCCTGAATCCATTCAAAATGTTTTCCTTTCATGATCATTTTGGGGAAGAGGCGTTAAGTCGGAGGGTGCCAGATCCGGTGAATAAGGTGGATGAGGACACAACATAATGTTTTTATTTGACAGAAATTGCTGTACCAGAAGCAATGTGCGACATGGAGCCTTTCTGTTGTGGTCACAAAATGCGGTGAATGCTTCTGCCGAATGCCATCCAACAGAAAGGCAGGGACCTTCAATACAGAAAGGGGTGCGTCGAACCTTAGTAACAGCGTATGACAAGTTTCAACTTGTTCTGTGTACTCAGTTGGGTGTGAGCTAGGTTGATAGAAGATGTGTTTTAAAGTGTGCTGTAAATGATCCTCCATCATGACAACGCTCCATGTCACACATCGCTTCTGGTATGACAATTTCTGTCAAATAAAAACATTATGTTGTGTCCTCATCCACCTTATTCACCGGATCTGGCACCATGCGACTTCTGGCTCTTTCCCAAAGTCAACAGGATTCAGGACACTGAGGCAGCCACAATAGCACAACTAATGACACTCACGAAAGAGGACTTCCAGAACTGCTTCAGAAAGTGGCAAGAATGATGAGACAAGCGCATTCGAAGTGAGGGGGAGTATTTTGAGGAGGATTAGTGGCAATGTGTCTTTTACTGCAATAATTTTTTTATTTGAACATTCACTATACTGTTTGATCACACCTCGTATATGGATATCAAATCAAGACTCTATCTTACAATTTTATTTATTAATTATAACTCAATAAAGCTAAAAAGTAAATCAAAACAATAAAACAAAGGTTCAAACTTGACTTTGTTCTTTAAAATCAAATCCTTATAGAAGTTAATTACAGCAAGGTGTGGCATGAAAACTTTCAGTCAATGCCTTGAGCTCTATCTAGAGTTCAGAACTTCCCAACGATCTGTACCAGTTTAACTGGTTCCCGTGTAGCTCAACAGCAGTTGGTAGAGCATACCAAACCATGGCCCCTAGGTATTACAAAGGTCCTACAGACCTTGTTAGATGTAGGTGTTTGTAGAACTTGATCAGGTCCTGGCTTGAAGGCTGTCGTTCCTGATATCCAGAGTCATTTAATAAGAAGAAGGGATATACCAGACAGATTCATTTGTTCAAACAGAGGGTAGGAAAACACCCTTCCTTCTTGAAGTATAAAAATAATAAATATTCAGTATACAGAAATCTAGCAGCACCAAAACAAACCAAAATCCCAATAAGGCACCATTCAGAGCTAACCATTTTCATGAATATTTCCAGAACTATCTAGACTTACATACATGTACAATTTTATATAAATGAGGTCCTACTGACATGCTATTTCTTATTGTTGAGAAACAAAAAGGGCATGTCAAAGACCAATTTCCATTGCAATAAATATAAATCTGTAATACATCACTATTTTTAATAGCTGTATAGTATCCTATTGAGTGGATACACCATAACTTAATCCCATGTTGATGGTCATTTTCAGTTCTGATACATATTTTTCTACACTTTAAAAAAAATTCCTAGACGTCAAATATCCAAGGATACACACAGATTAAAAATTTAAGTACTGTCAAATTACCTTCCACCACAAAGGATTCTGACCTCATAAGAATACACATTTGTCCACATTCTGAAGCGCATTTTATCTCTTACCGGCAAACTATAGAAGATGAAAAATACCATTTTATTTGCATTTAAATTACTGAGTTCTAAAATAATCATAGTTTACTGGCAATTTATGTATTTTTATACATTACCAGTATTTGAAAAATATTACTCCTAATCTCTCTTCTTAATCTTACAGAGATCTTTTCTTTTGATAAAGAAACATTTAAATTGAAGGAAGTTCCTTCAGTTTCATTTTAGCTACTTTCTCTTAATAAAGTCAACTAAAATTAAATATAGTTGATTTTGTCTTAAATAGTGTGCATAGTATGATTAAATTTTTATAAAAAGTATATGTCTATTTACCCATTGTCCAAACTTCTCCTACATGCCAGGCATGCACACATACACACATGTGCATGCACACACACAAAATATCTCTGGAAAGAAATACAAAAAACTGATGACACTGGCTGCCTCCAGGAAGGGAAACTGGAAGGCAAGCAGACAGAGCAGTACAAGGGAGATATTTCACTGTCTTCCCAAATGTATTAATATCTTTTAAATTTGACATGTGAAATTACTGCCTATATTTTGAAAATTCATAACCTTTGAGTCAATGATTCTGTATCTAGGTATGTATACAGAATAATCAAATGTGGAAAAGGGCTTTAAATTCAAAGATATTCATTACATTTGCAATAGTAAAAATCATAAATAATGTTCAAAATTGGAGAAAAAGGAAAGTGATGGAAAATACACAACAGAATATTAGATATTAAAATTTATGTTTGTTTTGAAATGATAAACTTACATAAGAAAGAAAATTCAGGAAAAAAGTATTTCCATACTTTATTTCTAATTTCATTTCTTCAGTTATTTCCTGTTTCTTTTCAGTTAATTTCTCCTCTCAGTTTTCAATAAAGCATTAACTAATAACTGATACAGGCACAGTAGCATCTAATTAATAATTAATCCTAATAAGAACTAAATGATTAATTTAGCCAAACTGATTTCCTATAGACATGATATCCAAAAAAAGAACTATTCTAGAAATTTTAAAATCCAACTAGTAATTATTGTTTTGTTAAACATAAGATTTCATTTTCATAAAATAAACGACCCCTTTTTTAGTGTACAATTTAAAGAGTTTTGAAGAACAAATACACCCATTTAATCATGATTACAATCAAGATTTAAAATATTGCCACCACTATCGACAAAACAAAGAGGCAACCAACCAAATGGGAGAAGGTATTTGCAAACAACGCCTCCGATAAGGGGCTGATATCCAAAATATATAAGGAACTCATACAACTCAACAACAAAAAGAAAAACAATCCAATTAAAAAATGGACAGAAGACCTGAAGAGACATTTCTCCAAAGAGGACATACAAATGGCAAACAGACATACAAAAAGATGCTCAACATTACTAATCATCAGAGAAATGCAAATAAAAACCACAATGAGATATCACCTCACCCCAGTCAGAATGGCTATCATCAACAACGTAAATAACAAGTGTTGGAGAGGCTGTGGAGACAAAGGAACCCTAATACACTGTTGGTGGGAATGCAGACTGGTGCAGCCGTTATGGAAGGCAGTGTGGAGGTTCCTCAAAAAATTAAGAATAGCATTACCATAAGACCCAGCAATCCCTCTCCTGGGTATCTATCTACCCCAAAAATCTGAAAACATTTATCCGTAAAGATATATGTGCTCCGATGTTCACTGCAGCTTTATTTACAGTGGCCAAGACATGGAAACCAAAGTGTCCTTCAATCGATGACTGGATAAAGAAGATGTGGTATATATACACAATGGAATGCTATTCTGCCGTAAGAAAAAATGAAATAGTACCATTTGTGACAACATGGATGGATCTTGAGATTATTATGCTAAGTGAAATAAGTCAGAAAAGGTCAAGAATCATATGACTTCACCGATATGTGAGATATAAAACTGAAAGCAACAAAATAACAAGACAAACAAACAAAAACTCAGAGACACAGACAATAGTTTAGTGGTTACCAGAGAGTAAGGGGTAGGGAGTGGTAGAAGAAGGTAAACGGAGCCAAACATATGGTGATGGAGGGAGAACTGACTCTGGGTGGTGAACACACAATGTGATATATAGATGATGTATTACAGAACTGTACACTTGAAACCGATGTAATTTTACTAACCAGTCACCCCAATAAATTTTAATTAAAAAGAAAAGAAAAATAATATTGCCATCAATCTAAAACAATTCCTCATGCCTGTTTGAAGACTGCTCTCCACCCTTGGACCTGAGGTAAACTCTGACCTGCTTTTGGCCAAAGGTTAGTTTTGCCTTTTTCAAAAGTCATATAGGGCCAGCCCGGTGGCTCAGGTGGTTGGAGCGCTGTGCTCCTAGCACTGAAGTCGCCGGTTCGATTCCCACATGGGCCAGTGAGCTGCGCCCTCTCTACAGACAGACTGTGAACAACAGCTCTCCCTGGCGCTGGGCCACCTGTGGGCCACTGTGGGCTCCCAGCATGAGCGGCCAACGGCCTCATCCAGGTAGAGAGCAATGCTCGTAATACCAACATGGGCCAGAGAGCTGTGTCCTCCACAACTAGACTGACAACAACAGCGGAGTTGGGGGGAAAGGGAAAAAAATAGTCATATGGGGGTCGGCCGGATGGCTCAGTTGGTTAGAGCATGTGCTAATAACACCAAGGTTGCTGGTTCGATCCCTGCATGGCCCACTGTGAGCTGTGCCCCCCTAAAAAAAAAAATGATTCAATGATTCATATAACTATACATGTAATCATATAGTATGTACTCTTTTGTGTCTGGCTGCTTTCACTCAACACAATGTGAGATTCACCCTTTTGTGTATTAGCATTCCTTTTTATTGCTGAGGAGTATTCTACTATATGGAAATATGTGATGGTTAATTTTGTGTCAACTTGACTAAACCATGGAGTACCCAGAAGGTGGTTAAACATCATTCTGGGTGTGTCTGGGAGGGTGTTTCAGGATGAGATTAACATGTGGATTGGAAGACTGAGTAAATCAAATCGCCCTCCCCAATATTGATGAGCCTCATCCAATTCATTAGAGACCTAAGTAAAATAAAAATGGCTGAATAAGAGGAAATTCCTTCTCTGTGACTGCTTTCAAGCTGGGATATCGGTCTTCTGCCTTCTGACTCAGGCTAGAATTTAGAGCATCTGCTCTCCTCAGAGGTTCTCCTTCAAAGGTTCTCAGGCCTTTGAACTCAGACTGGAACTATACCATTGATAATTTTGGATCTCCAGCTTGCCTACTACAGATGGTGGGACTTAACTTCCAGAACTGCATTAGCCAATTCCTTATAATAAATCTCTATCTATTGTCTATCCAATGTGTCAACAGGATGGGGGGGGGGGAGAGGGAGACAGGAAGAGAGGGAAGGAGGGAGGGAGAGACGAAGCCGGAGAGGGAGAGAGAGAGACAGATCTCTGTTTCTCTGGAGAACCCAGACTAAAACAATATACTATAATCTGGTTATCCAATAGCCTATTGATGGAGAGTTGGGTTGTTTCCAGCATTTCACTATAAAGAATAAAGCATATAGTCACGCACCACAGAACGACATTTCAATCAATAGGGCTACGGTTACCAAGGCTCAAACAGAGGAGAATCTGCTTCCAAGCTCATTCATATGTCTAATGGCAGACCTCAGGTCCTTACCATAGTTGGCTGGAGACATCCATTTCTTGTCACTTGTGCTTCTCCACAGGACTACTTAAATATAGCAAGTTGCTACCCCAACAGAACGAAGACTCTGACAGAGAATAAGTGAGGGAGGGAGAGCAAGATCAAGTCTTTTTTGTAACTTAACAAATGACATCCCTTCACTTTTGCTGTATTCTTTTGTTAGAATTGAGTCACTAGGTCCAGCTCACACTCAAGGGGAGGGAACTACACAAAGCAGGAACACCAGGAAGTGAGACCAATCAGGAGCATCTCAGAGGCTCCCTACCTACAAGAGATCACACCTACAAGAGGTATGACCAGGTGCTAGTGATCACAACTGAAGGATACTCAAGGAGAGAGGACATGCCTAGAAGAACAGAGGTTATGTGAAAGGTGGCATTTGATCCAACTCTTAAAAATGGGTATTTGACAGTGATGGAGCGGGAAAGGGCATGCCAAAAGAACAAAAAAGAAATGGTAAAATACATTCTAAGAACTACATGTACGTTGTAATGGCTGAAACAAAAGGACCGTAATTGGCCAGCAAAGGTCGTGAATGCTATGCTAAGGATTTTGGATTTTATCCTGAAGGCAATGAGAGGAAATGAAATGAGATTTGCATTTTACCAATTTTTAGACAGCAGTATAGATGGAGAAAAACTGAGTTAGGAAGATCTATCAAGTGGATTATTGGATTACTGCCATGCAATAATCCAAGAGAGCATGGCAACTAGAACCAAGAAACATAAAATATTTCAGAACCATTCAAGAGATCACAGTATCGGGTCGGCGTAGAGGTGTCTACGTACTGTGTTTATGTTGAAGGGACGGAGGCAGAAATGCAGCAGAGAGGATAAAGTATGAAATTTGACACTATCCTGATCCTGTTCAAATCCAACTCTATCAGTTATATTTGCCACCTGGTTAAGTTACTTAACTGTTCTGAATCTCTCTCACTGCATCTATAAAATAATGGGGTTGCTGTTGAGGATTAAGTGAGAATGTTTATTTACGAAGCCCAGACACGTAAATAGCATCTAGCATTACTGTGCTTTCCCCAACTCTCATACTTAGGCAATGAGGACATAATTAGTTCAGTTTCAAACTCACTGAGTTTGATACAGCTATAGGATATTAAATTGAGACTTAATAGGCAGATTTACACATTCATGTGTGTACAATAATATCTAGAGCTCTGTGCCAGAAGGAGAAATTTAGAAGTAATCTGTGTTAAACAGGTTAAAGCTAGGTGCTCAGCTGATGAAGTGTAAGAGAAGTGACTACTGAATGGAACCCCAGAAAACAAGAACATTTCAGGGACCTGCAAAGAAAAAGAAGTTTGGGAAAGAGGCTGCCTCTGGATTGCTGTGAGGATTAAATACAAGGAAAAACAAACAAACATAACATACCCAGCGTGTAGAGGACACTGCACTCCCTTTCAAGAGCATTTCAATAAAGTCAAGTCAACAGCAGAAGTCACACTGGATAGTTTGAGGCATGACCAGGAAGTGAGAAGTTAAGACATCATGACCCTTTAAAGAAGGTTCCTTATTAAAGGAAAAGAAAAAAAGCTTCACGAAATGGAATGGAAGGAATGACTGGCTTTTAATTCATCACTCGAAAGCAGGCACTAGCAACTTTTTTACACTGAATTCAAGTCCGAAACAGACAGACGAAATGCTTTGTGGATGAAGCAAGGACTTAGCCCTCTAGCACACACATCACCCAGCTGTAACCCAAGTTCATGCTACCTTAGTTCATAAGCACGCTATATCTCCTTTCTGGGCTCTCCAAAATAGTCTTTCCCATCTCTTGCAAACAATTTTTTAAAAAACTAAAACAGATTCATTTGCAACTAATAAATGCTTGTTAATATCAATCTTCAAAGACTGACAATAAAACAACAAAATAAAAAAGGAAACAATTTAATTTGTTTCCTATTTCAAAAGGTACTTTAGAATTTAAATATCAATCAGTGCATGCACCAAGCTGTATTGTTAACATCCACACCATTAGCTTCAATTCTCCCCCGTCCCCCTGCTTGCAGGAGACATAAATTTAGAAATGCCTTCCATATACATCTACAAGGTCAGCTACAAGGAATTCTGAACTTATCATTTCTATAATTTTCTTCCTGTGTTGCCAACCTTCCACAGGACTCACGAAACATTTATTGAGTATGTATTATAGATATAGGAATGAACAAAACAGAAAGGTCCCTCTTATTGTAAAACATGTATTCTAATAGGGAAAGTGAGACCATAAAACCAGCAAGTAATATGTTAGATGCTAATAATAACAGAGAAAAACAAAGAAGGGCAAAGAGGTTTGGGGAGCATGTTGTATGGGTTACCATTTTATACAATAGCTAGAGAAGGCCTTTCTGGTGAGGTGACATTTACAGACCTTAGAACAGACACAGGAAAAAGGTAAGTGATCCAGCTGGAGAGAAGAACAAGAGCCCTGAGTTCCTGAGCCCTCTTGGCCTCCCAAAATCACTTACCCTTTCCCCTCCTGTAACCCTCCTAACCAAAAACAGTAACATTCACCAAGACAGTATCTTTCTTTTTTTATTTAGCAATTAATTCATTTAAACTATCTGTAATAAACCCATTACATGCAGGGTGATTGTGATCTTCAGTCCAAAGAGTCAAATAACTTAATGATTTAATACATAGTTTCCCATAGAGTTCATCATATTGACAGGAAAGTTGTAGTCTTGTAAATTATAAAGACACAGTTTTGGAAATTAAGGTTACATGATGTTTTAGTTCAGGTTCTTCTAAAAGAAGAACTTATTGTATGTTTGTGAGTCTGTAACACTAATTAATTTTTTACCAACAAAGTACAAACTCTATTGAGTTGACTTAATTTTTTTTTTTTAATTTTATTGGGGAATGTGGGAGAACAGTGTGTTTCTCCACGGCCCATCAGCTCCAAGTCCAGTCACTGTTTTCAATTTAGTTGTGGAGGGCGCAGCCCACTGGCCCACGTGGAAATCAAACAAGCAACCCTGTTGTTCAGAGATCACACTCTAACCAATTGAGCCATCCGGCCGTCCCAAGTTGACTTGATTTTTTTGATTAATTTATTAAAGACCATAGGTAAACCATTTGTAATTTTTTCAATTTTCATGTTTATTTTGCTAAAATAATTCCTTCTGTTTCAACTGCTTTTAATATAAAGCTTACGATAAAGATCCAAGATTGCTTTTGACTATATCAAATTTTATCAATTAGAGCCTTTACCATCAGGAGTTTCCCTTTTAACAATTATCACTATCAGCCCAATTGTATACAGGCAAATGGTGCAAATACATACATATGATAACATGTGTGATCTACATAAGGTTTGCAATGTATAGAGATATAATATACATGAGAACTTCATCATAAAAAGGAGAGGCTCAAGAGATATGATTGATTGTATGATTTCTACATTTCACCTGAATTATTATATGAGAAGTTAGGTATGTATATTGTAAGACCCATAGCAACCAACAACAAAAAATCTTTACAAAAAGAGTCAAAAAGCCAACATATATCCATGAAAACAGATTACTAAAAAATATTCTAACATTCCAAAAGAAGGTTGACAAGAGGAGAGGTCGAGGAATAAAAAACAGAAGGGAAAACAAACAGTAGACGTAGACCCAAACAATAATTTCACTAAATGTAAATGATCTAAACACAGTAATTAAAAGACAGAGATCCTCAGACTAAATTAAAAAAAAAAGACCCAAACTACACACACACACACACACACACACACACACACATACACACACCCGCACAATGGAAATATAGAAAGGATGGAAAAGATAGACCATGCAAACATTAATCAAAGTAGACTTCAGAACAAAGAAAATTATCAGAGATAAAGGAAAATACATAATGATAAAAAGATCAATTCTAAAAAGACAAAATTCTAAATGTTTCTGCATATTAGGGGAAAAAAGCTTCAAAATACACGAAGCAAAACCAACAGAAATGGAAAAAAAATTCACTACCATGTTTGGAGAATTTAACACTCCTCTCTAACTGATGAAACATGTAGACAGAAAAATCAGCAAGGATAAAGAAGACCTGCAAACCACTATCAATCAATTTTACCTAACTGACATTTATAGAACACTTCACCCAACAACATCAGAAAATACAGACCACATGAAACATTTGCAAGGTAGATCATATACCTTAACAAATTTAGAAGAAATGAAATCATAGAAAGTATGTTCTCTGACCTGGAATCAAACTAAAAATTAATGAGAGAGCTATCTAGAAAACCCTCAAATATTTAGAAATTGAACAAAATCCTTCTAAATAATCCATAAGCCAAGAAGAAAGAAGCCTCAGAGAAAGTAAATATTTTTAACTGCATTAAAATGAAAATACAACATAAATTTTATGTTATGGGATGCAACTAAACAACTGATTAGAAAAAATATATACAACATTAAGTGGTTCTATTAGAAAAGAAGGTCTCAAGTCAGTAATTTAGGTTTCCATCCAAGGAACTAGAAAAAGAGCAAATTAAACTCAAAGCAAGTGGAACAAAGAAAATAATAAAGACAGGAGCAGAAATAAACAGAAAAATAAATGAAACCAAAAGCTGGTTCTCTGACAAGATCTATAAAAGCATCTAGCCAGACTAAGGGGGGAAAAAAGAGAAGACATAAATTTCCAATATCAGGAATGAACACCCCTAAATATCTTCCAACTAGTGAATGAATTAACAAACTGGGGTACATCTATACAATGGAATACAATTCAGAATTAAAAAGGAATGAACTACTGATACATTCAGTAACATGAATGAATCTCAGATGCACTATGCTAAATAAATGAAGCCAGACTCAAGAGGCTAGGTACTGTACAACTCATTTATATAATATGATTCTGAAAAATGTAAAACTACAGGAACCAAAAACAAATCAGTGGTTGTTACAGCCTAGAGGTAAAGGGAGGGGAATGACTTAAAGAAAGCATAAGGCAACTTTACAGGTGATAGAAATTTTCTATACCTTAGTTATGGTTGTAGTTACACAACTGTGCTCTCTGTCAAAATGTATACAACAATATATCAACAAGGATGAATTTTAGTGTGTGTTAATTATACCTCAATCAACCTGACACCACACACACCTGCCCAAATGAGGCAAATCTTTTAAAAACAGTAACAGCTAAAAATGTTAGCTACATCGTCAATGAATAAATGGTCAGTCAACAGTTAACAGACTTCACATAAACAGTGAACAAGCATTTTAAAAGAATATTTAACCTTGTTACTAATAACAGCTATTATTTCTTATTAATTGGTATTATGTAGCTACTCTATGAGGTGATTAAATATATTCTTTCAAATACTCACTATGACCTTAGGAAATATGTAAGGAAATACAAATAAAACTATGATGTACTGTCTCTTGGTAAAACTAAAGAAAGGGCATGAAATCTAATTCTGACAAGGCTTTACAGCAACAGGTAGACACATTCCTTTCCGTTAACAGGATAAGTTGATTCAATCCTTTTTTGGAAAGTAACGCTACAAAGCATTAAATTATTTAAAACTTAACCAAATATTCTCAATCCGAGGGAATTCTTTTCCTAAACTGGATGCATATAAATGCACACTCATACCAGCCCCCAAACATATAAATTTATAAAGATATTTTCACTAAAGTAATTTATAAGGAGGAAAATTGAAACAAATGTCCACTAAAAAGAATGAGTAAGCCAAAGTTCATAAATTTGATAAAGTACTCAACCCCATATTTAGTAGCATACTATATATACTTTCTTACCTATTTGAGGATTCAGACTCTTTAAAAAATTATATCACTTTCAATTTTTTTTTCACATGGTTATAATATGGTCCAAGTGTGACTCTATGTGGGCAAAAAAGCTTTAGAGAGGAAGTTGTTCCATAACCTCTTGCTATACTTAGTCTTAAACCCAGTTAGCAGTCAAAAGCATACTATTAATCAAAAAAGTATCAGATAAGAGTGTATAGATGGATCAGCATAATTTCATCAACCATTACTAGAAATATGAAACTTTCCAGTATTAAAGGGATTTCCAACAGAATTTCCATGGATCATTGAAGATACTATATTCCATAGTGAGCTAGCAATATAAGCATAGCTCAATTATAAGACAAGAAAATAGTACTCAAAACAGGCAAAATCCAGTAGTACCCAAGGCCTCCAAACCAACAGGGAACAAAGAGACAAGAGAAAGGATGGGGCATGGGTCTTCATGCACACACACACACACACACACACACACACGTCTTTTTAAATAGGAAGCCATCCATTCATGCATTTGAAAAATAAATTTTATTTTGACTCATTTAAATCTTGCAAGTTCCCCCTACCCCCACTGAGGGGCAAAAGGGACAGACTAATTATAATTATAACAGAAGCACTGAGTGGGCCACACAGTTTTTTATTTAAGAAGTTTAATTTGTAGGGAGATTGTCCAAAGGTGTGGGTCCTAAATCTTCCTTGTACAATTAAGACATCACATCTCAAAAGTAGGATAGGAGTATTCCTGTGACACTAAATCAATTCCCAGGAGCAGACTTTCCAAGAATTCTTAAGGATAGCATTAATGGCAACTGCTTTCTAGAGAAATAAAGGATGTCTATCCTACAAGTCTCTTAACAATTCCTGACTGCATACAAAGCACTATGACTAAAGAGTCCCCTATGGCCACATCAAGCTTTTGCCATTAAGTATGTACTACTCTTCTTAGTAATATTACGCATTTTCTTGTTTTTATTGTTAACCCCCAGATATTACAAAAGTATGTTTTTTCTCTCTAATTCTCAATTCCATAATGTCTTCTCAATACCTTATAAGCTGCTCTTCACATACTGAACATGAGTTCTAAAGTAATACAAATAGACATCACTGGTCCTTATCTTTACAAATATCAGTATATATACACAATGGGAAAACTTATTTAATGTCAAATGGTTTGTCAGAAACTACGAGACAGATCTTAGTAAGTCCTAGTAGAACAACAAATAAAATAAGTTACAATTTTTTAAGAATAGTAAATTGGAAGACACAAAAAAACAAAAAGCCTTTTTATCTTACAAAATTTCCATATTATCATATTATTTTTGAAATGTTAAAAATTTTAGTGCATTATGCCCCAAAAGTCTATGGCCTCTTCTATATGAATACAGAATAGCATTTATGAAACCAATTAGTAATGACATTATTAATTCAACCACCCAAGTATGTTCAAAATCTCAGCCATCATTATGCTCTCATCTCCCTCACCCCTCAAATCTAATCAGTTAACGGTCCTATCAATTCTTTGCTTCTCAAAAGCTCTTTTTCATCCGCATATTACAACCACTCTATTTCACACAAAGAAATTAAGAGTGCTGAAAATGGTAAAAATTAGGGTAAATATAAAAGATTTTTTCTTATTTTTAATTGCTTTAAAAGATAATTAACCATTTAAAGTAAAAGTAACAGTGCACTGTGGGATTTTTAACAGAGGAGCAAAATATTTGACAAATAATAGCACAAAGAATGGGAGGCAGGAAATGAAGGTACAGTCATGCGCCACGTAAGGACATTTTGGTTTATGACACGCCGCCTATATATAAAAGGGTGGTATATTATATAGTCTAGGTGTGCAGGAGGCTAGATCATCTAAGTTCATGTAAGTGCACTCCATGTTTGCACGACAAAATGGCCTTACAACCGATTTCTCAGAATGTACCCCCATCGCTAAGCAGTGCATGACTGTATATTGATATGTTTCTAACGTGAAATGTTAGAAAACACAGATACGGAACATTTCCATTACTGCAGTAAAGTTCTTTTGAACTACACTGCTCTAGCACAATCACTAACAGCATAATAGAGAGGTATAACTAATTACTAATAGTGAAGGTAAAATGGAATCACAAAAAAATAATTAATCCAAAGGAAGATAAGAAAAAAAACAGGATCTTGGAATTCAAATATGAACTAATATCAAGTCCTGAAAATATATTTGATGAGAAAGGAAAGTGTACATCTTTGACTAAGAAATTTCATTTCTAAGCATTTATCCTACAGATTACACTAATACACAAGTGCACAAAGAAGTGTAAACAAGAATATTCAACACAGCGCCATTTAACAGCAAAATGGAAATGATCTAAATGTTCAAAAGAAACCTGATGAAATAATGTAATAAATCTACAGGCACAGTCACGTATGCATAACTGAAATAATAAAGAAACAGCTACCTGGTTTCTCTAAGAATAAACTTAAAGACAAGTAGGGGGAAGACTGCTTATTATATTTTCTTTACCAATTTATAATTTTAATTTTTATCATGTGTATGTAGTACTTGCATAAAAAGAAAAAGAAAGAAGATAGGATGGGATGGAGGGAGGGAGGGAGGGAGGGAGGAGAAGGAGGGGAGCGGAGAGAGAGTAAGGGGAAGAAAAGAGGGAAGGAGGGAAAGATGAATACATGCTGGTAGGTAGCCTACAACATTTAGTTACAGAATCAGCTCCTTGACGGCAAGAATTCCCCAAAATTTTTAAGTTTACTTCCAACAGAATTTTACATTAGTTCATAAAGAAGAATTAGTCAATTAAAAATGTCGTGTAGATTTTTTTTTTTTGGAATAAACTATAGGTGATTTCACCTTGCCCTCGTGCTAGCCTTTTCCAGAAGGAGTATCAAAGACTTCCTATTAAAATACTACTACAGAAATAAAAATATACCTTGAGGGTGTAACTCACAAGGAAAACAGACAGGAAAGAAGGCAACAGCAGAAAAGAGGTTTCAACCAAGTCTGGGAAGCAGATGTACAAGTGGTAATTTAGCTCTAGTCTAATTATAAAGCTCAACTTAAGATTTCCTGGTCTGCCCTGATACAAGTTCTAGATTTCTTTGGAAAGAAAAGTGTCTTGCCAGTCACAGAAAAGCAACAAATAATTTGCTTCATTTTCAACTTCTTATATGAATAAACAAACTTTTTCTTGTTTAACAAGCATCAAGAGCAAGGAAAAAAATGCTTCATTTCATTTGAAAAAGAAAGGTGGTGGTGCTCATTTGAAGTTCAACCCAGAAATGACTATTTGTACAGCAAAAGGGGAAAAAAAACATCCAAGTACATGTTTCGCCTTTAAGAAATAAAATTTTTATTTTTTAAAATATTTTTTTTAAATATTGATTTTTATGTACAGGTGTATACATGAGGTTAAGAAATCAACATATGTGTAAAATAATTCTGCTAGACCTATATATTTGAGACAGATCATGTTACTCAGAATTTTTTCAAACTCTTATACAAAATTGTGTCTCAGGCTAAATTTTTTCACATTATCTTGTCTTATGGTTTTATTAGCTTTACCATACAACTTTGTCAATAAATTTTCATACTGTAAAAAAATAACTTTATTTAAATTAAATATACGAACTTACCTTTAGAAAAATTAAATCCCATTTAATCAAAATTTATTGTGGTTGCCTATGGGTTTTTAAAAAAAAATCAATGAAAGGGGATTAATTTCAAGAAAGGTAAGCTAAGATTACCTACATTTTCCCCCAAGAATTAGAGGGGAAAATATGCAAAATGAATAGGCTTATAAGTTGGCCAAATAAACTGTTCCAGAGAAAAATTAAGTCTGTACTCAGAAGAGCATTAATTATTACAATATCATTATATCTCAACTCATAACAAAAGTATTCCAAGGGTTTCTCCAGAGCACAAAGATTGGGAAAAAATGCTCTAGAGAGATTAACTAGCCAGACTCTGGACTTAAGGACAGAAGACATATTTCAGGCAAAATATGTGTAAGACTCTTCCGTGGGGAAACTGGCCCAAGAGAAGGAAAAAAACCTAAATTTGAGAATCCTTGCGTCACTGTTTTACAGTAAGATCCTCCAGTCTACCAACCTGACCCACAAGACAGAACTAATCAGCATATATGTGTCTTATTTAAATGTTAAGAGAAACTAAAGAAAATTTCCAACATGAAAGACAAAGCTCAAGACAAAAATGGCTCTGAGGACAAGAGGGCAAAAGAACACTTTGACGGTATTTATACTTTTTATAAGTATTTTTAGAAGACACTAGCAAGGAACAATCAGAGTAAGTTCTCTTGAAAGATAAAAATATAATAGCCAAAGGTTAAAAATCAGTTGAAAGGATAGAGGATAAAATAAATCTGCTAGGAAGAAGAAAAAGATACAGAGATGGAAATTAGGACAGAAATAAGAAAAGTATAGGTTCAACCCAAGAGGTTCCATACAGCAGGGGTTCCAAAAGATAAAGCAAAGATAACAGAAAGGAGAAATGATAGAAGAAAATTTTCCAGAAATGCAGAATCTCTAGATTGAAAAATTCCAGCATTAGCACGCTAAATGGGGAGAAAAATAAACAACAACAACAAAAAAAACCCTGACCTACACCAAGGCAATCATCATTTCAGAATGGTTATAACACTTCCACAAAGAAAACCACACACACAGACACAGACACACAGACACACACACACACACAACATATATAAAACTTAGAATCAGAATGGCATTAACAGCAATTCTAGAAGCTAAAAAATGAAGTCCTTTCAAACTTCAGTAAAAAAATTATTTCTAACCTAGGAGTCTATGCCCAGTCAAACCATCAAGCACAAAGACAGATAACCTGCAAATATTCAAGATCTTAAAAAAAAAGAAATAAAAATACACACACACACACACACACACACACACACACACAGAGGATGCCAAAAAAATGTATACCATTTTAAGAAAAAAGACTGTATTAAAATTACGCTGATGGTAACCACTTTGAGCACCTCCTGTAACTGCACAAGTCAAACACGACTTGTATTCATCTTTTATCAGTATATATTGAGTATTACAATTTTAATAGTTTTCCTTTCTTAAAATGTTGTCTACATCTTTGTGGCACCCTCTGTATATATCCTATGTACTGTCGCTGGGGGCTTACGGGGACGTCCAAGAGAGGATTCAACCCAGAGCAGCGGTGACCGGGTTCTAGTCTCCACGCAAGAAAGAATTCAAGAGCGAGACAGATGCAGGAAAGCGGAAGTGATTTACTGAAAATGAAAGTACACACTTGAGAGAAAAGTGTGGGAGAACTCAGAGAATTAGTCAAATGGAGGAAGTCACAATCGGGTTTTTATCCCTCCAAGGGTGGAAACTGGTGACAACCCATAGACGGGGTTCATTCATTTCCTTCCCCTGGACGGGACCATCGTTACCCGGTTTTTCCTCCTTATTTGTTTCCTCGGAACTGTCATGGCATCAGATACAAGATGGAGGCCACAGTAACTGCAATGTAAATAAGATTATAATGACCTTCTAACTAGCTAAAGATCAGGTCCCAGTCATAGGGCTTAGCCTTGCTGGATGAAACTGCTTCTTATTTTTCTCCAGCTGCAGTTACTGAGACAGTCACTGGTTACTTGTGTAACCAGTGAGGCACCTCGTGTTGTACCCCGGAGGGGGTTGTCAATTTCCTAGGCTACCTCTCCTACCTCAGTACCATCTCTCAAAAAATTACTGAAGGTTATATGCTCCAGCAAAACAAGATCCAGAGATCATAGAGTATCCAAAATAGAGGTGAAAGAATTCCCAGGGAAGTTTCAAAGTGATACTATACCAGAGACCTAGAGATCAATGAGCCAGTTTGAAGTAGGATAGAAGACTCCAAAAGGGATATCTCCAACAAAAAAAACAACAAAATACCTGATTTGTTTTAAAATATTTTAAAAGAAAGTTTCTGTTACCAAAATTTGGAGGATGAGTTTGTTATAGATATATAGAAAACAAAGTGAACAAAAAACAAAGCAATTTTAATTTCAAGGAGCACAAAAAGTTATAAAGAAAGGAGATGTAATTGTAGCATTCCACAAGGTTCTGCTGTAAACATTATATACATAGTCATAGTAATTTAAACAATAATGATTTAACCAAGAGTGCTACAACCATAAATGGGAGAACTGGGGAGGATGGCAATATAGGAGCTAAGTCTATGTTTTCCATAGCACATATATATGTATAGAAAAACTAATATATTAACATAAAGCTGAAAAAAAGATCTTGAAGGAGTAGTACCAGCATGTTATTTAGAAATATGTAGGTAAATTCGAGGAAACCATGAAGAATTGAAAGTGATACCTCTATGAAGCAGAAAGTGCAAGTGGAGAGAGATGTGTCAGGCAAACATTTTATTTGATTATATGTTTAGTGCTCTTTGACATCTTAAATTACGTACAAGAACTTTGATTAAAAAAATAAATTTAAGTTTAAAAGTAAGACAAACATGCTATTTTTCTTCAAGTAGTTTAGAGATGGAAGTAGCTGACTTGCTCAATGTCCTTCCCTTCTATTGCGGAGTTATGTATCATCTTAACCCACCCTTACCTCCGTCCCATCCTCAGAGAAAGAAGTGTCCTTAATAGTTGCTGAGATTTCCAGACAATACCATGTGCTGGATCCCACTTCCTCCCACATTTTCCATGACTTTGCTCCATCCACTATTTCCATCTTCTCTTGAACTTGCCATCATCTTTCATTCTCCTGTAAATCTTTTCCCCAAACGTATAAAGCATGCTTAGGTTTTCCCCATCCTATAAACAAATGAACCTGAGCTCAATAATTCATCCTGTTTTTGTCACTTTCCTTCCTTTTAGTTACCTAAGAGTAATTTATAATCATTACCTCTACCTCCTGACCTACCACTTTAATCCGATTTGTACCACCAACATGCTACTCAAGAGATCATCAACTGATCAAAATACCAAATTCAAAAGGCTCAGTCTACTTGTTCTCATCACAGAATCTGAAAATCTTTAGCATCTATCTCCCCCTTGAAATCTGCTCTTTCTTTGGCTTTCTCAACACTGTGCTACCATTTCTCCACCTATCACACATCCTCATGCTTCTTCCCTGGCTATTATTTTTACCCTTAAAATGCTTGTTTTCTCCCAGAGTTTTATCTTCTCCCCATCATCTTATCCATCCTAGAGATTAGTCATTTCAAGTATTGTTAAATGAATGTTTATTGAATTGAAATAAATGAGTCCCAATTTTTTGCCCCCAGTTCAAACTGCACCTCTGAATTCTAAAACTGTATTTGCCAAAATCTAGAAAATTACTTGGATTTCCTGACAGCACATACTAAATTTGTCTAGAACTGAGTTCATTTTCTCTTCCTAAACTTGCATTCCCTCTGTATTGCTTATGTACCACCAAACTACGATCTTCAACTCCCCTTTCTCAAACCCCGAATCCAACCGTTGACCATATCAAAGTCGCCTCAATCTCTTTTCCTTGCCATTCCCACTGCCATTGCACCTAAATTCAGGTATCCAATGTCTTTGTAAGTTACTTTCCTACAGTCTCTCCTATCTCAAATTCATAATCTACTCATCCTAAGTATTTATAAACTCTATGAATTCTAAGATTGCGAATTCTTATGACAAATTAACTTTTAATGCCTAAACAATTGGATGATTAGGATGATAAAGAAGATATGAAAACAGCTAACAATGAGCGATTCCTATACCCACAGGAAGATTACAAGGATTTTATCCTTTTAACAATCCTCTATTATAAGTACTGTTAGTTACTATTCCCTTTGTACAGGTGCAGTGAACTTGCCTGAAGTTAAACAGCCACTAAGTAAGTGGTAATACCAAGATCTGAATCCTGGCAGTCTGACTCAAGAGCTATTACCATGGAATACATTCTATTCAAGGCCATTGTGATAACTTATCTTTCTTCTCTCTTTTCCTACTGCTCCCTCTTCTCCCCAACATGCTATACTCTACATTTTAAGACATATAGGACTGAATATGATATATTGTCACACCTCTATGATCCAACTATAAAGTTCTGCTTCTCCCTTTCCAACCCAAATCAAAAGCCATCTCCTCTGCCAGAACTTCTACACCCATCCTGTACAGAATTATTCACTCTTTATGAGCCTATCATATTATATACTTAGGTACCTGTCTTACGTGGCTGCTCTGTGAGTCTCTGGAGTTCCCTGCTTCTTTTACATTTTTGTATTGAACACAGAGTAATCAAAGCTTACAAAATTGAACTTAATTAAATGTAAATTCTGCTAGCCAAAATGTTGAATAGTAAGGTTCTACTTTACCTCATCTTCAAATATAAAATGCATACATTACAAACCAAAAGGATTCCTTGAAGGTGTGAAGTTAGCAGCAATCCTCCGAATGCTGGAGAAACACTGAATTCTTAAAGCTGTGTACTTCACAAAGTACTAAAAAGTAGAAATCTAAGATGCCACAAATATGAAGTTCTGGTACTCTAATTCCTGATTACTAGTCCAAAGAAGTCCATCTCTTTCTGCTGCTCTTGCCACTTCCCCTACGCCAATAAACAACCAAATTCATACACAACATGATACATCCAAAGTAAGGGGGAAATTAGCATAAACACAACTTGCTATCTACAGATCAGCCACACTACAAAAAAAAAATAACTGATACATATTAATGCCCTTTCTCTAATGAGGAGTTCTCAAATATTTCCCTTTGGTGCTTTTAGTGACTGTTTTTTTTAAATTTAGAGCACAGGAAAATCACAGTGGAGTGGAGTGAGACTTTCAAAGTCTGTACTAGGACCTGGGAACCTGCATTTTTAACAAGGACCCTAAGTGATTATGACACAGATGGACTACAGACCACACTTAGAGAAACAATTCTGGATGTTCCCAGGCAACGTTCTCTCCCATGTGAAATGCCATACAGCCATGAAAACTAAGCCTACAATTTGTTATAGTCACTAAAACTAGAAGCAAAACTAAAATGATACACAATAGCTAATTTTTATACTAAGGTACTGCGATGAGTATTTTTCAGTTTTCTTTCATGAAATCCTTTCCACCATATGAAGTAGATATGAGATAAATAGATGAAAGTTAAGGGTCAGGAAGTTATTCACTTCCCCATGTCACGTGGCTTCTAAGTGGTGGAACACAGCCATTAAACCCACACTGTCTACTCAAAGCCTATTCTCCTAACCTGTTATACCACCTCTCTTTTTACAATATATCTATCTGATACTTTATGAAGACAAAGTCAGGTAAAAAGAGGGAAGGCACAAAAACAAACCTCACCTTCTTCACCATTTTATCTACAGTTATCGCTGTTGCCTAGCTACCTTCTCTAAGCATGTCTTAGTTCCTAATGACAAACCACTTTGCCATGGAAACAACAGGCACTGAAGGTGGGAAGTTTGAAATATCTGTCAGGAATGGATGCTTGGATTACCTTATAGTAGTCAAGAGAAGTTCTGGATCAGCTCTAATCCTGGGGGAACAAAGCAACTGGGTCGGGATCCAGCAGAATAGGGAAGACCCTCTAAAGATCCTGCGACCTTATCAGACTCAGGGACTCTTCGGATACTGGATCCCTAAAAAAGGTTATGACATCCAGTTCATCCGACAGACACCCAGAAGCTGGCAGCCTGATAAACATGAGGTTTATGGAACTAACATAAGGTAGACACTTCCCCTCTACCAGTAAGGATTTCTACATTTCATTGAGGGTGCAAACTAGTAGTAGTAATCTCTCTTTAATCAAAAAGGGAGTCTAACAATTGAAAAGACTCTCCTTTTTTCTTTTTCTCTCCTTCCAGTTTTGGTCTGAGAAAACAGCAAATAGTCTAGTTTGTACTATGAAGGAAGACTCAAAATCCGAAAACATTTTGTCCCACTCTGCATGGAAGTTCACTATGGTGAAACAAGAATACATTCCTGGGAAGGAAGCTATCAAGACATCCACTTCAGCGTAACTTAATAGGCAGGATCCCTTTTCACACCTAGTAGTTGAGAGTGCTGCCTAGAGGAAAGAGTTTTTCTTTATCTGGGGTTTTATTTTTTTTTGGGGGGGGGTGGAGATAACAACAATGTTCATTTTACAGCATGAATACTCCATGGAATGACAGATCTGGGGGAAGGGAGCTTTGCGAAACATGAAAAGTGGGTACATCAGGAGCCCAAGATCCCAGGAAATAGAGCCCTTCTAGAGATCAGAAAAAATTGTTATCAGAATGGAGTAACCACCTTCTACCTACATCTCTACTGCCCACGTAAGCAGCTGTCTTTCCCTTCTACCTACCACACTATGCCAGCTCCAGAAGGTTGAAGGTAAATTGCGGCATTTACCTTCACCAAATATCTCTGAGAGTTGCTTCAAAAACTAAGCACATGTAATTTTGGTGTGTTATGTATTTCCCAGGTTTTATCTCATACATCATAAAGCTATCTCCTTGATAAAATGTAAAAGACATGGTTTTGGAGTACCAACCAGCAAAACTCAAGTATCAACTCTATCACCTGTTACTTAACATCTCTAAAATCTATTGTGAGAATCAAAATGAGATCTTGTAGGTAAATCACCCACCATATGGCAGGAGCTCAGTGATAGCTATTATTTGAGGGAAGACAGGGTTCTAGTACTTTTAACAAAGCTTTAAAAAAACATTTTGCATTTTCAAAAGGTTTAAAACTGTCCTCTTGCTCTAATTAGAAAATACTATTGATCATTTTTCAGGATAATTTTCTCCCAAAAAAGTTTCCATTGTCTAAATTCTTTGACAAAATAAATAGAAAAATTCATCCTACTCCCTGCATTTCTGAATGAACTCTTGAACCACTTCATCTATTTGGTTAGGAAATACT
The DNA here is from genome assembly GCF_004115265.2 of Rhinolophus ferrumequinum. Lineage (NCBI taxonomy): Eukaryota > Metazoa > Chordata > Mammalia > Chiroptera > Rhinolophidae > Rhinolophus > Rhinolophus ferrumequinum. The sequence goes on from NC_046291.1 coordinate 29,087,309, forward strand.
GTACTGTTTCCTGAAATTCCCAGCCATTCTGCCTGAAAGAGTTTAACAGAAATTCCCCAGACAGGGAATGACAAAGTTATATACTGTCAGTATTTATACATAAGCTAAAAACCACCCATATCTTCATTCACTAGACTCTTAACAGGAGAGCGATCAGATGATAAATTTTCTCTCTCTCCATTTTCACAATTTGAATCTCTTTTGAGTTATTCTTCATGAATGACTCCAGTGGAACCCAACAGCGCCATTCAGGACCTTTCCCAAAAAAGCTCCCAGATATAGAGATAAAACAATTTTGGGGTCCCTTTAGTAATAACAGAGACAAACCTTGAATTTTGGTTTTTAAAAAAACAAATGGCTTTACATCCTAAACACAAAATCAGTGTATCAGAAATACACCCAGACCCTCAGACAAAGCACATAAACTCTCTCTAAAGGAATCTTGCTTAATTTACTTCTCACTTCTTGCTATCCACTTTATCAAGTCTTAGGAAATGCTAATACCGTACGCTTCCAGGCTCACGTCTCTTCAGGGATCCAAATATGCTATGTTGACGTATTCAGTCCCTCAAATCTGGAACTGTTTTGAGGAACAGAAATACTTAGCAGCAGACAGTGCTATACTAAATTAACCATGTCACTAAGACAAAGTGACAAACCACTCCTAGTCTCACCACCAAATGAGGGTAAGCAGTAACCAGCACGCGCCCAGAATCCCACGTTTATCATTAACACTTATCAGCCGAAGAACAAGGTTAGCGGCTGCGCCTCCACTGTAAGAACAGGCGCGGAGCCGGCTGAGAAATGAATGAGACCGGCGGGGAGATACGGAGGCGGGCACGAGGCTGGCCCGGGGGAGGCGGGGCTGCACCACTCGGGCCCCGCCCCCAGCCCTACCCCGGCCACCGCGGTTCGGCGGCACCGCCGCAATCCCCGCGCGGTAGCAACGCACGCGCGGGACCCCTTCCCAGTACCGCCTTCCCCTCGCCGCGCGGCCCCCAGCACGTACCTGCTTTGCAAACGGGGGCGCTCGGGCTCCTCCTCTCCGGAGAGCATCGGCTCTGCTCCGGGGACCTCCTCCGGTGCCGGACGCGGGCTGGGGGTGGGGCCAGGCTCACCTCGCCAGTCCACAGGTGGGTGGGCGACGAGCAAGGCGAAGACACGGTGCCCAGCAACGGCGGCGGGGGCTGCGGCCGCGGGGGGCTCCCGCGAGCCCCGGCCGCGGCGCCGCGCGTGGGGCTGGTGCCTCGCGTGGAGGTCGCGGACGCGCCCGTCTGCGTGGCCACCGTGGGGCTGGTGCGCGCGGCCGCACCCCCGCTGCCGCGCGTGGGGCTCGTGCTGCGTGAGGCTGTGCGCGGGCCCCCTCCACTGCTGCCGCCGCCGCCTGAGGGGCCTGGGGCGCCGCCACAGCAGCCGCTGTTGTTGTTGCCGCCGCCGCCGCCGCCGCCGTTGTTCCGCGTGGGGCTGCCATGTTGCTGCTGCTGCTTCAGCTGGAACGGAACCGTCGCCCTCATGGGTTGCAGGCGGCTCCCGGCTCCTCCGGGCGTGCCGACCGCACCGCCCCCAAGGGAGCCGGCCGGCGTGGGAGACCCATTACGCCTCACCCGCTGGGACATATCGGGCCACCCTCCCTGGTGACTGAGCGAGACGGGGAGTTTTGTTGTTAGGTTGAAGGGATAGGATTCTGGAGGCAGAAGGGAAGGTCCCCACGACAGGGTGATGAGGCCGGAATCCGGGGGACGCCCGAGCCACGGCCGGCAGCAACGAGGTGGTGTAGCCGCTGCCGCCGCCGCTTCTCCTCATCAACAATAGTGTCTCCTCCGTTTCCCCCGCCCCCGGCGAACGCCCATTGGTGCAGCGTCAGCCGCGCTCGAGCCGCTCCACCGCGCCCATTGGCTGCGAGCAGCTCGGGTCCCGGGCCCCCGGGGCCTTAGAGAGCCTGGGTTTGCGCGGAGACCGTCTGCTCTTTAAAGAGAAAGAGACCCGCCCCTCGGGGGAGGGGGAGCGGAGGAAACAGGCCGTGTGTATGTGTAGTGTGCGCGCGCGCGTGTGTGTGTGTGTGTGTGTGTGTGTATACACGTGAGTACGCGCGTTCTTAGCCAAGCGCGTATTTCCCTTCCTACTGCGGGGTGCCCTGGGTACTCAGACTGTGGAATATTGCCGAAGGGAATGTCCTGAATCATAGCGGTCCCCAGGGATGTCTTAAGTCTTAACACTCATAACTCATTTCCTTACCTCAGTATTCACTGACAGAAGCCATGAACGTACCGGTACGTCTTTCTGGCTTTTTATTTCTTCATCTTGTTGTGTCCTAATTACATCAATGTTTGGGCAGAGCTCAAAGGAGAAGAAATTTAATTAATCTTACTGGCATTTCACACCTCGTCTCTTTTTTATTAAGCTCTACAAAGAGCCAAAACTCAGAAAGATCAAAATTGCTTGTTAGAATGCAGTTTTAGATTGTATCTACGAAGTCCAGTTACCAAATGCTATCACTGCCCTCCTGTATCTTAAGTGATCAAGAATTTATTTTAATCAGCTACTTCACAGTTCCATGATACCTTGAGAAGATGTATGTATGCTACCTTACAAATTTGTGAATGCCATAGTTTAGTGCCATAGTTTACAAAGGGCCTTATCTGATCCTCACAATCATTATTTGAGACAAAACTGGACCAGCCATTCATATTTTTATCTAGTGGAGGAAACAGGGCTCTCTATTATGGGCAAGAACTCAGGAAGGCAGGTGGTAACAGTACGTTCTGAAATAACCTTAGGGGCTCCTCATATAGACCAAAAAAAAAAATCGTGGTGGACCCTTATCCCACATACCTCTCAGGCTATAAATCTCCTGTCCATGACCTCTTTTCCCTTTACTACTTTATTAAATGTACATTCTAGACAGATTGCATCTTATAAAAAGCGGAAGGCACAGTGTGATTTGCTCTGGACCTGAAATTCTACTGGATCCCTGTGTATTCTGGTGGAAAGCCTTTGAAGACTTAGAAAAGAGATTCAGGTTGCCAGATATCCTACTTACTGTGTGGCTTTTTACAGGTCACTAGCTGTAAAATGCAGTTAAACAATGTCATCTTCATACAATTGTGGTGAATATTAACCAAGGGTTAAATGAGAATGTGATATGTAGAGGGTACTCAACAGTTTCAGTCTCCATGTGATTCAGAGGTCCATATCTCTCCTTATCACCTACTCCTCTTCTCTCTCTCACCACTAAGAGAGGCCCCAAGCCCAGGAACTGCCTAGTTGCCTTGTGCTCTGAATAGACCTGACATCAGGACCCATCCCCATAACCTGGAGTGTAAACAAAAACAGCTTCTTACTAGACAGGACACACAGGAAACTGCCAACAAAATCCATACAGAGAGCTAAGGCTGGTCTTAAAACAATAGGTAAGAGAGGAGATAAGCCTTTAAATAAGGATGTCATGGAAGCTGTATCTGGCACTTTGTCCTGCACAAAGTAGGAGTTCAATATATATTTACTGAATTAAACCACAGGAGTTCAGCAGCCCTATTGTCTTCAGCTTCCTGATCACTTTTGATGTTAGTAGAGACCTATTTGTTGGTGGCAAGAGACTTAATTTTTCTGAGCTAAAGTACTGATTTCAGCACAAAAGTTCATTAGATTAAAGAGTTAAAATGTCCTTGGCTCAATCCTGAGTTCATCCTTTGCTTCAAGTGATGTTTCCTATAGAAACTCAAACTCTACATTTCCAGACAATGCCTGTTTTTCATCTTATTTGACAGCTTACCTCACTCAATCAGTTTAGGGCTTAACTTTATAAACACATGCACATCAACTGAAGCAGGTATTAACCATTTCAGCCTCCTGTGTACTAAAGGATATTTGTGATGGCTTGTATTAGGTTGGTGCAAAAGTAATTGCGGTTTGAAAGGTTAAAAAAATTACAAAAACCGCAATTACTTTTGCACCAATCTAATAAATAAAACTTTGAAGATATGAAATCATCAGAGAATGTTTAAAAAAATAAACCACTTGGATACCTTAGAATTCTTTGGTCTGGTTTTAAGATTTAATGGCAATGCATAAAAGCGTCATTTACATGACTTCATTATCTGTTGTTGAAGATTCAACATAATGTGCTTCAGGTTGATGTATTGGTCTTCAGTTTGCTAGTTTATCTATGAAGAGAGTCCTTGTATTTCAGGGATCAATAAAGACAAGTCTCCCTCTGATTTAACTTTGTTCTTCTTAGGATAGAATTCAAATTTCTCTCCAAGGTTGAAATGTGTCTATGAAGTTGAAGAAGCAATGTATTAGAATTGGTTTATCTGTATTTAAAACTCCGGAAGATAAAATTAATAGGCTCATTTGCTTCTGTGCTTTTATAACTCCTTAAAATGATCTTGTTATGGTAAAGGAGGGTGGGTTTTTAGGAAAAGTTTATCTGTAGTTTTTTTTCTTCCCACAGTTTCAGTAGAATAAGCCATATTCTTTTGTAAATCTCTAACATATCGTTGAATGGAACATTATACAGCCACTAAAATGATAATTAGGAAGTCATGAATTCCTTTCATTTTTAAAATGAAACAAATAAATATTATGCATGTTACTGTACAAAACAACACAAGATTAAATCAAGCACAAGAGAAAATGATATAATCAAGATAGAGGTACTTCATGGACTGTGTAGATGCCTGACCACTGCAGTGTACACCTGAAGCTGAAGCTGAATAATAATGAATGTCAACTATAATTATATATATATATATATATGCACAGGATGTGGAGTACAGCATAAGGAATAGAGTCAGCATAAGGAATAGAGTAACAGCTATATACGATGTCAGAGGGGCAGTAGATTGGGAGAGGGGGGTTATCACTTTGTGAGGGGTGTAAATGTCTAACTATTACATTGTTTTGTACACCTGAAACTAATAATAATTTTTTAAGAGTGGTAAAAATGAGATATATGAGGCTGCTGCCAGTGTAACACGGCATACTGTTTTGCAGCAAACATTTTTTTTTATAAATAGAAGGAGTACACTCTAAAATAACAATAGAAAGTATAATGTAGTAAATATAAAAACCGGTAACACAGTTGTTATTATCAAGAGTACACTGTATGTGCTATACAGGCATATAAGGTCAGACAATTAAGTCCGCGAACTCATCCTAGAAAAAGTACCACATACCTCATTGTTGAACATCACTATGGTCACCTTCAAAGTACTCCCCTTGGGAAGCTATGTGCCTACACCAGTGCCTAGTCCACCCTTCAAAGCAATTTTGGGACTCTTTTTCTGGAATGGCCATCAGAGCTGTCGTCCTATTACCCCTGATGTCTTGAATGTCATCAAAATGTCTTCCTTTCAATATTCCCTTTATTTTCGGGTAAAGAAAGAAGTCACTGGGGGTCAGATCAGGTGAGTAGGGAGGGTGTTCCAATACAGTTATTTGTTTACTGGCTAAAAACTCCTTCACAAACAGTGCCCTGTGAGCTGGTGCATTATCGTTATGCCATGAATTGGTGAAAACTTCAGGTCGTCTAACTTTTTCACGCAGCCTTTTCAGCACTTCCAAATAGTAAACTTGGCTGTTTGTCCAGTCTGTACAAATTCACAATGAATAATCCCTCTGATACCAAAAAAGGTTAATAATATCATTGCAACAAGTTCACATACTTAATTGTCAAACATCATACCTTCGAGATATTTTGGTTTTCGGTTCCAGACACCACAATAAAGCGAGTATTGCAATAAAATAAGGTATGCCTGTACTTGTATATGACTGGCAGAACAGTAGGTTGGTTTACACCAGGATTATCATTAACACATGAGTAGATTGCCCTCTGACCTTTCAATCACTGTAATGTCACTAGGTGCTAGGAATTCTTCAGCTTCCTTATAATCTTATGGGAACATCATCGTTTTTCGGTTTTTCGGTCTGTCATTGACCGAACCATCGTTATGCAATGCATGACTACCATAATGTAACCAATCTCCTACTGATAGACATTTAAGTTATTTTCAACTTTTTGATATAACACACAATAGTGTAATGATATCTTTACATTTACACTTTAAATTCTTTTGAGAGTATTTAAAATTTAGTGTTGTATAAAAGCAATGTGTATACACAGATTAACAAATCAAATAGCTTTAGAAGGCTGATTTTCTCAAGTAACCATTTGCTTCGTTTTCATTGCCCTTCACAAACCCTCCAAAGAATTGTTAAACCTCTCTGACAATGATTAGTGTTTTGTTTTGTGTTTTTTTTTGTTTTTTTTTCCCTTAGAGACATCTGTTCTAGGACTTCTGCATTAGCTGTCAGCCCAGGGTTCCCCTTCACTTCTTCACTGTGCATACATCATGTTCCCTCTACCCAGGGTCTTCCGTTTTTGTTTATTTGCTTGTTTACAACTTTGTTTTGCAATAGCTTCCGGAGGGTGTATAGCAGATCAATTTTTTGAGACATTGCATGTTTGCAAATGTCTTCATTCCACCCTAATGATTTGGCTTAGAAAGAATGTTTCCTCAGTAATTTGAAGACATTCCTCCACCGTCATTTGGCATTCAGTGTTGCTGTTGAGCAATCGTATGGCATTGTGACTTCTTATCCTTTATATATGATCTGTTTTTTCTTCCAGGATCTTCTCTTTGTTAATGGTGTCCTGAAATTTCATTATGCTGTGCCTTATGTAGGACTTTTCAAACTTTTTTATTTCCCAGGGATGGACACCAGATGTTTTTCAGATGGGAAAAAGTTATTATTCTTCTGTAATTTATTTCCCTTCACATTCTAACCTTGCCCTCCCAAGAGAATGACACCTTTGGACTATAGACTGTATCGGCTAATTTCTGGTTTAGATTTGGGCAATGTGAGATCAGATTGCAGGAAGAGAGCAGTCAGACTATTTCTTTCTGCTGTATTCCTGATGCAGAGCCACATCTCTCAGACAGTAGTATATCTTGCACTGGGGGGCCCTTCCTCCTCTACTCCAGTTCTACCTGGGCTCCATTTACACTGCCTCCTCCAACCTTGTCCCTTCAGCCCTGAGTATAACATCTTCTCATTGTTGCTATCTGGACACTATACCACCTGTATTTGTTCCCTTAATCCTTCCTGATTATAATTCCATAAGAGTCACTTCGTAAAAATCTCTTTATCTGAACCATGTGGGGTGAATTGTGTTTGCTGTTGGGACTCCACCTGATACAGTTTCTCTCTCTCTCTCTTTCTCTCTCTCTCTCTCTCTCTCTCTCTCTCTCTCTCTCTCTCTCTATTTTTCAAGAAATATTGAGCTTCTTGGAGTAACCCTCTAACTTTTTCTGTTACCCATTTCTATATCATCTCTTGAATCTACCTCCTGGGAAATTTCTTTGTCTTCATCTTCCAACCCCTCTATGAATTGCGTATTTCAGCAATCATATTTTTCATTTCCAAGAGCTCCCTTTATTCTCTGATCATTCATTTTTATTTTAGCATTCCATTGTTGTTTATTCATGTTTCATGGATCTAATTTATTTATCTTCATGTATTGTCTTTGTTTTCCCAAAATTCTTTTGTTTTGGTGTCTGCCTTTCATGATGGAGACATTCCTCAAATGTCAAGTGACTTGCACATAAAAACTGATTGTTAGGTCTGCGTACTCAAGTGTAGCTTGTCCCTTGGTGGGCTTTACTTTGGGGTCATTGAGCAGGAATCCACCTGCTTCATTGTAGGCCCCCGAATGTGATTTCTCTTGTGCTATTAAATTTTTCCAGAAGAGAATCCACCAACCACTTGTCTGGCATTCTTGGAGCCAAGTGCAGGAATTAAACTGAGCATCGTCAAATTCAGAATAAACTTTCATTAATGGGAATATTTTTAATGGGAAGAAATTCCTTGAATGAAATTGTGGTATCCAAGAGTACGCATTTCAAAATTTGATGGGGGAAAAAAAAAAAATTTGATGGAGGCCAATGCAATTTTGGAAGGTTCCAAAGAAAAAAGCTTAATGTGGTTTAAAAGAACAAAGCAAATGCATTTTATAAGTTTTAAATGTCATCAGAACTTAATAAGGTGCTTTCCTTAAGGAATTAATGTTCCAAGAGGTAAAAGAGACTGAAATAGATTCTTCTTTTCCACAGGTCCTACTTAGGTTAGCTTCAGAATTGGTGCTAACGTAAGTTATTGAAAAGATTAAATTTCTCATCTTTCAAGAAAAAAAAATTAGATTCCCTAAAAATGCCATTTGATTGATATTGCAGTAGAGGCAAAAATGGAAAATTATAAAGAGGTGCTTGGTCTTATCTATCTAGAAGGACCTAAGGAAGTAGCAGCTAAAAATAGTTGCTTAAAACTGATGATTTTTGGTAACTGATACTTGAGTTTATGACAACTGTGGGAGATCAATCTCAGGGTGGTAATTGCTCTGTAGGTTATGAGAATAATTAGGGCTAAAAACTATTCAACCATACTCCAGAGAGAGGCATTCCACAGAACATGAGGATAAGTTACTTCTAGAGTACCTAAATTATATCCTGGTTATAACTAAACTGTAGAATCTAGATCTATGCTAATCAAAGTAGGCTTTGCCTTTTTTCAAAATTGCTGATCATCTTACCCCGTAAGCTTGGTCCATTTTTTGTGCGAAATCCCTCCCTACATAGCAGACAGTAAGAAACTCTTCATAAACTGTACTCCAGAAAGGCAAAATCTCAACCAGAAACAGACATTTCCCTTCCAAAATGATTGTAAGGAAATCTTTAAGTTTTATGTCATTACGTTAACAGCTTGATAGAGATAAATGAGGATTGGTACATGAAACGTGCCTTGCCCTTTCAAATTCTGTAACAACCACTCAACATGAACTCACAGATACCAGTTGTTGCTGTGTAATAGCAATCCCTTTACCATTGCTGAACTGGAGCTGGATTTCTTAACAGAGGGAAACAGAAGAGAGAAAATACATGCAATCTACATTGTACCTTATCATTCGTTCTTAACCTATCCTTCTACTCTGTAGATGTAGTTGAATTTTCCTCAAAGAAATACAGTTAAATGCTGTTTATTGGCAAATCCAAGCACTGATTCATAGTCAACAAAATTTAAGCTCCTGCTATAGACCAGATACTGTGTCCTATACAGATACCATTGTCAATAAATATTTGCGAATGAATGATTTCAAGAGCACTAATATTACCAGTGATTACTGCTATCTTTTCTCAATATCCCTTACCCATGCCAGAATAGACAGTGAATTCAAAGGGCAGAGTGTCAAATCACTACTTCATGTTACACACAGAGAGAAGTAGCTTAGCCCCCAGTTATGTGTCTCTGGTAAGTTGGGAGAATTAGCTGAGACGTGGTACCTTGTGAGATAACTTAGGCAGCTCAGATGTGGATAAACTTAACCATTTACCCCTCCCATGTAGTGAAAGCATAGGCCTGCCCAGACTTGGTATCCAGAAAACTAAAATAAGATTCCTTGGTTGACTCAGCTCCTAAATAGTCATTATACATAGAGCACAAAGACTTCTTAGAGATCTCTCTAGGGAGAAAAAGACTTCGGATGACTAGCAGCTCTTTGACCTGTATTTGTAGGTCAAATGACAATCACTTATCATGTTATTGTTTTTTATATATTTTTAAAGCAATGTCCTTTTAAAATCTTTCCTACCAACTCCATTTTAAGTACATACCGTTCGTTCTGAGGGAGAGTTGCAGAATAGAGTGCTTCTCAATACATGCATAGTCTATTAATAGTAAGTATGAAAAAGAAGAAACCAAAAGGGAATTTAAATTCATGCTCAATATATCAGTTGATAAAATGGTGATCCTACTCTTCCCTGCCTACAACCAAGAGGCTCCACACTAACCAAAGTCTAAGCTTCCCTCCTTTCCCCTCACTTCTGGCATGATTTTTCTTCAGTGCTCTCTGTGACTGGCATTTTAGTTTTAATTCTTAGGAACTCTCACCCGTTTCTCATCACTTCCCTCAGTGTGATTCTACTGAACCCTAAATCTTCTGTAATCCAAGAGCAAGGGACTTGTGAGTGGTAAATAACCTTAAACTAAATGTCTCCTTTTTCTTATTCTGGGAATGATATCATTATTCTTCCAGGGTTCCAGATTCTAAAACATAGAATGATAATAACAATTTTATTGATAGTTACCATTTATTGAACATTCACTATGTGTCAGCCTCTAGGCCAAGTACTGTACACACTACAACACACTTATATTTTACAACTCTACACACAGGTACTACTATCCCCATTTTTACGGATAAAGGAAAGGAGGGGTAATTTTAAGTGGATTTTCCAGGAATGTATAGCTAGTCAGTGCCATAGGCGGGATGAAGTCCCAGGGAGTCTGAATCTAGAGATCATACTCTCAACCTCTGCACTGGGATAATTTTCTTCCTAACTTTGACTTCAGAGACATAGTCCAGCACAGCAGTTAAGTGGCTTTGGAGCCAGAGTTCTTGAGTTCAAATTCTAGTTCTCACTTACACTAGCATGACCTGGAGCAAGTCATTTATTTCTTCTCATACAGTTCTGCTGAGGTTTGAACACATAAATTCATGTGACAAGCTCTCCATGTGGCCAGCACATAGAAAGCACTCAGTGAATGTTAGCTATTATTGTCCCAGCCTTGGTCCCGCCCTGTGAATTGATTCCATCTCATCCTTCCAGTTCATCTCCACTTCATTTTCACAACTGCAGCTTTAAAAGGGCCCTACCACTAACTTTTCTATATTAGTTTATATATAGCAGGAAGATTAATCTTCCTCAGTTCCATACATCATTTCCATGCTCAAGAACCTCCAGTGGCTCCCTATCACAAATTTTATCAGATCCAAATTCCTCAGCTCAGCCTTCAGGTGTATTTCTACAAATTCCCTTGTTTGGCTTCCTCATTCCCTCTCTACTCAAGCCCTTTTCACATAGCTTGCCATGTGATTTCTTCGTTTGCATTTTTTGCATTCTCAGGAACATGATTCAGTGGGTTTTATCATTTAAACCCTTTGTAAAATTGTGCCTGGGCTCTCTAAGTAAGTATGTTAATATATTCAATTAAATTTGCAGTGACTATTCTTCTAAGAAGGCTTTTCTGATTAACTCCACCCAAGCCTGGTCCTGCCAATTAACTCCTAAACATTTCTGGAAATACTCTGCATTATGTTAATTTGTACTTGTTTGTGTAGTACTTAGTGTTTTTATGCATTCAAGTCTTCTCTCAGCAAATGTTTAGTCCTCAAGGCCAGAGATCATGGTTTTTCTTCCTTCTCAATGCTGTAGAGTGATTGATGGTGTGAAACTCAATGCAAAAGAAAGTTCTGTTAGAGGCGAACAAAGTAATGTGGCACTGGATCTTATGTTCCTTTAAGTGCAGGTAACAAATACCTTGGCATTCTACAGCTTTCCACATCAAGGTAATTTTCATAATAAGGCAAGCCACTTGCCTCTGACAAATAGGGCCTCCTTTCAACAGCAGCCAGAAAGCTGATCTCTTGATTCTCCATTCCTGGGTGTGTAGGCATGTAAGCAGAAGAAGGCAAGGGATAGGCTGCCATAACATGTCTAGAGGCCTTTGCTGTGATAACACTAAGTCAGTAACCCTACAGTGGGGAACGGAGTCAGATTGCAACTAACTCCATGTCACCTGCTATAGCAGTCAGAACCCTGGCAGCTTTCCTTTCCTCTACTTAGAGAAAATGTTCCCCCTTTCAGGCACCTCCCTGGATCCCTGATCCGAAGGAGACTCTACACCCTCCTCATTTCCACAAGAAGCAAAAGAAGATAGGATCCATGAATACTGTCCAACTCCAGATGAGTGATAGAGAAAAGGGAGGAGGTCTAGAGGTTTTCAAAGTAACACTTGAAATGGGACCCAAAGGAACTGAGTCATAGATCACCTTTAACCATAGTGCCAATTACTTCTTTGGTAGAATGACAAAAGGAAGATAATAACTGAAACCGCTGAAATGAAAACTCAATCATCCCAGTACATCAAGCAGAGCAGAGAAGGCTTGTCAACATTCACACAAAAATGTAAGGGTGCTCAAATTCCATGAGGCTTAGGTGTGGCTTTTACTTTAAAGATGGAAAAATTTTTTTTTAATTCTTCCTAATTCAGAATTAGAAACAGGTAGAATGATGGGATTTTAGAGCTCATGTGGTCTACGTTCTGTATTTTATAAATGAGGAACTGAGATCCAAAGAGGAAAATGAACTGCCAAGGCCACAGGAGTGGTGAGAGAGCCAAGATGAGAGCTCAGGTCTTCTCATGCTCCAGTGCAAAGTACATCCACTGAGCAGTAAAGACATCTGTGCCTGGGCGAGGCTCTCACGTTCAAGTAAGGTCCAGAAAACATGAGTAAACACAATACATCTCTAGAAAGATAAAGTTCCAAACCCACCATGCTGGGCCACAACGCAGCATGGTTTTGTTAAAAAGTTCCAAGTTCTCTGATTTGCAAGTGAAGGAAATAACGTGAAAAAAAGAGAAAAAGAACAAAGAGGGAAAAAAACAAACAAAAACCCAGTATAACCTAAAACAAAAGAAGTTTTCTTAGTGGTTTAGTGTTGTTCAGAAGCAAAGTGGAACCGAGGAGGGCCCGAATTCTCCTGACTCCATCTCTAACACTAACTAGCTTTGAAAAGTCATTTAATATCTCTGGGTCTCAGTTTCCCATGTGCAAAATGAAGACATTCTACAGCAAATTATTTCTAAGGTCTCTTTCATCTCTATTATTTTAGAATAAACATTAGAATAGTATTCAAGCCTTATGACACTAATAGAATTTTATCACATCCAAGATTTGTAATACAAAAATATATATAAAATGAGGGTGGTGAACAAGGTGGTTGATTGTGAATTCAACTAAATGGATATTTATTATGTGCCTGCTCTATGTCAGGTCTAGGACTCTCAAGACAAAGAAGATGTGGCCCTACCGTGGTTCCCCGAAAATAAGACCTAGCTGGACAATCAGCTATAATGAGTTTTTTGGAGCAAAAATTAATATAAGACCCGGTCTTATTTTACTATAATATGAAACCGGGTCTTTAACATAACATAACATAACATAACATAACATAACATAACATAACATAACATAACATAACACCAGCTCTTATATTAATTATTGCTCCAAAAGATATGTTAGAGCTGATTGTCCGGCTAGCTCTTATTTTTGGGGGAAACATGGTAGCTCTGGAGAAGCTAGCAGTCAGCCTAGAGGAAAGAACTATAAACCTCAGTATTCACAGATAACCTCTTATCTAAGTACTATCCTGTTTGACCAAAGATCAAACAAGAAGGGTTTTGCCAGAGGCACCTTGGCAGGCAACTTCCTGGTTTCTTTTCTCTTTTTACATCTCCACCAACTCCCAAGTATTACAAGTAGTAAGGGCTAACTGGTCCCTGCAAGAACCCACTTGAACAACATTCCTAATGCATGCGTCTGGCCAGAAGCATGACAGGTCAGACACTGTAATAGCTGTTTACTGAGAGTATTGTAAATAATAGATGTAAATAGTCATTAACCCAAATTTTATCCTGGATCAAAGCAAAATGCTAAGAATTTGCAGTGCGTGCCCTTTGCTCTGCTCTGAAAATGGACAAATCAATGTAAGCATCTCTGTTGGAGAAACTGAGGGAAAGAAGTAGTCTATGAAATATGTGCCTCTGTACATGTCTGAAAAGATTAGAGTGGTGGAGCCTTTGTTCAGCAGGAAGGGGGTATGTGAGCTGTTGGGTAATCAAGGGAAACCTTTGAAGGTATGAACAGAATGAGAGAATCAGTAAGAACTGCTTTGGGTTTAACTTCGGCAGAATTGTGCACAATCTGTCTGCCTCTGTGTGTGTAGGTATGAATATTCCTTGTATGTGTGTATGCACATGGATGCCTCTACTTTCAATACTTTTCCTCATTTCAGAATAATTTTCTTTGAAGCAATGGCAATAATGTCTTGTTTCAAGGATGTGTACATTTCATTTAACACCAGGTTAGTGTGTTATCCTAAATGCACTGTCCTAGTGCTCGCTTCGGCAGCACATATAGTAAATGCACTGTCCTAGCCCCGTTTAGAAATAAAGGCACCATAAGCAAATAAGAAAGAGGAGAGAGAGAGAGAGAGAGAGAGAGAGAGAGAGAGAGAGAGAGAGAAAGAAAAGACACCTGCTGTGAGCCAAAGACCGAAGACCAACAACCATCAACCGATTGGGCCAGGGAGCTGTGTCCTACACAACTAGACTTGAGAAACAACAGCTTGAACTGGAGGGAGGGGAAGGGGGAGAGGTGGAAGGGGGGGGAAGATGTGCCTCTGAACAGCATTCTGAATTCTAGAGGTATTCTCAAGACTTGTCAGAGGTGTAAGAAAGGTGCTTAATGCAAGATACCCTCTCCATCATAAGACTAAATTTTCAAGTCCTGCTATTGTATACTACCTCCATATATACATAGGTATAGTGATGCGAAATCTGTCACTACTCAGCGTAACAACCAGGGGAGTAGCTGCAATCCAGTTTACCAAACAACAATTGCAAGGGCCACATAGGTGTGTTATGCAAAGTGAAAGCTTAATATGTGGAGACAAGTGCAACAACCACCTTGAATTACTTTATTCTGTCTTAAGTGTTGTCCTTTCATGCAAACAGCACGTAATGTGTGCGTAAATGACCCTAGCTACAGAAATGGGGGGGGAGGGAAAAAGGGGACCGTCTAGAAGAAAATAATTGGAGTGGTAGGCCCAGCTTCTGAAGAAATAACAGACTTGAGAAGAAAAATGCCTGCAGTCACTTTTCCCATGAATGAGACATGGTGAGAGGGCGCATGAACAGGCACCCTCTGCCTCCTAAGCTAGAAAACACAGAGACCAGGACTCTGCACATATTTACCCTCCTCTCTTTTTGTGACCCCATCCCATTAAGTTTTTTTTCTCTACAAGTTTGAAAATAGAGTTCAGTGTTTGTCGGATTATAAGCCCTAAACCAATATGAGTCATTTAGTCATAATGCCACTGGCTTCAGCAATGTCTTCTGATTAAGCAAAAACGTATCCAAATACCTATCCAAAAACCTATCCAAAAATCTATCCAGAATCTAATAATAATAATAATAACAATAACAATAATAATATACTGAGCATTTCATTGCACATTAAATGAGCAGGCCACTATTATATAGGGCAAATAGAAAAAGTACAGAACACTGAATAAGCTTTCATATCCCACTGAAACTCACGGTAGGAGCAGGAAAGCAAAAATGGCTAAAGGAACTATACACAATAGCTAAGACATGGAAACAACCAAAATGCCCATCGGTAGATGACTGGATTAAGAAACTGTGGTACATTTATACAATGGAGTATTATGCAGCCATAAAGAAGAAAGAAATCTTACCATTTGCAACAACATGGATGGATCTAGAGAACATTATGTTAAGTGAAATAAGTCAGACAGAGAAAGATAAGTACCATATGATCTCACTTATTTGCGGATTCTAAAGAAAAGAATAAGTGAATGAACTGATCAGAAACAGTTTGGGAGACAATGAGGAAAAACTGAGGGTTGCTAGATGGGTGGGAGGGGTGGGGGGTGGGGGGGAGGGTGAGGGGATTGGAGGGCAGTCGGTGACCATAGGATGGCCACGGGCTTGAAAATTAATCTGGGGAACGTAATTTGGTGGTTACCAGAAGGTAAAGGGGTTGGGGGGTGGGGGATGAGGGTGAGGGGGATCAAATGTATGGTGATGGAAGGGGAGCTGACTCTGGGTGGTGAACACTCAGTGTGATTTATGGATGATGTGATACAGAATTGCACACCTGAAATCTATGTAATTTTACTAACAATTGTCACCCCAATAAATTAAAAAAAAAAAGAATAGAAGGTAGGTTAAGGAAAGGAATTGTAGTTCACGAGGCTATAGACAAGTTGTTTGGGATACCTCTGGAGACAGTATCAGAGTAAGACTTAAAAACAACAAACAACCCCTAAAATCACCAAATAATTTCAAAATGTAATTTTTACAATGTAGAGTGCTTATTTTGCCTCACAATCTTTGAACCTAAATATTATAAAACAGTCTCTTTATATTGGATGAAACCAGCCTTTTTATATTGGATGAAACTCAATCCAATCTCTGTATTTTATGCCTCTGCTAATACAATATTTGATATGAAATCCATTAAAAGACACCTCAGAAAAAAAAATGGCTAAAGGAAAACTATATGACAAGAGAACTGTTCTCTAACACCTGCTTTAGGAATAGGATAGATTTTCCCCTGTTCTTTCTTGTTTGGGGGTGTTTATGTCATCAGAGCATTCTTTAAAAATATTGCACAAACATTGTGCAAAAAATTAAAATGTATAGTTAACCAATAAATAAGTAAATAGAAAGAAAACAAAGGAAAATCACCCATGTCATCCCGCAAATATAATTGCCATTAACTTTTCTAGCCATTTTTTCTGTGCATTTGCATATGTATTTCACACATAAAAAGAACAAGAATCATACTACACATATTATTTTGTAGCCTGTTCAACATACGTCATGAAATTCTTTCCATGTCTTATATATTTCTAGGGCTATTTTTAATGGCAGCAGTAAAAATTCGTACATGAACTAGAATGTATGGATATACCATTCTGTGAATACATCATAACTCATTTAATTCCCAGTTCTTGGATGAGGTTATGTTATGGGCTGAATCATATCCCCCTAAAACTTTTATGTTGAAGTCCTAAGCCCCTACAGTCTCAAAATGTGACTGTATTTAGAGATTGGGTATTAAAGAGGTAATTGGGTTAAAATGAGGTCATTGGGGTGGGCCCTAATCCACTCTGATTGGTGTCCTTATAAAAGAGGAAATTTGGACACAGACATACGCAGAGGAAAGACTGTAAGAAAAGACCGGGAGAAGATGGCCATCTACAAGCCAAGGAAAGGAGCCTCAGAAGAAACCAATCTTGATGATGCTTTAATCTTGGATTTCTAGACTCTAGAACTGTGAGAAATAAAATTCTGTTGTTTAAGCCACCCAGTTGGTGGTGCTTTGTTATGGCAGCCCTAGCAAACTAGTGTGGTTGTTTCCAATGTTTTCTAATTAGGAACATCCTTGTATTTAACTCTCTGGGCACATGTCCAATTATTTTCTTGGAATACATTTCTAAACAAGGATTGTTGGGTCAAAGGGTGACTATCTTTTTACCCTTCGGACATCTATTGTCAAATTGCCCCAGCCAAGGGTGTGGTTTCCAGATACTCCCAAGGCCACTAATCTTCCAGGTGCCAAAGATTTTTTTATAGGTTTTTCCTCTTTTTTCTAATTATGTGTTTTTCAAATTTTCCATTAGGAATACATATAGTTTTTATAATAATAAAATATGTTTATTGTAAAAAAGGGAAAAGAGAGCCTTATATAAAAGATTTCTACATTTGACTGAATTAAAATGAAACTTACATGAAACTGGTTTGAAGAGACAAACCTGAAAGCTAATCATGAGAATGAGAAGACAAGCCACAAACTAAGAAGAAATTTATGGGGGGAAAAAAATCTGAAAAAGAATTGTTATCTAAAACAACAAAGAACTCTTAAAACTCAACTAATAAAAGAAAGAAAACCAAAACTCAACAATAAGAAAACAAACAACCTAATTTAAAAATGGGCAAAAGACCTGAACAGACACCTTGCCAGAGGAGATATTCAGATGGCAAATAAGCATGTGAAAAGATGCTCAATATATCATTACGGAATTACAAATTAATACAACAATGATAATTCTATTCTTAATTTTTTGAGGAACCTCCATTCTGTTTTCCATAGTGGCTGTACCAGTTTCCATTCCCACCAGCAGTATATGGGTTCCTTTACCTCCAAACCTCTCCAACACTTGTTATTACATGTCTTGTTGGTAACAGCCATTCTAACTGGTGTGAGGTGGTATCTCATTGTGGTTTTGATATCCATTTCCCTAACACCTAGTGAGGTTGAGCATTTTTTTTCATATATCTGTTGCTTGTTTGTATGTCTTCCTGGGAGAAGTGTCTGTTCAGGTCCTCTGCCCATTTTTAATTGGATTATTTGGTTTTTCTGTTGTTGAGTTGAGTTCTCTATATATTTTGGATGTTGGCCCACTATTGGAGGTGTTGTTTGCAAGGATAATATCTTCTCCGATTCGGCTGGTTGCCTCTTTGTTTTGTTGATGGTTTCTTTTGCTGTGCAGAAGCTTTTTAATTTGATATAGTCCCATTCATTTATATGACCCAGCAATCCCTCTTCTGGGTATCTATCCAAAAAATCTAAAAATATTTATCTGTAAAGATATATGTACCCCTATCTTCATTGCAGCATTATTCAAGGTGGCCCAGACAGGGAAGCAACTGAAGTGTCCTTCGATAGATGGCTGGATAAAGAAGATATGATACATATACAAAATGGAATAATACTTGGCCATAAGAAAAGATGAAATACTGCCATTTGGAACAACATGGATGGATCTTGAGATTATCCTGCTAAGCGAAATAAGTCAGACACAAAAAGTTGAGAACCATATAATTTCACTCATATGTGGGATATAAAACTGTAAACAACATATGAACAAGACAAACATATAAACAAAAACTTACACACACAGACAATAGTTTAGTGGTTACCAGGTAAGGGGAGAGGAGGGTAAAGGGGCTCAAGTATACGGTGACGGAAGGAGATTTGACTTTGGGTGGTGAGCACACAATGCAATATTTGGATGATGTATTCTAGAATTGTACACTTGAAGCCTATATAATTTTATTAATCAATGTCATCTCAGTAAATTTAAAAAACAATAATGAGACACCACTGGACACCTATTAGAAAGGTGAAAGTCCAAAACACTGATAACACCAAATGCTGGCAATGATGTGGAGCAGCATTCATTGCTGATGGGAATGCAAAATGGTACAGCCACTGCGGGAAAAGGTTGGCAGTTTCTTACAAACTGAACAGACTTTTACCATATGACCCAGCAATTGTGCTCCTTTGTATTTACCCAAATGAATCAAAAACTTATGTCTACCCAAAAATCTATACTTGGATGTTTATGGCAGTTTTGTTCAGAATTGCCTTGGAGGTAACCAAGAATTTAACCAAGGATAAACAAACTGTAATACATCCATATAATGGAATAGTATTAAAATAGTGTTAAAAAGAAATGAGCTATCAAGCCATGAAAAGACATAAAGAAAATTTAAATGCATATTACTAATGAAAGAAACAATCTGAAAGGCTACATATTGTATAATTCCAACTATATGACATTCTGGGAAAAGCAAAACTATGGACACAGTAAAAAAAAAAATCAGAGATCACCAAGGATTAGAAGGAAGGGAAAAAAAATAAGCAGAGCCTAGATGATTTTTAGGACAGTGAAACTATTCTGTTTGATACTATAATGATGGATACATGTCATTATACATTTGTTGAAACCCAAAGAATGTACAAGAAGAGTGAACCCTAATGTAAACTATGGATTAGGGGTGATAGTGATGTGTGAGTTAAAGTCATCAGTGTTAACATATGTACCACTCTGGAACAGGATGTTGAGAGTGGAAGAGACTGTGTGTGGCAGAGGGGGGCTGTGGGAGGATAAATATGGAAATTCTCTGTATTTTCCACTCAATTTTGCTGTGAACCTAAAAGTGCTATAAAAAAATAAATTCTATTACAAAACAAACAAAAACTCATGGAGAGACTGCATGTTGGATCAAGTCATTATTAAGAAACCTGGAAAACCGAAAACCACTGTGCCGGGCACGCATGGGATCCCAGGCGGAGCAGAGAGCGCAGAGACCGGGGGTAGGCTCTCTCCCTGCGTACCACGGCTGATTTCTCGTACCACGGCTGATTTCTCCCGCCGGGAAGGCGGCGCACCCTGCGGCGGTCGGGGGGCGCAGTCTCCATATCTGGGCCCCCCCCCCCTGCTCTCCCAATCCTACCCCGCCCTTCCAGAGACTGGGACTGGAAACCGCGGTGCAGCCCCGCTGTGCCGGGCGCGCACAGGGGCCCAGGCGGAGCGGAGAGCGCAGAGACCGGGAGGCGGGCTCTTTCCCTGCGTCCTGCGGCTGATTTCTCCAGCCGGGAAGGCGGCGCGCCCTGCGGCGGTCGGGGGCGCAGTCTCCATACCTAGGCCCCTCCCCCGCCTCGCTCTTCCAATCTTACCCCGCCCTTCCAGAGACTTAAACCGGCCCCTGAACCGAGGAGTGGTATCTAACGCTCACGCTTTGGGAAGCCTGACGGGCAGCCCTGACCCAGGCAGATTGGGCAGTGTGCGTGATTTTGGCTGCGCTAGGAGAGAAGAGACGCCTCCACCCCCAGCCACCACCTTTTCTGGCCTGCGGGAAGAGGGCGACGCACGGCTGGGCTGGGAGAGTGAAGACCCCTCCATCTCCAGCCCCCACCCTTCCTGGCTTGCCTAGGGTGGGGTGGGTGCAGCTGCCGAGACACACCCGGAGATCAGCAGTGAGGCAGGTGCAGCTCTGGGCTTTCAGCAGATCAGAAATCTCCCGCCCGCACTCACACACACACACTGAAGAGGTGCCTTAAGACTCAAAAGTTTTGGTCACGTATCTGGTGGTGCCACTCTCAGTGTGCATTTGTGCAGGCAAGGGCAGAAACTGCATTGACATTGTAAAAACTATCATCCAGACCCCTCAGGCCCACGCTTTTAAGTCTGCAGTCCCAAAGTCTCTCTGGGCACCAGGTGACCGGCTCTGCCTGCGCAATAAGCAGGGGGCTCCTTGGTACAGCAGAGAACAACCTAGACATTGCTTGGTGGGCTTAGGCCGAGACTGTCGCTGCTTTCTGTATTGCTTTGTTTTGTCTTGTTTTGCTTTGTCTTTATATCTTTGATATCTTTGCCTCTGTCGAGTGGGGTTATCAGGTGGTTTTGCATGTGAACGTATTTGATATTTTTCTTTGTTGTTGTTGTTGCTGTTGTGCTTGGTGATTTGCTTTGTTCTGAAACTGCCCTGCCGGGGCCCAGCTTGTGAGGCACGGTCAGCAGATCAGAAATATCCCGCCCGCACCCATACACACACACTGAAGGACTCACGAGCTCTGGACAAAGGACTGGTGGTGCTCCTCTCGGTGTGCATACGTGCGGACAAGGGCAGAAGCTGCACTGACTTTGTGGAGACTATCATCCAGACCCCTCAGGCCCACGCTTTTAAGTCTGCAGTCCCAAAGTCTCTCTGAGCACCAGGTGACCGGCTCTGCCTGCGCAATAAGCAGGGGGCTCTTTGGTACAGCAGAGGACAACCTGGTCATTGCTTGGTGGGCTCAGGCCGAGACGGTCGCTGCTTTTTGTTTTGCTTTGTTTTGCTTTGCTTGGTTTTGTTTTGCTTTGTCTTGTATCTTTGATATCTTTGCCTGTGTCGAGCGGGGGTTATCGGCTGTTTGTTTGTTTGTTTTTTTGTTTTTTTTTTTCTCTTTGCTGTTGTCGTTGCTGCTGTGCTTGGTGATTTGCCTTGTTCTGGGACTTCCCTGCCGGGGCCCAGCTTGGGTGGCACGGAACTCGGCATATCCGGGGGCCAACTCCAGACCAAATCGGAGTGCAGCCGGGTTTGACCTGCAGGTCACACACCTAGAGGGGGTTCTCGGCAGGCTCTGGAGCCCATAGAGGCCAAATCACATTGGGGTGGTCAACCCTCACGCAGCAGAGTGCCCTGCGGGGGGCAGAGCCAAGTCTCACGACAGGTCAGCCCAGGAGGTGACCCCACCTGCTCATTAGCGGGAAGCAATTAAAGATCTTCTTGAACGGGACAGTGTACACAACACTAGACTCATCTTTGGAGCACACGCAGAGGAGGACGACGTGGTGCGAGTCAAATATAAAGGACACATACT
Organism: Rhinolophus ferrumequinum; assembly: GCF_004115265.2. Taxonomy (NCBI): domain Eukaryota; kingdom Metazoa; phylum Chordata; class Mammalia; order Chiroptera; family Rhinolophidae; genus Rhinolophus; species Rhinolophus ferrumequinum. The sequence goes on from NC_046291.1 coordinate 29,109,168, forward strand.
ACATAAGATAACCTAGCAAGAACTAAGAACTCTAGGGGATCTACCTAATATATCAAAATAAACACAGTCAGCCACAATGGGGAAACAAAGATACACGTCCCAAATAAAAGAACAGAAGAAGCTTCCACAACTGGAACCAAATGAAGCAGACGTAACCAACCTCTCAGAGACAGAGTTCAGAACACTGGTGATAAGAATGTTTAAGGAGCTTAGAGAAGACATAAAGAAGGATGTAGAAATCATAACAAACGAGCTTAGAGAAAACATAAAGAAGGATGTAGAAATCATAACGAAAAACCAGTTGGAACTAAAGAACACAATTACCGAAATTAAGAACTCACTTGAAGGAATTACCAGCAGGCTAGATGAAGCAGAGGATCGAATCAGCGACTTAGAAGACAAGGTAGCAGAGATCACCCAAACGGAACAACAGAAAGAAAAAAGAATAAAAAACAATGAAGATGGCCTAAGAGACCTCTGGGATAACATCAAGCGCAACAACATGCGCATCATAGGAATACCAGAAGGTGAAGAGAGCAAGCAAGGGATTGAGAACATATTTGAAGTAATAATGTCTGAAAACTTCCCCAACCTGATGAAGGAAACCAACATACAAGTCCAGGAAGTGCAGAGAGTTCCAACCAGGATTAACCCAAACAGGTCCACACCAAGACACATCATAGTTAAAATGGCAAAGCTTAAAGACAAAGAGAGAATCCTAAAAGCAGCAAGAGAAAGACGGAGGGTTACATACAAGGGAACTCCCATAAGACTATCAAATGATTTTTCTACAGAAACATTGAAGGCCAGGAGGGAGTGGCAGGAGATACTTAAAGTGATGGAAAACAAAGGCCTACAACCTAGATTGCTTTATCCAGCAAGGCTATCATTTAAAGTTGATGGAGAGATAAAGAGCTTTCCAGAAAAAAATAAGCTAAAGGAATTTATTACCACCAAGCCAGCATTGCAAGAAATACTAAAAGGACTTCTGTAAATAGAAGAAAGATCAAAACAACCTAACTACAAATTTAAAAATGGCAATATCTATGTACCTATCAATAATCACTTTAAATGTAAATGGATTAAATGCTCCAATCAAAAGACATAGGGTGGCTGACTGGATAGACAGCAAGACCCTTGTATATGCTGTATACAAGAGACTCACCTCAGAACAAAAGACACACACAGGCTGAAAGTGAAGGGTTGGAGTAAGATATTTCATGCAAATGGAAACGAGAAAAAAGCTGGAGTTGCAATACTTATTTCTGACAAAATAGACTTTAAAATGAAGAACATACTAAAATATAAAGATGGGCACTATATAATAATAAAGGGATCGATCCGACAAGAGGACATAACCCTAGTAAACATCTATGCACCCAACATAGGAGCACCTAAATATATAAAACAGGTACTGACTGACATAAAGGCAGAGATCAACAGTAACACTATTATAGTCGGGGACTTCAACACACCTCTGACCACAAGGGACAGGTCTTCCAGACAGAAAATCAATATGGAAACAACAGCCTTAAATGATACATTGGACCACTTGGATTTAATCGATATTTTCAGAACATTTCACCCCAATGCTGCAAAATACACCTTCTTCTCAAGCGCACATGGAACATTTTCCAAGATAGATCATATGTTAGGCCACAAAACAAGTCTTGATAAATTTAAGAAAATTGAAATCATACCAATTGTCTTCTCTGATCACAATGCTATGAAATTAGAAATGAACTACAGGAAAAAAACGGGAAGACACACCAATTCATGGAGGCTGAATAACTTATTACTAAATAATGAATGGGTCAAGCAGGAGATCAAGGAAGAAATCAAAAGATATTTCGAGATAAATGAAAATGAAAACACGACGACCCAAAATCTATGGGATGCCGCGAAAGCAGTCCTAAGAGGGAAATTCATAGCTTTGCAGGCCTACCTAAAGAAACAAGAAACATCACTAATCAACAGTTTATCTTCACATTTAAGGGATTTGGAAAAAGAACAGCAAAATAAGCCCAAAGGGAACACAAGGAAGGAGATAATAAAGATCAGAGCAGAAATAAATGAAATAGAAACCAGAAAAACAATACAAAAGATCAATGAATCCAAGAGTTGGTTCTTAGAGAAGATAAACAAAATCGACAAACCTTTAGCCAGACTCATTAAAAAAAAGAGAGAGAGGACCCAAATTAATAAAATCAGAAACGAAAGAGGAGAAGTGACAACGGACACTGCAGAAATACAAAGAGTTTTAAGAAGTTACTATGAGCAACTATATGCCAACAAATTTGACAATTTGGAAGAAATGGACAATTTTCTAGAGGCGTACAACCTTCCAAGGCTAACTCAAGAAGAAACAGAAAACCTGAATAGACTGATTACCACCACGGAAATTGAATCAGTAATCAACAGTCTCCCAACAAACAAAAGCCCTGGACCAGATGGCTTTACAGGTGAATTTTACAAAGCGTTCAAAAAAGAATTATCACCAATTCTCCTCAAGCTCTTCCAAAAAATCCAGAAGGAAGGAAGACTCCCAAACACTTTTTACGAAGCCACTATCACCCTGATCCCAAAATCAGACAAAGACACCACAAAAAAAGAAAACTACAGGCCGATATCTTTAATGAACATAGATGCAAAAATCCTCAACAAAATATTAGCAAACAGAATTCAGCAATACATTAAAAAGATCATTCACCACGATCAAGTGGGATTCATCTCTGGTATGCAGGGGTGGTTCAACATCCGCAAATCTATTAATGTGATACACCACATTAACAAAATGAAAAATAAAAATCACATGATCATATCAATAGATGCAGAAAAAGCATTTGATAAAATCCAACAGCCATTTATGATAAAAACCCTTAAGAAAGTGGGAATAGAGGGATCTTATCTCAACATAATAAAGGCCATATATGACAAACCCACAGCTAACATCATACTCAATGGGGAAAAGCTAAAACCATTCCCCCTAAGATCAGGAACAAGGCAAGGATGCCCATTATCTCCGCTTCTATTCAACATAGTTCTGGAAGTTCTTGCCACAGCAATCAGACAAGAAAAAGAAATAAAAGGCATCCAGATTGGTAAGGAGGAAGTAAAGTTATCATTGTATGCAGATGATATGATACTATATATAGAGAACCCTAAAGACTCCACCAAGAAGCTATTAGAGCTGATAGATGAATTTAGTAAAGTGGCAGGATACAAAATTAATATTCAGAAATCAGTTGCATTTGTATATACCAATAATAAAACATCAGAAGGAGAAATTAAAAAAACAATCCCATTTACAATCGCTCCAAAGACTATAAAATACCTGGGAATAAATTTAACCAAAGAAGTAAAAGATCTATACTCAGAAAATTATAAGACACTGATGAAAGGAATGAAGGAAGATATAAATAGATGGAAACACATATCATGTTCATGGATAGGAAGAATTAATATAGTTAAAATGTCCATACTGCCTAAGGCAATATACATATTCAATGCAATTCCTATCAAACTGCCAACGTCGTTTTTCACAGAAATAGAACATATAATCCTAAAATTTATATGGGACCATAAAAGACCCCGAATAGCAAAGGCAATCTTGAGAAATAAGAACAAAGTGGGAGGTATAACAATACCTGACTTCAGATTATACTACAAGGCTACAGTAATCAAAACAGCATGGTACTGGCATAAAAACAGACACATAGATCAATGGAACAGAATAGAGAGTCCAGAAATAAATCCACGCCTATATGGCCATTTAATCTACGACAATGGAAGCAAGAATGTACGATGGAGTAATGACAGTCTATTCAATAAATGGTGCTGGGAAACCTGGACAGACACATGCAAAAAAATGAAGTTGGACCACCTCCTTACACCATATACAAAAATAAATTCAAAATGGCTTAAAGACTTAAATGTAAGGTCTGAAACCATAAAATACCTAGAAGAAAATATAGGAAGAAACTTCTCAGACATTACCCGGAGTAAGATTTTTACTGATATACACCCTCGCGCGAGGGAACTAAGAGAAAGAATAAACATGTGGGATTATATCAAACTAAAAAGTTTTTTCACAGCAAAGGAAACCATCAATAAAACAAGAAGGGATCCTACTGAATGGGAAAAGATATTTGCCAATGATATATCTGATAAGGGATTAATATCACAAATCTATGGAAAACTTACTCAACCCAACTCCAAAAAAACAAACGATCCAATTAAAAAATGGGCAGAGGACTTGAAGAGACATTTTTCTGAAAAGGACATACAGATGGCAAACAGACATATGAAGAAATGCTCAACCTCACTAACCATCAGAGAAATGCAAATAAAAACCACAATGAGATACCACCTCACCCCAGTCAGAATGGCTATCATCAATAAATCAACAAACAACAAGTGCTGGCGCGGATGTGGAGAAAAGGGAACGCTTGTGCACTGTTGGTGGGATTGCAGACTGGTGCAGCCGCTATGGAAAACAGTATGGAGGTATCTCAAAATTCTGAAAATGGAACTACCTTATGATCCAGTAATTCCACTCCTAGGTATCTATCCGGAGAAATCCAGAACTTCAATTCAAAAATCTCTATGCACTCCTATGTTTATTGCAGCACTATACACAATAGCTAAGACATGGAAACAACCAAAATGCCCATCGGTAGATGACTGGATTAAGAAACTGTGGTACATTTATACAATGGAGTATTATGCAGCCATAAGGAAGAAAGAAATCTTACCATTTGCAACAACATGGATGGATCTAGAGAACATTATGTTAAGTGAAATAAGTCAGACAGAGAAAGAGAAGTTCCATATGATCTCACTTATTTGCGGATTCTAAAGAAAAGAATAAGTGAATGAACTAATCAGAAACTGTTTGGGAGACAATGAGGAAAAACTGAGGGTTGCTAGATGGGCGGGGGGAGTGGGGGGTGGGGGGGAGGGTGAGGGGATTGGAGGGCAGTCGGTGACCACAGGATGGCCACGGGGTTTGAAAATTAATCTGGGGAACGTAATTTGGTGGTTACCAGAGCGTAAGGGGGTTGGGGGGTGGGGGATGAGGGTGAGGGGGATCAAATGTACGGTGATGGAAGGGGAGCTGACTCTGGGTGGTGAACACACAGTGTGATTTATGGATGATGTGATTCAGAATTGCACAACTGAAATCTATGTAATTCTACTAACAATTGTCACCCCAATAAATTAAAAAAAAAAAAAAAAATGTCCATACTGCCTAAGGCAATATACATATTCAATGCAATTCCTATCAAACTGCCAACGTCGTTTTTCACAGAAATAGAACATATAATCCTAAAATTTATATGGGTCCATAAAAGACCCCGAATAGCAAAGGCAATCTTGAGAAATAAGAACAAAGTGGGAGGTATAACAATACCTGACTTCAAATTATACTACAAGGCTACAGTAATCAAAACAGCATGGTACTGGCATAAAAACAGACACATAGATCAATGGAACAGAATAGAGAGTCCAGAAATAAATCCACGCCTATATGGCCATTTAATCTACGACAATGGAAGCAAGAATGTACGATGGAGTAATGACAGTCTATTCAATAAATGGTGCTGGGAAACCTGGACAGACACATGCAAAAAAATGAAGTTGGACCACCTCCTTACACCATATACAAAAATAAATTCAAAATGGCTTAAAGACTTAAATGTAAGGTCTGAAACCATAAAATACCTAGAAGAAAATATAGGAAGAAACTTCTCAGACATTACCCGGAGTAAGATTTTTACTGATATACACCCTCGCGCGAGGGAACTAAGAGAAAGAATAAACATGTGGGATTATATCAAACTAAAAAGTTTTTTCACAGCAAAGGAAACCATCAATAAAACAAGAAGGGATCCTACTGAATGGGAAAAGATATTTGCCAATGATATATCTGATAAGGGATTAATATCACAAATCTATGGAAAACTTACTCAACCCAACTCCAAAAAAACAAACGATCCAATTAAAAAATGGGCAGAGGACTTGAAGAGACATTTCTCTGAAAAGGACATACAGATGGCAAATAGACATATGAAGAAATGCTCAACCTCACTAACCATCAGAGAAATGCAAATAAAAACCACAATGAGATACCACCTCACCCCAGTCAGAATGGCTATCATCAATAAATCAACAAACAACAAGTGCTGGCGCGGATGTGGAGAAAAGGGAACGCTTGTGCACTGTTGGTGGGATTGCAGACTGGTGCAGCCGCTATGGAAAACAGTATGGAGGTATCTCAAAATTCTGAAAATGGAACTACCTTATGATCCAGTAATTCCACTCCTAGGTATCTATCCGGAGAAATCCAGAACTTCAATTCAAAAATCTCTGTGCACTCCTATGTTTATTGCAGCACTATACACAATAGCTAAGACATGGAAACAACCAAAATGCCCATCGGTAGATGACTGGATTAAGAAACTGTGGTACATTTATACAATGGAGTATTATGCAGCCATAAGGAAGAAAGAAATCTTACCATTTGCAACAACATGGATGGATCTAGAGAACATTATGTTAAGTGAAATAAGTCAGACAGAGAAAGATAAGTACCATATGATCTCACTTATTTGCTGATTGTAAAGAAAAGAATAAGTGAATGAACTAATCAGAAACAGTTTGGGAGACAATGAGGAAAAACTGAGGGTTGCTAGATGGGGGGGGGGTGGGAGGTGGGGGGGAGGGTGAGGGGATTGGAGGGCAGTCGGTGACCACAGGATGGCCACGGGGTTTGAAAATTAATCTGGGGAACGTAATTTGGTGGTTACCAGAGCGTAAGGGGGTTGGGGGGTGGGGGATGAGGGTGAGGGGGATCAAATGTACGGTGATGGAAGGGGAGTGACTCTGGGTGGTGAACACACAGTGTGATTTATGGATGATGTGATACAGAATTGCACAACTGAAATCTATGTAATTCTACTAACAATTGTCACCCCCAATAAATTAAAAATAAATTTAAAAAAAAAAAAAAAAAAGAAACCTGTCCCCCACGAAACTTCCCATTTATGTAAGACTCCATCATTCTCCTAGTTACACAAGCCAGAAACCTGGGCGTCATTCTTGACGACTTCCCTTACCTCACTCCTCGCTTTCATTCACTCCTACTGAAAACATATCTTAATATTCTTTCCATCACTGTTGCCACCTTTCGAGGCCAAGCAATCATTATCTTTCTCCAAGACCAGAAATAGTCTAAAAGGTCTTCTAGCTTTTATCTTGCCACATTTCAATCTGTTCTCAACACAACAGCCAAAGTAATCTTTTGGAACATAAATGTATGTGATTCCACTATTTAAAACTTGAATAGATTTTTTTTCCTGCACTTTGAATGAAAGCCCAACTCTTCAAAGCTGGTCAAAGGCTGCCTCTCTTCCAACCCTAACTCACACCCCCTCTCCCCTTTGCTCATCAAGCACCAAGAACATGAGCCTTCCTTCACCACTTTGCCTAACAGACTTCTTGTTAATCTGTCTCTGGATCTGGTTTATTTCCTTCATGACTTTGAATTTTGTCAGTTCTTATTTATGTACTTATTCTCTGTTGATCTCCCCACAACCTGGAAGCTCCATGAGAATAGGAGTTCTTCTATCCTACCTAACATGGAATGCCAACACCTGACACCATCCCTGGCATAGTAGGCAGTGGTGTACCAAGGGAGTAGTAACCCCAGCAATAAGGGGATGCGTTTAAAAACAGTAATGTTAATAAAAACCAACTAGGAGTTGGTCTGCTTTTTATCATTACCATGAGTCTTAAATTCTAAAAATGTCTATGATAGAATACTCCTCCCCTACCAAATTCTTTGGTTGGTATAAATTCTGTAACAATTGTTGCTATTACTAATTTCACTAAGAAAAGCTTCAAATGAGCACAAATTTGTATTACTCAGACTTCAATAAACACTTTATTTTACATTAAAGTTAACTGAGAGGATTTCCAGTTTATAGTAGGCTCTTGAGACAGGCAGAGTCAGCTATACACAGGCATTTCACGAGTACATTCACAACAGTTTAGAATTGTTCTAGCTCATTTTGGGAGCAGTTTGTAGCTCAGACCCCTGTGTCAGTACATATTGAATTTAAACAGTAGATTCAAAATAAATAATAGCACATGATTGTAGAGATTAAGATACAAAATGATTTCTATTCTCTCACTCTATGTGATCAAAGTTTAATTTGTGTTTAAAATATAAAACAGTGAAATAGAGTGCACACTGCAAGATATAACACTTGTGATTAGTATTTTAGTTCATACATGAAATATTTTACTGAATTTAAATATCTTTAAAAATGAAATTTTTTCTTTTAAAATTGTTATTCTTGTTATTTTAATAAGCTAAAATATCATTATTCATCAACAGAATAATATATAGGCATATGTCTTTTCAAATGTAAAAAAATACATTAATGTTAATTATCAATTACTTCTTTCCTTTTTTGAACTGATATTTATTTTATTATTCTTATTAATGTCATGATTTTATATATATATATATATGTATATATATATATACACACACATATATATGTATACTCACATGGTTCAATAAAACAAAATTTTCACCTTCACATTTTTTTTCTGGCCATTATTGTTCATTTCATGATTCTTATTACAAATAAATTAGTTATATAGAGAGAAGCTAAGAAATTATCTGTTCCAGGTTTTGAATTTGTTGATCACTTACATCATAGATTTGACAATGATGGTAGGTGATCAAAAAATATTTGTTGAATGTATGAATTAGTCAATTTTAAAAGTCACTAATGTGTAAAGATTTAATCTCCCTCCAAATTAACCAACCTACATACTAACTAAACACACCAATAATTTTATTTCCACCTGGTAAAACCTATATATTTATAGAAGATGTAAGACCAGACAAATCAAATTTTTCAAAAGGCAAAACATATCTATCCAGATTATGACAATGGAGACAAGGTTTGACCTAGACCACAGTCAAAAAGCAACAATTTTAAAATGACCCAAAAATTCTGTGAAGTAAAGCCACCCATTTTGGAAATGAAGCCTCCAGAATGAGTTTGCCAGACAAAGGTGTAGAAAATGAGTTTGCCAGACAAAAGTGTAGAATTGGTGAGGAGCATTGATATCTCCTACAGTTAGTTCCCTAGGAAAAGGTGGGAACAAATTTTTGGATTTTTGGTGTGTGTTTTTTTTTTCCCCCAGCAAAAAACTGTAGGCAGCCTACTCAAACCACCACTTCCTTTACCCTTGTGACTGTACCCTGCTATGTTTCTAGGACGTAAGTTCCCTGTGTTTGCCACTTCTAACTTCTGAATAACAATGTCAGTGAAATGGATTTTCCAACTGCCCTAGGGATCAAAGGGGTTCTGGGCTTTGAACTTGACGAATTCTACTCACTGTTCCTGTGTTCTCAGTTTTAACGTCTGTTTCTCTCTCTCTCTCTCTCTCTCACACACACACACACACACACACACACACACACACACACACACAGAGGCAAGGAAATATTGTTTCCTAATCACAGCTACAAAGGGGCTTTGGGTGTTGACTTACATCCAAAGTGCTGCCAAGGGTGGAGCTTATCTGAAAAATTCAAGGAACTGTTTAATTATAAGGCAAGTACGTGCTTTGTCTGTTTTAGTTAAAATGTAATCTTAAAAAATAAAGAGTCAGAGTCCAAAATCAACTTAATTATTTTGAAATCTATAAAAGAAGAGAGATTAATAAGTACTATATTTATTCTTTTCCTTTTTTAAATTGAGGAGTTCGTTTCCTTTCTATTTACCCACTATCTGTTTGGGGAGGAGTTTATTTACTTAGGCTAGTAGAAATGAAGCCCTTTAAAATTTGCTTTTGGGTGGCGAATTATTAAGAAAGGGCAGGAAAGACTAGTATAATTTCACACTAAAATTGGCAGTTTTTACATTGCTTCCATTTACATATAGTTTCTTTCTCATCCTCTCAATTTATTCAAGCTCATGTCAATTTGCATGATAAATGTGTTACTGAAAAGACTACTTGTACCAGAGGAGAGCCTATTTTTTTAAAAAACAAGTATTGCTGACTCCTTTTACTTGAAGAATCATGTTCTATTCTATACAGCCAGGTTTTCAGGTAGCAGATTTGATTAAAGAGAGAGAGGCACATCAATATGCTATATAATAAAGCATAACTTTTGAATTCCAGACTGAATTTCACTAGAGTTTCGGTCTAGAAAAGCCAGTTTAGCAGAATTTGTAGCATCAATAACCTTACCAAAAATGAAAATTTAAGTTATCTTTTGCACATTACAATTGAAGTTACTACAGGTCTGATTTGGGCTCCCATAATTTAAGTGAAAAATCAGAGAAAGTTTAGCAATAAATGAGGAGAACATTTCAAAATAAGACATATGAAAAAGAGGCTACCATACTAGGAAGGTGGAAGGGGATATTATAGTTTGGAGAAGAAAAATCTATAGGATAGACTTCACGTTATTTTGAAATTTATCTATCTAAAAGCATATCAACAACTGTTTTCTTTGACATGAGTAACTAAAAAAATAAACATCCCAGCGTTACAATCAGAAACATTTTAGGTAAGGAGCGGCCAGATGGCTCCATTGATTAGAGCGCAAGCTCTGAACAGCAGGGTTGCTGGTTTGATTCCCACATGGGCCAGTAAGCTGCACCCTCCACAACTGGACTGAAGACAATGAGCTGCCGCTGAGATTCCGGAGGGATGTCCAGATTGCTTAGTTGGTTAGAGCGCAAGCTCTCAACAACAAGGTTGCCAGTTCAGGTTCAATTCCTGCATGGGATGGTGGGTTGCGCCCCTGCAACTAAAGGTTGAAAACGGCAACTGGACTTGGAGCTGAGCTGTGCCCTCCACAATTAGATTGAAGGACAACTACTTGGAGCTGATGGACCCTGGAGAAACACACTATTTCCCAATATTCCCCAATAAAATTTATAAAGAAAAAAAGAAACATTAGGTATGAAACAGTACAAATAAGTTGAGGTGAAGGGCACTGGAGTCAGTTTCTGAGAAGGTCAGTGCAACACACAGCTCCACACTTCTCTGGTTCACTCTGCCATGAAGCAAGAGACTGGACTTGGAGCAAATGATTTCTGAATGCCTCTTCTCTGCTCCTACCATTCTAAAAGGCCGAATTGAAACTCCTTCTGTCTTACCTTTCCTTTATCAATAGTGGCCTTCCTTTTCTACTTTTCCTGACCATCTCTCCTACCAAATTTTAAAAAAAAAAGAAGAAAGAGAAACCTTTATAAAAACAGCCAAGCAGGGCTCAGGAATGGGGTGATTTCTGATTACCCCAATTTTGTTTGATGATGCTTATGTGATGAAAGTTTGTTTTTGATTTAAAGGAAGCCATATTGGACAGGGTAACACAGCTTTAAAAACATTTTTAAGTAGTCATTTATCCCACGAATGAGTACTGGACCCTTATGCAGGTGCAGGTTTCGATAGGAGATGGAGGCAAAATGGAGAAATGACAGTGGACTTTCTATGGAAGAAGAAAAGTGCTCACCAGTGGAGGGAGCAAACAAGCTGCCTTTCTTCCCCATTTTAGCCAGGGCTGCCTCTCCTCTCAAGTTGATTCCAATATGTCAAGCATTTCTTCTACGTCTTATATCCATTTTATGCCTGGGATGGAAATTCCTAGAACAGGAGCACAACCCTACAGTTTACAAACATTAGGTAGGTAATATAAATGGGTAAATTTTGTTGGGTAGAAGACAGTCAGGAAATGCTGGGTTTGGGGAGAGTCCAGCTCCCACCAAAAGGCATTCAAATAAAATTAAATTTAAAATATTCTGCAGGCCAAACAAAACACAGCTGGCTGGCTGAGTTCAGCTCTAGGCTCATCATGCTTTTATTCCTTTCCTAAAGAATAGGTCTTAAAGTACTGTACTCTCCTTTTGTTTGTAGAAAATCAAAACTAATTAAGAGGAAGATCTAGATAGAGCATGATTACTGAGATTCTACATACCTTAGGGGAAGTTATTTCCAGAATTTTAGTCAAACTGTAAATTAAAGAAATCCTGGTTCTGAAATCTTATTTTAATTTTTCAAATGAGTTTTGAGCTGGGGAAAACAAAATATTTTTGTGTAAATCTCTTTAAAAAAATGGAGCTTTTTATCCTCATAGGTCAAAAGTCAACTACTGCCCATTTTGGTTCTTGCCTACACAGTCTATGTGATATCATTCTTGACGTACCTAAGAATTTTTATGTAGAAAGAGATCCTGTCTGAAAACACGGGGAAGTCTTGAATTAATGTGTTAAAGTAGAAACAGCCTTCAAATCCAAAAGGATTGCTATTTGAAAGATGGGGAAAAGTAATTTCTCTTTTGAGAACACAAGAAAACAGTGGCTGAGATTTAGGTAAAAAAACAAAGTAATATTGAAAATTATCCAACGTTCCTGAAATTGGTAACCAGAAGTCATATTTGAGTCAAATATGATCTATAATAGCTCAACACTCCCTTGACCACTTGAGGTATTTGGCTTATGAGGATAGATGTAGTGATGTCTCATTCTTCCCTCACTATTTCATTTTCATTTTTCGAAAAGTATCAGTAGCTGCATGTACCACCTAAAATTTTGTAATAAGATCTTAAAATCGGGGAATTGTCAATTTATACATCTGAAGGCATCTTAATGGAAACTTAATGAACACAAAAGCTTTATAGTAATAGAAAAGTGGTACCTTTTTTTCTTCTTAAGATAATATGCAGAGTAATACTGAAGGCTGTTCAATTCTGAAAATAAGAATGCAATTTTAAGGTAGGAAAAATCAGAGAAGAGAAAATAAGGAGAGAAATCAGAAATCATTTCCTCAAAAAAATTAAATATCAAGAAAGTCAAAGTCAATAATGGTTTTAAAAAAAATCTAAAAGCTAAGTTTGCTTATGAAATGCCTTCATAGAACTCTGCTCAACTTTGATAGAAACCTGGCAAATGCTAGTGTTCCATGAAAATGTTCAAAGAACTCTGGATTAGACACCTGTTTCAATGTTTCAGAAATTGTAAATTATGTATCTTTGCAAAACTAAAGTGAAGTCCTAACAAAGTTCTGTTTGTTAAGCCCTGGCTTTGGTATTTGTATTGTTCTGGAGAGAAGGGGTAACCTGTACACTTTCTGCCTTGTAGCTCAAACCTTCTTAGCTAGTGAAAATTACTGGACTCTTCTAATGTAAGTAGTGTTCGCAGAGCCTTCCTGCTTATTATTCATAATCAATAAGAAAACATTATGAACCCAATTTGACAAGAAACATCCAGACAGTCAAAAGAATGGAGAGGCCTCCATTTCTTAGAACATGAAATAAGAGAGCCGCCTGGTGGTGAAAGTGATGCACAGACTTGTGACTGGGCACCCGAGGAATAGTGATACTGCTGTTTCATTAACACGACTGAAAAAGCCCTAAAAACACTACAGTCAAAAACAAAACAAAAAAGTCATTTCAATGAAGGACCTGTTTTCTAAACCCATTTACTCTAATTCACTTTTTATTAAAACCGTAACTGCTGAATGCAGTTTGTGGATAATACTGGTACTCATTTAGTTAAAATTTATATATATATATCTCTGTATCTACAGATATAGATACAGATATATAGACATAGATATAGATGTCTCATCCACATGTTCTCTCAGTGCTATCATTTTGGTCAATTTTAACCTTAAAGATGTGCCACAAATCTCACAGAATAACATTGAATGACCTACAGTTAAATTACTTTCAAGTACACAGAAAACTCAGATGGACTAAGATGCTTGATTAACAGAAGTTAAATGAGAATTGACTTAAAAAAAATTTTAAAGACTGTTTTGGTGTCAGCATACTAATCAATTAAAATTCAGGGGCAGAAAAAAACTGGTAAGACTCCTTCCCTGATGCAAAAGACTGACTGACAATCTAGTAAGGAGATAAAGGAAACATTAGCTATAAACTATCGCTAGAGTGGCAGAAGATAAGGCTGGAGAAGTAAGTGGCTGCTGCATGGTAGACATGGAATTTCAGGTTGGGGAGTTCGAACCATTGGTAACCTGGTAAGAATACTGATAAGATGACTAGCAGCAGAGTATGAAAGTGAAGTCTGGGAGAAAAAGGAAGAAGAGTAAGATTGCCAATTGCAACAGCTTCCAGTGGTGTTTGGGAACTCAGTTAAGAAAGTGCAGTGGGAGTTCAGGCGAGATAGATGTAAGAGTTTTTACTTTAAAATTTTATTGAAAATTTTATTTTTACTTTTCTAAGGATAAGAAGATGTGACTCCTAGAAGGCATCACCAATGTCATGGATAAGGGAGTTTAAGAACTTTTATTTACTTTAAAAACTAAATAAAATTTTACGTTAAAAACTCAAGTAGTTCTGATGTTCTGCATGACATCAAAAGAGAATAATTTGTTTCCTTAAATATATTTTCCTTAACAATTTAAGGAAATATTCTCCATGATATCTTACATAAATTATTGATTGACTCAACCTATGGAAAGGTTGCTAAGCAAAGGAAAACTTCACTTCGTAAAAATTAATAAACAGAAACCTCATTTAAAGTGAAGTGGGGAGGCCAGAAGATGGCCCACTCGTGCCCTACATGATCACGAAACCCAGCAGGAGAAACTCTTTGTAATAGCCTTCTGAATTTCCTTCTGCCCATCTATAAAAGAGCTCCAGACTTAGCCTGCCATGGCTGCATGTTCCAGATTGCAATTCTCTGTTGTTCCCCAATAAACCCTTTTTGCTGGAGAAGTACCTGGCTGACTTTTTATTTACAAGCAACACCTTTTATCTGTTCCATTTATCACAATTACCAAGAAAACACACACACACACACACACACTCTCGATGCTTGTTTCCTTGAATAGGAAACAGTTTCTGTGCTTTTCTGCCTTACTTTCTAATTAAATAGGGAAGAAAGAGCTCCAGGGTTGAGAAGTTAAACTGGTTGAAGACTTGATGGAAAAGGTAAGTAAACACTGGGCAAGAGAAGAGTAGCTCTTCTTAGATCACATATCTACAGTCAGTACAACCTCCTGACTACTTTCCCACCACCCACCACTTTAGGGTATCTTATTGTTGCTCTTGTTCCTTTTAAGGCTGCTCTTGATACTCATTTTCATCGGGCAGGAACAGGGCCTGACCCAAAATGTCCTAGTACCATACTATGAGCAACAAATTGGTCTAAGGAAACACTAACTCATCAAGATCAAATTGAACTTACCCAGGGAAGGCTCTGTTCTGAAGCAATTCTACAGATAACACGTGAAGGGTGTCAGCATATTTTTAGAATCAAAAATTTGAACACACGATGATCTATTTGTAACACCTATGAAGGCAGTCCCCTCTATTAGCTGCATATTTCTGAGATTTTTAATTTCTCTGAAGGAGGATCAGTCCTTTGCCAAATTAGAACCTGGAAGTTACAGTATTTACCTCTTCAATGCTCATCTTAGTGGTTCACCAGGTCCCCCTGATTCTCTTTAACCGTGACCCAATCTGTTTCTTCCTCCCAGCCACAACTGATTCAACCTTGGTTTGGGCTCTCATTATCTTTCATCAGTGTCATACTAGTCTCCTTGTTTCCATTTGCAACTCCCTTCGTCTCAATCCATTCTTTATACGACCTGTTGAGTTACCTAATTTGAACAAACCACCCCCCTACCCCATTTAAATTCTACCATTGACTTCCAGGATAAATCCAAACTCTTGGCAAAGCATGCAAGTCCTTCTATGATCTAGTCCTACCGGAGTCAGCTAGGTTTCTCTAGGTCATCTCTTTTTATACTTCCACTTACCATCCCAAACTACTCTTATCTAACATCCTCCCATCCCCCTGAAAAAGCTCTGCCCTCAGGCCTCTAGGGCTTTGTGAGTGTTACAGTTTCTGCTTAAAGGGCTATTGTTCATCTCTTAACGAACTGTTACTCATATTTTAAGGCAGGAAAGTTATCTCAAAAGGAGAAATTGCCTCTGATTCATAAGACTGGATTAGGTAGGTATCCTTGCCATATACTTCCTGAATACTCTGGGCTTTCACTTTGTCAGAATACTTGGAATCTGTACATTAATTTTCTCCAAATCAACTTTGAGCAACTTGAGGGTAGGACAGTGTCTTTTATTTCCTACCAAAGTGCTTGCTACACATTACATGTTTGAAAAAGCTTTTTGATACTCTTCTGAAAGAGGAACTTATTGGTCACAATAGAAATTGTATTTTATTTGCAGTTTCTCTCATGCTTCCAGTCCAATCACTCTGCTTTCTCATCTATCCTGCACACCTGTCAGTCTAAACTGCATATTACTTCTATCAAGGTCCTTCCTTCTTAAGAGATTTTGGTCTCCCTGTCGTCTATGACAGCAAGTCCAGAAACCTTGGTCTGACTTTCAGAAATCTTACTGTTTGGACCTACTTGTTCCACTTAATTTCCAGTTCCTATTCTCCCTTATCCCTGGTCACTTCAAATATCCTGCCTTCACTTTTCGTATCAAAATCCCACCAGTCCTTTCAGGATCCTGCTCAATAACCATGTGCTCACTGAAGTTCTCCTTGGCTCTTCAAACACATTGCTTCAAACACATATTGAACATATCGTTTATCACTTATTTGGACACTTACCTGTCCTCTTGCTTGGGTGTAAACATTTCCTGGGAAGGCCTTCTCTCCTTCACAAGATGCTTTAAGTTCCTGGGGGACAGGAATTACAATATGCTTTTTGGTATCTCTCAGCACAGCAATAATGATTCAGTTTCAAAACAGTGCATAATAATACATTATAATAAACTGAAAGCTGCTCCAAAATAGAAAGTGGCCTTTAATTTGAAAAACACTAGAAAATATAGAGGAAGATTAATTATTAGATTAAGTTAGTTTGTTGCAGAGAAGGACGTAAACTTGGAAGATTGTCAGATAGGTGTAGGTGCTAGGTGTAGGTGCAAATGAGAATAATTTTACTTGTGGTAAGTTGTTATTAAAATGATCAGCAGGTCATTACTATATATTCCACAGGTCATCGTATTTTCTCCAAGGACATTTAGTTATCATGTTGAATATAACATAGTGGGTACTGTCAGTCAAATGGGAAAAGGTACCCCAAATCTATTATCTCTAAAATATTATTTAAGGTGACAGCAGAGCCTGTGGGAGTAGGCCATTCTTTTCCTCAGCCAAAATTCCCTTGGCATCTAGGTAGGAGTGATCCAGCTCTCTTTTAAAACATAGTTGCCCTGTGAATTGACACAGGATTCTGCTCCAGAACTCTTAACTAATACATTGAATTTATCTAGAGTCAAAAACGATGTGTTGCCTTCACAAACTCATATTCCATTTTATCAAGGTCTCCTAAAAATACAAAGATCTAACCAAAAAGATTATTTGGAGATGTAAAGCACAATGTTAGGCCAATAGAGATAGTTGTTTTTACACCTGGTAGCTTTTCAATAACTTCAAATTGCTTCAGGTATGTTCTTGGATACTCTATCTAATACTTGTATTATTTTCATTTTTTAGTTTCTCTTCCATAACCAGAGATTGAAAACTGTAGTTCAAAGCAAAATGGAAAATACATTAGAATCTCATCTTTACCAGTTCTGTAGCTTTGGGAAAGGTATTTAACTTCTCTGGGCCAGTTTTTTAATTTTAAAATGGGGACAATAATATGTTTTATAGAATTGCTGTGAGAATTATCAACATATGTTTGGTATATAGTGGGTGTGCAATTATTGTAATGTTAGTTGATTTTTTTTTTGATGTATCATACTGAGTAATGAAAGTAATATTATATAGAACACTTACTATCCTGGTGCAAAATACTCAAAATATCACACTAACAATCTTAATTTCTGATGACCTCATGAAATCCAAAGATACGATTACTGTTGTCATAATATGATCTTTAATAAATGGAATAATGCACCATTTTACAGCAAGCCTTTTTTAAACCTAAAGAACTGTCTTAAAATCTCCTCCAATGTCTCTGTGTCAATACAATCTTTTTATTTAGGTTTACATATATCAAAGCATTTACTTACAATTATTCATAGAAAACTCTTTAGTGGCTTAATGTCAGCTTTCATAGTGGCATCCATAGATAATACAAAAGAAAAGTGATTTGCTTTATTTCATACACTGATCAATCAAACACAACTTATACAGCATAGCAAGGTCTCAGACGGCTTATACAAAAGCAAAATAAGTGAAATTATTCATAAATTCATATGATATTCTATCTGTAATGTAAGAGCAAAACACACCAACAAAAGATACCCGTTAACAAGGAAGAGGGTTCTGAGGAATTGACAGTATTTTTCAGCCTTTCTTATTCCAGAAAAGCATCCTCAGAAATGAATACTCTGTAGCTTATGTTTCTCCTGTCCATTCAGAAAAAGCATGGCAGCTACACAACCCTATATTTTGGCTACTACAACACCCTAAGTTAGTGTATTTTACAATTATCCACGTATCTTCACTTGAAAAATTATCAACTGAAAATTAAGGATGATTCCAGCTTATACAAACACTTATACAATGTAATCTCCATGGAAACATGATGACAAGGCATACAAAAACTGTTTAAATAAATAAAAGTGACCAGAAAAAGCCACAGAAGCCAAGCAATTTAATGTTAAACCAGGGCCTATCTTTGAATTGAATCTTTCAGTAATTTATTTCATTGTTAAGCTTCTTTAAAAATGTTTCCCTATCATACTTACGAGAATTCATAATAAGGTGAAGAGCCTGAGACAAGAGACTGGTTACAAATAACTTCAATGCTAGGATTTTAAGTATATAGTATACCAATTTGGAGCTTGAACTTGTCTGATTTTAAGAAAATTCCATTTGGATCTGACAATGTGATAAATAGATTACCATAGGCTACCTTCTTAAAACCGTCCAAGTTATTACTAAAGCTATAAACACATTAGTTAACTTTAAGAAGACAGTTTTATGTTAAATTACCTCCTGAGAAAATTTATCTCAGAGAGACTATTAAGTTCTCCCACTTAAAAATGTAAGAAAATGAAATAATTTGTCCCATCACGTACAACCATTTGACCAAAGAACGGAAATGGTGTGAAGATGGTGCATCAATTCTTAAGACCCAAATATGCTGCAACATGTAGCCTATTAGTTGAGTCATTTCCATCTATTCAGTAATTATAAAACTGGGCAAGTTTTATGCTTAATAAAATGTGACATGTCTATGTAAATTAAGTCAAATTATAAGATGAAACATTAAATGAACTGTGTGCAACAAATGCTAAATATTCAGCTGAATCTAATTGCTTGTTTACTACCAATTGAAATTTTTCAATGTGCAAAGGGATGAAAGGGGCCCTGAGTTTTTAAGTAATAGTATGTCTATAGAGTGAGTCTAAAACATGATGGTTTTGAAATCTAAAAAGTACAAATAAAATGGAAAAAACACACAATACATTTTAAAACATAAAAAAAAGTGGTAGTTTAAAATACAGTTATTTGCTTAAAAATTCAGTCGTAAATTGATGCCTTAATGTTGTGATTTCTAAAGATTCCTTCTCTTACCTAGATTTTAAAATCTGGGTTTCAAACTAAATTTTAAAAATGACTGTCACATGTTTAATAGTAACATTACAAACATCACAGTAATAACGGAATTGATATTTTCAAGATATGATAGATTTATTTGGGGCATAATTTTAATACACAGCATAAATTCTTAAGTATTTGTTTTCAAATGTATCAGCCATAAGATAAAATCCTAAATTTTTCTTTATGTGCACACTCAACTTTAACCAGTCACTTAAAAATTCAATGTAAGTTGTTACAGTCTAGACTATGTTGCAAAACAGTAAGTATTTCAAAAGTGGTCTGCAAAAATGTTCATAGATAATACCTGATTATTGTAGAGTTTGCTTTGGAAAGCTAATGTTGCACTTTGTGTTTAATATTTGATACAAAGGAATATGTAAAACACATATGTTTTATGTGGCTCAATCATAATGCTAAGCTTGCTTCAATATAGGTGAAAAATTTTTAATGGCAAAATGATATACAATTCTGTATGCATGGCTTTTTAGTTATAACTAATTAGAAGATAAAATCATTAAACTTCACAATAGAAAATATTCAATGATACAAAACTGAAATTAAACGATTTGCTGACAATCTGATGGTTGACTCTCTTGTCAAATGGTAACATCTTAATTCTCAATTCTACCCTACTGAACTATTAACTGAAGTAATGAATCTGAATATGATTATCATTTTAGGTGTTCTTAAAAATAAAGTTATTAAAATAGGAGTGAGGAGAAAATGCTAAAGGAACTAAAGCAAGTTTGTCTGAAGAACTGAGACTTAGCTGTCAAATGAGAAGCCTGAAGTATATTGAAGGATAACAATGTTGAAGAGGATAGCCATCTGTTTTTTTACTACTGGATAAGGGAAGTGGATATAAAATGAAAACAGGAGGGAAGCAGAATAGATATGAAGAAAACTTCCCTGACACAGAAGATTGCAAGTCAAATAACTATGGGACACAGTGCGTCAGACACAAACTAAGAGATGATTGAAGGAAAGTAATGTTTAGGTGTACCCGAGTACCCTGGAACTTCCTTTCTTATATGTTAGTTTAATCTGGGGACCTGTAGAAAAGCCTTCTTTTCACAATAACATTTGTATAACTGGTACAAATCATGATTTGCCAGATTTACTTAAGGAATGTATTTAGGAGCGGGTCATGCAAGGTAGTTTTGGCTAAAGTTTACATAGCTCAGAATCTAAATGTTAAAATACAATTTTATCTGCTGAAGAGCAAACTGACAGTAAAAGGTATAAATATTTAGAAACGTCCTAGCCTGAAAAAGACTCCTGGGTTATATGTAGGAGTGTTACACAATTTCTAGAATAACTGGTCTGGACAATCAACTAATGTGCGTGTACAGATTGTAACTTTAAAGGAGTTACCTTGGAAGATAAAGTAATATGTAAAGCAATCTGTGAAATTATGTAACAACCTGCATTTAACTGGTAATAAGTTCAACATATTTATTAAAGGTTTATAGAAATGTAAGTAATTTCAAGTTCTAGGAACTAACCACCTCCAGTGAAATATTCATTGCCATAAGTATGAGAAAAGAAACAAAAAAGTTTATTGAAATCTGTTCCCATTTTAAATGACTTTAGAGAGAGAGTTTTACAGAGAATGAAAAGTTCAGTAAATAGCTACAACCAACCAGGTATTCCATTTAGCTTTAGAAGCAAAATTTGAAAATATTTTAAATAAAAATACTTGCCAAATTTTATGATAATTCCCACTGAAACATATACTTACTTGAGTGCGCCTACCTTTCTGTAATTATTTTCACATTCAGAATCAACATACATTTTCTGGAACACATGAATACATGTAAGGAAGCTATACAAATTGCATTATCAAAAGGACATTATCCTTGTATACTTCCCATATCCTCCTCAATCAGTTCTCTAGATTAGAACATTTTCTAAAGTCACTAAAAGCAGAAATTTTCAAGGTGGAGTCAAAGGATTGATGAGACATAAAATCCATGTTAAATTAATTCCTCCAAATCAAGCATGGAATCAATCTAGGAAAAAGTCTTTGTTCCCATAAGCCACCTTCACTTTTCCCTTAAAATTTACTTTTCCTTAGTTTTTCAATATAAGAACGTTAGGAGTAAAGAGAAGTGATATGATTTTAAGATTCATGATGGCAGAGGTGGGATTGAATTTTGTCTTGAATTAGTAACTATTTCTCAAGCAACAATCCACACAGATATGTCTATACATCTTCTTATGGTTGCCTAACTTTTAACGTCAATATCTGGTTTGGCTTATAAAGAAGTCACAAGTCACAATTGTGCTGTAGTATAATGACTGAATTTCTCACAAAAAGTCAGTATATTATACATCCTGTCATACGGAGTGTAGACAGTATGGTATGGATGAGATGTGGAGAGAGGCAAACCTAGGTTAAAATCCCAACTTTGTCTATTACCAGATGTGGATTTTGGGCAAATTACTGAGTTTCTCTTAGCTTCAGTTTACCCATCTGTAAAGGGAGAATAGTACTTATAATCCTTATATGGTTGTTATGAGGACTAAAAGAGATAGTGTATGTATATCCCAGCATTCAGTATACAACAAATGGTCAATTAGTATTATTTCACTTCTGCATCTTCCCAGAACTTTTTATACCAATTATCAGGGCTTTTTATCCTCCCTCTTCCCCTGCCCCATTATACATTTAAAAAGGGGGAACATTTTTAGGAATTATAATTAAATCACTTTTGTCTATACACAATTCCAATCAGGTCCCTTCAATTACTTAGTTCTGGTATACAATTAGGTTAATTAAGGGAATTAAGAATAGACTTTGCCTATTATAATGCCTTTCAGCTTGTAATACTATCTTGCAAAATGAATTTAATATTTTTTCATTGAATAGACTTCTATTCAAAAGGATTCAAATGCTTTTCTACATATGAAATGTTGTATTGCAGTTAAATATTAGCTTTAAGAAACATTTATTATTAGATGAATAAAATTGGCAAATATGTATTTTAAGTAATTTTGCTTGCTTGTATATTATAAACAGATTCTAAAAGTAAATCAGTCTGATGTGCAATTTAATTTAAATTTCATTAAATGATCTACACTTTCCACTTCTATTTTTTCAAGAGTCTACTTAAAAAACTGGGGAAATTATTTGTTTTAAACATGCTTGCATGAAAAGGGAAATTATAAGTTCTTTTAATTTGTATATTAATTTTTGCAAGTATTTTATTATTAAGTATCAAAAAATGTTGGAAAACTTACAATCCACTGGCCCAAACACAAGGTATAGTAGAACATAAGGTAATTCTTCTTCTGTCAGGGAAAGATCAGTTAGACCTCAAATGGTCACTTATCCTCAATACTTCCAATCAGAGAAGGACTATAATATATTTTGACTCAAAGATGTTCTACAAAGATTTGAAAATAATATCCTGAAATGTGGTTGAAACACACTTAAAAGCAAGGGAACTCAGTGAAAATTTACTGGGAAAGATATAAATAATTTGTTACATAGATAAAATAACTAAAATGGAAAATATTTTATGCGAGAAGACTGAAAAATATTCTAAGGGTCTGAATCAAGATAAAGGACAATAAAACATAATAGTTGGAAATCCTGGGCACTAGTAAAATAATCAACTCTAAGAATTCAAAACTGTGTTCGGCAATCCAGCTGAATAAATGTAAGTGTTGTAATATCTAACTTTAAGATCACAGCAGATACAAAACAAGAGAATGCTTATATACATGTCTTAAGTATTTTGGACAGCAAATTGGGAAATTTGGATTGTTTTAGCTAAACGATGAAGATAGAGGAATATGAGTGAAAAAATATTGTTCAGGGGATTTTTGTTTCCTCTTAGCTTTTTATGTCCCAGAGAAATCTTAGAACTTAATTAAGTGTACTAAGTACTCTGAGAATCTGTAAAAAATAAGTGACAGCATCACTGTTTGCAAATTGATAAAAGTAATTTGTGCTTATAAAAAAAAAGTCCCTTATTTGATATAAAGTGCTTTATTTAAAAAAAAACATGCAGAAGTTGTTTTAGAGACAATTATCAGTAATGAAAGTAGGAAAGAAGCTTTAAAAAAACAGTATGATTTGAAGGATACATAACATCTTATCACTAAAAGGTATATTTGAATATAATGCAAATAATAAATGCTGCTCACATATCAGAGATCATGTGAAAATTTGGCAAAAGGAGAAATGATGAAAATAAGATTAGTGAAAAAACACACAGTTTTGAAAAGAGAGAGGTAAGTCTCAGTCTGCTCAAAAATGATAGGTTTGGCAGCACTCCTTCCTTTGACAGGGATTTGGCATGCCAACTGAATGATTTTTTTCCACACAGTGTTTTAGGTCATGGGAAGAGGAATCATTTTCAGACAGTCACCAGCTTTGCTTGGGGAAAGGATAAAAAGATACTACAGGTTCAAAACTAAGAATCACTTTTGAAGTTATTTTAAACAGGAAATGTAATTTTATTTGAGTCAAAGATGGCCTATTCAGAGAATGAAGGATATAACACTATATTGTCTTAACCATCTACCTACTTCAAGATTCTTGTAAGTATAGCTCTATAAGTTTTCTGATAAAAAATGTGCTTCTTAAATAAATGAAAAAGAAACATTACATATAAAAATAAAATAAAATGGAAAAAGGCTAATATTTGACTTCCTCTACTTTGTTCTATGCTCTCTTATGCACTTCCAAAACCAGAACCAAGTATGTTTATTAAAATGCCTGGAAGGAAACATTTAGGATTTGGAAGGTTAAAAGAAGTAGCATTTCAAATTAGGTTTTGGTAGTTCCTTCTTTAGAGCCCTTTGAGACATGTTTCTGCATTCTCCATAAGGAGAGAGAAAGCAAGTAATCAGATAGCTGCTTTCTCCTCTGCAAAATTCACTGTCTTTGAACAGACTTGCCAAAAGTATGGGGGGTGGGGGAGAAAAATGTTCATATTATGGAAGAATGTATGCTCTGTTAGGAAGAGAGCTTACAAGAAAGCTTATTTGTGGCCTATAGACTATTGCACATTCAAACAAAACACAAGAGAAAAGAATGTCCAACAGACAATATGTTCAGGAACATATCAACATATAAACTAGCTTGTGCCCAGAAATAAAACATGGATACCAGATACCACTGCAGTCAAACCTGTCTTAATTTGCTTCTGTTTTAATGACCTTTAGAAACTATTTCAAACTGATTATCAGCAATACATTGTTTTTGCTTTTTTTTCTTAAAAAAATATTTTGAGACCACTTTTGATACACACATATAATTCTGTGGTCATAACAGACAAATATAACTTTAGCGAGACTAAACAAAAGTGCAAAAATTAAAAAAACAAAATTAAAAATATGGAAGCATAAGCTAAATTTTTCTGCATAGCTGAAATCTATTTAAAGCAAGTCCTTGTTGCAGGGGTGGAAGGGGGTACTGACAGGAAGATAAAGCAGTTTTTTTTTTTTTTAAATGTCTTCTGCATGTTTAAATTATGCAAAAAATAATTTCACTCCATGGACTTGAAAACATTTCACAGACAGTTCATTCCTATATCTTTAGACACCATAGTTGTGGCAGTACCACCTTCTGCAAGGTAAACGGCGGTGCTAGATTTGGAATGAACGGCCCTGTCACTGCCATTGTTGTTGACCTCACAGTCCAGTGGTTCAGTGGAGATGACCCAGGTGGAGGGGCGCCACCGCTTAAGAGAATAGGGAGTTTTCACACGTTTCTTGATCTTTTCACCAGATCCTGATTTGCCATCTTGTGTTGACTCACCTACTGAAAATAAAAGTACAGAAAAATGAAATATATATAAAGACAATTTAAAAATAAAACATTAGGATTATAACTTGAGCACAGATCAAATTACTGCCTGCAGGAGATGCTAATGGACACTTCCTGAAATTCATGATGCCAGGAAATATTCTAGGAAAAATTTAACCGACTTATTTTTGAGACTCTTTATGCCCAAAGTTTTTATAATGGGTTGAATTATTCTATAGGGCAAGGGAGGAAATATTTTAAAAACCACAAAAAACAAAAACGGGAGAAGATTCAAAGTTCTCAGCTGTACTGTCAAATCCTTTGGTTACTAATAGCAATCCTAACTCAGCAAAATGCATTTAATCATTCTACTTAATGCTCAAAGCGGATCAAATTATAAAGGCAGTTGGCATATGATATGTTACAGAACGACATAAATTCTAGAATGCAAATTTTATAGTAATTCCCCCTTCCCATACCCGACAAGACATTTTACTGATACGGAGGGCCTGCCATTGGGTATGTCAAGTGGTCTGTAGTACAAACCACTCAAGCAAGGAGTTGGATTCTATTAATTGATTTTTGAGAGCTGAATTGCTTCAGCCCATTTTGTAGTCCTTGACAAAAACCGTAAAACATGACTTTGTATTTCTTCATAAGTACTGTCTGTCTAAAAGAGAAATCATTTTGTATAATGATGACTGTTAAAGATTGTGGTGAGCTCTCTTGTCTTGTGTTATAATCCCTTTCGGGCCAGAAACCAAGTATCAATTTATTTGTTTAAATTGTTAGGGGGCCCATAGCCCAATGCTATAGACATGTTGGAGACTCAACAAATACTCTTGAAAAAGATGACACGAAAAAACCAAGAACAACTTTATAGTTTCTTTATAGTGAGCTTAATGAATTTTTTCTGCACCTTTAAGATTTATTAAGTCTGATAAACTCTAAATGTGTATATAATAGAAAAGAATATCCTCAACAAACTGTTTCAAAAGTTATATTGGCATCATTTTACTTGGAGCTTTTAAACTAATATTCATTTAATCTTAACTATTCACAGCAAATATTTGAGTTGCATTATCAATCAGTAGCTACATAAGGCACATATTAAATTAGTAATTATTCTATTGTGATGTTGACTTTTTAATTATCAACAACAACAAAAATTACTTTTTCCTTTACAATAGTCTAATTACTTTTGAGGTCCAGCTAAATGGCTTATTTTATTTCCAAAAGCGGTAAAAGTAAATAATTGTAAGTTGAAATAATCTGATTCTAAGTAGTTACTTAAATGGTCCCAAAAGACAAGCAGGAAAGATTACACGATTCCTCCACTTACACTGCAAACTGCTGCCCTCGAGGACATTTGTGGCTGAAAGATCCAAAGAATTAGGCCTCTGTGCTCTTTTGGGCTTTGATGGTCCAGGATCTGCCACTGTGCTTGGAACACCCTGTGTAAGAACATCTTGCTCTGAACATGGGTTACTGTTGTTGTTATTGGAATTAGTTCGGCCACCTTCCAGTGGCCGTTCCCTCCTGTCCACAAGACGATCCAGAATACCTTCATCATGGCCAGCCTGTTGCTCTCGCCTCAATAAAGGTTCGTGCTCATCAGGACTGGAATTAATATTCAGCCTGGTGTCCTCACCAGTGAATTGATTCTGCAGCATTTCTTGGGCCCTGTGCGCCACTGTGTTGGCTGTCTGGCCAGATGGTACTGCCCCATTGGCATACTGGGTAGGGGCAGCATGGGAATTCACGTTGTGGCTTCTACCTGCCACACCATTCATGGTGACCGTCACCACATGAGGTTCTGCAGCATTGATTGTATTCATCTTGGCAACTCCAGTTTCTACTTGTTTCAAGTTTGATTTGTGCTTGCTGCCAAATTTCAACCGGGGCTCCTTGGTTGAATTTTTAGTGTTTAAAGGCAAACTTGTAGGTCTCTTAGGAAGATTCTGTTGCTTGGGGAGAGGATAGATCTGAGTGGACGGGACATCAGGAATTAGACATGCTTGGCCATTGGCAGCCTGTGTGAAGTCCTGCTGGCCTGTCACTTCTACTGCAAGCTTTATAAGTGGGTAGAGCAAACTAGAACTGGTACTGCTCAGGGGGTCTGGCCCACTGAACTGTTTGAGAGAATGCTCCATGAGATTCTCATCAGAACTTTCCTTGAGGTTCTTATCAACTTCTTTTGGGTCTAGCTTATTGGTCTCCAAGTCTTCTTCTGTCAGTTGTAAGCAGACAGGGGTTGGCCCAATTGGCTGTGAAACATTTGTGGCATGAAGACTTGTTTCATCTGGGTATGGCATCTCAGATATAGTGGTCATGCCAGTGCTTGGAGTGAGGCCAGTGGTGTTTGTGGTGGTTGTGTTGGTGGACAGGCTGGTGACGCTTGTTTCAGGGCTGGGGATTCGAGCTTGTGCTTGCTGTCGTTCATAGTTAATTGAGTTTCGGTTCTTTTCCCCTGTAGTCAAAGGTGTGCTGGACATTGAATGCTCAGAGGAAATATTCTTCACAATGCTGTCAGTGTGATGGATAGAGTCTTCAATGTATGAGGAAGAAGAATAATCTGGATAAGGGCCAATCTTTGGCACACGCCTATTATGGGACAGGTTGCTTAAAGAAAGAAAAAAAATGCCACATTGAGAATGTACATTTATGATAATCTCACTCTCCAAGTTTAACACCTCTGATTTTAAAGTACAAACTGCTTTTTATTTTATTCCTAACCCACATCTCTAGAGATTTAAAAATTCTAATCAAATAATTAAGTATCAATTAATAACTTATTAATGTTAGTTACATATGGTTTAAGCCTACTGAAAAACCTGCATGGAGCTAGATATGATTTTTATAGATGTTCATTATTTTGGTTTACAGGAGTTAATTAAAAATCTCCCCTATAGTTTTGTAACATTACCAAATATATCTTTATGAGCTGTATACTTGTACAATCATAAAAGAGGAACAACATGGCGTGTTTCTTTTGTACTCTAATTCTAGATACATAGTAGCTACTCAACACGTATGTTACCAATTAAGTTCCAATGGCCAAATGGTAAAAAGAACATAAGCTTTTAGGTTGTTCCAAAGTGCTTCCAAGAAGAGGCATAGTCTAGCAATGGAATGTATTTTCCTGGGGTAGAGTGAGCCACACCAATGAAAGTCCTAGAGCCCAGAGTATAGGGCAGAATGTGACCCTCAGATAAAGGATCAGACTCAGAAATTCTTTCCAGTTATCAAAAGGGTTCTCCACAGTCATCATCACACCTCCAGAGTGACGGTTCTTGAACATCACACTGTAATATATTTATGTTATTTAACATAAAAACCAGGGGTAGCTTTAACTAAAACAAAGTATAAACATTGGGAACAATAACAGATACAAGTGTTACAGGAGAACAGCAGCAGCTAAGGGGGCAGAGCTCCACAGTAAGACTGAGGAAGGGATGACGGGAATGCTAGGGAGGGGAGGAAGTAAAAGGCTGTTGTACTGCACAAGAAAAGGGAGTTTAGGAGGTCTGCAGGGTACGATTCAACACAATGGAACCTAGAGTGGAATGACCATGGCATTCAGGGGAAACGATTTAGAAGTGACTGGACATGGGAAAAAGCGTGTGAGGGGTAGAGCTGAAGAACCCACAAGGCACAAATGGCCAGAGCAAGGGGAAGCATCTTCAAGGGTTTCCTCTTATCATTCAAAAAAAGTTCAAAAGCACTCAAAGTAGCTGACTCTTAAGAGAGGTACAAATAGCATACTACAACACACAGAAAACATTGAGATGAAATGGAAGCAGAAGACTATCCTTAGGTATGTGTAAAGTGAGAAAATTTTTATTTAGAATTGCTAGTCTCTACCTTCTTAGACTTGCTGATATATAAAACATAAGGGTTTATATGCTGAAGTTAACTCAATCTGAGCATAAGTAGTGCAAACCCAATTTGGGGCCTATAGTTCATAATACAAATTGCTCATAGCAATTAGAACAATAGAAAATGTTCTAGAACAACAGAAAATGATTCAAGAATCAAGTGTATTTTTATCCCAATTTTCTCTGGTAACTTTTTCCGGGATGCTTTTCTGAAAATTTTTAACATGTATTAGTAGATAAAATGACAAATTTATGAAAAGATTTTTCCCCCAAAACATGGAAGAAAGAAACACAGATGACACAATCTAAAAGTTTCAGGTTTTAGGAATTTTTTTAAGCCCTTTTATTTAGAACCCAAAATCATAATTCCAACAAAGAAATGTCTCATAAAATGTTCATAATGGAATGGAAAGACCTTATAAATTGCTCTCATGTAAATGCGGTAGCAGTACATTCTGTAAGACAGAGCATTGGCTAGGAAACCTGGAAACCTTAGTCTCCCCAGTGAAACAGTGGTTAGAGACATAAGCAATTTCATAGTTCCATTTCCTTTTAAAAAGCAAACAAACAAAAAGCAGAGGAAGGAGGAATAATAACAAAGGATAAACAAGACAATATATGTACATTTTTAGAACTATGAAAATGTTTCACCTTTACTATTATAGAAAAGTTGGAGCATTAACAGAGAAAGACTAATCTCTTTGACTGTATCTTCAGTCAAAAAACACAGATTACCTGTTACATTTATACCAAACAAAAATCTTCAGTAAAAGAATGGGAATATTGAAAGAAAAATTGTAATATCAAATTGGATGAGTTAATTATTACACTACCAGACTGGTTTAATAGCATTTATTTCTGGTTCTCTGTTTGGTCAATTTTCAATACTGACTCATAGATGCCCAACCCCTCGGTCTTACCGCTCATTCTGCATAGCAGTAGACATTGGGTTGACTGTTGGGCTCACAGATTTGTTTCTTTCCCATATCATCATAAGTTCAGCCATCCTCTCCTCAGCACACTGTGCAGTAAGCCGAGCCTCGGCATCCTGGTCCCAACAGTCTTCGATTGTCTCCTTGAGTGACCTCACTGCCTGTAATAAAGTACAAGTCAAACAGTGTATCTTAAAAAAAAAAAAAAGTATTGAGTTTTTTAGTTACATGAGGTAAAGAAAAATCAATTTTCTTTAAAAAATATTTCACATAGCTATAATAAAATATTTTAGACTTTAGAGATTTGAAAGGGTCACATTTCTCAAAAGCTGAGGAGCAAGAAAGCAAGCAAACTTGAACTTAACTTCTTGAGGAATTATGCATAACAGCAAGCAGTTGTAATAAGTTATATATGTTTCTTCAAGGCCACAGGTTTAAGTCATTGTTGACTTACCACATTGATATTTCAATCAACAGCCACTAATTATCCACTTCAAAAATAATATTTGAATTTAATGTAATTTAGACACCAGGCTATCTTGTCATCCATAGTACTTCCGGACTTGTTTTTTGGATTTGTTTTTATTAAGCTTCAAGCTTTTCACCTGCTCTGATATTTACACTTCTTGTGCCTTTAAAACATTTTCAAAAAATAAAGCTAGAGTTCCCAGATTTAACAAATAAAAATACAGGATACCACTTAATTTGAATTTCAGATAACTGACAAATCATTCTTTTAGTATATTTCATGTAATACTTAACCTGAGTATTTTATCTGGCAAGCCTACTTTAAGCCAAAATCCTTGTTAGCAATCTTCGCAACATTTTTAATGTTTCCTAATATAATTTGTGTTCTGTAAAAACAAATCTGAACCTTGAACCTGCAGGAAATTTGATAACCTTCTTTCTGGGGATATGCTCAGTGCATACCTGCACCAAGGCCCACCCTCAACACCACCTTCCCCACTCTCTTGGCTCTTCTGAGCTGCCTGCCTGGGAGCAGTACTGCCCGTCTGATCAGAGCACAGATCAAAGTGTACATCTTTTCAGGAGGAACTTTACATTGAATTTTGAAATCTATTTTAATAAATGTCCCAGGCTCTGACTATTGAGTAAAATTAAAATTCAAACAATAGAAACAGACATCAAGTAATAATCTTCTCAATTAAACAATAATAATCTATTGTTTCTCAAAATTTGGAAGAACCTGAACACTAAATACTGATCAGGTAGAGTTTGAGGGCAAGTGTATACCTTCCTGAGGTGGAAGTTTGGTGTTTATATTAGAAATACAGTTGGGTCTGTTACTTATGGTAGTCTTGTTCTATAAAGTTTCTGAAAAAACACTGAATAACTGAACACTGAACCATTGTTTCTAGCGGAAATACAAGGTTAGGTTTCCTGTAAATCTCTGGCCACAATTTTTGTCAACCAATTAATATAATCTTGTTTTATTGATGTTGCTGTTTAAAGATACCTTTAAAAACATATATTATCATTTATTAACCCTGCATGCCCTAACAAAGCTAATCTAGCACATGTTTTTCTTCTGCGTAAGGCACATCACAGCCTTCTTGTGCTTAGAACAGCAGACAATACTTCAGCCTTACATTTGGGAACCATTTAAAACTGAAATCACCAACGAAAAGCAAAATAATATGAAAAATGAGGCACTAAATATATCACAGAAAAGGACCATTGTTGACTGTATAAGAAATTAAAGAAGAAGGCAGAGTGCCCTGTTAGACTTCAGTTGGGAACATGTACATCTGGTGAGTCAACTTTTTCACTCCTCTGCTATCCGTGAATGACTAAAAATGTGCTGAGTTCTCATTTGGGGACTACAAATAAATTTCAGCAAGTAGTTGAATTCCAAATATGAAATCCGTGAATAATAAGGAAAGACCAAAAATAATGAATTTAAAACTTACTTGGACTTGAAGATAATAGAGGAAATTCAGAAATCAATTATAACTAACTTTTGGTGATAAATATACATCTAAAAACTAGTTATACATTTACTTTAGATGATTTTGATATTGGTTTGACAAAATGAATTAGTCCCAGGTTATGAAATGAGAATTTTCTCTTTTTATTTTGACATAATTTCAAACTTACTTTTCTTATCTTTCATAACCTTGACATTTTTAAGATTATAGGCCACTTACTTTTCAGAATGTTCCTCAATTTGTCTGATGTTTCCTCATGATTATATTCAAGGTTTGTATCTTTGGCAGAAAAATCACAGAGGAGAAGCTGTGTTCCTCTCATTGCATCTTATGTAGCATGTACACAAAATTTGATTTGTCCCATTAGTAGTGAAGTTAACTTTAATCATATGATGGAGTTGGTTTCTGACAGGTTTTCCCACTGTAAAGTTCCATTTTCCCCTTTTCTACTCAATCAGTATTGTTTTCTGTTTCAATTAGTGGTTTTTGGTTTTTTCTTTTTTTTGGGGGGGGGTAGTGGGGGCGGCATGTACTTAAAGTCTCTGTAAACATCCTGTTCTGTCTTCACTTTTTCACCCACTAGCTTTTTAGCATGTCTTGATGTTTCTTGGCTGAGTTAATTACATCTATGATGCTTGCCAGTAACAAGACATTTAAAAAATGATAATAAATCCATAACAGAAATATGGACAAAGGGCACATAAACAAGAAATGCAAGTGCCTTACAAAATACGTAAAGATGCTCAACCTTATTCACTATGCTGGGGCAGTACAGTATAGTCATTAAGAATATTAGTTCTAGCTCTGCAGTAAGAGTTGTACAAGCTCAGTTAAGAGCCTGGCTTCAAATCTTGGCTCTACTACTTACAAATGAAAACAAGATCCATTTTTACTTATAAGATTAACAAAGACATTAAAATTTATAACACAAAGTGTTGGTAATGGAAAAATAGGCACTTTATATTGTTGGGCGTGCCATCGATTTTGAGGGTAATCTGGCAATAACAAATTTTAAATGTACTTATTTATCCTTTGATCCAGTAATACTATTTCCAGAAATTTATTCCTCAACTACACGTATACATTTGTAGAAAAATGAATGTATAAGATGTTCATCACAGTGTCATCTAAAATAGCAAAAGCTGGAAACTATCTACATGTCCTCTTATAAGGATCTGGCTAAAAACTTAACAGTATAATGTATACTATGCAGCATTAAAAGAACTAGCCGGATATATATGTTCCCAATTGCTAAGCAAAACTAGTAAGGCTAAGTTGGTATAGTGATTCCCATTTGTATGTTTGAGAAGTACCCTGCTGTATGAAAACATATAGCCTTATAATGCATAGAAATTTCTGGAAGTCTACAGAAGGAATTTAACAGTGGTTACTTCTTTGGAGGAGCTTTTGGATGTTCTAGGTGAGTGGAAGAGTTTTCACTGCATATTTTTTGTATTGCTAAAGAATGATTCTTTCTTGTTTAAACTCTTTGTTTGATTTTTTATCACATTCATGAAAACTACTGAATTGAATTAAATAACTTTGTTGAATGGGTAATATCTGTCACTAAATTCAAAAGGTCAAAAAGGGAATACAATCTCCCTCCCATCCTTTATCATCAGCCACCCATTTTCAATGCCTCTCTGTAGGCATCCAAACACATGCACGCCACATACCACACACACAAATTTATAACTTCATTCACGTTCTTAATTACTAAATGTGAAGTGCATGCAACACAGTAAAGTATACACACTGAAATCTTTCTAAAGCAAAGATTTGGACATGTTTCTACACAAAACTGAAAAGGGACCCTTTCCTTTTCAACAAAAATGCACTATGTATTGTACAGAGTCCAATTCACAAACTGCTGCCCCAGAAGAGCTCATAAACACCAAAATCCAAGTAGCTGAAAATTGTATATTGGCTGTTTTCTGTACCTTGAGGAAACAGGGTCATTAAATGAAGATAGATTTGTTACTTTTCATTATATAGGTAGGAAATAATTTGTTAAACTTCTTTTCCAAAATGAGACAGAAAAAAAAAAAGGACATTTATCAAGTCATTGTACTGTATGATGAATCTGGTAACCAGAAACCTTGGTCGCTACCTCTAAGGAGCTTCCTTCTTTTTCCTAACTTTTATTTATTTAAGTGTTTTTCCAGGACACATCAGCTCCAAGTCAAGTAGTTACTTCAATCTAATTGTGGAGGGCGCAGCTCACAGTGGCCCATATGGGAATCGAACCGGCAACCTTGTTAAGAGCACTGCTAAGAGCACTGAGCTCTAACCACGGAGCCAACCGGCTGCCCCCAGGAGTTTCCATTTTTAAGGTAGAATCATTGTTGATGAATAATAGTAGTAGCTGGTAATATTATCTACTGTTTTCTTTATTCTGGAATATTCGGCATTGCTTTACTCAGTTTCTGGGACCATTTTCTCTGACCAAATCATGGTTTTTTTAGGACCCTCAGAGTTCTATTTATAGTCAACCTTTGAATTCTCAATTATTTTTCTAAGTTTTCCTTTTCCAATTTCATATTAATAATTTACTTCTAAATCTTTACTTGTGTAAATGACTTATCAACCATTATTTTAACATTGTTTGGAACTTGTAATAGATTCTTCTAAAAAAAAAACCCAATCAACTTACAACTTTTATAAACAGAACCCATTTGTCCACTAGGAACTGCCTGTGTTCTATCAGCATAGATAATGTATCAATTTGGAGCTACCCTATCTGCGCTTTGATCTTTGCTTTGCCACTTAATAGCCACATATATCCTAACTTCTCTGGGCCTCTCTTCCTGAATATGAAAGATGGGAATGATGGTAGTACTTCACATAACAGTTGAATGAGTTAAAACAGAGTCTAGTATATAATACGAGCTTGGCAATTGTTAACCACTACTATTAACTCATCAACAAGGATTCTGCCTTAAAAGTGGAAACTTCTGAGAGGTAGGCCAAGGGTTTCTGGTTACCTGATTTTATTATCATCTAGTACAATGTCTTCATGAATGTCTTATTTTTCTCTCATTCAAAAAAAAAATGTTTTTAATGAAAATTACTTTCCAACCATATAATAAAAAGTAACAAATATAAAGCCATATGACCATACAAACACTTGTACATGAATGTTCATGGTAACTTTGTTGTATAGCCAAAAACTTAAAACAATCCAAATATCCATCACCATGCAAATGGGTAAACAAATTGTAGCATATCCATTCAATGGAATACTACTCGGCAATAAAAACGAATAAGCTAGTGATACATATAACAACATAGATGAATCACAAAATAATTATGCTGTGTGAAAGAAGCCAGACAAAAACAACTGTGTGATTCCATTTATACAAAATTGTAGAAAATGTAAACTAATCTCTAGTGACAGAAAGCAGATCAGCTTTTGCCTCGGGATTCCTGGAGAATGCAAAGAGGCATACGGGAGGGATTACCAAGGGACACAGGACAACTTTTGGTGGTAATTACATGTTTATAATCACGATTGTGGTGATAGTTTTATGGAGGTATACATGTCAAAATTTATCAAACTGTATACACTAATATGTAGTTTATTGCATATCAATTATACCTCTTTACATGAAGAGAGGAAGAATAGAGAAAATATAAATTTTCAGGCAAAATCTGATGAGTACTTTGACAGGGGCCTCTAATAGGATATATATAAATGATGATATTCAACATTTGGAAAATGAGATAAAGGTGGTATCATTATTAACAGACGAAGAAAGACAAGCAGGAAAATAAAAGAAAAGAGAAAGACAAGAAAATTTAAAGATCTTTTCTACCTAATAACAGGAAAATGCAAGCTGGGTCTCACAGGTAGGTCATGGAATCAGCTTAATGGGTTGGGACCAGCATTTAAAGCAAATAACTATACCAATCTCCCCAAACTGAAATACGCTAGACTAGAATAGAGGAGATAGTATGGTTAAGTATTATCTCACAACACTATATCATGATGTGAACTTATATTTCTTAACTCAGGTTGTGTGAAAAAACCCAGTATAGAAAATGCTGAATTCTAGATAACATCAAAAGCTTACAGATTTTGACAAGAAGATTAAAATGGAAAAACTGAAATAAATATAAAAAGAACTGGTATAGTTTAGGGGCAGTTTATAAGTTTCTAGAATATACAGTACATTTTAGAAGACTGGATTTAACGGGTGGAGAAAGAAAAAGACTAGAGGGAAATACCACTGAGGAACAATTCCAAACTTGTATGTGTCAGTATATTAAATCTATTGAGCAAAAAAAGCTTATGCAGAACTACCATGTTGCCCCGAAAATGAGACTAGCCGGACAATCAGCTCTAATGTGTCTTTTGGAGCGAAAATTAATGTAAGACACGGTATTGTATTATTTATATTATATTTATTATATTATAGTATAGTATAGTACATTATATATTATACAGGGTCTTATATTATAGTAAAATAAGACCGGGTCTTACATTAATTTTTGCTCCAAAAAACACAGCAGAGCTGATTGTCCGGCTAGGTCTTATTTTCAGGGAAACACGGTAAGACTAAGACTAAGGAATAAAGAGAAAAAGTGATTTTAGGAGGAGAAAGAGAATAAGTCAGTATTCAAGACAGATTTAGAAATGGAGAATAAGAATTTGGAAAAGAATGAAAATATGAAGAATGATGTAACTGAACAAATTAATACCAGACAGTTTTACATATGAAGAAAAAGCTATTAAAAAAAACTAGGGCCTGGGATGGCTGGATGTCTCATTTAGTTAGAGTGGGAGCTCTGAACAACAGGGTTGCCGGTTCAATTCCCACATGAGCCAATGAGCTGAGCCCTCCATAACTAGATTGAAGAAAACAAGCTGCCGCTGAGCTGCTGGAGGGACAGCAGGATGGCTCAGTTGGTTAGAGTGGGAGCTCTTAACAACAAGGTTGCCAGTTCAATTCTCACATGGGATGGTGGGCTGCGCCCCCTGCAACTAAGATTGAAAACAGCGACTGGACTTGGACTTGGAGCTGAGCTGCGACTGGACTTGGAGCTGAACTGTGCCCTCCACAACTAGATTGAAGGACTTGGAGCTGATGGGCCTTGGAGAAACGCACTGTTCCCCAATATTCCCCAATAAAAAAGAAAAAAAAACCCTGAATTTCAAATAAACAACAATTAAAAAAAAAACTAGGGCCCATATTTTTTTTCCAATTCAAAATATTTTGATATGAAACAGTCTTAATCTGTGTGTATGACTCTTACAACAGTACACTTTTACTATAAACTTTAAAAGTACCGAGAAAAAAGTTACTCATGAACCCAATATTCAGAGGTAACTATGGTTAACATTTTCATGTATTTCCCTCAGACTATTTTTCTATACTTCCATTTTTATCAGGAAACTGTTTATTCTTCCCCATTGATTGACTGATCTATGTTTGGGTCCCTGGTAGTTTTTAAAACTAATTTTTACATTAATTAATATTTGGAAGGTTTTGAGCACTGCTACTAGAAAACCGTTTTTTAATTTTAATGCAACTATGAAGCAAAAGTGACTTGTTTTAGACACGGGGTATTTATCTCTTTTTATAAACTATATTCTTGCTGTCTAACTCTAATACTGGACTGTCATTGCAAAGAAGCAGTTCTATGGACTGCAGCACACTAAATTTAAACGGATCCGCTGGAAGTGAACCAAGCATTACTTGAATCCCTTACTTAGCAACCTGTCTCAACTGGGAGGAAAAGTTTTCAAGCAAATATGCATATGATGCATATCCCATAATGGTAGGGTTCTCAAGAGATACTTCAAAATGAGTCCAATTTCTCTGGTGAAATAAACAATTTAAGGAAGATGAAGTTGTACTTCAGCAGTTAAAATTTCACAAAGAGATTTTTCTTTCAGGGATGTTCTAGTGTGGTTTGGACATTTAATGAATCCTGGTAAAGGATTCAGCCTCTCACCTGCTGTCAGGGACCCAATAAAGATCTGCCCCACTTCCCATGACAGGGACTGCAGTTTGGAGGCAATCTTGGGCGTACGTGCTTGGCAAAAAGTCTTCAACTGCCTTACACTTGAAGAACATTTCAATCTCATTTGAAGCAGAAACCTTCCTTAAAGGTAATTTACTGACAAAGATGTCCAATGAAGAAAATATTCAATCTAAATCTATATGGCAACATACAATATCTCTCTAGCCCCTCTCGGACATGCCACCATGCCATTTAAGTCATGATCCAGAATGAAAATATTCTAATCCTACCACCTGTAATTAAAATGTGAAAATATATAGGAAAAAGATTTAAATTGCTTAAAGGAAATCTTTTTTCATTTCTGTTCTTTAACTATAAATCAAGAAAATTATTTGTATAAAGTGTCAAATTACACCCTCAGAGATAATCAAATTCCTATTACAGTCTTAAAACAAGAACAGATTGCTATGGGAAAGCAAACTAAAAATTTCTAGAAATTATAAAAATGACTGTGGAAAGTAAAGTTTTAATGAACAGATAATTAAAGAAAGGTAAAGGTGAAAAATAAGTGACTTGAAATGTGAAGTTGAGTAAATATTAAACAATGCACAACAACAAAAAAAGATGAAAAATACACACAAAAAAACACCAAACTGAGACCTGGAATGTCAGGTGGTCCTATATTTGTCTAATGATAATTCCAGAAGGAAGAAATGGAAGAGAGCATAATCTTTTAAATAATATAAGAGAATTCCTCCGAATTGAAGAAACTTCTGTATTTTCAAGCTGAAAACCTGTTCAGTACAAGCAAAAGGTGTGAAAAGATCCGTGCCTACATATACTCAGGTGAAATTTCGTAATTCCAACGATAAAGTAAAAGTCTAAAAAGCTTATAAAGAAAAGAAAACAAGAGGATAAAACAGACAAAAAGCAATGGCATGAAACTGGCTGGCACTGGAATTCTCATGAACACATCTGGATGCTAGAGGACAATGGAGTAGTTACTGGTTTCAAAGTTGTGGGGAAAATGATTTTGATCTTGAAATGTTTACCCAGCCAAATTATTACTCGAGTGTGATGGGCAAGATAGAAGCATTATTGAATGTGCAAGGATTCATACTGTTTACTACCTATGCATGTACTAACACATATTACTTAAAGAGGAACTTCATCAAAGAAAATGTGATTTATAAGAAAGAAAATAACATGAGATTTTTTTTTTAAATGTTGCCTCTTGGAACTTATAAAAAAGAAAGAAAAAAAATGATTAAAAAAATCAGAGAATGCAGTGGATGGTGACTTTTAAAACATTCTTCCTCAAGTGGCAGGGGCTTATACTAACAGGATTTTTACTTCCTTCTCTTTGAGTCCAACCACAATACTGTATTGTGCAGTGGATGTTTACATAATCATAATTCGGCAAAATTCTGATGGTTTTATTTTACTTAAATTTTTAGATCAACCTGTAGACAAAACATAAGTTACTTAATAATAGATACAATATTATAAAACTAGGAGAGAGTGAGTGAAAAGAAATAAGAATAGATATAGTATTTAAAAGTTATAATGGTAACCTCTAGAAGAGAAAATTAGAAACAAAAACAAAAACCTCAGAACAATGTCAACAGAAATTATTTTTGAAGAGTGGTGGTAGGGGCAGGTAGTCTTTTTCTTTTTACATTTCCTTTTTTATGCCCTTCTATTTAATTTGGTTTTGCTTACCAAACAATAATTATAGGCATAAATTTTTTTTAAAGTGTTTAAAATGAGACATATAGAGTACTATCATTAGTAAGGGTAATTATGATATATCACACAATGGAATACGGACCAAATGGAGAGAAAGAGACACATCTCTAGGTATTAAGATGAAAAACTATCTACTGGAATAAGTTAAAAAAAAAAAAGCTGCAGAAATGATAGTGCATAATGGGAGGATGCCAGTTATATAAAACAACAAAAAATAATTAATGAGTTAGAGAGTAGGTGTGTGTGGGGATATATAAATGTTTGTTAAGATGTGTTGTAGCAACAATTTACTGAAATGGTGGGAGCCTTTGAAGATACTTCAGTGTTGTGAACTGCATTTTCAATAAGCAGAATTTACAGGCTGTACCTAGGTTTCTTTTTGGTTTTGCTTAAATTTCTATTAGCCATTGAATACGTAAGTCTTCACTAACATTTTTGGTATCATTCTAAAGAGAATAAGATGGAATTTTAATAATGTTTAAAATATTTACGTTAATTATCCCAGCTGTTACCCAATCTGGCAAACTTCAAACACAACAGTTAGGCTCCCTACATAGTATTTTATACTGGGGAAAAACTGAATCAAAAAAGAGGACTTTTAATATTGAAAAAATTTTAAATGTATAACATCATAAAATTGAAGTAAATTTGATTTCTGGTATTAGACAACTCTAAAAAAACTATTAACATTATTGACAGTCTATCCTCTTTTTAATAATTTAGTTTTTTCTTACCAGGCTATTTTCCTTCCAAGCTTCTGGGAACTTGGGTCTCTGTTTTTCCCTAGACACCAGAACCTGCATATCTTCAAAAGTGGGATGGTTTCCAACTTCTGTCTGAAAAGCCATCTGGTATTCTGGTACAGATTCACCTGTGAATTTTGTAAAAAGAAGGCTGAAGTAAAATTTCCAATTATCATAAAATGATAGAATAACAGGAGTATTTCTGATACTAAGCAAGCAAAGAAATTGTGTCACAATCTGTTTTTTTTTAACCCTTTCAGGCATATGTAGAAATCCTAAAGAGACCCTGTTATGGGTTTAATGCATTATTGATAAATGCTTTACTTAGAATAGTCTTTGATAAATTAAATGTTTGTTAAGCTAAACAGTGGTTTCAATGATGGACAGCTATTTTTAAATGGTTTCTAGTATTACTAAATTTTGGTTGCGGTTATTATAGACATAGGTGTACTTAATACTTGAAAATATGCCTGAATTCTTACCACACAGGGATCAAAGGTAGTGAATATGAGAAGTCCAGGATCTAGTACAACAAATATGTCTGTTGAACCAAAAATAACCGG
This sequence comes from Rhinolophus ferrumequinum, assembly GCF_004115265.2. Taxonomy (NCBI): domain Eukaryota; kingdom Metazoa; phylum Chordata; class Mammalia; order Chiroptera; family Rhinolophidae; genus Rhinolophus; species Rhinolophus ferrumequinum. The sequence continues at coordinate 29,150,305 of NC_046291.1, forward strand.
GGGGGGGGGGGTTATACAAACATCATATCTCATTATATCCTTTTCTCTACTATAGCACAGCCAGATTGTATCAAATGTCACAAAAATTTTTATGATAATGGCCATTTGACAGAAAAATCAATATATTGATTTTTTTTTTCAAATTCCTCTTAAAAGCTGTGTCTAGATCAAGGATTTTTAACTATTATTAACTATTCTATCAGTTTAATAACCCTATTCAACACCAAAACACACAATCAGCTACTTGTAATGAGAGGCTTATGATTTTTTAAAAATGTAATCAAATTAAACTTAATAAACATACTGAGACATACAGATGACCTCTGGGACCCAAAACTTAGAAATCCAATGGTCTAGTCAAAATCCTGTCAAAGAACTCAAAGGAAATAGAGACCTTCCTGTCTCCTTGCTAATCCCCCCACCCATCGAAATGAAAGGATAAATTAGAAGAAAGAACACGAGGATGGAGGATAGAGGATAAAGCACTTAGGTTCTAATCTTAGCTTCATCTCTACCTTGGAAAAGTCATTTTTAACTATGCTGTGTTTCAGTTTTCCCATCAGCAAAATGGCAACATCCGCTCTTCCTAACTCACATGGAAATAATACATAAGTTAAAATGACTCTGATAGAAAGTACATTTATAAAACACGCAATTTAAGTTTTATGTTTCAATTTGAATATTCAAAAAAACCTATAAACACTTGTTCTCCACCAATTTAAAAGAGATTTATTTTATAATCTATACAGCATAGCCCAAATTTTCTTGAATATTGCACTATCTATAAATACAAGTGATATTTTCATTCTCTAAACATCTAAGTACTTATTTTTGATCAGAAACCATCAACACTGAGCTTAAAAAACAAAACTAAAGGATTTAATTCTGCTATTTAGTATATCACTTTCATTCATGAAACACCATATGGTAAAAACTCAATCCGCATCATCTGTGAACTATAAGATGTTTACTATTATTTTATCTGCCTCTCTGAGACACATACACAACACACATAATACCTTCTAAGTGTTATTTATTAGTTATTTTTTCTTCAAATGCTGGTTCAGTAAAATAATTTTTTAAAAATCACAATTTTATTTATTTGTTTTAATTGAGGCTAAATTATAATGAGAAAACTTGCTAAATGAAACTGATGTACAATCTTGTTTTGTGAATTGAATGACATTAAGAATTATAAAATTTCTACTAAATCTTCATGGTTCTAAATCTAATTGCTCCATAGATACTTGTTTAGAGCTAACTTCATATTAGGCAGTGGAAACACCAACATAAATGATAATGACATTATCATGGAAGTACTAGTCTTATTGGGTTTCCTTAAAACTTTATAATCACTGAATTGCTCAAGGGATGTTTTATCCCATTTTCTTACAAACTGTCCAAAATAGATCAAACGTCTAAGAATATCATATGCCAGTCCCTGTTTCTCACCTCATTTGCTACTTGTTAATTATGCCTCTAAGCAGTTAGGAATTTTTAGTCCCTTTCTTAAATAACACTTGTTCTCTTTCTTCCTTTTTCTTTCTCTTGCCTTTGTGTTTCCTTCCTTCCTCCCTTCCTCCCTTCCTCCTTCCTCCCTTCCTCCCTTCCTCCCTTCCTTCCCCCTCCTTTGTATAAACTTTGCAGCATTTTACTTTCCTTTGTTATAGACACCTAATTTACCTCTTTTGCTATTTTACAGAGAATCAGCTTTCATTACATGGTTTTTCCACTTATTAATAAAGCATGTACTGCATCTGGAGGTGTATCATATAAGTTTTTAGATGTTTTATAAGAATTTTATTATTATCATACTCTATTCTCTAGGCTTGTTAGTATGTTTGTGGCATCCTTTTTTTTTTTTTCCAACATCCACCAGATTTCATTGTTAAAATTTTTGAGTGGCCTGTATCTTCAGCTTGTGCTTTCTAGATACGCTTCCCTCCCTATACTCTTTAATATTCCTGTCTTCTGTATTCCACAGGAACTCCTCTAAGGATACCAATGACTCCTCCTATTCAAATTCAAAGATCATTCCTCAGTTCTATTTCTTTTTGACTTTTGATTACCTTGATTGCTATCAATCTTGGTTCTAACACTGACTTCCCAGATACTATGATTTCTCAGTTTTCTCACTCATTTTCTATTTGTCTTTATAACTAAACTATTTGAGTGGAGGTCCCCCAATATTCAGTCTTTATTCAACAATTTTTTCTCTTCATATGTTCTTAGGGGATTACATCCTATCTTAAATTCTCAATTATCATCTCGATGTGGACAATTCCCAAATAATCATTTTAATCTTAGTTCTCTCAACATCTTCTTTATTCTTTTAAATTTTTTTAAAATTTCTTCTGTTGTCTTATCAGTACCCCATCCAAAAGTCTCCATAATTAACTCATCTTTCCAATGTAAACCAGTATTTTTCCCTCAGTTCCTGGCTGCCACTCTCACTCTTTCTCAGATCTCTGAATATTTCTCAATTCCTTCCACTTTCTTCCACTAGTTAACCAAAACCACAGATTCCTTTTCTACATTTTCTTTCACATGTGCATCTTCTTCCTCATTTCCATATCCAAGATTATAGCGTATCTTAATGCAACTCTCTTCTTTTCTCTTTATTTTTGTTTTTCATTGTGGTTAAATATCCATAACAAAATTTACCATTTTAGCCATTTTCAAGTGTACTAAGTATATTCTATGGCACAAAATATAGTCACACTGTTGCGCAACCATCACCACCATCATCTCCATAACTTTTCTCACCTTCCCAAACTGAAACTCTGTATCCATTAAATAATAACACCCTATTTTTTTTAACTTCTTCCAGTTTGTTCAATTACAGTTCATCCAAGATTTAATTGCCTGTCTCTTTTCAAATAACTAATATTGTTCTCTATTGTTTATCAGATCAAAAACAATAGTTATTCTTTGAATGCAGTTGTTGAAAAAATGTTGCTGATGGCAGTATACTAATGCTGATACTGTAAGAATCCTTTAAGTCAGACATACTTCTAAAAAACAACAATTCTGGATTAGGATATTTAAAAAAATCTGTGGCCAAAGTTCCAATAATAGAAATATAAAGTTCCAAAAGTTCCAAAATTCCAACAACACTGATACTACTACAAGTGCTGCTATTTCCAGAAAAACAATTAAATTGAGTACTCTGTACTTCCAGTTAACTGGAAATATATTTCTAAATAAGAATTAATAGACATGTAGTACACCTAAATAATCAATTTCATTATATTTTAGAATTATAAACTATTGCTATATGCTGTTTAATTTAAAGCACTAAATTTTCTATGTGACAATAGAAAATTTTCTATGTGACAATAGAAAATACTAAAGTTTCTATGTGACAATAATGACAGTGATATAAAAAACCATAACAAAAGGAGAAAAATTATAAACTCATTTGGTTATTTCAAAGAAGCCTCAAATAAGCATTTACATTAAATGAGTGTTCTTTCATTGCAAGGAAGGAAGGCATTCAGGTAAGAGGGAAAACAAAAAAAGAAAGAGAGAATTAAAAAAAGAAAGGATGAAAGAAAGAAAAAAGTATTCCAATGTATAATTCATTGTTTCTAATTCCTTATTGGGTCAATTCAGGAAACAATGTAAATACAGCTTATCAAATCCTCAGAGGATGCATAAGGAAAACTATGACTGCTAAAGCAATCAGAAATCAAACTAAACACAAAGATAAGCTATTATAAGCAACTAATTAAATTGCACTCAGAGACAAACATGGAGTCCTTTAAAAAAGTTTTTCCTTCTGGCTAACAATGTTTCTGAACACTAGATGGCAATGAACTAAAGGTTTAAATGAAAGTAAAAACATATAATACCTGACTTATTTACTATAGGTAGAAAAAGAAGATATAACTATTTCACTTCAAAACATTTATCAATTTTTGATAGATCTCTTACCTGGAAAAAGGTCTGTACACCTCATAAATATCTCCCAATAGATTAGTCCAAGTGCATACATGTCTACTTGTTTCAAAGCTGATTCACAGTCCCTCAGGTTCACAGCTCCCTCTAAAACTTCCGGTGCCATATATCTGATTGTGCCAACCTGATCAATTAAAAGTGATAAATTTCAGTAATATAATGTATCATATTCTGAAGGGCATACATTAGACGGAATTTATACATAAATTTCATGTCAACAGTATGCCAATGATTAGTTATTTGACCCTAAGAATGTCCCTGAAACTTTCTATACCTGATTTTTTATCTATAAAATGCCTTTCTTAAATATTTAAACTGTGGTAAGTCCATCCTACTGAATAGAATCAATCAAAAAGAATGAGCTAGATCTTCCTATGTATATCAATGCAAAAAACCTATAAGACACAGTGGGAAAACTGTAAATCAATTTGTACAACATTTAACATTTTAAAAATTAACACAAAAAATATATGTGTATATAAACCTGTGTATGTGAATCTACAGAAAAAGGTTAAGAAGGAAATGCTCCACATTGTAATAGTGATTATCAGAAGGTGACTGTCCTATCTCAAACTTGATAATTTTATTCTTGCTTCAAAAATCAGTTCCTATAAACTTCCTCCTAACGCTTGTCAAAAATGAGTTGAGGGCAGCCAGATGGCTCAGTTGGTTAGAGCACCAGCTCTCAACAACAGGGTTGCCGGTTCAATTCCCACATGGAATGGTGGGCTGCACCCCCTGCAACTAAATACTGAAAACAGCAACTGGACTTGGAGCTGAGCTGCACCCTGCAAAAACACACTGTTCCCCAATATTCCCCAATTAAAAAAAAATGAGTTGGAATGGCAGAAGCTTGCATAATGAATTGATGTCCTTTATGCAATGTCTCGGTATTTCTTAATTTTGTAATTCCTAAGATGCTGTAATTGGTAGCATATAAGGATAATTATCCTGAATAGTTAGTGGTTTCTTTAACGCAATTCATTATGTTTTCAAAGTATGCCAGTGTGATATCTTTTGTATACACTCACCTCACTTATGGCTGCATTGTCTTCTTCCCCTGGGCGCACCAGTCTATTTCCAGTCAACCTCATGGACAACCCAAAGTCACTAATAACACAGGTTCCATCATTTTTCACCAGGACATTTCTGCTGTTTAAATCTCGATGGGAAATTGCAGGTTTATAATTATCTGTTTGGATAATTTCAAATATTTATTAATACTTAAATAGCACTATTGGCCATGAAATGAGCATGCAAGTAATAGGGACTACATAAATATAAAAGATAGTGTTATTTTCTGCCCATTAATAATTTAATAACAAAAAGACATAAGAAATCAAAATTTCAACTCAAAATCATCATTATTTTCACTATATTTTACAATACAACTCCTGTTGAATGTATACTTAATTAAGCTTTAAACTTTTGCTGCCACTAATAGTCAACATGCTGTTGCTTCTAATTTTAACACAATTTTTTTTCTCTCTTCATTTTAGGATAGCGAAAGGAGGCAACAGAAAGCGGAATATTTGGTATAAACAGAAAAATGTCAAGGTATCCAAAACAAGTATCAATAAAAAACGGACATGGTTCCAAAACGTGTATGTATACGTTACACTCTTCTATGGCTAAACAGCTCAAACCTGTGACTGACCGTCAGTTCTGCCCTAGGTTTAGCCATGTCTCTAAGCCCACGTCAGTGTTTCAAATCAAACGAGAAATAATCTTACAATGGTCTGGAATAGAATCACTTGACTAAATATTCCATGAAGGTAGATAGAACATGTTTTACCTGAATTCAAAAGGCTTGGCACAGAGTAAATGCTGGCTGACTGAAAGAATGTATCTAATCTAAGCCTCTAATCAAAAACACCACCTATTTTTTTCCTCTCTAGAAGGAAACCTTATATAAATTTATATTAAGACCATAGCTCTCAAAATGAAAAATATTCTAAAATTTAAAATAACTCCCTAGACATACAAAGAAATTCAGCAATCTGAACAAAGTCAAGGTGTTTATTGAGTGTTTATACGAGTATTTACACAGAAATAGACTCAGTGTTTACATGTTTTACTCTCATTAATACTAGACTGCACTGTCACCAACAATGAAACTAAAGACAGAGGATAATGGTTCCTTTGATATCAAAAAAAAAAAAAAAAAAAGCAACAGCACAACTGAAAGAAAAAAATAATAGTTATCAAATTTCTTTATCTAAGAGTTGATTTCTTTCTCATTTTCTCACCTTCCCACTTCCTAGCTCCCCTTCTAAAGTTCGTACTAACATGGCTTAACTCGACCCCTAAAAGAGCTGCATTTCTTATTCTGGATACACCACCACCACCACCAGTATACGTGGTATAATCTCAAGCTGATATTTATATAAGAAAATTTATAAAGACATTGGAAAATGTTTGTGTACTAATACCGAATCAACACTTAAAAGATCTCACACATTAGGAAACCCAGGTTAATAATGGGGAGAATATGCAAGGAATCAGACACAGCCAGAGGGGAAAATTAGGTAGTCCTCCTGCCACTATTAAAAAATAATAAAAAAGAAATGAAAAGAAAAGGAGAGGGAAGGAATAAAGGAGAAAACAAGGGAAAAGAAAAGAAGAGACAAGATAGGGTTCATTGCCAATGCAAAGGGTAAAACTACAAACTGTCCTTTTGAGACTTCTTTTCCCTTTAAAGATCTCCTCAGTATTCATTTTAACCTTTTTTATTTCAGGGGTTGGGGGTGCAGAGAAAGGAACAGAACATACAATGATTTTTCCCTGGGCAGCAGCACTGCAACAGGCAAGTATCTCAGAGGAAAGCAGGACATAATAAAACCTTAATGAAAAAGGTCTCTCTGTGGATCTTTAGAGAAAGAGAGAGCGAGAGCGAGAGCGAGAGCGAGAGAACAAGCACAAGAGCAAGCAAAGGACAGAGAAGGATATACATAAACTAGTTAATAACAATTTTCTGGTTAGTTTTGAGTGATCTATATATGTTTTTTCTTTTTTAGATTTTTGTGTGTGGTAATAAAAATTCATTAGGAAAAAATTCATAGGGAAAACCAATTACAAATAAATAAACAGGTTCAATTACAAAATTTCTATGCTAAACAGCAAAGTTATATATGAAGACACTGGGAAGAACAGAGTTCTCTGAAAAAAAATGAGATGACATTTTAAATGTTTTGAAACAGCATAGTATAGTTGGAATATTAAAATAGGTAAAACAGTAAGTTCAAACAGCCACTATTGTTATGGGGTTTTTTTTGAAATAGCATATATATACTCGTTTAAAAAAAGGTTAACTAGTGAAAATATTAAGTAATATTTAAGAGTAACATCTGTATATAAATAAAAAATCGTATTTGATGGCAATTATTCTTTTCAACCAATGTTTAAGTTGAAACCTTGCTGAACTACACAAGCCTTGACAAGCGGGATTAGGATGATATTTTAAGTTCTGTGCTAACCCAGCTCTTTAAAGGAGTTATAATAATATTTAAGAGTAAGAAAACACAATCCAAATGGTTAATGTGCTAAAGCACTAAAGTGAGTGCATCAAGTTGCTGACATAGGTAATAACACTGGTCAATTCTACATTCAGGAAAAACAAGATGTCAAGATAAATGAACTGATAAATTATTCAGGAGAAATTATTTATATATGAAGCAGCAGCTAGAAAAGATGATGCGTGCTATTACACAATGGAACAAAGATCTAAGAAATTGATACATTAAGGATTCTCTTCACTACAGAGGTCAGAGAAACTAAAAAGTACAATGTTCTGGACAACAGTTATGACAGGAAAACGCTGTTAAGGGATGAAAGCCTGAGAAAGCACAAAGACAGATTTTCACAGCAAAGCTAATTTAGAGGTGACTATGATCTGAGGTATATTTTGAAACAAAGTGAGAAAGCAAATCTATTAAAGAGATGCTATGAACAACTAGCAAAAATGTACATAAAAGCTAAAGAAAACTGCAGTTATGGCAAGAAACATAATCACGCTGTTCTGAAACACTGGCAAAAACTGATTCCCCACCATGCATTTTTGTCTTCCTACTTAGTAACAGAACTCAATATTATTTGAGCAGCAGTCCACCCCGCTAAAACAAAACAAAACAATATTCTCAGCATCTCCTGCAGCTAAGTATGGTAGCTAAGCGCGGACTAAATTCTGGGAAACAAAACGTAAGCATAAGACTGGGACTTCTAAAGGCAGAAGGGGGCAATTGCTCCTTCCTTCCCTTCCTTTTCTCTGTTTATTAGAATGTAGCATAATAAACAATGAGTGACCCTGAAAATATAAGCCATATATAAAACATAATGGAGAAGCAATATAGGAGCCTGGTGCTGCCAAACAAATTTTGACTGTCTCTGTCTAGATTCTTACATGGGAAAGAAAAAACATTTCATTCTTATTGAAGCCTTTATTTTTTCCTCCTGATAGATTTGACCAAACCTAATTCTAGCTAAGAGACACACTGACTTATAAAAAGATACATTTGAGTTTTATACTAAAGTCCAACCTACCTATGGAATAAAGATCCATGTGAAATTAAAACTAAAGAAGTGATAATGCATTGCAGTTCAGGTAAATAAGCAAAAGAAATACAATGAAAATACAATAAAGCCTAGCTAAGAGGTTCTTAAATGAATAGATGAACTTAAAAAGGCCTTAGCAGCCCTAGAATCAAAAGAACACTTTTTAAAGTATGCCCACATGAAGGGGATCACTTCTTAAGTTATAGAAATGTCTACCCACTATGCTATACACTTATAACTAATATAATGTTGAATGTCAACTGTAACTGAAAAAAAAAAATTTAAATAAAGTATGCCCTTAAGAGAAGATTTAATCAAATTCTCAGTGGTATCCATGATCCCTCTAGAGTCTTCAAGATTTTTTCTTATCCTTCCTGTCACATTTCAAATACATTTCTCATGTCATCTGGCTAATAATGAATTTGGATATTATATAAAATATACTTTTACTTTGAAGATATGAATAAAAATTCCCTTTGTTAATTTTGTCTCCAGATTGAGTGTCATTCATCTTCTACTCATTGTCTCTTACCTCCTCGTGGTAATTCTGTATGAAGATAAGCCAGACCTCTAGTCACAGAATGAGCCAGACGGCAAGAGCTTACCCAGTCACTTGTATGGAGACTCAGATACTTGCATAGAGATCCCTATATAGAGGAAGTAATATCCAAAAGAAAAAAGAAAAAAAAGGGTGGAATTAATTTACTTTAACATGAGAAGGTAAGTGAGCAGCCTTATAAAGGATTTGTATAGGTTAGGATTCCATGGAGATCTAAAGAATTATGACATTTCAGAATCTCGAAAGAGTTGGTGAGACATTTCTGTGGGTAGAGAGATGGAAAAAAGAATTTAAACATTATCAATTTTTATTTTTCCAATATTAAAAATTATGAAGGGCTATTTCATTTTAAACACTTTGATTCATCAAATTAAGACAGAAAAAACGTCTTTAGACTCCTTTATACTGTTTTCTCTTATTCGCACAAACAAATTATATTGTTATGTTTTACAAGCAGAAAACACGAGGTTTTGTAAACATGTATGTGTCAGTGCTCCTCAAACTGCTCATCCACAAAGTATTTAGTGCCACCCAGGGATTGTTGGGATGAGGAGCTTGCACCAGAATGAATGTTAATCAAAGCACTGCTTCCTTCATCAAGAAAGTCAGTGGGGGGATTAAATGGTTAACTAGTGACTTAGCCAACTCACCTTCCGGTGTAAGATCTTTATCTCATTGTAGACCCTTAAGAACCAGTTTGCAAAACAGTAATGTTCTACATAACAGTGGTCCTCTTGAACATCTGATTGACTGCTCATATAAATGTCAGTTTATTTTTTATGAAGAACTTACATTGGGATAATACTCCATCACAAGCAAATACTCCATGCGTCCATCTGCTGTGACTCTCTCATCTCCAACTATGAAGCGAGCAATGTTGTCATGTTCCATCAAAGGCACTCTGTAAATGTTCTTCTCATTGATAAAATTCTGACGGTTTGCAAACGAAAACACTTTTACAGCAACTGGACGCTCATCTAAGGAACCTTTGTATACTGCTCCATATCGACCCCGGCCAATCAGCTGCAAATTTATTTTAAAAAAAGCAAGAGTTTTAATTCATATCACAACTGAACAATCAAATTTACTAAATAAAGTGTAAGTCTATATGTGTGTCACAGCTCTCTATTGCTTAAAGTTTAAATTACTCCATTATCAAGGAACTAATAAAATCCACATCTTATATGGCTCAGGAAGCTCCTACTAGACTCAGGCCTCCCACAAATAGCAACCATAAACTCTGAACAAAATTGTAAAAAAAAAATCTAAAAGTAATGGAGAATAAACAAAAAGAGGTAGAGTCTGAGGGGAGTCAACACTTAGAAGAAAGGAATGGTATAGGATGAGGTACCCATTTTTCGCCTGAGAGCAGGCTGAAATCAGCACTGTGCAGTGGAGCTAAAAATGCAGTAGAAAATCCATAATGTTTCTGGCCCCAAGAACCAGAGGGCAGAATTTGGCGCAACCAAGGTTGCTGGAAAGTGAGGGGAGAATTCCAGAACGGAGAGTCAGACAGTGGGGAACCCAGTGAATGCATGGGACAAATTTCAACTAAACACGACGAGTTTGCAGTATGTCCAACCAAGACAACTGCATACTAAAACAAACATTGAAAATGAACACACTTCAGAAGAAGCTAAAGAACACAGGGTCTCCACAATATAACACTCACAATATCCAGGATACAATAAAAAAATGCTCAATACACAAAGAACCAGGAAAATGTAACCTGTTATCTTCATTTTTGGTCTCTGGGAATTTCTCTCACTTTTTACTGAAAACAGGTTAGGCACTTACCACCACTTATTTAGGGACATTTGTTATATTTCATTCACTATTTCTAGGTTAAAATTTAAGAAACAGATAAACTGCCCTTTAGAAAGGTAACAATACATACTAAATCAGCAATGTTCGGGAATGTTTATTTTCCTCAGTCTAGGATGAAATCCTATGGTTTTAATTAGTAATTTTTTTAATTTAAGTAAATTGGACATCTTATTATATATGAATTAGCCACACTTACTTCTTCTGTGAATTGGCAGTTCATCTCTTTTGTCCATTTTTTATGGATTATTTCTTTTATGTTGATTTATACTAACTCTTTTTCAATTCTTTGTTTCTGTGTTGAAATACTTATTTTGCATTTGGCTTTTAACTTTGTTATATTTTTCTCTCAAATGGAAGGTTCTTAAAATATTTTATATATTTAAATCTACCGTATCTATTATTTAACATTCTCTGGTTTGGAGATCATAGTTTATTTATCCTATTGATCACAATAAAACTTTCAACATAGGTTCTGAGAAATTACCAAATGAAAATTAAATTCTATGGAATGTATAATAGTTGTATGTACCTATGAAAAATATATTCACACACAAAGAATATTTATTTGGCACCTACTATGGATTCCTTGCCTGGCACATTATTCTCAGCATTTCACATATCTTTATTCCCATACTCTGTTCAAGTCTGTACTCAAAGATCATTTTCTTTCTAAATATACTTTAACAACCCCCTTTCCATAACTTTCTTATCTCCTTATCTGTTTTACTTTTCTCCATAGCACTTACTACTACTTGATATAATATACATTCGTTTACCTGTTTGTAGACTCTCTCCCACTAGAATATAAGACTCGAGAGATACCGATATTGTTCGTCTACATTCTCAGTGCCTAGAATAGGCCTTGGCACTAAACTGATATTCAATAAATGCTGGTAGAATAAATGAATGAATGATTTAGTGTGCGAATGAAGACACTGTCTCAGATTATGAGAGCAGAAAGAATGGTCCATGATCTAAGAGCAATCTTACCTCCAACAGTTTCAGATTATCTAGGTCAAGAGAGGGCTCTGATGCTGCTGCCTCCATCATGTTCATACTGTGAAGACCTTGTTTACGGTCTCCTGTAGGAACAGGCAAAAGAAGTTACTAATGTGTGCTTCTCTTAAAATGAAGATCTTTATTACACATTGTATTATATTACTGTTAAAAGGAAAAGCCACCAAAGGGTAGGTAGCAAGACTTACGCCTGATGTAAATAGAAGTAAAACTATTAACTAAACTAGGAATCATCTATAAACAAAGATGAATAATGAATAACACAAAGCTGAATTCTGGCAGATGACTGCAGCAACAGACCTAGTTTAAAACCTTAAGAAATATTGCCAAACATTAAAAATAGTTTTATTAAAGTTATTCAAGTCAATAAATGAGTTATTCAAGTCAAAAATGATTTCCTAAAATGCTCATCACCCTGAATTTATTAGAACCAACTGAACATTTGGTGATACTGAGGAATTACTGTTCTTTTTTTTTTAAGATGTGAAAATGGTATTGTGGTTATATATTTTGTAAGTCCTTCTACTCAGAGATAGTACTAAATTATTTATAAATAAATGAATGTTATCGGTGATTTCTTCAAAATAATCCAGTGGCACAGAAGGGTATAGTGAGTGGGTTATAGATGATACACAGATTTGGTAATCACTGAAGGTAGGTGATTATGTATTTTGTATATGTTTGAAACTTCATAAAAACTAGTGGAAAAAAGTTTGTTAAGACAGAAAGATGGGAGCTACTGTACCACAGAGATGTTTTTTAGCATGGAGATTTTTTAAAGGAGAAAATAAATTTTGATTAAATGGCATGTTTAAGAAACAATAGGATAAAAAGTGGTATTTTTACCTGTCAGCATCCTGTATCCGAAGCATAAGGCAACTATCAAAACAGCTAATACAGAGACTGATGCCAAAGCAATGATTATTGTCTCATCTCGGTTAAATGAATGAGGTGGACCTAAAAGAAAACAAATTTTAAAATGCAGTTATCCTTAAAGAAGATGTGAGCTGGCCTGGGCCTGGTGGGTCAGGTGGTTGGAGCGCCGTGCTCCTAATGCTGAGGTCGCCGGTTTGATTCCCACATGGGCCAGTGAGCTGCGTCCTCTACAGCTAAGATTGTGAATAACAGCTCTCCCTGGAGCTGGGCTGCCGGAGGTTGGCATGCGTTGCCGCAGGCTGCCGTGTGCTGCCATGAGTGGCTGGCTGGCAACCGACTGCCTCAGCTGGGATGCAGCACAAGGCTCATAATACCAGCATGAGCCAGGGAGCTGTGTCCTACACAACTAGATTGAGAAACAACAGCTTGAACTGGAATGTGGGGGTGGAGGGCAGGAGGAAGAAAGGGGGAAAAAAAGATGTGGTACATATATACGATAGAATATTACTCGGTCATAAAAAAGAATGCAATCTCACCATTTGTGACAACATGGATGGACCTCGAAGGTATTATGCTAAGTGAAATAAGTCAGACAGAGAAAGGCAAATACCATATAATTTCACTTATATGTGGAGTCTAAAAAGCAAAATAAATGAACAAACAAAACAGAAACTCATAGATAGATACAGAGAACAAATTGATGGTTGCCAGATGGGAGAGGGCTTGGGGGACTGGATTAAAAATGTGAAGGGATTAAGTACAAATTGGCATTTACAAAATAGTCATGGGGATGTAAAGTACAGCATAAGGAATATAGTCAATAGTACTGTAATAACTATGTATGGTGTCAATAATAACTATGTATGGTGTCAGGGAGTACTAGACTTACTGGGGGGATCACTTCATAAATTATATAAATGTCTAACCCTTATGCTGTATACCTGAAATTAATAAAATATTGTGTGCCAACTGTAATTGAACAAAAAATTTTTAAATATGGTTATCCTTTTTTTTCCAGTATTTTGTTATGTACTGACAGAAAGTCTGTATCACTATATAGTGAAATCAGCAATGTTTTTACATCAAAGGAAATAAACAATAAATTTGTGATAACAGCAAATTGTATATTTTATCAGACAGATTATCTTATACAGATGTAACACTGAAACACCTGTTAGCTATGCTCCTAATTATTAAAATATCAACTTATCATGGAACAGCATAGACAGAATAGTGTGACACAAGTATAAGACAACAATCTTTGGAATCACATTTGGTTTTAAGACTTAACATCACTCTCTATGGCTTTTAGTAAGTTTTTTGACTTTTCTGATCTTCAATGCTCCCACTTATAGAAAAATACTCTCTACCTCACAAATCTCTGTGAGGCTTAGATGGGAGTCTAAGTACTTAGTACAGACAGTCTTGAGTATATATCATCTATGCAATAAATGGTAGTTATGTTTATCAATACTGATATTACCATTATTGATGAAAAGAGCATGGCTTTGCAGGCAGTTAAATCTGAACTGGACTTGTAACTCAGTTCTTTTACTTACTGTATGATCTTCGAAAAATTTCTTCACCTGCCTGAGCCTGTTTATACACTTGCAGAAAGGGAACACACATATCTAAATCACAGGCCTATCATGAGCATGTAATTCATTTCATGTGTTAGTTCCATTCTATGGATCAAATCATGTCTAGAGAAACAACTTTTAGGATGGATGTCCACAAAGGGAGTACATCCAGAAAACATAACAGTATGAGAACTCTGAAATGTGATGGGTAGAAAAAACTAGAACTGTGCAGTATGTTAAAGGAGAAAATTTGAGAGCATATGATAGCTGTCTTCATGTGGAAAAATGACTTGAAGCTACAGAATAACAAGATCCAATTAGTGTGTTCACAGCAGTTTTTATTAGCTCAGCATACAGAAGAACTTAAGGCTTACAAAAAGTGCTGTCTAAAATGGTATGAGTCACCCTATGAAATAGCTGTTCATCTTTTTTTTAACTATAGGTATTCATGCAGTATTTGGTAATAATGACCAGAGGCTGGGCTTGATAACTGCTAATATCCTTATTTAATCATCCTTTACACTCAGTCAAAATCAAGCATATTGTATTTTAAGTGTTTCTCACTTTGGACATTATAATTATGTGTTGTATCAAACTAGAAGCCTCCATGGCAATGTCAGAAGCTTCTATGGCAAAGAGTTCCTCAGATGGACATTCCTGTTCTAAATGAATGTATCTGTCTCATTCAAGTCAAGCACATGAATATTAAAATGTCAAAACAATATTTCTATTGAAGGATCTGTTGAAGCACTGTAATGCTCTTTTAATTTGCAGGACATTTAATGGATTTTTATAGACTTTACCATATTGATCATTGTAACTACTTTTAACATATAGAATAAGCTATAGGAAGAAAGCTGCATATAAAAACTCATTTTGTCATTAGGCATCACCTCTCACACACTAGGATGGCTATGATTTCAACACACACACACACACACACAAATAAATAAATAAATAAATAAATAAATAAATAAATAAATAAATAAATAAATAAATAAATAAATAAAAAGTGTTGGCAAGGATGTGGAGAAAATAGAACTCTTGTATATTCCTGGTGGGAATGTAAATGGTGCAGCTGTACTAGTAAACGCTTTGGAAGTTACTCAAAAAGTTAAATATAGAATTACCTAAGACCCAGCAATTCCACTCCTAGGCACATACCCAAAAGAACTGAAACCAGGTGTTCAAACAAAAACTTCTATAGGAATGTTCATGGCATCACTAATCACAATAGCTAAAAGTAGAAACGACACAAGTGTTCATAAACTGACAAATGAATAAGCAAAATGTGGTTTATCCATACATTGGATACACTAAAGGTCACATATTCTATTATTCCATTTATATGAAATATCCAGCATAGGCAAATTCAAAGAGACAGAAAGCAGACTGGTTACCAGAGGCTGGGTGATGGGAAAACCTGTAGTGATGCTCATTAGGTATGCAGTCTCCTTTTGGGTGATGAAAATGTTTTGGAACTAGATAGAGGTGATGATTGCACAGCACTGTGAATATACAGAATGTCAAGCTTTAACATGGTTAATTCTGTGTTATATGAAATACAGTATACATTTTTCCTTCCTTCTTAAACTAAATATATTGGAGTAAATTCTTTTTTCTATGTGACTGGGGACATAATTTTGAATATCAATCTGTGGTGATACTCTAGGGCATCTGAGGACTTCTCAGACCATTAAGTGTTTTTAAATGATTGCAACTGATTTCCAATGTTTCCACCTTATCCTTTGTCTGCTATCTCTTTGTGATGTTGTCAATGTGCTTGCCTTAATGTTTTGTTTTTTTTAAATCTAGTTTGGGCTTTAAAAACAGATGGCCTAACTTGTTATAAGTGAATGTAAAGTGTAAGAAAACAGACTAAAAGATGAAGGGACTTTTCTAAAACATTATGAGTTTTAATTTTGTAGTGTCTATTGTGGCTACTTATAGTGAAGAAATCTCACAGTTACAGGCCTGGTACTGCGGCAGTCCATGAAATTAGACAGTATCAGAAATCCACTGAAATTGATTCCCAAACAGCGTTTGGTGTGAGAAATTGCTCAAGATGTCAAAAACAGATCTGCGCTTCCATACTGCAGCTATTGCTGCTTTGCAGGGGGCAGGTGAGGCCTGTCTGGCTGGCCTTTTTTGAAGACACCAGCCTGTGTGCTATCCATGCCAAATGTGTACAATGATGCCAAAAGACATTCAACTAGGATGCCACACATGTGCTTGAGAGAATCCCCTCTCATAGGAAAAACTGCATTCTCCAAAAACATTCTTTTTCTCTTCTTGTTATTGGTAGTTCCGAATGTCAGACAATGTTTCCCCATACGGTAAAAAGGTACCTACCTAAGTGTATGATTGTGAGGGGGAAAATAGAGAACAGAAATCAGGTATTGACAGTTTTTTCCATTTTTATTTGTATGTGAATTTTTAATATAAATGAGGGGACATAGAGCGTTAATGCAAGTCAAAGTGTTTCAATGAACAAGTTTCAAGAGTTCAGCTTTATACCAATTATAAACAAACCTGTTAAGTGTTTCTGAACAATGCCAGAGTCTGGATATTTTAAAAACAAGTAAATTTCTTAATGACAGCAACTAAGTGGTATTTCTAGAATTTTTATCATAGAGTAAATTCTGTCCATTCACTGTACTGTTCTGAGTTCTCCTGTATGCAAGTATGTTTTTAATGTTTGTTTTCTGTGCTATTCCTATAACTTTGCTATTAAAATACATTAAACTATTTTTTAAAGAAGTGGGTATACTAGGTGACTTTTAAAGTCCTTCTAATTCCAAAATTCTGTGTGAGTCTTCCAATGTTTATTGAAGGCTCAGCATTCTCTTTGCTTTTATTATTAAATTTACAAAGAAACGGCAACATATTTACAAAAACTATTCATTAACCCAAAATCTGAAATAGAAATGATTAATTCATTTAATAGGGAGGATGAAAAAAGTATTAAATAGATTTTTTAAACATGTTAAAAACCATGCTAATAGTTAAATATCTCAAATGGAAAACTTCCTAGGATATGTCACATGGTCTAAAAATATGAAATCCCTGAAAAACTGCCAGGAAAAATATTTCGGCATGTGTACTCA
This sequence comes from Rhinolophus ferrumequinum, assembly GCF_004115265.2. Classification (NCBI taxonomy): domain Eukaryota; kingdom Metazoa; phylum Chordata; class Mammalia; order Chiroptera; family Rhinolophidae; genus Rhinolophus; species Rhinolophus ferrumequinum. The sequence goes on from NC_046291.1 coordinate 29,167,782, forward strand.
CATATGTGTGCAATAAGAGGCCTTTAACAGAATATTCCTTTTGTTTGTTTGTTTTTTAATCCTTTTTTTCTTTTTATATATTTATGCTATACCTGAAATTGTCTCGTTCCCCTAGCCCTAATAAACCCTCTTCTTCCTCCCTATTAGCTTTCTCAGTTCGATACTCAGCCAAATGTAAACACTGCTATGTATGCCTGCCTGCAGTGGCTAGGATTGTACAAGCAAGTGCTTCCTGAATGCAGAACAGACAGGGAACCCCTGTCTGCCTCATTGGAGCCTGGGATGTTTCTGTTTACAAAGCCTGGAGCCAGGCAGGGGCCACTACTGGAGGCGTGCTGTCTGCTTCCTTGCTACACTCAGCCTTTGTCTGGGTCTGTGTCAAAGAAAGAACAACATTGTTGCATGTGCAGCAAGCAACAAAGGAAATCTTAAATATAACATGCTGGTGGTTATGTTGGCTCCTAAATCTTTTACAACTCTGTATGAAAAGGCAAATTTAGGGATTAGGTTGTTTTTAACATTTTTTTAAAGCAATGTACTTTTCATAAAAGCAGAGAAAAGCATATAAAATCAAAACAGTTAATGTGATCAATCAGTTAAATTAATTCCTTAGCAAAATAATTCAGATCCCTAAACATCATTTCTGTAATGATACATTAGGCAGCTCAATGTTTTGAACAAATATTTTTATAAGGAATAAACAATGTTGGTTTAATATGTTTAGAATGGCAACTATACAGTAATCATAATCAGATTAATGTTTATGTTTAATGTCCTAAAAACAAGTTGAGAGGAGGCAGATTTCTTGATATTTTTTTCCAAGTTGGTATTTGACACTGACTATTTAAGACTATTTTAAATTTAACTTGCCTTAATCATTGTGAATAGACTTAGTTTGTAAGAAACAAACACGACAAATAACAATAAACAAAAACAATCCATACTTTGCTGAGTCCAGGCATTTTATGGCTAAATTATAAAAGGAATAGTGGAAAACTAAGGGAGAGAGAAAGAAAAACAATCTGAATTAAACAAACAAACAAAAAAGGTTTGAAAAGAAAATAGGAAAGACAGCCAATGCTTATCTTTCTTAACTTATTTCTTTAATTAAAGAATAAATTAAAACAGTTATTTACATTTCATTGGAATAAAGTCATTAAATAAGTGAAAAAATAGCATTTAAGTAAATAGATTAAGAATTTTTAATAAATGCAAGAAAAATGAAGATAAAGATTAATCTGCAGACTTGCTACATTTTTTTAAAAATCCATTGAAAGTATAATGAAAACACCGTTAAATATGTTCTCAAAATGTTTTTGGTATAATTCTACCAAGCATTAATTGCCTCTATTCTGATGAGAATTTATTTTTTAGCTTTCTACATAGACTAAACCAAAAGGTATTATTACTCCATGTAACAGTTTTGAAAATAATCACTTAATACTTCTTAGAAAGCACCAATCAAGATCCCAAAAGCCTAATTGAGTAAGAAAAGTGAATTTGGGCCTAAATTAACATTAGAAAAATGGAAATCTAATCACTTCAATATTCGTTATTTAAAACAAAACCACATAAAAATTCTCACAATACAGAATCAAACCTAAGAATCAAATCACTCCGAGATCCCTACTCAATTTTCCTAACTGGTCTACAAATGATACTTCTAAATTCACAATACACACCTTGTTCTCGGAAAATGACCATGAAATAATTTAACTATAAAACTGGAAGTTATTTATCTTCCAGCGTTTTGTGCCTTGTTTCTTTGTTCAATAATATGTTTTGAAGACTTAACCATCTTTTTGTGTACAGATGAAATTCATTCAGGGTTGCTTTTCTATATAACAAATACAGTTATTTTCCCCTGTAATGAGTCTAGGACTTATTATAATGATAATTAAAAGATCATTGTAAGGTAATCCCTATGAAGCATCACAGAAACATTCCTCAAAGGTATACATTTGGTTTTTCAGTTCTATTTAGTACTTTTAAACTATCCAGTTTTGTTGGAAAGAGAAAAATATTAAACAAAGCAGACAAATGAAAAGGCTGCACATCCTCTTGCTGTTTCTAATTTTTTGGCAGCAGAGGCAGTAGTAGCTAGCAACCAAGAAAGCCAGAGTTAATCAAAGATGCACTCTAGGGTAGGAACAGAGCAGAAAGAAAAGCATGGAGATTGAGAGATAGGATAGAGAGGAAATACGCATACTAAACAGGGCTTTATGAAATTAGCATTTTCAGAAACCATCCTTAACACTGCAGGTATTCCCCCAATCTCGGAAAGTTCACTTTATGCCACTCCGTTTTTACAAAAGATCTACATGAGTACCTGTTTTCGCTAACCAAAGAAATCTGAAGAGGATTTTCACTTTTACAAAAAAAGGAGGAAAGCAAAAATAGCATTCAACGTTTCTTTTGCAGCGATCCATCAGAGAGGCAGCTCGCAACCCGAGCACTGCCAAGCTTTTGCTGCAGGAACTACACTCAATATCTTAGTATCAAGCTGCCATAGCTTTGAACTGTGACTGTGAACATCTGTGCTTTTTATCTCGATTTATTTTGTGCATCTGTTAGCAGCAAGATGGGTCCTAAGGTAATTGCCTCTTTCCTTTACACCATTTCGGCTTACAAAATAATTTCATAGGAATACTCTGCTTCGGATAGCAGAGGAAACCTGTATCTGCAACCACTGGAATCCTTGAGATTCATCTCTTCAAGAGTTCCCAGGCTGTTCCTTTATCCCCTAACCTCAAAGTACCTCCTATACCTTATTTGACAATTCTTTAAGAGGGACCTTTTAAACATACACATCCGGTCTTCCATGAAAGGGTTACGAGTAAAATGAATAGTGTCTCCATCAGATCAGCATTGATTATTCTCACCCAAATTGTCCATAAATATTTGCTCAGTTCCTATAAATTCCACTCCTTAGACAGTGAGAGTAGGGAGGTAAATTGACAGAAAACCTGGGGCAGTGATGAGGCCATCGGAGTTTAGAACAACTGGTGCTGGTACTGGATCATTTTCCAACATAGGCACTTTTTCCCATCTCCTTAGCTTTGCTTTCCCCAAGCTCTCTCTTGTTACATTTTCTTCTCTGTTATGTTCCTTTCTTTCTTCCTGTACATGTTCCTGTCGGAAAACCTGTCTTAGAGGCATTCACATGTCCTGCTTAGAAGCACTAGTGACATTCTGGGCAAGGCAGAAAATTCTGTTTAGTCCAACTCTATCATGGTTTTCAAACAAAGACAACAAAAACCTTAGCTATGAATTTTGTGAGGTAAAGGTGAGATAAAAGCAACTTAAGTTTAAATAGTATTTTAGTACTGTATAAAATTGCAAACCAAACCACATTAACCTTTTTAAATGAGTGGTGGTTTAAAGATCCAACTTTAAAAAAATCATCAACTAAAAACTCTGATGTGACAAAAACCAAAAATGATTGATCCTTATAATAACAGCCAGGCTATATTAAACAATGTAGAAAATTATATAACGAAAACATTTGTATTAAAAGCTAGCAGAGTGGGAAATAATTTTGATTTATACCATTTGTGGGTACATTTTGGATGTCCATTCTTATATACAACAATGGTTGTTTTAAAAAGAGTGAAGAATTTATAACATACGAAAAAGAGTTAGTACTAAATATATAGGTGCTAAAAGAAATCTGCCTTTTAAATTTAGAAAGCTTCCAAAAATTCTCACTGCCTTGTAAGAGAGCTACATCCACATTCTTGCCATGGCCTCATGGTAGATGGAATGTACCCCCCAACACACCTTGACTTTAAACTTTGCCATGGGACTTACTCATACCAATGGGAAATTGGCAAATATAAAACAAACAGTGATCTAACATACGCATGGGTAATTGTGTTTGCACTCCTTGTGATCAAATAATACACTATGAGAACTAATTATGAGTTGATGCTTCCTCTTGATACTGAGTCCCAGAAGGAGAAGCACTGAACTGACCCTGAAGCCTGGGGCTAAGTCCAGCCTGTATCAGGCAAACTCCCAGCTGATCTCAAGACCTGTGATCATGAGGATAAATTCTTGTTGTAAAAGCCACTGAGCTTAGAGGTGACTTATTGATGAAGTATTATTGGCAATAACTGACAAATATATGAACATACCCACTACTACCCATGTAACGTTTTATGGAGATATGTGCAAATGTATACTATTTTCAGTTATCTAAAAATTAGGTATTTTGGAATAGTTTAGAATAAATTTTTTTCTAGTTCTGCCCATACTTTTCCTCACAATTGTAGACTCAGCATCCAAACAAAAGAGCCTATAGTTAATACCTATAACCCCACTATTGGCTATAGAATGAATTTTTAACATTGAAAAATTAATTATATTTTTTTATTTAAAGCATAGCACACACTTCAGTGTTTTGTGGGGTAAGACATGCAATACAAAGATGAACACTTTATTTCCCTTTTGTGAACTCTAGTTTTTCAAGATGAAAAGTGAGTGTTCTGGACATTGGTTGCACAATAGTGTGAATGTACTTAATACTATTGAACTATATACACACTTAAAAATGGTTAAGATGGTAAATTTCATTGTGTGTGTTTTACCATAATTTAAAAAAACAGTCTAAGAGAATGGTTTACACCTTTTTTAGATGACTTTTTATTTTTAAAATATCAAGGATATCACATATACAGAAAAGCCAGAATTCCGTAGTACGATTTCCAGTATTTATATAATGCTTCATAGATACTGTTAGCACTTATTTCAGTGTATTTTTAACGTTTGAAAAATGAAATAAAAACGTTAATTTCCTTTTCCTTCACTTCAAAACACTGACTTCTGGTCAATAGCTTTAGTGACTAGATATTTCATGTGACTTGCTCAGTGTTTTTGCACTGAGAGTGTCCGATTAATGTTTTTAAAAGAGAAAAGAAGAGATCTTTTTACTTCTTTAAAATACACTGTGGTACACAAAAATCTTCTAAAACATGAAATGAAGAGGCTCAGGACAGATTCATAAAAAGAAGTCCATGGTAAAGAAATAATTGCAAACTACTGTTTGTGTGCAAAGAGAGAGAGAGAGAGAGAGATCTGTTGAAACCGCTTTTTAAATCTCATATAAATATTAGTAGGAAAAATTCTATTTCATGGTAATAAAAAAAAAATCCCAGGCAGAAAAAAAATACTTCAGAAAATCTGAAACAGAAATTAAAGAATGCCATTTCTTTTCTCCATCTTAAAATACTTCAAAACAAGTCAGCATGAGTTTCTCTTAACACCTAACCATTCAAATGTTGCTTTATTGTAACACTAAACCAGTAAATCTTGTTGAGGAAGCCATTTGCACCAAACCTGGTCTAGCTACATCAGTCTTCCTATCAATCAATCATTAATTCATTCATTAATTTAACCAATTATTGAACATTCTGGAAATGGCTGGGAATGAGTAGAAAACATGGGGATATGTAATACAGTAGGTTGACACCCGTGGAATGATTCTAGGATTGAAAGGTAATCAGATGAATTGGCAAGAGTATGAGAAAGTCTAAATAATTTCAAAAATTTGGGGCGGCCAGATGGCTTAGTTGGTTAGAGCCAGCTCTCAACAACAAGGTTGCCAGTTCAATTCCCCATGGGATGGTGGGCTGTGCCCCCTGCAACTAAAGACTGAAAACGGCAACTGGACTTAGAGCTGAGCTGTGCCCTCCACAACTAGATTGAAGGGTAATGACTTGGAACTGATGGGCTCTGAAGACACACACTGTTCCCCAATATTCCCTCCCCCAAAAAAAAATTTGTTAAGACTTTATAATACTTAGTAAATGACTGAATGATTGAATAAATGGGAAGTGAAGTTAGCCAAAAAATGGTCCACTGATACAAATACTAGGGCGACTGCATCCCTGATAATGCAACTTCTCCTTGCTATTTTAATAAATGCCATAGTAGACTTGAGGATATGGATGGAATTTGGAACAGAACTGTAAAGCTGGCAAAGAAAGTCTGGAAAATACTTCTCCTCTCCACCTTTTGCCCCACTTCTTACATTTGGAGTATAAACTCCAAAGCCCCCGAGTTTCTCTGCCCACCAGCATTCCCCATTACTGATCAAATTAGCAAAGAAACAAACCAATGAACAAAAACATTAAAAAACACACAAAAATAATAATAACTTATGCCCTTGTGTACCACTTTGAATTTCAGAAAAAATGTTGAGTATCAAACTATAAACAAAGATGGTGAAACTAATCAAGGGATCACAGCAGTTAAAAGAAATTAGGAATCACACTTTTCTTTCAAGCACAAGAAAATATCTTTCAAAGTCTTAGCTTTACTATATGCAACTAAATCTTCCTAGTACAAATGCCACTCTCTGGTGTGCAACACTATTTACCTAGAAAGTCAGGACTTGATCTGTTCTGCATTAATGCTACTTCTGAAGTTTAAGTATCTTCTTTATTTTTCATTTTTTGAACAGGTAATACATGACATGAATATCTCAAGATAGTCACTGAAAAGTCTCCTTCATACTCCTAGTCCCCCTTAAACCACACTCCCCCATACACATACACTCATATATCTAGAAGTAATTAATATTTGTACTTTCTTGTGTGTCCTTTCAGAATTTCAAATATACGAACATACATGCAGAAGCAAATTTGAATATAAGGTTATATCCACCCCACACCTCCAATTGCAATACTTAACAATATACCAAGGAGATCTTTCTAAATTAGTTCAGAGAAAGCTTTAAATTCCTTCTTTTAAGCTTCTTACTATTCTGTTATACTGCCGTACCAGAATCTTTTAACCTGTTCTCTATTAATGTATAGTCATTTCTATTATGTTACTATAACAATGCTGCAATGAATGACTTTGTTTACAATCATTTCAAAAATGTGTATACATCTGTAGGATAAATTCTCAGAAATGGAACTAATGAATTTGGAATTTAGGTATTGTAAATCCAAAAGAGCATAATGATTAAAAAATAAAAAAATTCAACACAGTTCCAATTATCTTCTGGATGCATTCTCTGGTTTTTGTTTTCTTTCCCCATTAAATGGACTAAGGAATGAAAAATATAATATGCAGTGCATATCAACATTTAAAGTAGTCATTACCCACAAAACACATAAATGAACAAGAATGATCGTATGTGTATTACCAACCACAGTCCTGGGAGATCTCTGTGATTATCTGTAATCTCTGTTCCACCAGTTTGTAATCACACAGATTGTGATTCTGTGACATTACCAAACAATCTGAACACCCTGCAAACCACGTCATTACCACGCATTGTGTCTTAGCCAACTGTTTCTTATCTAGTACCATAGCACTATTTTAAAAATGGATAATCACTTTTTAAAAAATCATTTTAGAATACCACAACTGTTGAATGCTTCGGGTGCTTAGATTCTCAAATATTCAGGCAGCTCAGGCTATTATACATATGGATATTACTATATTATATTATATATTACATTATATTATTATATGCCATTCAGATTAGGCTAATAGAGTTGATTTATTTCCTAGGGGAAACTACATAAACAAAAGTTCTTGAGAAACGCTGCTCAGAAATTTTGAAGCTGCCAAAGCATCTTCTAAAGATCTCATGCTGCTGCCCCTAGAAGTAGATAACCATGCGGACAGGCAAAGGGGTGGGCAAATGAAGTAGTGGGAAAAAGGGAAGTCCATGACAATATCCTGAGGATGTTTGTAAATGTGCTTATTAAGAGAGCATATCACTACAGTCCAGGGACTAGAGGTACTAAAATATGCTTGAAAGAAGGCACCAGGGAGCAGGTGGGAAAGAAAGATCAGGGAGCTGAAGGGCAGTAGCACAGCTGGGCTGTGACTGGTTCTTGGGAAAAGAATTGCGACAAAAGGTTTCATATTGGAATAGAAATACCCCTTATCTTCATTTTATTTTTTTGTCCTGGTTCCCTTATTGCCTCTGTGAACCCTCAGAAAGTTATATTGTGTAGCTAAGAAAAAATAATGTGAGAGATTCTGTGATACCTATTGCGATACTGTAATAATGTGATGACCATAATAACGTGGGCGACAGGGAGCTAAGACTGCCCCTTAACTACTCCATCCACTCTGGCTTCATTCTCGTGTGCCTTCCTGAAACGCAGATAGAAAGCAAAAGGCCTTTTGCTAGACTCTTCTGCAGCTAGCAATTCAGATCTGATGTAGCGTCAGCCAACTGACTGCACTAAATGAAAGATCTGGAAGGCAGAGGTGAGATGGATCTGTTCCTCTGCTGTTTTTGAAAGCAAAATGGCTGGTGGAACTTTCAATTTTCCCTTTAGGGACCACCCAGATGTCTTTTTCTACCTGAGGGCTTTACTGCCTGGAGCAAGGACAAGAACATTTCTCAGTAGGGCTTCCATTGGCATTTTGGGTTAATACCTCAGTTGTGCAAGACTAACCCAAATGTTGAGGGATTTCAAAATCTCCAGTTTACGACATTCCCTACATGCCAACAGTCCGCCCACCCTAGTCATTGTCACAACCTTTAAAAATGCTCCTAAACAGTTTTAAGGATCTCTTCCAATTGGAGGAAGAACCCTTGCTTTGAGAAAGAAAGGATATTATATATAGTACATATATTCCTTTAATTCTCCACACAAATGGTCAGCTTAACATCATACAAAAAGGTAGAAAACAGGCAGACGAAGAATTGGTATCTCTCTTTGGAAATTGTCTGAGATATTTATATTATTTTGAAATACCAAATAATGAAACATATGTGGAAAGTTTACTACCCACACTGTGCACCGTAATTCCATTTTCTACTCACTTTGGGAATGAGGTACATGGGCAATTCTACTTAGAATCCAGAACGTTTAAAAGTGTTATTATGGACTGCCATGGTTCTTATATTTGAAAGAGAGTGTACCCTACGAATTATACTTAGCATAATTGATTTCCCTATTTTCACTAATAAGGAATATACCTGCCTAATTAGAGATTTTAGTCATCATGAGATCAAACTATTTTAACATGTTCTGTAAATAAAATCTCACTCAAGTAAAAAGATTCTGACTTATGTAAACCTATAAAGTCTTATTAAGCATAAATATGATTTTCAAGAGGTTTTTTTCCCCCAACACTGACAATAACTTACCCTAGAAACTTAACAGTTAAAGACTGTGGGCAAGGAGCTTCTAATGAATTTGTAGACTGAAAACTGAGAATTCTATATAATCGCAGATTCATACTTCAGAGTTACTACCAATAAGAATTTAAACAAAATAATTTGCCTGTGATAGTCAGAAAGCTCAAGCTAAATTGTTTCTCTGGCCTAGTGGGAGAAGAGGGCAATACTACAGAACTTCTCATTAACACAGGACATTTTTATGTTTGTATATTAAAGACCTCTGCAGGAATTTGGGTACATCCTCAAAATAGAAAGAACTTACAGTTTGAGTAGAAATAATCAATACTTTTGGAGTAGGAACACAACTCTAAGTCCACATGTACAAATATAGGAGGCTTGGAGATTCCTAAACTTTTAGAGGGAGTTAGTCTTCAGCAATGACCAAAATCATAAGATAAGAAAAATGCTGCAATGCAAGTTGTAATGCATCCCACAAAAAGTCACTTAAATTATTCAAAGTGTGTTATTTTATCAAACTTAAAAAAATGCCCATATTTAACAAGGAAGGAAATGTTACCATGCGCTTTATAAAAAACAAAACAAAAGAAACTTTCTAGCATATAAGACCTAAAGAACCTGATTAATTTTTAAGTCAAGATTTACTAAGAAATGCCTTCTACTACTTATCATTTCAGTGTGTCAATTACATCTGGAGTATTTTTTAGAATATAAAATGAAATTGAAATTTTATTCAAGTAGCTATACCTATCTATGGATATTTCCTCCTCAAACAAGACATAATCAGGGGAGTTAGAAAACATATTTGGAGGTATGTAATCACCTTGTATCTAAGTTATTGTTTAAACAATTAAATCAAATAACTAACTAAAACACAGTCTATCTGGATTTTAAATAATGTGTTTCGTCATGGGTATTTACTTTTCTTAATTAAACAAAGGAATCTTATTCATTTTCCCTAATTATGTGCATTTCTAAGATCTTCTATAGCAAAACAACGTTTTACACATACTAGGAGAGAATTAGTGACTTGAACTGAATAACATTCAATAAATGTTATTCAGTTTATACTGAATTGAATGTTATTCAGTTTATTCAGTCTACTACTACACAAACTACCCAATACTGACAGAAAAAAATATGGTTATGCAGAGGGCATGAAAAATACAAATTTATGCAAAGAACAATGTTTTCCATTTTTGCTTACTATAATGATTAGATATAGATGTAAAAACAGCAGGGATGGGGAGTAATAAAGTCAGGAATGGCAACACTGGGCATCTGATGGATGCTAAGCTGCCCAAATCTAAGTTCCAGATTTATACATAAGTATAATGGAAGTATACGAAACAGAATCACAGAATTTTGGGTGAGAACTTATTCTATCTACTATAGTTACAGATAAATATCTATCAGATATCTCCTGAGAATACCTAGATTACTCCAACCACAATTTAATATTATTATAATTTCTCATTAATTTCCTGTAGTAGGTTCAATTATGGCCCCCTTAGGGGCATATATATAGTCCACTCTCTACATGCCAGAATCTGTGAGTGAGGCCTTATTTGGAAAAAGGGTCTTTACAGATATAATTAAGGATCTTGAGATGAAATTATCCTAAATAGGATGGCTCCTAAACCCAATGACGGACATCCTTATAAGAGAAAGGCAGAGGGAGATTTCAGACAGAGGTGAAGGCCATGTAATGACAGAGGCAGAGATTACAATATGCAGCTACAAGCCAAGGAACACCAACAACTGCTGGCAGCTACCAAAAACTAGGAAAGACGCATGGAACAGAATTCCCCATACAGCTTCCAGAAGAAACCAATTCCACCAACATCTTGGCTTCAAACTTCTGGCCTCCAGAACTGTGAGAGAGTAAATTTCTGTTGTTTTAAGCTATGTTGTTTGCGGTAATTTCTTACAGCAGCCCTAGCAAACAAATACACTTCCATAGAATATTCCCATAGAAAAAAACATTTAGATGAAACCAGTCATACTTAGAATCATTACCTACATCTTAGAGCTATGTAATTAAAACACATGGAGGCGAGTCCCAGTGGAGCCAGCAAGCTAAGTACTTGTGTGGTTGTGTCTTGGAGACTGGCAGTGCTTGCAGCAGGGCTGACCAAGTGACTGGAAAACAGATTGCAGAATTCAAAGCTTTTTCACTATGTGACAAGGATGGTGACAGAACTAACAACAAAGGAATTGGGAACCATAATGAGGTCTCTTGGGTAGAATCCCACATAAGCAGAGTTATAGAACATGATTAATGAAGCAGATGCTGATGATGGTAACGGTACAAAGGACTTCCTGGAATTTCTGACAATAATGGCAAGAAAAATGAAAGACACAGACAGTGAAGAAGAAGAAGAAATTAAGGAGCATCTGTGTGTTTGATAAGGACAGCAGTGACTGTATTAGTGCATCAGAGCGTCACCATGTGATGACAAACCTTGGACAGAAGTTAGCAGATGAAGAGTTTGATGAAATAATCAGGGAAGCAGATATTGCTGATGATGGTCAAGTAAACTATGAAGATGTTGTACAAATGATGACAGCAAAGGGAAGCTACTGTACAATATGTGCTCAATTTCCTGTATAAAATTGTTTACCTTTTCCTTGTAACTTATATGTAAAAGGTTTCCCCCTACTGTCAAAAGACAAATATGCATGTATAGTAATTAGGACTTCATTCCTCCATGTTTTCTTCCCTTATGTTACTGTCATTGTCCTGCCTTATTTTAGAAAAGTGATCAAGTAATATGTTGCATGTGGTTTACTCTGTATAGATCTAAGCCCTTCTGCACATCTAACTTAAGTGGAGTTGGTCAAATGAGGGAACAACTGGGTTATGCTTTTTTTTAAGTTTTCATTAAGAACGTTAGCATGTTGTTGTTGAAGTATGGAGTTGCAACTTGCATGGACTATGGACAGTCAACAATATGTACTTAAAAGTTGCACTACTGCAAAACAGGTAAATTAACCAGGTACTCATACACTATTTTTTTGTACTGCTGTTCCCATACCCAAAACATTTTCCTTTATTGTTACTTACTTTTTAAACTTTGTTTAGCAACTTAAAGAAAAATCTGCTTGTAGCACAATTTGCCTCAAATCCATTCCATGTTATATATTTGTTTTTGAATAAAAAAAAATTTTTTACCCAATTTTACCAGGAAAAAAGGAAGAGAATCCCTTATTCCAGGGATACAAGGATGGTTCAACATCCACCAATCAATCAATGTGATATGACACATTAATAAAATGAAGGATAAAAATTATATGATCATCTCAATAGATACAGAAAAAGCATTCGACAAAATTCGACATCCATTTATGATAAAAAGTCTCAATAGAGTGAGAGGGAATGTACCTCAACATAATAAAGATCATATATGACAAGCCCACAGATAACATCATACTCAATGGGGAAAAGCTTAAAGCTTGTCCTCTACAATCAGAAACAAGACAAGGATGCCCACATTCACCACTTTTATTCAACATCGTATTGAAGTCCTAGCCAGGACAATTAGGCAAGAAAAAAAAGGCATCCAAATTGGAAAGGAAAAGTAAAACTGTCTCTGTTGGCAAATGAAATGATAGTAAATTTAGAAAACCCTAAAGACCACACACACACACACACACACACACACACACACACACACACACACACGAGTTAGAAGTAATAAATGAATTCAGTGAAGTTTCAAGGATACAAAATCAATACACAAAAATCAGTGTTTCAGTTTTGTGAGATGAAGAGAGTTCTGGAGTATAGTTATACAATAATATGAATGTATTTGAAACTACTGAACTTATTATACATTTATAAATATTTAATATGGCAAATTTTAGTCTCATTATCTGCGGTAGTTGTGTTCTACAAAATCATTGCAAACACAGAATTAGCAAACACTGAACCACTGCTCCTACGGGAAATACTGGGTTAGATTCCTATGAGCCTCTAATTAAGACATTTTCATCAACCCATAACCTTCTTGTATATGTGTTTCTGCTTAAAGATACCTTATTTATCAATGCATAGTGTTGATCCATTAACATTGAAGTCAGGGCTGATAGCACTTTAACACATGCCTGAAAGAAGCTTACTAACACATGTATTTTCTCCTTAAGGCACATCACAGCCTTCTTGCACTTAGGAACACTAGACAGCACTTCAGCAGTAGGGGACCATTTCAAACCAAAAATCACCAACAAAAGTGCAAAAAAAGTGGCACTAAATAGACTGTGAAAAGGACACTTGTTTATAGTATGAGAGTTGCAACAAGAAGGCAGAGCATAGCCTTGATCAGCCTTAGCTGGGAACATGCAGGTCAGGTGACTCAAATTTTTTGTTATTCTGTGCATGTCTCTGAATGACTGAGACAACACCACAAGTATTGATTTCAGGGTAACAAATTTTAGCAAGTAACAGAAGTCACAAACATGGAATCTGGGAATAATAAACATCAGCTGTATTTTATTCATTGTAAAAACCTTTAAAAGTATACACTTGAGAAAAATACAGAATATCAATTGTTTCAGGAATAACTTCTATAGGTTGTTTTTGGGGAGGGGGTATGAAAGATGTTGGAAATATATTGAAACAGAAAGATACTGAAACAGAACTATATCTTTGTTCTGTTTCTCAATTAGAAGGACATAGGAACTTGAACACATTTCATGGGAAACACAACAGTACTTCCTTGAAATTAAAAAAACAAATCACAGAAGATAGGCTGTCATATACAACATAAAAATCAGCAGAAAGTGTCCTTCATGATAAAAGGAGAATTAAATGAGGGAGGGTGTTTATAATAGTTGGTTTCTAAAAAGACTTTAGGCCAATTCTATCATTTATTGAAAGTTTACTATATGCTAGACACTTTACATACATTATCTTGTTTAATCTATACGACCATATAAATTAGACTATTATTCTGCATATGAGGTAATTATTACATAGAGAGACTAAGTTATGAGATCTAGGTTATGTTTAGCAAATAGAACAGCAAGGTTTTAACCCATGCTCTGAGATTGAGAGCCAATGCGCTTAATCATTATGTTATATAACCTCCCAAAAAAATCAAATGAATATTTTTGAAACATTTTACTTCCCTCCCTCAGATGATCCTAATTTTTTTTAGCAGTTGAATAGACTAATTTCGTATTATGGCTAGAAGAAAATGAAATCGCTACCTTGAAGAAGTATCTGCAGCCCCGTGTTCATTGCAGCATTATTCACAATAGCTAAGATACGGAAGTAACCCAAGTGTCCATTGACAGATGAATGAATAAAACAGATGCAAGATAAACACACACATGAATATTATTCAGCCATAAAAAAAGGAAACATTGGCATTTGCAACTATATGGATGAATCCCGAAGGCCTATGCTAAGGGACATAAGTCAGACAGAGAAAGACAAATACTATGTAATCTCATTTATATATGGAATGTCAAAAAAAAGAAAAGAAAAAGAAACGATCCCATGAACACAGAGAACACATTGGTCGTTGCCAGAAATGAGAAGTAGGTGAAAGGGGTGAAGAGAGTCAAAAGGTACAAACTTTCAGTTACAAAATAAAAAAGTTATGGGGACCTAATGCATAGCATGGTGACTAGAGTTAGTAATACTGTATTGCATATTTTAAAGTTGCTAAGAGAGTAAATCTTAAAATTTCTCATCACAAGAAAAAAAATTGTAACATGTATGGTAACAGACATTAACGAGACTTACTGTGGTGATCATAGCACAATATATACAAATAGTGAATCATTATGTTGAATACCTGAAACTAATAATGTTATATGTCAATTATGCCTCAGTTAGAAAACACATGTTAAAGACAACTGCTATTCAAATAATGGCTAGTTTCATCTTGGTTTTGAATGTATTTGAAGTGTTTTAAAGTATCTATGACTACTTTTTATGGTATGGTGACATCTGAAACCACTAAATATTTATCAGATGGATAATCAGTTTTTAAATATGAAAATATGCAGACAGTTCTCAGTAATCAGAGACACTAGAAGGAAATGAGACAGTTAAGGCAGATAGAGAGGAACACACATGTAATGGGAAATCATAGAAGACAAGAAACATTGCAGATGTCAAAATAAAGACATGTAAATTATTTCTTGATCTACATCTAAATCTTTCTAGTATTTCAGAAGACAATTTATTTTTAAATACCAGTCAATTCCACCATACATACTTGGGACTTAGATTTTACAGACCAAAAGCTTCCAAGGAGGTTGTCAGTAAATCCAGGTTAGTCTATAGGTTTTATTTTATTCATCAGGACAATCAAGTAATACAAATTTTAAAAACACCAACATGAAGAGGGACTCCTTTCTTGAGAAAATAGGGGCAAAGCAGGTAATTATGGAGTGGGATTGACATTTAGTAGGGCAGAGCTAGCAAAGCTTCAGAATGAAAACTGTCTGACCATCACCACATAACGTGTAAATAGAATCTTGTTACTATTAAAGAATTAATATTTTCTAAAGGATACATACTTTTCTCTATTTCGCTTGTGCCGTTCCTTCTTCTCTAATATTTTAAATAACTTTATAAGGAACAACAAATTTGTTTTGCCTTTTGCTAAAATGCTTCATGAAATATTAATACTAAGCAAAGACTTTTCAGTCATCCTAACGTCCCATTTTCTGTCTATTCAATCACTTTAATGCTATCACAGAAGCAGTAAAAACTGAAAAATCACAATAAATTCACAATAGCTAAAAACCTACCTGTGGCTCTATGCCAATGTCAGCTTCTTAGAATGTAGGTTTTCTTTTCTAGCTTGGTGTGAGATAAAGACATTTGCTGACAGATACTGAAATTAGAATTTCTAATCTTAACAGCACAGTATAAATTAGAATGTGATTTCTTAAACCTAGCTCTAGATGCAATTCAATCTTTGTTTCTCATCAACTCGATCCAACCATCAACCTAATGAATACTGTAAATAAAAGTATTCTTGCATTCTGACGTTCATGTAAGAGCTTCCTACACTATATACAATGAATTAGGTTTAATTTTTTTTAAATGACTATTTTTTGCCTGCTTCTCTACTAATAATGATTTATTCATAGTTAGGGAGATTAATTATACCAACTCCAGAAATCTTATCAAGAAATTGTTATAAAATAAGTGTCCAAACATTGCAATAATTATACACTTCTTTCAAACTCTAGGAATTTACAAACACATTAGGATGAATTAATCTTATAAAACAGTGAAAGAATACAGTAGATAGAAATTCATTTATTTAAAGACTAACATTCGTTTTAAACAAAGAAGGTACTGCCAAGTTCTGAAAGCTGGAAGAGACTCAGAATAATACCAGGTGTGGCAAAAAAATTGTATACAAGTAGACACTTTGGTCAACGTTGCTCAAGCAGTAGTTCACCGTAATCAGAAGTGTCTGGATGCTGATGGTAACCACTTTGAGCACCTCTTGTAATCGCAGAAGTCAAACGTAACTTGTATTCATCTTTTGTTATAGGTATATATTGAGTATTACAATTTTAATACAGTTTTCCTTTCTTAAAATGTGTATACATTTTTTTGGCACCCTCTGTATATTTCACTTTCCCGAAGTTGTCAGACTTTGGGTTTTAGGTAGTATGTGGACATGTATTAAAGTTAGTTTTCCTTGTCTGCTTTCTAAATAAGAAAATCTCTACTTGATAACAGTGTATCTCAAACACTTGCTATCCTCTTCTTTTAACAGAGAAAGCAAGCTTCAAGTATCAGACAATTTGGGAACAATATCTAATTAAAAAATAATATGGTTTTGTCTTCTACTTACTTTTTTTTAAATTAAAAGGTTTTAAAGTTACCCTCTACTTATGATACTGGCTTTACATTTACAGTAGTGATGAAAAGTTTCCCTTCAAAATACATTTTTTAAATGAGTAGAACAAAAATATTAAATAATGATGTGTCATGTGAATATAGAAAACATCTGTAATATGTACTTAGTGGTATACAGATGCTATGAAAAAAATCATGAAGGGGTCCTTGAATTTTAGGAAATGTGATCATTTTCAAAAAAATGTTTTCTTTCCCGCTCTCAAATGAATGAACAAACAAACAAATATAAATAGGCCCCCTGTTTCAGTATAGAGAGTAATACTTAATAAAAATTGAGTATAGAAAGTAGTGAGTAAAACCAATAGAAAGTAATGGTTAATAACACATTCTCTGGAGGCAAAACACCTAAGTTTCAATCTTGGCTCTACCGCTTATTAGCTAAGTGACTTGGTAAATCACATATCTGTGCCTCGGTATTGTCAATGTAAATTAAGAATATGACAGCAACCATTTCATTTCAAGTTTCTATAAGGGTTAAATGCAAAAGTTTAACGCAGATAGAGCACTTAAAACACTGCTGGCACATAGTGTGTACTCAAAAATGTTATTTAGCTAGTTTCAATTTCACTATACATTACATATCTGAATTCCCTTTATGTTTACTGAAAAGACTGCTCAGTCTGTCTAATAACTATAATCCTGGTAAAGTGAATTAAAATTTCACAACTAGATTTATCCCATCTGGAATAAATTCTCTACAAATCTTAAGAAGCAAGACACATTAAATATTAATCTAACACTAATATCTTAAGGCCAGAGGGAAATAGAACTAAGAACAGCTTTTGTTAATGTGGAAAGGAAGGACAGTGCCTGAAAAAGTTAACACATCATATTGGGTACAACAGAGGGAGAGTTTCCTAAGAAAAAAATAGAGGTCCTCAGAAAGTAAGATCTCAAAGGAAGTACCTAATCTTCCTCAATTCCATAATAATGTCCAGAGTCAGGTCTACTTACAACTATGTACTAAACAGGCACAGAACTACTGGCAAGTATTTTTTAAGGTTTCCATATAATGAAAGAATCAAATATGGTACCTATCCCCATATAAAGAGAGAAACTACTGAAATACAGACTCGCCAATAGAACAGAAAAAACAATAATTGAGGTACAAAGACCTAGACTATGAGTTATCAACCCATAAATCTCATCTCTAGCCAGTTTTGTCTTGGAGAACTATCTAATAATGTGTTTCTAGTTGAACACATGCTATAGGCCTCTGATGGCAACCTCAGATCTGAACCCTCAGATCAGGGGTTACAGCAAGATAACTCCTTGACATGGATTTCTAAATATCAATTCTTTTTCCTTTCCTTTCTTTTTTTTTTTTTAAAAAAAAGGTAATAATTCTTCTTCACGGAAGAACACGACATGTATGCTATACTTCAGATGCTGGGATTGGAAGGAAAAGGGTTTTTTTTGAGAACAGAGAGCTAGTGTCCTTACTGGCCAGGAATCATTGGTGATCTATTGTCTGAACAGAACTTTAATTTTTATGGCCTGTAACAATGTTCACATCCCTTTTCCCAACATTAATAATTAACTATTTAATTATTTTAAAACAAGACATTTCATTCATGTCTCAATGAAAAGCATCAGGAGGCTTCCCATTCTGCTAAATTTTCTAGGAAAGAGCAAAAATGAAAAGAGTCTGCACAGATTTCACTTATTTGTTCCCTATCTCATTGCCTCCAAAAAACTATGTAAAGGCAGTTTTATAAGACTACACAAAATATGTAATTTTTTTTAAAAAAATAAGAATTAGAGGGAAGTAATCTTTCTGAAATCCCCTAACTCTACATCAAAGTAATCCTTGAATGATTATAATGAGAGACTCTGTAGCTCAGCAAAATATAGAAATTCATTCATGGTCATATGGTTAGTCTGTCAGATTTTCCCTGACAACTCATCCCTCACATTATTCTTCAAGATTCACTGCTATCATACGTTTTAGTTTCTATCACTAAGTACCTAATGGTCTTCACCTGCAACTGACGGTGGGAAAAAAACAAGATTTTCCTGAGGAAAGAGAGCTATATGTCGTTATTCTCAGTCATCCATACATTCCTTCACCACTGCTGGTTCTAACCATACTCAATGTACAAGCTATAGCTGTAAGAAGGCAAGTGAATGTGGTTGAGGATGTTGTGTAAATGCATATTTGATGAGAAAGATATAATTCCAGTAACAACAATGAATGGTTTGATGTCAGGAAGTAAATTGCTCAGCTGAAAACAATCTAAAAAGAAATGAGTAAGATTAACAGAGAACATTAAGTACCTTCTGTTGTTCCCGAGAGCATAACCTCACTATGTGGCCTTTCAAAAAGCCATAACCAACTCGTTCACCGTTTTCTTTATCAGTAGGAAAATACACTACAATTGTACTTTTCAAGTAAGCTTCTTTGAAAGTCAGATCATGTAATAGCATCAACTTGGGAAAAGTTTTCTATATTCCTACATTACTTTAAAAATGAAAAGCTGATGTTTTATTTTTGGGAAAGTAAAAGAACAGGAACGACTATGGCTTGTTTGCACTTTCACTATGATGAATGTAACAATAAGGGAGTAAACAATTATTTTTGTTTTTTTCTGCTCTTGCTATCCCATGAACTACTTTGCTACCTTTGTGCTTTTAACTGAAAGTAGCAACCACTTTTCAATAAACACCTTGTCCATTAATGAATGTATCCATTAAATTCTTATTTGACCATATTATAAAAAGAAACAAATCTCATTCCTTTCAAACATTTGACAATACAGTCATGTGCTGCATAATGATGTTTGGGTCAACAACGGACAGACGATGGTGGTCCCCTAAGATTATAATGGAGCTTAAAACTTCCTATCACCTAGTGACATCTTAGCCGTCAAAACATCGCAGCACAACGTATGACTCACATGTCTGTGGTGATGGTGGTCTAAACAAATCTACTGTGCTGCCAGTAATAAAAGTATAGCACATAAAATTATGTACAGTACATAATACTTGATAATGATAAATACTATGTTACTGGTTTATGTATTTACAATACTATGTTTTTAATTGTTATTGTAGAGTGTACTTTTTCTACTTATAAAAAAAATTTCACTATAAAAAAGTGTGCAGCAGCCTTATACACCTATTTACCATGCGTGTCTCTTGACTGCATCATTTCTCTTGTGCTTGATTTAAGCTCGTGTTCTTTTATAAATTTAGCGTTGCCTCAGTGTACAGTGGTTATCAATCTGCAGTACTGTACAGTAGTCCTAAGCCTTCCCATTCACTCACCACTCACTCACTGACTCACCCAGAGCCACTTCCAGTCCTGCAAGCTGCATTCATGGTAAATACCTTATATAGGTATACCATTTTTTAAATCTTTTATACTATCCTTTTACTGTACCTTTTCCATGTTTAGATACAAATACCACTGGGTCACAATGGCCTACAGTAGTCAGTACAGAAACATGCTGTGCAGGCTTGTAGCCTAGGAGCAACAAGCTATCCCATATAGTCCCAGTGTGTTGCAAGCTATCCCATCTAGGTTTGTGTCAGTAAGTACCCTCTACGATGTTCACACAATGACAAAACCACCTAATGACACATTTCTCAGAACATATCCCCATTGGTAGGTGGCGCATGACTGTATGTCAGAACTGACACATTAGCACATATCCCTTTGGCTATCAAATTATTCATTCAGCACACATCTCCTACACTTCCGCTATGTGCCTGACACTGCACTATTCACTGTGGAGACAAAGGGGCATTAACAGTAAGTACCTATCACCAAAGACATTAGAGTCTAGTAGAAGAAACAAAGAGACAATTACAAAATATATGAAAATTTAGGTATGTCTGAAACTTATTTGCAAAAGATTTCACAAAAAAATAGTAATCTGTATATGTATATAGAGAAAGGGAGAATAATAAGGCAAATATAGCAAAATGTCAACAACTGGTGAATATGGGTAAAGGGTATAGAGGAGTTTTTGTAAATTTCAAATAAAAAAAATTTTTGTTGGGGCCCCAAAGTATTAACACTTGACATGTACTGTCTACCAATACAATGAGAGGCAAAAAGTTAAAGGAAGACAAGCTATAAGTCAAATCTGCTAGAGAAAGACAACCACCCAAATAACTCATCCTTCTGAGTAGCATGGTTACTCATTAGGACAGAGGGCTCTATTTTTGACTGAACTACCTAAATAATGAGACATCATCAAAGTTTACAGACGTGACAAAGCTTATAGTGTCTTTAGTTGCACTGTTGTGGCTGCCTAGATATCCTGAATCGATTTAAAACATTTTCCTTTCATGGTCATTTTGACTTTGGGAAAGAGCCAGAAGTTGCACGGTGCCAGATCTGGTGAATAAGGTGGATGAGGACACACCAGAATGTTTTTTTACTGGACAGAAACTGCCGTACCAGAAATGATGTGTGACATGGAGCACTGTCACGATGGAGGATGAAGTAAAGACACTCACAAAAGAGGACTTCCAGAACTGCTTCAGAAAGTGGCAAGAACGATGGGTTAAGTGTATTCAAAGTGAAGGGGGTTATTTTTCAGGGGGATTAATGGCAATGTGTCTTTTACTGTAATAAATTTTTTTTATTTAAACATTCACTGTACTTTCGATCACATCTCGTACAACTATTAAAACGGATGGTTATGAAATATGTAATAACCTGGAAAATCCTTATTATGTTAAACAAAAAAGCGGAATCAAAAATGCATATTTATATTATCCATACAACTATATAAAAATTAAAGAAAAAATACTAGAAACAGTCAAAATATTAAAAGTGGTTATATATAGGTATAGATTATTAAAGATTATTTTTCTCCTTTCCACTTATACAAGTAATACTCAAATATAGTCTTCAGTATAACATATAACCTCTCCCATCAACAGTCACCCCACACCCGCTTATCTATCTTTGATAAGTTTGCTGCAATGTTTTCCTTAATTTTTAAACATAAGTAAATTATTTTATTTGACAAATATTTAAGTTAAATAGTAAATGGCACTTTTATAATAAAAAAATTTAAGGAGAAAAAAATCACCATCACCAAACTTCTACTTGATGTACTATTATATGACCATGAACAAAAAGTTCTGCTTCCTAATTTTATATTTTAATTAATTTCTTTAAACTTTAACACCTACAACTATTTTTGTTTTGGTTAAACACCTAGCATTTACAAACTAAGTGTTTGACATTCTATATAATAGGGGTTATTTTTCTTGAATGCAAAAGCCAATATTCATCTTTCTTGCTAATTTCAAATTTACTTAACTTTGTTGTTTGAAAAACAAAATACATAAATTGGGTTAATGTTCCCAAATCAGGGCACTTCACTTAAAACACTTTCCCTTTTTATTGTGATAACATGACTGATTCCTAGTGGGCAATACTCCTGCTTTTGGTTCAAAAGATCATAGCTGACCAAGATCTAGGTAACAATCTGAAATGCGGCTTTAAAGATCTTTGAGAAGTTATGCACAAATTCACTTCTCTTTCATCTAGATAGATGTACAGTGAAAATTAGAGATCTGGTTTTGCTTGCTTCTTTGTGAAACATAACATAGCCAATTCAGTATAATTTCCTCACAAAAGCTAATGACCTTGAGTAGATAGAAAGACTAAACGAAAATACTTTCTACTGCTTTCAGTTTAATGTTTAATCAACAAATCAAACAAAATAATCCAAAACTGAAGTATGGACTGATAAAATCTGTTGATAGAGTGAGAATTCTTGAGAAGTGCTCCATTTTCAATAAAACAATATATTTTTTAATTTTTAAAACTTTTTATTTGGAAATAATTTAAAACTTATAGAAGAGCTGCAAGAATAAGAACAGTATAAAGAATACCCATATACCTTTACCCAGATTCACTTATTGTTACCATTTAACCCCATTTGCTTTATCATTCTTTCTACGCATACACACGCACACGCACACTTGTGCACACATGCACTCATGCACATAATCTTTTTTGAACCATTTCAGGGACAGTCATATACATATATCATGGTCCTTTATTTCTAAAAACTTCTTAGAGTAGTTCCTAAGAATATGATATTCTGTTATTTAACCCAGTACTGTTATCAGCTTCAGTAAATTTAACATTAATTGTTTAATCACCTATTTTGCCAATTGGCCTAAAAATATCCTTTATCACATTTTGTTGTATCCAGTGTAGGAGTTTAGGTACTGCTTAGCTGTGAAGTATTTTTACCCTTCTTTAATCTAGATCGTTCCCACAGTCTCTTTTTCTTATATGACACTGATATTTGTGAAGAATACAAATCCTCTTTATGTACTAGAACATTCCTAGTTTAAGGTTTGTCTCATGTTCCCTCATGATTAGATTCGGGATACGCAATTCTTGGCTGAAATACAGTACTACATTAGTGACACTGTGTCCTCCTCAGGGTATCATGTCCATCTGCCCACCATGAGTAATGTTCCTAAACACCTGGTCAAGGTGCTGCCCAGTCTCCTCACCTTATAATTACTAATTGTTCCCTTGCAATATGCGGAAGACACTTTAGGACAATGCAAATACCCAGGGGCTCTTTACTGAAACTGTCCCAGATTTAGGATCCTTTGATGATTCTTGCCTGATCCAATCCTTATAGTGATGGCTACAGAATAATAACTTTCCAACTGCTGCACTCCTACATTTATCAGTTGGCACTTGGCCAACTGATTCTACTGTAAACAAATGCTCTCTCTTCTCCCTTCTCTGCTATCAGTACAGACTCATGAATTCATTTTCCTTCCAATCGCTTACAATTTATTACTGTAATTTTTTAGCACTCAAATTGTCTTGAATTAGCCAGTGAGAGTTCGTTCAAGCTGGCTCCTATGTCCTAGTGACAAGTTTCCACCCTATTTTGAGATATTTTTTCCTTAATTTCTAAGTGTTACGAGATGTTTCAGTTCTTATCTTGAATCTATCCTGCTCCAGTCCTAGAATAAGTCATTTTTCCAATGAGTTCAAATTCTTTTGAGTAGGGAGTAGTATCAGAGACTAAATCTGGGTGTCACGTATGCTCATTGCTACTGGCGTGCTTTTGCTTCTTATCCTTTTCAACACAAAGAGCTAAAGATATATGTAAGTATATTTCAGATATATATAAACACATACAAATACGTACATACACACACACACACACACACACACACACATATAACATACACACATATGTGTTATTTTTAAAGTCATAAGTCCATACCGATACCTTGAATTACAATCTATTCACATTAAGATTCTCTTGCCTTCCCTCATACAGAATTGTGTTCCTATTCCTTCAGTACGAACACTGGTTCCCAAGATCATCAACACATATATTCATTTCCTTAATCCTGTAATACAATACACCTATAGTTGTTTCAGAATTGTTTTGTCTACACTACTAAAAAAACAAACCTTCTAAAGAGTTCAGTATTTGTTCACAATTCTCCCCCCACATCTTACACCCCATCTCACCCAAAAGAGTATGTATATGTAATCAAATACTGTGTTTGTAAAATCCTTAGATTAGTTCTTTCTTTTTCCCTTAAGTGTGATTATGATATTTATGTGAAATACAATTGGGCTCATTTATTTCAGTTTGCTTTTAGTTTTGGTTTTTTTCACCCCTTCCCAGCCTTATTTATTTAATTTTCCTTTCTGCATGTGTATAACAGCATCATGATTCCAAAAGTCAAAACTACATGCAAAAGGCTATATATATACTCAGTGGACTGTTGCTCCTTCCTATATCCTTTCCGCTCCATTCCCTCTATGCATTATAAGGAACCAACTTCATTATTTTCTGGTTTATACTTTCTTTGATTTTTTAAGATAAGCTTCCTTAACAAAAGATAGCACACTATATATGCTTTTTATTTATCTAACATCACCTCTAGAAATCACTCCATATCAGTTCATAGAGATCTTACTTATTTTTGTTCTTCTAGCTGTACAGTTACTACTCCATTACATACATGTACTATAGTTTATTTCAATTAACTTCCTCTTCTTGGACATTTAGGTAGTTTCAAATAGTATGCAGTTACAAACAATACTGCAATAGATAACTACGCATATGTATTTTCGTACTGTTGAAAGTGTATCTTCAAGATAAATTCCTATAACTGAAGTGCTGGATAAAAGAGTAAAAACAAATGTAGTTTTCTTGAT
This sequence comes from Rhinolophus ferrumequinum, assembly GCF_004115265.2. Classification (NCBI taxonomy): domain Eukaryota; kingdom Metazoa; phylum Chordata; class Mammalia; order Chiroptera; family Rhinolophidae; genus Rhinolophus; species Rhinolophus ferrumequinum. The sequence continues at coordinate 29,192,973 of NC_046291.1, forward strand.
ATTGCCAAATTCCCCTCCATGGGGGCTGGAAAATATAGTATTTTGATTTACATTCACTTGGTAATATATGAATACCTTGCACATCCTGGTGCATGCACCTCTTTTGGATTTCAGGTGTTGGCTAGATGTAGTCTCATGATACTGGAACTCTCCTTCTCATTCCTGCCAAACCTGAATGTTCTTATATTATTTTTAATTTTGCAAATCTTTGGAGAAAAAAATTACGAGTTACTTTAACTACTTACTGAGTGGTGTTGTATCTGGAGGTGGAAAATTCTCAGTGAAGTTGACATTACACAAGTCTGTGCTACAGCAGCAGAAACGGTATGTTCCATTCTGAATTGAGGGAGGGGTGGTGGTTACTACACATTCTTCATAGTGACACTCCTGGGGATCTCCAATGTGAGACCAACATCCTACAAATTGATATGAATCTAAATAAATTAGGAGTCAATACGATAAACAAAACTAAAAGGAAAACAACAAACTAAGGAATAATTGCAATCAATGTGACAGAGAGTGTACACATAAGTTATAACACATTTGCAAACCAATAGGAAACATACATTTTTTAAATGAAAGAAAAATGGCAAAGTATAAACAGGCATTTCATAGGGGAAAGAAGCCACGAACAAAATGTATAACTTCATCATTAATAGAAGAATTATTATTAAAACAACAGTAAGATGTCATTTCTATATCTATGAAATTGTTCTAGGTTTAAAAAATAACAATACACAGTTGTAACAAGGATTCAGTAACACTCTCATACACTGCTGGAGGAAATGTAAGTGTATATAGCACTTCTAGCAAGGCACATGGCAGTTTTTATGAAGAGAGTTTAAAATATTCATGTTTTATAATCTAATAATTCTAACTTGAAGAATCTATTCCAAAGAAATAATCAGATAAAAACAAAGGTTTATGTAAAAAAGATCTTCACTGAAGCGTTATTTATTACAGTGAAAACCAGAAAACAACACAATGTTCAACAAAAGAGTAATGTGTAAGTAAATCATGATATGTATATACAACGAAATACTGTGCAGAGGAGAAGAATGTTTTCAAAATATATATAAAGACATGGGGAAATGTTCATGATATAATTTAAAATAGAAATAATTAGGTATAAAATTGTTTATACATTATTTTCCTAATTTTGAAAAAAAAGTACACACACCTATAAACATAGAGGTACATAGCAAATACATCTGAAGGGAATAAACTAATATAGTAAAAAGTTTTCAAGAGTATGGAATTGCAGACATTTCTTTTTCTTAGTTTCTGTATTTTCTAAACTTCATACAATAAGGATACATTATTAACATTACACTAAGAAAGATATTATTAACATTAAGCTAAAAATCAATTACCCTTTACAAATTAGGTGTTTGTGGATGAATATATAGATACTTTTAAATTTACGGTTTTCCAGGAGAAGGTTGTAATTTCCACCATGTCTTTTTTTAGATAAACTTCAGTTCCACGAAATACAAAGTTAATTCAGGTAGAAAAAGTATTACTTGCCTTGTTTTACAAGATTTATGTCCCCTTTTGATTTCTCCCAGAGGCCATAGCAGGTGCTACCTTTTGAACATAATATTGTTCCATTTTCATGAGAAATTCGACTCTCACCTATCCCAAGGTCTTGCTGATAAGGATCTTTAAATGCACATAGACGTTCTTGATTCTGAGAAGCTAAAATAAAAAAAAAATAGAAGACAAATTAATTTTATGATAATCTTTGCAAAACATTATTTATAAAATCTTTAAAAATCATTTAAAAACTTATTTATAAAAGAGTTAATTTGAAAGGTATTATAAATTTCCCTACTAAATCCCTAAAAAGGCTCAAATAAATTTGTGATTTTATATTTATTCAATAACTTCTTTCTCTTCATTAATTAATTTGTAACCTCCAAAGAAGAAGCAAACTTGAATACTCATTTCCCAAAAGCAATTCCCCTCTTACACAAATTATTTTTACCACTCTTTCTCCTATTAAATAATTTCATGTCCAAATAAAGAAGTAACATCATAAAAATGTCCATGTCTAAATTATCAAACCTCCAAAACAAAATAACAAGCATACAGGGATAGATAATTTGGGGAAATTCTACAGTACTCATTTATTACATTTTACACTCAGTTGTACAAAGCTAAACACACATCATTAGGCACCATAAATTAAGGATGTCCTCATCCTTAGTGACTATAAGTGGATACATGGTTTCCTTTGGGGGGGATGGCAATGTTCTAAAATTAGATTGTGGTAATGGTAGCACAACTGTAAATTTACAAAAAAAATTGTTCACTTAAAATAAGTGAATTTCATGGTAGATAAATTTATCTTAATATATCTGTTTTTAAAAACTAAAGCAGTAAGTAGGCAAAAAGAAAATGACTTTCTGTTATAAATGTATCAATATAATAGCCAGAAGAAGAAATGCTCAATAATCCCTTATAGTACAGTGACAACCCAATGTATGAGGTGTGATCAAACAATACGGTGAATGTTTAAATAAAAAAAATAATTATTACAGTAAAAGACACATTGTCATGAATCCCCCTCAAAATACTCCCCCTCGCTTCAAACACACTTATCCCATCGTTCTTGCCACTTTTTGAAGCAGTTCTAGAAGTCCTCTTTCGTGAGTGTTTTTAGTTGTGCTGTTGTGGCTGCCTCGGTGTCCTCAATTGATTCAAAACGTTTACCTTTCATGGTCATTTTGACTTTGGGGAAGAGCCAAAAGTCACACGGTGCCAAATCCAGTGAATAAGGTGGATGAGAACACACTGTAGTTTTTATTTAACAGAAATTGCCATACCAGAAGCAATGTGTGACACGTAGCCTTGCCGTTGTGATCATAAAATATGGTGAATGCTGCTGACAAATGCCATCCAATGGAAAGAATGGGGTCTTCAATACAGGAAGTGGGCTGTCTAACCTTAGTAACAGTGTGTGACAAGTTTCAAGTTGTTTGATGCAGTTAGTCTGGTGTGAGCTACAGTTGAGAGAAGGTGTGTTTTAAGGTGTGATGTAAATCATGGGTCACAAACAACACAGTAACATGAAATGGGCAAACAGTTTCATCCTCCATCACGACAATGCTCCATGTCACACATTGCTTCTGGTACGGCAACTGTTGTCAAATAAAAACATTATGGTGTGTCCTCATCCACCTTATTCACCGGATCTGGCACCCCGTGACTTTTGGCTCTTCCCCAAAGTCAAAATGACCATGGAAGGTAAACATTTTGAATCTATTCAGGACATCAAGGCAGCCACAACAGCACAGCTAAACAAAGAGGCTCTCGAAAGACACTCACGAAAGAGGCTCCTAAAACTGCTTCAGAAAGTGGCAAGAACGATGGGATAAGAGTGTTCAAAGTGAGGAGTATTTTGAGGGGGATTAATGGTAATGTGTCTATTACCATAATAAATTTTTTTAATTTAAACACTCACTGTATTTCTTGATCACACTGTGTACTTTCAATGTCAATCAATCTTTCTCCGTATAATCTAATTTAACTAATTTTAAGAGAACATTTGCCACATAATTTATCAACTAACAAACATTTACCAATATTGCTGAGAATAAGAAAGAAGTAGAAGGTTATCAAAAGCAACAGCTGATCTTTGTTTCTGAAAGTAGACTTTCCTAATGTGTTTGACTAGCCAGAATAATAGTATAACATACTTGGTCAATATATTCCTCATGGGCTTCTGATTTATTTCTTCATTTTGGGTGTGTATCTTATTTCCCATGTTTCCCCGAAAATAAGACCTAACTGGACAATCAGCTCTAATGTGTCTTTTGGAGGAAAACTTAATATAAGACCGGGTCTTATTTTACTACAATATAAGACTGGGTCTTCAGCCTGCCAGGTAGCTCAGGAGGTTGGAGCTCCATGCTCCTAACTCGGAAAGCTGCTGGTTCGATTCCCATATGGGCCAGTGGGCTCTCAACCAAGGTTGCCGGTTCAACTCCTCGAGTCCCGCAAGGGATGGTGGGCAGCGCCCCCTGCAACTAAAACTGAACATGGCACCTTGAGCTGAACTGCCTCCCGGATGGCTCAGTTGGTTGGAGCGCGGGCTCTCAACTACAAGGTTGTCAGTTCGATTCCTCGAGTCCCACAAGGGATGGTGGGCAGAGGCCCCTGCAACTAGGATTGAACACGGCACCTTGAGCTGAGCTGCCCCCCGGATGGCTGAGTTGGTTGGGGCGTCCTCTCAACCACAAGGTTGCCGGTTCAACTCCTGCAAGGGATGGTGGGCTGTGCCCCCTGCAACTAGCAATGGCAACTGGACCTGGAGCTGAGCTGTGCCCTCCACAACTAAGACTGAAAGGACAACAACTTGACTTGGGAAGAAAAAAAAAAGTCCTGGAAGTACACACTGTTCCCCAATAAAGTCCCTGTTCCCCTTCCCCAATAAAATCTTTAAAAAAAAAAAAAAAAAAAAAGACTGGGTCTTATCTAACATAAGACCCGGTCTTGTATTAATTTTTGCTCCAAAAGATGCGTTAGAGCTGATTGTCCAGCTAGGTCTTATTTTCGGGGAAACACGGTAGTATAGCTAATTCACTAGCCCCTTTGCACTGGAGATGATTTATTAAAATAATGTTTCCGAACCTACAAAACGAAGACCAAATTCTAGAGAAGAAATGAAAGAGCCAACAAATGTGTACCCAAAACCATTTAATACTCATAGACCTGTCATATTTATTATAACAGAAAGCACCTTCAAAGTATTGGGTTAGGTAGATAGCATGTTCACAAGTAGGTAATACAGATTTCTACTCCTCAAACATCTTATACATAGTCTGTTCGGACATAGTAATTACTGAATTCAGTAATCACAGATAATAATTACTGAAAAATAAATGTGACTTGATTTCTACAATGGTGGTTTTTAAAACCACTCCAGCTAGTCTTCTAGAAGATATTTACTAATATCAATTAAATGGCCAGAAAATATAATATAGCCTATTTATAAAAACTAATTCTAGGATATTAGCTTAATTGTGATTCTAACATTTTTTTCCCTGCTGGGGAATATTGGGGAACAGTGTGTTTCTCCAGGGCCCATCATCTCCAAGTCGTTGTCCTTCAATCTAGTTATGGAGGGCACAGCCCAGCTCCAAGTCCAGTTGCCGTTTTCAATCTTACTTGCAGAGGGCGCAGCCATATGGGAATTGAACCGGCAACCTTGTTGTTGAGAGCTCGTGCTCTAACCAACTGAGCCATCGGGCCACCCCTCCAGCAGCTCAGCGGCAGCTCGTTGTCTTTAATCTAGTTGTGGAGGGCGCAACTCACTGGCCCATGTGGAAATTGAACCGGCAACCCTGCTGTTCAGAGCTTGCGTTCCAACCACTGAGCCATCCATCCGCCCTGATTCTACCATATTTTTACCACATGTAATCACATATTCAAATTCCTTTAAAGAAAAGATTAATTATATTTACTACATTATCTTACATATTTAATCCTAATATTTCCTTAGATTATGCCCTAATTTGCAAACTTTACCAATTAGAGATTAAAACCAAATCAATTTCTACATCTAAAGTACATACAACACAAAGATTCGTACTTCAAAGATTCAAACTACAAACGAAAACAAAGTTTTGAATTATTCATAAATATAGGGAAAAACAGGATGAAACTAAGAGTAAACTAGGAAACAGTATAGCCTAGCATTATATTGTCACAGATCACATACAGAGGCCTTATCATTTACATGTAAGTGTTCTAAATTTGTCAACAGCTAGACAAAGTTTGATCAGTCAAGTATGGTCAATTGGGTCTTTTAAGGAACATTCTTAACCAGGTATAGTACTTAGACATGGATCTTAAAAAAAAGTTACTCTCCTCATTTTAAACAGGTGATATTTGGTTATAATAAACACTAAAACAATTTTGATTAACATAACTACATTAAACTGGAAATAATCTCATCCAAACTGCTGACAGAGGCATCTTCCTAAATGACAGAGCTGACTGTAGTTATTAAAATCTATTAGCTCCCTGATGCTCCTAGAATTAATCCAAACTCTTCAGTTCGCATAGAAGGCCCATGATAATCAAGACCAAACAGGGCTGCATGGTAACTTTTGTGGGCCTTAGGAACTTATGTTTTCATTGGCCCCTTCCTCCACAAAAAAAAATTTAGAATTATATTTTACAACTGCATTGTAGAAAGACAATATATTAATATTAGATATTAAAACATGTCCTTCAATCTAAATTTTTTTTCCTTCTCATTTTAAAATAAAACATTTTCATGGGCCTCCACAGATACTGTGGGTCCCAGGCCCTGCGCCTTCTGTACCTAACGGGTAAGTTGGCCCTGGGAACCAATCTACATTTTGCCAATCATCCCACTCACTCACCCATTCCCAGTTCCCACCACACTAATATGCCACAGCCTTTCCTGACCTTTACACATCATGTTCCCACTATCCTGAATGCCATTTTTCCTGTTCTTCACTGAAGTCTCTAGACTGTTAAATGATATGCTCCGCATCCCCACAGCTCTTCACATATCTGTTTTAACCCTGTATAGCATTATATTTTCTGTTTCCACGTATATCTCTCCCACCAAGCCAGAGGCTGACTTCACATGTTCCTATAGCAAGATCAGGTTTATTTAACTCATTTTGTACAGCACCAATCCCCAACGCGTTAAGGGAAGACAGTTTTCACATTTATTAGGTTGGTGCAAAATTGCAGTTTTTGCAATTATTTTTAACCTTTTAAACCGCAATTACTTTTGTACCAGCCTAATGCATGGATTCTACTCAATATCATATTCCCATTCAAAGATTACAAAATCTAGGTAACAATCACCTTATCCTTATACCGCTCTACAATAAATGAAGTAAAAATGACTAGAGATGCATGCTTGTTTGGGTGGTAGTTACATGACTATGCATTTGTCCAAACTCATAGGACTGACATCAAAAATGAGTAAATTTTACTTATGTAAATTTTAAAAATAATTAGGTACAATTATTGAATATGTATCAGTGGATTAATGTATCAATTCATTGCACATATAATTGAATTTTTAAAAGAGACTTCTCTACCTTAGGAAACTAGAAAAGGGTAAATTAAAACCAACCTAAGCAGAAGAAAAGAAGTAATAAAAATTACAGCTGAAATCAATGAAAGTGAAAACAGGAAATCAATAGAAATAAGAAATCAACAAAACCAAAAGCTGATTCTTTGAAAAGATCAATAAAATTGACAAGCCTCTAGCCAGGCTAACTAAGACACAAAGAGAGGACACAAATTACTAATATCAGAAATGAAAGAAGAGACATTGGTACGGAGCCTTGTGAACATTCAAAGGATAATAAAGAAATACTGTGAAAATCTCTTTGTTCACAAATGTGTTGACCTAAGTGAAATGGACCAAATCCTTTAAAGATACCATCTGCCAAAACTCACACAAGAAAAAGATAATTTGAATAGGCCTATATCTATTGAAGAAATTGAATCAATAATTAATAACCTTCCAAAACAGAAAGCACCAGGCCTAGAAGGATTCACTGTCAAATTATATCAAACATTCAAAGTTAATTACTTTCTGAAAATTGACAGGGCAAGGTTTAAAAAAAATTAAGCCTATATAATAATCCTAGAATGTCAAAATCAATTCAAAGTTGAAAGTATAGAAATGTTCTATACTACATTTCAAAATATGTATCTTGGTAAGTAGAAATTTTATAACTTTGGTCAAAAATTTTACCCATCTCAAAAACAAGCTAACCTCCCTAAATTATAGCAAACTTTTGCTGTCTTGGGAAAGAAAAACATTATACATTTAACTGTTAAATGGAATTATAACTGGTTTCTTGGTGATCCTCCCAATAATCCTAGGAGATTATCATTTCAATTTTCACAAAGAAGGAAACTAAGTCATACATAGGGGTAAGAAGTTATCCCAAATCACCCAGTTGTTCGATATCAAGGTAAAGATTCAAACACATACATGTCTGATTCCAAAATGCCTGCCAATTAGATATTTGGTCAACTTAGAAAATTTAAAATTTTTATTTTAATCCTTTTTTCTTTTGAATTTCTAATTATTTTCAATTTTTGAAATTTCACAGTTTACAATTGCAAAAAGCCAAAGATATAAAGAGTGATCATCTCTGGGTGGACAAGATTGAATTAACAACAATAATTTATAATAAATAAAAACAATTATAATAATATATACTGTAATAAAAGTTATGTGAATGTGGTCTCTCTCTCTTTCTCTCTCTCTCTCTGAAAGTATCGTACTGTACTATGCTTACTCTTCTTGTGATCACGTGAGGTGATATGCCTACAAGATGAGAAGTCAAGTGAAGGGCGTAGGCATTGTGATGTAGCATTAGGCTACTAGTGACCTTCTGACAATATGGCTACTAAGTGACTAACAGGCAGGTCGCATATAAAACATGATACCCTGGACTGGGGATGATTTACATCCTGGGTGGGATTGAGCTGGACCATGCAAGATTTCATCATGCTACTCAGAACGGTGTGCAATTCAAAAGATACGAATTGTCATTTCTGAAATTTTCCATTTAATATTTTCAAACTGCAGTTGACTGCAGGTAACTGACACCACAGAAAGCAAAACCGTGGATGGGGGGAAGGGCTACTGTAATCAACAGAATTAAAGATGGCAGGTAGATTTTTGGAAATGAAGAGATTATGAAGTACTTAAAAAAAAAACTGACAGTATAAAAACACAGTAAAAAAAAACACAGTATAAACTAAACTGAGATCCACAATTTGACTATGTCATTTCCTTGTTCGATTTTCATTTCCAAAATCCTTAGGATGGTGTATAAAAACCTGCACAATCTAGCAACTGCAAATCCCTCTAGTTTCATGCAGACAACAGGCATACAGTATCATTCATTCTCTTTCTCACCTGGGAGCTTTCATGCATTCTCTTCCCTTTACCTAGAATGCCTTCTTTACTTAACTCCTATTCATCTTAATATTTCTTCTTCAAAGATTCTTTCCCTAATCACCAGTGAGAGGGGAACCCCTATCCTATGCTGCATAACATTTTATACTTCACGCAATTTCTATACTTCTTATTACTTACAATGTGCATGGGCTTATTCACCAAATTGTAAGCTCTGTAAGAGCAGGGGTTGAGTTCTTGTTCACCACTATGTCTTCAGCACATTCAATATATGTTTGCTGAATAAGTGAATGACTGATGAGTTATCTTCCCCTATTTTTGGCCAAGGATTGGAAGTATTATTACCAGAACCCATCTTTTTTTTTAATGAAAAAAGGTAGGGCACACCAGTGAAACGAAACACTATGTCCACGCAAAACCTACTATTAATATAATAGTAGCTTTATTGACAATAGCCCCAAAATGGAAACAATCCAAGTGTCCATAAACTGGTGACTGGATCAACAAAATGTAATATATCCATATAATACTACTGAGAAGTAAAAGAAATAAACTACGATACATGCAACAATATGGATGAATTTCAGTACCGTTGTGCTAAGTGTTTAAGACACTACACAGAACATACATGATTCCATTCATATAAAATACTAGAAAATACAAAGTAATCTGCAGATCAGTGGTTGGCTGGTGCTAAGAGCAGAGGGCAAAACAGACCACAAAGGGGCAGGGGCACAAGGAATACTTGGTGTGTGATGAAAATGTTTTATCTGCTGGCTGTGGTGGGGGGTTTTCACAAGTATTATCAGTCATAAAAATTTATCAAATTGTACAGTTTAAACACATGCAGTTTATACCTCAACTAAGTCCATTTTTAAAAAGGCAGGAACACAAGCATAAAGCTGAACAAGAACAGGACAACATAGTACAGAGGAACTTTCATGCATGTTGTGAACAAATGATACATGCAGATGTTTAACTGAGTCACAGAATCTTGTGCCTAATCTATAATCCTCTTAAAACCAGGTTCTAGAAATGAATATAAATTTTCCCTTAAGTTTTGTTGGCAGGAATTTTTTTTTAAGACCTTCACTGTTTCTCTAAACAACCTAAGAGTCACATAACACCCATTTTTCAGTAGCTGTAATACATTTATCTGTACTGGAGAAGTCTAAATGCCTTATCTTTACCCTGGAACAAAGTTCAGGGACTAATTCTGGGTATGCTGTGTGTTAGGCTTCTGTTTATCTAAGTGTCAAAATGAACTATCTAAAATAAACAACACAGGAACCTTGCAGTAATGGGGCAAATAACTGAGTAACTGAAGCAACAGTATCCCTTTCCTAGAACACAAATTTCTTAGGATAAACACAACTGAGATTTCAGAGTATCACTACAATTCTATTATGAAATTTACAAAGGACAGAGTGTCTTAACCTAATAGAAATGTCCCTATAAAATTGGGTGTAAACTCAAATTTCTAAATTCAATTATAATAAATCAGGCAGGGAAGTTCCTTATTTTTCTAATCCTTTGAAAAATGAAATAATTACCCCTTAATTTACATATTTCTACATCCAGATTACAACAGATTAAACTGTCTTTCTGCTGAGCATTCCCATAATGTCAAAGAGAGAGCAGAGTGGGAAGATTACAATCTTCATAAAGTGCCTCTTTAGGATGTTTCTGAATTCGATACTATGTCCCTGAAACCTCCCTAGGGTTGAGTGATTCACTGGGAGAACTCACAAGACTCGGTATATCATTGTGCTCATGACTATAATTATTACAGCAAAATAACACAAACCAAAATCAGCAAAGGGAAAGCCATATGTAGCTATGTCCAGAGAAAAGCAAGTACAAACTTCCAAGAGTTTTCTCCCCATGGAGTCACACAGGATGCACTTAATTCCTCCAACAGTACATTGTGACAACCCGTGTGAAATGCTGTCTAACCAAGGAGGTTTATTAGAGACTCGGTGTCCAAAGTTTTTAATGGGGAGCTGGTCATATAGGTATCCTCTGCCTAACACATACCAAAATTCCAGACTCTCAGAAGAAAAGGAGGTGTTCGACATAAACCATATTGTTTATATAAACAGTTTAGGCATAGTAAACAGCTCTTATTGGTTATGAAACAGTAGGAACACTCCCAAAATCCAATTTCTCAGATGCCAGTCAAAGACCAATCTTGTAAGCAGATCTTTCTAAGGGTAGAAACCTGCTGTGTTAACTCTATTTGTAGAGATACCTAAAGAGAAAGGCAACCAAAAGCTGATTAAAACACACACAAATACACATATACTCTCAACAATTCTGAGCTGACAAAATATATCAGGTAATCCAAGCTCTCCCAAACAGCAATGAGATACATCATTCTCCCCTAATTCACAGCAACAGTAAACCATAGAAAAGCCCGGAAGTCAGGCCCAAGCCTCCAAGAGGCTTACATATCTTGGGGCCTGCTACAAGCAGTCACTAAAGAGTCAGTCAAATATTTATTAAATGCCTTTTATAAGCCAGGCACTGTTCTAAATCTGGACACATGGTGGGAATAAGATACAGTTCATATATATATGACATAATAGACAGTGCACCAAGTCTCAAAGTTCTTACATTCTAGTAATAGAAAGAGACAAGTTATAAAACTGTGCGGGGAACTGAGCGAGTCTCCACAGTGCCACCCTGGTATGCAGATTATTTTGAGCCGAAAACAATTAAACCTCAACAAACTCAGGAAGAGTTTTTTTTACCTCCCTCTCTCCCTCTTAAAGACAGTCAGATAAAAAAACCTGTTTCGGGAAAGGAAACAGCATTAGAAATTAAAAATTACTAGAAATTAAAAACTATTGTAAAAAAGATAACAATAAATTATTGTGCATACTTAATTATGTAGAATTCTCTCACCTGTGTATTAATTTTCAAGTTTAAAATTCTTTATATAAATTATGTTTGTATATCTTAAAGGCTATTTATAAAAAAGACAGATACTATCTTGAATTATTTGGTGATGGAATGTAGGAAGGATGTCACATTTACTTTTAAACATGTCTAATTCACTAAGAAAGTTATTTGTTTTTTTTTAAATATTAAAAGCATTAAGTTACACTTCTAAATGGAGAGCTAATTCTAAGGGTAAAGAGGGTGAATAAAAGAATAGATTGTTTGATCCAAAGTTATATTGATCACATTTCTAGTGCTCTAAAAAAACACTGACAATCTCCACAAAAACATTTCTACTCAAATGAGTCTCACACAGAACACACTAATTAAAGTTACACACTAACAAAAATCATGATAAAATTACATATATAAACATAAACACAAAAAACAACTCAGGCAAGCATGTGGAACAAATGGAATTCTCACACAATGCTGGTAAAAATGGAAAACAGTACAGCCACCTTGGAAAAGTTGGGCAGTTTCTTATAAAAGCAAACATATACTAACCATGTTACTCAGTAATTTCCCTTCTAAGTACTCCATGAAATGAAAACATATGTTCACACAAAGACTAGTATACAAGATATTCATTCACAGCAGCATTATTCACAATAACCTAAAAAATACTACTCAACAATAAAAAGGAATGAACTACAGATAATGCAACATGGGTAAATTTTAAAAAACATATGCCAATGAAATGAGTCAGACAAAACACTACACACTGTACAATTTTCTACATATATATACATATATATATAAACAATAAAACATGGTATAATGGGGAAAACACTGAACTGTGAATCAAAAGAACAGGTCTTCCTAATGGTATAATGGAACGCAGGTTTGTTTTGTTAAAAAGCAAAAAGCCAAACTTACATAATGTTACTCTATCCAGGTTTTCTTTTTAGTTTATTTTACCATCACACTAAATTTCCAGAGACTTGATGTATTTGTTTCTTTTTTTAAAAATGTTATTAGTTGTATTTGCTTCCTTTTTAAAATTTTGATTAGTCTCCCCCTACCACACTTTATAAAGACTATTTTTTAGAGCAGTTTTAGGCTGACAGCAAAATTGAAAGGAAGGTACGGAGATTCCCCACATACCTGCTGTCCCCACAATGTGTAGGCCCCCTCCCGGCCCCTGCCCCCACGTTATCAGCATCCTCAGCAGAGTGGGACATTGTTACAACTGACGACCTGACACATCACAGTTGCCCAAAGTCTACAGTAAACCTGGCGCACATTCTATGGGTTTGGACATACATGTAATTAATGACATGTATTCATCGTTATACTATCACACAGAGTATTTTCACCACCTTGAAATGTTGGCTTCTACTTTATTCTATTTTCTCCTTGCCTGACTTTTTAAAACTATTTTATTTTACTGTTTTTACTATAATCCATCTGTCATTTATTTGTCTGTATGATATGAAATGAGACTTTTTAAACTTTTACATAAAAGCAAACTAATTTTTCCATTCCCATATGTTAAATAATCTTATCTTCACCACAAAAACAAATAAACAAGCAAATCTGCCTCCAGAAAAAAAAAAAAAAAAAAAAACAACCGTAAGTCTTCTGGTCCTATCTCTGTCACCAATCAGGTTACAAAGTTACTTGAAATAAAATAAGTAATTTCTCCAGGTTTCACTCTAAAAATAAAAATATCTGCTAAATTAAACTTTCTCTAAAATATATAACACAATATCTAGGATTATATATTCTAAAAATTTATTCAAGCATACAAGTCATACGTGCCCCAAAAATCTCTATTTCAAAAGTAAACTTTCTAAAAATATATACATAATGAGACACTTTGCCTCTATTCTATCAATCTAAATTCAACCTTACTGAGGAAAAACTTTTCTGAAAATTATTTAGCAAGATTTTAAGGCAAAAACCTATTTTTCTTATTTGAAAGATTAAAATTTTGCTGAGCAAAGTTAAATATTATTGCAAATAAAATAACAGCAAAAATCTAGACTGATTATAAAAAGTATATGAACACAAAATTATAGTGTACTTCTTTCTCTAAAGCAGTGAAGTTCTCAACCAGGGGTAATTTTATCCCCCAGGGGACATGTGGAAATGCTTGGAGTCAATTTTAGTTATCACAACTGCCGGTGGTCATGCCACTGTATCTGTGGGTAGAGGCCAGGGATGCCGCCAAAAATTTTACAATGCACAGATAGCTCCCCCCATACGCAAAAAATTATCTGGCCCAAGATGGCAATAGCGCCAAGGTGAGGGTGAGTGAGAGAGTGAGAGTGAGTGAGAGTGAGTAGAGAGAGTGAGTAGAGAGTAGAGAGAGGAGAGAGAGAGAGAGAGAGAGAGAGAGAGAGAGAGAGAGCGCTGCTCTAAGGGTATTACAATGCGATACATATATCAACAGTAGAAATATCTCCTGTTTGGAAATACAAGTAAACACAAAGGCATATTCTTTCTCGCACCAATCTTGAAAAATCTTTTTATGTGATACATCCAGGAAATAACAATAGTATCCACTGGGATGGCTATAATGAAAATAAAAAACAATAAAAAGTGTTGACAGGGATGTAGAGAAATTGGAACGCTCATATATATTGCTGGTGGGAATATAAAATAGCTCAACTTCTTTCAGTCTGGCAGATCCTCAAAAGGTTAACTCTATGTTTAACCTTTTGTAATTGTTCATAGCAATTGCTATGGTCCAGCAATTACTCTCCTAGCTATATATCCAAGAGAACTGAAAACATATATCCACATAAAAAATTGTACATGAATGTTCAAAATAGCATTAATCATAAAAGAAAAAACTTGGAAATGACCTAAATCTTTATCAACTGATGGATAAATAAAACGTGATATACCCATACAACAGATTTTTTTGATAATTAAAAAAAAAAATACAAATATATGGTGATGGAAAGAGAACTGACTCAGGGTGGTGCACACACAATGGGATTTATAGATGATGTATTACAGGTGCAATTGTACACCCGAAATCTATGTAACTGTCATGCGGGGCGGCCTGCAGGGCCTCTGGTCCCACTTCCCACATAAGAATGCAGGATATGGCGAGACCAAATAGGAACACCCACGGAGCCATAGATAGGGGAGTCATACCACTATATTCTCTCTGGCCGCTGGGCGAGACACATGCAGTAGTAGCCACACGATCCGCAGTCCGCCATTCACTTCTCTGCCTATCAACCAACCAACCAACCAATCAACGCAGCCCTGCGGTTACATCAGAGCCAATTGGCTAACCAGTTACAGCTGATAGCCAACCAATCACAGTTGATGGTCATTCACTACCCGAGCCAACATCTCCCCAGGCGAGGCCAAGAGCCTGGAAACTGCTCTCTGGGACTCTGTCCCCACAGTAACTTTACTAACAATTGTCATCCCAATAAACTTTAATTGGAAAAAAAAAAAATGAAGTACTCATATGGTCTCTCAAAGGACCCCAAATAGCCAAAACAATCCTGAGAAAGAAAAACAAAGCTGGAAGCCTCAAACTTCCTTATTACAAAATATTGCAAAGCTACAGTAATCAAAACAGTACGGTGCTGGCATAAGACAGATATATAGACCAAAAGGACAGAATAGAGAGCCCAGAAATAAACCTTCACATATGTTGTCAAATGATCTTGAGCAAGTCATGCCAAGACTACACATGGGGAAAGAGAAGTGTCCTCAATAAATGGTGCTGGGATAACTGATTCTCTAAATGCAAAAAAAAAAAAAGAAGTTGGACCCTTCCTTATCTTACACCATATACAAAAATTACCTCAAAATGGATTAAAGACCTTAAAATTAAGGCTTGAAACTATAAAACTCCTAAAAGAAAACAAAGGGGGAAAGATTTGTGACTTTCGATTTGTCAATCATTTCATACATATGACACAAAAGAACAGGCAACAAAAGAAAGTATTGACAAATGAGACCCCATCAAACTAAAACTTCTACCCAGCAAAGGAAACCATCAGAAGTGAAAAGGCATAAGAGAAACAGAATGGGAGAAAATATTTGCAAATCATGTATCTGATAAAGGTTAATATCCAAAATATAGAGAATTCCTAGAACTCAACAACAGCAAAAACCCCAAATAACTCAATTTAAAAATGAGAAAAGTATTTAAATAGACATTTCTCCAAAAAAGATATACAAATGACCAACAGCATTTGAAAAGATGATCAACAAAACTAATCATCAGGGAGATGAAGATGAAAACCACAAGATACCACCTCACACCCAGTATCAATAATACCAATAATAACAATAAGTGTAACAAAGGATTTGGAGAAATTGGAACTGGGGAATTGTTGGTAGGAATGTAAAATGGTATACCACTATGGAAAACAGCATGGACTTCATCAAAATTAAAAACTTTAATGCTTCAAAGTACACCACCCAGAAAGTGAAAAGACAATTCACAGAATGAGAAAAAAATTGCAAATTATGTACCTCATAAAGGACTACTATCCAGAATATAAAAAGAACTCTACGAAAATGACTCAGCAATTCCACTCCCAGGTATATACCCAAGAGATATAAAAATATATGTTCACATAAAACCTCATACATGAATATTCATGACCACATTATTCATAATAATCAAAAAGTATAAACAACCTAAATGCCCATCAATTAATGAATGGAAAAACAAAATGTGATACATTCATAATGGAATATTAGGCAATAAAAACAAATGTTACTAATACATGCTACATGATGGATGAACCTTGAAAACCTTATGCTAACTAAAAGAAGCCAGACGCAAAGGTCATATATTCTATGATTACATTTATATGAAATGTCCAGAATAAGCAAATTCTTAGAGGCAGAAAGTAGATTGACAGTTGCCAGGGGCTGGGGGAAGGAACGAATGAAGAACTATTGCAAATGAGTATGGAACTTCTTTTTTGGGGTGATAAAAATGCTCTTAAATTGATTGTGGTGACAGCTGAACAACTCTGTGAATATGCTAAAATCAACTGAATTCTGCATTTAAATGGGTGAATTATAAGGTATGTAAAATATTTCTCATAAAGCTGTTACAGAAAATAATATCACATGTGAATAAAATCTGTAATATATAACAAATTAAAATTTATTTGCAACAATTGAAAATAAAAGAGGAAATTATATGAACAGTCAGTTGAAATTCCTGAAGAGGTAAATTTAAGGTTTTTGAGGGAAGCCCCAAAAGAGATATTAATTTACTAAAAAGAAGAATTTTCCATTTGGATAATATAAGAAAGCATGGAAATAAGAAAAAACAAACTGAGTGAAGCACAATTCCTACTACAAGATAAAATATTTTGCAAGGGCTAGTAAAGAATTTTAGTCATGTTTCTTACAAAATTGCCAGGTTCAACAAAGCCAATTCAGGGTGAGATTATTTTTAGTACAACTGAAGAAACTATACAAAAAGAATACACCATTTTCTAGGAATAGGACCATAAATAAGTTAGAATTACAAAATATTACTTGGAAAGAATCAGAGAAATCAAATTTTCCATAAAAAAGCAAGAATTCATGCTTCATGAAACATCTCTAATAAATGATCTATTATACTTAACTGTTTTCAGGAGGTTGCTAATTCAAAAGATAGGCCATGCACTGTTGCAAATCACAAGGCCAAGAAGCAAATGAGATGTCTTTATCAAGATAAAATAGATTTTTCATGAAAATGGCCAACTTATCACTATTACCAATGATGTGCCATTTTATAGTTAACTTACAACAGTGGAAGAAATGGTTTTTGAGTCATAACCTAGAACACACATACAAGAACATATAAGTGAAACAAAAATTTCATGAAACAATACTTGTTCTTATACTATGCGCAATGTACTGATAATTTCTATTTGTTTGTTGTTGTTGTTTCACAGCCCACAGATAAATCAGAAGCTCAGAGACAAAACTCTCCCAAACCACAATAGAAGTAGAGCTCAGTATAAATTTTATCTTTTTTAATGAAAGCACAGCAGTTAATATGGATTCATATTGCTCTCAACACATTGGCTAGGTTAATTGCAACTGACTTTGCCCTTACCCTCTTTTGCGCGGTAGCTGTATTTTGTTATTCAATTACAGTTGACTCCCATCCCAGTGCTCATTGCTAAAGAACTTGGTGGGGCAAGTAAGGGTGTGGGGGGGGTGATCTTCCATTCCCTGCACACAGACAACACATATGCCCATACACAGAGGCTGGATGATGGACTAGAAGTGATACTTCTTTCAACTAATTTGTACATACCTGCTGTCTATGATTATAGCTATAAAATCTGCGTAACGATGTCTACAAATGTTCCTGAGAATGAATGCAACTAGTTATCAGTTTGGGAAATACAAGTTCACTTACAAATAATTTCTCTCACTTATATTTTCTCCCTATTTGCAACATCTTACCTCTGTCTCTAGATTACTTTTCCTCAGAAAATGATAAATTTTAGCCTTTGATAAAAATTCAATGATTTATTCTAACAGGAAGAAAAATATTAACAACAATTGAAATGCCAAGACGTTCATTTAGGGTAGGCCCAGACCCTACAGTAGAAAACCTCAGGACCTAAGCGATCCCACTCAGGAGAACGTTATCACAAGAGCATCGCTGCTAATCCCTTCCAGAGCTGCTTCCTGTCCTCTGCTCTACCACAACCACAGAACTAGACCAGGGGTGTCCAAAATGCAGCCCACGGGCCAATTGCGGCCCGCAATCCATTTTTAATTGTCCCGCAGCAAATTCCAAAAATATATTTAGTTTACTTAAATAAACCAGGTGAGGCAATACGTACTTCACCTCGAGTGAGTGGCCCAGCTGTTTGTGTATTTTACCACATGTGGCCATTGGTGAAAAACGTTGAAAAAAGTTTGGACACCCCTGAACTAGACAATGCCTCTCATGAACTGAGCTTTAGGCTTAATCTGCTCCAGGGGTTCTAAATCTAAAGGCTTCAAATTGTGATTCAGGTGAATATGTACTTTTTTTATGGGAAATGCCCATAACTTTCATTTCAGAGGAGAAATTGTGGAGGCACGGCAGATACTGTAAGGAAACACGATGGATATCGCATCATCTAGCAAAGCTGTCTGCTGTCCAGCAACCACACATTTCCTCAAGGAAAAGAACTAAGACTTTCATCCAGTTAAAACCACTGCAACTTCCTCAAAGAACAGTTATTAGGTAGAACATACAATATCAACAAAGTTCACCATGAAAGACACAAAAAAGAAGCATCAATTCAGGCTAGAGATAGTTCATCTAAAATATGAAAGTACTGGAGCAGCTGGATGGCTCAACTGGTTAGAGCGTGAGCTCTGAATAACAGGGTCGCCGGTTCAATTCCCATATGGGCCAGTGAACTGCGCCCTCCACAACTAGGTTGAAACCAACGAACTGCTGCTGAGCTGGTGGAGGGGCAGCCGGATGGCTCGAGTTTTCAGCAACAAGGTTGCCAGTTCAATTCCCACATGGGATGGTTGGCTGTGCCCCTGCAACTAAAGACTGAAAACCGTGACTGGACTTGGAGCCGAGCTGCGCCCTCCACAGCTAGACTGAAGGACGACGACTTGGAGCTGATGGGCCCTGGAAAAACACACTGTTCCCCAATATTCCCCAATAAAACTTATTTTTTAAAAATTAAGTAATAAAATATGAAAGCACTGTTCATAATACAGATTACTGGATGCACCAGTTGAAAAGCAATTTGTCTGACTTATAACGCCGCTATTATTGAAAAGACCAGTCTCTCACGTGCCAGGAATTTAGGCGAGTCCAAAGACATTACTGGATTTTGGCAAGAACTTTAGGCAACTTTGTTCAAAAGACTAGATTTTTTAATAATTCAGAGTTACCTTCAATCCTATTAAATTTCTTCACTGCCATTAAAGATATTGATATGGATGACTATTAGTTTCCTAAGGCTAGCATAAGAAATTACTATAAACCGAGTAACTTAAAGCAATGCAAATTTACTGTATCACACTTCTGGAGGCAAGAAGTCCTAAATCAAGGTGTGGGCAGGGCCACACTCCCTCTGAAACCCGTAGAGGAGAATCCTGCTCTGGCTCTTCTAATTTCCAGCCAGCAGTCCTTAGGTCTTCCTTGACTTGTACATGGCACCACTCTAATCTCTGCCTCTGTGATCACACTGCATTCCCTCTGTGGGATTCCATCTTCACTTTTTCTTATAAGGACACCAGAGCCATATTGGATTTGGGCCCACACTGATTCAGTAAGACCTCACCTTAACTTGAATGATTACTTCAGCAAAGACCCTATTTCCAAATAAGGTCACATTCACGGGTTCCAGGGGTTAGGACTTCAAAATGCCTTTTTGGAGATACAATTCAACCCACAATAATAACTATCTACTAAAATTGTCATCCACAAGTTTAATTTTATTTGTAATTAGATGTTTATACACCCATTTTACTACAAGGATTACAACATAAGATTGTTATAATTCTGTATGCAGTGATCACTATCCCTAACCCTAGCACATTCCTGCCCTTTATAAGACAGTAACCAGAATTAAAAAGGAAAAATTACCCAATTTTCTAAAAGGTTCCTGAATTAATGAATATTTTAAGAGTAAGTAGAAGCTTATCTATATATCTTTAATGTAAGCAAACTGTGTTCCAACAAAACATCTTAAAAGAGTGACTTTCAAATCGAATTCAATGGACATATTTTAGCCCTAACTTCCATTAATTGCCCCTAAGACATTTGTATTAATAACCATACATTCCTCCTCCTTGACTTTTAACCTGAATTTTAAATCTCAATTTTCTTATCTGTCTGGCCACTTCTTAGTCTATTTTTCAAGCTCCTCTACCACCTCTATGGACTTCCTAAATGTTGGTAATCTCCAGGGTTCTATTCTGAACTCTTTTTCTATTCACTTTACACTCCATACCTTGAACAACTCACTAGCTTCAAATACCAGCTGTTCACTAATGTCTACAAATCTCAAACTTAAACCTTTTTCCTGAGCTCCAAATTAGTATATCAAACAACTGTCCAGATATTTTAACTTGATAATTCACAACCATCTCACACTCAAAATTTCCCAAAATGAATTCATCATTTACCCTCTCTTTCCATTTTCTAACCTGTTCTTCCTCTTGCAAATGGAGGATGGGAAGGGTTGTGGGGAGGTAAAGGGGAGGATGGTAACTGAGACGTAGTACAGTGTTAAGATTAAGAGCACAGGATTTAGAGCCAGATGGTATGGATTTAAATCTTGGCCCCAGAGTTACAAGTTGTGTGATCTTGTGGTTTTAGCAATATGTTTCTAAAAGCAAAAGTTAAGCCAACTTTTATGATATGATATCACTAGTCTCTACCTGTCTATTCTCTCATCTTCCCCCTGAAATTCTCATCTTCTTGAAACATTACTCAATCCAGAGATGTTCATGTTACCTACTCCTCATGATTTCACTTCCACCAGGAACCACCTTCACCACCTAAATGACAATTCCAATGAAAATTACATTACCAATAGCCCTATAGAACCTGATGTTCTAATAAAAAATGAAATTTACACATAAACCTTGCTTGCCTCCAATCTAGCAAAGCCACACTTGAACACCCTAGACAGCTGCTACCTTACCAGCTGGCAGATGGCTATAATTTCAGCCTCGCTGCGCTATGGAATATGGGCAGGTCAAACTTCAAAGAAGCAAAGTACACAGAACAGCTAAGAATCACTTTATCACTTTAGTTTAAGAAAAAACAGATCTGCTGCCTTTGGTGTGTTTTTAATTAAGGTGAAAACTTGCAAAGCAAATGCCAGAACTGTATGATAAAATGACTTTGAATACTTTAAGATTAGAATCTGAGAAACAGAACAGATGTACACATCTGTTGCACATTAGATAACATTTAATCTAGGATCATGTTAGATTTAAAATTATAAAAATCATAAAATGAATAGTCAACATAGACTACAATTACAGAAAGAATGAGAGAGGCCATGACTTATACTCAATTCATAATTATTTATGCTGATGCAAGGTTTTTCCGTATCAGCACTTCTGGCCTTTGGGCCAGATAATTCTTTATCGTGGAGGTTGTCCTGTCTGTGTACTGCAGAAAATGTTTGGCAGCACCCCTGGCTTCTATCCAGTAAATGCTAGTAGCATCCTCTAGTTGTTACAACCAAAAATGTCTCCAAATATTGCCAAATGTCCTGGGTACAAAAATCACCCCTGGTTTAGTAATACTGTGCTAATAAAATGAAACATCATGATATAGAATAACCTAAAATAACCAATAGGAAATAAGTCATTACCTGATGTTAGATATTACTTTCTACTTATCTGTGAATTTAGGGAACACTTGTGATCTGAAAATTGACAGTATTTTAAACTATAAAATGACAACAAATCCTAAAATAATTTTCTGACTGCATGAACACTTAACAAGCCATCTCTTCCTGAAAGGAAGTGGAAGGAAAAAATTTGCATTGTAAAATCTACTATATTGTACTGCATCATGCTAGTTATTTTATATAATTTATTATCTTTAATGACAAAAATCCTGCAGTGATAAATATATATAATACTTATATATAAATAGAATACTTCTGAAAGGATATTAAGAAACTCATAACAATGGTTGTCTTGAAATACGAAGAAGAATGAGAGACCTGGAACAGAAATATCAGTCATAATTAGTAGTTCAGAAGCCCTTTTTAGGCACCTATCTGACTTAAATAACACACCATCAATCTCATTCTATAATGCAATTAATTTAGCAATCCGTCAACAGCTCTTGAAAATCTACATATTCAAAGTCCAAGGAATACAAAAATAGGAAACAGTCCTCTCAATAAATGTATAATATAATGTGAAAGACAATCATGTAAACAATGAATCATAAAATAAAAAGAATTAAACAATTCTTTCAACAAATACTGAATACTGCTATGGGCTGACGTAAATCCTCTCAAAATTCAGGGTAACCCCCATTGTGACTGTATCTGGAGATCGGCCTTTTAGAATAGATTAATGTTACATGAGGTCATAAAGGTAGACTCCTAATCCAATAGCACTGGTGGCCTTAAAAGATAGAGGAAGAGAGAAGAGAGATTTCTCTCTCCACACGCACATACCAAAGAAAGACGATGGGGGCACTCGGTGAGAAGGCAGCTGTCTTCAAGTCAGGAAGAGACCCCTCACCAGAACCTGACCGTGCTAGTACTCTATCTCGGACTTTTATCCTCAAGAACTGTGAGGAAAATAAGTTTCTTTTGTTTAAGCCACACAGTCTATGGTTTTTGTTATGGCAGTCTAAGCAGATTAATACAAATACCTATTACACTAGGGACTCAAGTTAAAAAGATACTCATCCTGAGTTCAAGAAAAAAAATCTGCTTTCAAGGCATTCCACGGCCTAATAGGTGAGAGAAACGAAGTACAATGTGATAAATGCTCTACTGGAAGCAAAAAAGCAAAACTAAACAAAAGGCCTTAGACAAGCCTAACACTGCCTTATCCCTCTAGGGAATGTCAAGGAATATTTTCAGATGTCCACACCACAAAAATGTAGTGTGAACTGAATTAGGACAGATAAGTAAGGATTCACAAGGCAGACCAGGAGAGAAGGAAATTCCAAGCAGGGGAAAATTCCAAAAGTAAAAGCTTGGAGAGAAATGTTAAGTTCCAGTAACCATAAATAATACTTTAGTGTGGCTGGAATGTAGAGTGGGGAAGAGAGAGTAGTAGGAAATGATGCTGAAAATGTAAGCAGGAACCAGATGATGGATGTGCCATGATAAGGAGTTTGAACTTCATTTTGTGGGCCACGGGGAACCACTGAAGAATTTTAAGCAGCGGGAATAAAATGAACAGATTTGTATTTTAGAAAAGTACTCTGGCAGAGTATGAAAAAGAGATTGGGGGAGGGAGAGAAGAGCAGCATTGTACCAGTTAGAAAGCTATCACAATAATCCAAAGAGAAAATGATAAAGGGAAGAATAGAGAGAAATAAGGAGAAGGGAATGGATTAGAGAAATATTCATGGGATTCAAATGGAACTAGCACAGACCCTGAAGTCACACAAAAATTTTAACATTTAACCTTATAACAAGTCTCTTTGAATTTTAGTTCCCTCACCGGTATAATGAGAAGTTTTTGAATTCCTCAAGGGTTATTGTTATAGTTACAAAAATAATTTCTGAATGCTACATACGCTCTAGCTGTTTCTAGATAATGTTAATTTCCTTAGAAATGATAAGATTACCTTGGTATCTAGTTGGATGCTCTGGTGGAAACGGGCATAGAAGTTAAGAGAATAATAACCCAAGATCACCTCTGTATTTCTGGCCTAGGCAACAGGGTAAATAGTCGTGTCAATAACTTATTCAGGAAATAAAGGAAGAACCATTTTGGAAGGAAACGTGTCATGACAGAAGTAAATAAAATGCTTTGGGCACATGCAAAAACTTCTACTAGTTAGAGGCATGAGGAAAGATGGAAGATTTGTGACAGACCTAAAAAAGCCAAGTAAAATATCAAGAAGTACAAAGGCATTCAAGAACATTACGAAAAGAACCACAGGAATAGGAATTATAAATTGCTATGTTCTAATGAAATATAGTGAGTGAGTGAGTGAGTGAGTGAGTGAATGTGAGTGTCTGTGCATGCACGAGCTAGGGAAAATGTAACCAGAAATGGTAAGGTTAGTAAGGTAGAAAGGTATACTCTGTCCTCTAAACTTTGGTCTGCAGATAGGAGGCTGCTACAGTTCTTGGACATGTAAAATGTGACACTGCAATTATACCTGGGGAAGATGAGACTGCTCAAAGTATGGAAGAACTGTAGTAGGAATAAATAGGAGATGGGTGAAACAATAAAAGATTATTTCTTATAATGATGCAGTGGAGCCATAATAAAATTCTTAACTAGAGAGGTGCTATGAGAATGGAAGGTACAGGTGAAGTGAAAGCAAACTACCTCAGAGAAATAATATAGGAATGAAAATGTTTTAAGGCTCAGAGGAATAATGAAACCTTGTTATAGGCCTACTTCTTAATTTTGTACTTAATAACTTTATTTGGAGCCTACAAAAATATTGCATGCTCACTATAAAAACTACATTGCAGAAATACATAACATCCAATTAATCACCAAATACAATGAATTTTACCTCCAAAATACCTCTAGATTCCATCTATAAATATTAATCTCTATTCAATGCACCACCTAATTTTGGCTGTCCTAATCTCTTGCCTGAACAACTCTGATAGCTTCCTTAACTGCTTTCTCCACAGCCTCTCATAATCCAGTCTCTGTGTGGTAACCAGATTAATTTTAATTTTTAAAATAAGTAATACTTGCACACACTAATTTAAAGGTAAACGAGGACATACATTTAAAAGTCTCCCTTCATTCTCGCCCTGAAGCCATTTACTTCCTCTCTGTATCAGTCAAAATAAACTAAGTTTGTTTCTGGTTCTTGCTCAATGTCCTACTGGTCGGTCAGCAGGCAAACTATGCTCACCATGATAATTGTGAGCCTGAATGATGAATTATTCCAGCCACAGAATTTAACTGCTAATGTCAGACCCTCCAGAATTTTTTTATCCTCTTTCCTGGAATTTCCTTGATTAATGATGTACCCTTTCAGATATTTATTAACCATCCAGGTTATTGCCTATTCAAATGCTCATCCAGTTTCCCTTTGAATTGTTAGTTTTTTAAAGGTGTTTTTCATATTTTGGATAATAATCCTTACTCGAGGTTACAAACATCTTTCTCAATCTGTAGCTCCTTTTTTCTCTTTGTGGTGTCTTGTTGTACAGAATTTTTTAATTTAATGTAATTAAATTTATTAAATTTCTTTTATATTTCTGTGGGATTTTTTTTTTTGCACGTTTTTAAAGAAATCGTTTTCTAGACCAAGGTCATAAGATATTTTCTTCAAGTTTTTCACACACAGATTTTTTTCCACATAAGTATAGGTATCACTTTTCGATCATTTCTAATGACCTTCTTCAGTATTTGATTTTTTTTCATATGCTCTGAAATTTGAACGTACAGGCTGAGATTTCTTGTTTG
The DNA here is from genome assembly GCF_004115265.2 of Rhinolophus ferrumequinum. NCBI lineage: Eukaryota > Metazoa > Chordata > Mammalia > Chiroptera > Rhinolophidae > Rhinolophus > Rhinolophus ferrumequinum. Next base: position 29,218,912 of record NC_046291.1, read on the forward strand.
TTCTCTCTCCCCAACTCCCACTCACCACCATACTTTCAGGTATTTCTCTTTTGGTAGCTCTCTCTCTGGTCCTTAGTCCAGAATCACGTCCTATAATGGCATTCGGAAACGCCAACACTGTGAACATATTAGGGATGCTGCAGATCCCGTCAAGGACCAAATGACTTTGGCTAAGTTCCTGGTTTTAAGGATGAGCGTCTTCATTCTCACACTCCTTAGGTCCACAGTTGGTGAAAAACTTCTTAGCTCCAAGAAGCAAGAAGCTGGGGGTTTTTTGTTTGTTTTATTTTGTTTGTCTCCTTTCCAGGAGAGAGAATCCCTGGCTACAAGCAGAGCCTGGTTATGATCTTCCCACATGGTCACTTTTGGACCCTGTTAAACCCTACAGGAACCCAGTTCATGCTCATCATGCCAACTTCTGAACCCAGAGTTTAGTTTCACACAACACTTTGCTTTTCTATTCCAAGGAGATGACAGACTTGGTTTTGAGCTTAGTCATGTTATCTTTTAATATTACACTTGTTGGGGCCGGCCCGGTGGCTCAGGAGGATGGAGCTCCGTGCTTCTAACTCCGAAGGCTGCTGGTTCGATTCCCACATGGGCCAGTGGGCTCTCAACCACAAGGTTGCCAGTTCAACTCCTCCAGTCCCGCAAGGGATGGTGGGCTGCGTCCCCTGCAACTAAGATTGAACACGGCACCTTGAGCTGAGCTGCCTCCCGGATGGCTCAGTTGATTGGAGCAAGGGCTCTCAACCACAAGGTTGCCAGTTCGATTCCTCAAGTCCTGCAAGGGATGGTGGGCTGTGCCCCGGCAACTGGACCGGGAGCTGAGCTGCACCCTCCACAACTAAGATTGAAAGGACAACAACTTGAAGCTGAATGGCACCCTCCACAACTAAAATTGAAAGGACAACAACTTGAAGCTGAATGGCACCCTCCACAACTAAGATTGAAAGGACAACAACTTGACTTAGGAAAAAAAAAAATATTACACCTGTCAATACTGTTTTGGGAATAGAGACACCTTTGCTAACAGTCCCTAAATTATCATGTGGTGCTCATATTTTTGTTGTTAACGTTCTTGCTAATATCTAGCTTCTTATATTTATTATTTTTAACAATATACAAACTTCACTGATGATCAGATACTGGAAATGGCATCTTAACTCTGTAATGAGTACCTCAAATTAGCTACAGAATAAGATAAATAGCAGCTGTCATTCACAAGTTTCTTTGAAAGTGATTTATGCTTTTTGAAGTGAGCTTAAGAAAAACATTCAATAAACCTTAAAATGACAGTACATGTTATTTACTGTACCTTTCAAATTCTTGAGTTCTCTTCCTCACCCCACTCCACATGCATAAAAGTATCAAGTTACCCCCCCTGCTTCTGCTTTCTCAACATTTATGAATTTTTAAACAAAAAATTTTAACTTCAACAGCTAAAAGTATTTTGAAAAGGAAGGGTTTACTAGGCCATTGCCAACCAAAAACCGAAAACCAGTCTTGAGGCATGGCATCTAAATCACCAACAGAATGGCTAGGTAGCAAAGACAATATATCTGCCATCCCTGAGTTTTGCAAGCAGTTTATACATTGAGTGAGGGGGTGGAAGATGTAAGACATTTTGAAAGGATTTACATTAGCTATAGACAAAGGGAATTGGAGACGATGAAGTGGGGCCAGTTCTGGGGTAGGTGCAGCAGAGTCCACAAGGAAGAAGTTTCCGCTCCTATGGATTAGCTGTGAGCAGCAAATTGGAAAGTTCATGTGTGAATAAGGAGAGGAGGCTCCTGGGTTCTGTGGAGTCTGGTTATTCTCTCTTTTGGATAAATGGAAATAGCCAACTGGAAATTAATCCTAAATTCCAACAGATATATAGGAATGTAAGCAGTCTTTTGTCAGAGCTGGTCCACAGCTATTAATAGGCTGACTGCTCTTTCTATCTCTTTCACTCTCCGACCACTGCAATTTTAATTTAGAACATCTCAGAATTTTTTTCATTATAATCTTAGCGAAACAGTCTTTGGTGGCAGGGGTAGGTGGCAAGTACGTGCAAGTTTCTTATCTGTGGCTGAACTCTGGTGCTACTCTACCCTCGACCTCCAAATACCTAAACTTATTCTTTTCTAAGACCTCTCAGTCTTAAATCACTAAAACAAAACAAAACTAAACAAAAACTTATTTAAAACCTTGTTAAAAGGGGGCAGCTTTACTACCAGATATGACAGAAAATGCTAAGAGCATTAGTTGTATAGAATTAAGATTCTGGGGATGGGGGACCTTCAGTGATAGGTTAACTGTACATCTGGAACTATACCAGCGCCTAGTTTTAAAATAAAAACACTACTCTCTTTTTATTAAGTAAAGCTCTGTAATATATTTTTTTCCAAAACCGGACCTCATATATAAAAAAATAATTATTAAACATTATCTTAAAAACTCTACACCCTTCTACAGATGTTTTCATACTCTAAGCAGGATGTGCAGGGTTACAAATGCATGTTCAGGAATGCTAGCAGGCCCCATCCTGCCACTTAAACTCAGATGCCTTAATTTGAAACAAAGTCTGAAAAGTGTGGATGTGTAAGACAAAGCAAGGAAACTCATAATCTTGAGAATTTTTTAAATAAATGTTATTTTATAGAATGTTCCTCAATTTGGGTTTGTCACTGTTTTCTCATTATTAGACTGAGATTAAGCTTTTCTGGCAAGAATACCAGAAAAGAGGTGATATTGTGTCCTTCTCAGTTCATCTTATCAGGAAGCATATGAGATGTTAATGTGTCACTTGGTTAAGGTGGTGTCTCCCGGTTTCTCCAGCATAATTAAGTTTCCTTTTGTAATTAAAAATATCTTTTGGAGAAGATACTTTGAAACTATGGAAATATCCTGTTTCTCATCATACTAATTTTAGCATCCATTGATTGGTTCTTGCCTGCAACAAGAAACTGTACGGTGTTTGCCTACTGATGCTGTTTTAATTTCCATCATTCATTCTCCATTTATTGACTGGAATCCTATTTAAAAAGAGCTGTCCCTCAGTGTCGCTGTGAACCTAAAATTACTCTAAAAATATAGTTTATTAATTAAAATAAAATAAAAAGAGCTGTCCCTTCTCCATTATTTGATTATGTTAGTATGAACTCACAGATATTTTATTCTATGGATTAAATATCTATCCAACGCTATCATTATTTTGTCCAAGCTTTGGCCAGTGGAACTGTCTTCAACCTAGCCATATCCTTCTGACATAACCTCATTATAATTTCTTTTTTTTGAGCACTTTCTAACTTTATGGTACCACTAAATATTCCAGATTCATCTTGATTTCCCTGCCCAGACCTGGAACCAATCATTTTCCAAGGTTATTTTTATTGGAGAATGTTATTTAGAAACCAAGATCTGGGCAGCAGTGTGTCTACTGCTACTATAGTATCGTTACTTCTAGGTCCTCTCAGTGGAGCGAGTTAAGAAACTAGCTCTCATTATCCATAATATTTTTTCTTATTTGTTCAATACAATATACATTAAAGTAGAATTGCTAATCGCAATTCAGAGATGCTAACCCTTGTTTCTATGAGAAAGAAACTTACTAACTACAGTACAATATTTGTATATAATATTTTGTCTTTAGCTTTATGATTTTTCAAAGTAAAAGGCTAGTTCTTTTCTTCTCAACCTTCTTCACAGATTACATCATTCATTTATAATACAATTAGGTTCATTTGTTATTATTTATATAATTTTTTGAGTTCTTCCCACACACTGTTTAATATGAGTAATTTATTTTTGGAATCACATACCTGTTTTAATGAACATTCAAGAAAAGTGCTTTGTTTCTTTGACTAATGAATGAGAATGGGAAGAAAATTTATTATCTCCTTGACAAAGAAACACTGTTCCTGATACTAATGAATCAATTCACGACAGTCAAGACATGTCTAGACATAGGACACTCCATTCCCAGTATCCTAAAATAAAAATATAATACAAAGTAGATAAAGAGATAACTAAAAAGAAACAACAACAACAAAAAAACCCTTATACAACTATTGTTTGATGCTTTACCCTGTGTTTCCAAGATAGTTCAAGTGGAATGTGAATAAAAACATGGGCAGACTTCCTGTTTCCTTGTACGTCCTACGCCCTATTTCCTGTTTCTTTCAAATCTCAAAGATAGAAGACTAATTGCAGTGCCTGAAAATCCTTAATATAATAATACTGGGGGTTATCACTGGGTGAGGGATATAAATGATAAATGTTTAACTATTACATTGTTTTGTACACCTGAAACTAATAAAAAAAATGTTAAATAATAATAATAATAATATTGATGGTTACAAGAATCTAAACTTTTATTTATCTTAAAAACACTGTCACATCCACTGTCCTAGGCATAGTGATAAGTGCTTTACATACATTTATCTAATTAAATGAGAGCCTTTGGAAAGACCCATTAATTCTGCTATGGTTCATATTGATGTTTTCTCCCTAGATATTACACACTATTGTGCCAGTACAATCAACATCTAGTGATAATGAAAAGCTAACAGAAAAGAATTTGTCAAGACCAATATTTTATGAGAAGCAATTTAACCTACTGGTGCAGATTGGTAAATACAGGTATTTGATAGTTAAAACTAAGAAGAAACCATACATATATGGTTTCTGTGAGGAAATGAGCATGTGAAATTATTTTGACAGTAAAATACCAATGCTTTATAAAGCACTTCGTAGAAGGCGTTTTATGTAAGATAATCCACAAACCTTTGGACATCAAGACCTAGCCATTACATCTTTTAGCATTTTACTCATCATCCCAATATAGTTATAGTCAAGAGTTATCCTCTATTTTTATACAATAGAATAATTTTTCTCAATCAATCCTGTTTTCTTTATGAAATCCTGAGTTAAAAGAATCTCTTCAAAAAAAAACTACTAGTTGCTCAACTCCAGGGTATAATAGTTATAATATTTATAATATTTATGTACTCTGGTACAATGTAAATACAGAATTATTAAGATATACCTGATCTAGATTGATCACATCAATATTTACAATAACCAACAAGGTGCCCCCAATGGACAGAACAAATACAAGCATGGAGAAGATGCCTGCACAGGACAGCTCAAGTAACTGACCCAGAACTCAGCCACTACTAATATCAGTTACAGCATTACCACACCTCTAAGTTATTAGACCATTCTTGTCATCCCTGCATAGCAGCCAGGGCATAGCAGTGATAAAATGCAACACATGAATTACCAAGTCACAACCTCTAACACGTGCTTAACTCCAAGTTGGAATGACACCACAACCCAAGAAGTCTGCCAATCTCCAGCACAAAGGTTTATTTATTCATTGATATTCAACTTTGTATGGTTTCCCCTTAAAACCAGGGTCAAACCATAATGGATTAGTTAGCTGTACCTAGAGAGCAATTTTAACTTGCTAAAAATATTCCACACTCATGAAAGTATGTTCACGTCCCAGAAAACAGAACAGTAAGACTCCTGTTCTGGACTGGTTTTTAAATTCCTAATAAACAACTTAATTCTGTGTAAATGGTTAATAGCATAAACCAATTTCCTTAACTCATCAGTTACAACATGGGCTCCTTTTGAGAACGATCTACAAAAGGACTAGCAAGGATCCTCAGAAAAATAACAGTCTCTTCCTCTACCACAAAGTACAAAGAAAATTATATTAATTCCTATATGAGGAGGAGGACGTTCACAGTCCCAAGAGGCCACAACTTTCTTGGAACACAGAAGGCAATGGTATTCTAAGAAACATTAACAACAAAGGAACCCTATCATATCCTTTGTTACTCCAATTACTTGCCCATATTAGGCAACTGTTTAGGCTGAATATGATTACACTGAAAGAAAGGTAAAGATAGGGAAACTCGTAATTCCTTTTCCTCTCAGTCTTTCCTTATTCATCAGTAGGCGAAAGGTAGAATGCTGGTAGAATATGCATGTACCAAGAAGTAAAATAAAAACAGTCCAGTTAGAGGCTGAATAACATGTTACTAAATAGTGAATAGGTCAATAATGAGATCAAGGAAGAAATCAAAAGATACCTTGAGACAAAAGAAAATGAAAACACAACTACCCCAAATCTATGGGATTCAGTGAAAGCAGTCTTAAGAGGGAAATTCATAGCAATGCAGGCCTAGCTCAAGAAACAAGAAAAATCTCAGATAAGCAGGCTATCTTTATACCTAAGGGAACTGGAAAAAGAACAGCAAAACAAGCCCAAAGGGACTACAAGGAAGGAAATAATAAAGATCATAGCAGAACTAGAGACCAAAAAAATAATCCAAAAGATCAATGAAACCAAGAGCTGGTTTTTTGAAAAGATAAACAAAATCGACAAACCTTTATCCAGACTCATCCAAGATAAAAAGAGAGAGAGCACCCAAATTAATAAAATCAGAAATGAAAGAGAAGTGACAACAGATAGCACAGAAATACAGAAAATTTTAAGAAAATACTACGAGCAACTATATGCCAACAAATTAGACAATCTGGAAGAAATGGATAAACTTCTAGAAGCGTACAATCTTCCAAGATTGAATCAAGAAGAAACAGAAACTGAACAAACTGATTACTACCAAAGAAATTGAATCACTAATCAACAAGCTCCCAACAAGCAAAAGGCCTGGACCAGATAGGTTCACAGGTGAATTTTATAAAACATTCAAAAAAGAATTAACACTTATTCTCCTCAAACTATTCCAAAAAATCAAGAAAGAGGGAAGGCTCCCAAGCACATTTTAAGAGGCCACTATTACTCTGATCCCAAAACAAGACAAAAACGAAAACCACAGGCCAATATCCCTAAGGAACATTGACACAAAAATCCTCAATAAAATACTAGCAAAACAGATTCAGCAACACATTAAAAAGATCATACACCACGATCAAGTGGGATTCATTCCTGGTAAAAAGGTTGGTTCAGATTCGCCGCCAACGTAGGGCGTGCGTCTGACTCTTCCTCGCCATGTCTTCTCACAAGACTTTCAGGATCAAGCGTTTCCTGGCCAAGAAACAAAAGCAGAATCGGCCCATTCCCCAATGGATTCGGATGAAAACTGGTAATAAAATCAGGTACAACTCCAAGAGGAGACATTGGAGAAGAACCAAGCTGGGTCTATAAGGAATCGCACATGAGATGGCACCACATGTTTTTGCTGTGTCAGGGTTGCTTGGATCTTAACCGTGGCACTGAAAAGATCGCTACTATCTGAACAGTTGGTTGTGTTTTATTGGGAAGTTATAGGGAAAATTAGTTTTGTCTTTAATATGTTTCTGCACTAGTAGGTTGGTTCAGTAATAAATATGTGAGGCCTTCTAAACTGTTGTATTCTGGTTTGTGAAGTATTCAATAACACAAGTGTTCTCTGGCTATCAAGTACTTAAGTATGGCTAGTATAAGGAACTGATACTTAAGTTTTTATTTTATTGTAATTAGTTCCATGTGGCTAGTGGCTCTTGGACCTTCTGTTATGGGAAATGTATATATGTGTCATCTTTATACCTGAGGGTAGCACATTCTTAAAATAGCATCTTTATATGTTCTTCTATGATGCCAGTCCTCAATATAAGTAGGAATCAGTCATCTGAACTGGGTGGCAAACTGCTCTGCTGCCTGTTGTGCGGCTTGTGAACTAAATTTCTGAGTTTTTAAATGGCTGAAAAAATCAAAACTATTTTGACACTTAATAATTAAAATTTACTGCAAAAAAAAAAAAGGTTGGTTCAATATCCGTAAATCAATTAATCTGATACACCACATCAACAAAATGAAAAAAAATCATATGATCATATCAATAGATGCAGAAAAAGCATTTGACAAAATTCAGCCATTTATGATAAAAACTCTTAGCAAAGTGGGAAAAGAAAAATCATACCTCAACATAATAAAGACCATATTTGATAAACCCACAGCTAACATAGTACTCAACAGGGGAAGGTTAAAACTTTTCCCCTGAAGATCAGGAACAAGACAAGGCTGCCCATTTTCAACACTTTTAATCAACATAATTCTGGAAGTTCTAGCCACAGCAATCAGACAAGAAAAAGAAATAAAAAGTATCCAAATTGGAAAGGAGGAAGTAAAATTGTCTTTATATACAGATAACATGATGCTATACGTAGAGAACCCCAAAGACTCCACCAAAAAACTATTAGAACTGATAAACAGATTTAGTAAAGTAGCAGGATACAAAATTAATATTCAGAAATCAGTTGCATTTGTATACACCAATAATAAACTATAAGGAGAAATCAAGAAATCAATCCCATTTACAATTGCTTCGAAAACAATAAAATACCTAGGAATAAATTTAACCAAAGTAAAAGACCTGTACTCAGAAAATTATAAGACACTGAAGAGAGCAATCAAAGAAGATAAAAATACATGGAAAGACATACTATGTTCATGGATCGGAAGAACTAATATACTTAAAATGTCAATACTCTCTAAGGAAATATATAGATCAACGCACTATAGATTAGTAGATGAAACTATTAATGACCTTTTTTTCGGAAATAGAACATATAATCCTAAAATTTATATGGAACCATAAAAGACCCCAAATACCCACGGCAATCTTGAGAAATAAGAACAAAGTGGGAGATAATTACGCTACCCGACATCAAATCATACTACAAGGCTATAGTAATCAAAATATGGTACTGGCATAAAAACAGACACATAGACCAATGGAACAGAATAGAGAGCTCAGAAATAAATCCATTCATATATGGTCATTTAATCTATGACAAGGGAAGCAAGAATTTACATTGGGGTAAAGACAGTCTATTTAATAAATGGTGCTGGGAAAACTGGACTGACACAGGCAAAAAAATGAAACTGCGCCACCTCCTTACGCCACATATGAGAACAAATTCAAAATGGATTAATGACTTAAATGTAAGACCTAAAACCATAAAACTCCTATAAGAAAATATAGGGAGTAAGTTTGCAGACATTACTCTGAGTAATATTTTTACTGATATGTCCCCTCAGGCAAGGGAAGTACAAGAAAAAATAAACATATGGGATTACATCAAACTTAAAAGTCTTTTCGCGCCAGCCCGGTGGCTTCGGTGGTTGGAACGCCGTGCTCCTAAAACCAAGGTTGCCGGTTCAATTCCCACATGGGCCAGTGAGCTGCACCCTCTACAGCTAAGATTGTGAACAACAGCTCTCCCTGGAGCTGGGCTGCCGTGAGCAGCCAGAGGTTGGTGTAAGTTGCTGAGTGCTGCCGTGGGCTGCCGAGTGCTGCGGCAGGCTACCGTGTTTCGCCGTGAGTGGCCAGCAGCCAGCGTGAGTGGCTGGCAACCAGCGTGAGCTGCTGTGAGCGGCCAACCGAAGACTGGCGACGGACTGCCTCAGCCGGGGGGAGTGCAAGGCTCAGAATACCAGCATGGGCCAGGGAGCTATGTCCTACACAACTAGACTGAGAAACAACAGCTTGAATGGGAGTGGGGGCGGGGGGCAGAAAAAGGGGAAGAAAAAAAGTTTTTTCACAGCAAAGGAAACCATCAATAGAACAAAAAGGCAGTCTACTGAATGGGAGAACATAAATGTCAATGATACATCTGATAAGGGATTAATATCCAAAATTTATAAAAACATTCATTCAGCTCAACACCAAAAAAACAAGCAACGCAATTAAAAAATGGACAGAGAAATAAGAACAAAATGGGAGGTATCACGCTACCTATCAAATCATACTACAAAGCTATAGTAATCAAAACAGTATGGTATTGGCATAAGAACAGAATAGAGAGCTCAGAAACAAATGAAGAGGACATGAAGAGACATTTCTCTAAAGAGGATATTCAAATGGCCAACAGACATGAAAAAATGCTCCACTTCACTAATCGTTAGAGAAATACAAATAAAAACCATAATGAGATACCACTTCAATCAGAATGGCTATCATCAATAAATCAACAATCAACAAGTGCTGGCGAGGTTGTGGAGAAAAGGGAACCCTGGTGCAGTGCTGGTGAGATTGCAGACTGCTGCAGCCACTATGGAAATCAGTATGGAGGTATCTCAAAAAACTGGAAATGGAACTACCTTATGACCCAGCAATTTCACTCTTAGGTATCTATCCAGACAAATCCAAGACGCTAATTTGAAAAAATATATGCATCCCTATGTTTATTGCAGCTCTATTTACAATAGCCAAAACTTGGAAACAACCGAAATGTCCATCGGCAGATGACTGCGTTAAGAAACTGTGGTAAATTTATACAATGGAGTATTACTCGGTTATAAAGAAGAATGAAATCTTACCATTTGCAATGATATGGATGGACCTAGAGAACATTATGCTAAGTGAAATAAGTCAGTAAGAGAAAGACAAATACCATATGGTCTCCTTATATGTGGAATCTAAAGATAGGATTTTCATCACTTAGAATAGTTCATGCCAATCCTTTCTGCCCGCAAAGTTTCTGTTGAGAAATCAGCTGACAGTCTTATGGGAGCTCCCCTGTATAAGTACTAACTGCTTTTCTCTTGCTACTTTTAAGGTTCTCTTTGTCTTTAACCTTTGGCATTTTAATTATGATATGTCTTGGTTGTGGCCCTCTTTGGATTCATCTTGTTTGAGACTCTCTGTGCTTCCTGAGCTTGTATGTCTACTTCTTTCACCAGATTAGTTAAGTTTTCCATCATTATTTCTTCAAACAGGTTTTCAATTCCTTGCTCTCTTTCTTCTCCTTCTGGTAAATAAGTCATTTTATTAGGTTTTAAAATTGTACTTCTAATCACAATAGAGACAAATTTGGCAAAAAGAAATTCAAGAACCACACAAATGTAAAAAACAGAAAATAACCTTAACCTCTCACTCTTAAGTCAGTGTATATCCCCATAAATATGGAATAAGCAAAATAAGCAGTAGGCTCAAAACATTTTTTATATCAAAATATAAAATCTAAGGAATCTGAACAAATAAGATTACCTTGTTTGAATGTTGATTTCTTAAAATAGTTAAAGTCAAACATTAACTTTCTAGAGGTATCATTTATAAGCATATTTCTAATTTAAATTAAAAACTAAATATTTTTTCAAAACAATAAAAGAAAACTGCAAATCTTTCTATCAATATTGTTTCTCTTAACTGAAAAAATTGAAAAGCCAATAGTAGGAATGCTACTGTAGAAAAAGTTTAGAGGACTTTAAAGATTTAAATTAATTCCTACAAGTCTGCGAAATCCATTTGACATAATAAATACATAAGTTACTGTGTAAAAAAGTGCATTCCACCTCCCATTCCCACCTCACTCCTTTTCCCACCTACCCTTCTTGGGTCTCAGAGAAGGCTGGAGTCTTGACCAACTGAATATCTGGCTGTAATCCAACATTAGCTTAATGAAGTCCCGGCAACTTTTAGGCATTACAGACTAAAAGAGAGGAACCACAGGCAAAATCGTGCTAACAGAGCTCTTTACAAAAAGTATTCTTGAATCCTTTTTGCTGCATGTTAATTTTAAGCAAACACTGTGATTTCCAACATTTTACTGCATTATAATTACAGAACAATCCTAAAAGGAAAATGTAGATAGTCTTGAAATCATTCAGCAACAAAAATTAAATTATATTTATTTATTAAGAAGCTGGGTTAATGAATATGTTGAAAATCCTTGGCTACTGCTACATGATCCCTTAATCTGGTACCTCAACAAATTTTTATAAACTGTGTACTATATATAGTTAACAATTAACATTTTAACTCACCTTTTTGTTTTAAAAATAAAATTGAAAATACTGCTCATTTATATCAATTTAAAATGTTACATAACAAAGATTTATCATCTTATTGACTTATATCCATTCTCATTTCGGAGTATCTTTCCCCTGAAATGTTTCAGCAGAGTTCTTAGTACACTGTAATTGTTTGTATCAGCTACCAGAAAAATTTGTACCCACTGTAGTAAAAATCATCTGCAATTAATTTTTTTAAAAAATATTTTTAATTCACTTTTAGAACCATGTTCCTTTTAGGTATTGCCACCACATGCCATACAACTTTATGATTACACATAAAGGGGAGATGAGATGTGAGGTCCCATTGGCAGTCTTCACCAGTTCCCCACCTCACTCACTACTGCGGAGTTGGGTGGCAAGCAAACAAAGATATTTGCATATTCAATAGGTTGAGTGACATCTAATTGAAAGAAAGCTGCCAACCTTTGCCTCGCTTAGATAATACTGTTATAAAATGTTCGTTTCATTGCATACCTTTTCATACAATTTGAATTTTTCATTATGTACGTGTATTATTTTGAACTAGCTGTAATTTTTTAAGTTACTAGTTTAAAACTATTTTATCCAAATCAAACATAATTTAGGAGTTCAAAATTCAGTATTAGAGTTACACATTGTGAAGCAGAATTAATTTAAATAAGAAAAAGTCTCAATTGATTTACATCAATAAATGAGCACAAAAAGCTAATCAAAAATAAGTTTCACAAGTAGTAGCTCAATTGAAAATTAAAAGAATTTCTAGTGATAAGGTTAAAGATTTTAAAACTATGCATTTTTAGCTAATTCATGTTGAGACCTGAGCATAAGTATCATTTGTTATGAAAACCACAATGTAGGAATAAAAACAAATTTAAATTTTCTCTTTAGATTTAGTATAACCATTATGTTCATTACTCATGAAAAAACAGCAATGTGTACTATTATATTGCACTCTAATAAAATGTAAGACTACTTTCTCTGTTAGTACTCTAAAAACACTTTTCAGTCAACGTAGTTAAAACCTGTCTTTGTATCATTCAATTTGAGTCTAACACAGTCAAAGAATACTACATTAAACATTAACTGAAGCCACTGGGCAGCTGAGCAAAGGCAGGATATTCAATATTCTATAGCTGCATTAAACTATCCTTTCAACTGTCCTAAGTGAGCAGAGTAGAAAGACACTATACATTAGGAAAAGCAGCAGGCTCAGCATTAACAGGGTGAAAAAAAACACAAGGAATTTGATCTCCCTAATTATATTTAAAATAACACAAGAACGTACTTGATAGCAAAGACAATGCTGGGGTTTCTCCCTGCTTTGCTCTTTAAGCACATGCTGATAAAACTATTCTTAATTGTGTTAACAGTCATGGTTAATAGTATTATAACTATTAGCATCAATTTTACCAACTAAGTAATAATAGTTGGTAATTCAAAATATACTTACAAATAAGTAGGACCTGTATATAGTACTATATGAAACCCCTATAACCAAATGTGTTTTAAATTCTGATTTTCCAGATTTTAGGAAAGTATCATGTACATATGCCATGTACCATACAACATTCCCAGCAGAATCTGGCGAAGCTCCCAGGAGTTAAATCTACTAGTATTTTTTTAACAAAAAGTATGAATATTCATACTTAGATAAAAACTGTAAATAACTTTGTATCAGACTAATGAAAATCAGTTTTGCTACCAAATGAGTATGCTGCAAGCTAACAAAATACTTCTAACACTGAGTTTTAAATTTCAAAATTTCCTAAGAGATTGTAAGCCTATAAATACTAACATTCGACTAGCATTTTCACATCTTTAGTTGTATTTTAATTATTGTAACACCTTAGGAACTGGGAGCTTAACAAGAGTTAAGTGAACATCACACACATTTAGTAAGAACCTAAAAGGCAAGTCTCATCCCTCACTTAAGAAATGCATAACTAAATTCATTGAATAAAATAAAAATCCACCAGTCCACACTGACATAAACAAATAAATGAATAAAATAAATGGGGACCAATGAAAGTTGTTCCTTATGGTAGAATGATGATTAATAAATGTAGTAGAAATATTAGATTAAAAAATCACCATTTGGCAAGAATGCTGAAACTAGTCTGATGAGAAATAGTATATTCACACAGTCTCAAATATCACTTCACAAGTTGCTTTTTAATTACAAAGGGAAAAATAGTAACTTTATCTAGCAGGTATCACCTTAACCAAGTGATTCAAGTTAACATCAACAGTAATGAGGCAAATCGACATCATGAACCCCATATACGATGCACTGAAACGAACCCAACATTACTTCTGTGATATTTCTACTAAAAAATGCATTACCAGATGGCTCAGTTGGTTAGAGCACGAGCTGTGTACAACAGGGTTGCCAGTTCAATTCTCACATGGGCCAGTGAGCTGCGCCCTCCACAATTAGATTGAAGAAAACAAGCTGCCGCTGAGCTGCCGGAGGGGCAACTGGATGGCTCAGTTGGCTAGAGCTCGAGCTCTTAACAACAAGGTTGCCGGTTCAATTCCAGCAGGGGGTGGTAGGCTGCGCCCCCTGCAACTAAGATTGAAAATAGCGACTGGCAGAATGGCTGTCATCAACAAGACAAGTATTGTAACAAGTGTTGGAGAGGCTGTGGAGAAAAAGGAACCCTCATACACCGTTGGTGGGAATGCAGACTGGTGCAGCCGTTATGGAAGGCAGTGTGGAGGTTTCTCAAAAAATTACGAATAGAATTACCATATGACCCAGCAATCCCTCTCCTGGGTATCTACCCAAAATATCTGAAAACATTTATCCATAAAGACACATGTGCTCCAATGTTCACTGCAGCTTTGTTTACGGTGGCCAAGACATGGAAACAACCAAAATGTCCTTCAATAGATGAATGGATAAAGAAGTTGTGGTATATATACACAATGGAATACTATTCGGCGGTAAGAAAAGATGATATAGGAACATTTGTGACAACATAGATGGATCTTGAGAGTATAATGCTAAGCAAAATAAGCCAGACAGAAAAAGCAGAGAACCATATGATTTCACTGATATGTGGTATATAAACCAAAAACAACGAAAGAACAAGACAAACAAATGAGAAACAAAAACTCATAGACACACTGCAGTGTACACCTGAAGCTGAACAATAATGAATGCCAACTATAATTTTATATATTTATATGTATATATATGTATGTATATACTTATAAGAAGCGGAGTACAGCATTAGGAATAGAAACAGTGGAAATGTAATGGCTCTGTGCGATGTCAAAGGGATTGTGGATGGGGGGAGGGGGATTCACACAGTGTGAGGGATATAAATGATAAACGTCTAAGTATTACTTTGTCTTGTGCACCTGAAACTAATAAAAAAAACATATATATATAAAAAAAATACTGACTTGTTTTTGCAGTGCTTTTGCACTAACATACTGTTCATAAATTGGAACAACATTTCTGGAAACAATTTGGCAGTGGGAATTTTCTTAAAAATCTTTATGTCATTTGTCACAATTATTGGACTTTGAACTATCTCCTGAAAAAAATAATCAGAAATGTGATAAAAGACTTATATATAAGGATGTTCATCAGAGTCCTATGTATAATAGTAAAAAAAAAAATACAAAAAAAAAAAAACAAACCTCATAGACACAGACAATAGTTTAGTGGTTACCAGAGGGTAAGAGGGGTGGGGGGTGGGAGATGAGGGGGATCAAATATATGGTGATGGAAGGAGAACTGACTCTGGGTGGTGAACATACAATGGGATTTATATATGATGTAATACAGAATTGTACACCTGAAATCTATGTAATTTTACTAACAATTGTCACCTCAATAAATTAAAAAAAAAATAAAAATAACGACTGGACTTGGAGCTGAGCTGCGCCCTCCACAATTAGATTAAAGGACAACGACTTGGAGCTGACAGGCCCTGGAGAAACACACTGTTTCCGAATATTCCCCAATTTAAAAAAAAAAAAGGCATTATCCGACTCTTAAGCATAAGGAAATATCAGATAAATTCAAATTGAGGGATATTTTACAAAATAATTGATCTGTCAAGGTCATAAAAGACAAAGAAAGATTGAGGAACTGTCACATATTAAAGGAGTATAAACAGACGTAACAACCAAATATAATAAATGCATGATCCTGGTGTGGTCTCCTGGACCAGAAAAAATTTTTTTTACTTTGGCTATAAAGGACACTATTAGAACAATAAACGATACTTGAAGGCCTCTAGATTAAAAAATGGTATCGTCATATCAACGTTAACTTCCTGATTTTGATAAGTGCATTGTGGTCATATAAGGAAATGTCTTCATTTTTCAGGATATACACTGACATGTTTAGGGGTAAATGGATATCATGTGTTCATTTACTCTCAAGTGTTTCAGAAAAAGACATAATATGAATATATATAGAAAAAGATGATAAGGCAAATGTAAAATATTAACATTTGGGGAAGCTAGGAATTCCTCTGTACATATGCAGGAATTCTTTCTATTATTCTACCAATTTTTTTATAAATCTATAATAATTTCAAAATAGGGCCGGCCCGGTGGCTCAGGCGGTTAGAGCTCCATGCTCCTAACTCCGAAGGCTGCCGGTTCGATTCCCACATGGGCCAGTGGGCTCTCAACCACAAGGTTGCCAGTTCAATTCCTCAAGTCCCTCAAGGGATGGTGGGCTCCGCCCCCTGCAACTAAGATTGAACACGGCACCTTGAGCTGAGCTGCTGCTGAGCTCCTGGATGGCTCAGTTGGTTGGAGTGCATCCTCTCAACCACAAGGTTGCCCGTTCAACTCCCGCACGGGATGGTGGGCTGTGCCCCCTGCAACTGGCAATGGCAACTGGATCTGGAGCTGAGCTGCGCCCGACACAACTAAGACTGAAAGGACAACAACTTGAAGCTGAACGGCACCCTCCACAACTAAAACTGAAAGGACAACAACTTGAAGCTGAATGGTACCCTCCACAACTAAGATTGAAAGGACAACAACTTGACTTGGAAAACAGGCCTGGAAGTACACACTGTTGCCCAATAAAGTCCTGTTCCCCTTCCCCAATTAAAAAAATAAATAAAATAAAATAAAAAATAAAAAATAATAATTTCAAAATAAAAAGTGTCAAAAAATGTTATTGCCAACAACAGTGTTCTAGCTCATTAGTCCAGAAAGACTCCATGTCAGCAGAGAATCCAAAGAACTATTTTATGGTAGGATAAAGCAGAATACAAGCATATGGGAGGGTAGGACTGTTGAGGGTGCAGGATGTTTAATGATCACTTTCAAGCAACATTTCAAACTCAGCAGCAATTATGGATTATGAAAACTAAGAGAAAGTAAAAAGGACTGGCTTAGTGCCAACTAGAAACAGTATCTTTTACTGAATGTAAAAGTTTAGCTAGACAATAGTAAGTTGCAAAAGAGTTCAAATAGCAAAGATATGGCAAATGATTATAGCTGAAAATCTTTTTGTTTAGAATTTGGAAAGAGTAGGCATCTTGTATTGGACTCTGCAGCTCTCCCCATCTAGGTCCTGAGCACACAAGTGAACATGGCATGTGAGATCTTCAAACTTGAAGTCAAGTCAAAAGTCAAAGTTATCAAACTATTTGGGACCATCTTACCGCTCGTAGTTATGGAACCAAATGGACAAACATTTAATGTCATCAGGCCAAAAGTTCCTAAGTGGAGCTTCTGTGCCCTCCTGAAGGAAGACACAGATTAATTACTACTCTTTGGAATATATGGAGCACAGATGGCAAATAAGACTAAGAACTCTTGAGTTTTATAGAGTATTTTCAGGGTCAAAAAAACTACTTACCTTAAAAAGGAAGAAATTCTGACATAAGCTACAATAGGGAGGAACCTTGAGGACATTATGCTACGTGAAATAAGCCAGTCACAAACAGACAAATACTGTATGATTCCAATTATATGAGGTACTTAGAGTAGTCAAAATCAAAGAGTCAGAAAGTACAATGGTGGTTGCCAGGGGTTAGGAAGAGGGGGGGAAGGTGAGTTATTGTTTAATAGATATAAAGTGTATTTTAGTTTTTTTTGTTTTCATAAATGAGTTACAGAGATAAATGGTGGTGATGGTTGCACAACTTGATGAATATATTTAATACACTTAAAATGATTAAGACGATAAATTTTAAGTTACGTGTATTTTACCACAATAAAGATAATGCGGGAAGGGGATAGAGGGATATACTGATTCAAAATGACCAATACGATGGGTGGCTTATTAGCTCAGTTGGTTAGAGCATGTGCTAATAACACCAAGGTTGCCAGTTCGATCCCCACATTGGCCATTGTGAGCTGCGCCCTCCTTTAAAAGAAATAAAATGACCAATAGGATAACCAGTCAAAAAGAGTATATATCAGAGTGAAAAAATAAGGTAAGTTTGAAGTACCAATTATTCTTCAATATTTTTTTGTATATAATGCAGATGTCTTGGTAATACACGTATGGTAATAGTTCTACATCTCTTGCTGACTGAAAAAAACGGAAATGTATAGGAAATCCTCTCAACTTGGCAAACATTGCGGTTCTTTATAAAATACTTCAAGCTTTTTTCTTTTTTTTAAAGATTTTATTGGGGAAGGGGAACAGGACTTTATTGGGGAACAGTGTGTACTTCCAGGACTTTTTTCCAGGTCAAGTTGTTGTCCGTTTCAGTCTTAGTTGTGGAGGGCGCAGCTCAGCTCCAGGTCCAGTTGCCGTTGTTAGTTGCAGGGGGCGCAGCCTACCATCCCTTGTGGGAGTCGAACCGACAACCTTGTGGTTGAGAGGACGCATTCCAACCACCTGAGCCATCCGGGAGGCAGCTCAGCTCAGGGTGCCGTGCTCAATCTTAGTTGCAGGGGGCGCTGCCCACCGTCCCTTGCGATAGTCGAGGAATCGAACTGGCAACCTTGTGGTTGAGGGGATGCACTCCAACCAACTGAGCCATGTGGGAGCTCAGCAGCAGCTCAGCTCAGGTGCCATATTCAATCTTAGTTGCAGGGGGCAGAGCCCACCATCCCTAGAGGGAGTTGAACCGGCCACCTTGCGTTTGAGAGAACACGCTCCAACCAACTGAGCCATCAGGGAGGCAGCTCAGCTCAAGGTGCCGAGTTCAATCTTAGTTGCAGGGGCCGAGCCCACCATCCTTTGCGGGACTTGAGGAGTTGAACCGGCAACCTTGTGTTGAGAGCCCACTGACCCATGTGGCAATCGAACCGGCAGCCTTTGGAGTTAGGAGCATGGAGCTCTAACCGCCTGAGCCACCGGGCTGGCCCCAATACTTCAAGCTTTTGATAACTCATTATAAATCAATTTGCATATAAAATATGCCAAATACATTTCTCCAGAGAACTATCAATAACATTGTATGGCTTTTTTCAGCAAGTCCACTTCAGTGAACTCTGCTTGGCTGAAATCCTAAGGTTGTTTGGTGAGCAGTTTAGGTATGTAGTGACTTAATGGGATACTTAAACCATGATGAAATATTATTTTGAGACTGAAAATAATTACTGCACTTTGGAGTCTGAAGTCTTGTTTAAAACTGAGAATTAGGGAAAAGTCACCTGACGAAAGTAAAAATTTTGAAACAGAAAATATAAGCTGAAGGACACTGGCAATATTGACAGATTTTACACCTGCTAGAAAATGTGAAAATGTTGCCATTGTTTAAGTAACACCTGCCTATTTACATGTCTTCTTCCCTCTCACTCTTACTCTCTCATTTCCATCTAAAGTCTCCCAAACGTGGATTTCTAGGAACACTGTAGGTATGAGAAATTTAAGAAATGGGCTTTTCTCCTTCTACTAATCTTCAGGTTTTAGTTCATTCCTTCAAAAATATCGAATACTCAATTCTGCCCATTTAGGTTTTTCTTTCAGTAAAACTTCTGCACAATCACAATTCATGTCCCTCATCCCCAAAAGAAGGGCCAAATGATATATATATTCAATCTTTAAGTAGACACAGTAGTAACTGCAGTAATTACAGGACTAATAGAAAAATAAAGGCAGTTATCAGGAAAAGATATCTTGGCTACCAAGTCAATATTATCCTAAGTTTAATGAAAAAAAGTGATTGCTTTTCCCTATTAAGACAAATTTACATAGAATGTTTAATTATGAGATTAAATTAGTAGAAAACGTACACAGTAATACTTCAATAAGCGCAGTCCAGCAGGATGAATGTCAAACTTAAAAATTAATATTCAGGGCCGGCCGGTGGCCCAGGCGGTTGGAGCTCCATGCTCCTAACTCCGAAGGCTGCCGGTTCGATTCCCACATGGGCCAGTAGGGCTCTCAACCACAAGGTTGCCAGTTCAATTCCTCGAGTCCCGCAAGGGATGGTGGGCTCCGCCCCCTGCAACTAGAAAACGGCAGCTGGACCTGGAGCTGAGCTGCACCCTCCACAACTAAGACTGAAAGGACAACAACTTGAAGCTGAACGGCACACTCCACAGCTAAGATTGAGGGGACAACAACTTGACTTGGAAAAACAGGCCTGGAAGTACACACTGTTCCCCCAGTGAAGTCCTGTTCCCCTTCCCCAATAAAATCTTTAAAAAAAAAAAAAAAATTAATATTCAGCCTGTATTCAATACTAATCTATGGTATTACAAGTCAAGATGGTGACCCCAAAAAAGGCACAATACGGCTTCCAGAGTTCTGTTAATGCACAGGGTACTGCTTATACATGTGTTTTACTTTGTGAAAATTCATCATGCTATGTACTTAGGATTTATGCACTTACCATTACCTTAAAAAGTCAAATATGAGTATAATTTGGCGCCTAAAGGCTAATTTCCAGTTTATTTGGACTTAACTGTTTTTCTTTATGAGTCTATAATATGTAAAATAACCTTTATTTTTCAAAATTAAACGTCTGAGACATGAATAACAATGCTACTCCCCCCCCAAAAAAAGGGGGCTAACTATAAATAATTCTCTTAAATCAAGATAATTTTAAAGGATATGAAAATTTCCTGTAAAGAAAACAATTAATAAAAGAATTTTAATATATTGGGATATTGCAGGCTAGAGAAGCTTCTTCTGAGAGGCTACAAAGGAAAACTAATGGAAAGCCTTTCTTCAAATTTACACTCTCTGTACATCTACTAGTTTTTAAATAATAGAAGATAACAAAGCCACCAAAGTTACATCTCTTGTGAATATTTAGAAATCTACAATTAAAACAGAAAACTGTAAACTTCTGCTGCTGAGGTATCAGATTAGGAAAACAGACTCTGCCAAATATGTCAGGTCTTCTGGCAGTTAGCCATAAAAACCTTTATTTCACTTAAATTTCGCTCTAATTCTGCCCCCATTATTCCATTGCCATTTAGAGCTTTCATTTACAATAAGAGACCTTCACTGGTCAAACTCTGTTATTGCTCATAATTTAAGGTCTAGTTAGAAGAATGTTTTTGTTTTTTTTTTAAGGAGGGCACAGCTCACAGTGGCCTACGCGGGGATTGGTGTTATTAGCATCACCCTCTAACCAACGGAGCTAACTGGCCACCCCTAGAAGAATTTTTTTGATGAGACATTGGAGACTGCAGTCCAAGTTTGAAAACGAGCAGCCTCCAATATTATTTTAAAGTAACTAAGGATGAGAAAATGTTGCACTGATGAAACACTGCTTAGGGATATATGAATGAGTTCTTTGTGATATAGGGGGAAAGAAGGCTATCAATAAAAAACGACAAAAATCTCAAAGTGATACACTGAATATGTGCCTTCATAAAGGGAAAAAAAAAGGCTACATGTGCCTTAAATGAGAATACAAATGAGACATGACCCAAGTCTTCAAACATTACAATGAGTCTTTTAAGAACAGGATAAACAGGAAAGTCCTCATCTACAAAGGGCTATATGACTAGAAATTATTCTTGTGGTGTGTATTCTCTGCATCATAAAGCGAGTCCAGGGAGACGGACTCTACCCCTACTCTTTGAATTATTCCTTGAGGTAAAATATTTTCCATGTTTACATTTTTCCAAATAAATTTTAAAAAGTACAGACAACACTCATACATATTTGTAGTGCTTACTGAAAACTTTAAAAAAATAACATAGATCTCTAAAACAAACATCGAGGGAAATAGGTTTTCAAAACTAATTCAACTATACATCCTAAATTCAGAAACAGTCCTTGCTATTTAAAAAAACAGTGCATCCCAGAGATAGGTGTGTCATGATACCAAAATGTTACCTGACAGTACTAGGGGGAAAACCAACCTTGTCCATCTTGACTACAACTGCCTGACCAGGCCTCCTATTTCTCCTATATCTTTTCTCTAATCCTTTTCTACCTACAAAACAAATCAATCTTTGAAAAATGAAAATTAGATCATGAAATTACCCTGTTTAAAATGTTTCAACAGGATTTCCCATTTTCTCGGAATAAAGTTCAAACTCTTCATCTTTCTATCATGGCCTAAAAGGCCCCCCAAGATTTGACTCCTGCCTGCAATCCCTGGTCATGCATCTCTCTCCCTTGCTCTTTATACTCTAGTCATACCAGCCTCCTGATCCTATAAAATACGAAGTTC
This sequence comes from Rhinolophus ferrumequinum, assembly GCF_004115265.2. Taxonomy (NCBI): domain Eukaryota; kingdom Metazoa; phylum Chordata; class Mammalia; order Chiroptera; family Rhinolophidae; genus Rhinolophus; species Rhinolophus ferrumequinum. The sequence goes on from NC_046291.1 coordinate 29,241,268, forward strand.
TCTGCCATCTCCCTTTGTACTTTTGTTCCTCTACCTGGAATGCTCTTCCTACAATTCTTCACATCTGGTTCATTTTAATTCTTCAGATACCACCTCGTGAGGAGGGTTTCATTGACTACCTTAACTAAAGTGGCCTTCCCAATTCCCCTATAATATAGCCCTGTGGCATTTATTACAATCTCTACTACCTTGTACATTTATGTATTTACTACTTATTTATGATCTGTCTGCTCACCAAGAATGTAGGTGCCATTGGAGGCAGAGGTTCAGATGTCTTGTTCATGGCTACAAGAAACTATGATATTCTCTTAACCTAATGCTAATTTTCATTTTAAAAAAAAACAAACGTGAAAGCTAGAGTACAGAATGTAAGGGCTCCTACCTGTTTTTGCTTCACATCTCCTTACACCACCACTAATCAGGGTCCAAAATGCCAGAAGACATAGGAAAACCATAAGAATATTCAAAAATCAGCAAGTATTTTATCTTAGTTCATTTCAGGAGTGTTACAAACTTGCCTTCTTTCTCCTTAAACTTAGGATGTCTTCAAACTTATTTCAACTGCTTCCCTATAGAAAAGCACGAGGTTGAGATGCCTCCGCGCCTCCTTCATGAAGTGTACTTGGCAATATTAGGTACAGTACAGCATATAATTTGCTTCACATACAGTCCTTTTTTAATAGCCAGTTTTTTTCACATATAATTTTTTTTTTTTTACCTCCGGGAAATTTTTTTTTTTTTTTTTAAGATTTTATTGGGGAAGGGGAACAGGACTTTATTGGGGACCAGTGTGTACTTCCAGGGCTTTTTTCCAAGTCAAGTTGTTGTCCTTTCAATCTTAGTTGTGGAGGGTGCCGTTCAGCTTCAAGTTGTTGTCCTTTCAGTCTTAGTTGTGGAGGGTGCAGCTCAGCTCCAGGTCCAGTTGCCGTTGCTAGTTGCAGGGGGCACAGCCCACCATCCCTTGCGGGAGTCGAGGAATCAAACTGGCAACCTTGTGGTTGAGAGCCCACTGGCCCATGTGGGAATCGAACTGGCAGCCTTCAGAGTTAGGAGCATGGAGCTCTAACCGCCTGAGCCACTGGGCCGGCCCCTTCACATGTAATTTTTAAAGAGCTAAGAAATTTCCCACAAAACCTTGCAAAAGAAAAACTCTAAACATGGCAATATGAATAAGCATTTTTAATTTAAATTATCTCTATCATTCCCTAGGATATGCAATCATAAAACACTGAAACCAGAGAATCATTTTCTATTATTACTGCGATCTGCTTAAATGAGATCATAGATCAAAAGTTCTCAGGTTTAGTGAAACATGGTATTTTTTAGGGGAAAACTCTGTTCCCAACTTAATATACTAAAGATTTAAGATATCAATGAAAGTTGCATGCTCAAGAAAATTATAAGGCACTCACATCAAGGAAATGTATTGTTGCTCAATCTGAAAAACCCAGAAAATTCAAGCACACAATATCTCTGAACTATTTAATATATATCATAAAACACATTACCTATAATTACAATGGGGCTTCTTTTCCTACATCCCTTTATGATATCCTCCGCCTTCTTTAATCAGCTGCTTTTCATTTCAAGTGTTTCCTCTTACCTGATTTAAATTTTGTGGTCAAAGTAGATATGACAAGATATTCCCAAAATTCCAATAATCAAGCATAAAAGTAATGAGAGGAATGTGGCTTGTAAATACAACCCTAAACAGTTATCAGCAAGCTTTTACATGTGTACCTCTGTTCTGGACTGCTACTTTTATTGCTACCTCCTTAACTATCTATGCTGCCCTCACAACCCTTTCCCAACAAACAATGATATGCCATTAGCCAGATCTCAAGTCTTCAGAGCTGAGTAGAGCAGGTGAGCCAATTTTAAATAAAACAGAATATACACACACCAAATAACCTCAGCCTTCATCACCACCCCAGCTCATCCACGGGCTCAGTAGGATGACTGTCAATCAGACCAAAACTCCGTGGCCATAAAAATGACAAAGGAAAAAAAAAATGACAAAGGAAAATTGCTAAATTTTCCTCTCATTTTTTGTACAGTCAAGCCCACTTGAGTAGGCCTCTCAGCCTCTGTCCCTGCTCCTTAGGGTCAGCTCACATCTATGTTACCACACATTTGATCACTGTGCCTTGACCACAAAGAATACCTCCCAAAGCAGGACAATTCCCTTAGCCCAACCTCAAGAGAACTGTGAACTCTACTCCATGCCTGTCCAGCCACAACAACTTATCTACTGCCCAAATTACTATCTTTTTTTGTTACTGCCTATAAGCATTCTGTATATCTTATTTTAAATTTTAATTTTTTTAACCCATTTAGCAGTTGAGCATGCACTGTTGTATTTATGGTCTTGTCCAATAATAGGGTAAGTTTGTCAAATACTGGCACCATAATTCATACTTTTTTAATACCCCAGTCTTTCTGCTAATGAATAAAACACTCTTATTACACAACTGATGTGAAGATACTAATTTATCTTAACTTTATTACTTTACAGAGAATAATTCCAGAATTTCAAAGTTGAAAGGCATCTCAGTGTTATCAATTCTCTCTTATGACATAAAAAAGTCTTGAGAGGAAATGTGGTTAAGAAGACAGACTTTCAGAAATCAACAAGACTTTGACTTGAACTCTAGTTCTGCCACCTTCCAGGTGTATGACTTGGGTGATATATGAGGTATGATCAAGCGATGTGTGACATGGAGCCTTTCTGTTGTGATCAAAAACTACGGTGAATGCTGCTGCCGAGTGCCATCCAACAGAAATGCAGGGATCTTCAACACAGGAAGCAAAGCATCGTGTGACAAATTTCAACTTGTTCGGTGCAGTCAGTTGGGTGCGAGCTACGGTTGAGAGAAGGTGTGTTTTATTTTTTATTTTAAGGAGAGCGCAGCTCACAGTGGCCCATGCGGGTATCAAACCAGCAATCTTGGTGTTATTCGCACCACGCTGTAACCAACTGAGCTGATGAGCTAACCAGCCACCCCGACAAGGTGTTTTAAAGTGTGCTGTAAATCATCCTCCATCATAACAATGTTCCATATTACACATCTCTGCAGAAAGTGGCAAGAACAATGGGATAAGTATGCTCAAGCAAGGGGGAATATTTTGAGGGGGATTAATGGCAACATGTCTTTTACTGTAAAAAAAATTTTTTATTTGAACATTCACTGTTATTGTTTGATCACACCGTGGATTTAACCTCTGTGCATCTCAGCTGCCTCATCTATGAAAAAAAATAACATCTATATCATATGATATAGGATCATATGAAATAATGTAAATGCCTGTCATAAGGAGATACGCAATAATTCAATAAGTAATTAGTTATTGTTAGAAGTAAACACTACTAGTACTTAATCTGTTTCTGTTTTCCTAATTCTAAAACAGGAAAAATAGCTACCTTTTAGCTGCTTTGTTTAGAGAAAAATATATGTAAAAACACTCTGCATTACACTTTACACACAGTGGTTTGTAAAGAGGGATGTTAATGTTATTAAACAATAACTATTTCACTTTGTTACTAGCAATAGCATCAAATATAGGCCTCTGTATTCAAGTATTATTTTACTAATGTCACATATTTTTGGTAAATCTTTTATATAACGGTTCCTTTAAACAATGAAATATTCATTAGCTGCAGAAATCCACTGCTTCTCCAACACAACTCTCAAGATAATTACTGAGGACGCGACTAAGTTGAATCTCACAGAAATCTCTTTCCAAGCACCTTAACTAGATACCATCTTCTAAGTAACAAATTCCCTAATTAGTGACTTAAGTAAATAAGTAAAATGAGCTGGAATCAGTTCACTTAAGTGACAGGATGATAAATGCAACCCGCAGTAATTTTAGTACTCCTGACTGGATAAACTTCCTTCTGATAATGTCATTCAGTTAATTTTCAGAGTTCTCTTTTCAAATATAATTCTTTGCTTTAAGTAATAGCCCCACAACTTTCCCATATTAAAGTTACTGTTTAAAAATATCCAAATTCACAAACCTACAAGAGCTTACACAGTCAAAGAAAGGTATGCTTCTTTGGAGCCTACACCAGTACAGAGCTCAAACGCAAGGGCCACAAGGCCAGACCAAGCTGAGACAGTTTGGGTGGAGAGCGACAGACAATATAAAAGAAAATTAAGTAAATTACTTTTTATCCCTCCTCCTTCAGACTTCCCCCAACTCTGTCCCTACCTTTGGCTACCATTATTCTTTCATACATCTATACCACTGCCTGTGAAAGATGACCACTAGAATGGAGAACTAGGATGACAAAAGTATTCCAGTTAAAGTTATGTATTCCCATACACTAAGTGCAGAGAACAGGTTCTAACTCAAACTTGTTTTAAATACATTAAATGAATATACATACTCAGGCATTTTAAACCATTGGTATTAGTCATTTATTTACTTATTTGATGCTCCTCCAACTTTCGTAAGCTTGAAACCTAAATAACCAAGGTTCTTGTAAATTTTTAAATTAAAATAATAGGTAAGCCACTAAACAAGAGCTAAAAATGTCTGAATTTCCATGATCAGGCATTTTAAGCAATTGATATTAATCCCCTATTTACCATGACAAACAAAAAATCTGTGACATGATAGTAGAAGTGTATTTTATGCATTTCAAATTAACTGCCCCTAAATGACACTTTCTCTACCTGGAATTCAGTGATTAAAAGACAACTTGGTTATATAAGCAGCAGTAGAGCATATAGCAGTTAAAGAGCACAGATTGTTTGTGTCTATTATTACAGCTCTGCTTGGGTCTGTATAGCAGCTCTATTAGCTATGTTGCCTTGGGCAAGTTTCTTAATTCCTCTGTGCCTAAAATTCCTCCTCTGTAAATGAGGATAATAGTATCTACCTCATATTATTAAGTTAATATATGTACAACACTAAGAATAGTTCCAGGTAGTTAAAATATCTAAACATTAAAAAAACACTATAGACTTACTTTCTATAAAATGGAATTTTTTATAATTATAGATATGATGAAGGCTTTTCTAAGAACACAAAACCCAGAATGTCATAAAGAAAAAATTTTAATTGGCAGAAATAACATAGTATGTAAATATCACCTTCAAATCAGTAAGAAAAAGAAACAAATTAGAAAAACTAATCTGATATATGAACAGGAATTCAGAGAAATACAACTGGCCAATAAGTATACCAAAAAAGCTCGGTTTCACCAACAATTAAAGGACTGCAAACTCAAACAAAATACAGTGGTTTTGATTTGGCAAAAATTAAAAAGACTGATAGTATACAGTATTTGGAAAAGATGTAAGAAAATGGAAATTCTGATATACTGCTGGTGGAAAAGGAAACTGGTACAATCTTTTGGGGGGGAATTTGGAAGTTCATATCAAAATTTTAAATGTGCAAACTTTGACCAAAGGATTTTACTTTTAGAACTATCCTGACGTGAATAATCACAAAATTTTGTGTATGATATACATAGTGGTTCTACCTTCATTTAAAAAACAAACTAATTCCGTTTCCCCGAAAATAAGACCTAGCCGGACAATCAGCTCTAATGCATCTTTTGGAGCAAAAATTAATAAGACCCAGTATTATATTCTATTATTCCCAGTCTTATAGTAAAATAAGACCAGGTCTTATATTAAGTTTTGCTCCAAAAGACACATTAGAGCTGATTGTCCGGCTAGGTCTTATTTTCAGGGAAACAGGGTTGTACACAGATGTTTGTTTATAGTGCATACAAAAAAGTATGAAAGGTTATACACCAAACTATTAACAGGGCATACCCATCTAGGATATGGGATTGAGAAAAAGTAAAGAAGGAATGGGTCTTTTTATTTTCTATACTTCCTTATCATTTTAACATCTTTTTTACAATGATCTTGTATTACAACTTTAGGATTCTAAATACAAAGATTTTTAAAAGAAATAGAGACAAAGTCTAAAAGCAAAAACAACTCTTAAAACATAAAGCAAAGTCAATACAAGTTTATCTTATTACTTCCTGCAGTCATCATACCGTGTTTCCCCAAAAATAAGACCTAGCTGGACCATCAGCTCTAATGCATCTTTTGGAGCAAAACTTAATATAAGATCCAGTCTTGGGGCAGCCACTTGGCTCAGTTGGCTAGAGCGTGATGCTCTTAACACCAACGTTCAATCCCCACATGGGCCTCTGTGAGCTGCACCCTCCACAATTAGATTGAAACAACTACTTGACTTGGAGCTGATGGGTCCTGGAAAACCACACTTAAACAAAAGTTTTAAAAAAATCAAAGATCCGGTCTTATTTTACTATAAGACCCAGTATTATAATATAATACAATATAATATAATACAATACCGGGTCTTATATTAATTTTTGCTCTAAAAGACGCATTAGAGCTGATGGTCTGGCTAGGTCTTATTTTCAGGGAAACATGGTAGGTCCTGTTTCCCAAATTCCTTTGCTAAATACTTGGAAAGATTACATTTACTAGAAGTTGGGGGAGATCACGTGACTGAATAGTGATTTGTAAGTAGAAATGATGTGAATCTCTTCTAGGCAGAGTATGTTACTGCCATGAAAGACTTTCTTATACTTTCTTTTACCTCGGGCACAGCAACCAGCAACTTACAAGGTGGTGGCACTCTATCAGCCCAGGTCTCTGAATGATGAGCAGAGTACCACTGCCAGTCTTCTATGGACAAATAGCATGAGCAAGAAATAACCACTGCTGTTTTAGAATAACCTAGGCCATCCAAATGATATACTTCCACAGTCCATGCCTTAACACACTGGCCTTTAATTACAAATAACTAGAATTTAATCAACTTTCAGTTAATGAATGTAATCTATTTTTATTAACAGGGTGATGTGAAAGATGAAGCCTATTGGCTGCTTAGTGTACAAATCCAAGCTGACCTAGTACAAATCTAAGACTATTATTTGGCTCTTAAAAGAGGGATCTAGCAACAAGGAGCAGTAAAACTGAATTTCTCATAAACCTAAGAAAATTGATAAAACAATGACTCCTAGAGAAGAATTGGATAAATGGAAAAAGTTGGTGCCAAAAGCTACACTGAATTTATAGATCAACATTTTTCATAACATTTCATCAAGCTAACACCTTGGTTTAGCCAAAGGAAAAAATAATTAAATATCCAAGAAAAGTTATCTCTCATGAAAAACTTTGTTTCAATAAGTAACATGAATAATTTCATCTCCTGATATCATTTGGCTGTTTCTAATCTTGCCCTTCTTGTCACCACAATACCGTCCTTTGTGTAGTAACTAAATATAAAAAGTTACTCTTCACAGTAGACTGGCCCCTAGGGGTTCTAATCACTAACAACAGATGGAAACATTAAAAACTTATCCTCAACTAAATATGTCATCATCACTTTTCTGATCTAAATGGTGCTCCTTCCCGAAAATGAAGTTTTCAATCTCCCATGAAAAATTTTATTACCCATCAACATTTGAATATACCTGCAAAACCTAAAACATCTGTTGTCATTTATAGCAAAATATGAGACCATAACTAAGACACAGTTAAGTCTGGGCAATTATTCCTGAATGATTGAAATGCCAATATGTTCAGATGCCTAAAATATTCCAAGTATATTATACCTTCAGATTAACACTGTATATGTTATATTAATGCTTTGCTTTGGAGTTATAGAGGCCTGAATCTGAATCCCAGGTCCGCCTTTTACTGTTCACTCATCTGTGAAATAAGGAAAAATAATAGCACTGATCAGTCTGTTTAGAGGTTAATGAGATAACAGAGTAAATATGTAAGGCACTTATGGATATACTTGTACAACGACAGCTCTGATGTCCATTCCAGAAAACGAGTTCCAAAATTGCTTTGAAGGGTGGACTACGAACTGGTGTCAGTGCATAGTTTCCCAAGGGGAGTACTTCAAAGGTGACTGTAGTGATCTTCAGCAATAAGGGATGCAGCACTTTCTTTAGGATGAGTTCGCAAACTTAATTGTCAGACCTCATATGTGTATATATAAAACCACTTTAAAATGTGTATACGGAAAAAGAGTTTAAAAGAAAATCAAGGTACTAAGGGTCCTTACTTCTGGGTGAGCAGGACCCTGAATCTTTTTATTTTCCTTCTTGTTTGTTATATTTTTATGAAATAAGCATGTGCATTTTTCGTGAACTTTTATTTAGAATAGTTTCATGTTACCAAAAAAAATGCAAAGAGAGGCGTCCAGATGGCTCAGCTGGTTAGAGCGTGAGCTCTTAACAACAGGGTTGCCCATTCAATTCCCAGGAGTCAGTGAGCTGCGCCCTCCACAACTAGATTGAAGACAACGAGCTGCTGCTGAGTTGCCGGACGGGCAGCCAGATGGCTCAGTTGGTTAGAGCGCGAGCTCTCAACAAGGTTGCTCGATCAATTCCGGCATGGGATGGTGGGGTGCGCCCCCTGCAACTAAAGATTGAAAACAGCGACTGGACTTGCTGAGCTGCGCCCTCCTCAACTAGACTGAAGGACAGCGACTTGACTTGGAAAAACACACTGTTCCCCAACATTCCCCAATAAAAAATTTTTTTAAAAAAATGCAAAGATGGTACAGAAAGTTTCCTGTATGCCCCTCACCCAATTTCCCTGATTATTAACTTTTTACATTACTATGATACATTTCTTACAACTAATAACCAACATTGGTACATTACTATTAGCCAAACTCCACAGCTTATTCGTATTTCACTTATTTTCACCTAATGTCCTTTTTCTGTTCCAGGGTACCATTTAGGATACCACATTGTATTTAGTCCTCATGTCTCTTTAGGTTCCTCTGGACTATGACAGTTTCTCAAGGACTTTCCTTGCCCTTGACACTTTTGAGGAATACTAAAAATTTTAGTGAGGTATTTTGTCAAATGTCCCTCATTTTGAAACTGATGTTTGTCTCTTGGTCAGTTAGACTAAGGTTGTGGGTTTTGTAGAGGAAAACCACAGAGATGAAGTTGCATTTCTCTCATATCACATCAATAATACCATCAACATGACTAATCATTGATTATATTAATGTTGATTACTTGAGGCAGTTTGCCAGATTTCTCCACTGTAAAGTTACATTTTCCCCTTTGTACAGCTTTTGGAATAAGAAAAATGTTAAGTAAATTTTTGTTTTAATTTCATATGTTTTTTTCTTTTTTCTTTTTTTTTATTAGTTTCAGGTGCACAAAAAAAGAACTACTTAGACCTTTATCATTTATATTCTTCACACTGTGTTTACCGCCCTCCCCCATCCACTCTCCCTCTGACATTGCATACAGCCATTACATCTCCACTGTCTTTATTCCTAATGCTGTACTCTGCTTCTTGTAAGTATACACACACACACACACATAGAGAGAGAGAGAGAGAGGGGGGGGGGGAGAGAGAGAGAGAGAGAGCGCGATAAACTTGTAGATGACATTCATTATTGTTCAGCTTCAGCTTCAGGTGTACAGTGCAGTGATCAGGCATCTTTATCATCCCTGAGGTGGTCTCCCTAATGAGATAAGTGTCCATCGGATACCCTACAAAATCTTTACAACATTATTGATTACATTCCCCAAATTGACTTTCATAACCCCGTGGCAATCTTGTGGTTACCGACTGTTTTCTAATCCTCTCACCTTCCCCCCCTGTATCGCCAACCTCCCTCCCATCTAGCAACCCTCAGTTTTTCTTCTATGCCTCCAAAACTGTTTCCGATTAGTTCACTTATTCTCTTCTTTAGATTCCACATATAAGTGAGATCATATGGTATATGTCTTTCTCTGTCTGACTTATTTCACTTAACATAATGTTCTCTAGGTCCATCCATGTTGTTGCAAATGGTAAGATTTCTTTCTTCTTTATGGCTGCGTAATACTCCATTGTATAAATGTACCACAGTTTCTTAATCCAGTCGTCTACAGATGGGCATTTTGGTTGTTTCCATGTCTTGGCTATTTTGTATAGTGCTGCAATAAACATAGGCGTGCATAAATTTTTTTGAATTAGAGTTTTGAATTTCTCCGGAAAAATACCTAGGAGTAGAATTGCTGAATCGTAAGGTAGTCCCATTTTCAGATTTTTGAGATACCTCCATACTATTTTCCATAGTGGCTGCACCAATCTGCAATCCCACCAACAGTGCACAAGGGTTCCCTTTTCTCCACATCCTCGCTAGCACTTGTTGTTTGTTGATTTATTGATGATAGCCACTTTGACTGGGGTGAGGTGGTATCTCATTATGGTTTTTATTTGCATTTCTCTGATGGTTAGTGAGGTTGAGCATTTTTTCATATGTCTGTCTGCCATCTGTATGTCCTTTTTAGAAAAATGTCTCTTCATGTCCTCTGCCCATTTTTTAATGGGGTTGTTTGTTTTTTTGGAGTTGAGTTGAGTGAATTTTTTATAAATTTGTGATATTAACCCCTTATTGGATATGTCATTGGCAAATATCTTTTCCCATTCAGTAGGATCCCTTTTTATTTTATTGATGGTTTCCTTTGCTGTGAAAAAACTTTTTAGTTTGATGTAATCCCACATGTTCATTTTTTTCTCTTACTTCCTTTGCGCAAGGGGATATAGCAGTAAAAATCTTACTCCGGGTAATGTCTGTAAAGTTTCTTCCTATATTTTCTTCTAGGAATTTTATGGTTTCAGATCTTACATTTAAGTCTTTAAACCTCATATAAGTTTGTAATGGTTAATACATTCACATGATCCAAACTTCAAAAGGTGCAAAAGTCACTGAAAAATCCCCCTCCCTCCCATCTCCCAGCTTCTAAGTTCCAGCCCCCAATGAACCAATGTTAATGGATTTCTTAATTTTAAAAAACGTACTTCTACTGAGGGTTCAAACATGATGAACATATATTGAGAAGGCAGTCCGATTCAAGTAACATTGTTTATAGTGATTTAGGAATACCTTAACTATATAGGTTCCTATTAAAAAAAAAAAATTACAGTGGTACCTCGGTTTTCGAACGTAATCCATTCCAGAAGACCGTACGAGTTCTGAAACATTCGAAAACCGAGGCATGGTTTCCCCATAGAAAGTAGTGTAAAATGGATTAATCCGTTCCAGACTTTTAAAATCAACCACTAAAACTGCAAATTTAGCATGAATTTTACTATCTAATGATACCATAGATCCATAAAATTTACGGCATTCGTAAACCAAAATGTTCGTCAACAGAGACGTTCTGTATATGCTTCCAAAATACTTCTATCACTTTTCTCCCCTCCTATACAAATGGAAACAAATCTTGTGTCTTTTATATAAGAAAAGTGAGTCATACCAAGAAATTTGGTAGAATTCAGACAGTGTCCAAATTGCTTATCGATCCATTCCAGCATTCCCAAAATAGATTAACATATTTCACAAGCACCAAACCAGTGGTTCCAACAGGAGTTACCTATTAGAATCACCTGGGCAGCCTTTTAACACTCATATATCACAACCCCGTAAGACCTAATGAATCATTTCATTCCTCAGGGTTGGGAGGAGGCCAGGCACATCTACCGTGTTTCCCCGAAAATAAGACCTAGCCGGACAATCAGCTCTAATGCGTCTTTTGGAGCAAAAATTAGTATGAGACCCAGTATTATATTTATATTATTATATTATATTTTAATATATTATGTTATACCCAGTCTTATAGTAAAATAAGACCAGGTCTTATATTAATTTTTGTTCGAAAAACGCCTTAGAGCTGATTGTCCGGCTAGGTCTTATTTTCGGGGAAACAAGGAATGTTGAAAAAAGCTACCAGATGATTCTGATATAAACCTCTAATTAAGACTAGAGACTCTGAATTAATTGTATACAGCATTGGCTCTCAAACTTTAAGGTACATCAGAACCTAGAGGACTTGTTAAAACACGTATTGCTGGGTCCCACTCACAGAGGTTTCAATTCAAATGTCTGGAGTGGGGCCCAATAATCTGCATTTCTAACAAATTTCAAGGTGATACTGAGGCTGCTAATCCAGGGACCACCCTTTTTGAACTACTGGCCAACAATAAATAAACCAGTACTTTTAGAAAACCTTCATAAAATCCCCACAATTATGGGAAATGAGTCCAAGAACAGCATCCATAACCAATATGTGTTGGTTCAACCAGTATCATTCAACAGACATTTATTATGGCTGTGGTCTCAAAGTGTAAAATTCAAACCAATACTATTAGCAATTCCTAGGAATTTGTATAAGTGAATGAATAGAGGACGCTATCAGAAAACAATTTTATTTATGAGACATTTTATACCTCACAATAACGATTTTTTAAAAAAATCTAGAACTGAGACACGAGACATAAAAAGAGGAAATGGAGGAAAACATCATTAAAAACCACCAAACTAAATTACCAGACAGAAACACAAGAAAAAAGAAACAATGGAAATACAGAGCAATAAGGAAAAAAAAGACAAAATGGCAGTATTAACTCCTTATATATCAATAATCATCCTCAATGTTAATAATTAAACTCACCAATCAAAAGGGACAGGGTAGCTGAATGGATGGAAAAACAAAGCTCAACATTTGCTGCCTTCAGGAGACCCATCAGAATACTGATGACAAACATTGGCTCAAAGTAAATGGGCGGAAGATGATACTCCAAGCAAATGGCATTGAGAGAAAAGCAGATGTGGCCATCCTTATATCAGCAAAATAGATTTCAAGAAAAAAAGGTAATAAGAGACAAAAATTGACATTTTATAATGATAAAGGAGATAATCCATCAAGAAGACATAACATTTAATAATACATATGCATTGAACCTAGAAGCACCAAAATATATAAAGCAATTATTAGTAGTCCAAATTTTAAAATAGACAGTAATACCATGTTTCCCTGAAAATAAGACCAGTCTTATATTAATTTTTGCTCCAAAAGACGCATTAGGGCTTATATTTAGGGGATGTCATCCTGAAAAATCATGCTAGGGCTTATTTTCCAGTTAGGTCTTATTTTCCGGGAAACATGATAGTAGAAGACTTTAACACCCTACTTACACAAATGGAATGATCATCTAGACAGTTAACAAGCAAATATCAGCCTTAAATGATACATTAGTCCACATGGACTTAATAGATATTTATAGAACTTTCCATCCCAAAAATAACAGAATACACATTCTTCCCAAGTGCACATGAAACATTCTCAAGGATAGACCATAGCTGAAACACAAAACAAGTCTCAATAAATTTAAGACTATAATCATATCAAGCACCTTTTCTGACCACAATGGTCTGAAACTAGAAATCAACTACAACAAGAAAACTGGAAAAATCACAAACATGTGAATAGTAAACAACAAGCTACTGAACAACTATTTGGTCAATAAAGAAATAAAAGAAAAAATAAAAAGATACATTATGACAAAGATACGTAAAGATAAATAAAGATCAAAATCTTTGGGATGCATTATAGATGATGTAATACAGAATTGTACACCTGAAATCTATGTAATTTTACTAACAATTGTCACCCCAATAAATTTAAAAAAAAAAATCTTTGGGATGCAGCAAATGTTACCAAGAGGAAAATTTATAGCAATACAGGCCTACTTCAACAAACAAAAATCACAAATAAATAATCTAACATTACACCTTAAAGAACTAGAAAAACAACAAAGCCCAAAGTCAGTAAAAGAAGAAAATAATACAAATCAGAGCAGAAATTCTTGAACAAAAAAAAACAATAGAAACAATTAATGAAATAAAGAGCTGGTTCTTTGTAAATATAAACAAAATTGACAAACCTTTAGATAGACTCACTAAGGAAAAAAGAGAGGACACAAATAAATAAAATCAGAAGTGAAAGAGAAGTTATGACGCACACCACAGAAAAGATTTATAAAAGAATACTTTGAAAAGCTAGACACCACCAAATTGGACAACCTAGAAGAAAAAGACAAGTTCTTAAAAACATGACCTTCCTAGACTAAATCATGAAGAATTTAAAAACCTGAATAAATTGATTACTATTAGATTGGTTCAAAAGCAATTATGGTGTTTGCAATGATTTCTTTTTTTTTTTAATTGGGCAATATTGGGGAACAGTATGTTTCTCCAGGGCCCATCAGCTTCAAGTCGTTGTCCTTCAATCTAGTTGTGGAGGGCACAGCTCAGCTCCAAGTCCAGTTGCCATCTTCAATCTTTAGTTGCTGGGGGCGCAATCCACCATCCCATGCAGGAATTGAACCTGCAAACTTGTTGTTGAGAGCTCGTGCTCTAACCGAATGAGCCATCCAGCCACCTCTCTGGAAGCTCAGCAGCAGCTCATTGTATTCAATCTAGTTGTGGAGGGCGCAGCTCACTGGCCCATGTGGGAATCGAATTGCCAACCCTCTTGTTCAGAACTCGCGCACTAACCAACTGAGCCATCCAGCTGCCCTGCAATGAGATTAACCTTTTAAACCGCAATTACTTTTGCACCAACCTAATAACGAGGAAATTGAAATAGTAATCAAAAACCTCACAAAAAAATCAAAGTCCAGGACCAAATAGCTTCTCTAGCAATTCCTACAAAACATTCAAAGAAGAAATATTTAACACCTATTCTTCTCAAACTCCAGAAAATCGAAGAGGAGAGAATACTTCCTAACTCATTTACGAGATCAGCATTACCCTGATACTAAAACCAGCCAACGACGTCACAAAAAAAGGAAATTACACGCCAGTATCTCTGATGAACACAGATGCAAAAATCCTCAACAAAAACAACAGCAAGTCAAAAACAACACCACCTTAAAAGGATCATATACCACAATCAAGTGGGATTCATTCCAGGGATGTAAGGATGGTTCAACATTGCAAATCAATGTGATACACCACCTGAGCAAAATGAAGGATAAAAATCATATGATCATCTCAGTAGATGCAGAAAAAGCATTTGACAAGCTATAACATCCATTTATGATTAAAAACTCTGAATAAAATGGGTACAGAAGGAAAGTACATCAACATAATAAAGGCCATATATGACAAACCCACAATTAACATCATACTCAATGGTGAAAAACTGAAAGCTTTTCCTCTAAGATCAGAAACAGGAAAAGATGCCAACTACCGCCATTCTTCTTCAATATAGTACTGGAAGTCCTAGCCAGAGGAATTAGACAAGAAAAAGAAATAAAACGTATCCAAATTGGAAAGGAAGAAGTAAAACTGTCTCTATTTGCAGATGACATGATATTATATAAAAAACATGATATTAAAACCGCAAAGACAAAAAAACTATTAGAACAAATCAATAAATTCTTCAAAATTTCAGGAGACAAAAAAGCACATGATTTCACTCATTTGGTATATAAAAACAAAAATGTAACAAATGAACAAAACAAAACAAAAACCAAACTCATAAATACAGACATCAGAATGGTGGTTACAAGAGAGGAATGGGGTAGGGGGAGGGCAAAATGGGTCAAATATATGGTAGCAGAAGAAAACTAGGCTTTTGGTGGTGAGCATGCAATAGAGTATACAGATATCAAATTACAATGCTGTACACCTGAAAGTTATGTTATTAACCAATGTTATCTCAAAAATATTTTAAACTTTTGTACATTAAAGTATATTATTAAGACAGTTTAAAAAAATTTTAAAAAACAACCTATGGAATAGGAGAAAACATTTGTTGTCTTACTCCATCCAGGCTGTCATAACAAAATACCAGACAGTGGGTGGCTTCTAAAAAACAAACATTTATTTCTCACAGTTCTGGAGGATTGGAAGTCCAAGATCATGGTGCCTGCAGATTCAGTAACTGGTGAGATCCCATTTCCTTTATGGCCATCTTTGCTGTAACCTCACATAGTGGAAGGAAGGAGGGATCTCTGTGGGGTCTCCTTCAGAAGGGTACTAATTCCATTCATGAGGGCTAAACCCTCACAATCTAAGTACCTCCTAAAAGCCTTACCATCTAATACCATCACCACGGGGGTTGTGATTTCAACATATGAATTCTGAAGGGGACGTAAGCATTTAGTCCGTAACATCTGAAAATCATCTACCTGAGACAGAATTAGTACTAGGGATATATAAAGAACTTTGACCACTCAACAACAAAAAGACAAACAACCCAATTCAAAAATGGACAAATGTTGTTTAAGGGTACCAACTTGCAACCAGTAGATAAATTAGTCCAGAACAGTAGTAATTATAGACAATAACATTATAAACTTCAAAGTTGCTAAGAGACTAGATCTGAATTGTTCCCACCACAAAAAATAATCATGTGACATAATAGCAGTGTTAGGTAACAAAATTATTTTACAATATATGAATGATCAAATCAACAACACTGTATATTTTAAACTTACACAATATGTCAAATGTGTATCTGTAAAATCTTTTTAAAAGAAAAAATGGACAAAGGACTTGAATAGACATTTCTCCAAAGAAGATACACAAATAGTAAATAAGCACATGAAAAGATGCCCAACATCAAAAGGGAAAAGCAAATAAAAATCACGATGAGCTACCACTCCGCACCCATTTGGATAGCTATAATAAATAATTTTTAAAAAATAATACAGAAAATAACAAGTGTTGGTGAGGATATGGAGAAATTAGAACCGTTGTATAGTGCTGGTGGGAATATAAGATGGTGCAGCCATTATGGAAAACAACTTGGTGGTTCCTCAAAAACCTAAACCTAGAATTACCATATGGTCTGGCAATATACTCCCAGGCATACACCCATAGGAATTGAAAGCAGGAACTGGAACAGATACTTGTACACCAATGTTCATTGCAGCATTGTTCACAATAGCCAAAAGGTGGAAACAACTCAGGTGTCCATCAACAGACAAATGGTTTAAAAAAATGTGGACTATATGAGGTCAGACAATTAAGTTCGAGAACTTATCCTAGAAAAAGTGCTCCATACCTCATTGCTGAATATCATTACGGTCACCTTCAAAGTACTCCCCTTGGGAAGCTATGCACCAACGCCAGCACCTAGTCCACCCTTTAAAGCAATTTTGGAACTCTTTTTGGAATGGCCATCAGAGCTGTCATCCAATTACCCTTGAAGTCCTGAATGTCATCAAAATGTCTTCCTTTCAATATTTCCTTTGTCTTTGGGTAAAGAAAGAAGTCACTGGGGGCCAGGTCAGGTGAGTAGGGAGGGTGTTCCAATGCAGTTATTTGTTTACTGGCTAAAAACTCCCTCACAGACAGTTCAGTGTGAGCTGGTGCATTGTCGTGATGCAAGAACCATGAACTGCTGGCGAAAAGTTCAGGTCATCTAACTTTTTCATGCAGCCTTTTCAGCACTTCCAAATAGTAACCTTGGTTAACTGTATGTCCAGTTGGTACAAATTCATAATGAATAATTCCTCTGATATCAAAACAAGGTTAGCAACATCATTTGTCAGACCTCGTACATACGATGGAATATTATTCAGCCTTAAAAGGCAATGAAATTCTGACACATGCTAAAACATGGATAAACCCTGAAAACATTATGCTAAGCAAAATGAGCCAGTAATGAAAGGACAAAGATTGTATGATTTCATGTGACATATAGAGGTGTTAGGTAACGCAATTATTGAAATACCTAAAGTTACATGAAATACTTAGGTAAACAAATTCATAGAAACAGAAGATTCGAGTTTACCAGAAGCTGGGAGGATGGGAGAATGGGGAGTTATGCTTAAGGGTTACAGAGTTACCGTTTGGTGTGATGAAAAAGTTTTAGTGATGGTTGCACCACATTGTGAATGTAATGAATGTCACTGAATTGTATACCTGAAAATAGTTAAAATGGCAAATTTTGTTATACACGTTTTTATGATAATTTTTAAAAATCAATAATGTATTTCAAAACCATTGAATTGTACACTTTTAAATAGGTGAATTGTATGGTGTGTGAATTATAGCTCAATAAAGCTGTTTAAAATATTTACCAACTTAATGCTAAAATGACATTAATTAGATCTCACTGATTTAAAATGTAAGATAACTGGGTCAAAGGCGAGCTGAAACTGACCTTGGCATTATTTATTCTTAAATTAAAATGAAAGATAAGATTGTAGCTATAATAAACTTCTATCTATGTAAGTTCTACCCTAAGATCCTTTCCAATTCTAAAATTCTAGGACTCCAATTATTTTAAAAGCACCCTTTATATTTATAGATTTTCTTATATTTTCATTCAAGCATTTCCCTAAAGAGCTTTTATTTACAACATTTTTGTGGTCCTAATTCAACATAATCAAGATATAAAATGTATTCGCAAAAAATTAATTTATATTTCTTTCAAAGTAGTGCTTTCACAATACACCCACAGTTTTCCCCAACCTAAGTTAAAGTGAAAGTATTATATACTCAATAATAACAAAATGTATCACTCAAAAAGTTCTATTCACTTACTTACTAGTAACTAAGTATACCACTGGCTTTTCCTGTACCACAAGCCAAAGTGCTATAAGTACTATAAGCATCATGCAGGCCTACCTCCTCACTTTACAAATGAAGATACGGAGAACAAAAGACATTATTTGCCCAAAGCAAACAGCTACTGGAACGACTAGCAAGAAATTCAAACCTTTCTAGCTTCTTATTCTGGTTGTCTGTTTGACTCAGAAATCATCTAATTTTAGGGATAATTAAAGCCTGGGAGAGGAGTAGCAATAAGAGAAAATCAATAAGGGGGTGGAGTAGCAATAAGATAAAATACCATCTAGGGAGACTTAAAACACCACAAAACAAAAATCAGTAAGGGAGAAGAGAGTATGGAGAAGATACAGAATCATGGAAAGGAGAGTTTCAAGGAAGGGGTGACCAAAACTGTCAAATTCAACAAAAAGTGAGAGAACAAGATTGAAAAGTGACTGGATTTAGCAATCAGGAAGTCACTGCTGACCTAATAATATATACTGCACAGAGGGGACAAGTAAGGAGTTGAGGATAAAGGAAGTCAAGAAGTATTTAGTGCTCTTCCAAGAAGGCTGGCAGAGAAGAAAGACATAAAAGGAGGGTGGAGATTAGTTGGAAAATGCCACAGAAACATAGTCTCTTTTTCTGTGTTGCAGAATACCTACAGGAATTTGTCATCCTGAAAGATAGGCTGAGAGAAAAAATAATAAGGGTTTGCAACATACATACCTTGCTTCAAACAGCATGAGATGTAATTCTCTTTCAGAAAGTGATACATAGGCTATGGCATGAGACAGTTGGGGGAGGAGGTGCAGCAGTTCTTATCTTTCTTTGTATCCACCAACATTTAAAAGAGAAATTTGCACAAAGAAAGCACTAATAAATGTTTGTTGACTGGACATTTTAGTTCTTCCATATATCTATCCTATTATGCCTCCCTACCCTTCCAGCTGCTCCCATGGGTGCACACTGGAATAGAAACTGGATATGGTCAACGCTTACTGTATTAAGTGCAATTAAGAGCAAACAATAAATGTTGTTTTCTAATAGTTCTGATAAGGCAATATATTTTAAAATGTTCATGTTATTTATAAGCTTAGTTCTAACCTCACAAAGACTATATGTATTGTTATAATCCAGTAGTCTTAGCTGTCACATCCATCTCATAGACAAAAAGAAAAGATAAAAACAAATCAATTCTATTGCACTCAAAATTCTACCAACATCTTCGTTGCTTTTGGAAGGGATTCAAAGACTAGACCATTTAACTGGAAAAGGGAAATAATTTGATAATATAAGAGTCACTTCAACATGTGTAAGATGGG
Organism: Rhinolophus ferrumequinum; assembly: GCF_004115265.2. NCBI lineage: Eukaryota > Metazoa > Chordata > Mammalia > Chiroptera > Rhinolophidae > Rhinolophus > Rhinolophus ferrumequinum. The sequence goes on from NC_046291.1 coordinate 29,260,974, forward strand.
AAAAATTCATGAATTCTAAGATATCACAGCACTCATATTTAATTTTTTCCAGCAGCCATCAATCAAATCAGAATACAAATTACACCTGAAACTAACAAAAAAAAAATTGAAAGAACAAAAATCAGAATACAATTCTTCTTTGGTGGATAGAAATTTAATATAAGTAATTATCCACCTGAAGGGTTCCATGGAAGATTAATTTGTAACTAAAACCAAAACAATGTTATCTAGTCTAATTTAGTTTAGCACTAATTCTATTATCTATATTTCATAAACAATTCTCATTCAAATTTACTAAAAGTAAAACCACTTCTTTCTACTTACAAGTAATTATTATTTATGGCAGAAGGAAGAGGAAAATAAAATGGCCAAAGTAAAAGTACAAGCTAAATGAACATACGCGTATACAATACTGAATGAGCAAAGCGCTTTTCATTAAATAACATACCCTGTTTTCCCCTATTACCTTTAAGACCAAGAAAAGGCAAGAAAAAAAATTGTGCAAATTTTAATAAAGAAAAAGGTTTGGGGTAATTACTTAAAGCATAAAATAAGAAATGCTTGGTACCAATGTTGACTGAATAAAACATCCAGTATAGGTTATAATTAGCACAAAAGGTTAAAAAAAATAAAGTAAAACCTCACATTTAGAAGGAATCTTAGATCCAGCAGTTCTCAAACTTTAGGGTACATAAAATTTAACTGGAAGATGTGTGCTTAAATGCAGATTCCCAAACTCACTGTCCAGATATTCAGATTAAGTGGGTCTGGGGTGGTGCCCAAGAGTCTGCATTTCAAACATAATCTAGTCCAATCCCATAATATTACAATTGTGAAAACTATGTTAAGTAATCTATTTGCCCAGAATCACACAGAATCCAGGTCTCATTAACTCAAGGCAGTAGTCCTCCTACTATACCACTTAAACTACTTTATTATAGTTGAAGAAACTGGGACGCAGAAAGAATAAATTCCTAATACATCATTCATTTGGGTAAGTGAGCAATCTTAGAATACTTGCTGGCTCCAATTCCTTTTTATTATTCATTCATTTAATATTTCTTAAACATCTATGTGCATAGCAATATGGTTGATAACAAAACAATTTAAGATACAAACCCTGTCCTCTAGAAGCAATTATCAGTTGAGAAGACAAGGCAAATACGTAAAAATGTTATTAAACAGCAAGGCAGTACATGAGTAAGTGCCAACACAAGGGGTTTGGTCAGTTATAAAATGAACTGATGTAAACTGACTTCACTCTGTAACTCTTATATGTAGTTAGAATTTACCCATCAGAAAGCAATATTCGGTTTCTTCTCTCTCACGGTTAATAAAGTTTGCCTTTAATGAAGGAAAGCTGTTGTACTTGAGTGGCACAGCTCTCACCACATTTCACACCGACCCCAACACCAGCACCACCACCCCACATGCCAGGATAGCTTTTGTAGAGATGAAAGTTCCTAATAGGTGTACGTAAAACTGAAATCTAGTCAAGTGAATTATTTCAAATGCAGGAATAATCTGTGGACACTGACCAGGCAGGAGAGGCTGGCACTGATGCCAGCTCAGCCACGCACACATCTGCGCCAGCCCAGGAGGATTATGTGAGGCAGGACCCTGAGTTCCTAGAGAGTGTCCTGGAGACCCTTCCAGGTGTGGATCTCAACAATGAGGCCACTCAAAATGCCATGGGCTGCCTGGCCTCCCAGGCCACCAAGGTCGGTGGGGAGGTCAGAAGTGAGTCTCCCCAGAATGTGCCACCCTGACACGCCGATTACTTCTAGCTGAAAACAATTCAAGACCAACAAACTCAAGAAGTTTGTTGCCTCCCCCTTACCTATCTAAACAGATTCAGAGAGAAAATTCTGCTTGAGGAATGGAACCTTAGCATACTCACCTTAGCACATAGGAATTGCCTACTCCCCGTTCCTTAGTCCAAAATGATACATATAGAGGGTACCAACGAAAGGTATACACATTTTAAGAAAGGAAAAAACTATTAAATTGTAATAATATATATCGATAACAAAAGATGAATACAAGTCATGTGTATACATTTTGGGGGCATCCCCGGTATACCTTATTTTGCCTCACTGTCTTTGGAATTTGCATGCTTATATGAATTCCCCATGCGCACATATTAAAATTTGATTTTCTCTTGTTAATCTGCTGTATGTCACTTGGATTATTCCACCAGCCAGAAGAACTAAAGGGGTAAGGGGAAAGTTGCCCTGGCCCTGCAAAGGCAAGAAGGACAAGAAGGAGAAGAACAAGAACTAAGACTGGAGGTGAAGGGTCACTAAGCCTGCTCAGGGGGTTGCACAGGGTGTGCTGGGATACAGGTTTGATACGTTATGTGGAACCATTAGAACCTAAATAAAACTTGGCAACTTTTATTTTTTTAAAAAAATCTTTTTTACAGAAGCTGACCTTTAAATAAGTATGTGTCGTGCGGGGTGCCCGGCAGGGTCTCTGGCCCCACTCCCCACACAAAAACGCAGGATATGGCTAGTCCAAAAAGGAACACCCACGGAGCCATAGGTAGGGGAGTCACACCACTATACTCTCACTGGTGGCTGGGTTGGAGACACAGGAACCAGGAGCAACACAATTCTCAACCCTCACTGCGCCGCTTGCAGGCTCAGCCACCATCTTCTTGCTAGCTCCCCCCTTTTTTCTGCTAGCCTAGCTACGGCAGTTATATTAGTGGCCAATGGCTCACTGGTTACAGCTGACGGCCAACTAGCCACAGCTGATGGCCATTTGATCACAGTCGATGGCCATTTACTACCTGAGCCAGCACCTTTCTATGTGAGGCCGAGAGCCTGGAAACTGCTTTTTGGGGCTCTGTCCCCACAGTATGGCATTGTACTGTGTGTATTTTTATTAAATAATTCATTTATAAATCAAACACAAGCACATACTTTTATAAATTCTAATTTTCTGCATACCAATTGTTCTTAGAATTAAAGAATCCAAGAACTAGATAAAGTGGGAAAGAGAGATTCAAAATAAATAAAGGATTGAACCATGACCCAAAGAGGGATGTGGTATCAGTCTTCCAATATTTTTTTCCTTTCAGCAGCAGTACTTGCACCTGTTTGGTTACATCACTGCATCTATGTATCCCAAATCCACACAGGCTCTCTTTAGTCACCTTGCACTTAATGAAACTGCACTAGCCACTCCAATACTGGGCAAAGCAAAGTTTTACACATTTAGAACCATGACATTTGCATAACCAGCGAGGTACAAAGATCTTGTCAAGTGCCTGCTTCTTTGCAAAGGCTGATCTGGTGAAGGCACTATTCTATCCCACGTTCCCAATTAAGAGTGAGAAGTTATTGTTACCATTAATGTTGTAAGTAAGGGTACAGGCTATAATCCTGGCTCCTCAATTTATTGACTGTGTGGTGAGTTATTTAAATTCTCAAAAAAAAAATAAAAATAAAAAAATAAATTATCTGTACTTCACTTGCCCTCTCTGTAAAAGGAGCATAATTAAACCTGGAGTATAGAACTGTCATCAGGATCAAATGAGAAAATACATACAACTATTGGATAGTTGCTGGCACATAGTAAGCACTCAATAAATACCAGCTATTATTATTATTATTGTTGTCATAGCTCTGAAATCCAGCATCACAAATTTTTGCATCTGGTGCTACGTATACTAAAGAAAAAAGAGGACTAAACTTTTTAAGCAGTGATTCTTTTAACCAATCCCTTTTAAGGCACAGTATTCTAATGTTTTATTTACCAAATAGAAATTGTTTATTTTAAAATCAGTGTTCTTTCTCTTACTTTTATCTGATCACAAAATAATAAGCCTGTCAACTAAAAGTGAGAATCTACATTCTAAAAAGGTCAAAAATAAAGAACACTGAAAAGTCTATATTCTGTGAGATTTCTGCTCTTAGAATAACTGCGTAAGCTTAAGGTCTTTTACTCTCTTCATATTTTACAGGAACCACATGGCTTATGGCTAAAGAATTTAAATAACTAACACAATGAAATAATTAGTGAAAATGCATTCATTTTTAGCCCAAAAGGAATTGTGATGATTAAGAATATTAAAATGCAAGTTTCCAAATATATTCAATTTAGAAGTTCAAATTGTTTTAACATTACATAGATTTATCGTAAACATAATAGATATTATTCAAAAATATCAAAAACACAAAAGGAAACTTCAAATTTCCTGTCAGTATTTTCCCAGTGCAGACTTTTTAAATGGAAATAAGCAAGCAACTTCTGGGTTTAACACAGCAATGAGAAACTTATTGAATGTGAAAAGTACACACTTACAAAAATAAAAAAGTACTTGAAAAACTGTCATGGTGTCCTTTACTTATTTTTAAACGTATAATCTATTTGGCCATCCTAAGCCAAATTTAAGAATTGTATGTACAATTCACTCCTGAAAATTTCTAAAAGCATATTATCACAAGACTGCATGAAAAACAATTGCAAAAGAAACATAAGGTTTTTGGTAAGGTGGCTGAAAACTAAAAAGAAAATATTCTAAGGAAAGGATGACTACCATTTCTCTTTAAGCTTCAGTAAAACGACAAAGATCTTTCAGGACTCAGATCTTCTAGAAATCCGATGTGAGGTCAAAGTTGTCTCAATGACAGGACAGCCAATAAATGCCAGATGATTAAATGTAAAGTGATCGAAAATACTTTTAAACACAATAGTAATTCCAAAAACATAAAAAATACCAGTGTCCATATTGAAAAGATGGCCATATAATTACAAAATAATACTAATGATAATAATTAACAGTATTATACAATGTATTAAGAATCTCTAAGGATCTCACAGTTCTTGCATCCTCAACATTTTATTCAACTCATTCAGTAACATTTTTGAATAAAGAAAGGAATATGGATTCCCAAGGAGTGATCTAAATCTAAAAATAAGGTTCAAGTGTGTGTTCTATAGTTGATGTTCTTTTTACTGTAAGCCAAATACGCTTCTTTATGTTAAGAAAAATCTACACCTCTGTTTCCAAAGATACCATAATAGACACTGTTCAGTGGTGATTAAAATATTATTTTAATCCTTGCATTACCTCACAGCTAAAAATGTCAAGATACCACACCCAATATGTCTTTTTTTCCCCTGTGGGGGGTGTGGAAGGTGGGGAATATGGAAGTGGAGATTCGAAACTACACAAAAACATGAAAGGTTGTTTCCCTGGAAGGGTCGGGAAAGGAACGCAGGTACACGTTCGTGGTTCCCTATACAGTGATCGGGGGACGCATCCAAGGGCGAGCGCAGGCCTCGGCCTCTGCGGGCTCACTCCCTCGCCACCCGCAAGGCAAGTGGCCGGGACCCGCCAGCCGGGACTACTCACCGGCCGCAGTGCTGACCAGCAGAACGGTCCATAGCAGCGAGGGCACCCGCCAGGGCCGCTGCAGCGAGGAAGTCATCCCTGGGCCAGCCAAGAAGCAGGAGAGCAGAGACAAGAAATATGGAAAGTAAACACGGGCGGAGAAACACGGCCGCGAGGCTTGTCTTCTCTCTCGTCTGACTTACCCGGCCCGTATTACAATGCAGTTTGAAAGGACAAATGGCAGATGAGAGGACTTAGCTGCAGAGCTTTCATTCCGCTGCAGAAATTCCCTTCATTTCTCTCCCTCGCGGCTGGAGGGGTTCATTCGCCTAGGACCGGGTGCCTCGGCCCCTCAAACTAAAGGCATGTCCGTGGGAAGCAGCAGGGAGACAAGAGGAAAGCCCCGCAGTTATTTCCCTCGTAGTTTCACGATATCAAAGAAATATCCAGGTCTGGGAGAAAACATATCCAGGGTGCACAGGGGTGGAGAGCGGGGATTCGATTAGGGGGCCGAGGATCAGAACAAGTTCCCGACTACTGGGGAAGGGCGAAGTCGCGCGGGCGGCGGCGGCGGCGAAGGCGCCCGGCAGCCCGAGTCTCATCGCCTGTGGCTCCGGGAAGGCAGGATTCCTTTTTAAGTTTCGCTTCGGTGCTTCCTTCACTCCAAATTGGAGAACAACAAATCCTCTTCCTCGACCGAATCGAAAAGGGTGCCTGTCTCCATGGACAAACCCACAGCCTTCACGCTTTCGCGGAACAAATTCTGCGAGGGTCCCGCGGGGTCGGGCCAGAGGGTTGAGTAGCGGTGGGAAGCGGGGGAGGGTAAGAGAGGGGTCGGCAGGCTGGGCCCGGTGCTCCCCAAAACAGCGGGCGGAGGGGAGGTGCCGGGAGGCTGCTCTTTCTAGCCCTCCCGCGTGCGCGTCTCTCTCTCTCTTTTTTATTGCAGCTGCTCGATCTCGCCAGAGGTAAATTCCACCATGAAAGCCTCGTCTTCTCCCGTCAATGGCTCCTGTGAGCGAATCACAGCCCCCCTGAGGAAGCCGCCGCCGCCGCCGCCGCCGCTGCCTCGTTCTCCCGCAGCTCTGGGCTCCGGGCGGAGCTCCGGCGTCGCGGGCCGAGGGCGGGGGGCGGCGGGAGGGCGGATGTAGGTGGCTGGGGAGGGGGTTGGCTAAGAGGCGGCGAGACACTCAGCGCCCCTCCGGGAAGCACTTCCAGTGGCTCCGAGCAGACCAGACACAAAGGGGGGAGTCGCCGCAGCTGCCAGTCTGCGGCGCTCCCGGTCACCGGAGTCGCCCCGCCTCCGCCTCCGCCTCCGCCTCCTACTCAGTCTCCGGCTCTTCCCGGCCCTGTCTGTCTCGGGCCTGTGGTGCAGCGCGGGCGGCTCTGGCCGCGGCGACGGCGGCGGCGGCGCTGGCGGCGCGACGAAGCCCACACTGCGCCTGCGCACTCGCGACCCCGCCCGGCCCTGCCCCTCTCTCCCGGGCTTGCTGGGGCGGACTCCGCGCAAGGCCCGCGGAGTGTCTCACCCGATCCGGCGAGGGCAGGGTGGGGCCGGCAGCTTAGGATGGGCAGAAATGGCCTTTTTTCTCTATACACACATATGTTTCATACGCGCACGGTTGGGATTTGTGTGTTTGAGCGAGCGGCCACACATTTTCCTGCATTTGGCATACTCTTCCGAGCTGCGTAATTTAGCTCCTGACGAGGCGTCGCGGTCTCCTCCGCGACCGGGAGTAAAGCCGTAAGGGGCCGAACTGCCTCTATTGTTTCTTGGAGCCAAAGCCAGCCTCTCCGCAGCCTAAGAATCCAGACGGACACGCCTTTCCCAGAACCGGAGACCTTGACCTCCTCGGCCTCCCATCACCGACTGAAATAAAAGCCGGAATTGGAAAGACCACCCCTAAATTGATGTTTTTGCTCTTTTCGGCGTCTGCTTTCCTCAAGCACCCATTCCTGTAACCCTTCTTAGCTGACAGGAATAGTGAACATTTGAGATGAAAAGCCAGAAAGAAAACTTAAAATTCTATACGCTGTCCTGCTGTTTATGTGCATATCTGTCTATGCATCGCGGTTTCCACTTCGAGGGTGGGCCTTTATTCACAAATGTTGGGGACCTTAGGGGCTTTTTATAGCACTCGTGAAAGGAAAACTACAGTGAGGAGTTGCTGCTCTGGGTAAAGAGTGGGATGAGTCTTTGCAAACAAGGAAATCAGAAGGTCCTGTTGGAAGCTTTCTTGAATCTGGAAAAGATCGGTTTAGTGGGGTTTTTCAGACTTGCAAAAACCCAAGCAATCAGGATAGAGGAAGGGATTCCATTCTCACCTTACCCTGCCCTGCAACCCTTACAGACCCTTGTGGGATCAGGACGACTTGAGTGGGATTTTGCTTTGGGAGATGGGAGAAGGTGAAGTGCGTGGCGCCATGATCGGGAAGTCTGGGTTTAATTCTTAGCTGTGAAGTGAAAAATTTGCGTGGGAGGGAGATCTTAGAGGTGAAGTCTAGCTTTCCTTTCTCCTACTAAGCAGAAGGGTTATTCTGAAGGCTGGTTTTGCTGGTCTTTCATTTTGGCTAAGGGCAGTTCCAAAGATACATTCATAGATACACTCCTGAAGTCATGCTCTTTGCTAGTTTATTCAAGTCCCCTTTTATCTTTTTATCTGAAATTGATGTAAATAAATCTCCACATTCCTTAAACTAGTTGTTGTTATCATACTGAATATCTTCTATAATTACCAGTTGTAGTAATACCAGCCCAGGATTCTCACTGTTTAATGGAAATATTTTTATACTGTATACCCTTCAGGCAGAGAGAAATTATTCTATGTAGTAAAACCCCTTTTTAAAAAAAATTAAAAGGAGCATATGCTTTGATTCATTAGCATTTTTACTATAATTTGCTTTGCCTAAGAGGCCTAAAATAAGAAACTGATATTGTTTTATCATTTGACTTTCAAGAAATAAGATCTAGTGCTCAGAAAAATAGGATTTTAAGTACGTTAAGGTACACAGAATTTATTAATTGGTAGCATACTGGTTTTCATTCTCAAATTGGGATCAAGTACTTGATTGTTTTTATTTGCATAAAAATTTTCTTAAGAAACAATAAGTACCCTTATACATATTATAAATAAGCAATAAATTGTATAGAAAAGAAGAAAGGGTCCTAGGAAATTCACATGAAAAAAATTTTGCCACTGACCTGGTAGGAATAATTTGTAGACAACTAGATAGGCAACCTCTTCCCCCTTCTGTTGCTTCCATAGGACATGGCTGTTAACTTATTATGAGAAAGATCAGAGAACTAGAATTTGGAACCAGTCCACTAGTACAAGTCAGACAATAAAAGACAATCTCAGGTGAGAACAAAGAATTGGCAGGGCAGGCAAGGTTTGGTACCTGTACTAGTCAGGATATGCTAGGTTTTAACAAACATTTCAGTAGCTTATTACAACAAAGGTTTATTTAGTGCACATGTTACATGTTTGATACCAGTGTAGGGCCTATCACAGTGGGGTTCACTGGGGAACAGACCCTGAAGCTCTGGGATTTGCATGCAGGAGGTTATTGGGTAGTTCTCTCAAGAACACTATGGAGACAGGTCACAAGATCAGGCAAAGGAAGAAGTTGAAGTGCAACACAGTTGCAATTGAGGCTGTAACCAATTCTCCAGGGAGCTCTAGGGGATGGCCCTTCAGCATTGACCGAAATTGAGGCAGAGGGCCAGGTCTCTATACCCTTACATCAATCAGTCATTGCATATGGCCCGCACCTAGGGAAGGGAGGTGGTGACCTTGGACTAGAGGGCTGTCTTTAGCCAAGAGCAACAACCACAGAGGGCCCAGCTAAGAGCCACCAACATTTCCAGAATGTGGGAGAGGTTGTGCTTCAGTCCTAAAGGGTGGATCTGGGGAGCTCAGCACAACATTCACCAAATGGATTCTGGTCACTGTAGTCACCAAAGTCCCCAGACTGATGGAGCCTTCAAAGAGATACATGCTTTCAAGATTACCACTGTAGGGATCATGAAATTTAATGACTAGTGCTGCAGTGTCTTGGTATGTCTAAGGAATGTAAAGGAGGCCAGTTTATTGGAGCATAGCAGATTAAATTAAAGAGGTAGGATGTGCCACATCATACAATGCTAGTAGGCCGTAAGAAAAGTGTGGATTGTTTGCAAATCTTAATACATGCAAACAGGGAATTCACATTTGCATGAAAATTCCGAAAACTGAGGTAAAATTGGGCATATATATCATTTTGGACAAAAGAGAAAGGAGGGGGCAAAGGTCCGAGATTTCAAAGAAAATAGGCAATTTACAGGTAGTTGAGGAGGAGTGGAACATACATAGCAGGCAAATTTTTGCTAGGCAACCCAGAAACAATGGGACACAAAGGATGTTTTAGTTAACAGTCCCCTGCTTGGTGCCTTCCTATCTACCATACTTAATTCAAATTAGGCTAAGGTGAACAAGCTAAGATTTCCATCCTGGAGCAGGTCATTCCATCTGAATCTTTTGGGCAAGAAAGGGAGAGGGTCAAACCTTCTAAGTCTTTTGTTTCTTAATAACCAGCTTAAAATTAATATCTCAAAAGGCAGTTTTAGTGTAGCAAAACTTTGGTCCCCTTCACCACCTAGCCCAGCAGGCGAGAACGTCTTTATGTCAAAATAATAATTCCCTTATACCAAGAAAAATTTGTATCCAGAAGTTAATAAAAGAACCAATAACTCATAGCTATAGATAACTGTTAATAACCAGCAACATTTTCAGAGATATTTCAGTTCTAATTTAGACTAGTTCTTTGCATCAGTCTCAAAGGTAACAAATCTCAAAATTACCAATTACAATAGGAACTCAGGCACAAGGAATAAAATATGGATGAAACGGGCACAAGGTGAGCTGCTGTACTTTCAGAAAGAGACAGAAACCTAAAACTGGAGTGAGTTTTAACTCAAAGGTTAAAATGCTAAGCCCTAGAACTATCATTGCATAATCCTTTTCTATCTATGATCATAGGAAAAGGCAGGACTAGGCTTGTAACTGGGACCCAGGGAAATTGTGACAAGAAAAAGGATGCAGAGTCTGGACAACAGGGCACGGCCCTGCAGAAAGTTTGAGTATTTTGACATGTGGCAGAGATATGGGTGCTCCACAAACTTATGATCTGCTCCTCAATATTTCCAGCTCCTTTGTGGAGCTGTAGTAGAAATAATTTGTGTCATTTCCAACCAAAGCACAGAAGAGCCAGTATTACACTCCAGCTGTCTCCTTCCCTGTCAAGCAATAAGAAGGCCAAGTACTCCAGGTAGTACAGCTACAGATGGTGCAGCCTCCATTAGCTCAGGACCCTCTGAGCAAAACCCTTCACTGGACATGTAGCTTGAGTGAAAAAATAAACATTAATATATATATATGTATATGCTTAAATATACATAATATATAAACTTTATATATAAACTTTTATATTAAGCTACAAAGATTGAAGGGTCATTATTGAGTATAATCTAGGCTACGTAGACTAATAAACGTGTTACTTTCAACTGATGAAGTACCCCAAAACAGTCAACATCAGTGTAAGGCTATTATTATATCACCATATTTTTATAAAACTGGGCCATAATTCACAAATGAGAATCATGAAGGAGAATAATAGCTAAGTATTCTTTTTCAATTATGGAAACAAATCAAACGACTGGACATCCCATTGAATAATGTAAAGATTTCCTGAGGATCAACATCAGGGTCTGGAGCACCTGAGCTTAGTCCTGGTACCAAGGGTACACCAGACACAAAGCAAATGACAAAAACTGACCATTGGAAGAAAATCATCTGCAACTATATATAGTGCTTAAAAGAGTCAAAGTGGGAAATGGAAGAATTTGGGTATGGAATTTTTGAGTTGTTTCCCAGTTTTAAGATTTGGTTTTACATAGTAGGAACCACAAGTTAATAGATCAATTCAAGAAGTACCTTTTTTTTAACCAAAGCAGAATGGCAAAATTCAGCATCCACAGAGTACTTCCTTATGACATTAAATCATCTAAATCTCTACCATTTGTGATTAAAAGAAACAATTAGGTGTAGCAGAGAAAAAAAATACTAAAGTAGGAAACCAAATTTTTAGGAACAGCTCTGCTACTGATCATGTGATTTTGAGTGAATCATTTCACTTCTCTGGGCCTCAATTCTTCATCTGTAAAATAAGTTTGGACTTATTTTCCCTGTGTCCTTTTAGCTTTAAAACTCATTTATTTACATCACTGACTTTCCTATATTAAGAAAATTACATATGACAGGTTTCAAAATTTCCCCTAAAGAACACAAGTTGAAAATAAATATTTGAGGAAAAGTCTTTCTATAGAATGTAGTAACTCTTTGTTTAAAATTATTTTGTGAAATAGTTGAAGCATTTTCTATAATTTTGAGTCCTGAGGTATACAATTTTATAGAAAAGAAATCATTGGTTTCTACATATTTTTTCTTAATGTCATGATTCCCTCTGTTCATAGCCAGAATGTGGAAGCAAGATATTTTTCCACTTACATTCTAATATGTGATCAAAATATACAATTTATCCTTTATGATTTAACCAAGTCAATTTACCCAAAAAGATCTGAATCATACCTTACAACTTATTCAGAAATGTTATGACTTATAAAAGTTATTAATCAATCAAGAAGTATTTATCAAGTCCCCTCTGGGTGTACAACTTTGTGTAAATGCTATATCAATATTAATTTTTAAAAACTCTGTGTTTCAGTATGATGAGTGTAATGTAGTTACCTAATGTGGAAGTGATAAAAGCATAAGCATTTTTCTCTAATTACTTCATGTGCAATTATGTAATGTCTGAAAATCTTATTTCCGCAGAAAGATTTATAATATCAGAGAGCAGTGACTGAATCATATGCTCAATAAATGTTCAATAAATAGCCACTGAAGTGAAAAGCCAGGTAATTGAGGACACAAAACAAGGCAAAAATATTTGATCCTGCAAAGGCTTGTTTGTATCTTGACAGAAAAAAATTATAATGAATATTTTTTCTTATTGCATATTCTACAAGTGTTTGAAACCCTTTCAATATTTTTTCTAGTTATTAAGCATGTCAACATTTTTCTCATTTAGATGCTGAGGTTGTTGCATAAACATGAAATGCACAGAAGTTAGAAAACAGGACTGTTTTATGGCCTTGCATTCTAGTTTTTCTGGCTTTTGATAAATATTTATCTGGCCTCTCATAATGACCTCCAAATAACTGCACTAGACTATCTGCTTGCGGAAATTACACAAATAATTTCAAGAGCAGCTGACACTACTGTAATACCCATCCTCACAACCTTTACTCTGTGTAAGAGAAGTACATATTCATTCTTTTTAGAGGCTTTTGAAATACAGAAATGTCTACATCAAAACTTACTTTCTTCTTTCTTAAGCTAGAATTTCTCTGGTTAAAACTGATCAGAAATTTAGAGCTAAAATGTAATGTTTTTATTTTCTAAACACAAAACTAAGCATGCTTAAAAAATTCCAACTTCTCCTCCTTGAATGTATTCTTTTTCCTTTCAACTAAAACCAATTTTAAAACCCCGTTTGCAGTAGGAAATCAAATCATACAACAAATTTAGGATAAAATCTTTGTCTAAATTTGGTCTCAAAAATGTTCAAAAAGCAAGATGACAACCCACTCTTTTTTATGGAGAGAAATCTAAGTTCCAGTTATAAAAATAACAATTTAAAAGAAGGCCGATCATATCTGGCTCGTCTCAGAGCACATCCCTATTTCATCCAGCATGAAGGTTACAGTATCTCTGGCATCTTTAATATTCTTTTGCTTCAGAACCATCATTGCCTTCCATTGGCTAACTCATTCTCCAGGGGGAATCGTCTTCCAGTATATAGTTTTCATATTATTCAATTTTTTCAGTGTATATCTGCTATTACCCAGAAATCAGCTCTATACATTTACTCTTCTTAAAGCACAGAATAAAAAACATAGAACTACCAGATTTGTGGGGAGTTTTTTCTCTTTCAAATATTACAGAATAATCTTTCCATATACCAAAAATAAATGCTTTTAGAAAAAGGCACCAAACAAACTATTCCTAGGATGGTTTCACAGCTAAGGATTACTCATACACATTCTGTTTGCCAAGTTTTTATGTAAGACATCTGTAAGAAATCTTATTTACCATTGTCTCTCCTACATCTCCCTCTAAGGATTTTTTTTTTCTCTTGGCCACAAAACTTCACTAACAGAAAAATAGGGGTGGAGAGGAAAATCTGGTGGGGTGATTAGGTTAAGTAACAATTTCTAATTAAAAGGCTAATGATCAATATCACTTTTTCAATTGTCCATTACCTCACTTATCTCTAAGAAAAATCCTACAGGATGAAGAGTAACTCCTTAGTTTTATGAACAAAGGTCTTCACAGTCTTTCCAGGCTTTCTCCCCCTTTTTTCACCCCTTAGAGTCCAGACACACTGAGCCTCTTGCAATTTGCTGAACATACCAGACCTTTTCCCAAATTTCACCTTCTTTCTAACTAAAAAAAAAGGGGAGGGGGAGCACTATAATTTCTTACAGATTATTCCCTTCCTCTTCAATGCCTTTCCCTGCACCGTCTCCAGGCAACCTCCTATTCCTTTTTCAAAATCCAGCATAATTATCACCTCCTTGCATTCTTCAATTACCAGGTCAACATTACCTGCCTTGCCCTCTGTGTTCCCAAAAAGCTTTGTTCACATTCTAGAGTAGTGTAACATTCCTCTTCCATTTTTATTGGTCCTGGTTTTGATTTGGGGAAGGAAGGGATTATGGGTAATTTTTTATTTTATTTTCTTCTTCATACTTTTCTGTATATTTTGACTTCCTACAATATACTATTTCTTGAATTAGAAAAATATAATTTTTTTTTCAAATAGTAGTTCAGGACAAAGAAAATAAAAAAATTAGTCTTTGGTATCCAGAACAAAAATAATATTCAAGGTAAAGAAATGCAAAAAAATTAAGCAAACTCTGCCTATTATCAAAAAACAAATTACTTCACAGGTGACACTTTATCATCGACACTATATCCTAATATGTATTAAAATGTTATGGAGGGCCAGCCCGGTGGCTCAGGTGATTAGAGCTCCATGCTCCTAACTCCGAAGGCTGCCGGTTCGATTCCCACATGGGCCAGTAGGCTCTCAACCACAAGGTTGCCGGTTCAACTCCCACAAGGGATGGTGGGCTGCGCCCCCTGCAACTAGCAACGGCAACTGGACCTGGAGCTGAGCTGCGCCCTCCACAACTAAGACTGAAAGGACAACAACTTGACGTGGAAAATAAAAGTCCTGGAAGTACACACTGTTTCCCAATAAAGTCCTGTTCCCCTTACCCAATAAAATCTTTAAAAAAAAAAAAAAAAATGTTATGGATTTGTTAATATTCTATTTACTACGCTGGTTTATTACCAGTTAGATTTGTGACTGTCTTTTTTTATTTTTTTCTATTTTATTGTATTATTCATATAAGCCTCCTCAAGCCCTTGGTGGTGTAGAATGCTGTAAATAAGCAGTTTGGGCACTAGAATATTAACTGTCCCTGGCAGGTTCCACCAGATCCACATCTATAGCTAGAAGGGGAATGCTTCCTTAGGGCAAGACATCATGAAGACAGCAAAACAACTAACCAAGTGGCTAAAACCCATAGTAAAAACAAGCTACCATATGTCATCAACACAAGCATGTCTATATGCAACAAATCATAAATGATATGCAGAAGGTTCTGATATTTATTGTCATCTCTTCTTCACTATAGAACTGGTGAAAACCCTTAGTTACAAAGGGCTAAGTTGTGTTTTCTTAAATTTTGTTTTATCTTGTTGTGTAATGCAGTGCTGATTTTCTATTATCTGCTCTGTTCTTGCACAATGCAGATTTGGCTAGGAGGCAAGGTGGCTTCTGAGATCAGTCCCTTTATTATTATTTGTAAAAGCAGTGATGCTTTCTACACCTGTAATTTCTGAATCATCACTTCAAGAGACTCTATCAATTGTATTGTGTAGGAGGCTTGGCCAATGCTCTGCCCGCTAACTCTGCTCTATCCCAGCATCTTTTACTCAGCTGTCTCCATGCCTGAGGTGATCAGCGTTGTCTGTACTATGTTGACTGATAAGAAATATAATTTATATACTTTGACTTTTTCCAAACTTGTGCAAACACATGGACTCTCTTGTGGTTCCTTTGTAACATTAGTTAAAACCTTCATATCTATATCCCTGCAATGGTTTTGCTGTTGAGCCATTTAAATCTCCCACTGTGAGGTCAGCAGTAGCATCTACAGCATTATATTGCAAATTATCTCCTTAGGAAACCAGGAGATAATGAATTACTTAAGACTGAAAATTTAGCCTCAGGATTTATCCTAAGTCTGACACATTAGGTCTTCAATAAATGCAGTGCTTATTTAAATAAGAAAATGAACAAACACAAAGAATACCTTTTATGGATCAGAATAAATTTTAAAATGAATTTAAGATATAAAATTAATTTCCTAAACTAAAAGTAAAACCCAGTTTAAAACTTGGCATTCTGGGGGCGGCCGGTTAGCTCAGTTGGTTATAGCACGATGCTCATAACACCAGGATTGCCCGCTCGATCCCCATTTGGGCCACTGTGAGCTATCCCCTCCACAACTAGATTGAAACAACTACTTGACTTGGAGCTGATGGGTCCTGGAAAAACACACTTAAATAAATAAAAAGTTAAAAAAACAAATGGCACCCTGGCTTTCTCGCGGACAGAGCTAGAAAATCTATCTATCTATTCTTCCATCAAGCTATCTGTCATCTGTACATATGTAGTGCAGGGGATCCTGCCGACTTCGCCACGTGTCGTGCGGGGTGTCAGGCAGGGTTTCTGGTCCCGCTCCCCACATAAGAACGCAGGACATGGTGAGGCCAAAAAGGAACACCCACGGAGCCATAGGTAGGGGAGTCATACCACTATACTCTCATTGGCGGCTGGGTTGGAGATACAGGAACCAGGAGCAACACAATTCTCAACCCTCACTGTGCCGCTTGCAGACTCAGCCACCATCTTCTTGCTAGCCCCCATCTTTTTTCTTTTTTTCTGCTAGCGTAACCACAGCAGTTATATTCGTGGCCAATGGCTCACTGGTTACAGCTGACGGCCAACTAGCCACAGCTGCTGGCCATTTGATCACAGTTGATGGCCATTTACTACCTGAGCCAGCACCTTTCTATGTGAGGCCGAGAGCCTGGAAACTGCTTTTTGGGGCTCTGTCCCCACAACATATATTCTATTTTTTTTAATAATTTGTAATTCTTCACTTAACAGTTAACATACAATAGTATATTAGTTTCAGATGTGTAACATAGTGATTAGACATTTATATAACTTATGAAGTGATCATCTCGATAAATCTAGTAACCAGCTGACACCATAGATAGTTATTACCATATTGTTGACTATATTCCCTCCGCTATATTTTACATACCCATGACTATTTTCTAACTACCAATTACTTCTTAATCCCTTCCCCTTTTTCACCCAACCCCCAACTCTCCTCCCATCTGGTAACCATCAAATGTTCTCTGTATCTATGAGTTTGTTTCTGTTTTGTCTGTTTATTTAGAAAGTATATAGTATTTGTCTTTCTCTGTCTTACTTATTTCATTTAGCATAATACTTCTAGGTCCATCCATGTTGTTGCAGACGTCAAGATTTCATTCGTACTTATGGCTCAGTATACATATACATACACACATATGTGTATGTATATGTATATATACAAGGTGTGATCAAACAATACGGTGAATGTTTAAATTAAAAAAATTTATTGCAGTAAAAGACACATTGCCATTAATCCCCTTCAAAATACTCCCCCTTGCTTCAAATACAGTTATCCCATCATTCTTGCCACTTTCTGAAGCACTTCTGGAAGTCCTCTCTTTCGTGAGTGTCTTTAGGTGCGCTGTTGTATATATGTATATGTATATATGTTAATATGTAAATATATATATATGTAAATATGTATATGTGTATGTAACCATTTCTTCTTTATCCATTCATCTATTGATGGACACTTAGGTTGCTTCCATATCTTGGCTATCATAAATAATACTTCAATGAACATATGGATGCATATGTTTTTTTGAGTTAGTGTTTTGGGTTTCTTTGAATAAATACCCAGAAGTGGAATTACTAGGCCCTTCTTTGTTTCTTGTTATAGCCTTTGTTTTAAGTATTGCTACTCCTGCTTTTTTTGTTGTTTCCATTTTCATGAAATAATTTTTTCCATCCCTTTACTTTCAGTCTGTGTATGTCTTTCAGTCTGAAGCGAGTCTCTTGTAGGCAGCATATGTAAGGGTTATGTTCATTGCAACACTACTTATAATAACCGTAAAGAAGAAACAACTCAAATGGCCATCAACAGATAAATGGGTAAACAAAAGTGGTATACCTATGCCATGGAATATTATTTAGCCATAAAAAGGAGTGAAGTACTGATACATGCTACAACATGAATGAAACTTGAAAACTGTGTGAAATATGCCAGTCACAAAAGACTGTAAGTTGTATGATTCCATTTATATGAAATGTACAGAATAGGCAACTCTAGAGAGAAAGATTAGTGGTTGCCTAGGTTGAAGGGAGGGAGGGGTTCTGGGTAAATAGGGAGTGACTGGTACTGGAGAAGGAGTTTCTTTTAGGGATGTTGAAAACGTTCTAAAATTGATTGTGGTGATGGTTGTACAATACTATGAATACACTCAAAACTACTGACTTGTCCACTTTAAATGAGTGAATTGTATTCTATGTGAATTATGTCTTAATAAAGTTGTGAATAAAAAAAAAGGAACAGTTGTGAATAAAAAAAAGGAACTGAAAAACATTTTGCCAGTAAAAATTAAATTGCTAAGCCTCAAACTTCGGTTGCAGGATGCTTTATATGAATCAAACCATACTTGAGAAATGCAGCATATTCTTAAAGAAAAAAATTCTGAGTCCTTATATTAACCTTAGGAGCAGGACAAAATCAAGATTATGAAATTGGATCCCTCCTTTCCCATGGATTTTTACCTGATAGTATCAGCATATTTGTAAACAATTTAGTTTGTTGAAAACAATGCCTGAAATTTTAAGCTGTTTTAGGATATATGAAAGGAAAAATACCCTTAACCTGTAAACTTCAGTCCATGAAGTGAATACTTGAATTTGTAAGCTTTGCTTAGATTACCAGTGGCCTTTCTACTCCCTTCAAAACTCTTGTAAAGCAAGTAGTGTATTAAGCAAGAGACAGAGCTGTGATAAGAAGAGAATTTCTTATAATAACACTGCACCTGCACCTCTGCTGAGATATCATCTCTTTGGTAACAGGCTTCTTTTAAATTTTCCCAAAGAACTGCAAGCCAGTAATACTATCGGTCAATCTCATGCAACAATGACAGCAACCAAGGTGATGAAACTGATAACCAATAGTATGAATCCATTACAGTGCCATAGCTGGTCTCTACATCACAGAGTATTTCAGTAGTAGGATTAGAGAAGGAAAAATTAATGAGGTCAGAATGGAAAACAAATGACAAGAGAACAGTGAGTGAAGTCATTAGCATATACTTAGAAAATCAGCTGAAGCTTACAAGCATTTTTGCAAGTAACAGCACAGCAGGAATAAGAAGGTTCTTGCCTTCTAGAACAGTTCCAGGAGCACGAATTTACATGATTCGCTGTCACCATCAGTTAAGTGACTTAACTTTTACAGATTACAAAGCACTTTCACATCTATATGTGTACTTGAGCCTCTCTCCTGTAAGGATATTACTTGTCGCATCATCACTATCATAAGAAATGACCTATATTGAGTTCTTGTATCACAGGCAAAAAGCAATGTTTTGATGCCACCACTTTAGCCAAATGAATGTTTTGACTGGGTCACAGGGAAAAATAAAAAGAAAGCGCACCAGAGCACTAGTTAAAACTGACAGAATTTATGAGGATAAAAACCTGATGACTGAAATGCATCTCATTGTAATATGTACATGGAAAAAGTTGATCACTTCAGTAAAATAAAAACAAGAATAGAAAAAAATTGGAAATAGTTTCACTATGACTGATATTTGATCAATAATTAAATTAGTTCAAATTATTGTTTAAATGGATATGTTCATAAATATAGTGTTCAAAATGGCAGGTTAAAATTATGCACCTGCTTCAAGTGGGGGGCATAAAAAACATGAAGGAGAAAACTGCAGGATCAAATTGGCATTATTGACTTGATTTTTAGAATCCTTCCTGACTTCTTACCATTGTAACATGACTATATAATGTTAAAAAATAAGTCTCATTATCAGGTTCTCTCTTTATCTATAAAACAGGAAATATAATGATAGGAACTACCTCATGTTGTGGTTTAAATGAGATAATGTTTCTAAAGTGCAGCATAGTAGTTGCACAAGTGAAGGGTGTTTTAACCTTGCCTTTTCTAAGAATTTATTGTATCTTTTCAGTGCGCCAGGCCAGGATCTTTAAAAATAGGTATCCTAGTCACTAAACCACAATATTTCATCTGTAAGTTCATTTCTTGTACATGACAGAACACCCAGAGAGATCTCTGATGAAGCTACAATGAAGATTTACCTCTGACTACCTATACATTTTAAAACAAAAATTTTAATTTGGTAAATATTGTCCCAACCAATTACTGGGGAATAGAGTTAATTAAAAATACTCCAGATTGTTTACAAAGTATAAAAAATAAAAATGCTTCTGTTTGTTTTTATTTGATGCATGAATAGTAACTATTTTAGTTTGGCTTATCCACCCCAAAATCGCTTTTTCTCTTTTCAAGAAAAAAAATAGGCCAGTGAAGTACTGGTATTCTTAGTTTCACTAACAATAATGAGATATAGAAAACTGGTAAATCATTCAGCCTATCAGTCTTCTCATATAGAAAACAGACATGATAAAAATACACCCACTTCAGAGTTGTTGTGAGAACTAATTAATATCTCTAAACTGCTTTGAAATTCCCATATGAAAGACACCTAATCTGATCTTTATCTAGGAGAGATGGGTAAGACATATATGGGAAAGCACTATTCATGCAGAAGCTAAAATTGGCTCTTGCTTGTATGACTTGAATTTCTACTTGGCAAAAATGTAATTTAGCAGAGGAAATGCTGTCGTACAATTTTTAAAGTGCATGTCTCAAAACCATATAATATTCATTCATTTTTTTTCATTATCTCTTTCTTCACACAGTAGCTATATGACACTAACCACAGTACACAAAGGGCTCAATTCAGCACTCAAACATATATAGCAGAAGGAACTCTTTTGTGTGGTTATGTTATGATTTTTAAAAATTTTTCTTGCTTTTTCTGTAACCAAAAATATGCAGTTGTTAATTGTTTTTTAACAGAAAATTTGAGAAGTATATGACTGGAAAGGGAAAATTCCTGGTAGTCCCATGCCCCAGAAAAATCACTGGTAATAATTTGGTATATAGTCTTCACTTTTTTTCCCTTTAACACACACACACACACACACACACACACACACACACACTAATATATGTAATATAACTAATATATATTACATGTGTATATATTAACATGTATATACACACACATGCACTTTTTGGAGTTTATGCCCTCCAAAAAGTTTGTACCAATCTACATAATTATATATATTTATATATGTAATTATTATTTACAATATAGGATTATATTATACATACTATATTACAGGGCTGCGAGAGAGGAGAATGACTAGAACGAAAAATTTAAGGAGGTACTCACTCTCAGGGGCCAACCCTGCACTCCTAGCACCCTAACAGTGAGTGCTTCCTTAAGTACTTCCTTAAGTATTGTTCCCTAGGCCCAGGCCTTGCCTCACTAATCCCACTCCCTCCTGCAACTTGCTTATCTTGAATATCTTTCCATACAGAACTATCTCTTTTCAAGGAGTGGCTCTATAATCTTTCATTTATTAATAGATCATAACTTATTTATCCAATCACCTTTTTTTTTTTTTAACATTTTATTGGGGAAGGGGAACAGGACTTTATTGGGGAACAGTGTGTACTTCCAGGACTTTTTTCCAAGCCAAGTTGTTGTCCTTTCAATCTTAGTTGTGGAGGGTGCTGTTCAGCTTCAAGTTTTGTCCTTTCAGTCTTAGTTGCGGAGGACGCAGCTCATCTCCAGGTCCAGTTGCTGTTACTGGTTGCAGGGGGCATAGCTCACCATCCCTTGCGGGAGTCCAACCGGCAACCTTCTGGTTGAGAGGATGCGCTCCAACCAACTGAGCCACTGAGCCAGTCCCTCCAATCACCTTTTGAAGGACATTTGTGTCTAATTTCCAGTGAGCATCCTTGTTATATACATCTTGTTATATATGTGCCTACTTGTGTTAAAATTTCTGTGTTGAATTTCTGAAAGAGAACAACTAGGTCAAAGTCTAGTATGCACTTAACTTTTTTTTTTATAACTAAAGACATTTTGCCCTTGAAAATAATTGCACTAATTTACATGCCATCAAAAGTACCTGTTTCCTCACACTCTGACTAACACTGGGTATTATGAATTTTTAAAAACTTTGGCAGTTGGATAAGTAAAAATAATAAGCTTGTTTTAGTTTTAACTTGTATTTCTTTAAATGATGTTGGGCATTTCTTCCTTTTGCTTAACTATTTGTATTACTTCTTTAGAGAATTGTCTCTTCTTCCTCTTTGTCAATTTCCCCACAACATTGTTTTTTTCATGACATTTTATGAGATCTTTCTACGTTAGGGATTTAAATCTTTTTGGAAATATATTTTAAAAATACTTTCCCTCGGATTTTCCCATCCAGGCACTAACCAGGCCAGACCCTGCTTAGCTTCCGAGATCAGGCGAGATCGGGCATGTTCAAGGTGGTATGGCCATAGACTTCCTCAGATTTTCTTGAGTCATTTTTTTCTTTTGATATTGCTCAATTATCATTTTTCGTTTTGTTTTGTTTTTTTCAGTTCTATTATTTTTAGGCAGTCTAATATGTCAATATTTTCTTTTATGGCTTCTGCATTACATTACATGTCTGTCTCTCATTGAAAACAATTTTTGCAACAGCTTTATTGAGATATAATTTATGTATCATAAAATTCACCCATTTAAAGTATACAGTTCAGTGGGGTTTTTTTAGTATAATCCAGAGTTGTAACCACCACCACTATCTAATTTTAGGACGTCTCACTACTGCAAAAAGAAACCCATACCAATTAGCAGTCACTCCTCATTGCCCCATCCGTCCAGCCTCTTGACAACCACCAACCTATCCTGGACATTTCAAATAAATGGAATGACAACATGTGGCCTTTTGTGCTTGACTTTCACTTAACAAAATATTTTCAAGTTTCATTCATGTTGTGGCATGTGTTAGCATTTAATTCCTTTATGTGGCTGAATAATATTATTTACACATATATCAACTGATGGACATTTGGGTTGTTTCCACTTTTTGGTTATTATGAATAATGCTGTTATAAACATTTGTGTATGTATTTTTCTTTGAACACCTATTTTCAATTATTTTGGGTATATACCTAGAGGTGGAATTGCTGGGTCATCTGGTAATTCTATGTTTGGTATTTTGAGGAACTTCTTGTTTTCCTAAGCAGCTGTATCTATTTACAATCCCACCAGTAATATATGAAGGTTCCAATTTCCTCACATCCTTGCCAACACTTGTTATTGTCTGTCATTTTTATTTTAGCCATTCTAGTAGGTGTGAATTGGTATCTCACTGTAGTTTTGATTTACATTTTCTAATGGCTAATAATGTCAAGTATCTTTTCACATGCTTATTGGCCGTTTATGTATTTTCTTTGGAGAAAAGTCTATTCAGATGCTTTGCTCATTAGTTAATTGGCAACAAAGTTTCATTACCCCAAATATGCCTTTTGGGATATTGATTCTAAGCTGGTTATTAAGAAACAAAAGACTCAGAAAAAACTTTGACCCTCCCTCCTTACCTGCCTAAAGGAATTTGGGTAGAAAAACCTGCTTAAGGGAGGGGAAACTCCATCTTAGCATCATCATATAAACTAAGTGTGGCAGATGGGGAGAAATCTAGGAAAGCTTGATTAGAGTCTCCTCTGTGTCCCCTTTTTCTGGATGGCCCAGCAAGAATTTGTTTAGTATATGTTTGCTCTTTTTCATCTACCTGTGTATTGCTGACTTTCCCTTTGAAATCTGGAACCCCCGTCCCCCTTCTCCTTTGTGCAAAATGGCAAAAACCTCAACTGCCCAATGCATCTTCAAATCTCATTTCTTATGTCACCCTCAAATGTACATCCATAATAAATTTTGGACATTTTCTCCATTTAATCTGTCTCTGTCCGTTTGATTAATAGCCCAACTAGAAGAACTTAGAAGGTGGAAGGAAAATTACTTTTTTGCATTCCCACAGTTGTTGTTATATTGTTGTTGGGTTGAGTACTTTATATATATTACATTCTGGATACTAGAGCCTAATCAGATATATGACTTGCAAATATTTTTCCCATCATGTGGGTTGACTTTTCTCTTTCTTGATAGTGCTCTTTGAAGTACGAAACTTTTAAATGTTGACAAAATCTAATTTATCTGTTGTCTTGCTCGTGCTTTTGGTGCTATATCTAAAAACTATTGCCTAATCCAAATACATGAATATTTCTTCCTATGTTTTCTCCTAAGAATTGTGTAGTCTTACTAAGAATTGTGTAGTCTTACTCTTAAGTCTTTCATCCATTTTGAGTTAATTTTTGTATATAGTGTGAGCTAGTGGTCCAATTTCATTCTTTTGTATGTGGATATCCATTTGCCCCAACACCATTAGTTGAAATGACTCTTTTCCCATTGATTTGTTTTGGCATCATTGTCAAAATCAATTGACATTACATGTATGGGTTTATTTCTGAACTCTCAATTCTATTTCATTAATCTTCATGTCTATGCTTGTGCCAGTACCACACAGTCTTGATTCACTGTTACTTTGCAGCAAGTTTTGGAGTCAAGAAATGTGAATCCAACCACTTTCTTCTTTTCTCAAGATTGTTTTGGCTTTACTGGGTCTCTTTCATTTTCATATGAAATTAAGGATAAGCTTGTCTATTTCTGCATAAGAGAAGCAACTAGGATTGCTCTCATTCAATTTTTATTAATATATTTAGTCATGTTTTCTTTTAGAACTTTTTCTATGCTGGTATTATCAACAAATCCTTCTCAAATCCACTTTAAGACTTCACTCTTGTGATCTAGAAACAGGCTGCAAAAGAATGAAACTGGACTGCTATCTGTCACCATGTACCCAAATTAATGCAAAATGGATCAAAGACCTAAGCATAAGACCTGAAACAATAAACTGCATAGAAGAAAACACAGGTACTAAACTTACGGACCTTGAGTTCAAAGAGCATTTTATGAATTTGACTCCAAAGGCAAGGGAAGTAAAAGCTAAAATAAATGAATGGGACTATATCAAACTTAAAAGCTTCTACACAGCAAAAGAAACCATCAACAAAATAAAGAGGCAACCAACTGAATGGGAGAAGATTTTTGCAAACAGTGCCTCCGATAAGGGGCTAATATCCAAAATATACAAGGAACTCATACAACTCAACAACGAAAAAACAACCCAGTTGAAAAATGGGCAGAGGACCTGAAGAGAAATTTCTCCAAAAAGGACATACAAATGGCAAATAGACATGAAAAAATGCTCAACATCACTAATCATCAGAGAAATGCAAATAAAAACCACAATGAGATATCACCTCACCCCAGTTAGAATGGCTATCATCAACAAGACAAATAGTAACAAGTGTTGGAGAGGCTGTGGAGAAAAAGGAACCCTCATACACTGTTTGTGGGAATGCAGACTGGTGCAGCCATTATGGAAGGCAGCGTGGAGGTTCCTCAAAAAATTACGAATAGAATTACCATATGACCCAGCAATTCCTCCCCTGGGTATCTACCCAAAAAATCTGAAAACATTTATACATAAAGACACGTGTGCTCCAATGTTCATTGCAGCTTTGTTTACAGTGGCCAAGACATGGAAACAACCAAAATGTCCTTCGACAGATGAATGATAAAGAAGTTGTGGTATGTATACATAATGGAATACTACTATTTGGCAGTAAGAAAAGATGAAATAGTACCATTTGTGACAACATGGCTGGATCTTGAGATTATAACACTTAGCGAAATAAGTCAGACAGAAAAAGTAGAGAACCATATGATTTCACTGATATGTGGTGTATAAAACTGAAAATGGGGAGCCAGTTAGTTTAGTTGGTTAGAGCGCAGTGCTTGTAACACCAGGGTTGCTGGTTTGATCCCCACATGAGCCAGTGTAAGCTGCGCCCTCCACCACTAGATTGAAACAACTACTTGACTTGGAGCTGATAGGTCCTGGAAAAACACACTTAAAATAAAATAAGCTTTTAAAAAAACAAAACTGAAAACAGCAAAAGAACAAGACAAACAAAGGAAGGAACAAAAACTCATAGATATAGACAATAGTTTAGTGGTTACCAGAGGGTAGGGGGGTAGGCGGGCTCTAGAAGAGGATAAACAGGGTCTAATATATGGTGATGGAAAGAGAACTGACTCTGGTGGTGAACACACAATGTGAGATATAGAAAATGTATTACATAATTGTAGACCTGAAATCTATGTAACTTTACTAACATTGTCACCCCCAATAAACATTAATTTGAAAAAAAAAGAAAGAAAAGAAAAAGAAACAGGCTGCAAAAAGATACGGAATTTTCAGGCTCTCTGAACATTTGCCTTCTCTGTCCAATTAGGTATAAAAGATGCCAAACACCATAATATTTGATTACTACCTACAGGGAATCATTAGTTTCAAATATAAATGTAGCTTGGTGCTGTGCCCACATCCAGAAACCAGATTGTGAATCAGATGTTGTAGCACTTGATTCACCATCACCATCTTGAAAACCTTCCTCCCATCTTATGTCCATGTGCCAAACGACTGAAACTTTAACCCAAGTCTATCTGTACCCTGCTCGTTCCTGCTCATTTATGCCTGGTAATATGGTGCAAAGTCAGAAAGCAAGACATTTTGGTTAATAAGCAAATTCTTTATCTTATTTTGTAAAACATACCTTAATGTAATACAAAAATGAATTTATGATTGACTTGACTTAATTATAACTGCTCTGGGAAAAAATTATAATTCTGAGAATTACTTTCTATTATATCATCCAATATCAAATGCAGACCATGCATCTAGGATTCAATTTAGGATACTTGCATTACACAGTGTGAAACATTATGTAAATAGTACCTTAGAGTCCTTGGTAAAATTAGCATTTGAATACTCATTTGATGGGGTTAGCTGGAGTTAGCTGACAATACCTTTTTATGAAAAGCACTTTCCTTTCTTTGCAAACTACTCTAGTATATATGTTTATTTGCTCCATTAGTGTATGTCTTCCCATGTTACCATTAATGATGTACCTTTCTAACCAATTGTTTAAATATAAAAGTTAATCCAATCTTATATGTCATGTATTTTGTCTTCCAAGCCATAAACTTTTTCACCAGCCAGAAAATCAACATGAATGAGTATCTCCAAACATCAGAAACAAATCCATCAGTAACCTGCAGGGTCAGGTAGTAGGCTGTCACACTACAGGGGAAAGACTTACCAACCAAGTAGTAGGAGGAAACAGTGCTTAAGAGTTAATTGCTTTCCATTTTTATGTTCTGTCCTTTAGATGAATTTGTCCAATTTCAAGGAGAAAAATACATGTACTCCACTATCCAATGGGAGGAGTTTCAAAAAAATTTACGTGCAGTTTTAAAACCACATATGTAGCATCCTCAAAACCCCCTTTTAGCCCTCTGTTAATGGTATAGTGTTTCCAAATTGTGGTGCCCACTATTAAATCTGGATTCCTAGATTTCCTGGTCGGCCTACCTAGATGTGGCAACATGGTGTTGAACTTTCTCAACTGAGTTTAAAAGTTGTTTCAACTGTACTTTCACAAAAACTCAGTTGAGGCAACATAAATTAATGACATAGATTAATGGTTAAGAGTGTGGGCTCTGAAGATAAGTCACTTGGATTAAAATCTCAGCTCTGTCATTTTCTATTTGTGTGACCTTGAGTAAATTAACTAACCTGTCAATGCCTTAAGTTCTTTATATGAAGAATGGGAATAATAATAATAATAATATTACCTTCCTCATGGGGTA
This sequence comes from Rhinolophus ferrumequinum, assembly GCF_004115265.2. Taxonomy (NCBI): domain Eukaryota; kingdom Metazoa; phylum Chordata; class Mammalia; order Chiroptera; family Rhinolophidae; genus Rhinolophus; species Rhinolophus ferrumequinum. The sequence goes on from NC_046291.1 coordinate 29,288,571, forward strand.
TGATAAAGCTTAAATTAGTTAATATGTATAAAACTTTCAGAAGAGTGACTACATAGAAATTAGTTAGTGGATGTTAGTCATTATTATCAACAGTCCTTAACTTGGAATATATGGAGGAACTTCATGAAATCTTTTAAATTGTGTGCAGAATTTTGTAGCTATGTTTATACTACATTTTCTGGAGAGTTACTTTATCATATTCTCAATGAGGTTCCACAGCTGCAAATCTTAAGAAGCATTGTCTTTCAATTAAATTGTTCAGATTTTAAAACACTTAGAATTGTATACAAATTCACGTAACTTTTAAAGTTTCTCTATTGTATGTAATTATAAGTATAGTATTATTTTACTTTATTTTTGGTGTATTTTTAATACTAGTTATGTAGGTTCATTGGTTATTTTTAATTTTCTTTAAATTTCCTTTAATCTCCAACCTTACTTTTATAATCAGATTGCTTTTTAATTTAAGGATAGAAAAAAGAAATCTGACAAATATTGAGAAATTTTATTAAAAAGCCTACCTCAAAGAAAACGAATCATCACACTTCTCCTCTTTAACACCAACTACAGAACACAGTGAAGTAATACACACAAAATTTGAGGGAAAATTATTGTGATCCAAGAATCCTATACCCAGCTAAGCTGTTCTTCATATACATGCAACAGAAAGTATTCCCACACATTCTTCATTCTATCAAGGACCCAGAAAATATACCATCCATGTACACTTTGTAGAACAATATTAGCCAGAGAAGTACTCTAGCTGACCTCCAAATGATTTAACTTAGAGAACACCTGGAAAGGAAATGCTACAACAAAATAAAAGGAAGTAAACAATGATCAAATAATGCAGAGTTTAACCCAAAATAGTTATAATTTTTTAAAACTTCAACTAAATTTTCCTACTTATTTACTCAAAAGTTTCTTAAGAAAAAGAAACTAGGACTCTTTGCTCCCTGTTAAGCATTTTTAAGTGAAGTTCCTTCTTGGCAAATAACACCTACTCCCTTGAGAAATTTTCATCACAATGCAGAGGTGGGAAGAAACCAGCCCTCAGGTGTTTGGGCTGCAGTATGATCAACTGACTTTAGTGACTCAAGCCAAGTAATAAACAAAGTGAACCTGAATGTCTGTGCAGGACCCAACTTGATGGGGAATCAAGGGAATTCAAAAACAATCATCCAACAGTACATGGTTTGGGCCTTTGTTTTCCAGAACACTATAATTTTTCATAATTGTTGCCTTGAACTTTCTGTTATTGGATATATCTGTTCCTGTGGATTCTTTTGAAAGTCTCTCAACATGTCACCCTGAGGGTCAGGTTTGTTCCAGAAGTGCAATGAAAAGAATGCTAGACCGAGTCAAGATGCCTGGATTCTAGTCTAGCTCTGTTAGTCAGGAGAGTGATCCCTGGGCTAGTGATCAAAACACTTTCTGAGCCTTAGTTTCCTTATTCCTTACTAACTTGGTCATGGTTGAAAAATTAATGGACGCAAAAATGCTTTAAACATTTTCAGATGCTACTGTAAAGGTAAAATACTATCGTTATTCTTTTACTTTGAAATCATCATTATTAAATCAGTCTTGATTGCTTTTCATCCTTCATTTGCAATTAAGATTACTATCAATGTCAGTTCTATCATCACATATTGAATAAGTAACAGACATTTTCTGAGCTTTAAGCTCTTACCTGAGATAAGCAGTTATCTTTGGCACTCCCACCTCTAACCTTCTTTCCCATCTTTGCAGGAACCTAGAATTCTAATGTTACCCTGGAACCTTCAGTCAATCAGTAAAATGAACCAATAGACTAACGTATCCCTAGTGTTATCCCTAGTGATATATTCTTATTTCAAATGAAGTATCTTATAATTAAAGTGCAAACTATTCTCTGGAAAAAAAATCTTCTCTTTGTGTTTACCTGGCAAAATTCTATCCATCCTTCAAATCCCAGTTATCCTGCAATCTTCTCAGTGAAACCTTTCTAGATTTTCTAAGAGTTGCCATTCCCTCCTGTGAATCCCATCACCCTTTGCACATACCTTTGCTATATTTGTCACTTTAAGGGTTAGCATATGTTATGATGAGAAAATGTTATATGTGAAACAGTTGCACCAGTAACCCTGGGGGTGAAGAAAGAAAGGGATTTAGGAGGTGAGATTCTGAGGGAACTGAGTGCAGGCAGAACTTGTACAAGGAAAAGAGTGTATAGTAAAGTTGACTCCAAAAAAGTGAGGCAGATAAAAGAGATACTTGTAGATAAGAAAGCATGTCAGGTACTTCTCAAATCACAGTGCTGAGGACTGTCCCTGCATAATGCCACCCCTGCCTGGAATCCTCTGGGTCTTCTATGGGGAAAAATTAGGATATTCAGAACCAAGAACTTCAGATAAATATCTAAACATTTCCCTCTTTTACCAGTCTTGCTTCACATAGTTAGCATGGGAATCACATGAAATAGAATCAAAGAATATTAAAGCTGTAAGTACCTGAAACACCATCTAGTCCCGCCCTACATTTTACTGATAATAAAACTGGGCCCACAGAGCTTAGGACATGTCAAAGTCTTAAGGATATGGAAGTGGCTGAGGAGGTCTAGAACACAGATCTGGCAGTTTGGCACTTTTCTCCTACAGACTTCATTGTCTTATAAGCAAAGTACAGTGTTACCTCGGTTTTCGAACATCTCCGTTGATGAACATTTCAGTTTATGAATGCTGTAAATTTTATGGATCTATGGTATCATTAGATTATAAAATTCACGCTAAATTTGCAGTTTTAGGGGTTGATTTTAAAGGTCTGGAGTGGATTAATCCATTTTGCATTACTTTCTATGGGGAAACCGTGCCTTGGTTTTTGAACATTTCAGAACTCGAACAGTCTTCCGGAATGGATTACATTAGAAAACCGAGGTACCACTGTAATTCAAAACTATATAGCATCTTAGCCAAAGTTCTGTCTTAGCCAAGCGTTGTTTATTATAAAGATATAAGGACAGGATATAGTCAGGTCTCAGGAGGAACTGGAACCAAGAACTGGAAAGGTATCAAGAAACAAGAAATCTACTTAGTCCATCATGCTCTCTCTCTATCTTTCTGGAGCCATATGGTCTCTAATCCATTTAATTTCCCTTTATTTCTGTAGCTTCCTCTGCCTCTCTGGGCTCTTAATGGAAAAGGGTTGCCAGACACATATTAATTTACTTAACATGCTGGTTCAAGCACCTAATAGAAACTAATTAGATCTTAGTCCAAATTTTCAGAAGAAAGAATATGATTGATGCATGTCACGTCAGGTGTTCATCCACCTCTGATCTAAATAGCCATGGCCAAGGCAGAAGGGTCAGATAGTATAAATTTAACGATAGCACCCTGTCCAAGTTTAGCCAAATTGTGAGAGAACAGTTCCCACAAGAGGGTCCTTGCTTCTAAAACCAACCACAAGTTTAGAGATCCCATAACCACCCCAAGTTTGATAATTCTCTAGAAGGACTCACAGAACTCACTGAAAACTATTACACTCACAGTTATGGTTTACAGAGAAAGGATACAATTAAAATCAGCCAAGGGAGGAGACACATAGGGCAGCGTCAAGAGAGGTTCAAACGCAGTGCTCCCGTGTAGTCATGGACAGGGTAACCTCCCTCTGGTTTTTATTGGCGCTTGATAACATACTGCCTGTGTGGCTGACCTTTAGTCTCTACCCCTCCCAGAAGTCAGGCTAATACCTTTAGTCTCTAGTCCCTCCAGGAGTTAGAACTTATACAGTGTGGCCCAAACCCTCATCATAAATCACACTGACAGACTGTCCAGTGGCCTACTCTCACAGGCAGGACATTCCAGAAGCCTAGAGATCATCTTTGCTCAGGGCGAAGATCAGACCTGTTTAAGAAAGGTTAATTCTTCATTACAAGGGTCCACTACCATTTGTGCAGAAGAAGTGTTCTCAAAAGAGTAGGACATCTCAGTTAGGGAACTACCCCAAAAGGTATAATCCACTGTATACTAGATAGGCAAATAACTCCAGTTGCAAATAACTCTAGTAAACCTTGCAAGTCCAGTAGTTTAACAGAATAAAGGTTTATTTCTCCTGTTTACAGTTCAGTGTGAGTTGGTGGAGGGGTTGGGAAGAGAGAGAAAAAGAGAAAGGAAGAAATGGGAAAGAAGAAAGAGAGAAAGGAAAGAGTGGGAGAAGGAGGGAGGACAAAGAGGAGAAGGGTCTCTGTTCTGTGTAATCATTCAAAGACCTGAGTTTTTACCATCTTGTGGCTCCACCCTTTTCTTTGTCTTTAAAGTCCTCTCCATGCAGCAGGAAAATGGATAACAAGAGTGAGGGTTGTGTCTGAGAGGTATTGATGGACCTAGAAGTAGTGCCCTGCCACTCCTGTTCACATTCCATTGGCCAGAACCCAGTCACACGGCCACACCTAACTGTACCGGAGGCTGGGAAATGGCTTCTGTCTATGGGCCAGGAAGAAGAGAACATAATTATTGGTGAGCACCAATAATCTCTGCCACATGTAAACAATCGTGGCACCAACATTAGCTAAGTCAGATATTATTTTTCTTTCTTTGGAATTTTTTCAACATTTACTTACCCCCTATATCATACTTTGTCACAATATTTAATTACATATTGCCTTAGATTTATGTCTTCTGCCTCCATTTTTACATCATAAGCATGGGTCACTCTTCAACTGCTTTGATATTTACCATAGTTCAGTCTATACAAGAGGCACTGTAAATAATATAAAATATCATGCTGAATGATTTCAGTAAAGACCTAGGAACCTGGAATTTGCAAATTCTTAGTCTGGTAACAATTAAGTTTGATTTAGTTGCTATGGTACAAATTAATGAGATATATAGACACACACACACACACACACACAAATACATTTTTAAAGTAGAATTTTAAATGATTTCTTTTTCTTTCAATTTCAAATAAATTTTCATGTCCATTCAAATAGAATCCTCTCTCAAAAGCTAGCTTGGGTTCTGAAAACTGACATGGTGAATAATCTGAAAAATATTTCTATTTAAACAATGAGCAAACAAACAAACTCTAGAAACCGTCATGGGGTATCATTGCTACAGCCTCTTTGGGAAACTCTGTACCCATTAATCAAATATGAGTACATCAACTATATTAGAAATCACCATTAGAAAAAGGCTAATTTTATATAAGTAGTTCTGGGAGGACAAATTCAGTGCTTAGAAAAATATTATGCTGAGAAAAAGTTCAAGTGACCATTTTTTCCCTTGGTACCTTAGCAAAGCCAGAAAAGAAAAAGTAAATGAAATTTTTCTCACACTCCAATAAAAATAAATGTTTTCTGATTTTGAAAATAAATATATAAATGAAAATATATACAAGGATATTTACAATAGCAAAAAAATAGAAAGCAAGTTAAATATCCATTAAATATATGTAATGACATAAGAAAATACTGGTAAGTGATACACATACATACACATCCTAGAAAAGAAAAAGGCACAGCAAGATATTAATAGTAATTATCACTAGATAATGAGATAATGGGTAATTTCTTCTGTTTCATATCTGAATTTTCTAATTTTTCTAGAATGAACTCAGATCACTAGTGTACCTTTTTTAACAAATGAAAAAAAAGGAAGTAGTTAAAGATAACCATGAGTCATTTTAATAGCAGCACAATCAGATTAGGAAAACATTGCCTTTTGAAATGAAATCTTCAGTCTAAGGACATACCACCCTGAACGCGCCCGATCTCATCTGAAATTAAATCTTCGGGACTCATTGGGGGATTGCCGAGTCCACCTATGCGTTGTTAAGAATAAAGTGTCTCAGAAGATAAGAGATTATCTTTCATTTGTATGTTTTAAAATTTGTATATAGACAGAAGCGTGTCAAAGGGACACAAGGACCAAACTGAAAGAACACCAGATAGAGCTGAAACAATTTGAGTAACAAAATAACACAGTGTTGGATTATAACTCAAATTAAAATGTAATGTCCATGAGTCCACACAGATATAGATGAATTAATTAATAAATAAATGGGGTAGAAGAAACAAATTTTCCTGATTAGCTTCCAAAGAATAGATTTTAGAAAGGGAGAAACAGTAACTTTATAGTGAAGACACCTGACAAACACTACTTTAGGCATGTGATGAGGGTTGACTTCACCACGGGTGTCATGTCATCTACTTTTCCCCAAACCCATAACTCCAATCTAATTGTGAGAAAAACATCAGACAATACTAGTTTGAGGGACATCGTACAAAATATCTGACTAGTACGCCTCAAAACTGCCAAGGTTATCAAAAAACAAGGAAAATCTGAGAAACTGTCACAGCCCAGAGGAGCCTAAGGAGACATGATGACTAAATGTCATGTGGTATCCTAGCTGGAATCCGGAGTGGAGAAAGGACATTAGGGAAAAACTAGTGAAAATCCCAATAAAATGTGGACGTTAGTTAATACTAATGGACCAGTGTTTGTTGCTTAGTTGTGACAAATGTACCATAGTTATGTAAAAGGTTAACAGTAGGGGAAATTGGGTGGGTGAGTGGGTAAGAGGGTGGGTGGGTTCTGTGGGCACTCTGTACAATCTTTGCAACTTTTCTATAAATCTAAAATTATTCCAAAATTAAAACTTCTGTTTAAAAAAATTCTTACAGAAAAATGGGAGAAAAGGTCATTCTTTGGAGGAAGTCACAGTTTGTAAAATACACTTCTAAATTAATTATTCTCCCTTGAAAATGGTCCTACCAAGAGATAAAGAGGCCATGAGGGAGAGGGTGAGGTGCCTTGGAAAAGATCCCTTAATTTTATTAACTGTGTTTTAGGGCAGAACACATTAGCATTTGGTCTAAGAACTCCAGGCTAAGCATTTATGAGGAAATTATTAGAATGTTCACAGAAGCAACATAAGGGCCTGCTTGTCCTTGCCTGAGGCTTTATTCATCTGTCCCTGTTTTCTGGTAGAAGCTGCGAATTTGGTATCTAAAGGAACGTTTTCCCACTGATTTTTTGTGCTAGCCTGGGGCCTCTAAGAACCAGCGGGGTGAGCCTTCAAGCTGAGCTCTGAATTTGGGGAGAGCAAGCAGGGCGGTGATTATGCAGACAGAGCTTTCTGCATTTTCCCTTCCTCTGCTTGGCAGCACAAGTACAAAGTTCTGAAGATAAAAGGCTTCCATTAATACCAAACCAATGGAAGTCAAAGAGATTTCTTGACTATGGTTAGGTCATAACCAGAATTTCTCCCTTCCTTCCCTTCTCTTCCTTTCCCTTCCCTTCCCTTCCCTTCCCTTCCCTTCCTTTCCCTTCCCTTCCCTTCCCTTCCCTTCCCTTCCCTTCCTTTCCTTTCCCTTCCCTTCCCTTCCCATCCTTTTGTATTTTTTTAAAAACATGTTTATGAATCAAAGTCAGGATTTGGGCTCCCCTAGGCTATTTTCCAGCTTCTGTACTCTAGGAGTGCAGCAAAGATTCAAATGCACAAGAATGAGTAGAAGAAAATGCCTTAATCCCTGGCAGCTCCTTTTCTAGTTTCCAAGAAAAGGAGGGAAATAAGGAAACAATAGAAACGGTCTTTTCCTCCTATGTCCCATATTGTTTCGTACTTCATAGACATCTCCTTCCTTCATTCATGGTTCAACAAGCTGCTCCCCTGAGGGGGCCCGCACCCACTGTTACACCCAGACCTCCCTGTCATCACTGCTCCACTTCCTTCAGGAAGGTGCTCTCTGCTCAACATCTCCTTCCTCATTTGTTCATTTATTCATCCAAAACCTACTTATTGAGCAGGTCCCCTTATGTTGAGTTAGGTGCAAGATGTAGGGTGAAGCGCACGAAGAAATAGATCCTGTTCCCTGGGGATTTACAGTTCTATTGGAGGAGGAAGATATACCTGGACAAGTAAATAAATGAGACACTGAGAAGTTTTGGGTAGAGGGATGAGAGAAAGATGAGAAAGATGGGGGAAGAAGGCCCCTTTGAGGAGGTAATTTATGCACTACATCGTGAAGGAGGAATTCAAATCTGTCCTGAGTTGAAGGTCGAGGATTTCAGCAGAGGAGCCAGAAGTCCTACGGCCCTGAGGCAGGAATAAGCTCAAGTACTCTGAGCTGGAAGGCTGTGATCAAAGAATGCAAGATAGGCCAGAGAGTAAGCAGAGTCCCAATCTCAGGGACCTTGTACATCCTAATAAGGAGTCTTCTGTTTCTTGTCATCATGGGAAGCCACTAGAGTTACAAACAGGGGACTAATATGATCAGTCACTTTTCTTTGGAGAAGGTAACTTTTTCCATATATTTTTTACTCAAATTCACCCAATGTTTGTATTTTACACTCATGTGTTTTCTCTCTCATCGTGTAAAACAAAAATGTCAACAACAACAAAAACTTCTCCCTGAACCTCACTTTCCCTTCTAACTGCTGACCTCACCTCCTCTGGCAGTTTCCGCACACCCTTTCCAGTAGGCTACCTTCCCTCAACCGAGATTGCTCACCTTCCATTACCTGCCCTTTCACTTGGCTAACACCTATTTCTTCAGGTCTCAGCTTAAAACTTCCTTTCTCAAGGAGATGTTCCTTGACCTCTAAGTTGGAGAGTCCCTTTGCTTTGTGTTTCTGTACTTTCCCATCACATCATTCCTCACCCCTTCTTGTAAATTACCCACGTTATTAACACTTGCTTTCTCCCCCGTACTCCACGAAAACTAAGACTCTAGAGTTCTTGGTCATAACTGTATCTCCAGCATCCAAAACAAAGTGCTCAATAAATAGTTGCTGAATGAACCTACAACTGATTTTTAGTCATTTGGTAGCTTCTTGCAAAGGCAATATATTGTTGAAGTGAGTGCTAGGTGTGATGACAGTGTTTTACGGAATCCCTAAGGTCTGCTAACTCTGCATATGGATTGTTAAATTTGATGAGCCGCAGGTAAAGAACTTCCACTGAAGGCAGTGGAGACAGGCAGTTGGATAACTGGCAGACTTCTGGCCAGTTACCCAGATTCCAGGGTTGCTAACTCCCCACCCAGTCTCCTCAATAGCCCAGACTGGCTCTTCTATTGTGGATGTCTCTGTCTATTTCAGGCCATAGTTCAAACACAGAAGCTTTGGGATAACAAACCTCAGCTTTGGCGTGAGGGATTTTAGTTTCTTTGTCCAGGTTTATGCCTGGACCCTAGGTTCCACGAGAGTGGAGGTTGCCCTCCTGGATAACCTCCTGTCTCTCTGACCTGGTCCTCACCGTGGAATCTTAGGTATGGACAGCAGGGCTTCAAGGTCATAAGTTTTCTGACCCTGAAATCACATAGCATGGGCTCCATTCCCAGCTCTTGTGCTTTTCCAGCTCTTGTGGCATTAAACTGTTACTTAGCCTAGTCTCTAAGCCTCCCTTTCCGTTTCTGATATACATGCCTCATCCAGAGAGGTGGTGTGAAGAGTAAGACATCATGAAAACAAAGCTCTTAGCATTATGCCTGGTGCACAGTGATTTGCTCAAGAAATGTTACCCGTTGTTAGTACATCAGAGCGTGAGAGTACATCTATCATCTAGGGATGAATCCTCCCTCCAGAGTTTCTCAAACTATAAAGAGATGATGCAAATGTTAGTTGAGACTAATTGCTCACTTCCAAATAGTTGATAGATTTTGAATTACCAGGTTTACTCAACATTATTCTATTTTGACACCTCCGTAACCAACTCATTGTGGGGTGTGGGGGAGGAAGAAACTTTCCTCTACCCTCAAGGTTCTTTCAGCTGGTCTAATAATAAAATAGGTAAGAGAAAAATTAGCAAGAGAAACAGGATTTAATTACATTCATATGTATGGGAGCCTAATATATTAAACAGGAAAAAAAAAAAAGGAATGGTGCCAGTTGAAGCCTGAGTGGGGATTGCCTACCTCGTCAGCTCTTTCTCCCCTCCAAGGATTTGCCAAAGTAGTTTGAAAATCATTGGTTTAGATCAGGGGTCAACAAACTATGGCCAGCTCCGTTTCTGTACGGCCATGAGCTAAGAATGACTTTTTCCAGTTTTAAATGGCTGGGGGGAAGAAAAGAATTATTTTACATGACATGTGAAAATTGTAACAGCATTCAAATTTCAGTGTCCATAAGTACAATTTTATTGGAACTCAGCCATGCTCATTTGTTTAGGCATTGTCTGTGGCTGCTTTTGCACTGTAGATAGTTAAGTAGTTGCACTAGGGACCTAACTTATAGTCTGCAAAGTCTAAAGTATTTACTGGTCCTTTGCAGAAAGTTTGCCAAACTCTGGTTTAGGTGAAAGAAAAAGCTTTATGATACTCTTTTTAACACTGGGATATGTGATCAACTGAGTATATATGATTTTTCTTTTCGGAAAGCATTAAAGTTAGGCTAGGATGTGGTTTGCAAGAGGTCCTGTTTCTATAGAGGAGAAATGACTGGTCTCAAACCTTGCAGGATCCCCGAGTCTGTTCCTTCCAGCCCTGGGAGGCTGTGGTTTCACCCTTGGGCTCCAGCCAGTCGCCTGCAGATGGCTAAAGGGAAAAGAAGGCAATTACCTGGCAGTATGCCAAAAATCCCCACCCCTCCCCCCAGTTTGGAGCCTGAAATTCCTGGCAGTTAAGAAAAGGATTTCCTTCAGAAGAATACAATTGCGGTAATGCTCTGGCCAGCCAGTCACTAGATTTCACAGGGTGGGAAAACATCTGTGATTTGGGAAGAGGAAAGAAAATCCAGTCTTAATGAACGATGGAGGAAAGCTCTAAGGAAGGCTATGAGGAAGAGAAAAGCACATCTAGAACAAGTAGAGGATAGCAAAATATCAGTATCAATTTGTGCTTTCTTTCAAGTTATTACTGATTATTTAAGATCAAATCAGGCCATTTACATTAAGATTTATGACAACCCTTGGGTCTCTAATCTAGCATTTCACAAATACTATGTTTCTCTGATACATGAAACAGGTGGAAGCTGGAGTTAAAATTTTGTCACCGTAAATCTTCTGTGATTCTAGCTCTTCCGTTATGAAATGGGAATGAGACCTTAATACTGTTAGGCTGGGGACAATTTCCCTTCACCCCTTTAGCTCTGGCTGGTCGAATAATTTAAATGAAATACAGCAGATTAACAGGAGAAAATAAAATCTTAATACATGCACAGAGGATATTCCCATAAGCATGACAATTCCAAAGCCAGTGAGGCAAAATGAAGTATATATGTCATTTTGGACGAAGGAGAGGAAGGTAGGCAATTCACAGGTAGATGAGAAAAAGCAAACTTCTGACAAATTCTTGCAGGACACATCAGAAACAATGGAACACAAAGGTGAACCTAGCAAACAGATTTTTGCCTAATTCATATATGCTAAGGTGAATATGCTACAGTTCCTTTGATGAAGCAGGTTTTTTTAACTGAATCTCTTCAGACAGATTATACGGGAGGAAACAGACTTCTTGAGTTTGTTGGGCTTTGTTTTCAGCTTAAAATAATCAGCATGCCAGGGTGGCACATTCTGGGGAGTCCCACTCCCAACCCCTACAATACCTTCAAAACTCTGGGTGATTTCTCAGCCTAAACATAGTGAGGAGTAACTGGGGACTAAGGCAGGGCATGTATGGCGAACTGATAAATTGCAAATAATTTGTTCACTTATATTTTATACTTCCCACTTTGTTCTTTACTGGAAAAGGCTTGATTACACTGGTGAACCACAAAGCTAACAAAAAATATATACCACTCATGATCTCTGCAAGGAAACAAACAATAAAACATAGTATCATAGCTTAAGATAAAACATATATTGTGGTAGTTTTTGACTATAGCTTCATTTTGACTATAGTTTTACATTAAAAAAAAAAGAAAAATAATACACATGGCTTTAAAAAAAAAAGAAATACAGCAAAGAAAAAGCAAGTCTTCCTCCCTATCCTCTGATTCCCAAATCTGCAATTTCTCTCCAAAGGTGGCAACTGTTGATAGTTCCTTGTATATGGGTTCAGTAGGGAAAAAAAATTACATGTATATTCTTTCTAAAATTTTACACAAATGGTTTCACACTGTTCTGCACTTCATTTTTTTTTCCACAAAATAGTGTATCTAGGAGACCTTTCTATATTTTAATGGCTGCAGTTTTTGGACATGATTATTTACTAACCCCTATTTATGGGATATTGTGGTTGTTTCTGGTGTGTTACTATTATGAACAATGCTATAATGAACATTCTTGTACCTACATCTTAGTGACGTGACTATATTTGTACATTAAACTAGCAGTATCATTGCTTGATTAGCATTTTTACTATTAATAGCTATTAGTAAAACGCCTTCCAAAAAGCTACCAGTTTATACTCCCATGTATAATGTTTTCCTACACTCTGGCCAACACTGGGTATTCTGTTGCAATTTAACTTTGGTAATTTGATAGGATATACCTTTTCTTGTAATTATTTGTACACTCTTTCTGGGATTACCTGTTATTTGCATTTTGAAAATCTTTTTCGTTAATTTCACCTCTTTACATATTAAAGAAACCATCTCCTTATCACATTTTGACTATTTTTGCCATACAAATTTTTATGTGGTTAACTTTACCAATCTTTTGTTTTCTGAATTTCATTTATTTTAGTTTTTTTTTTAACAGAACTTTATTGGGGAACAGTGTGTACTTCCAGGACTGTTTTTTCCAAGTCAAGTTGTTCTTCCTTCAGTCTTAGTTGTGGAGGGCACAGCTCAGCTCCAGGTCCAGTTGCCTGTTGTTAGTTGCTGTTGTTAGTTGCTGTTGTTAGTTGCAGGGGGCAGAGCTGTTAGTTGCAGGAGGCAGAGCCCACCATCCCTTGGTGGGAGTTGAACTGGCAACTTTGTGGTTGAGAGCCCACTGGCCCATGTGGGTATTGAACCGGCAGCCTTCAGAGTTAGGAGCACAGAGCTCCAACCGCCTGAGCCACCAGGCTGGCCCCCTTCATTTATTTTAGAAAGAAATCCTCACCCCATAACTATAAATTTTACTGTCTACCTTTTAAGACCTAAACAGCTTAATACTTTGTTTATTAAAGAGACTTTGTTCTTTTGGCCTTGTGTAGTTTGGTTTTAGTTTTTTCCTTGCCACGTTGATTCTGAAGGTCAAAAAACAAATGGCAGAAAAAAAAATTTGAAATGCATGACAAGAATTTTTGATTCAGCAATGAATTCATCTTTCTAAAACTATGTTGGCCAACATTTTGTGGAGCAAATTTGTTTTGCACCCAAATATGGACCAAAGGCAGGCAGTTACAATCTCTGATCCACATACTCAACTATCCTCATTTCCCTTTTCATCTTTGAAAACGTGCTGTTGAGAAAGACATCCTCTTTAAGGTGGTTTAAAGTTACAGCCAACTGCTGAAACAAATCAAAAATAGTAGGTTGAATCATCATCTTTATAGGGCAAAAAGTTAAGTATCAGCAATTTCATGTTTCAAGCTAATATAATGACCCAAACATAACAAGTTCATTTCTTCTGTCTATAAAGTTCCAAATGAATGTTCCTGATCAGTGGGTAGCTGTACTGCAAACCACTGGTGGTTATTCAGAGTTACAGGTTTTTTACCTTATAGCTTCTCAATCTTCACACCTGGTTCTCAAGGTTACTGTCTGTACCAAGCTGGGCGTTGGGGGATGGGGCAAGGGGCATGGAATAGGGCATTAAACACTGCAGCGGGAGATTTTTATGGACCAGTCCTCCAGGTGATGTACATCACCACCAGTACCATCCGCTGGAACTCAGTCACATAGCCACACCTAACAGCAAGGAAGGCTGAGGAATAGTCTAGCTGTATGCCGTGACTAGAGAAATGGGTTTGGTAAATGGCTAGTTGGTGGCTGCCACAGGTTCTCTAATCCCTCCCACCAACTTCTGTCTCCCTTGGCATACATAACTCAGGGATCTTCATTTTTTTTGCCCATTTAGGGGGGGGTCTTCATTTTTAAGAAAGATTCTGAGTAATACATTTGTTCAATTTACAAGGAATTTTGCATGTAAGTCATCCAAGTTTCCAAGCACCTGATGAACAGTTCCACTTTTAAATTATTTTTTAATTCAAGTTTATTGGGATGAAAGATTTCCATTTTATAGATGAAGAAACTGAGGCACAGAGAGGGCACGTTTACTTGTCCAAGGACATGAATTAGTACAGTGAGTGGTGAAATCAGCTCATAACAGCAGTGAGGATACTAATTTATACAGCGCTTTTTGGCTAATGCAGCACTTTCATGTGCATATTTTCTCTGACCACTAGGACAGGGATCTCCCTATTCTGACAGCTTGTGGCCTCTCCATCATGCCCAGCTGGTTATTAGCATGTTGCTGGCCCAGCAGATTATAGGATATAAATAGATGCATTTGTTGTCTGACCAACTCTTCCTGGAGTCGGGCACATTTACCCTTGCTAGAAACCAAGGCCTTCTCTGCTTCTTGGCTCAGGTTAGAAGGCAGGAGTTTTGAGGTCACAGAACGGCTTCCCTACATTGCTATGGCACAGCTCAGCTCTCCAGATGAGTACCAAATTGCCGAAGCTCAAGGGATGAGTTTCAGGGCGGGGACATGGGGATCAATGGGAAGCAGCTATACTTGCAACTCTATTACCTGCCGAGGGGTAGGTTTCTCCTGCTGTTTTCTACTTTGCTTCTTCTCACCAATAGATGAAGGGGATGATTTCTTTTCCATAAACTCAAACTCCACTTTGTAGCTTTTCTTTTCAAAATTTCCGTATTTTTCATCTTTATTGAGATCTTTACTTTTTGCTTCTCTGCATTCCCCCCTCTTCCAACAAGAACTTAAATGAGTACATGACCTTCTTTATCCAGAGGGTTTGAGGTTCCCTTTGTGAACGCCCCGAGGGCAGCAGCTGATGCATCTTCTGCTTTGTTGAGTTCTCCTGGCTAACAAGTGTCTGGCCCCTAGTGGTTGTTCCAAGTGCTTGCTGACCAAGAATGTTGTACAGATCAAGCATAGAAGTTTTCTGAGATAAAGAACTCAGAATTAAAGCAAATAAATAGCATGTTATTGCTTTAAAAAATAAGACTTTTAATTACAATCATTTTCAAGCATACAGAAAAGAAAAAGAGAAAATACAATGAACATCCATATGCTCACCACCACACATTCCAACAAGATTCCAATTTTCAGGTATTAAAAAATGTTCCAACTTAGAGTAGCAGTTTTCAGTATCAGAGGTACAGCTGAGGACAGAGGATGAACCAGAGCCAAGTTTTAAAAGATGGCCTTCGAGAAGCAACAAATGGATTGAAAACTCTTATTGGACAGAGAACTGCAGAAAGTGTTCTAAGATTGGAGCTCTCAAGAGGGCAGCTCAGCCAAGGTCTTGATAAGCATACTGAGAAGAACCCGAAGACAGTGGAGAGATATAGAAGTTAGTTTAAACCAGAAAATATAAATTTACATTTTCTAAGAGAAGGGGGTGGAGTGCAATGAAAAATCAACTTTTAAGCAGAAGTTTATGTGGCTGTCACAAGAAAATTCCTCAAATTTGCTTATCAAAATTATATACAAAATTCACCCAAGCTTCCCAATTTAGTCTAAGTTCCCAAGGCTCTTCAATAAAACAAGTGCTTCATTGTAATACAAAGAACCAGAACTCACCTCTTGGTTAGTGTTTTAAACAGTTAGGACTTTAGCACTAAAGCTGATAGTGCTGGCATTCAACTTGGTTTCCCCACCAGCCTATAGGAGACCACTCAAATTGACTAGTAGTAGTAGTTTACGAATTAGTATTCTCAGTCTATCTTGTTTTATATAAAGTTTTGACTACACAGCACTTGGCAGCCTACAGGTCACTTTCATCAAAAATTGCTAAAAATAAAAATCTGTTAAGTCCCAAATCAATTAAGAGTCTGGGGGTACTACTGTGTGGAGTAAAATGACAACATTCTCCTGGGAGAAAAATAAACAGCCCTATTATGTAATTTTGTCTAAGGGTAGCTGCATGTACTTCATGCAGCATTTAATCAAAATAATGGAATGTATTTACATCTATGAAAATTTGTACCATTTTCTACAAACCACTGTTATGAGAGGTACACTTGACCATTATTTCTGACTTACAAATGAGAAACAAGTTAAGGATTGCTGACTTGCCCAGGTAACAGGAAAAGCAGAGGTGGAACTCAAAGCTATCATTCTAACTACTCCACCCTTTGAATGTTTCACTGAATTGGGCTTTATTTAGCACGATGCCCACCACCCACAGAGATGCCACATGAAAGTCCTACGAAAGTTGTGACTATCATGATTATATGACTGTCAACCAGGCATGTTACAAATAAAGATCTCTTTGGTGTTCTATGTCCTAGTTTACACTTCACACCTAGTTTTACTCATCTTGTTTTCCCTTTATCCCCCATTCTTTATTATGAGTTTGTATTACCTTTTTCAAAAGGTCCCTTTTAGATTACTTTAGAAACAAATCAGGGTCTAGATTTCGTAATTAGTTTGTTGCACCTTTCAGAATTGCAAGCAAGTAAATAAAGTTAGGACACAATTTTTTTCTTTCTGAAGAAATGCCAAAATGTTTTGCTCACCTAATTTAAAAATTTTGAACATAAAACACAGATTTAAATAAACAGAGGCAGAAAGATAGGAGAAAAGGAACAAATTAAAACCCAAAAAGACAAGAGTCATATTAGAGTGAGATTCTTAATTGGTCCACCTAATCAATGCCTTACAAAAGGCATTGCTCACCACCACACATTCCAACAAGATTCCAATTTTCAAATTAATGATTTACAACTCTCACTTTTCTGATATAATTATCAAAACAATATTTGTCAAATGCTATTTAATACAGAAAGGGTCAGATTCTCTACCTAAAATATAGAGATCACAGAACTGCCTTAAAATATAAAGAAAATATTTTTATTTGTATAACAAAGATTAAGAAATGATGATATAATAAAGTTAACAGTCAATGTCAAGACACAAGTAGGTTTGAAAAGCTATAGGTGAATAGTCACTTTCATCCAACCTTTCCTCAATTATTTTAGAGAGCATCTCAGGCATATTCCTGAATCTTTAGCATGATGTATCCAGTTGATTCAATTATGATTCCTTTCCATTAGTCTTCATTATTTTTCTTTTTTTTCTTTTTCTTCTTTTTCTCTGGGCTCTGAAAAATAACCAAGAGTGCTTTTGAAAGAGCTGTAAATGTACAGGTGAGTAATAACTTTTCCTTATAAAAAGCAAAGTAGACATATTTCTCTTGAAAACAGATTCGAGAGAAAAGATTAAAAATTTAAAATATAAAAATCACCTTTATGAAAGTGATCTGTAGCAAATCATATTCTCTCTCCTACTCAAAGCAAATACATTTTGTAGTAAGGATCTACAGGGTTGGGAAATAGCATTTTATAATATAAATACAACACTGTCGTTTTATTTTCAATTTCCCATCAAGAAAACCAGTTTTTAAAAACTGCTCGCTCATTTCTGATAGAGTAGAATAAAATATGGAGACCCTGACCATGGCAATAAAATACTGGTAATTAAAAACAAACATACAGGAACCGCTGTGCTGGTGCATGGTTCTTCCTCAGAAAGCGGTTCCTCCTTAATGTGTTTCTTCTTGTCCTTTTTCTTCTTCTTCTTCACAGATATCTCCTGTTCTTCCACCACAAGTACTTCTTCTTCTTCTTCCTTTTCTTCTTCAACTGAATAAGATTAGTGTAAAGATACAACAATTAACATTGTACCAGACCTCACTCCCCGCCCAGAACCTTGGAATCTTAGCTGTTTCCTATCATTCTGATCAACCATCCAAAGTTTATTATATAATTTTATAAATAAAAAGGTTCTTCTAACACTTACCTAGGCCAATACTATTAACTTCACAAGTGATTTATAAGCTCAGAGAGAAGCAAATTTCTCATGATCATGTGGCTATGCAAAGAAATTAGAATTAAAGCAGATCATCTCACCTCATCTCCAAATTCAGTGCTTTTTGGGGAGTAGTCCATTTATATCAGAAATGGTTAAGAGTTTATGCTCTGGAGTTAACAGTCCTGGGTTTATTCAATCTGTTCTGTGACCCTGAGTTAAGTCATTTAACCTATGTAAACTCAATTTCCTCATCTGTAAAATTTAGTAATGTCTATCTTATTGGACTATTACTAGGATTTAATGAGATAACACATGCAGAATACATAGCACACTGCTTGGCATATTTGAACAAGGATTCAATAATAGGTAGGTATCATTAAAAATTCATTGACCAAATACTTATTTAGTACCTACTATATGCCATGCCCTAATCTAAACAGTTGAAGATACAGCAAGACACAAGAGACAAAAAGTACATGATACACTCACTGCACAATATTTTTACATAGTAGTGTTAACTATAAAAGTAATGCAGGAAGAGAAACACTGAGGAGGGCGATGCATGTGACATTTAGACAGGATAATCAGGCAAATACCTCAAAGAGGTAAGAAAGTGAATGATGTATGTATCTTGAGGGAAAATACTCCAGGTAGAGAAAAAAACAAATGCTATGGTTATTTTGGGAGAAAGGAGGAGTTGGCAAGTTAAGGAATAACAAGACCACTGTAGCCACTACATTAAGAAGTGGTGGATTTGGGCCGGCCCGGTGGCTCAGGCGGTTAGAGCTCCATGCTCCTGACTCTGAAGGCTGTCGGTTCGATTCCCACATGGGCCAGTGGGCTGTCAACCACAAGGTTGCCAGTTCAATTCCTCGAGTCCCGCAAGGGATGGTGGGCTCCGCCCCCTGCAACTAAGATTGAACATGGCTCCCTGAACTGAGCTGCGACCCGGCCGGCTCAGTTGGTTGGAGCTTGGGCTCTTAACCATAGCCGGATCGACTCCCGCAAGGGATGGTGGGCTGCGCCCCCTGCAACTAGCAACGGCAACTGGACCTGGAGCTGAACTGTGCCCTCCACAACTAAGACTGAAAGGACAACAACTTGAAGCTGAACGGCACCCTCCACAACTAAGATTAAAGGACAACAACTTGACTTGGAAAAAAAAAAAAAAAGTCCTGGAAGTACACACTGTTCCACAATAAAGTCCTGTTCTCCTTCCCCAATAATTTAAAAAAAAAAAAAAAAAAAAAAAAGAAGAAGTGGTGGATTTGACATGTGGTTAGATTCTGGATATACTTTCAAAGTATAGTTAAAAGGATCTGCTGCCAGCGTAGATTTGGGTTAAAGAGAAGATTCAGGTTAAAGGCCAAAGTAACTAGAATTGCCATTTATAGGATGGAGAAAATTGTGGAGCAACAGACTGGGAGCGGCAAAGATACATGAATGTTAAGTTTGAAAAGCTTACTGGATATACAAGTGAAGACACAAATCTGATGTTTTCAAATGCTACTAATGGGTTTAGGGAGCTCAATAAATAGCAGCATAGGAGTTAAAGAAATGTTTTCTTCATCTAGGGCAGGAGTCCACATTTGCTGATAGTGCACTTTTGACCACTGAGCTACTTAGAAACCAAATGTTAAATCAGTCATTGCTTAAATGCCTGTCTTGCTAGACTATGGTAGGCACTCAACACCGGTCAAGCTACTAAATGGGAATACTTGCTTACCAACTTTGCAAGACAGCCTAGTTCAATGGAGAGCGCCTTTTAAATATTACTATGATAGCAGACTATCCAGTATGTGATCACTCTAGTGCATTCCACATAACAGAAACAAAGAACACCACTGCTGCATCAATTCTACACTTAACTATGTAACAAAAATATCTCAGTGACTCATTTAGATACGACATAACTTTTTTCCTTTTATTTTAAGCTGATTCTCAAAACAGTTCATGCCTGGAAACTAAAGTTTTGGTAAATTTAGTATAATATGTATTGTATTCCCACATAGTCAAAGAAATGCTTCTCACATTCCTCTGTGAAGTCAGATAAATTATATCCTAACTATCCCCAGAGAACACAATGGCTTATTAAAACAGCACTAGCTTTCAATATGGAGTGGTTGCACAACAAAGTTCTTTCCCAAAACTTACGAAGTCTGTACTTAAAGAATAAGCGTATAAATGACATTTAAAAAATTCAAACTAACCTTTAATGTTAACCTTGGTTTTTTTGGCCTTCTTTTCAATTATTTCATCCTCTTTATCTACCTGTTCTATCTTACGTTTTTTAGAACACGTTGGCAGTGTAGAGTCACCAGAAGGATCGTAAGTCTTCACTTCACTGAAAGAGCCAAAGAGTTTTAGAAAATCCCTACAAATATCTGCAATTAAAATAATTCTAAAAAGGTTTAAAGGAAATTAACATCAGATAATACATAAACATAAAATGCTATTTCATTTTAGTGACTTTGGGGCAGTTTATGAAAACTAATAGTTTCCAAAGGTAAAGAGGTATTAATATCTTCCAGGTAGCTCAATCACACTTCAAGAGAAGTGGTGAGCTAAAGGAATTCTCATTTAGTAACCAATGTAGTGACTATGGCACAGAAAAATACTCAGCATAGAGGAAAAATGGAGAAAATCTCGTTATACCAAAGGAATATACTAGAAAGTAAAAACTGAACCAATTCAAGTTTTAGAATATAAAGTAATTCAATGAAAACTAAATCACCCCAATTAGGTTTAATATAGGAGACTTCATCATAAGATCCCAAAAGGCAGCGGAACGGGGATACGTATGGATAGAATTCCTAAAATCCAATGATTGTTTGTTTTAACATAGCAGAAAGAATAAAATTGAAGTACCTAGTGCCTAAAACGCAAACTAAATCTCGTAATTGGTGTTTTAAGTACATGTGTTTGAAGTCATAGCATAATGCACGGGAACATTAAAAAATTGTATAAAACAGCTGAGGAATATTCTGTTTCTTATTTTTTAAGCTGACTTGTAGGTTCATGACTGTTTTAACTTTTATAGGTTAAAAACATTTATAATTTAAGAAACAAAGATCCACCATTTGTCAACTCAGAACAAATCAGACTTAGAAAACTCACAAAATATAAAACATTAATGCCCACACTGAATACATATGGTTTGTTTCCAGAATAAAGGAAAACCATTTTTCTGAATGTGTATATTTAAATATATGTAAATATATTTATAATTTACGTCACTACATATTACTCTCCCCGCCCACTTATAGCATAAAATTTATTATTAAAACTCTTAATGGGGGCCGGCTTGGTAGCTCAGGTGGTTGGAGTGCTGCACTCCTAACACCAAGGTTACCGGTTCGATTCCCACATGGTCCAGTGAGCAGTGCCCTCTACAGCTAAGATTGTGAACAACAGCTCTACCTGGAGCTGTGCTGCAGTGAGCAGCGCAGGTTGGGGTAAGCTGCCACAGGGTGCTGAGTGCTGCTGCCGGCAGCACTCCGGCTACCGGCAGCACTCTGGCTACCATGTGCCACCATGAGCGGCTGGCAGCCAGTGTGAGCTGCTGTGAGTGGCCGACCGACGACTGGTGACTGACTGCCTCAGCCAGGGTGAGTGCAAGACTCTTAATACCAGCGTGGGCCAGGGAGCTATGTCCTACACAACTAGACTGAGAAACAATGGCTTCAACGGGGGTGGGGGAGGTGAACCAAAAAACTCTTAACGGATTACAAGATTCCTAAAAGTAGAATTTATTGATAACAACTAGAAATGTGCATTGTAATTTTATGGTAGGTCTGAATACTATCATGCCTCCTAGCCATTTTCAGACTTTTTTCTTTCAAAAAACATAGGTTAGATTAACACTGAATGAACTTTCTTTTTGATAAATGGAATACTATATAGGAACCATGAATGACAAATATTTACTATCAATATTTGGAAATAAGTTAAATATTAAGAACTGAGTCAAAACAAATATATGTACTTATTATAATAATGTAAAAATATGCTATGTGTATATGATTAAAAACTAGAACTGAATATAGAAAACTAAATGGCAAAGAAAAAGATAGGGGAATATTGCAGCGCTTCGGTTTATACTAAAAAAAACTGCTGCCAACAATTAACATTTAAATAAGCAGAGATTACCCATCTGCACCCCCCACCAAACACACTCACCTTTTATGTTCATATTTCTCCGCTTTTGCTAATGCCTTTCCTGTTCCACTTATTTTCCTTATCTGAGAAAAGAAAAATTATTAGTAATTTTCTAGACAATTTCTTTATAGTATATACTCTAATATATCAATTCTTTGTAAATATAAGGGAAATTGTTAACAGCAGGAACAAAAAGAATGTATTAGTCATACTATAATGCATCATAAAATAAAGTTGTTTTAACAGGTGAAATGAGTAAGTACATTAACTACTCATAATCAGTTAATTTTTAAAAGGTAACATTTCTGCAACAGGCAGAATGTGTTTCTTACCCCTCTATCTTCCAAGGTCCTCAACCTGGCCTCTAATTTGGCTCTGTTTTCAACTCCCATTGCAGAACTGGAGTCTTCACCAAAAGCATCATACCGGATAGCCAAAACAGTTTTGGCTGCCAACATTCGAGAAATCTAATAGAGAACTGAAAGTTAGAAACATTCACTCTAGGATTTTTTTAAAATCAGGAATTACAAAAGTATTTTGAATCATATAACTCAAGCCAGCTATATTACATTTGAATCTCTGCCACAATATAATGGCTAAAGTTATACTGCCATCATTTTGATAGATGAAATGATCTTTTAGTAGTTCATGTCTAAAACTTGCTCAAACTATTTTTCCAATGCCCTTCTTTAGTTTCTACTCAGTGATGTTAGTTCTACACCACGAGGTCATCCAGAGAAAGTATAGTTCCCTTTTCAAGCTAATTAACATTTTATTTTATTGAACCCTTTATTTCTCCCATCACTCTGTTCTGAATTTTATGAAATTTTAGTCTTCTGTTCAATTGTGTCCTATAAAAAAACTTGAAAGTACCTAAACTTGTTTAAGCCTGTTTCCTCATCTGTAAAATAGAGACAACATTGCAGAGCTATTATTTTTTTATAATTCATATATGTTGATGTTAAGTTGGTTTCCTGCCACAAAGAATACTTTTGATGTGCCACCCACCCAACCCCACCAAAGGGTAAATTCTAAGAAAATACTAACACACTGAAAGAAAATACTTTAACTGGACCAATAACACTTTCTTCAAACCATTTCTTTCAGTATACAAAATGCTTTTCAAAGAAGTCATCATTCTCTATTTCAAGAGAAAAAAATAGAAAAGATTTATTGCATACTAGAAAGCATGTGGAAAATGTATTGTTTGGAGGAAAAAAAGCCTACTTCATGAAAACTGTAACTCACCTTTCCTTTGTGTTTGGGACTTGTCTGGCCTACAAGTGAAGCATGATAAATGAGACCATACTTAGGGGTATCTCGTCTAGACTTGAGAGCTCTGAAGAGTGCCTTTTCTGCTCCAAGAATCTGAACTGTAGAAGCTGCATGTTTGGCCAAATTCAAAAGAGAACCTTCAAAAGAAAAGAAGTAGTTACAACGCATGCATTTTCAAGTATTTGAAAAGTTCCAAGCATTAAACACAAAACCTACCAGAGTAAATAAAAATTTGATGTAATACAGGATTTTATAGTTTGGAATTCCCTAAAAATCCTGATGCCTCAGCATTTGTAATTATTCCATTAGTACCAAAAGCAAAGGTTTGTGATATGTATGACAAACTGAAGATTAAGCTTATTCAATTTTACTTATTTTAGTAAAAGTATTACTATTTTACATTCTATTAGCATACCACAGGATATAAACATGTATTTACAGACATCTCTCAATGTAGCCCCTATTTTTGAGATGTCCTTTGGATATCAAATATTCTGTTGCTTTAGATATGAAAAAAACCCATACAAAGTAATGGAAACTTATTAAGACAACTTGACAGGAGAACTAAGTGATAAACTCCACACTTTACTTACCTCTGTTAACATATGAATGAGGAAATATGCTTATTAAGTACACTAATTAGGTATACAAAATTATTGCTTTGTTAGATTTGTCACATTGATTTTCCGTCAGAAAACACCCCCAATATTAATGCGGTCACTAAACCATTAGATATACATGTTTAAAATTCAACAAACATACATTTCTGCTTATTCCTGCATCTCTCACTTCTATAAGTTTAGCTAACCTATGAAATTTTGGATGTAGACAACAAAACCAGCCTAGATAATTCCAATCCTGCAACCGAGGGTATCTGAATGGCATATTTGACCAATGAAGGAGCTATTCTAAACACTTTGCTGTAGATATATTAAGACCTGTGATGAATTATTACAACGTCTCCAGTAATCTAATGAACTAGTACCTCATTGTATCTGCAAGTAGGCAATTTACAGTATTTTTTAGCAGTTATCATTATATCACCATACACATGCATTAAGTTTTATTATAAATCTTTTCAAAATATTTTTGTATGTCAACTATATTAAAATATAAAATAGTATATCCAATAGCAAAACAGATTCTCAATCAAGTGTATATAGAATCATGCATCACATGACATTTTGGTCAATAGACCACATATACGACAGCAGTATACCATATAGCTAGGTGAATAATAGACAATACTATCTCTATGATGTTTGCACAATGATGAAATTGCCTAATGCATTTCTCAAAACACTCCCCCATCATTAAGCAGCACATGACTGTCTCAACTGTTGTGATTTTTAAAACTATTCAAATTTTAATGAGTTTTTATTATAAAATTATTAACTGATTTCATCCTCCTACTTTCACCTGATTATTGTAATTAAGTACAACAAACTTCTGACAATGGACAAGTGTCTCAGAAGAGGTAGTGACTAAAGATGCCTTCATTATCCAAAAGGAATCAGGCATACAAATAAAAATCATCATTGAACACTTGGTCCTCCGTCCTCACTCATATACCATCTACTTGTTTCTTTAATAACTACAGCTAACGATTTTAAAAAATCCTAGTTAGAAAACAACTCAACTCTATCCATGTTTACAAATTACATTAAAATTATCACCTGCATGAGCAATAAGCCGTGCTCCAACTAATTCCCCAACCATGACTGTAACATTGGGTGCAATGGCCATCATTCGATTTTGCAGATATTCATAGAGCTGGGTTCTATATTCTGAGATTTCAATCACCTAATATAAGAAACAAAATAAGTAACTCATAAATGATTAAGAGTAAAAATAGCATAAAATTCAAGTCTAAAACTAAATTATTGTAGAGCAGTTGTGCAACCCTGGGAAAACTGATCATTCCTTACCTGTTCTTATAAAAGGGTTGTTGAGAAGATTTTATTAGATAATGTATGTAAACAACACAATACACTGCCTAAAATGTTAGCCAATATTGCTGTTCTTTTTAAAAACCTCAGGGTTGGCTGGTTAGCTCAGTTGGTTAGAGTGTGGTGCTGGTAGCACCAAGGTTGCCGGTTTGACCCTCGCATGGGCCACTATGAGCTGTGCCTTCCTTTAAAAGAAAACCAAAAAAACCTACAAAGAGTAGACATTTGTCATCCTCTCTGATTCTTGTATAGTTATCTCCGAACGAGAAGTAAAAATATCACCACAGGCTACAAACGTGTTAGAAATGCATAACTCAAGCTATACTTCTCTGCCTTCTTAATGGATTTGTAACTCATAATTCAGACAATGCAACAATACAAATAAACTAGTACTCATAACTTCATTTTAGCATATATTTCCCCCTTTCAGTATATATTAATAAATCAAGATGGCATCAGATGAGGTAGTGACTGAACACCCTCATATTTATTTATCAGGTGAACAATAAGTTTAAAAATCATCATTGCCACCAGAAAATGATTGTTACAGAGTTGGTACCACAACTAGTTTCCCTATGTATATAGTTTACCTGAGTGCAGAGATGCAGAATGTTGCAAATATCTTCTTCTGAAACCTCTGTTCCCATCGATATCTCTGCAGCTGCTTTGACTTCGGCTTCAACTTCTTCCGGCAGTAATTCAGAAAGCTGAGCCGAGGCATAATTCTTCCTATCACCTATAGAATGTTTGCAGAGGATGAAAAAAAATCACTCCAACAAATTATATAAAATCCACCAAACAGTCAAAACTAAAAGTAAAGATAAGCCAATAAAAAGGGTGCCTAAACAAAACAAAAAGTGAACAAGTTTCACCTAGTAATTTTCCTTATGTAATGGCTTAATTATAGAGATTAAAATCTCTCCCCACTACCTCCCTCCAAAAAACCAGACACACACACACACACACACACACACACACACACACACCCACCCACCCACCCCATGAAATACTGTGATAGATAATTTGTAGTTAAGATTATACTGAAACTTGGGCCAAGAATTGTTGGGGTGGTAATGTGATAATATAATGTGAGCCAACTAACTCATATTCAGTAATAATAGTCAGGTTCCTCTACTAATAATATTACTGTATTACTAGTATAGAATATAACACTAACAGTACAGATAGCAATATTACTTTTGATATTCTTATTAGTATATTTCAGGATATCCCCCAGTCTATAGGTGTCCCTATTAATGGGGGATTCCCTGAGGCACATTCACGTGAATGTGAGAAGCCAGTTTAAGAAAAAGCAAGTTAGAGCCATGTTCTATTGCATGGGCCATCAAAATCAAAGTTTAAGTTAATTTTGTTTTTGTAATGTAACAGACATTGATATAGCTATAGGTATACTCCTAAAACAACGCAAATTGTAAAAAAATCTGGGAAGTTTGTTAAGAAAAAATTTTAACTCCTGTTTTAGGATGCAAATAAATTATTTTCAATGCCTTAAAGTTACTCACCAACTTTCTGTAAACACTTGCAGTATGTCAAATTATCTGAAATAATTTTTCCTAATTCGGGGAAATGCCAGCCATACCACTCTCTACACCGCATAATGTAGTTGTTTAGTTCTTTATCTAAGTCATCCAACAAGGCTGCAGCAGATTACAATGAAAAAACAAAAAACAGGAACTTATTTATAACTTTAACCATTTTTAAATGTATACATTTCAGTGGCTTCAAGTACATTCACAATGTTGTACAACCATTACCACTATCCATTTCTAAAACTCTTCCATCATAAATTGAAGCTCTATATCCATCAAACTCCTCCCCATTCCTACCTCCCCCTAATCTCTAGTAATCTCTTCTACTTTCTGTCTCTAAATTTACCTATTCTAGGAATCACACAATATTTGTCCTTTTGAGTGTGGCTTATTGCACTTAGCATGTGTTAAAAATTCATTCATGTTGTAGCATGCATTAGACTGTCATTCTGTTTTAAGAATGGATATTTCATTGTATGTATATACCACATTTTGTTTATCCATTCATCTGTTAATGGGTGTTTCTGCCTTTTGGCCATTGTGACTAATGCTATTATAAACAAGGGTGTATATAAGTATCTGTTTGAATAACTGCTTTCAATTCTTTTGGGTATATACCCAGAAATCCCATTTAAGGGGATTTTTAAAATTGGAAATTGTTTAAGACTGATGTTTCAAAAAAAAACCAAAACCAAAACAAAATAGCTCCACAAAACACATCACTTAATGATATGGGACAATGACATATTATAAAACCAAGTAAGTGAAAAAAGCAAAACACAACACAATACAGATCCCACTCATGGTTTTAGCATTTTTTTTTTCATGGAAAGACAAATGAATTGATTTATATAGTACAATTCACATTACTCTAACTAGTCAAATTATGGGTAGTTTTCCCTTTTTCTATTCTGCATTTTTCGCTTTACTTACTTATTAAAAGTTCTAGCTAATCTCCATTCTCTTCATCAACAGACAGAATTATAAAAACTACAGTTTTAATAGTAGGAAAAAACCACGTGGAATAGACAGAATAGACTTCACAGTACTATACTTACAAATTGCCTGAACAATCATGGTATCCACTTTATCAGCGCTAAATTTCAATCTGTATCGGGATAAGCTGAGGAGAAGGCAGAAAATCACAAATTACTAAGGCAGCATCTATAAAAAGCATTGCATTTATATAACATCTGAAACTCTACCCAAATTCCTCCTTTAGAGCTACATTTAAAAAATTTTTTCTACATAGGAAAATCAGTTGAAGAATATGTAAGATCAGAAAATACACATTTAACAAGAAATAATACATCTGTTCTGCTATAACCTCCAGTTCTGTAACATTAATTTACGAATGACAATTAGGATAATGCCGCGTAGTGCAGGTCATGTTGGTTCACAGATGATTTTTGCAACATATTAATGCTTTATACCAGCAGGTATGAAAAAATACAGCACTGCAACACTTGAAAACAGAAAGCCGTGAAGGAATAATACTGTATACAAGGGTTTCTTAATCTTGGCACTATTAACATCATGGACCTGACAGTCTTTGTTGTGGGGGACTACTCTGTGCATTGTATGATATCCCCGTTACAACCAAAAATGTCTACACATAACCAAATGTCCTCTTAAGAGATACCTGATTGCCTACCACTGTTGTCCACAATGCCAATTCATCACAAGTTTGAATCTTGACCCAGTTTAGCTATTTGTTCCCTTAGAAAAGCTTATTACCAAGTTCTTCCAGACATTTATGCATTTTGCTTGTCTAAGTTAGCAGAGCTTTAATTCTCCATCAATCTATGCTCAATATTTTTTGTTCAAACACACAGACCTGTTTAACGTAGTATCTTTTAATATAAATTTAACACATTGTTTTTACTGTATTAACATTTTTTAGGTTTTTTTTTTTTTAATTGGGGAAGGGGAACAGGACTTTACTGGGGAACGGTGTGTATTTCCGGGACTTTTCCAAGTCAAGTTGTTGTCCTTTCAATCTTTAGTTGTGGAGCTACTGAGCGCAGCTCAGCTCCAGGTCCAGTTGCCAGCTGTTAGTTGCAGGGGGCGCAGCCCACCATCCCTTGCAGGAGTCAAGGAGTCGAACCGGCAACTTGGTGGTTGAGAGCCTGCGCCCCAACCAACTGAGCCATCTGGCCACCTGGGAGCTGAGCGGCAGCTCACTGACTTCATTCTAGCTGCGGAGGGCGCAGCTTGCTGGCCCATGTGGGAATCAAACCGGCAGCCTGCTGCCCAGAGCTCACCCTCTAATCATCTGAGCCACCAGCCCACCCCACTACGGTTGTTTTTGATAGTGCTCTGGTTACAAAGTTGCATAGGTTTTGAGTAGTTTACCCTTAATCTTATTTTTTTCTTCATAAGCTATTGATTTAGTGCAACTTCACATAATGTCAAGCTTTTCAGAAACACAACTACAGTATAGAAGAAATGCCTGTTCTAATCTAATAGACCTCTGATTAAACATGATAGGTCAGTGTGCTTCTCTTTGAATTATAAAAATGCCACAAAAATCAGAGCAAAACAAGCAAGTCTCTCTCACTATAAGAGATCATGGCAGATGAGAAAATATGGGGACATGCGAAGTAGATGGAGTAGCAAATGATTTAGCAGAGAATAGAGAAAAAAAGAAAGCCCAAGAATTGTGGGATCCGACATTAGAGGGGTAGAAAATGCCTATGGTGAGGTTTAGAGTCCAGGCAATGGAGTCAGAATGCCTGGATTCAAATCCTGGCCTCCTTACTTACTGGCTATATTGACTTTGGGCATTAGCTTCCTCAGCTGTACAATGAGGGTACTACTACTACTGATTGTTACAAGAATTAAATTAGTATGTATAACATGCTTAGAACAGTGCTATGTAATTGTTTATTAAAAACTAAGCTGACTTGGGGCAGCCGGTTAGCTCAGTTGGCTAGAGCGTGGTACTCTTAACAACAACGTTGCCAGTTTGATCCCCACATGGGCCACTGTGAGCTGCACCCTCCACAACTAGATTGAAACAACTACTTGACTTGGAGCTAATGGGTCCTGGAAAAACACAAATAAATAAAGTTAAAAAAAAAAAAAGCTGATTTTATTTTCAGTAAATCTCACCTGTGTGCCAATCCAAGACACATAGCTGCCATTTCGCGTGGCTCTACCCCAGGGATTAATCCATCCATCTGTGAACGAATTCCTCTCATAAGTTCATTAACAAGAGGACTATGGATGCAACTGAGATTCAGCTTTTCCTATAAAAACAAGAACATTTGTGTTAAATAAAGAAATAAGTTTCCTGTAATCATTAAATATTCAGATAGCACTGAATTAAATACACACATTTCTCAATTTCATAAAAAGCAGTTTCTAGTGTTTGTGGGGACAACGCCTCAATGGTGGAAATCAAAGCTGGTGTTAAGTTTTCTGGGAAACAGTGTGTCTACATGAATCAAAAGCTGTAAAAAGATACAGTTTAACCTAGTAGTTTAGTTCTTTCTTGTTGGTTTGAGAGATCTTTTACTGTTACATTTAGCTTCTTGTTAAAATTAGGAAGGTAATACACACAGATTTTAATCAGCAGTACTATAGAGAAGGGGAACTGAATAAAAAGCAAAATTCTGGGTAGTAGGCCCTTTCGCTACAGATAAATAATTGTTTGAATCCCTTAAGTACTTCCAAATACATACGTGTATAAATACACACATATATAAATCTTCATAAGTACAGTTTAAGTTTTCACACAATAAATTTTGTTCCCCACACCTGCTTTTTTGTCCCACTGCAATGTATTTGCAATACTTTCATACAAATATCCAGTTCATCAAATGCATATAATGATAGGCACACAACAATGTACATATTGCATCATGTTTAAAAATCAGATATTTAGGATATATATGATTAATAGTGTAAGATATTTTTAAAGAAAAATTTAAAGATACTCAAACCCACTATTCAGCAATTTGTTTTCTGTGTGTATGTTTATTATACTAAAAGTTAATGTTTAACAGAAAAATATAAACTAACATTTGTGGGCACTTCAAAGGATGAAGGTAAGAGATTGACACCATCACAGGAAACTACATTACCTGATAGTATTAGAAACAATCTATTTAAACAAACTTCTTAAATTTTAAATCCTACTTGAAAAACCCTCAAATCGCTTTAGGGCTTTCCTACCTAAAAAACCTACAACATAATATAATCCTTACTTCAAGAATCAAAAATCAAACTGTCACCACTGGCTCTCAAATTGTTCTACATTTCATGTTTAAAGGCGTATTTTTCCACTTTCCTTCCACTTTCCCTTCATGTTTAATTTCTAGCAATCTACTCCCTACTAAAATTTCCTAATAAACACACACACTAAAAAAGAAATGTCATGACCCCATTTATGTTGGAAAAAAAAATGAGGTTAAAACAAAAATATGGCAGGATATACATAAAGTGTTAACAGATCATCTCTAGGAGACAAAGCTATTTTTTTAAATCACTTTTTGGTGTATTTGTATTTTCTACAATAAACATATGTATGCTTAGTCCTGATAATCACATTGGAAATCAATTATCTAGCCTAGGGAAAAAAGATCAAGTATGAGAACTTATGATAAACAACTCATTACAAAGGCTGGGCTATGCAGTCACTATGCTGAGTTCTTATTAGCAGGCATGAAAGAAAATCTTAACTTCACCTTTATGACTCCTCCTAGTTTAGCATCAGCTACAGCCAGGGGCTCATGGGCTTCTTTTACTATTTTCTTCAGAACTTTCTTCAGCTGCTTATTGATTTTGCCCTCCATCAGAGCGGTGAATGCTTTTCAGGAAAAAGGAAAACAAGAGTTAATTCTCAAATTTTTAACTGTAAGAGCTTAAGATCTTATTTAAATTTTTAAAATAAAGCAAAATAAACATTTCCTTTCAAAAGGGCTGAATTTAACATTACTTCTGCAATGAAATGATAAATGTAAAAATGGTTTACAAATTACACATTTCATAATATCATCTAATCTTGCCACCCTGATTTCCACTCCAGACCAGGAGTTAAAGCAGATCCAGCATCCCTACGCCACATGAACTGAGAGCTAGAATCATAAAATGCTAGAAACAATCTACTTGGGAATTGGGAGAGGTGGGGGGAACACCCACCCAGACTGGCCTGATGCTCTGGATTGTGAAATAACCTAAAATCCTGTCAAGAATCTGGTAATAAGAAGTGTATTCATTCTGGAGTGCTGCAGTGCAAGCACAACCGAGTGCGGTTTTATCTCGCTAATCCTTGACCCAGAGGAGTCATCAGGCCTATGCGTGTAAACCTCCAGTGAGGGAACTTCCTACCAAACACAACCTATTCAATTTTGGGACTGTTTTCATTTGCACAAGTTCTAAATCTGCTACTTATAATCCTCACCCTTGCTTCATCCTACACTTAAGATTTTCTGGACCCACCTGGATTAACAATTCTATTTGTTTGGGTTTTAGCTGAATTTAAAGTATGAGTGGCGGGAATGAAGTCTATCATGACTTCTAAGGCCAAGCGTTTGATCAGCTGGGTGTTTGGTCTTTCCTCCTGACTACATCTCCATCCATCTGAATTACAACTCCATTTTATCTGTTATCTGTGAAGATGAAAGGTGCAAAGACCGCCTGGCTACCACACAGCTCCCAGAGAGGTCTCCACACTCTAAGGAGCTAAGATTCAAGCTATTTTTGCTGGGTTTTAACCTTGTACACTTTGTACAACATTGACTCCTTGTAATGCACCTTTCTATTAAGAGTTGTATTTTTTCTTAAAACTTCTTAATCTTTCATAATTAAACACCTGTATTCAACTTCCTGCTCCTAGTTTTCAATCTTCCATATCTATTTTTGTACTTTAACCTCGTGTTCTCCTTTATTTAAAATTTCTTAAAAGTAAAACTGTCTACCCTAGATCTATTCTAACATTTACAAACATTTATCTCCCCTTTATCAAAAGTCTGTTAATTACTGTTCACGTGTATTTTTAAAAGACGGTATACAGAGACGGTGACAGGGATAAAGGGAAGCTGAGTCTTTTTTTGACTTATTTTTTCTACTGGACACTGCTGACCAGCCCCCAGTAGTTTCCCACTTATCCAAATGTAGGCTAGCCCAAATTTTACTGTGGCTATTTGAAAAACTTGTAACTTGAAAGTTCGACCAAGAGTAAAAATAAACCTCTCCATGCAAATGGCATATTTGAACTTCTGGGACCAATATAAATTCTTGACATCACACCCCATCAGACTCTTTCTTAGGCTATACAGTTTAAAATGCATACTCTGGCATGTACAGCCACTGAGCTTTGGTTCCGTCATGTCAAAATTGCCCTATAAACGCAGTAGGAGGTTAATTTCCAGGAAAGACTCTGTTCTCTTAATAAGGTAACGTTCAATTTTTTGGTAAAAAATAGATGGGAAAAGGCATCGCAGAAGTTTCTATGATAAGATTATTGACAGAGTTCACTACTTTCATTCATTTACTCCAAAATATGTATATATGTGCTAGAATCTAAGAATTTAACAATAAACAACACAGTCTCTGCCCTCATGAACTTAGAGGCAGAGGGAGAGGATCAGAGGGTTCTCACCTGTATGGCATTTCACTTATTTATCTTACATTATTTTAAGGAATATACCAAAAGCTTGGTAGGAAAATGAGATACCTCTCGAGCCTCAGTTTTATCACCTGTAAAATAGTGATACTATTATCTACCTTACAGGATTGTTTCAAGGATTCAATAATTTTGGAGTGGTGAGCACAAAATCTGACAATCACTGTGTGATCGATGTATTAGCTATAGTAAAAACCTTCTTCATGTTTTGGTAGACGTGGGACTTGTACATTTAATAGTTTAATAAGGACTGGTCAGAAATATACCAAAAAGCAATTCAAGAAGCCACCTGGGATCAGGGCTGTAGCACTTTACAACTCCAGGAGCTGTTCAAATCAGTCTATGTGAACAATGAGCCCCAGAGCTGGAGAATAGGTAACACAATCTTCCTTGGGATTTTACCAAAATTCTACCCGTATTTAATTTTAAAGCTGTGATTAACAGAATTATCCTTTAAAAGTCTCCAGACAAAAATTACAAAAAAAAAAAAAAAAAAAAAAAATGCAATAGTTGTGCTTTATGGCTCTATGATGAGGCTTTAATTACTGACGGATGAAGCAAACCTAGAGCTATTTTTAAAAATTGGCCCATTGTTGGGTCTTCCTTCTTATCTCTTTGCCAACGTTGAGGTGGCCCATTAATAATAAAATACAATTCCTAATTTTTACAAGAAAACTATCCCTTCTCCTATGGCTGATAAAATTATTTGGGTCTGTCAAATTCTTGCCTAATTTTAAGCCACATTCTTCCATATGGCCCTTCATTTTCAAATTATACCAAGTAATTGGCTGATTTGATATAGAATTTAAGCAACTGAAAATTTATGATTAAGGTTTGATATCTGGTCTTGTTTTCCCCAACATCAAAAAAAATCCAACTGCCTACTGAAGCCAAGCCTAGTTAACAAACCTTATTACTATTATCCCACCATAAGGACTAGTTGGAGGATATGAGTCATCCATTCTTCTAAATCATTAAAAATCATGCCCCCTTTACGTAACTCCTCTGCCTGTTGCTTTTATGTTAAAAAAACACACACGCACAAACCTGTATGAGTATTCCTAAAACTTGTAATAAGCTAAAATGCACCGCTGATGAGCTGTTTTATTAATATTTCAACTATGA
Organism: Rhinolophus ferrumequinum; assembly: GCF_004115265.2. Classification (NCBI taxonomy): domain Eukaryota; kingdom Metazoa; phylum Chordata; class Mammalia; order Chiroptera; family Rhinolophidae; genus Rhinolophus; species Rhinolophus ferrumequinum. The sequence continues at coordinate 29,323,106 of NC_046291.1, forward strand.
ATCCTGGCTATTCTCAACTTTACCCTTGGATGAAAATGATCAGAGCTGTGTGCTTGACCACATTACCTTGGTCCCTTGTAGAACAGCTTTTACTGAATTGTGCTTTAGCATTATGCTGCTGGTTTCCACAGGGAGATCAACTTAACCACTTCTCAGCTCTCATCACATGGGGGAAAAACCAGCCCTATGGTGAAAAAAGCTAACTCAATGTTGTCTCAGTGGTAGTGACGAATATGTTAGATCACTAAAATTCAGTTCCAAAAAGAATGCATCATTGACAACATTGAATAAGGTTAACTCAAGCAACTGAAGCAAACTTTTTAATAATAACAAACTGCCAAGATTAAAAACAGAAAGGTAGTCTTTGACTTTACCTGCTAATGCTTCTGCTGTATCCTGAAATTTCTCAAAATGTTTTAGCTTTACTCTAGAATTAAAGAAAAAAAAAATGTTATGGGGGCATACTGATTTCTGCAAAAGCCACATATTTAAAAAACGGTGTTAGACTGCTTCTAAAGCATACACCAATAAAAGAAACTTTCCTGTCATTGGGTATCAGGGCGAAAAATTATATATTCTTCATAAAAGAACCAGTTTCTCTAAATGTTAGGTTAATAATGTTTGGACTATTATAGAAAAGACTAGGTATTGAAGGAAGCATAGAACAGTAGCAGAGAGGCTTGCTACCCCATCCAAATCACAAGAAACACTCTGAAGCTTGAGATGCATAACCAGGCACAGAGATGCCTTTTACTATACAGCATACGGTAGAAGTGGCCTAAGAAACGGTTTAAGAGTCCATCTTAGGTCAGGAATCTCACGACATTTGATTTGCCCATCCCATACAAATGCCATTAACAATAGTTTATTGTCAGATCTCATTCCTGTCACTCTTATTTTATTCCCTTCTTCCCCATACATTATGTGCAGGGTAACATCATTTTATATCGAAACAAATACACACATTTAATTCATTGCCGTCTCAGTGGTAGTGACGAATATTTGTGTGCGATCACTTAGCTTCAGTTCCAACAAGAATACATCATTGACAACAATGAATCAAGTTAACTCAGCCAGTTGAAGCATACAGCCCTTTAAAAAGGAAAACCAGTCTTCAATTCTGTCTAAAATACTGTTACCTTAAGCAAAGTTTTCTTACCTGGTCAGAGAACACCCCGATGGGCCCTTAAATACACATTTAACAACAAAGATCTAAAGAAAAAGTAATAATTTCATCTTATTTCGCATTACCCCACCCCCATTTGTACCCTTTGAGGTGGCATGTGTTCTTATCTCTCTGTACTTGCGTAAATGCATATATAGATGTAGAAGAACACACAGCAAAAATGGGATCACACTATATACACTCTGGAGCATGGTTTTCTCAGTATATCACGGACCTCTCTCCAGAACAAGAGATCTGCAGATGAATAATTTATTCAACGATTCCATTATTCATGGACATTTGAATTATTTCAAATTTTGGGTTTTTGCCACTACAAATGCTGCGATTCTGTATTTTGTTTCTCTAATTGTTTCGTATGACATTTCTTTGGGTTCAAAACTTTTTAGCAAGCTTATAAGTAGTTTCCTTCTATTCTTGCAAGTTTTTATTAGCACCAGCGGATGAATTCTCAAGTGACCCAAGGACATAACACAAATTATCCATAATGTATCAAGAGCTCAATGAGGTCCTTCCTAGGATCACACTCACCAAATGGGCTATTCCAATAGGCGATTCCCAGAGGGTGAAAGAGCCATCGTGTATCTCCCTTGAGGGAAAGTGAACTCTAGCGCTCTCCCCCACCACTCATTCCTTGCGTGGGGCATCAACATTATACGCATCCAGAGTCCTTGGGGAATTCACGTATACCTTTCTAGTGATTTACTACCTAGTTATTACTCTAGAAGAAGCTAAGAGGTAGAAGTCAGAAAGCATAAATAAACTGCAAATTAAGTTAAAAAATATTAGATATCACTAACTTAGAGAAACTAAAAGTTAAATCGATCAGTTGCCCACGCTTTTGACAAGTATTACCTTTAACAGAAATTTATATGTAATTCACAATCAACTTCTGTTTTCAAATATCTTACAAAACAGTAATATTGTGGTGCTGTCCAATTTAGTCTGCAACGAATAGAAATTAGTTGGGATAACCTACGCTCCAAACAAGTAACCTATTAATTAGGCTCATATCAATATTATTCCTGAAATAGATTTCAAAACAAAATGTTATGAATATAACATATGAATCCGGGAAAAATGTAAAAAGAACATCTAAATTCTTAGTTTCAAGATGACTTACATTTTATTTGCTTTCTCTGGAGTTTCAAATTCTTTCCACAAACTATCAACCTCTTGAAGTTTTTTCTCATTCAAAACCTGTAATAAATATTTAAATATTAATTTTGTTTAAACGACCCAGTTTAGGCATGTATATATAGCTACATTCTTCAAGTATAACTGTACGTGTAAAATGAGGATGGTAGAAGCTGTAATTCTCTCTGAAATACTGCCCCAGTGTTTGTACCCAGCACAAATTCTTGGTCAAATCAATGGCTCAAGTACAACTGTACATTTAGAATAAGGGTGGTGGAAGTTACTTTTCTATCTGAAATAATGAAACAGTATTATAGAACATTTAATAGCTAGACGAATTCAGATCTAGTTGGGGGTCTTTGTTGAAAACTTTTCTATTTTTAAGGAGACATTAACCCCTTCAAAAAAGATCACACTCATACAACATCAAAAAGCTTTCTTTAGAACACTTTCAAAAATATGTCATTATTTTACACTATTAATTAAACTGACCCGTCAACAATTTTAAGATATCCTAATTTCAGGGATATTAAATATAGAGAAATATGGATTTTAGGATTGATCCTACCCTAATATTTGAGCATTTGACTTATCACATAGCGTACCGTTGAGGGTATAGAGAAATAACTTTTATTCACTCTCAATTTAATGAAACCAATGATCTCTTGAAGGTAATTTGGTAGCATCTGTCAACATAAAATATGGATATCCTATCCTATATTATCAATTGTAAGACACATCCTCAAGTAAGAAAATTAAAAATGCAAAGGGAAAAAAGGTGCACTTTTAATCGATGAAAGAGTCATTAATACTTAGGGATATATTCTTCAAAACTTTCTGACTCTGATTTTATTTATGCACTTTTAGTAATCATACTACACACTTAGCATATCATGGATGTAATTCTAGGTTTTAACAACCTAGAATTGCAGGGTGTGAATATACCATCACTTTGTGCCTTTATTATTAAATATTTGTTATTTATAATTTTTCCTCATCCTTCAGAAAACATTTTTGTATGCATATATGTTGCATGTCTATAGAACTACTGAAGTGGAGTTAGTCATATAGGATATGCAAATCTTATATTGACAGATGCTACCAAGTTGCTTTCAAAAGATTCTATTAGCTTCACTCAAATCAGCAGTGAATAATAGTGCAATCACAGACAACTCCAATGAGAGGAAAAATAAGCAAAGCCAGCTTTCGGTTAATTACTATTTTATTAGTTTTCTTAAAAATAATAAGTACTTAATGTAATAAGTGCAAATAGAAGTATACTTTCTGGTGAGGATGCGGAGAACATGGAACCCTCATAAACTGATGGTGGGACTGCCAAATTGGTGCAGCCACTATGGAAAACAGTATGGAGGTTCCCAAAAACAAAAAACAAAAAACAAAAAATCAAAAATAGAACCCGGTCTTATTTTACTATTTTTAAAGTTCCCGGTTTTATTTTACTATAAGACCCTTATAATATAATATAATATCAGGTCTTATATTAATTTTTGCTCCAAAAGACGCATTAGAGCTGATTGTCTGGCTAGGTCTTATTTTCGAGGAAACACAGTATGTATAGTGCCAGGTGGAGACTAGATTAATAGGGGGGATTGCTTCATAAATTATATAAATGTCTAACTACTATGCTGCACACCTGAAACTAATATAATACTGAGTATCAAATGTAATTGAAAAATAAATAAAAACAAGAATGTATATATATTTTCAAATGTCAAAGGAGAAACTTGGAGAATAAAAAGTGAAAAGCTCTCCCAAATCAAATCAACATTTTGGTATGTACCTTTCCAGACTTTCTACACTCACGCGACATAGTTTTTGATTCACAACTAGAATCATACTATACCAATCTTACCTAGCTTTTTTTGTTTGTTTTATATATGAAACATTTGTTTTTCACTGCTGTATTCATATATTTATAGAGCTCAGAAGAGTGCCTGACACGTGGATTGCACTCAATTTACCTCATTCTTCCTAACATTTCAATTCCGTAGCATCCCACTATTCAAATGGCCCGTTGTTCAAACATTTCTATGCTGATGAACTCTTTAACTTCAACTTTCCCTAGAAAACAACCTACTCAATTTGATTATTACCAGCCCAGATTTCTCCTCTAGGCTTCAAACTGGAAATGACGATTGCATTTCCAAGTCTAATAGACATCGCAAGCCTCACATGGCACTGACTGGAACTTTTTAGCCTCCCTCTTAAACCCAACAACCTGTTACTCTTCTCTTCCTTATCATCACGCACCCACTTACGTAAACCAAAAATCCACACACAATCCATCGACCAATCCCATCAGTTCTACCCTTAAAATTCTCCCGATATTTCTTCAAACCAACCTTAATCCAAGTAATTTTATTTTGTCTAGATTAATGCAAAAATATCCTTGATTCCTATCTTGCCCTATAGGAATCTATTCTCCACACAGCACAGCAACTTTATTAAAAGACAAAGTGGATCATTCCTCTTCCTAATACCTTTGTCATTTTCAGAACACTCAAAATAAAACTGCTTAGCATAACCTGTAAAATCTAATACGGTTCCTGCCCACCTTTCTAACCGAGCCAAATCCTCTAACCCAGAACTCGGCACCCCAAACGGCGGGACCACGTGTTCACCGAAACACGCGCCTCCCTGGCCCAAAGCCTTCCCCTTCACAACAGTGGGACATAAAAGGCACCCACGCTATTCTGAGCAGTGTCGTTCTCTCCTGAGGTCTTTCCTGCTCTTCGCCTGCCCAACACCCACCTTCCCCTCCAACGACTTAATCTCCCACCTACCTTAAAGATGGCGTAGCCGACGGACGTTTCAAACAGCACTAACATGGTGAGGCCGGGTCAAGGTGCTGCGCGGCCCGCCGCCAGCTCCTATACGAGTGGAAAAAGACCAAATTTGTGGCCCTCCCCTAGGACTGCAAGGCCGCGGCTGGCCAAGCCAAAACGCGCACGCCTTCCAGCAAAGAATCAGACACGCCGCCTAAAGGTTCCACCCTGCACTGTGTGCAGAACGTGTAAACCCGCGGCTCCTTCTCCAACGCTCCTGGGATGCGACCTCACTTCCGACGGATGACGTGCCGCATAGCAGGGCGTCACTTCCGCAAACTTCCCGCCACAGGAGACCACCAAAATATCGCGAGATTTCTTACGGCACTAAACGAGTTTTTCCGCTTCTAGATTGAGCAAAGATCTAAAAGAGGGAAACTTCGCTATTATTATTTTTTTAATTCACTTGTATGATATATTTTACCTTGAGAAAAATGCGGAGCTATGTCGGTGTCTGTCTGCCTCAGGCATGTGGAATTTGGGAAATGCTAGCGGCTAGACTTTACTCCTGCCTTGAAATGAAACCCTCAAAAAGACACAATGATTGTTACTATTATCTGCGACCACTCCTGGCGGTTCTCTTCTCTCTGGCCAAACCGATTTTTTGCACAGATATCTTTCAGATATAGCTGGACCTCTCCCATTTTTTCTGCAATGACTCTAGCTTATGAATTTAGACTTGGTGTTTTTTCTTAGCGTAGTTTGCTTTTCTGATAACTTTCAGTTTCAATGACTGACTTAAATACCTCAATTCTTCCACAAGTCTGGCTTCCAATGAAAGTAAAATTTCTTTTCCTCACTTCCCAGGCCCTATATGCAGATTGCCCGTAAACATTTAAGTTGCCACCTGGTGGAAGATATGGAACACTAAGTAACTTGATTTTCTTCAGCAGCTCTGCAATCTGGGGTCAAGAGGAATGAAAATGCTGAACTGAGTAACAGAAAAGATGAAAGTGGGGGAAGATCCAGGGATAGGGTACTCTAGGGTACAGACAAGAGCATGGTTGATTATGCCATAGGATCCAATGTGGTTAGGGAGGTAAGAGAAACCAAACTAACGCTTGATTGGGAGGAGGAGGGTGGGGGGGGATGGATGAAGTGGAAGCGGTATGGCTTTTTATAGTGTTACATAGTTTCATAATTTTTCATTAGTTCCTTAATGGACGTGCCGTCTGCTAGAGCATGGAGTCTGAATCTTACACTTACTGCTATCCATATAGGGCATCAGGTTGTGCTAGTCATGGAGTAGGATCTTATTAAGTATTTCGTAAATATTTAATGAATGAATGAATATCTGCAAGAAGTAAAATTCTTTTTCTTACATCTAAAGTTTGCACCCTTTAGGGGTGCCTGGTTAGCTCAGTTGGTTGGAGCATGGTGTTAATAACATCAAGGTTGCTGGTTTGATCCCTGCATGGGCCACTGTGAGCTGTGCCCTCCTTAAAAAAACAAAACAAAACAAAACAAAAAAACACAAAAGAATACTAAGTTTGCACCCTTTACCCAAAGAGTAGTGAAATCATTTATTCAATGAGAAACCTCTTTCCTATGGCATCTCCTAGAAATTGTCTTTGCACAATACTCATTTATATAATCAGCTCGGGGGTTCAGGGGTGACTCTGATTTTGGATTTGGATCTTGGCCAAATACAGTAATTGTCTGATAATTCTCTGTTGCAAGAAAAAAGTAAGAGATTCAAAACTTTATTAAATAAAGTGCTAGATCAAGGAGAGATAGCACAAAGAAGTATGAGGAGAATATGGGAGAGTATTGATAACCCAGCAGGGCTTATAGCTTTAGTAATGGCTTAGCATGGTGAAATGACAAGGATAAGAAACAGAGTTCTTCCGTTCTCTCCCCACCCCTCAACCCCATCCCTGTCCCGGCTAGAGTATAAACTCCATGAAAGTTCATTGCTGGATTCCCAGTACTAGGCTAATATCTGGCACATAGGAGGGATTCCATAAATACAAATAATGAATGAGTAAGTGAATGATGGGATTAAATTATTCTGACTGAATGATGGGATTAAATTATTTCAAGGTGCTACAAGGTACTTTTTGAGACCTACTGAGTGATATTAGCAAAAAATATCTTTTTGCTCAGAGACCTCCCATGAGCATTGTAACTGGATGGTGAACATCTTTCATGTATTTGGCAAAAACTTGAGTGTGTATTCTGTGCCCGGTTTTCTTATAGGCACTAAGGACACAGCAGTGAACAAAACATAAAAAAATCTTTATACTTCATGAAACTTATATTCTAGTGAAGGGAAGCAGAAAATAAGCAAATATCTTAGTGTATTAGATAATACTAGAGAAAAATTAAGCACGATAGGGGACTAAGATGTTCCATCATGATCAGGAAAGCCCTCACTGAGGAAGTGACATTTGAGTTAATGACTTCACAGAGATAAAGGAGCCAGACATGAAGATAACTAGAGGAAGAACATTCCAAGCAAAGCATATTCAAAGACACCAAGGCAGGAGTGTGCCTGGTACGTTCTCAGAACAGTAGGACCAGTATTTAAGTGACTTGTAAATGATCTCCATTTAAAATGAATGAATGAACATTTTTATCAATGTAACAATTAGTATATTTGTTTATTTTCAGTACTCATCATATGATGGAATCTTCACAACAAACTTAGGCAGAAGGTACCCTTATTATTACCTTCATTTTCCATCTCAGAGAAGTAACTCAAGATAACACAACCTCCCTCACTGTTTCCTTTGGGGCTGACAGAGGATGGACATGGGGATTGTTTCTACAATAGAGTTACTGAAGTGCTGCCTACCACTCTGTATTCTCTTGCTCTGGTGTCTGCTAGTATTGCCATCCTTCTGCTCTGTTGGCTGATGCCCACACCATTTTCCACCTTCTGTAGACCACCACCTTCAGGGGTTCATATTCTTCTCCAGGTAGCAGGGAAGCAGCTTTTGTGCCTCCTTACCTGTTCTTTCAGAGGTGTTGGCTCCTTATGACATATGTTTTCCTTTTTGCCAAAGATATTTCCTTCCGGGGACCATGGGTGGTTTTTTAGAAACAGAGGCAATCTGGACATACGTTGGAAAATGGACAGGAACAGGTTCAAACCTCAAGCCATCTGTTCTAACAGCCACGCTTTCCTGCTTGGTCTGGCTCATGCAAATATATGTAGGATGATTTTCTCTCACGTCCCTGTTGTTTCTCTCTCCACTTCAGCATCTTCTGAGGACTTCCTGCCATCAAGTTGGTACCTGTGTGAATCTCAATGTCTTTCCCTCACTTTACTCTGTGAGCCCTATTTATATCAAGAGCGTGTGTTTGATTCAGTTCCTGACTGTTTCATTTAAAAAGTTTCCTGAACATTGGGACATAAAAATTTGGAGGCTAGTCTATCCAGAGAGCACAGAGGTAATTGTGATTCTGATGAGTTGTGTCACCTAACCCTACAGAGCAGCCCAAGACAGTCTCATCTCTGACCAGCTAAAATACAGTTACACCCATTCATCAATTTCTTATGTGCTTGCACAAAATGAGCCATTCCCTCCAAACTAATCAACTGTGGATGCATGGTCAAATTGAATTTCTTACATGTTAAAGCTAAAGACCACGCCTTGAACTATGTCAAGGTATGGCCCTGAAGAGATTATTAGCTAGCTTCAATCTTTGACATCACTAGCTCTGCTTTAACTTCAACATTCCTTTCCCTCAGGGAGCTTATTTTATATCTTTTTCAAAAAATAAGATCTGTTCATGTTAAATAATTGCAAAATACAAAAGGATAGCTCATTCGTTTATATGCCTACTATGTACTGGCCCCTTTACTTTGTTCTGATCATTTAAAGACATGCAAGCCATAATCCCTGCCCTCAAGGAGCTGATGGTTGACAGAGAAAGTAGATGAATATAACACAATTACAACAGAAGTAGGGGGTAAAAAGAAGTTCAAATCTCAGCTTTGCCTCTTAATATTTATGGATCCTTGGGTAAATGATTTAACCTCTCTGACACTTTCTTTGTATGTAAAATAAGAGTAATATCTACCTGACAGAGTTATTGTGACTATTAAACAAGATTGTATTTTTATTTGACATAAATTAAGTGCTCAGTAAATGGCAACCTTTACCATGTAATTAAATTGAGACAATAATTCAAATAGACAAGAGGAGGGAGATATCAAGAAGGAAACTAAAGAGATGTGGAACAAAATTGACACTGCCTGCTTCTACTAAGGGTAAACATACATATCACTTCCTACAGATAGGAAACACACACATACACACCACTTTGCATCCTGAGAAAACAAAATAAGACAACAAAACCAGGATCTAATTCTAGATCCCTCATTAAATGAAACCTTGAGCCTTCCTGTAAATTATTGACTCCCCCAAAAAAACAACTGTACCTTGACTTTTGCAATGCTGATTTCTGAAGACAGGAGGAAAGCTTTACAGATAAAATAATCATGTGAGTAAATTGCTATTGTGGTGAGCAAGCCTTTTAAATACTGGCTTCCTTAATAACTTTCTTTGCAAGTAGATTTTCTTTCTAATTTTAGTATATGTGCTGCCGAAGCGAGCACAGATTTTCTTTCTAAATGCCTTTCACTTTTAGTGTTCTTTTAGCATTTTTGAGATTCCACTGAGAAGTCCAGGTGGATTTACATATCAAGACGGAGCAGGCTGCACTGAGTAGACAGCACTGAACAAGAAGAGTATGAGGTGGACTCTTTTCACCTAGAAGTAATCTTCCTGGCTCTTTCCCCCCCTTCTTCCACCTCTCTTCCTTCCCCTCGCTCCAGTTCAAGCTGTTGTTTCTCAGTCTAGCTGTGTAGGACACAGCTCCCTGGCCCATGCTGGTATTATGAGCCTTGCGCTCACCCTGGCTGAGGCATTTGGTCGCCAGTCCTTGGTCAGCCTGCGGCAGCCCAGCTCCAGGGAGAGCTGTTGTTCACAATCTTAGCTGTAGAGGGCGCAGCTCACTGGCCCATGTGGGAGTCGAACCGGAGACTTCAGCGTAGGAGCATGGCACTCCAACCACCTGAGCCACTGGGCTGGCCCTCTTCCTGGCTCTTGAGCTGCCTTTCATGTGCTAATAGAACTTTACTCTAAGTCCTTTTCTCTGTTTCTGGTTCTTTGTTTCTAGTTATTCGCCAATTCTGGATATTGCTCTGATTTTGATTTGTGTATAACTGCTGATGGCAGCAACATGAAATCTGACATTTATTTGTTTGTTTATGCTATGACCATTTGGTGTATGTTAGATGGCAGACAGACACAGGAAATCTGGTTATGGCTGGGTACCAGAAGGCAGAGTCTGTCTTTTTATAATTTGTTGTTGTTGTTGTTGTTGTTGTTCGTTTATCTTTCTGTTTGTTTGTCCTGGCACTCTGTGTTATTTGTCTTGTTTGTGGGTCATTATGAATTAAATAACTAAAAATATTTTATGTGTCTGTGAACAGAAAACAGCTCTATGAGATCTGGAATTGCTATAACCAACTGGTGAGTTTTGTGCTGTTTCCTATCAACCCTTGCCTTAAGTTGGAAAACTATGGCTACTGGTTTTTTTAGTGTAAGTGAAAAAAACTTTTTCCCTCTCTGCCAAAGAAAGGTAGCTAGCCTTTATAATGGTTCATATATTTCTGTATCTGTGGCTACCCATCCCCTCTCTGAAGACTACTAGAAGATTAATTGGTTATAAAAATCTGTCATTTGTATGTACTCAGAAAGACCACCATCAAAGGTGAGAAAATGTTTAAAATAAAAGAGAACAATTGAATTGAAAAATTGAAATTCTTTTCAGTGTAAGGTAAATAATTTGGCCTTGCTCAAAGAGTGATCTGGCCTTTGCCCTTGGCTTCTGGGAGGTAATCTATATCATACCTGATAGGAGTGTTTTTGTTTAGGGTGGGGATTGGCTATTCCAGAAAGACCAATTATGTGATCAACCCGGAGATGAGTTCAACCATATAGGCAATATCAATTGCCTATATGATTGATCGATCAATCAATCTATCAATCATGTCTGTGATGAAGCCCCAATAATATCTCTGGATGTGAAAGCTTTGGTAAGCTTCCCTGGTTGATGATACTCCATGAATATTGTTAAACTTCAATGCTGGGAGGGTAACAACATCCTCACAGATGGAAGAGGACAACGGAAGCTTTATATTTGGAACTCTCTCAGATTTTGTCCTATGTGCGTCTTCTACTGGTTGATTTTGATCTGTATCCTTTACCTGTAATAGACTGTAACTATAACAGTTTTCAGTGAAATCTGTGAGTCCTTGTAGCACATTGTTGAACCTGAGAGTGGTTTTGGAAATCCCAAATTTGCAGTTAGTGTCAGAAGTGAGGGCAGTGTTGTGGCAGACTGTATGCCCGCTACAGAATGATAGTTGGCTCTAAACTTTCCAGTTTGGCTAACTCCAGGCATATGCATTTAGAACAAAGAATAGAGGACTTTAATATGGATTGACTTGGTTTATATAACAACTGTTTGAATGAGGCTGAATGTGTGATAGAATGAAAATCCAAATAGAATAGGATTTATTGTTTTTGACTTGAATAGAGCTTACCGTGTTCCCCCGAAAATAAGACCTAGCTGGACCATCAGCTCTAATGCGTCTTTTGGAGCAAAATGAATATAAGACCCGGTATTATATATTATACTATATAATAAAGACTCAGTATTATATTATATTATATTATATTATATTATATTATATTATATTATATTATATAAGACTGGGTCTTATATTAATTTTTGCTCCAAAAGACGCATTAGAGCTGATGGTCCAGCTAGGTCTTATTTTTGGGGAAACATGGTAGTAATTTCCTGAGAAATCTAAAGCCTTCTGGAGGCATGAGTTTTTCTCTCTCCTTTCTCAAAGGAAAATAGGAAAGTCCACAGAAATATAAGATGTGAGAGAAAGCAGTGGACAACTACAAAGAAGTTCTCTTTCACCTGATCAAAGGAGATAATGCTAAGTATAATTACATATGTTTGGCATTCTCCAGATACCTAATTATTTCAACACTGTTGTGAAAGTTCTCTTATTTCTCAAGCTGAAAATTTGAGAAGAAATGTTCAATAAAAAAGAAAAGCTCAACTTCTACAAGTTAATTATATATAATCAAAACGACATCAATTATTGATATATGTTTCAATAATTGTATACTTTTTAGGTTGGCTAGAAACATACTCATGTTCATGTAGAAGACAGTATATTAGTTTCCTATTGTTGCTATAACAAATAACTACAAAAATAGTGGCTTAAAACAACACAGATTTATTATCTTATAGTTCTAGATGACAGAAGTCCAAAATGGGCCTCCTGCTTCCAGGGGTCTATGAGTATAAAATCTTCCTTATTTATGACAGTCATTTTCATATCTGCCTGTCTTACCATAACTTGATTAAAACAGATCCTGAGTACATTTTAAAACCAACATGCACTTCCTAAAATAAAACCATATGAAGAGTTAGAAGAATCCTACAGAATGTAAGTTCAATGAGAATAGAGGCTTTATCTGTTTTGTTCACTCTTGAAGTGGAAGGGTACTGTAAAAAAATACCTATGTGATATTTATATAGCAGGTGGATGTTGGGGTGCAATGAACCTAATATCAGTGGCTGAAAAGATGGTAAGTCATGAGATACAGTGGCAAATAATTTGTCAAAACAGTTGCCTGACGTTAGTTGAGCAACAGAACATGTATCTACTGAGTCTTGGGGGAAGGGAATAGAAAGTGGAAACTTAATAGAGGTTATTTTTAGCAGCATGTGGCAAGATATTATAAGAAAGAGATGAGCTCAGAAAAGAATTTCCTCACGGGTTTGTAAGAAGCAATAGAAAGGAATAGAGTCTAAAATCTCGGGCCTTGTGGATAAAAAATTCTGATTACTTCTAGACCTCAATAGTAAGAAATTAATTAAGAAAGGTTTTGATTTTTCCTCTTTCTCTTCCTTTCCTCCCTTTCTTTCTCTTCTTTTTTCTTTCTCTCCTTTCCCGAACTATTCCATCCCAAAGTCATTAGGTGGCGCTGAGAAACATGGTGTCACCTGGACAGGGGTGTCAGATTTTAGAATTTCTGTGGCCCTGTGAGTTCTGTGTGTCTTTAATTCTTCCTTGTTCTAAGTGAGAATGTATTTCACAGTTTTCCTGTTTTTGGTGCATTACCATTGGTATGGGTGTGTCTGGGCATATTACTTGTCTTTTTAGTTCAAAGAGTCATATCTGAGACTGATGAAGAAAACTGGATATCACCTAGAGTTTGGACTTGGAGCTGGATGTATTTATTTACTGGCTGGAACTTTGGGTTGTCCCTTTTGGGTATAGGGAGAATATTTTTTTCTTTTCTTTTCTATTAGTTTCAGGTGTACAAAACAATGTAATAGTTAGACATTTATCATTTATATGGGGATGTGAAGAATATTATCTACACAAAGGAAAAATAATAAAAAGGATATTTGGTGACTGAAAGAACTGACTGTGCCACAGCCTGGCTAGATGATCACCAATCTCTTTTCCTTTCATTGAGTCACAAGAAAACTACATATTTCAGACTCATTTGGTTGGGGCCATATGTCTGAACTCTGGCCAGTGGGCTATGGGTAGAAGTCATGTCCCATTTCTAGGCCTGCCTCATTCCTTCTTTTGACAACTTGAATGCAGAGAGGATCCAGTCCAGGACTCTGAGAATACCCTGGAACAAGGTTTGGTAAACTATGGCTCATGGGTTACCTCTAGCCCACCACATGTTTTTGTAAAAAAAGGTTTGTTGGAACACAGCCATGCGCATTCATTTACATACTGTCTACGGCTGCATTCATGCCACAATAGTAGCATTGAGTAGTTGTGATAGTATATCCCACAAAGCCTAAAATATTTACTATCTGTCCCTTTATAGAAAACGTTTGCATATCCTGCCGAAGAAGATGGTGCCACCATAGGTTGATAGGAAACAGAATCCGTGAATCAAAATATGAAAGGCTGCCTACAGAACACTCAATTCAGGATAAGATGTGAATGAAAAATAAAGCTTACTTTTGTTAAAACATTAAGATCTTTGAGTTATTTGTTAGTAGCTAGTTATTTTATTACTAAAATACTGCTCTCCCCAGTATCTAGAACAATGTCTGGCTCATGGCAGGAACTAAACAATCATTTGTTTACAAAAGTAGGATGTTCATGGTGTAATAATCTAAGTATTACCACAAAAAATAGTAACTTACAATTTGAAAATCCCTGTAATCCCTCCTTGAGAAATAATCATTGTTAAGTGTTTGATGTGTATGATTGTAAACTTCATATGCATATGCTTCCATATATCACGTGGCTTGGCATGGTGACTTAAGATAATGGACTCTAGAACCAGACTACCTGGGTTCAAATTCCAGCTTTTTGTCTACAAGATCTTGGGCAAGTTACTTAACTCATTTGTCCCCTACTTTGCTCATCTGCAAATAGTGTTATTATAGACTTACCTCATAGGGTCATTGTGATGATTAAATGAAATAATTTATGTGCTCTGCGATGGGCAATGTCTTACAAATGGCAAGTATTTGCTATTAGTGTATTTATAATAGTAATAGTAATAGTACTACTTTAGTAGCAGTTTTATTGTCCCCACAGAAATGGAAATGGTGAAGGGAAGGACAGGGAAGATGAAGAGCTGGTGATATGAAAGAATTGCTAAGGACATGGGCACATAACAGATGTGTAGTTAATGGTTAATTTTAATTTCTCCAAGAATCTTGTTGATGAAATGTTAGAAGATTGGTCAAGTTGTTCATGTTTCCCAGTCTCTCCAATATTACTTTCAGACCATTATTTCTCATTTTAGTTTAAAAACTTGTCTTTCCTCTTTACTGCCATCTGCCAAACTTATTCCCTGGTACACTGATTTCCCTACACTCCCAATACACTCCCAAGCTCTGCTGTCATCTAAGTATGACTTCAATGTCTATGTGATGACCCATCCAATACCTTAATCTTATATTCGTCTATCTCTTCATTTCTCAGGACACTAGCCACTCCCTTCTAAAGCCACACCCTAGTTCTTCTTATTACCAAGAATTTCTCCACTTCTGAAACCTTGAATTCAAGCCACCCTTTTATTGCCATAACACACCTGAGGAATGTCAGACGCTTTGGTAATAACTGTGGTTTAATATGGCTGTGATCCTGAAGGTGAGAGGTGAGGAAGAAAGGAATAAACTACTGAAGGCATTCATCTGACTCTTAGAAGTTTGCTTAATTTGAAATCCCCACAGGTGATTTTGATGGATATACTACAAGTAGCATTGCTCTTGCTCTCTCTACCTGTGTCAAATCAATGAAGGAAGGGGAGTCAAGATCTCCTGGATTCAAATCCTGATTCCATCACTCATTTGAGTAAGTTCAATCTCTCTTGTCTCTGTTTTCTCATCTATAAGATGAAGATAGTTATTAGTACTCACTATATAGGATTAAGTGAAATAAGAAAGGTATAGCACTTGGAAGAGGGTCTGCCACTCAATAAATCTTAACAATTATCATCATCAACAACAATTATAGGCTAAAGACTTCCAAATCTCGTATCTTCAGCCCAGATTTCTCTTAGTGCTCCAAATTATATCAACTGCTTCTTGGACATCTTTCCTTGGATGATTCTGGGCATTGCACATTCATGTCTAAAACTAATCTTTTTGTTTTCTTTGCAAATCTATGGTCCTCATCTCCAAATTTTTCTATTAAATCTTAAAATAATATCACCATGTCAAGTGACTCAAATCAGATTCTAATCAACCACCAAAACCTGCTAATTGTATCATCTCTATTTCCATCTCTACTTCCATTGATCTAATTCCCTATTACTGTCTTTTTTTTCTGGACTACTACTACAGCTTCCTAACTTATTTCCCTCTCTTTTGTACACCACAAGCTGATATTATCACTTCCCCTGCTTAAAAACACTTAGTGCCTCCTACACCCCTCTACTTCCAACATTATGCCTTTCATGATTAAGTCCAAATTTCTTAATATAGTTTACTAGATTTTCAGTGAATGGGTTGTTACTTTCCTTCCCGGTATTTTTTTTTTCTACCTCCTACCTCACAAACCATGCTCCTACTGTACAGAACTTGTCGTGCTTGCTTCGTTCTCTCTTACCACTTCTCTAGGCCAGGAAATCTCTTTCCTCCCTTCCTCTAGCTCAAAATATGGTCTGTGGACTACTGGAGGACCTGAGACCTTTTCAGGGGCTCTTCAAAATCAAAACTATTTTCATAATAATATTAAGACATTTACTTTTTTCACTGTGTGAACATTACCATCGATAGTGTAAATCAGTGGTTTGTAAAACTGCTGGCATCTTAGCAGGAGTCAAGACAGTGATACTGTGCTAGTATCCATTTTGTTCCTCACTGTGATGCGCTTGGAGAAAAAAACTAGTGTCACCTATGAATGTCCTGGATAAAACAGTGAAAAATTAATTATGGTAGGCTGAATAATGGCCTCCCAAAGATGTCTACTTCCTAATCGCCAAAACTTGTGAATATGTTACCTTACGTGGCAAAAGGAACTTTGCATACTTGTATGTGATTAAGGATCTTGAGATGGTGTGGTTATCCCGGATTATTTGGGAAGTTCAATGTAATTACAAGACTTCTTATAAGAGGGAGACAGGGTCAGAATCAGAGAAGATGTGACAACAGAAGCTGAGGAGGGGGAGAAGGGAGAGGTAGAGAAGAAAGGGAGGAGAGAAGAGAAGGGAAAGATGAGGGAGAGGAAGGGGAGGAAAAGTACACAAGTGAGAATTATAAGCTGATTTAGCCACTTAAAAAATCTAACATCATTTTTATGTGACAGAATAAATGACAGGTTAATAGTTGTTATTCAGATTTGGAAATACTGCAGACGATTTCTTAAAAATGAATAAATGAGCTTAACACTTAAAGAAAATAACTGACAGTATTTGTTGTCAATGACAAAATTTGAGCTTTTATGCAAAAATTAGTATTTTGGAGAATTTGTATTCATCACTGTGAGTTTGGCAGTTTCCCAAGATTTAAAGACTTTTTCTGATGAGTCTGTGAAAATAATGAATATGATTTTTAGATATTGTATAATGAAATGTGTCGACATTTAGGAGATCTGTATAACTCAGCGAAGCAATGTTTTCTAAATGACAAATCCATTATGTTACAAAATTACATATGAGTATAATATCTACCCAAAGTGTAAGGTAGACCACTGATTTTTTTAATGTAAAAGAACTCAGAAAGGTCATTGACATGGTTTCAAGTTCCACATTTCAATTAAGAAACTACCACTTGTCGAGTTTAGGTGTGGTATCAAAGAAAATATTCAACTATCTGAACAAGCTATTATACCCATCCTTCCCCCTCCTCCAATTACATATCTGTATGAGACTGAATTTCCTTTACATAAACAAATTGCAACAAATATGGCAACAATTGAATGAAGAAGTAGCTATAAACTATCTTGCTGTCTTCTATCAAGCCAGGGCTTAAAATAATTAAAGACATTTGTAAAAATGAAAAACACTGCCACTCTCTCACTAGTTTTTTTTTTTAAATTTAGAAAACATGGTCATTTTTCATACAAATATGTTATTTGTGCCCATCAAGGGCTTATTGTTTTTCAACAAATTAATACATATTTAAAATTTTTTTCTCGGTTTTAATTTCTAATATGTTAAATATTGGTGGAAATGACATGAACAAAAGTTCTTCGAGGTCTTCCGTAATTTTTAAAAGTTTAAAGCAGTTCTGGGACCAAACTGTTTAGGAATTGCTGCTGTAGCTGATGTAAACTTACCCTTTGGATTTCAATTTAGGTTTTATTTTATTTCTTTGGAAGATTTTCACAGTCATCCTGGTTGGATGTAAATGTCCTACCTGTTCCCTTAATAATACTTTACTTATTATTAGCTGCTGTCTTAGGGCCATTGTATCTTATTTTTGTTTTTTTATATAACAATTTTCTTGAGATATAATTAACATATCATAGAGTTTCCTATTTAAAATGTACAATTTTCAGTTTTTTACCAGTTTCCCAGAGCTGTGCAACCATCATCACAATGTATTTGAGCATTTACAGCATTTTCATCACTTCCAAAAGAAAACCTGTATCACTTCCCATTTCCCCCTAATTTTCCAGCCCTAGTTGAAGTCTGGAGCAGTAGTCTACTAATCTATTTTCTGTCTCTATAGCTTTGCCTATTCTGGACATGTCATATTAATGGAATCATACTTTATGACTGGCTACTTTCACTTAGCATAATATCTTCTAGTTTCATCCATATTGTATGAGTACTTCATTCCTTTTTATGGCCTAATGGTATTCCATTGTATGGGTACATTACTTTTGTTTTCCATTAATCAGTTGATGGACATTTATTTGGGTTATTTCTACATTTTTTGCTATTATGAATAATGTTTCTGTGAATATTTGAGTACATGTTTTTGTGTGGACATGTGTCATCAATTCTGTTGGGTGTATATATATATATAGGAATAGAATTGCTGGATCATGGTAACTTTATATTTAACAGTTTGAGGAACTGCCAGAATGTTTTTCAAAGCATTTTATAGTCCCACTAAGTAGTGTATGAGGGTTATAATTTTTCTATATCTTTGTCAACACTTCTTATTATCATCTGTCCTTTAAATTATAGATATCCTAGTGTGTGTGAAGCGTTATTTCATTGTGGCTTTAATTTGCATTTCCTTGATTGCTGATGATATTGAGCATCTCCATTTGCCCATTTGTATCTCCTTTGAAGAAATGTCTATTTAGATTTTTTGGGTCTATTTTTAAGTTGGATTATTTGTCGTTTTATTATTGAATTGTAATAGTTCTTAGTTCTTTATATAGTTTGAGTATTAACCCTTATAGATATATTTGCAAATATCTTCTCCCTTTTTTTAGGTTGTCTCTTGAACACAAAAGACAAAAGTTTTTTACTTCAATGAAGTCCAATTTATTTTCGTTTGGTTGGTTGTGCTTTTGGTATCATATACAAGAAGCCACCCCCTAATCCAAGGTCAAGAAGATTTATGCCTGTTTTCTCCTAAGAGTTTTAGCTCTTACATTTAGGCCTTGATCCATTCTAAGTTAATTTTTCATATGTTCTAAGGTAGTGATCCAAATTCATTATTTTGCACGTGGATATTCAGTTGTCCCAACAACATATGTTGAAAGACTTCTTTCACCATTTAATTCTTGGTATTCTTGTCGAAAATTATTGATGTGTGAGGGCTTACTGATTTACTTCTGAAACTATTCTATTTCATTTGTCTACATCCTTATTCTCTATGCATTTGTCAGTAGGGCCATTGTATTTTAAAGAAGAAATCATAGGGGGATCATTCCTTAACTCAAAGCAACGAATTCAAGAGTCAGAATTAGCTACTGCTCCCCAACAGTTTAGAACTTTCAGCAGCCATCAAGTAGCCATCAGTAGCCATCAAGATCGTGTCCAATGGGATCCTTGTTTTGTTTTGTTTTGCCTCCGGCCCCCCAATCAAGGTCATGTGACCGCGTGGTGTGTGTGTGTGTGTGTGTGTGTGTGTGTGTGTGTGTGTGTGTGTGAGAGAGAGAGAGAGAGAGAGAGAGAGAGAGAGAGAGAGAGAGAGAGAGAGAGAGAGAGAGCGCTAAATCAAAAATGTTAGCTCGAGGGTAAGAAGCACTGGTATTCAATCCAATTTCTTTCGGGAGGTTGACGAGCAAGGCCAGGAGACAATAGAAGTTTCTTGGTTCAGCCTTCAGAAACGCGCAAGGTGTCGGAGAGGGAGGAGTCTGGGCTGTCAGTACTGTCCCAAACATTGATACTGGGGACGGGGAACTTTTCCTCTGGTCTCGGGATTGAGGTGCCTGGTCTTCGATGGAGCAGACGAGAAGGTTGTTAATTCGCTCGCGCGACCACCAGTCAAGCAGCTGATCTAGCACCGAGCCCCCCGTGTCGGTGTAGCCCCCACCCGTTTTCCCGCCTCGCCTCTTTTCCCTATCCCTGCTCCCAGCGCGTAGCGGAAGTGACGCAAGCAGTAGCGGAAGTCCCTCCAGCCGCGGTGTTGTGCTGTGGGGAAGAGAGACGGATTTGTAAACCCCGGAGCGAGGTTCTGCGTGCCCGAGGCCGCTGCTGTGCGGAGACCCCGGGGGAAGCCACCGTCACTATGTCTGACCAGGTACCGGGCCGGCGGCCGTCCGATGGCGGTGACTGGGGCCTTCCTCGGCAGGTCCGCCTGCCGCTGGGCTGGAGCCAGGGATGGAGGCGCGGGGGAGGGGAGCGCAGAATGGGGGAGGGGGCGGCCGGTGGGGACTCGGCGGGCGAGAGAGGGGAGTGGACTAGGGCCGGAGACGGCGGGGCCTGCCGCGGGCCTCCGGGAGCCGTCCTGCCCCTCTCCGGGCTCGCTCATCACCCTCTGCCACAGCGTCTCTGGTCGCGGCCTCCCGCAGGTCGTCCCCCTTGCAGAGCCCAGCTTCCACCTCCCGGGGAGGGTGGGTCCCCGGGGAACCTGTCTGCCTCCCTCCCAGAGGACTGGTTGCCGAAGCAGGGCTCTAGGCCCCAGTTATGTAACGGGAGAGAGTCTGCCCGGGAGGCTTCGTGGCCCTGAAAAGCGCCTGGACTCCACTTTTTGGTTCTCGGGTTTTGGGTAGCCCTGGAGTAGGGACGTTGGGGCGGGGAGGGGAGGGAGACATTGTCTGGTGTTGCTGGGAACCTAGAAAGCACTGCTTTCCGTTCGGATTGCGGCGGGGGCCGGGCCGCCGCGGCTCTTTTCTGAGTCTTTTTCCGTGTGGGGGTGCAGAGCTGTCGCCTCTTTTCTTGTACTTTTCCATTTCTTACTCGGGATTGGTTCAGCAACTCTCCATTTGTAAGGGAGCACTCAGAATAACCAAGAAACAAAGTAGAACAAAACCGCTCGAGCAACAGAAAACATTTCCCCTGGGCATTAACCTGGAGATGACTGATACTTTTGAGGAAAAGGATAGGAATACTGTATATACTCGTGTATATACTCGTAGAGCCGTTGCAGGACATTTGCAGAAAGCTGCCTGTTACGGCAAAGTGCTCCGTCTTAATGTTAATATCAATGATTTACTTGGGATTTGTACTTAAATCAGGAGCGTTCGATTTTCCGTGGTAAGTTTTTCATATTTTCCTAGTTAACCACGTTTTACGGCTAGTTTTTAATTAATAAGGTTTTTGTCTGGTCTTTTGTTTGCTCAGACGACTTTGACTTTTCAAAGTATTTTTAGACCTTTGCTTGTTTAGTGATAGTTATCTAGAAAACTTTCAGTCAACTCCCTAATGTACTTGAACTTAAAAATTTAACACACTTATATTCTCTTGGCATTTAACCCGGGTCAGTTTTCTTTCTACAGCTTGGTGAGAGCGAGTTCGGCTTTTGTGGATTTGTACTAGTGTGCAAAATGTACATAAAAAATTTTAAAGTTTAACCATAATCTAGATTAGTTTTGGGGATCTTATTACTAACGGTCTAGGTTAATTCCCAAGTTGGTATGGGAATGGCCGTTATAAGTATCTACCTAGATAGTTGTTTACTTGGTTACCAGGGAGTAAATGAACAGGTGTAAATGCTTAGTTTTCATCAGCCTTTTATTTTGATGCTCAGAAGTGACTAGGAAGCATGTTGAAATTTACTATAGTGTGATGAAAGAGTAATGTACAGAAAGAATTATAAAGTAAATTGTAGAGTTTATTGCTCCAGTTTGAATTCTGGTCATTTAGAAAGACATGAAGGAAGAAATAAAGGACCTAAGACACTAACAGGTGGTTTTAGGCCAGAGGTTCTTTAGATTCTTTTTTAGGGGGCCTCAAAATTATTTTCATGATAATACTAGGACATTGTTGGTCTTTTTCATTCTGGTTCTTTCATGAGTGTTCAGTGGAGTTTTCTAAAGACTAACGTGACCTGTGATATCACAACAGATTGAAATGTAGAAGGAGATGTGAAAAGCCAACTGCTTTCTATTAAGCCAGACATTAAAGAGATTTGCAAAAATGAGGAACAGTGCCACTCTTCTCATTAGTTTTGTTCTGAAAACTTTTTAATAAAACTGTTATTTGCTGATATATGAAGGGTTTGTTATTTTTAAATGAATTAATCTTTAAAACATTTCTCAGTTTCAATGTCTAATACTATAAACCTCAATAGATATAACCAACCTGACAAAAATTTTATGGGGAGGGGGGTCTAAATAATTTCTAAGAGCATAAAGAAGTCCTGAGACCAAAAAGTTTGAGAATTGTTCTAGTCTGATAGACCAGCATCATTAACAATTGGGACCCAGTACAATTTCATGTTGGGTGCTAAGAATTTAAAGAGGTATAAAGTTGAACTCTTACCTTTAAGAGGCTTATGAACGGGAGTAAGAATCCCAAGTTACCACTGTGCAATATCAGCAGCATGAGTCTGAACCAGTGCCCCCAAAAGACAATCTTTATTTAAACAAAGTTTTGTTAGAATGTCTTTTCTGAGGCACCTTTCAGGAGGTTATTGTCTGGTGCTAAGATACTGAAATTGAGTAATAATTTCAGGTTAAAATAGGGGGGCATTAAATTCATAGAAGACTTAAATTGCTGGGTTCTCCATTGATTAAAGAATATTATATTTGGAATTTGAGTGAAACACTTTTTTGCAATTCTAACAATCCAGCATTGTCCAGTGGATTTGTGGACCATTAAAAAATAATCATCTCAAACATTTTAAACCCAAGTTTCGTGGACCTAAAGGGCTGAAAATTCACTGAAATTGTTATGGAGTGTTTTGTGAGTATTTGTGCATATGTTTTTTCCTTTCTTTTTTTACGGGAGAAAGGGCCCATAACTTTCATCAGGGATACATGATCCCTCAAAAAGTTAAGGAGACCCCAGGATATTCAGACTTATGGCAGCTCAGGGCCCACAGAGAGAGTGACGTGAGTTGTTCCCAGAGAACCCCAGGTGGAAACCTCAAGCCTTCTAGGACCTAGCCTTGAAAGTCACTTCTGCCTTCTTAGGCAAATCACTAAGGCCAGCCCAAATCAAGGGAAAGGCACTTACTGACTGACTGACTGACTTATTTATTTTTTATTGAGATGAAATCACAGATATTAGTTTCAGTTGTACAGTATAATGATTTGATTAGGCGTATATGTTGCAAAATGATCACATTAAGTCTAGTTAACAGCCATTACCACAGTTACAATTTTTTTTTCTTATGATAGCTTTAAGATCTACTAGCTTAGCAACTTTAAAAATACATATACAATACAGTATTGTCACCAAGGGAAAGGCATTTAGACTCCCTTCCTCAATTGGAGGAGTAACAAAGGATTTGCAGTTGTCTGTAATCTACCACATTAATTGTATTCTGTCAGGTTAGCAACGTTCCCTGCAGTATTCTTTATATCTCCCTGTTGATGTTTATTGATCTTACTGTTAGCTTGAAATAGGAGAGAATATGATGAAGTGGGTGTATATTAAAATTTATATTTATGTATACTACTATTTATATCATAGAATAAGTATGTTAAATGACTATGACTAGAGCATGTAGTGATGTTACGCATGTCATGCCTTAGAGAGGAATGATACATTCTATCTTTGATAGATATAATGAGGTGCTGCTAATGGATGTCGCATAGATTATAATAAAACATTTCAAAGGAAATGTCACCTAAACAATATTTCATACCATTTGAAAACAATATGTTACAGTTAGAGTACTCATGAAGTTTAGTTGAATAGTTCAAATTTCAAAACTATAAAGCAGTGGTAAAATGTCTTGACACACATTAAGCCCTCTAGTGGTTAGAATGTTTCTATTATAGCTGTCATATATAGTGTTACAATTATTTACTTAAATGCCTTTCTCCATTCACTGTTCACTTTTGAGGGTCAGGAATCAGCCTTTATTCATCTTTTATTTCTGAGGTGTCTAGCGCAGTGACTGGATACTTAGTAAAAGTTTTTGAAGGCTTGAGTGTGAGTCAGATTCATTCATTTAACAATTCTTTGTTGAACTGTCAGTATGTTTGAGGCATCATTTAGACTCTAGAATTGGAAGGTTGCCTCAAAAACGTGAGAGCACGGGGGCCGGCCCGGTGTCTCAGGTGGTTGGAGCTCCATGCTCCTAACTCCGAAGGCTGCCGGTTTGATTCCCACATGGGCCAGTGGGCTCTCAACCACAAGGTTGCCAGTTCAATTCCTCGAGTCCCGCAAGGGATGGTGGGCAGCGCCCCCTGCAACTAAAATTGAACACAGTAACCTTGAGCTGAGCTGCCGCTGAGCTCCCGAATGGCTCAGTTGGTTGGAGCGCGTCCTCTCATCCAGAAGGTTTCCGGTTCGATTCCCGTAAGGGATGGTGGGCTGTGCCCCCTGCAACTAGTAACGGCAACTGGACCTGGAGTTGAGCTGCATCCTCCACAACTAAGACTGAAAGGACAACAACTTGAAGCTGAATGGCACCCTCCACAACTAAGATTGAAAGGATAACAACTTGACTTGGAAAAAAAGTCCTGGAAGTACACACTGTTCCCCAATAAAGTCCTGTTCCCCTTCCCCAATAAAATCTTAAAAAAAAAGAAAAAAAAACATGAGAGTACAAATCTTCCTCCTCTTTCAATTCCCATGTTTTGTCCTTGAGGAAAGGTTGGTTGTTATGGAGTGGTTTACCTTTTCTGATGTGTTTGCATAGCTTCTTGCTCTTTACTTCTATTAGCAATAGTTACCTGATAACTTTATCTCCAGGATCTCATCATTTGCTTCTTTCGGGACATTGGGATTGTTACTGACCATTTTCTTTAAGACTTGTTTAGTATTCCATTTGGAATTTTCTGAAATTGTGATTTATTTGTTTATTTTTGGTAGATAATTCTCTGATACTCTACTTCCTTAAAAAAGTCCCATGGGTAAGTTCACACAGATCCTCGGTGTGAACTTATTGAACACCTTAGTTTTGCAGTTTACATTTTGGATTTCCTGCAACATGACTTAGGTTTATTTAAAGATACGTTGTATTTTTTAAATATTTTTTTATTTGACTATTCTTTTTGCATTCCTTTGCCTTTACTGAGCTATTGAGAATCTGAAAGAAAGACCTGAAGGAAGGAAGGGTGGAGTTGTTTTTTGGACTTGCTGTTCTCAATATCTAGGGCCAGTTATTTTTAAAGATTTTACTGGAGAGTAATAGATGTAAAAAAAAAAAAAGTGCACATAAATGTACAGTTTGCTGAATTTTCACAAATTGATCCCATCCATGCAGCCAGTACCCAGATTAAGAACCACTCTCCTAAATACTAATACACGCATTCATTTTGCCTGTTTTTGTACATTATAACATTTTATATAAGTGGAACCATACTGTATGTACTTCTGTGTCTGGCTTCTTTTGCTCAGGATTGTTTGAAGATTTGTGTGTTGTTAAATCTCATTGCTATGTTGCATTCCATTCTGTGACTGTACCACAGTTTACTTACCCATTCTGCTTTTGATGCACATTTGAGGTAGTTTCCTGGGACCTTTTTTTTTAATATAAGCCAAATGATACCTATTTATAGCACCTCTGTGTCAGTTTGAATTGCTTTTAGAGTACGTAACAGAAAATCTGATTGGTTAAGCAATATGCAGTTTTTCTCATGAAACTAGAAGCCTAGACATAAGTAGTTCAAGGGCTGGTAAGGCAGTTCCACAGTGTCTTCATACTCTTTTCTCCTCTGTTCTTAACAGATATCTTCACTCTCATGCTTGTCTCCTGGCAATCACAAAAAGGTTTGTGTCTTTGTTCCAGGCAGGAGAAGGAAGGAGCAAAGGGAAAAAGTATGCCAAAAGTATGTACCAGCAAAAAGTATGCCATCTTATATCTCATTGGCCAGCACTTATGTCACGTGGCCATAAGAGAAGCTGAGAAATATGTTTTTTAGCTGGGCAAATTTAAATTCCCATTTTTAAGGAAGAAGGGGAAAATGGATATTGGATAGGTAATTAACAATGTCTGCCATACCTCTAAATCTGTCTGCTAGTACTTTTGGATATAGTCAAGCCAATTTGTTTGAGGTTTTGCATAGGTCCATAGTCTAGGCTCAGAGAGGAGGTTTTACAAAACCCGGGTGATTTTCAGTTATAATTTTTAGTTCCTCAGAAGTTGTCTGTGCATATCTAGTGTTTAACCACAACTCTAGGGTTGAATGTAAATTTACAGAAGACTCAGTATCTTGACGGTTTGACTTAAACTTTGAAGTTACAGCACTAAATCTGGCCAGTTCCATTCCCAATCTCTAGTACTGTCTTATTCAGTTTGAACATAGGCCACATAAAGATGAAAGTGTATGTGTATATTTGTGTTTTTAGAATTATGGTAAATCCACCAAAGTATGAGGGAGATGACTTTATTATAATTTAGGGGTTTGTATCTTTTAATTATGGATCTAAATATTAGAATTATGCAATTTAACCCTGATTGAGCTTTTTTCATTAGAAAATAAAATGAAATAAACTGATGCATTATAATAAGATTTATAATTAACAGATTTTCTGGAAGCTTTGCACTTTTTTGGTTTGCATTTTTTATGAAATGTTTTATGGAAAATTTTAGTGTGTGTATAATCGTACCCATATATCCATCTCTTGGCCCATTTTATTTTGTCTACACTCCCTCATTTCTCTCCCTCATATTATTTTGAAGCCAATCTCAGATATCACATCATTTCATCTGTAAATATTTTAGTATGTATCTCTGAGAGAGGACTTTTTCTTTTAATGTAACCAGGATACTGTTATCACACCTTTAAAAATGAACAGATTTGTTAATGTCATCAACTAAGAGTAAATGAATTCTTATTTTGGGTTTCCCTAGAATCTCCCCTTGTCCAGAAGAATGAACAATCCTTGTACAACTGGAAGAGTCAGTGACAGAGTGGGGGTAGTTAGATGTGATGCTCTCTCCATGTGATTGAATTGTCAGCATATTGGATACCAGAGAGCTTCTAACAAGGGTTCTTGTTCTGAAATTGCACAGTAAAATCCTCTGCATGAATTTTTGAACATTTGTAAATAAGGATTGTTGTGTCTTCTGTCCTTTCCAGTCTAGTTCTCTTTCAGCTCCTTAGCCAACCTTTATTTCCAAGCTGTTCCATCTATGTCTTGGAAAGAAGAATTGATAGTGCCAGGTACCTGATAAATTTCTTTATCATTCCAATTACCATGATTCAGTCTGTGGATGATACATACCTGAAATTGTAGAGGTTTCCAGTTCCTCTCTTTGATCTTGTATATACGTTTACTTTAATTTCCATTACCAGTTTCTGGGGCTATTATCTTTTCCAGCCAAACCAGCCAGCCCTCTCTGGGATTCTCTTTTCTCGGATGACCTAGAGTCCCAGACTCAGTGCTGAATGCTTTCACTGTTTTATAACTAGCGTGGCATACCATTCTGTTTTGGCTCCTTTTTTACGGGGAAAGAAGGAAAGGCAGCACACAAAAGACACAGAGATCACTGGAAACAAACTTTGGTCTTTTTTGTCCAAGATCATCTCATTTTCCAGACTAGTTTGTCAAAAGAAAAAAAGATAGCACATGAAAAGTTGGAGGACTGCATTAAGCAAGCGTGGGGCTATTAAACAAGTGGTAGAGCTGACATTGCTGTAGCGCTTCAGAGTTGGGAAGAGATCGCCAAAATGGAGTGACTAGGAAACCGACAGCTTAGTTTTGGAAATTTCAAATGCTAGTGTTCACATGTTCTTATGAAATTGAAGTGAATTATCTCTTATCCAACTGTGAATATAAAAAAAGCTGAAAGGATTTTTGTTTGGACTAACTGTTGTGTACAATAGAAGAATGAAGCATTGGTAAGATTTTGTGGTATGATACAGAAAATAGAGCTGTCCATGTGATTCAATAAGCATTAAACAATTGCCTAGTATTTGCCTGACCCTACAAAGATTACAAAGATGAAAAAACTTGGATCTCTGCTTGTAAACTTGTAGGGAAGACAAGACATAGAAAACTGTTACAGAAAACATTAATTTATTAAACAAGCACATTGAATATCTTCAGAGTTCCAGGCACTGTGCTTGACCAGAAATACAAAGAAAAGGAAAGCATACCAATAGGAACTCGATCTGCTGGGAGATACAGATATGCAAACGTGGTTACAGAAGAAAAGTAAGCAGTATGGGAGCATTTAGGAGAGTGATCAGGGACATAATTTTGAAAGGGGAGTAGGATGGGAAAGAGCATTCCAAGCAGAGGGATTAATGTGTCTAGAGATAGCAGAGAGATGGTAGAGGGTGCCGTGTTGGAGGAATTGTAGATAGTTCAAATGGCTGGAGCAAGGGATATTATTAGCAAGAGAGAGAGGAGAATAAGGCTGATGTGTTAACCAGCACATGAAGGACCAGTGCACCTCAGCTCAGGAGTTTGAACTTCACTCTGATGATTCTGGGCAAATCGGATTGCGTTTTAGAGCCATGGCCTTGGTGGTGGTGTAGAGAATTAATTGAAGAGAGCAAGACTGTTATGTCTATTAGGGCTGTTGCAGTAATGTTAATGAGCACCAATGGTGCTTGCACTAAGGCACTGGAATGGGAGAATGGGGTAGATTTTAGAGCCACTAAGACAGAGAATTGTCGGAATGATGAATGATTGAGTGTGAGATTTAAGAGGGCAAGAGTAACCAAAGATGATCTGCATATTTCTGTTGTAAGTAGTTGAGTGTCTTGTAGCCATTTATTGTAATTGGGAATCCAGGAGGAATTGTAGATTTTATTTATTTATTTATTTTTAAATTTTGGTTTTCAGGAAGAGAAGTCAAAACTAACAGGCTTTAGACTGCATTTGGTTTTTAACTTACATTGAGGTACACCCATGGGCATCCAAAGTGGAGATATTTAAGCACTTGGATAAATGAGTGGAAACTCAGAAAAATGGTCAGGTTGGAGAGAATGATTGTGAGTTAGTAGTGCAGGCATACCTTGGAGCTATTGCCAGTTTGGTTCCAGACCACTGTAATAAAGTGACTTGTAATCTTTTTGCTGGGGAAGGATCTTGTGAAAAATGCAACTTCTGTGAAGCTCAGTAAAGCAAAGCTCAATAAAGGAACGGTATGCCTGTATCTTAGAGGTAGTTGGAATCATGGGTCACCCAGAGAGACAAAGAAAAAGCAGAGGATTGAAGACATGGAACCCAGAGGAGCCACCAGCATTTAAGGAAATCGACAAGATGAGAGAATGGAATCTTGGAGGCCAAAGATGGAGAATTTTCAAGGAAGGAAAGTCATCAAGGAAGAAATGTCTGTTAAAGAGTTAAAGATGAGATTTGAAATTGTTCATTGGATTTAGCAAGAAGCAGTTGAACTAGTAGTCTTGGTGAGAGCAGTGTCAAGTGGAATGGTGAGGGCTAAACCAGGTTACAGGGGGTTGAGTGAAAGTGGAGATGTCAAATGCTGAGTCCTCTTATGTAAGAGAAGTTTGGCAAAAACGATGAGGACAACAGCTAGAGAAGATGGTCCAGGGGGAGTATTTTAAAATTGAGGATAAATGCTATAATAGATATGAATAAATTGCAAATAAGAACATTAAAGCAAACCATTAATCCAATTTGGAAGGTTTAGGGCTGCTGTGGTTCCTAGAAAAGTGTTTTAAATACTGGGCTTCAGATGTGTGGGATGGATATCCGTGAGATGATTTCAAGAGAAGCTGAAGGAGGATGTATATTCCAGGTACAGAAACAGACCACAAAGGGCAGGAGGTAGAAAAATGCTGGTAGACATCTACGGTGAACAATACATAGTCCAATTTAACCAAATCTTGGCTTTGTAAAGAAAGTGGTGAGAGAAAAATGAGAATTGAGCTTGGTAATAGAGAAGCTCAATGTGGTGGTGTGGAGTTTGGCTCTAGGCCTTAAAGTACTGGAAATTATTAATGCTTTTTGCTCTGGGGTGAGTTTTACAATTAGAGAAGCTGTGCTTTAGAGGGTTCTGAAGCAGTATGGAAGATGAATTGGAGGAGGGGAAAAGGACTCTTGTCCTGAGTAGCCTCTGTAGCCACCCTATCTAGGAAACATTGGAGCAAATCACCCCGCTGTGCTGCTGGGGTTGGGCTGGGTGGTTCTCCTTTGTGCTAACTCAAATAAGCTTCTTTACTAACACCCCTTTGACCAGTTAAAGAGAACTCAGGTCTTTGTTGCTCTTTCTTGCCCTTCACTGCATGGAATAAGCTGTCCTTGCTCAATCTAGATACTTAAAGGAAGAAGCAACTGTTTACTATGAATTTAAATTCATAGAAATGCGGTGGTAAGACTATTTGAAGAGTGCTCTAGTTTTCAGGTGAAATACTGTCTCACTAAAGAAGGTTAATTTTGTGTGCTGCCATAATATGCTGTAGTCAGCAAATATTGAAAGGACTGCAGAATGAAAAACAGGCAAGGATTTGCATTAACAAAGTCACTACTGTTACCTAAGCATTTCCTTAGACTCTCGCCTACATCTTCATGTTAAAAGCTAGTTCTCGTTTAATACTAGGTTGGTGCAAAAGTAATTGCGGTTTGAAAGGTTAATAATTGCGAAAACTGCAATTACTTTTGCACCGACCTAATAGGTTCTGTTAAATTTTGAATGTTAAAGAGTTTATTAGTTCTAAGTTACTGCCATGAGATACACAGGTAGGGGGGCCCTGTTATTTTACTTGTAAAATACAGTGTGGTTGGTTATATTCTTACCAAGTGTGGATTGACAGTTTGAAATTGTTATGAGTAATAGAGTATATATATTTAAGTAAGTGGATAATTTGGTGGCCAAACTAATGTGTAGCACACGGGAAATCTTCTTTTATCACACTATTGAGTGAAAATAGTGTGATAGTTTTACTTCACCGTGAAGTTGTTTGAACTAATTTATTTTAACTTCATTTTCTTTTCAGTATCTCTTCATTTGAAATAATTTTAGTCCTCTTTTTTTTCTGTCTTCCAATTTTTTCCCCTTTCCTTTTCCTACAGTGTTTCCCCGAAAATAAGACCTAGTCGGACCATCAGCTCTAATGTGTCCTGTGGAGCAAAAATTAATATAAGATCTGCTGTTATGTTATATTTCATTACATTATATTATATTATAGACCCGGTCTTACTTTAATATAAATAAAGGTCTTATATTAATTTTTGCTCCAAAAGACGCATTAGAGCTGATGGTCCGGCCACGTCTTATTTTCAGGGAAACACAGTACTTATCCTGTTTGTGCTTTTTTTCTTATTCCAGTTCAGTTCCCCTAATTTTTTTCAGCAAGCCTAATCTAAAATTGGATATAATGCTTCCGATGGTCTAAAATAATAGATGGTATAAACTGATTTGTTTCGACTCGGGGATACATTAAATCAATACTTTGCTATTTGATTTTCCTTCCTAAATAGACTTTGCTTATGCTAATGTGATTAATTTACATTTCTTAGTACAGTTTTGTAATTGGAGTAGTTAAATTCTCCAGATAAGCTGTGAGAGGATAATCTTGTCACAATGTTTGGTTAAGAATTCGAAAAGAGTGGTTTCCAGGTTGTTGGTCTGCATCACTTGGTAACTTGTTAGAAATGCAAATTAAAGCTCCACCCCAGATCCCAGACCTACGGAATAAACTGGGTGGGGGGTCCAGCAGTTGCAAAGTCCTTCAAGTGATTCTGATGCCCGGTGAAGTTTTAGAACTGGGACTGTAGGATGATAGTATAAAAGAGAGATCTCTTTCTTGATTCCTGGTGAACTGGTATTTGGGCCAGTAATTGCTTTAGGACCTTTTTTGTTTAATTGAGTGGCAGAGAAGATAAATGCTCTTTGTATTCTCACATGCAGATTTTGTACTCTGAGCTAAAGTAATCATAAATGAGTAATGAAAATTGCATATAGGAACTTATATCTTTAAATGTACTTTTCTTTTAGGAGGCAAAACCTTCAACTGAGGACTTGGGGGATAAGAAGGAAGGAGAATACATTAAACTCAAAGTCATTGGACAGGTGAGTTTCATTATTTTTCTCTTTGACTCTCCTTGAATGTGTGAATAATTTCTGACACACAGGGAAAATGATTTAAGTAAGGCAAGTTATTTAAAAATGACGTTTTCATTTACTATACATGTGTCTGTTGGAGGATGAAGAGGCTGATAACTGTTTTTTAATTGTTTTTCTAGGCAGATTTAGACACCCTAATTTCTCCAAATCAAACCTTTTTCTTGGTTAATATGCTTCAGTGGCAAATACAGTGAATACTATTGAGTGATAAGACTTGGGCCCACCTTAAACAAAAGTGCCTCTCGGCTTTTTTCGTGAAAATTTTCTGTTTGCTGGCACCTCATTTTTCCAGACTCTGGCCTGTGTCTTATTGACCCTTTTTGAGATGTTAACTGATAATTAAGGTTAGCTAAAAATTGTTAGAAGAATGAACCTTCATAATTGTTTTCTTTTAAAAGGACAAAAGACAGAATTGGTGGACTCTGACCATCAAAGTGTGAGAGTACCATTTCCCCCCATTCTCCCACCATGAGATATTACTAGGCCTTCAGTTTTGTGCTAGTATGATAGGTAAAAATTTTTTGTTTATTTTGCATTTCTCTGATTGTCAGTGAAGAGTAATTTTTGTCTGCAACATTTACATTCTTCTATTGATTGTGTTCATATTCTTTTCTCATTTTCTGTGATTATTTTACTGAAAATTTTATTAAGATATAATTCACATACTATAAAATTCACCATTTTAAAGTGTATACTTCAGTGGTTTTAGTATTTTCACAAGCTGTTGTTTATCCTTTACCACTATTTAATTCCGCAGTATATTCATCACCCCAAAAAGACATGCTGTGCTCAGCAGTAAGTTCCTATCCTCCTCGCCCCCCCAGCCTCTAGCAACCACCAGTCTACTTTCTGTCTTTATGTTTTTGCCTATTCTGGACATTTCATATAAATGGAGTCAGATGGTATGTGGTTTTTTGCATCTGGCTTCTTTCATTAGCATAATATTTTCAAGGTTCGTCCAAGTTGTAGCATGTGTCAGTATTGCATACCTTTTTATGGCTGAATAATGTTTGGTTGTATGCATATGCCACAGTTTTTCAGTCATCAGTTATGAACATTTGGGTTTTTTCCATATTTGGGCTGTTACAAATATGTTGCTGTGAACATTCGTGTACAAGTTTTTATGTGGAGCCATGTTTTCATTTATCTTGGAGTGGAATTATTTGCTCAGATGTAGTTGTAACTATAACATTTTGAGGAATTATCAAACTGTTTCAGCAGTGGCTGCACTATTTTAGCTTCCCACTGGTAATGTATGAAAGTTTCAGTTTCTCTACATTCTGATCAATACTTACAGTTATCTGTCTTTTTAGTTATAGTCATCCTACTGGGTGTGAAGTAGTATCTCATTGTAGTTTTGATTTGCATTTCCCTGATAACTAATGATGTTGAACACCTTTTCATGTTCTTATTGATCATTTGTACATCTGTGGGGAAATGTCTATTCAGATCTAATCCAGGGTCACAAAGATTTATATCTATAGATTCTGTTAAGATTTTTATGGTTTTAGCTCTTAAAACAAGTCTTTGATCATTTGAGTACTTTTTGTATGGGTTTGAGGTAGATTCTGACTTCTTTCTTTTGCATGCGGCTGTCCTTTGTTCCAGACCATTGACTGAAAAGTCTGTCCTTTTCCCGTTGAATTGCTTGACATCCTTGTCAAAAATCAATTGACCATGGCTTTATTTCTGGGCTCTCAGTTTTATTTCATTGATCTACATATCTGTCCTATTCCATGGATTACTTTTCTAAAAATTCCTGATTTGGAGTTCTTTATATTTTCTTGATTTTTCTTGTCATATGTTGTGAATGTTTTCTCCAGCGTCTCTTAATTTTGTTATGGTGCAGTAAAACTTGTTTGTGGAAAATAGTTTATATTTTTAGTAAGTCAAATTTATCAATCTCCTTTTATTAATGGCTTCTCAGTTAAAATCTTGCTTTAGAATAAGGATTTTTCAATGTCAAGATTAGGGAAAATTTTTTTCTTAAGGAGAAAATATTTTTAAAAAATTTTTTTAATGTTAGTCCTTTATTGACCTGGAAGTTATTTAGTGTATGGCATGAGGAATGCTATAGAAATTTTGTCTGTTCATGAGAATTTGTTTTACTTTATAATTATAGTCACAAAAATATTGTAAACATTCAACTTCTAATATACATTTGTGAATGTGATATATAATCATAAGGATTGATGTTGAAGTTTTATAGTATGCAAGTGTCAGTATTTATTTCTCATGGTTGCCTGATAGTTTGCTTGACAGTCTGGGTAGAAGAAAAGAATCTGTGGTCCCACAAATCAATTTAAGTGACATTTTACTCATATGTGAATAACCAGCCTTTGTGGGGTGACTTTTTATGGCAGGAATAAGTTTCTCAGTCTGTTATTTTGTGGTATATGTCTCTCTCGTAGTTTGACCACCTTCAGTGACACTTCAGTTGGGGGAGAGGTACTTTTTGTTTTGAGTTGCTTTTGGTGGGGTGTTGTGATAATTCAACTTCTTTTATTTTAAAAATAGAATGGATATACAATTATGAAGGAATGCATTCTTTTTTTTTAAAGATTTTTATTGGGGAAGGAGAACAGGATTTTATTGGGGTACAGTGTGTACTTCCAGGACTTTTTTCCAAGTCAAATTGTCCTTTCAGTCTTAGTTGTGGAGGACGCAGCTCAGCTCCAGGTCCAGTTGCTGTTGCTAGTTGCAGGGGGCACAGCCCACCATCCCTTGCAGGAGTCGAACTGGCAACCTTGTGGCTGAGAGCCCACTGGCTCATGTGGGAATCGAACTGGCAGCCTTTGGAGTTAGGAGCACAGAGCTCCAACCGCTTGAGCCACCGGGTTGACCCCGGAATGCATTCTTATACTGCTCATTTTAATAACCCAAGACAGATTGTCTTTGTTTGTTTTATTTCTTATTCTTTTGAAATGGGTATAAAGCAATTTTGAGGATGATTAGACTGTTTTAATAAAACCTGTTAGGAATGCTAAAAAAATATTTTAGTGGGAAAATACAGGTGACAAGGTTCATTTTTCTGTTTGTATAATTAAATAATTTATTTCAAACAAACAAATAGTTTACACAAAGAGGAATAATTTTTTTCTTTTATCTCCTTAGGATAGCAGTGAGATTCACTTCAAAGTGAAAATGACAACACATCTCAAGAAACTCAAAGAATCATACTGTCAAAGACAGGTTTGTATGTTATTGTATTAAATACAATGCTTTATGTGTCATTAATTTTTCTTGAGGGCTTACCAGCATATTTAACAAGTAAATTCTGGTGATCACTATGAAATTTCCTTGCGTGTTTAGCCATATGTTAAATTAAGTACTAATATTATTAGTTTATTATCTTCATAAATAGTACTATATACTCTTATGGCTAATTGCATTTTATATTTTCAATATCAAGAAATTTTTCTCTTTAAAAAAAAATCATAAAGAAATCTAATTAATTTTTGAATACCAAATCCTTAACAGATTCTGGCTGTCATGAGCTAGATTATTAGATCAATAACTAATTACTTTAACCTGCCTGAATTCAAATCTGGGCTTCACTATTGTCTGACTATGGGACAATGAACAAGTTATGTGTCTTATTTCCCCCTTAGTGAAATGGGAATATTATGGTGCCTATCCCAATAATGATGAAATAAAATGACCTACATAAAGCTCTTAACTTGATGCCTAAAAATGCTTAGTAAATGTTACCCATTATCATTAAAATACATTGTTTTATAATTGTAATTGGAATTAGGATACAGATACTCCTCCACTTATGATGGGGTTACAACCCAATAAACTCATAAGTTGAAAATATCGTAAGTGAAAAAATGCATTTAATATACCTAACCTGACTGAACATCATAGCTTAGCCCGGCCCACCTTAACCATGCTCACAACACAATATCCAAAAAATGCTGGCAGCACAGCACACTGTAGAGAATTGGTTGTTTCTCCTTGTGACCCTGTGGCTGACTGGGAGCCCCAGCTTTTCTCCTGCCCAGCATCATGAGGGAGTACTGGACTGCATATTGCTACCTGGGAGATCGAAATTCCAAATTTGAAGTATAGTTGACCCTTGCACAACATGGGGGTTAGGGACTCTGACCCCCCCAGCACAGTGCAAAATCCACGTATAACTTGATTCCCCAGAAATTTAACTACCAATAGGCTATTGTTGAGTGGAAGCCTTACCAACAATATAAATAGTTGATTAACACATATTTTGTATGTTATATGTATTATATACTGTATTCTTACAATAAAGTAAGCTAGAGAACAAAATGATACTAAGAAAATTATAAGGAAGAGAAAATACATTTACAATACTGTATGTATTTATTGAAAAAAATCTGCATATACGAGTAAGTGGACCCACACAGTTCAAACCTGTATTGTTCAAGGTTCAACTGTATAGTTTCTACTGAATGCATATCACTTTTGGACCATTATAAAGTCAAAAAATTGTTGAGGTGGAGACCATCTGTATATAGGAGACAACCAAAATACATTTTAATAATTGAATTGTGTTACATGATATTAACTCAGGTATTGTAGGTTTTTTAGAAGATTCCTTTTTACAATTTAAATTTGTAACTTACATAAAAATCACTTTTGCCAAAGGAAAAAAGAGATCATGTAGGTATTAGGATAAGTAAAACAATAAACATTTCTCTCTCTTCTGTTTTTGATGTTAATTGTTAAACTCAGTAAAATCTTTTTAATTGGGGCTCAACTAGTTCACATTTGTAACACTGATGAGGGCTAAAACTAAGATATTCATTAGGGGAAAGGAACATAAATAACATATACTATGCTGGGTACTTAGATATATTATCATTTAATCCTCACAACTCTGAAAATTAGATAGCCTTTTAACCCCCTTGATAGACCAGGGAGTTAATTATTGAGGAAAAACAGTGCAAAGTAAAGAAGTAAATCACAAAGCTAAGGAGAAAACTAAACTTGGATCCAAAATTAAAGGTGCTAGGCTTGGGGAGATAATTAAAATACAACATTAATTTATAATTATATCCAACTTTATTTTTATGCTTCAGAGTATACTTTACGGTCTCTTTAGAAAGGGTTTTTATACTTAGTTTACAGAGGTTTAGTAAATTTTCCTTATTTTTAATGATATGCAAGGAATAGGAAACTTAATTTATCTATCTATTCAACACTTACCCAGTAGAGAGAAATTGAAAAGTATAAAAAGTAAATATTTATTGAATCATTTTTCCATTTTGATTTTGTAGATTGGTTTCTATAGAAACGTTTTTGACCCCAACACAAGATAATTATTGGTTTACGAGTAAATTAAAATCAGAGAGTATTCTGCTTGTGTCAGTTATGTTTATTTTATAATTTACTATAACCCTGGAAAGAAATTAAAGTCAAATGAAGGGTAAATTTGCGTGGTCTCATATGTGTAGTACATATTGAAAAATAGTTTTAATTTTTTTGGATGTTTTTGGGATGGTGTTTAAACAGTGAAAATCTTTTTCTTTTTTAAACAGTGAAAATCTTAATACATTAAGGTATTGAGTAAAACTTTCATAATACTTTTGTACTAAATAAATGATTCTTCCACCCCCCTTTTTCCGCCTCCCCGCCACACACACTTTGGTTCAAGCTGTTGTTTCTCAGTTTAGTTGTGTAGGACACAGCTCCCTGGCCCATGAGGAGGCCGTCGGTCGCCCGTCAACCGTCAGCCTCATGGCAGCTCTCACCAGCTGCTGGCCGCTCATGGCGGCACACAGCAGGCGGCGACCTCAGCCTTAGGAGCACGGCGCTCCAACCGCCTGAGCCACAGGGCCGGCCCAATTTCTTCAGTTGAACTTATTAGTGAAGTTACTTCTCTTTATATGAGTCATCTCTTCCCTTTTAGCTATTTTTGTTGAACAAGTGAGTAGGAAAATATATGTTAATATCTTTTGTGATATTTATTGTGCTGTCCATGCCATCACAGTTTACTGTAGCTTATCTGGCTAACGACGGTGCTTTACCAGTTTCTGTGAATTAATCTATTAAAACCAATTTTGCTTGTATAGTTGGAAGCTAGTGAAGGTGCTCATCTAATTTTTAAATTTTTTTATGTTAGCTTCCAGATTTGAGAGGAAACTAAAATAGTGATCAAGAGCACAAGCTTAGGAACAGATTTGGCCTTAAATTCATGGCTAGCTTGTGTGCCCTCTCCATACCTTAGGTTCTCTAGCTGTAAAATGAAGGTGATAATACATACCTTCCAGGGTTGCTGTGATGAATGTTAATGTTTATGATGATGTATGTAAAACACTTGTAATAGGGTGAGCCTAGCAAATAGTTGGTACTCAACAAATGGTAATTATGATAGAATTAGCTCTCTGGTTTCATGTTCTGCATATTCTGTTGAAGCTTTCATGTTTGTTTTTTTGTGCATCAAAACTCCTATTATCTATTTTCTAAGATTTGTGTGTATATAAATATGTTTTTTGCCTTTTTAGGGAGTTCCAATGAATTCACTCAGGTTTCTCTTTGAAGGTCAGAGAATTGCTGATAATCACACTCCAAAAGAAGTGAGTATAATTTCTTCTCTGAGTCAAGAAAATTTTTAATTATGCGCTGAATGATTTGGTTCACTG
The DNA here is from genome assembly GCF_004115265.2 of Rhinolophus ferrumequinum. Lineage (NCBI taxonomy): Eukaryota > Metazoa > Chordata > Mammalia > Chiroptera > Rhinolophidae > Rhinolophus > Rhinolophus ferrumequinum. Next base: position 29,361,937 of record NC_046291.1, read on the forward strand.
GTATTAAATTGCCCTTTTCATGAATATTCTCTGATTTAAGTGATATTATTTGTCAGAGAGAAAAATAGTCTTTGGGGTTGAGCTTCCTATATATTGGCCTTCAAAAGTGCCAATAAGAAAAGGTACAAGGTGGCAAATGAGTACCGAGATTGTCACGAGGCACACACTATATCTTTTTGAAGATGGACAGATATTCCTCTAATTTGGCAGATTTCTGGTACACTTTTCATGGTGCTGGTGACCTTTATGGTTCAGTCTTGACTTTTGACCCATTTTAAGAACTTAATACAGAAGCTTAGTGTATATTAATATATTTGGTTCTGTCATCTTGGCTTATGTTTTTAAATGTTTTTGTGTCTTCGTTTGTTTTATTATATAGACTTTTCTTTGTTTACATATGCCTCCCCCTTCCTCCACATAGAGGCATTTGAAAGTGATAAAGTTTGTGAGAGAGTATGTGTATATGTATTTCTATTTGAACGGATTCTTTCCTCCAAATACAAAATAGCATTTCTAATGCTTCTGATAGTGGGAACAATGTATGGTTATTATTTTTTTATTTTGAAAACATTTTAAATTTAGAGATTAGTGTAATATTCTCCTGTATAATGTGTTCCCTAGATTTGCCAGTTATTAACATTGTGCTGCATTTTTTTTCACTCTGTCTATAGATACGTATCATCGTTGGTGGACCATTTGAGATTAATTTGCAGATATCATGACCCTTTACCTGTAAATATTTCAGTGTTATCTCCTAAGAGCCAAAGTTTAATTATCAAATTAGGAGATTTGCCATTGATAGAGTACTGTTATTGAATATGCAGTCAAAGTATTCAGATTTAGCCATTTATTCCAATAAGATCCTTTATAGCCTTTTTTTTAAATCTGACCTGGGGTCCCAACTAGGATATGCATTCTAACTAGTTATTATGCCTCTAGCTTCCTTTAATCTGGAGCAGTTACTCAATCTTTGTTTTTCATCACACTGACATTTTTTTAAAGAGTAAAGGACAGTTAGGTTTTAGAATGTCCTTCAGTTAGTGTTTGTCTGATGTTTCCTCACGATTCGATTCAGTTTTACACTTTTGGTATCAGTGGCACAGAGTGAAACTGCACTTGCAAATAAATCACATCAGGAGGTACATGAAGCCCATTTTAAGATTGTTATGGGTAATATTAACTTGCGTTACTTAGTTAAGGTGGTAATTGCCAGATTTAGCCATTGTAAAATTATTTTCCTTTGTAATTAATAAATAATTTATGGGAAGATACTTTGAGACTGTGTGAATATTCTTTGGATATTGGCCAGTGGGGGCCCCTTCAAGTTGGCGTCTGTGTTCTAAGTTTTATTTTGAAAATTTCAACTTACAGAAAAGTTGGAAGAATAGTACAAAAAAATTGTACTCTCTTCCACCTAGTTTCACTTATTGTTAACATTTTGCTGCCTTTGCTTATTATTTCCTCCCTCCTGCCCTCTCTCCCCATATATGTGTGTATACAGTATGGCCATTTACTATTTAATATTTTAGTGTGTATTTCGTAAGAACAAGTATATTTTATGTGACCACAATATTGTTAATCAAATTCAGGGCACTTAACGTTGTTAGAATACTTTAATCTACAGCCTAATTTTGTCATTTGTCCCAATTATGTCTTTTATAATAAATTTTTTCCTCTGCCACAGGATCCAGTTCAGTATCAACATAGTTTAATGAAGTGCCTTTTTAATCATCTTTAATTTAGAACATTTCCTCAGCCTTTCTTTGTCTTCCATGACATTTACATTTTTGAAGAATACAAATCGATTATTTTCTAGAAAGTCCTGCATTCGGGTTATGTACTTTTGGCTGGAATACTACGTAAATGGTGATGTGTCTTTCTCAAGGTATAATATCTGGAGCACTAAAGCCCTTTATTGGTGATGTTAATTTTTATCACTCAATTTAACTTTTCATTTTTCTTTGCAGTTGTTATTTTTCCCATTTTAAATAATTTGTGGGGACGTACTTTTGAGTATCTTCTTTCTCATCAGACTTTACCCCGTAGGTTTAGTATCCAACCACTTTCTTGAGTATTCCTTTGCTTTATGGCACAATAAGATGTTCCATATTCATCTTGTATTTTCCCTGTCCTAGCTTGGCATAATTTCTTGATATAGAATAGATACTTAAACCTGTTAGTGATACCTTCTCGCCATCATTAAGAGATGATCTTTTCAGAAGATGGGGCAGTGGGAGAGAGTAGATACTTAGGGAGTGACCTCAGGTCCTGTTGTTCGTTCATCTCTCCTGATGGTACTTCTTGAAGCTCTAGTTTCATATTCTCCATAGTTTGAGGACATGTGTTGCCTTCCTGATTTAAAGCTTCCTTGTAATGATTGGAGTTTTATTTCTTGCAATATTTACTGGGTTATATGTAGAATTAAAATTAAGGTTTAATAGCATCTTTAATAATTTTAATATTCATGTATGTACCATGATCAAAATAAGCATAACACTAGAGCCAATCTAATCACTTAAAAAATCCTAAATCCATATAAGCCTGTGTTTTATTTTTAGTTTTCTTAGCATATTTTAATTACTATATTTTGTAATGTACAAAAGTGTCACCAATAAAATACAAAACTTTTCTTATTAGAGGAAGTTACTGATCTTAGACTTTCCTTTAAAATTTTGGTGTTCATTTGTTTTTGTGATCCATTATAGTTCAGTGGAAACTGCTAATTTTTTATTTCAGTCTGCGTTTTACAGTGCTTCTCAACTCTGGTTGCACACCAGAATGAACAGATTCACAGTCCTTTACCCTCACTGAGGGTAACACCGGGGTTGCTATGTGACACCATCGCCCTCTCATGTACTCTTGTCTTTTTTAAAGAAAGAATACTCATAGTTAAAAATAAAAGTAATAAACCAAACACCCGAAGTATATAAAACGGAAAATATACTCTGAATATGTCTGCATTCTCATTTCTCAGACGCAACCATTGTTAATATTGTAGTCCCCCTTATCTGCAGTTTCACTTTCTGCGGTTTCAGTTACCCACCATCTACCATGGTCTGAAAATATTAAATGGAAAATTCCGGAAATAAACAGTTCATAGGTTTTAAATTGTGCACATTCTGAGTAGTGTGATGAAATCTTGCACCATCCTGTGCCATCCTGCCCAGAATGTGTGTCATCCCTTTGTCCAGTGTATCTATCCATGTAGTATACGCTACCTGGCTGTTAGTTACTTAGTGGCTGACTCAATTATTAAGTCACCTGTTGTGGTGTATCAGTGCTTGTGTTCAGGTAACCCTATTTTTACTTAATAATGGCCCGAAAGTGCAATAGTAGTTATGCTGGCAATTTGGATATGCCAAAGAGTAAAGAACATACTATATATCTAAATTTTGGGGAAAAACATTATATATATAAACATTGTATATATAAACATTTTGTGTGTGTGTGTGTGTGTGTGTGTGTGTGTGTGTGTATATAGGGTTCAATGCATATAAAGCACATTAAAAGAAACAGTAATTGCCTATACTTTGCTTACTGTTCCATAAAAGGAATTTTAAAGGATTCCCCCCCTTTTTTTCTGTAAGAATTGAAAAGGGGTGGGCTGAGAAGTCTAGCTTATAAAACTGAAGGTATCAAATAAAAATAGATGTATAGATAATTTTTCTGCATTGAGAGTGGTCACTATAACAAAATTAGCTATACGCTGGGAGGAACTGTAGATGACAAAGCATACCACTTGGAAATAAATCCTTTGGCAGCCTTTTTGCTACTAAAACCACATATATTTCAAAGTGAGATCAGGTTTTTTGAAAGAGAAAAGGGATTTTATCCAGTACTTACGTCTATCAAACTATTATTTAAATTATTAAATACATGTTCTATTAGTTTTAAAACTTTTTCAATAAACACTGTCCTTTTCAATAAACACTTCAGTTTTATACAGCGAATACGCTGAAAGTGAAATTGACTCACCAAAGTAATGAATGACTATAGACAGATCAGAAGGAAAGTAATATTTCTATGTTCTTTAGATTAAAGGAAACAGGATTCTTAATCTTAGAACAGTTAACTATGGACCACTTATGTGTCTTTTTGCACTTTAAAACAGTGGCAATTAAAAAACAGTGCTTTTATATTCTACTAAAATATTTTTCTTTCCTCTTATAGCTGGGAATGGAGGAAGAAGATGTGATTGAAGTTTATCAGGAACAAACGGGGGGTCATTCAACGTTTTAGATATTCTTTTTATTTTTTTTTTCTTTTCCCTCAATCCTTTTTTATTTTTAAAAATAGTTCTTTTGTAATGTGGTGTTCAAAACAGAGTTGAAAACTGGCACCCCATCTCTTTAAAACATCTGGTAATTTGAATTCTAGTGACCATTATTGTTCATTATTGTTTGTTTTCATTGTGCTGATTTTTGGTGATCAAACCTCATCCCCCTTCATACTGCCCTCTCCTTTTTAAATATTACATGTGTGCACAGAGAGGCCACCTTTTTCAGGACTGTGCATTTTCAGGCTTGTGATAAATAAGATCGACCAATGCAAGTGTTCATAATGACTTTCTAATTGGCCCTGAAGTTCTAGCCTATGATTGCTTCACTCCTGGACTGTGACTTTCAGTGGGAGATGGAAGTTTTTCAGAGAACTGAACTGTGGACAAATGACCTTTCCTTAACTTGAAGCTACTTTTAAAATCTGAGGGTCTGGACCAAAAGAAGAGGAATATCAGGTTGGAGTCAAGATGACAGATGTGGTGAGAGTGAAGACTAACTCCAAAGATGGCATCCCTGAAGAGAAAGCGTTTTAAGAGTATAGAAAAAAATTTGTCAGAAGATCCCAGAAAAGTTCTAATTTTCATTAGCAGTTAATAAAGTTATTCATGCAGAAGTGTGTACAACGGAACACTGTTCTTTTTGATTTTATTTGTAACTTTTGGCCTGGGATATGGGTTTTAATGGACCTTGTCTGTACCAGCTTCATTAAAATAAACAAAATATTTGTAAAAACCGTACTAATGTTCATTTTATTTTTATTATTATTTTTTATTTTTTAATTTATTGGGGTGACAGTTGTTAGTAAAATTACATAGATTTCAGGTGTACAATTCTGTATCACATCATCTATAAATTACATTGTGTGTTCACCACCCAGAGTCAGTTCTCCTTCCATCACCATATATTTGATCCCCCTTACCCTCATCTCCCACCCCCCAACCCCCTTACCCTCTGGTAACCACTAAATTACGTTCCCCAGATTAATTTTCAAAACCCCATGGCCATCTTATGGTTACTGATTGTTTTATAATCCCCTCACCTTCCCCCTTACCCCCACCCTCATTTTATTTTTAATTGTACAGGAAGAAAAAAGAAAATGCCTAAAACATAAGGTTTTCTTGCATAATACTGGAAATTACTGTTTGTACGTGGTACAAATAAATTTCTTTCTTCAGCGCACAGTGATGCTGAGCAGGACTCGGAAGCACTGAAAGTTACTGAAGTGCCTTCTGCATGCAGGGTTTAATTAAGGCCACAGTACCTTCTTAAATACTCTGTTCTGTGTTTTCAAAACCTTGATATTTCTTGATGGTGTGTTTAGTATATGATAGTTACCCAATCGTGCTGAATAAATGGGCAAACCAAAAATTCTTAATTGATTTATATTGATAGTTTCAGTTTTTCCTTTAGTAGTTTATAAAATGTTCCCTGCTTAGTTAAGATTTCATATGTATATTTTGTTTATATTTTCCTTTTATTTCTTTATATCTTAAATATTTAAATTGGTGTAAGATTAAAATACCAAATTAGTTTCTATTAGAGGGCATAACCTTTTAATTTTGTATGAATCACAATTCAGGACATTGATGCATACACATAATCCAATTTCATGTTATCCCAAATAGAATGTCATTTGAGCAATTGAGAAGAGCACATAAAACCTATCTCCAATGTATTTTATAAACTTCTATAGCCTAAATACCCTATTCAAGTCACCCGTTGAAAATAATTGGCTTGCCTTATAAATTCCTATATCTGAATTTAACTTCAGAAAATTATTGGTGTTGTATATATATAGTCTAGGTAAATCAGAGCTTTAAACTGTCACTTGGCATTTGTCATTACATTAAATAGTGACTAGTTGCATATTTCTGTCAAGCCTGAGTAACAAACCTGACAGGCAATTTGAGATATCTATCTAGCGTGCTAATTGAGCAATACAGAGTGCTTGAGGATGTAGTTTGGCATCTTATTTTTGTTTGCATCTCTGAAGGCTCTCAGCATTTAGATGGTGGAGCTTAGCTACTGGGGAAATAATTTTCTTGTTTTCAGTTAACTGGATTCTTCTAAATGTGTTGCACTCTGCTATGGTTAACTTAAAAATGGGTTTATCAGGTGTATCAGTACTGATAAATAGGCCTTTCAAGCAACAATTTAGTATCAGATTTGGAAGGGACCTTGAATAACATTTAGTGTAGCCACTCTACCATGGTGCTTGACTGCAACATCCTAAATTTGTAAAAGAAGGGAGAAATAAAGTCAGTAATGGTACTTTGTCTCACAATGATATTTTCCTGGAGTGTTCTTGGTTGAATTATTTGAGATGCTCCTTTCTCATCTGATAACGTGTTGAATGAAATGAATGAGTGAATGAATGAATGAATGCAAGTAGGGTTGAGAAGTTTGAGAAAAAGTTTGTGACATTTAAATTCAGTATGACTGATAATGTTTTGGCCATTTTATTTCTATTTTACATAAAACGGTTATAAATAAACACCAAATCTAAGTTCAATAACATGGCAATACAGAATCAAAATTAAGCTTGACTTCTGGATTGTAGAAGTGCAGTTTCTGGTAGAAGGCAAATACCTTACAAGCATTAGTGGGAAATTTGAGGGAATCATCTGCAAATACTAAGTTTTTCAGCTGTGGACAGTGAAGTATAGTATAGGGCTAAGTACATTTGCGGGAAAATTCAGGTTCAGATACTGCTTGCTTTACTATCCTTTTATAGATATGTTCTAAGGCTCTCTCATCCCCTTTAATAATCATTCTATGATAGATACTAAACACTGATAACTAAATAGATGTTAAAGACAAATTAATTAAGACTCTGCCTTGATAGAGTCAGTGTGATTTTAAAAATGGGGAAATTATGTGAATAGTTCATTTTTCAAGACATAGAAGCAAAACCTTAAGATTTGTTAATCTTCATGGCTGTAGAACAGGGGTGTCAAACTGCGGCCCGCGGGCCAGGTGCAGCCCGTGATCCATTTTTTATTGGCCCGCAGCAAATTCCAAAAACATATTTAGTTTACTTAAATAAACCAGGTGAGGCAATGCGTACTTCACCTCAAGTGAGTGGCCCGGCTGTTTGTGTATTTTACCGCATATGGCCCTTGGTGAAAAACGTTGAGAAAAGTTTGGACAACCCTGCTCTAGAACAATAGAACTTTCTGCAACGATGAAAAGGCTCTATCTGTGCTGCACAAAATGGTAGCCAGTAGTCACGTGTGGTTATTGAGCTCTTCAAATGCAGCTAGTGTGACTGGAGAGTTGTTTTAACTTTCATTTAAATAGCTACATACGGCTTCTTATTGGACAGTGCAGCTCTAGAATCTATACTTTGAGGATGTGAGAATAATGAACATTTATCAAGTGAATGAACATTTATCAAGTGATTACCTTGTTTTCAATAGACAATAAATTTTAGATTCTTAGGATGAAATGGATGTGGTTTTGCTTTATAAAGAGAATATAATAAAATTCTTAATATATGAATTAGTTCCTCTTAGCTAATTCAGAATTATAAGCATTACAGACTTTATATTTACCTGCAACTCTTTCAGACACACTGACTAAAATGAAATACTTGGACTAGCCTAAGACTGTGAGTGTCTTACTAACTAAAATTCAAACTGAAATTATAAAATTTCATAATTATATAAAAACGGGCCAGTTTTAGGCACCAAATCTGGATTTATGTGGTGCTAGAGAACATAAAGGGTTTAGGTGAGTGAGGCGTTTAGTTTAATCGGGCTGAGTCAAGTATATGTGGTGGAGAGGGTCGGTGGGAAAGGAGGGAACTTCCCAGAGTGAAGTTAGGTGTGGGTTGAGGTGAACAAGACGAGATGAAACTAATTGGGCTCAGTATGGAACTTCATTATGGAAGGAAGTTTCTCTTTTTCTTTCACCACCTCCCAACTTCCTTTTTTGTTTTCTTCTAGCCTTAAGGTCTGGGTATTCGTAGGAACTGAAAGTAAGAGTAGACCCATGGTCTGGAAATGTTGTGTGTCCACTGCAGGCCACTGGCTTCCTTGCGGAGTTCTTGATGAAAATGAAGATGTTTCTTCAGAGCAGCTTTTTGCCTAAGGAGACAACCCAACCCACAATCTCAATACTGATCAAGCGTCCTAGAAATTTTCCTTAGCAGCTAGCAGTAATCATCAATAGACGTGGGGCTACTGATCCTGCACTTTAGTGGAAGATCATACAGTGTTCATTTAGTTACTTACATGGGAGATTTAGAGTATCATGAGCCTCCTACTGGAAAAGTAAAAGGAAAAGCATAACTCACAGTTTTTAAACTCGTATTGCTGGAAGGGACTCCCTTATTGTAAAGAAGGAAACAGGCCAGAGAAGTTACAAAGTACATGGGCCCATGTCACAGAATGAAGATGAAATAGAGCCAGCTGGAATCAAGTTCTAACCCTTGTGGTGAGGCTCTATCCCTCACACACCCCTTTATTACTTGGTTTTCTGCTTTCAGCTGCTTGCAGTGTGAGCCTTACAAAATTGCTCAACTTCCCCTCATATGACTTGTCAGTATTCTTTTTGTGAAAAATTGGAAGCTTGCTTTTGGTCTCAATATTTACAAATCCAGCTTGACTGTTATGATACATGAAAGACCTAATTTTGAAATTGAACTAAGATGTCACTAATGATCCATTTTGTCATTTGAGTAACAGATGAGGAAAATCCAGGAGAGGAACAGCTCAAGGTTAAGTGGAAAACCTTGAAATAGAGTTCTGGCTGCCTTCTTTTTCCTGTCCCCTAAAAAGTATTAGCTTAGATTCAGCTTCAGGAGTCAATTAAAACCATATTACTCAAGAGATTCTATTATCAGAAAGATGCAAAGATCGTTACTATTGTATGAGAACTAAAGGGGAAAATGCCATTGGCCCCTGATGACTGATTCTGTGCCTCTCCTAACAAGGCCCTCATGAGATCGGGTTTTAGCCTACCTCTCTGATGTTACCTTGTGACTTGTTCACTTCATTCCAGCCATGCTGACCTTTTATCCTTCCAACAAGCCACTCTCATTCCTTTCTTTGGATCTTTGCACTTACTGTTTATCTGCTGGAATATTTTTCTCCCTGATGTCTATGGCTAACTCCTTGTCATTCAGGCTTCACCTTATATATTACCTCTTTTGAGAGGTCTGGCCCTGGCCAACTAATCTAAACAGCCTCCTGCAATCCTATCACATCTTTAAAATCTTTCTGTATAGCATTTATTGCCAGCTAAATAAAATATGTGTACATATGTGACAATTAAGTTCGTGAACTTGTTGCAACAATGTTGCTCATCTTTGATATCAGAGGGATTATTCATTATGAATTTGTACCAACTGGACAGTTAACCAAGTTTACTATTTGGTAGTGCTGAAAAGGCTGCGTGAAAAAGTTAAACGACCTGAACTTTTCGCCAACAATTCATGGTTCTTGTGTCATGACAATGCACCAGCTCACAGGGCACTGTCTGTGAGGGAGTTTTTAGCCAGTAATTAAACAACTATTGGAACACCCTCCCTACTCACCTGATCTGGCCCCCAATGACTTCTTTCTTTACCCAAAGATAAAGGAAATATTGAAAGGTAGACATTTTGATGACATTCAGGACATGAAGGGTAATACGATAACAGGTCTGATGGCCATTCCAGAAAAAGAGTTCCAAAATTGCTTTGAAGGGTGGACTAGGCACTGGTGTGGGTGCATAGCTTCCCAAGGGGAGTACTTCGAAGGTGACTAGTGATATTCAGCAATGAAGTATGTAGCACTTTTTCTAGGATAAGTTCACAAACTTAATTCTCTCTCTCTCTCTCTCTCTCTCTCTATATATATATATATATATATATATATATATATAGAGAGAGAGAGAGAGAGAGAGAGAGATACAGATATATGTATGTATACACACACACACACACACACACACACACACACACACACAGTTGAAGAGTCTCTTGCCATCCCCTCCACCCCTAGAACGTAAATGGCATGATAGAAGAGATATCTCTCTCTTACTCCTGAATTCCCAGTGTCCAGAACAGTGTTTGGCACATACTAGGCACCCAATAAATACTTCTTGAGAAAGACAGTGGTTCAGAATCAGGGGTCCTTTGATCTGGCCCTGGCACTGCCCCTAACTCACTGTCCAGCCCTGATGAAATCCTTGCCCTCTTTGGCATTGGTTTTCTTATGTGTAAACCAGAGAGCTGGGATAGAGGATCTCTAAACTCTCCACCAGCTTCAATAAAAGTTCTATAAGTCGTGAAGAAATTTTGTGACATTTGCAGCAAAAGAATCTCTATTTGTTTTTTAGTTCTTCCAAATTATGCTCAGGGACGTGGGAAAACTTCACTTGTCCAAAGGCAATGCACGGCTAGTACTAGCACCAGGCAGTGAAACCCTTGAACAATCCCCCTATGGTACCTGTTGCCCAAATACCCAGTACCTGGCTATTGCCTGGGTTTGTTTCATGGCTTCCTCCAGAGCCAGCCTTGCTGCTTCCTCTTCCTTTTGTCTCCTTTGTGCTTCCAGCTGAGACTTCTCTTCTGCTTCCTCTTTCTGCCGTTGGTACTCCAGCCGTTCTTCTTCAGCCATTTCCATCAGGCGTTTGTGTTCTTCTGCTAGCTGCATTTCCAATTCCTTCTGCCTTTGCTTCTCTGCCTCTGCATAACAGACAAGGGGTTGGCCTCATCAGCGGTCTGTTTATTGGAGAAAACAATTCTCTGATCCAACTCTCAAGTCTGCGATTCCCAGGGACTCCCTGGGAGAAATTTTGCAGCCTACCTGCCAGCAGGCTGCCAGATCCTCTGTGGGGATTTCTTTGGGTTTAATTGACTAAAAGTCCTTCATCAAGCGCCTGCTATGTGCAGTGCACTGTGCAATTAACACAAAATTTGGGGGAGAATGGTATGCAGATGGGGGTTCAGACCAAGGTCTGGAGAAACTTGGTGCTTACTCAGCTGGACTGACCAATCTGAGAGTGTTACGTGTTGAAGTTTCTTCCTCAAAAGTGAGGCTGTAGAGATTCCATACATCAGCACCTGAAATGCTGCCCAGAAGTTATCCAGATGTTTGTTTGTGTCCATCTCCTAGGGAAGGAAGCAAGGAGCAGGGCTCTGCAATTTAGGCAGCTCCCAGCAATGCTCGGGAAGGGCAATGGGAGGGGCTGGGTCCCTGGTCAGGGGATGACTGAATTGGGGGCAGGATCCAAGAGTCATCTCCACAAGTGACCTATCAACTGACTATAGTCACACATATTAATTACTTTGAAAACATTAGCTTATACATTTCGAGTGCTTCACACACTAAGGCCTGGGATAGGAATAACTCTGAGAAGATTCAAATGAACACCACAGTGGGAGAAAGATGTTTCTGCCCCAGATAGGCAGGCGATGCAAAGCGCTCCTGAATCCCCCTCACCGGTTCTCTCCTCTTCCTCCTGCTGCTTTTTTCTCTGCAGTTCTTGCAGCTTCCTCCGGAACTTCTCCTGCTGCCGCCTGGCTCTCTCCTGGGCTGCTTGCAACTGCAGCCACTGCTTTCTTTCCTCCTCCTCCTGCTGCTGCCGTTCTTCCTCTCGTCTCTGTTTCCTCAAGCTGAGAAAACACAAGATGCTCAGGGAAATGGCAGAAAAACCTGGGGCATCCTCATGAGACAAGCCAACAGGCAGTGCCCCTGGTGGAGGCTTTGCAGGCTGCACACTTGGTTTTCCAATTGAAGGGCAGAGGCAAGAACATAAGGGGCCTGGAACTAGACGCCTAGCTCTGTGCTCTGGGGAGTTCCCAGAGCTTCACTTTCTATTCTCATAAAATGGATTTTAAAACTCTTGTCTCACAAGGTGGTTGTGAAGATGAAATGAGTCAGGGCCTATGAAAGGGCCCAGTGCAAAGTAGACAATGTGATTAGCGGCTCAACAAGTGTTTCCTGCACTGACTCTCAAAGTCCTGCCGGGAAGACCCCATGAACTTGAATCTGGAGTAACCCTCATGGTCAAGACACTACATCTTATCTGTGGTCCAGCCTGTTCCTAGGAGGACTGAGGAGGGAGAAAAATGAGACATGCTGTTTTCCTTCAGGACATGAGCTTCAGAACCATCAGAACCAAACCGTGCCCCTCGTGGAGGTCGACACCTGCATTTTTTTTCCTGCTTCCTAATGTGGCTGTGGCGTCTGTGGCATCCCGCTCGACCCACCGGATCTCCTCTGCACGGCGCTGCTGCTCCAGCTCCAGCTCCTCCTTCATCTTCTCTGCCCTCTCCAGCTGCTCCTGCTGGAGCCGCCTCTGCTCGTCCTGCTCCCTTCTCTTCCTCTCCACCTCCAACCGTCTCATCTCAGCCCTCTCTGCTCGCAGCCTGTCCCGGAAAGCTCTCTCCTGCTCCCTCTTGGCAAGGAGGTCCTAGGGAGCCAGAGAGTTCTTAGTGCCACGGACAGGGTGGTGTCAGGGGTGAGCTTGTCTCAGCCGTGAGCCCTCCTCCACCCAGGCGATGTCTCTAATCCCAGGTGGAATCATGAAGTGGTTTCCACACTCTGACCACCACTGCCTCAACTATGCTGCCACCAACCAGCTTGGGCTCAGGTCTGGTGGACCTGGATGTAAGTCTCTTACTTGCTTCAGGATTTGGGGAATCATAACTTAATTTCTCTGTTATTGTCTTCCTCTTGGGGCTGTTACCAGGATTAATTGAAAAAGCGAAAGGGCCAACATAATAAGGGTTTGGTACATTGTATGTCTGGAGCTTCGAACCGAGCTGCACTTTAGAATTGTGCAAGGAGCTTTTAAAAATTACTTGAGGACAAGGCCCCACCCAGACAATTAAATGAAAATATCTAAGCAGGAGGCATCTGTGGTTTTAAAAAGCTTTGTGGGTGACGCCAGGGCTGAGTGCCAGAGGTTCTGGGTAAAGGCTCTTTTACCAGGGCCAGTTGTAGGTATAGATGTGTCAGACTCACATTTAATCCCATACAAACCCACTTTTTCCGTAGAAGAAGGTTCTCTCGGTTTATGCAAAAGGGTGTCTGTCTAGCTTTCTTTTTCTCCCTCATGCCTCCTTTTCGGTCAGAAACATGCCCATAGGGAAACCTTGAAAGGCAACCCTTCCGTGAGTACCCAACTTGGGGTGAAAATTCCTTGCTTTTTAGCCTTTGCAGAGTCATGGTACTATGAAGTGACAGTAAATCTAAGAAATTCTGATAATCTAGTAGGCTCAGAAAAGCTCTGTACATCGGTTGAAATATTCATCTGCTATATAGAGCAGAATTCCATAATCTAGGCAGCTGGGAGAATTGAGAACTATAGAGGAAAAATCTTTCTGAAATCCTTTTGGAAGACCATGGCCTATAAAATAAATAAGCACGTAATAATTTAAGATGTTGACAAGAGTTCTGATTTTGGATTCAAAGGACCAGGGTGTAAGTCTTGGCTCTCCCACTCGATGGTTGTGTAACTCTGGCAACAGACATTTAGCTCCTTCAACCCTCAGTTTCTATATCTGTAAAATGGACTAATCATGCTTGTTTCACAAGTATGGCTGTAAAGATTAAATGAGATTCAGCAGAGATGTACTGTATGTATGTAGCTTATGTAAGTTTAACCATAGTGGTTTAACTGTAGGTGTGTTTGTAGTGTCTAAAGATACTTCTTCTTCTTCTTCTTCTTTTTGTTTTAGGTATAAGACAACCTCTCAATGCAGTTTAGCACCTTAATTTCAGTGAAAGAAATAGTGATTATTCCAACTGCAGAGGAATAAGTTGGCTGTGCTGGTCTTATTGAGAGATGTACCTGTATGGTATTATTTTTGGTTAATTGCAGGAATTTTCAAGGGTAATTTTCTTTATACTCACTCAATTTTTCTCTTAAATAGTTGCCATTGGACTCAAGGCCCCTGGAACAAAGTGACTCCTATATGCAAAAGCACCTTGCAAAGGCAGATGTGTGTGTGTAAGCTGCCGCTTGGCCAGCTGTTGGCCACAGAAAAGCAGATTAGGAAAGGAGGAATTTCCATCGACTTTGGGAGGCAAGCAAGGCAGGAGCTCCAGGCCAAATCAAAGATGCATGTTTGGCTGAGATGGCCCAAATCCACCTTCCCCTATAACTCTGAGGCCTGTACCCTTCACAGATGGGGTTTGCACCAACTTCCTGCTCTTTAGGGGGTAGATAGATGCCCTGGCAGTTTGGGAGACTCAGAATGCACCTTTCCAGAGGGGCTTTGCCACTCTCTTTGATCATATCTGGCCTCATCAAAGGGTCAGTAGTTACCAAATCAGAACAAAGAAAACCATTTTGTAGTACAGCTGTTCCTTTCACTGTAGTATAATTTAGGGGCAGTTTTTCCCACCTCTGCAGTTATACCAGTGAGGACAAAAATTCCTCTGGCCAAGGCAAGAAACACTGGCCCTTACCTTGGAAGCATCCTCATGGTTTCTCTCTTCTTTAGATTCTGTGTTTCCCATGTCCGTTACAATCTGGATGGATGATGATCGTCCATCTATTGAAACTTGGCTCTCCTGAGCATCATACCTGGGAGAAAGCCAAGGGTCCTCTGCAACAGAATCTGGAGGAAAGAAAGCTCTATCTGAGGTGTCATCTATTTCCTTAGAGTCAGTGACATCAGGCCCACTCAGCACTGCTGCTCTTTCCAGATGCCTTTCCTTTTGTGCCCTTTTCGTTTTGGCTCCTGGTTTTCTTCCTTTGGCAATTAAGTCTGATTTCTTTTCAGCCTTTGATTCCTTTGACTTTCCTGGGGGAGAATAATCAGGGACAGAGTTATAGCTAAGTCATTGTGACCTCTGTGCATTCTTTTCAGTAGCTTTGCAACTTTAGTGTGCAATGGAATCACGTGAGATGCAGATTGCGGAGCCCCACTCCTAGAGTCTGATTTGGTAGGAAGCGGCATTTTAATGATCACTCTGTGTTTTAAGAAAAGTGGTCCCCAGACCACCCTTTGAAAAACTGCCTTATTCTATTTGGATCAACTGTACTTCAGCAATCTGACAGCTGAAAAAGTCTGGTTCCACCCTGACCTGTGGTGGGCGTGGGACTCTCTGGAGGGAAGACCTGTAGACAGCTGGAAAGTCCTGCTTCCAGAGTCTGGCGTGAGGCTGCAACTTTGTAACCTTGCAAAGTTTAGCCTTCCATCATCTTAGGACTCTTCCTCGATTCGTCTCTGGGGGCCACAAGTATTTCCTTTTCCCAGGCCTGCCAGGGCTATCCAAGTAATAGGCTACAATGGCATACACTCAGCAAGACTTGACAAAACAAACCTTGAAAATCAATCTGGCTCGGGAGACTACTTAACGTCATCCTTTCTGATAGCTTTCGATTTGTTGGGAGGGTCTTCTGAATCATGTGGCCAGGAAAGAATGGGTATAGGTTTTAGGCTAAAGAAAGTCTTGAGGAGCATAGGGATCTGAATTCCTTGTGAGGGGCAGCATAGGCAGCCAAGAAGAAAAACGGTAGCTGGGGTAATCATTCAGAACTGGTCGCATCCTCCCCTTCCCATATGTTCAGACCTCCCAATTCTCAGGTTATGATGTAGTGACTAGCTCATAGGGGTGATAGCCTGTGTTTGGAATCAAATGACAGGGTTAGACCCTGGGTCCACCACTTTACTGTTTGATCTTATGTATGCAAGTTACCCAGCCTCTCTCAGCTTCAACTACTATATGGTATAATAATAGCTCTTACTTTCTGAAGATGTTGTGGGGATTTCATGATATAATATATGCACAGCTTCTAATACAGTGGCTGTTCAGTAGATAGGTGCTAATGTTATTATTGTCATTTTCTCTCTTGGTGATCATAGGTTTCTAGGCACTCCAGTTTCCTGTATCCCTGTCTCCTAAGATACTGACATGAAGTAAGGCTGCGATACCATCTTAGCTGCGGTGGTCGAGGAGACTCAAAACAGAGTTTGTCCCATAGGATCCATGCTGATTCTTGGTGACACCTCCCAGCCCCCATTAGGTGTCTTCTTCTGGGTCATTTCTTTTGGGCACACTCGCTTACCAACAGCAGCCTTTGCTTCCACGTGGACCTTTCCTTCTCTCTCCCCTTCGGGCACCTTAGGTTTGTCGGTCTTGGTTCTTTTCTTTCTCTTGGCTTTGTCAGTCAACTCCATCTCCTCCTAAAGGTGAACAATTAAGGAAAGGGATCATGATACAAATAGGAAATGAGAAAAAAAAAGAACCCATCAAAGGAAGATTATTATGATTAAGACAGAATGGCTTAGAATGGAACTCGTGTGGGTTCCAGATGAAGCAGAAGAGCAAATCTTAGAAAGTGTGGAGCTTGTGGGAAGAGCAGAAGGTTCTGCTTTTGATTTTAAATTGCTAGGTATAATTTCATAGGAGAAAAGAGGAATAGAATACATTTTGAGATCTGCCCCTTTTTTGATGCTAAATTATGGTCTACAGAGCTGGATCAAAGTGAAGCAGTTTTCGCCTTTGATAGATTGCTGTTGCCACAATTCATGGTTAAGTAATTTAAATGAAAGCCAGCTTTATTCACTGTTGCATCATTTGCTAACTTTCAGGAAACCTTAAGCAGATGACCGCAGCCATATCAGTGCTGTGGGCTGGGACAACCAGGAGGTTCCTTCTAAGAGAGGATGGCAGAGCAGGGCCACAGCTACCCACTAAGTCCCTGGCACAAAACTCCTAAAACCCTTGTACTTTCTGGAGCATAAAGATGAAGGGAATATCTTTTCTTAGTCATAACAAGCTCCTTTCAACCACACCTGGGGTTATGTTAATGAGGTCACTTTTGGAAAGCCCCTAAGGAGGACGCTGGTTGTCAGGGGAACCAATCAGGTGATCAGAGGTTTGGACCCATCAGTCCCATACCTCTGATCTCAGAGGACAACGGGAGAGGGGCTGGAGGTTGAGTTAACTGTCATTTGTCAATGATTTAATCAATCATGCTTATGTAATGAAGTCTCCATAAAAACCCAAATCAGGGTGGCCGGTTAGCTCAGTTGGTTAAGAGTGTGGTGCTGATAACACCAAGGTTGCCAGTTCAATCCCCGCATGGGCCACTGTGAGCTGCGCCTTCCTTAAACCAAACCAGATAACCCCCAAACCAAAGGAGTTCAGATAGCTTCTGGGTTGGTGAACACGTCCACATGCTGGGAGGGTGGCACACTCCAGACTCCACGGGGACAGAAACTCCTGTGGTTGGGACCTTTCTGGACTTTGCCCTATGCATTTCTTCATCTGGCTCTTCATGTGTATCCTTTATCATAAACTTTGTGATAAATCAGTAATAAGTAGTAAGTGTTTCCTTGAGTTTTGTGAGCCATTCCAGCAAATTATCGAACCTGAGGAGTGGTTGGTGGGAATCCTCTATTTGAAGCCTGTTGGTCAGAAGTGCAGGTGACAACGCAAGACTTGCAATTGGCATCTGAAGTGGGGTCAGTCTGTGTAGTTGTGCCCCTAACCTGTGGGATGTGTGCTAACTCTGAATACCTAGTGTCACAACTGAATTATAGGACACCCAGTTGGTGTCCAGAGAGTTGGTTGTTGTGGGAAAAACCTCCACACATTTGGTGCCAGACATGGTATAAGTGTAGAAGTGAAGTTTCCTTTTTAAACAGCTTTGTAGGAATTAGAAACGGGGACCCCGACTTTCAGAAGGATGCAGCCCAATGCTGGGGTGCAAGGCAATCCACACACCTGTACGTGGTAGCCCTGATGGGAGCACAGTCCAGGTGGGGCCTTTTGACCAAGCTCCCAGGTTTTTGCACTCACATGACTGATGTTGGCTGGTGTCTGCTGGGTGGACAGTCTTGGCTCAGTCTTCCCTTCTCTTTCTTTTGGAAGAAGAGATGTGTCTACAGGGCCCAACCTCTCTGGGGACTCAGGCCCATGTCCTGGGAGTCCGCTGTGCAGATGGTATACATCATAGTCTTTGCCCCTTTGAAAAAAGCAAACCAACAGGACCAAACTACAGAGAAAACTCTGGTGGACAAGGAAGAGGGAACGTGACTATTGACTGAGCACTTGTTCTCTGTCAGGCACTGTGCTGGGCATTTTACACATTGGCTCAACCCCCTTTTTCTGAATAAGGGAGATTAGAAAGTTTGGTCTTCACTTTTGTGGTTGTCTCAGGCTGAATCCTACAACTTGGGGGGCAAGAAAAAGTTTGGGATCACAGTTTTATGCCTTTAATTGAATGACATAGGATTATCTAACTGAAATTTCTTCTATTAAATGCTTAGCTGAAAAATAAAGTGACCTTTACGAAAGATTGTCTAAGAAGATGCAACTATGCCTCCATTCCTTTATGCCCTGTGATTTCTATTCTTGATCGAATTCAGCCACCAAAAGCCCATGTGCTATGTTAGTTTGATCCCTTGTAGAATTGCTGTGTGCCTTGAGGATAACTGCCTTATTTTCCCTGGGTAAAAATGTCACCAAGAAACAGCCATGTAGATTTCAGTAACAGCGGCAGCTACAGCTAGTATGCCCGGCCTGGGCACTTTATTTTTTTAGCTACATCAGTATTATACTTACTGTGGGGTGCTAGCATAGGGCTTACTATAGAAACTTGAGAAATATTTGTTGAATGAGGTAAATGGAATTTCCTGTAAATATATGAGTCTTTAAATCATTCAATGTCACTCTATAAAAACCCCAGAAGAAGTATCCTTTAGAATTTAGTGCTAGGAAAACATGTATTTCCCCTGAGGAACAGGTATGCTGCAAATGAGAACCGCAAACCTGATCGCGTTGCTTTTAATTGTTGCTTTCACATTCAAAAATCTCTGCATCAAGTCTGAAAGGCTGAACGTTTATCACAATGTCTATAATGACTTTTGTGGAGTGTTGATGTTCTTTTTTTTCTCCTGATTTTTTTTTTTTTAAAGTTCGTTTTGATTCTCTCTCTCTCTGTGACAGGATTGTTGTGTTTTAAATCTATTGTGGAAAAAGATAAGGTATAAAAGATAAAAAATGGAATTCTTTAGATAGCTGCCTCACCATCCAAGTGCCCTTTTCCCTTTGTTACTAGGGAATACAAAGCCTTTTTGACCCAGGAGGGAATCCCTATGCCACAAAACAGGTGAGGGCAGATTCTCAAGTCACTGAGGCTGATGGGAGGTCACAGTAGGCTATAGTTCCAGATAGAGGTGGAGACAGAAGTAGCACTTAATGCATGTTAGCAATTAGTATTAGTATTATTAGTGTTATTTATTTTACCCAGAGCTGAGTAAATGCTGAGAGGAGAAACCAAGGTTGAATTGAGAGACCTCAGCTTTCTAGGCATGTCTGTAGATCTCAGACAAATGGACAAATGGAGAAAGCTGCTTCCACACCGTTGGAGTTAAACTTCACTCTCCCAAACAATAAGTAGGAAACACATCACCAGATAATCCTCCCTAAGAATCTTTGTCTCTTAGATAGCAGTTTAATGCTGGCTGTCACAGTATGCTGTCAGCTGAGACTCTTCAGACAAAAACAGAAAGAAAATGAGCTAAAAACAAAGAAACTAAATAGAAGCAGAGAAGTCCATGTCATTAAAACTTTGAACACATACGTGTTTTGGACAGTGTCTGCCTCAGGTGTCGTGATGTGCTCAGCCAGGGAAGCACCGAGAGGGCCCAGGGCCACAGTGCTTGGCTCTGAGTCTGTGAAAACAGAGAACATCCTTAGTCAGCAGAGGATAACAGTCAATGATCCCAGATGTGGGGAAATGTCCACCTGGTGAGTAGTCAACAGCATACAAATTAGAAGAGTGAGGTATGTTATACCTAGGAAATTAGCAAATACTGCTAATGTGGTCTGGTCTTTTATCAGGAATCCCACTCCTGGGTATTTATCGTAAGGAGATAATTCCAAACAAGAAATAGCTTCTTGTGCCAACTTACTTATTACAACATTATTACTAATAATGAAAAATTAAAAACAGCCCAATAATGAGAGATTAGGGAAGTAATTTATGATGTATTCATTTGACATTTAAAATTATGGTTAAAGATAAATAAAGCAATATGGAAAATATGATATAATGATAAGTAAAAATGTAAACTATGGAATCATGTTAGAACTCTATAAAATATGTATCTATATGAATAAGGGCTGGAGGATAAAATAGAAAAAAGAAACAATATGTTAGATTGGGGGGGGTTATGTCTTTTCTTAAAACACCAGGATGGTTATAACATTGAAAAGAAAATTGATTTAAGAAAACAAACATTATCCTATGTGAAGGCTTATGCCAAAGTTGTGGTACAGTTGGCACTCTTCATTGGGGACTCTGAAGACCATACTGGGTAGCTCTTTTAGAATGAGAAGAGTCTCCAGACTAAGACTTCCTGTGGAACTAGGCTACATTGTATTGTAGTTAAACAATTTTTTTATTATGGAAGATAATTTCATTGCAGAAAATTTGAAAAACGTACCTAGTAAATCTTAAAAGTTCTCCTCACAAGACAAAAAATTGTTAACTATGTGAAGTGATGTACGTTAACTAAACTTACTGTGGTAATCACTTTGCAGTTCGTATATATATCAAATCATTATGTTGTACACAATAAACAAATACAATGTTATATGTCAATTATATCTTAATAAAACTGGAAAAAACCCAAATCATAGCAATATTTAATGTTTCAATGAAAGAAAATTGATGGCTGAATAATTTTAATCCTACCAATAATTATGCAAAATTAAAATCTAAGAAAAAGTGAAGTTGATTAAAAAGTGAAGTTGAAAAAATAAATTGTAATATTTAACACTTAAAGAAAGTACCTAATTGTACAATTTAGGTTCCATTTATGTAGGTCAATCATTTCTTAATAAAGCTGCGAAAAACGTAACAAAATATATATTAATATACATAAAGTGCCTAAAACAGTGCTGGCACTTGGTAGAAACATACAAGAACCAAAAAAATCCCTCATCCATGATCATCTACCCTCATACAACTACTGCAAATATTTACTTTCATGCATATATAAGAATTACACACTTATATTTTAATAGAATTGATAAAATACTGTATAATTTTAATTTATTTTTATATTATTAGAATTTCCTCTATCATTCAATATTCTTAAAAACAATTTTAATAGCAGCATAGCATTTCATCATATGGATGTACCATAACTGACTAAAAACAAACATGTAACTTAAAATTTAGATTGTTTCAAATTTTTTATAACTATAAAGAACTTTGCATAGCATATCCTTGAAAGGAATGTTTTCGACTATTAAAAGGCTTACTCTTTGTCCACATATATGATTATTAAAGGATGTATAGTTTTTAAGGCACAATGTCTACTGCCAAATTGTTCCCTAGAAAATTTATACCAATTTACATTCCAAGGAATGGTCATTCATTCCTTCATGTATCACATGTTTGTTCAATACTTACTAAATTCAGTCATTGTGTTAGGCAATGGGAATACAGTGGTGAGGAGGGTGGACACACATCCTGGTCTTAGGGAGCTTACTAACTTCTAGTGAGGAAATGGGATGTTAACACCAAACAAAACAAAACGAAAACTTAAAAACCTTGAAAGGAAGATGCTAATAATATTCAATCCCTGTTTTTCTCATTTTCTTTGAGCAGTATATTCTTGACTGGATCAATTTAATTCTCTTCAATTTTATTTGAAGGTATTATAATTTCAAAGAAAGATTTGAAAAGAAAAAGTTCATTTGTCATCTTACCAGGATTATTCCTTTAATAATACAGTTAATCTATGTTTCAGGGTTCAGTTGTCCCCATGACCACCTCCCCCACCCACCCCCATCCCCACCTCAGAGCCTCTTTGTAACTTGGGCTCCCTTCTGCCATTCCCAAATATTAAGGGTGGCATCCACTGTCGCTACACATCAATTTCCAGACTTTGGAGTGGGAACAAAACTTAATGCTCAAGGTGGTTGAGGAAACTGGGAAGGTTGATTGGGATGGTATCTAGGAGTGTATTTTGTCTTGGATAATATTTAATATTAACAGAGTGGGAGTTGATTAAAGTATTTTCATGATGAGGGGAATTCTGTGAGGGTTTCGTTCTTTAATATGGTTGGCTCAGAAAAAGCTCTCATTGGCCATTTCACTGCTCTTTACAGCTATTTTGAACTTTGGGATAAGGCATGATAGGACCAGCAGAGGGCGCATTTGTATTGACCAAAAGCTGAGTTTCTACATTGATGTAGTTTCACCATTTTGATTAGAATTCAGTCAGTTCTAGGATAAGGACCATAGAAGGGTGATTTTTTTTTCCTCTAGTAAAATAACATGATATTTAGGAAGTGTTGAAATAAGCTGAAGCAGTACTTCAAATGTTAACTTACAACTTTTAACTGCTTTAAAAAAATCTGTAAAATATTTTAAGAATTCAGAATATAGAGAAAATATTTCATAATGATTACGCATGTACTTAGCACCTACCTATGTGAAATCTTAACATTTTCCCATATTTGATTCATATTTTTCTAAAGGAAAAAACATCAGAAATAGACTTCACTATATCACCTATGATCCCATTTCCCCTCACTCTTTTCCCAGAGGTAACCATTCTCTTAAGTTGGTATTTACTAATTGACAGGGTTCAGAACATGGTATCCTAAAATATGGCGTCTTGGAATATTGAATATTTTAAGCTGAAGGAATCTGAGAAACTGCATGTGCGGGAAGGACCCTCTGACCTTCCCTTTCTTCCCCGAAGCAGGTCATTAGACCCTCATGTGAGAGGTGCCCTGCCCCCATACCTGGATGAAACGTGCATCCTTATCTCTGAAGACAGAGGACCTCCAAGAGGGATCCTAACTGGCCTTGCTAAGTCTCCCTCAGTTTATTACTCTTAGCTCATATCCTTTTGTCCTATCACATTTCCCCATGATTTTCCATTCTTTATCAAACCTAGTATAAAATTGCTCAGGCTTAACCATTTCTTTAGGTCTTTATTTTCTTATAAACGCTCCTATGTCATGTAAAACTTATATTAAATAAATTTGTATTCTTTTCTCCTGTCAATCTGTCTTTGGTCAGTTTAATTTTCAAGTGAAGCCAGGAGCCCTAAGAGTGTTGAGGAAAAGTTTTTCCTCCCCTACACAATCCTCATGCGTATTTTTATCTTTACCACATAAAAATGTACCTATAAACAACATATAATCTTATTTTACATACTAAAACTTTGTATCAATAGTATTGTTTAGGGCTGGCCCGGTGGCTCAGGTGGTTGGAGCTCCATGCTCCTAACTCCGAAGGCTGCCGGTTCGATTCCTACATGGGCGAGTGGGCTCTCAACCACAAGGTTGCCGGTTCAACTCCTCCAAATCCCGCAAGGGATGGTGGGCTCGGCCCCCTGCAACTAAGATTGAACACGGCACCTTGAGCTGAGCTGCCTCCCAGATGGCTCAGTTGGTTGGAGTGCATCCTCTCAACCAAAAGGTTGCTGGTTCGACTCCCACAAGGGATGGTGGGCTGCGCCCCCTACAACTAGCAATGGCAACTGGACCTGGAGCTGAGCTGTGTCCTCCACAACTAAGATTGAAAGGACAACAACTTGACTTGGAAAAAAAAGTCCTGGAAGTCCACACTGTACCCCAATAAAGTCCTGTTCCCCTTCCCCAATAAAATCTTTAAAAAAAAAGTATTGTTTATATAACTTTTGCAACTTGCTTTATTTTGCCTCACACTTTGAGATTCAACTGTGAGAATACATGTCATTTCCATTCATTTATTTTAAGCAGCTGTACATGTAAGTATACCATAATTTACTTGTCCCTTTTGCTGTTGATGGCCATTTTGTCTATTTCCAATTTTTTTTTTTTAAATGTAACAATGCCAGAACCACCCTGACAGGCCTCCGGGTACCAACACAGGTCTTCATTCCAGAGCCTTTCTGCACAGGAACGCTGGACCTAACTCTGGAAGCACTGAGACGGTTATGAGTCTTTTTTTTTTTTTTTTTTTTTTTTTTTTAATTTCAGGTGCACAAGACAAAGTAATACTTAGACGTTTATCTTTTATATCCCTCACACTGTGTGAACCCCCCCCGCCCCCCATCAGAGGGATGTCACTATCCCTCTGACATCGCACAGAACCATTACATTTCCACTGTCTCTATTTCTTTTTTTTAATATAAATTTTATTGGGGAATATTGGGGAACAGTGTGCTTCTCCAGGGCCCATCAGCTCCAAGTCATTGTCCTTCAATCCAGCTGTGGAGGGTGCAGCCCAGCTCCAAGTCTAGTCGCCGTTTTCAATCCCTAGTTGCAGGGGACTAGTTGCAGCCCATCATCCCATGCGGGACTTGAGCCGGTCACCCTGTTGTTGAGAGCTCACGCTCTAACCAACTGAGCCATCCGGCCGCCCTATTTCCAATTTTTTATGACTACAAACAATGCTGCAATGAACTTTTTTGTTTGTTTGTTTAAGGAGGGCACAGCTCACAGTGGCCCATGTGGGGATCAAACCAGCAACCTTGGTGTTATTAGCTTCCTGCTCTAACCAACGGAGCTAACTGGCCACCTGCAGTGAACCTTCTTTAGTGAAAAACTGATTGAATATTCAGTTATATTAAAGAAGAGTTCTAATTCTTAGGTGCAATAATGATACCACTACGGTTATGTCAAAAGAGTCTTTTCTTGTCTTTTAGGGACACATACTTTAGTATATCTGGGCAAAATGATATGAGCCTGGAATTTGTTTCAAAATAATATGGAAAGGAGGAAGGAGTTGGAAATGTACAGCATTGACTAGATGATGGGGACATGGGATTCATTGTGCTGTTCTGTCCACCTTTGTGTATGTTTGGGCTTTTCCATAACAATTATTTTGAAATTGCATTATAAATTGTGCTTTATGTTTTGAAACACTATTTTTTCCCACAGTTGATTTTTATGCATTGATTTATGTTTAGTAATCTTGCTGATTTTTTGGGTCTTTAATAGTTTGTCTTTTAATAGCGTATCTGTGGAGGCGCTAAGGTATTCCATGCAAGTAATACTACTGTCTGGGAATAATGACAGTATTATTTCCTCTTTTCTATTCTTTTACTTTTCCTTTCTTTTGTTTTCTCTACTGTGCTGGTACAATGTTGACATAGAAGCAATGATACAGGGCGTCCGTCCGTCCGTATCCTAGTCCTGTCTCTACAGAGAATGCTTCTACAGTTCTACCATTGAAGTGTGATGTTTACTGCAGGTTTTTGGTAGACACTTTGTATCAAAATCAGGAAGTCCTCTTCTAGTCCTAGTTCACTCATTTTAAATCATGAATGGGTGAATTGTATAAATTTATTTTTCCTTTTGCATCTGTTGAGATGACCCTAAGGGTTTTCCCCCTTTAATCTCTCGATGTGAATTACATAAACAGATTTTCAAATGTTAGACCATCTTTGAATTCCTGGCATAAACTGAATTTAGTCATGGTACGTGTATATATATACATCATATATAAGTGATATATATCCTAAATATAAGCTTAAGGATTCGATTGGCTAATATTTTATTAGGAGTTTTACCTCTTTGATCATAAGTGAGATTGGTCTATAAATTTCCTTTCTTATGTTGTTCTTGTCTCTGGTTTCAACTGCTTTTTGGTTTTGCGGAATTTGGGTCTAAAGTTAGAAATGAGCTTTACTTACTGGAAGGTGAAGAGAAATTTCAGGATCAAGGGGCAATAGCTGTGTTCTGGGGTTCTGGGGGCTCCCCTGGGGCTTCCATCCTGGGCTGAGTGGAGTGAACCAGAAACATTCTTAAGGTAAGGACACACAACTTCCCACTATGGAGGAGAACTTTGAATTACTTTCCAGAAGGAAAAAGAAGCAGTAATTGAGTGTGTAGGTTACCCAGGCTGCTAAGAATTAGCAGACTATTCTGAACTCGGTACTGGGGCTCCAGACAGCAGAGCCTGGCCGTGCACAATGACAGGGAGCAATTCAAGTGGAGCCGACACCATGAGGCGGCTCTTGGCAGTGGTACCACCTTCCAGGGTGTAGATTCTGGGGCAGTGGCGTTGCCTCCACTACTGGGCACACACTTTTGGTCTCCCTGTTTTCCCTTTAAGAGAAACTTTTGCAACACTTTCTACTCCTCCCTTCTTTGCATAGGATGGGCAGTCTTTATACTTGTTTTTTTCTGGAGCTGTTTACTCTTGGAGCCAGGAACTGGCCCTGAGGAAAGGCCTTGAAAGCTAAACCAAATTGAACTAAACTAAACAAAACACCCACAAACACAATGAGTAGAGACTTGGGTTAGCTTGGTTTTAATAATTGACTGCAATTTTCGTAATTGTCTTGACTTCTAGACCTCGGGTTCCTTTATCTATAATATAATTTCTAGAGATTCTAAATAAACTCCCAGACTCATGCTGGCTTTAAAAAAATGGTGCCTTAATTTTGTGATGTTTCCTCGACTTTGTACCTATTTCCTAATCAAAAACACATCAGAAACACAATTGTGCCTCTTTACAACTCTTGAAGAGCCAAGGGCTTGGAGTCATAGAAACCTAGGTTCTTATATCAGCTTCTCCACTTACTGGCTGTGTTACTCTGGGCAGTTTACCTAACCTCTCTGATCCTCATTTTCCTTATCTGTGGAACAGGGATAATGCACTTTACCTCATAAGGTTGTGGTGAGGATAAAATGAGATAAACTAATACATAAACTTTCAGAGAATACAGAGATTGGTAACACTGCTTTGTTCAGATTGGGTCTGCTGCCCACACTTGGACTTAAGCAAGAGAAGGACTTACACAGAGGACTCACTCAGTCCCCCTAGAGCAAGCCCTCCCCCATTAAGACTCATTTAGAAAGTAAAGAAATCATCACTTTATCAACTTAGAACTAGTCCCTCTTGACAAAGTGCAAGTTATGGCTACTAAAATTAAAGTTTTTAAGAAATAGACCAATAACTAACCTTTAGTGAGAACTTACTCTGTGCCAGGCACTCTTATAAGCACGTTCCATGTATAACTCCTTTATGTCACAACCACCTCATGAAATAAGTGCTATAAGTATCCCCGTTTTACAGATGATGAAAAAAGATGCCCAGAGAAGTTCACTAACTTACTCAAGGCCGCACAGTTAGCAAGTGGTGGAGCCAGGATTTGAACCCAGAGAATCAGACTTGATAATCAGCACTCTGGATCACTGTGATGCTGCCTAAAGAGTGCCCTCCGATTCCCCCACCTCCATTATTTTTAAAAGATTTGAAATCCTTTTTAAACATTAGCATTTATCATTCAGGACAGGCAAATGCCTTCTTTAATTTTCTGCAGTGACACTTCACTGCATTAAAGGCTGTGTGCATAACCTTTATGGAACTCAGCTGGAGCCTGTCCCTCTGTCATGAGACAGGAAATCTGTTTTGACTGACTTGGTTATTGCTTAGCTTTGGCCATGTTCTGCACTGCCTAAAACCTCCACTGCACTTGGCCGAGGTCTTGGAGCCTCATCAGTGCTCAGGTTCTGCATATGTAATTTATGATATGGAAGATCTGAAGGCTGGAGCGCATTTCCCTGGCTATTGTCACTCATTGAAAAAGGAGGCGGCAGGAGACTTACGTCCGCCGAAACCCTGCTTCAAAGCTTGACCAAACCCAGGGATTGGGCTACCATCACATTTTATTTTCTGATGTCTGGAAGTAGTGAAACCTTTTAAAATGAGTATAAAAATCAATTATTTTTTGTTCAGAATGTCAACTGAAAGAACCGGTAAAAGATGTAAACAGAAAACTATCAAGTTGAGGGTGAAATCCCAAACCCATGACTTTGTCCATTGAGCTCCAGTGAGCTCACCCCTGGGGGGTCCAGGTGCCACAGGGAGCGTCGTCGTGTCATTTCAGATTGGTAGTCATTGTGATATCCAACTCGAGATTAGTATCCATTAAAGGACGACTGTACATGAATTACTTCATTTACTCCTCATGCGACCTTATGAGGGGAATACTGTTCTGGGCCTCAGTTGACCACCCTGAAGCAGAAAGGTCAAGGTGGAGGTAGTCCAACTCCGGAGCCCATGCTCTCCGCGCAGCTGCTCAGATTGCTGCTGCTAGCCTAAACAGAGCATTTTACGTGAATTAGAGAAAGACGCCCCAGTGGAAGGGTCAAGTGGGAAAAGGAGCCCCTGGTGGGAGGACGCACCCGGTGCTGGGTACATGGCTTAAGGAGGAGAGCACTGGTTGGACTTCAGCTCCCACTTGCCCCCTCTGCTGGACGCCTTGGTAAGCAACTACAAGAACGGTTCTGTCTGGAACTCCATCCATTCCTTGAGAACACAAGTCTCTCACACATCTGTTTCCACTCCTGCAAGAAGCAAGGAGCAGCAAGAACAGCTCTGCTTCCCGGGCCTAGCCAACTGCTGCATCACACAGCACACCCAGGTACCACCAGGGAAGGGCTTGGAGTCTAGTTCAGGGTCTGGAAATATGAACTATGCCAAAAAGCCCAGGTCTGGGTCCAATATTTCCTAGAATCATCATCATTATCAAATGGAGCATCATTTTTGGAGGAAGCCACACTCAAGCAGCTCTGGTCACCCAGAATTGTGGCTGATAGGGGTTGGGTCTCTAAAGACATTGGTACCCCCTCTGTTGGAATATTATCCCTTTAGGCAGGAAACCTGAGCTCCCTCACCTGCATATCTAAGCCCATGTGAAAGCAGGAGGAGCAGAGCGGTGGAGGGGCCTGTGGGCCCTTTTTGTACTGCCCCCAAAGTGCCCACTCTCTTCCATCAATCTGCAGCCACTGGCAGGAGAGAAATCTTCCAATAAGTCCAAGGACATAAAAGCATGCTATTAGCAGTTGGCTTGTGATGCACTAAGAACACATTAGAGCTTGAACTCAGCACTTTGGTCTGTATTCTAACTTCCAACCCATGCCTGAGAGGAAATGGAAAGGTCATCCTCCATTAACATCTTTGAACAGGGCAAACTTCAGCCGACAATTATCATGACAACATTACAAACCCCAGCCCAGCTGTGTCTACCTTGGGTGTCTCGATGATTTTCTCTGAGGGATCCTCCTGGTTTTTCCTGATAGTCCAGTTCATCTCCACTTTCCTATGAGGTTAACACACAACAAAAGATACATAAGACAAAATAAATGCAAACACTACTTCTGTAGTCCATGCCCTTTGGTAAAAGGAAATCCAGTTTTCTTAGTTGTTTCTTCTTCTTCGTCAACTTAATTTTAATTTAAGTGTCCAAGAAGTCTGCTACCAGCATGAACAGCCCTGAAGAGCCAGGCTGGCTTAGCCACAGCCCTGAGCACTGTTAGGTTCAGTGGGAAGCTTGTCCCATTCGTCTGTGCAGGGCTCAGTGCCTGGCACACATAGGTGTTCACTGGGGGGTGGGGAGAAGAATGTCACCGGCAAAGGCCAACTGGCAGAAGGAAGTAGCGCTCCTCCAGGACTTGAGGCATAACCAGTAAGATGAGGGCAGAGACCAAGACAAGTGGAAGGGAGGAAGGACTCAGACCGCCAAGGCTTTGAAGGTAGGTAAGGTCTTGGGTCTTTGCCTTGAGAACACATGGAAGGTTTAAAGTAGGAGAGCTGAGGGTTTCAAGTAGGGGAGCGAAAGGGTCAAAGTGGCCTTTTGTGGGGTTTCAAGGATTATTATGGATTGGGGTTCTTAGCACATTTAATTCCCTCTTCCTTCTTTCTCTAAGTCACATAAACTGCTTGCAATCCCACCGTCCAGAAATCTCTATAACAGTGGTTCTCAACTCTGGCTGCACATTAGAATTATTCACGGAGCTTTAAAAAATATGATTCCCAGGAACTAACCCCAAACATTAAAATCAGACTTTCTGGAGCTCGGGCATTTTTAAGGCTTCTTAGGTGATTCCACTATGCAGCCAGGATTGAGAATCAACGAATATTCTCTAAAGCATCGGAAGAGCAGCTCTTTAGTAGCCAGTGACGTGGCAGGTAGGATGAGTGACCCAAGTACAGCCCTGTGTGTCTGATGTGGCCAGCTCTTGGCCTTTGTCACCTGGATTTCTGCTTAATTCACAGCCTCATGTCAGCTAGAGAGAAGGAATCTGATGTGGAGAGCCCTGGAAGTCTCTCCTGGAAGTCTCTTTAGTGACAATCAGTTTTCCACTTTATTATCAAATACTTAAGCTGCTTTGGGAAGAGACAATTAATTATCTGCTAATTTGTTTGACATTCTCTTCTCACTCAATGGCTTTTTACCCTGTCTGTTTCTCACTTGTTAGCTTAGTGTTTGTAGCTGATGAGCTATTCTGACATAAAAAAGCTAGGGCAGTTAAGTAATTTTCTTTCTTTTGCATTTCTCATTTTGGAGACAAAGCAGATTTGGCCTGATGCAGTAAGGTTTTAAAAAAAATATTGCAGGATAAACCTGTCTCAGTCATAGTAAACTGCTAGGTTAGAAGACTAGAAAAGAGATACATTTTAAAAAATTCCTGTTTATAAATTCTTATAATCTAACAAGAAATTGGATTAAAAGGGAGAAATAAGATTCCTCCTTTGGAAGAATTTTGAAGCCAAGATGGGTAAAACTTCAAGCTTAACAACATGTAGCTATGAGCCTTCAAGGGCAAGAAATATTCTCATTTCACATATGGGAGATGGAGAGAGAGAGTCAGTGATTTGGAAAGAATCTTCTGGTGAGTCGCTGTTAGAAAAACAGTCTTAATTTAAAATTTTGTCTATTTCTTTGAAAAGTGTCAAAAAAAGCAATCATTTTTACATACATGAACACACATGTGAAATGACTTAAGGTCATTCATTGCAAAAGATTAGAAACAACTTAAATGTCCCATCGATTATGGACTCATCAAATAAATTACAGTAATTCATCCAATGGAATACTATGCAACTGTTAAAAGTATCTCTTCATGAATTAACGTAGAAAAAACTCCAAGATGTATTAAGTAAAAAAAGTAGGACTGTGAACATGTGTGTAATATGTTAAAATGTGTATAAAGTATCTACCTATCTGTGTATTTATCTATCTGTATTGCTTTATATATGCAGACTACAACACAGGAAGGATAAACAGGAAACTAGCAACAGTTGTGTCCAAGGGCAGGGAACTGAGCAGCCGGAAGACATACCCTTTTATACAAACACATTTTAAATCTCTGAGTATATTTTGGATTTAAAATTTGAATTAAAAAAATAACTAAATAAAATGCTATGTCACTTTTAATATGAGTTACAAATGCAATGACTAACTGGAGTGATTTAAACATAGGTAATAATACTTGACAAGTGAGCAAAAACAACTGAAGGACTGAAAATTCAAATCCCAGCTCTGTTCTGGCCAAGTCATTTGCTCTTCATCTGCTCGGTCAGCTCATGAACATTTATTGAGTGTCTGTTGTGTGACAGGCACTGTGCTAGGTGCTGGGGGCTGAAAGATCAATTTGTAAGAAGCTCCCTGACTTGCGGGGAACCGACAAATCTCAATGGTTGCAATGCAGTGTGATAAATGTTGTGACAGGTTATGACAGGTTTTTGCAGGACCTCCTGGGAGGTGAAGCTAAATTAGGCCAGGGAAGGCTTGTTTACCAGTGGACATGGTGCTAAGTGTTGCAGAGAAGGGAAAGTAGGGCAGTTCCTGGCAGAGGAAGCAGCATGGGCTGGGTAGGGGGTAGTTTGGGGTGGCTGCAGTGTGTGGACAGTGTGAATTAGACATGGGCCAGATCTTGCATGTTGCAGTTTGGAATTTAAAACAAAAAAATGCATTTGTTATATTTTTCTATTTATAAAAGAAATACATCTTTGATGCTGGGATTTAACTAGCAGGGATCAGGGAAGGCCAGTGGGGACACGGTAAGGAATCGCAAGCGAACCAGGGATATGACTAAGCTGTATTTAGAAAGAGAACTGGCAGCAGTGTGGTGTTGTAGGATTGGGGAAGGGTGTAGGTAGGCGGGGATAGAAACAAACACTGTGTAAACACAAACTGCAGCTCTGAAACCAGAGAGACAATTGGGGTGCAGGTCCTGGAATCCCACTGCCTGCACTGAAGCTCTGACTCTTACACTTCCTGCCTTACAGATCATGCCAGTTACTTAACCTCTGAGCCTTAGTTTCTTCAACTGACAGGGGCTGGGCTAGGTGACCTTAAGTTCTCATCTGTCCTGGGAGACCCTTCCATCTGTCCTGCCCCCTACCTTCATGCACAGCACCCATTCTGAGCATGGTACTTCTAGGCCCACGGAAGGCTTTCGTAAGGATCTGTGGGGAGGAGAGAGGAGCATGGGGTGCAGGGCTAAGACATGGGGCTCCAGTCGGCTGCGAGCCAGCTCCATGACCTATCGTTGAACTTCAGCCTCTCCATTTGTGAAATGGGAGTGTTAATAAATATTGTACAGAGTACTTAAGGGCTGAAGTAGGAAAATACATTCAGAGATTCTATGTAACATACCACGTAACACATGCCTTTGCATGACTAATGTCAGTACCTTCTTAAAGATGGAAGAAAATCAGTATCTCATTTGAGAGTCTCACCTTCAAGGTAGTATAACTTTTCATGTGTATTAAAAAGAGCTCCTACTTTTTCTTTAATAAAGAAAAGTAATTTATGATAATCATAGAAGATATTTTGTGTTATTAAGATTAAAATATATTAAACCTCCATTCCTCTCCTAGGTTCTGAAACCAGAACAAAAATGTACAATTAAATTCTTCATAGGCACAAAATAGATAGACCTCGTCAGTATCAGGTATTATCAGGTATTGTGGGTTTTGTGGCTTTGAATCCCAGCTTCCTCTGCTGCCAGCCATGTCACAGATTGTCATCTCATCTCACCAATCCTCAGTTTCCTCCTCTGCACAGTGGCAATCTGCACACTTACCAAGAAGTGGGGTGGGTGGGTAGGGGGTTGGGGGGAAAATGAAATAAGGTTCAATATGTGAGGGGCCTGGCCCTTAGCAGGGATCAATCAGTATTTGTTCCTTTCTCCTTTATGAATTGAATCCTGTACAGATGTGCACATTCTTTGACAATTATTATTTCATATAATTCTTGCCCCACTGTTGACAGGTAGGTATGGAGGTCCCAGTATTATTATCTCCATTTTCCTAAAGAGAAAGTAGAGTCCCAGAAGTGTTACAAGGTCACTGAGAGTCAGGGAAGCTCCAGGGCTTCCCAATTCCTGGTCTGATATTTAATATCGATAATAGTGCACTATTAATTCTGGGCCTCTTTCTTTTGGAAATATTACAGACCCCATGCCCTGAATATTTTCCCTGGCAACATAACTATTCAAGTGTCCTGGAATCGTATCTTGAAACCAGCTTGTGATACCTCTATAGCTCTCCTGCCAGCGGCCAAGAAAGCATGTTTAAAGCATGCTGTATCTAGCATTAATTGGTATTATTGCTATTTTCTGCCCCACTACCTAACCTTGGTAATTGATTAAAGTCCTTGGGGGGAAAAAATCCCTATCCCAATTTATTCATCAATTGCCATTTTTCAAAACTAGATTTAAAAAAAACAGGGTTCAATTTTTATGTGAACCCAGATGTACTCTGGATCAATCATGTTTAAATCTAAGCCTGATACAGGTTATCTTATAAAATGGGCCAATAGTGTTGCCTTCAGTGTTATAAGACCTTCAGTGTTATAAGGAGGCTCTTAAATCTGAGGAGGATTCCACATGTAATAACCAAGAGATGGACGAGTCTCCCCCATAGCAACCTGGGCCTGCCTCGGCCACAACTTTGTGCTGAAAGTCTCTGTTTATCTTCCTTTTAGCTTATAGGCTCCTTGGGAGGCCAGGGATGATGGAGATGACTCATCTCTGCATTCCCTGACACACAGAGCATGCTCAATATATTAATATGTTGTCTGAAGGGAACCGAATGGTCATTGGGAGAGAAAGCTTTACTTTGGCTCAACAGAACGCAGTGGGACTGTAGGGTCAGAAAATCTTCCTGTAGCAGACTGGAAGAGTGCTCAGGGATGGAATTTTCTAGAAGGAGCTGTGTTGGCTGCTTAGCTAACCTGGTAGTCAGTGCTTTTGATTAGATAGGACTCAGTTGGGGTCTGCAGTGAAACTTTATAGAGGATGGTTGAAAACGGGCTCTGGAGCTGCGCTGCCTTACTTTGAGTCTTGTTCCTGTCATTTACCAACTATGACATTTGAGAAATTACTTAACCTCTCAATGCCGTAGTTTTCTCATCTGTAAAATGGGATTATGTTACTTATTTCTTAGATTCATTTTGTGAATTAAATGAGTTCTTGCATATAAAACTTACAATGGAGCCTGGCACAGAGTAAGTGCTCAGAAATATTGCCAGTTGCGATTATTTGCATCTCTTTCCATGCCCCTTTTCTGCCTTGATATTTTTATCTCCTACCCTTATTCCCTGAAATGTGCAATGCTTCCTACACGCGCCAGGCAAAAGTGATGGAAGTATCCGTGGATAGGCAAGAAATGCATGAATGAAATGTGTAGAATGAATTGGTTTCTATATAGCTCCAAGAGCTGAGGACAATCTGTGTGTTTTTCTCTGTTCGGACTCACTGTCCTTCTCTATACAACCCTAAGATTTATGTCTTTCCATAAAGCAATCCCTAAGAATCCAGGAGCTCCCATGTCAACAAAGAGAAGGTCTACCTAAGGAGAGCTGTTAACACTGAACAATCCCAAGAAAAGTTCTGGTCTTTTGGGCAAGGGACTGGTCTGGGCGTCAGAAAGCCTTCTGTGTGTTCTCTGAGTCCCCTGAGAAGTAGGCTGAATTACAATTTCTGTGAGTCTTGAAAAGGGTGGACTGGAAAGTGGGCCTTCGGGATAATAATGCCTTTCCCTCTATAATATGGTATATTATATGTGTATGGTGTATCTGTGTATGTGTATGGTATATGGTATATAATATAGTGTATAATAATTTGATGCCAAAATTGATGGATGAAAAGTGTAACACAAAAGCATTGTGGACACTAAACACACAAAAAATTATTGTAAAATTCCCCTCTCTGAATTCTGCAGTTTCT
Source organism: Rhinolophus ferrumequinum (assembly GCF_004115265.2). NCBI lineage: Eukaryota > Metazoa > Chordata > Mammalia > Chiroptera > Rhinolophidae > Rhinolophus > Rhinolophus ferrumequinum. Next base: position 29,397,152 of record NC_046291.1, read on the forward strand.
AGATGCTCCATATACCTTTATCTCATTTCCATTGCAATGATCACCTTTTAATATACTATACACATAGCCTGGAGCAGGACAAAGATCTCAGTCTTTTTGTTTGTTTGTTTGCTGGTGATACATCCGAAATGACCAGAAAGTGCAGGCACAAAGTAGGCAGTAGATGCTCACTACGGGTTGAATGAATGAACAGTGACAATGATGATAAAATCTCATCCCTGGAAGTACTAACCACAACACGTCAAGCCCTAAGGGAAGAACTAAACTGTTGCTAAGAAACAAAGTTTAGTTTCGTTAACTTAAGTGTTTTGGGCTGAACTGTGTTCCTCCAAAATTCATATGTTGAAGTCTACCCTCAGTACCTCAGAATGTGGCTGCATTTGGACCCAGGGTCTTTAAAAAGGTAAAATGCGGTCATCAGGGTGGTCCCTAATTCAATATGGCTGGTGTCCTTATAAGCAGAGATTAGGACACGGACACACAAAGGGAAGGCCACGTGAAGACACAGGGAGAAGGTGGCCATCTGCAAGCGCAGGAGAAAGGCCTCAGAAGAAGTCAACCACACCGACATCTTGATCTTGGACTTCTAATCTCCAGAACTGTGAGACAATAAATTTCTGTTGTTTAAGCCACTCCGTCTATGGTAATTTATTATCATGGCCCTACCAAATTAATATAAAAAGAATCAAGGTAATTATTTTGAATGTCTGGAGGAAATATCTTTTGTTTTGCGGTCCAGAATCATGCTCCCTTATTCTGGTTTGATGTGTCCTGATTTCCTTTTGAGACACCCCTCCGCTCCCCACTCCTAGTCCCTGTGGCTCCAGGCTAGGCCAGTCAGGGTATTCCATTCTCCTGGCCATGGTGATTTATTTGGGTATGAGCATGTGACCCACGTCAGCTCAATGGGATTTAGTTCCAGAATGATCTGGAAAAGAGAAGCCCACCATGGGAAAAGAGCCTATCTAAGAGTAAACAGAGGAAAGCAGAGCTCAGCCATGGAGAGAAAAGATTTGGGGCAAATACATGACTCCTTATCAAAGCCCCACCTTGCAGAGCTGAGACTGGGGTTCCAGAGGTGTAACATGAGAACTCTGGATTCGCTGAGGTTAGGAGGGTGCCCCTCATGACCTCCGAAGTCCCTGCCCATCTACCTCACAATTATTTGGTTTCTTCTCTTCTGTTCTGTCTTTCCTAGTCCCTTCTTATCAAAGGTCTGGGATTTTGTCCTCCAGGGTAGTATGAAGGATTTGAGATCTTTCCATGCCAAGGCTGGCTTTGTTCCTGAGCAGTTTCTTTTACTCCATGGTCCTTTGCTTCCAGTTCATTCAGCTCTAAGGGGGGAAAAGATGGGTAGGAAGAGGTCCCTACGCCAGAGGGCTATGGGATGAAAAGGGGGGGTCAATTTATGGAACATTTAGTGAGCACCTCCCATGTGCCAGGCGCTGTGTTAGGTGGCACAGAAAGGAATATTGAAAAGATGGAAAAATCACATCCCCACAACAGAAACTCTCAGTACCCTTAACTAGAGATGCAGCTGAGCTTGGGAGAATAATGAACTCTTAGAGAACAGAAAGCAAGGTCAAACATCTGGGAGAGGATTTGAAGTTGACTTCTAAATAGTTAACTCAAGAATCAGTCTTCTCTACACGGGGAACAGCTCTACCAAGTTACAGGGATACAACAGTAACAATTATTTTAGCTACTGTCAAGATAAAATGAATTATATTTGCTTGTTTTATGAGGTGGTTCAAGGTTATTCTTTCTCATCTCTGTTCCCTGTCCCCCACCATCCAAACCAGACATCCAGCTGATTTGTCCCTGATGGCTGGCTGTGATTACTATCCTAATTTGTTCTTTCTTCGTCTGCTACAAACTGCCTATTTTCTGTCCCTTCTGATAAAGCAGGGACTCTGAGGGACTTCTGAAGCTGTTTTTGTACCATGCAGAAGTGTATTAACTGGAATGCCTGTGTATATGTCTATAAAACCCCTCTTCTTCTCAGTGTGAGATCACCTTCAGGAACGGCATCATGTCGATGTACAGCTTGCGTGTGTAAAATTCTCTTCTGTTTGAACATATCAGCCCTTTATTTACACAACTTTGAGGCTCTCCTGTCTTCTGAGCTGCTGCCTCCAAGGACTGCTGGGCTCCCTGTAAAGAGAAACAGAAAGCCCAACTTTCATAGTAATGATACACAGTCCGACAAGAGCTAGTCCAAATCCCCAAATATTTATAGAAAGTAATTTTTCATCGTTGGAACACTAATAGTAACACCTATTTTTACCATGGAAGACACAGAGAACCTATATGTATACAGAATAATTAATTCATACCTGGAGTCGGTGTAATGGGAAAGTGAGAAAAGGGACCTACTGTGTTCCAGGGTTGCAATCCCTTTATTTAATCCTTACAACAGCCCTGTGTGTGAGGCAGGTATTGTTATTCCCATTTCACAGGTGAAGAACAGGAAGCTCCAGGAGGTTAATTAACTTGCCCACGGCCATACCGCTGGTAAATGGCATAGCTGAAGTCACTCTTTTTGGTGACTCCTTTTTTGGTGAGATTCTTTTGATCCTTCTATAGCTTCCAGGAATACATATCAAATCTGCTTTGCAACAAATAAAGTTATAGCAAGATTTCAGTTTATTTCCAAACTTAAAATGTATTTGCTGTGAGGGACAGCGGCCCTTTTCCAGGCCTGCCCTCTCTCACCATCTAGAGAGTGTACTATCCTTGTAATAAATCTACTTCTTGCTTGACTGAAAAAGAAAAAGTATTTGCTGTGGTTGGAAGAGTGATTTGAACAAATCTAGCAGAGAGGGAAGGAAGAATGAGCTAATGGAGGAGTCTGGGGGGCCCCGGGGCTCTCCAATCTTGTGGGCCATGCCTTCTCTTGTCACCACAATATGCACATGGTGTCATGTTTCAGAGGACGACAAAGTTCCATCTGAAGTTACTTTCCAGCCCATGCCCCATACTGCAACTTGGGTGATCTTCCCAAAATGCAAACCGGACATCACTCTGCTCACAACCTTCAAAGGCCCTTACCCTCAAGATGAAGGCCACCCCCTGATAAGGTTTACAAGACCCTTCTTGCCTGGCCTGGACTATCTCTCCTGCCTCATTTAGTCATTCAACAAATATTTATAGAGTGCCTTTTCTATGCCCGGCAAAGCGAATATGGCAGAGCAAAAGGCAGACAGAAGTCTCTAGCCTCATGAAAATTGCATATACATTCCACTGAGAGGGAGAAGATAATAAGCAAGTAGAACATAAGTTATGTCTAAGGTTATTTGTGATACAGAGAAAAATACAGCAGAGGGGAGTGAGGGGTATCGGGGAATGGCGGTGGAGGCTGCAATTTGAAGCAGGGCAGCCAGGGAAGGCCCCACAACAAAGCAACGTTTAAGCAAAGCTCTGAAGAAGGCTAGGGAAGGTTCTGTGGGGCTTCTGAGGGAAATGTCTACCTCACTGTGGGAATAGCAAGTACAAAGAGCTCCCATCAACACTGACATTTCAGTTCCTGGAGCAAGGCCATCACACATGCCCTTCCTTCTCCTGGGAACACACACCTTTCTTCTAATTCCTGTTTATCCATTTACCTCCTCCTCATCCTCAGGTCTGGCTCATCTGTGACCCCCACAGCATCCCAGAGCACTGAGCACTTCCCACCGTTGCTCAGCATGAAGCTCGTGCTTGTGCAGCCACCTCTCCTCCCCACTAGACTGTAAGCTCTGTGAGGGCAGGAACCAGACTGTCCGGTTCCTCTGTAACAGAAGTGCCTGGTACAGGGTCTGGGTGAATACACACCTGATACATATATGCTGAACAAAAGAGTAACAATCACACTGGGGCATAAGCTACACGTGGCCCAACTCAGGCAAAATGCGGAGGGCCTACGAGACACCTTTATAGCAAGTACGTGTTGACCTCCAGAGGCCTGCCCTCTGCGTAGCACTGGCTCCTCATACCCAAGAAGAAAAGTTATTTGTTATTTTTCAGGGCTGATGTGCTGGGGTCACATATATTAGTGTGCCATGAGATCACCCTGGGTGTGGATTTGATCATTTCCATATTTTCTAGGAGACTAACTCTCTGGGCTGTCATAAACTCTCCCTCCCATAACATTTATATTACTTTCAAGTATTAATGATGAATTAACAGTAGGTGGGTCCCCACAAGCAGCCATCATTCCAATGAACACCCACACCCTTTTCCTTTGTTTTGAAACGTGGCTAGAGATAAAGTCTTTTCTGGACAAATCCATATCCAATTTTTTTTCTCCTGTCATCTCAGCCATATATCTGATTAGCTTCTCTGAGTGAGAGACTCCCTCCCTATTTCTAGATCAAATGAAACATTTGGTCCAAACTAGAATCAGACAAAGCTTTTCAAGCTTTCTAGCTTCCAAAGTCATGCATGAATCACTGGGTGGAATAATAGAAATCAGACAATATTGATTTGAGGGAAATTTCTCCATTACCTTCAACAGACATTTTCTTTTTAGGCCAGAGGACAAAAGGCATAGCCAAGACCAGTTCCAATGGCTGGAATTACTTTAACTCCTTATGTGGGGTTCAGATTGAAGAGTGGCGAGTTGAGCATCTTTGAGAAAAGTCCCTCCAAATCACGTGACCTATAAATCTTTTGATAAAACAATTCTCTTGACTATATGGCTCCTCTCCCTAATGTTTAGGGGCCATCAATTTTAGCTTGATAAAATGTTTTCTGTGAAGGCTGTATAGTCACTGGAATGAGAAGTACTACTTTTGCTTATTATGCTCAAGCGTTCTAACAAGTAAATGATAGTGAAAAGGGGTTTGGGAGATGAGAAGAAAGACAAGATTAAATATGTAAAGAGGATTCTGAGAGGTAATGAGAAGAGGAGAAAAAGTCAGAAAGTTGAATCCAGGAAAGAAAGCCATGCGTCGGGGTGGTTTTTCATTTAGTCATTAAACTGATATTTATTGAGTGATATTGTATGTGTCAGACAAACAAACACAAATAAGTAGGATGATTTTAGATAGTGATAAATCTATGAAGACAATGAAATAGGTGATAGGATGTGGAGAGGGTGGGACATACCTTTGGGAGATCTGGGAAGGCCTCTCTGAGGAGGTGACATTTGAGCAGAGGGCTGGGTATGATGTGAAGGAGCCAATTATGGAAAGATCTGTCTTTAGTAGTCAGTGTATCTGATTATTTAGAGGTAAAACCAGGCAGGGATTTTTTGAAAAGGAAAATAGAATTCCTGACTTCTAGGCCTGTTCTGCCCCAGCCTTCTGGGCTCCATCCATGACCCTGTGAGGCACTCTTCTGTTTTCTGGGTGACAGAGCCATCATAATTGACACTTGCAGCTCTTGGATTAGTTTCAGAGCAAAGACAGCAGAACAAATAGTGAACAAGAGTCAAAGTCTCTGAAGGTGCAGAAGGGACATGAAAATCCATGGTTAGACAGAAGGGAAGGAAGATGGGGGAAGAGGAGAAAGAAGAGATGCCTGATGCTTTTTTGTTTCTTTTATGTGCATACTTGAGTGGGAATGATCACAAAACTGATGGAAATGTGAAATGTTTAGCAGAAAAATCAAAACCCATTCCTTCACCTGTAAATACTTTAATATTATGCTCTGCTAAAAACACCTGGAAACCTTTCTCTTTAGTAAATGAAACAATAAAGATTAATGAGTTAATTTGGTAAAGCTGATTTGAATTGCACAGAAGGTGTTGCGTAAGTACTTGGCATTTAAAACGTGATCTGACATTTAAAAGAAGATGACTTAATGAATTCAAGAGCTAATCTTATACTCTGACAGACTGAGCCATGGAAAACCCAGGATTATTATCTTGATGTAAACATAACGTGATTTGGTTGAAAGCCAGAACCAAAAGAGAGCTATCAGATGTATACAAATATCCATACACACACATATATAAAGTAGCAAAACTTACAGAGGATGTCCGTTACATTAAATAAATATTGCTTCCTTTCTTACTCTTGGGTTATAATATCTTGGGCTACAAACTGAAGGAGAAACGCTTCTCCCCAATATTTATTCTTCCTCATTTCAGCTTGCGTATTTTGAAGGTTCACTGCCATGGGCTGGCTCTAGAGTTATCAGAAAGTCTTACTTTAAGGAAGAAAGGAGATTCTAAACTCCACCAGCTAGATCTCCACTCATGGGTCCCACAGAACAACCACAGATATGGGTCTGTCCTCTTCACTTCTCTCACTCCTTTCTAATTGGGGTTCCCCAAGAAGAGCTGTTGTGCCTCATTAAGGAGGCTGCAACCCTTGCTGTCTAACTGCCTCCCACTCAGCTCGCAACTTCATTCTGCCTGAGAGCAAGCTGCCAAGAGTCTCTGGGAACCTGTGGGCAAGCTGAGCTGGAGGAAGAACACAGACGGAAGGAGGGCCTTTGTAGCCAAGATCTGAAATGTGCTGGGGCACACACCCCACTATTATCTCAATGCATGGAGAGCAGGGTTGGGAGGCCTTTGCTGAAACCCTCATGTGGTCTATCAAGTTGTCACATCAAACCTCTGTGCACACAGGGCATTTGTCCCCTCCTGTGAACAAACAAAGGGAAAAGAGTCAGTCTCTCCTTTGGATCACTAGGCCCCCTACTTGGCTGAGAATCTGTCCTTCTACCTCTCTGGGGGATGGAGGGTGGGATGGAGCTCGGAATTTTAGTGGGGATGGACAGATCTGAGAGATTTAGTTACTGGAGGTTGAAAGAAAGGAGGGCTGGGATTCTGAGTACCCCTCCAGCCACATTCCCCGCTGGGTGTTGGGGACCAAATCCTGGAAAGGGCCACTCCTGCCAGGAGCTATGGGCTGAAGGGCCTGGGAAGTTTCCCTGCGCTTGGCCTTCTTGGGTTGTTATTTCTTGCCCATGGCAGCCTGTGGAACTAAAAATGGGCCGTAGGAATAGGGACACAGATGGGGCTGAGTGGGGCATGGCACTCTACCGGGCTCCCTACAACTGGGCTGCCTGGAGGGATCTGAGTGATCCAGGGGCTTCTTATACTCTATCGATTCGGAGAGGCCCTCGTTTGTGCAAGGCCGGCCACCCTGGCTACCCCCAGGTCCCACCCTGAGACCTTGTCTCTGTCTAGCTTTCCCCAGCCTGAAGGCATAGGAGACCTCTAGTCTTCAGGAGGCCAGATGGAACAGCAGGATCCCAATTCAACAATCCGCCTGCCTGCATGGCCTCTTTGAGGAGCAGAAGGGACGCCAAACCACAACGTGGTTCCACCCACCACACGTCTGCCCAGTGGTTCACATGCTCCTGGGTTCATCATGCTTCCCTTGGCCACCTGACATCATGGCCCTCTCTTTATGTTCTAAGGGCAATTTGCTGCTGGTGAAATGGGCCGAGAGGACAGTTTTAGGAGGGCTCCACAAGGAGACATGGTGGAGACACCGTTTGGTTGCAAGCCAGAGAAGAGCTTTCTTGTTCCTCTCCTGTCATGAATTTTGGTCTCCATCCACTTTTTTACACCTTGACCTGATAGAAGGAGATTTTACATCCCTCTGAGTGGTTAGCAAATTAGACCAACAACTAGCAAACAGACTAGGAAGAGAAATGCTGCAATCTCCGGTCTTAGCTTTTGTGCGGGACTCATTTGGTGACTTTTGCTGTCATTCAGCTTTCTGTGCCTCAGTTTTCCTACCTCACTGTTTTCCTCATGGAGCTTTTGAATAAGGAAACCCAAGACACTTTAAGTCCAGGGCTTCTACTATCTGGAAATAAGTCTTATCTGTGAATTCTAATTGATATTGTCCTCAGTTTAATTAAGTGCTTTGTTGACACCACAGAATCATTGTTTATCTAGCTTCACAGAAGCTAGAGGAGAAAAATTTTAAGCCAAAATAGTGATGTCTCTGCCCCTGGGGAGGTAGAAACTAGCTCTTCCTGTGAGGGGGAATCTGGCTATATTCAGGCTGGAACTTTGCCTGTATTTGAGAGATGATGCATCCTATTTTAGACTGGGAGATGGGAGGTGGTGGTATGCAGAGTGGGAAATCTGAACAAGTCCCTGGTTCCTTCTAACCCCAAACTTTAACCCCAAACTGTGGGACTTCCTTGTGATGTTGGCTCTGATGTGACTTTTCCCTTCTGACAACCGAGAGAGAGTGAATCTCAATTTGCAAATTGATTCAAATATGAAAAGGTTATTTTAAATCAGTCAATTTTCGCTAGAAAAAGAAATGTTACTCATGGTATTTTGATTCCCACACTGGTCCATCAAAGCTTATCTAACCCACAATTTAGCTGGACTAAGAAGTTGAACTAGACCCGGTAATGCTGGGACAGTAGAGGGTTGGAAGCAGAGAAAAAAAGATGTCCATTTCCTTTCTTTCCTGACCCCTTCCCCTCCACTGGGCCCTCTTGTTCTCTGACCTCTAAGTTTTCCTCAGCAGCCAAGTGCTGTGGGGGGTGGGACCCTGCTGGATCTAGTGCTTCCAGCTCCAAAATTCCCTGCCCTTCACCTCCCCCTGGCTTTTAGCTGTGGCCTGTAGGTGCAAGGCGGAAAACAATTTTTAAGAAAAGTTCACAATGAGATATGAGAAACCCAAAGGAATCTTTAATAGGCAGAATTGCAAGCAGTGAAACTAAATTCCAGACGGCATGGAGGAATATTTGGAGGGGGCCGGGTGTTTGGGTTTGGGGGTTGGGGAGAGCAGGTGGGGGAAACAGTTGGTGGACTGGCTCATCGTCCTGACTTTCAAGCTTCTCTTTTTCCATGTCTGAACCCTTAGATTGTATACAAGCTCTAAGTTTTGTTCAATAACGGTTTCTAAGGCATAGGGCAGGGGAACAGAATAATAATTACTGTTATAATTTATTGGGATTGCCTAGTGACAGCACTGTGCTAATCCCTTTCCATATGTTGTCTCATCTAATCCTTGTCATGACACCATGAAGGAAATATTATTATCCTTTACAGATGCGGAAATGGAGCCTCAGAATGATTCAATAAACCGCCTATGGACAGTATGGAAGAAGCTGGGATCTCAGTGCAGCTTTACGGGATTCCCAAACCAGTGGGCCTCTTGCTAGTGCAGGCTGCTTATTGAATGGGGCCTTGTCTGTTGTGACCTCAGTCTCTTCATCTGCAAAATGGAGGTAATACCTGAACCTACTTCACAGGGATGTTGTAAGGGTTAAGGGAGAGAATCCTAAACCCTTCATACAGTAAACCTCAAAAACATTGGTTGTTATTACCGTTGAAAAAGACCCTCTCAAGAGAATGGGGAGATGACTATTGAAACTTATGATAGGTACATGCAGGTTCATTATGTATTCTCTTCTCTCTACTTTTGCAGGTGTTTGACATTTTCCATCATAAAAATACAAAAGAAAAAGAAAAAAAGTAACTAGGCACATATCATGGGTCTGGTTGAAACTAGCAGCCAACAGACCAATACACACAGACTTACTGGAACAAATGATAGTGAAAATTCACCAAATACAACTCTTGATTTTTGAAATTAAAAACAAACCCTTCTTAGTAAATTATCCTTAAATTGTCAATGGAGTTTTTGGGCTGACAAAGTAACCCTGTGGGTAAGGTGGAACCAGAAGATGAAGTTTGCTTAGATCTTCAAAAAGCCTTTGCAAAGTTCTATAACCAAAGCTATTTACAAAACCAGGGAGAGAGGAGGGAGAGGGAAGGAGCCTGGAGCTGGGGGAAATGCTGTGCCAGACCTTTACACATGAGAAACAAAGCGGGGGAAGTGAAGGATAGTTCTCTAGATGGATTAGTCTAGGCCCAATCTTACTTATCAGCCTCAAAAAGGTCCCCAAGAAGGATGCCTAATGACATCTTCAATCTATACACACCCCAAAGCTTTTCCAGAGAGTTAAATACCAAACTATGGCAACCAACAGCAGGAAGTACCGAGAAATTGTATGAATCGTTAGGGAAATATCAGCAGACCTTCCATATCATTCTCACTGAAATGAAACAAGCAGAGTCTCTGAATCTGAGTTAGAAGATTAGGGGCTTTTGCTACCCAGGATCTTAATAGCAACAAAATATTTATCTGTCATCCCCACCTTCCCGCCCCCCGTACCTTGTGTAGCTACCATGTGCCAGGAACTGTGCCATACACATGGGATACAAAGGCGAATAAGACAGTTAAAAAATAAAAAAGAAAGAAAGCAAGCCTGTCTTTAAAGAGTAGTAGCTTGTTCTTTTAGATAACAGCCCAAAAGTTCAACAGAAGGCAGGCTATAGCTCAGAAGAACACTGAAACAAAAGGTTATCTTTGTACCCTTGTACAAAAACTTAGTGTGTCTACAGGTGTGTGCGTGTTTTTCCTTTGTCCTGAAAGAGGAAGGCTGAAAGGGGATATGAACACCATCTGTGAAACCACCAAGGAAACAGATGGGGTAAACACAGGTTTATTCAACCCAAATCCCAGCGTGCTAGAATTACAGGCTCCTCTTTGAAATCCAAAAGAGGTAAATTTAGGACACATAAGATCAAATATGAATTTATAATGTCATAAACTCATGAAACCTGAAGTCAAGAGACGACATGGGTGAAAATAGAAGTGGCTTTGTGAAATGGGAAAAAGGGACATAAACCCAGTTTAACAGGATTTTTAGGACACAACCAAAGTTCTAATCCCTACAAAGCAACAAAACAAAACCCAAGATAAAGCAAGTGAAAAAGGATGTTTGCTCTCCCTAACAAAGAGAGGGCCTGACAATGTGAGAACTGGGAAGATGGTTTCTTTCTTATTTTAAACAAAGAGATGCAACGATTCTTGGGAAATCTAATTAAGGTTTGAGCTTGTTCTTTGATACTCTTTACTGACAACCCCTCTGCCCTGATAGCTCTATAAGCCAATGGGCTCAGAGCCTCTCTTGTCCCAAGCTTAGATGGATCTGGATGGACAAGAGAGTTTCATACTTTGAGATCCAAACGTTTCAGACAAAGAGGCAAATTCATTGTTCCCCACGGTCTAGGATCAGAGGGATAAAATACTGAAGGGGATTGAGATCCTAAAAAGGAGAATTCTGATAGCCCTATCCAACAATCTAATAAAAACCTAAATAATGTTAATTTTAACAAACAGTAGTTAAAAAGTAATGGCGCTGTGGTGTTGACCCTTGTTTAGCTTGCTGAATACTTGTTGTTTACTGTGACCCCTAGATCATTTTAAACCATGAATAAAATCAGGTATCCTCATAATCTGTTTTACCTTCTTACAGGGAACATTTCGAAAAAAAAAAAAAGAAAAACCAGGAAGGCAAAATTAAAACAAAAAAATTCAACTCATCCCTAATTTCAAACTAGCACAACTGTACATTTTTGCATGTATTATTTGCAAGTCTTTTCCTTACAGGTACATTATTTTGTTTGCATATTGCAGTCACAGTTGACATCACTTTGATTTCCACTTTTAAAATTAACTTGGTGGTTCTCATTTTGGGGGTGATTTTGCCCTCCAGGAGATATATGGTAAGATCTGGAGACTATTTTGATTGTTACAACTGGGGTTGAGTGGGGTGTGCTCCTGGCATTCAGTGGGTAGAGGCTAAAGATGCTGCTCAAAGTGGACAAGAAAGCCCCCCACGACAAAGAATATCTGGCGCCAAATGTCAGTGGTGTTGAGCTTGAGAAACACCGTGTAATCTATTAGTATTAAATCACAGTTTCTAGTCTGAACAAGCATCATTTTTCAATGTCTGAATGACATCGTCACGGGGTATGTCATAATTAACATCCATCACGGGGGTATGTCATAATTAACATTTCTCTGATGTTGGACTCTGAGGTTCTTTCCAATTTTTCTCTGTTATATAGACAATGCTGCAATGGACATCTTCACTCACTTTTTTTTTTTCTCTGCTGAATTTCCTTTGAATAAATTCCCAGAAGTCAGAAATACTGAATCAATGGGTATGAATATTTTTCATATCTCACAAGTCATATTGTCATTTTGCTTTACAAATGGATTGAAACAAATTACAGTCCACCAGAAGTGTATAAGCTCGGGAGTACTTAACCTCGGCAGTACTGGGTGTTACCATTTAAAAAAGTGAGAGGAGACACACATCTCAAATATAAAATAGTATCTCTAGTTTGTCTCAATTTGCATTTAAATTGCTATTCAGAAGGAATATTTTCCCATACAGGTTTTCTATTACTATTATTTTTTATCAAAATTGTTTATGCTTTCGCTTATTTTTCTAACTGGTTCTCAATGTTTTTCTTTTAAAATTGAATGTGATCTTTACTGAGTATACATAGTAATGCTGTTGCAGTCAGTGCAATTATTTTTAAACTTTTAAACGAAAGTTTTACTTTTGAACCCCACAGCACAGATATGTGAACGTTTCGTCCTAGAATTTTCATTTACAATTTTAATACTCTTTTTAGGTGCTGGTCACCTCACCTAACCTGCAGCCTCTACAAGGAAGGGCCCTGGGGAAGAGGATAAGCTTCTCTGGTGATTGATGTCAGAACCGCGGTAAGAGCAGTACTTGGGCTTGACGGTATTCTAGGATCGAATTTCCCTTAATCAAATGAAAGGCCTTAGGAGGAGCCACAGGCAGAAAGGCAAATAACTGTGAAGGAGAATATCATATTCAATGAGGAGTTTGAAGGACCCGCATTATAAAAGGGCACCATACCTTTAGGACTTCGGAACTCGCAATGCTCCATAGAAGCTATTATTAATATGCAAAAAATACCTTCATAAATACTTGATTCAGTTCACAGTGGGGAAGCAGTTCATTTGAAAGAGGAAACGGGAGCTTGGAGTTGAAACGTGTTCGCTTGTCTCCTTTTTCTTTTTTCATTGCTCTTTTCATCTCCACATTTCGCCTTGTAGTTTTCTTCCCCCTCTACCCCCGACTTAACCCCCTCCTCCATCTCCTAGGAAGTGGTTGATGTCAGTTGCTACCTTCCTTTCTATTTATGGATCTACCTCCGAGGCCTGCTCCTTGACCAGGAGTGGAAGGGGTGCCTCAGGAGCTAGTCCCACGATTTGCCACCTGTGTATTGGAAGCAGGAGCCCTAATCCTTTCTGGTCCCTTGCACAGCGCAGACACCGCTTAGGAAACGCACAGCAGAGGTTTTACAATCCAACCAGTAGGGGGCATCCGGAGGCAGCTTCCGGAACCGGGTAAATCCATGAACTCAGTCTCGTCTGCAAAGCACCGTCTGGCTTGCTTTCTTATCCAACCGTCAGAAATTGTTTTCCAAATCTAGGTCTGTGACTTCCTAAAGCATGGTGATGCCAAAATATTACACCTTTGGGTTCCCCCCACCCCTCGCAGCTAGCACAGTGATAGAAAAAAGTGAAAATATGTTATGTGACTGAACTCCTAATATGGTCAGACCCCAATGAAAGGAGAGAGGAGGTGAGTCAGTGGGGAATTGACAGAAAGGAAGAGCAGAAACTGCTGATGCTGATAAAGATCAATTTTGTGTGATATCCTAGGCTGTTTCAGAGTGGGAAGGTGGCAGTGGAAGGAGTCCACTGGATTTGCCAGCGGCCCATCAAGGTAGGTAACAAATCTGCTGCGCAGAGATTTGTTTCTAAATCCTTTCCAGATGCTTTATAGTAAACATGAAATTAGTCATTTACATGGTGTAGGTTGAAAAAGTAGTTAAAATTGAAGTCAGTGATTAATCTAATAAAAGGCCATTAGCCTCACGAAGTAAGGGGGTGGGGGAGGCAAGGAAGATACCTCCATCTCCCCCATCCCACCCCTGTTTTCTCTGTGTGGGGGCTGGTGGGGCTCTCTAGATGTTTCCTTAAATGGCTTTCCTTTTGGGGGCTACTTCTAAAGAAAATAAAACTACTGTAGCTTGAACAAACCTACAGGTTCTGGTGGGAACAGCCTCTCTCCTTTCATAAAGGAGGCACGTGAAGTTCTCAGAGTAAGCTTGTTTGCCACAGCTTCACAGAGGAACCCAGGATTAGAATTTAAGACCCTTGGTCTGGTGTTCTCTTTCTGACTGCAAGGTTAATAATTCAGTCTAGGACTTAATTTGACGTGACTGAGCCACTCTTTTTTTGCAGGGGATGTTAGTTCTCCTGAAATATAGCTATGGAGCTGTGTGAATTTGGAGTGTGTTTAGGGTACATGAGGTATTTGCAAGGCCTTTGGAGTTGGGGAATTATCAAAATATAGCATATTATATTTTCCTTAGTCATAGACTCTCTTAAAAAAAGACAAGCTTCTAGATCCCTTATAAAAACTGTCTTCAAAGTGGGCATGTAAAAAAATATAGCAAACGGTGGTTCTGTAGTTCCTTAGTAGCAGGAAGGGATGTCTCAGCTGTGTTTTACCTCAGTGGAGGCCTGACCCAGACCTGGGGTTCTAACAGTGAGAGTTCAGGTCCTTCCACAGAACCCAGCTAGGCACACAGATGAAAACAAAACTACTTTTATTATTATTGTTTTTAATGAGTGTGAGGAAAGAGGAGAAAGCCAAGCTGTGGCAGGAAGTTGGAGATAAGGGAGAAATAGAGATCAAGCCTCCTCACTCTCCCAGGTTGTCACACAGTGGAGAGAGACCTGAGAATGCCCTGCAGCTGTGCTGCTTCTGCTTCATTTCTTTGAGAACCCTGGTGCAGCTCTAGGAATTCCCTTGAGTTATCTCTCTAAAAGAGAATTTGAACAGTTCCAGCCTCAAAGCTTCCAATGAAGAAACAAACAAAATATTTGTGAACATATGTTCTTGAATCACAAATAGATATTCCTAACCCATCCAGCCAAAGCTTTTTTCTCCTTTCTTCACGGTATCCTTGCATTTCTTTCTTGATTGGCATTTGTGGGGACAGAGTCCCAGAGAGCAGTTTCCAGGCTCTCGGCCTCATGTGGAAAGGTGCTGGTTCGGTTATTAGATGGCCATCCGCTGTAATCAGATGGCCATCAGCTGTTACTGGTTAGCCATTAGCCACTAATATAACTGCCGTGGCTAAGCTAGCAAGCACAGGTTGCAGTTAGCAAGGGGGTTGGTTGGTTGGCAGAAAAGCGGACCGCGGATTGTGGCTAACAAGTGTGATTAGCAAGCGCAGATGGCGGATTGCCGATCATGTAGATCCTACTTCCTGTGTCTCGCTGGGCCGCAAGCGAAACTGGGGTGTAGGAAGACCCCTCGATAGGGTACTGGCGGGAGTTTGCTTTTGTGTCTCGACCAGCTACCAGTGAGAATATAGTGGTATGACTCCCCAATCTATGGTTCTGTTGTTGTTCCTTTTTGGCCTGACCATATCCTACGTTCTTGTGTGGGCAGCGGGACATATTTCCACCACCTCCCCCCGCCCTATTAGAAATAAGAATTGGAGTGGAAAAAATGGGCCCATTGCTACAAAGTCTTAGTGCCTGCAGCCTCAATGGATGATACCTTTCTGTGTTCCTTGTTCCCTTTATGACTTCGCAGAAGTCAGGGAAAGGCCTATTCAGCTCATTCACCAACATGAAGAGCCAGACAAAACATTCCAAATCTATGAGTTAAGAAACCTCTGTGACTTTATAGTCCACTTGCCTCATTTTATTGAGGGAAACGAGGCCCAGAGAGGTGAACAATCTCACCCAGGGTCACACAGCAAGCCAGGGCAAGAACCCAAAAGTTCTGACTCCACATCAAATGCTTATTCAAAGTCAGTACCTGCTTCTCTGGCTTTTGGGTCAAAGGTGAGGTTTCATTAAGATTCATTCGAAGATTGGTTCCAGATTCAGTGTTTGCTATGGTAGAAATTAGAGAGAAAGAGATCAAGGTTGTCAGATCTAGGTCTCATGCATTTTTATATATACTGTATACATACATACCTAGTTCCTTTGTGTAAGATTATAAACACACATACAACTATGGCATTCATAGTTACTCAACAAATAATACCCGTAACCTCTACACGCACAGTCTAAACACCACGTTACATATAGTAGTAAGACCTTATATTCAAATATCTATTTTCTTGTTTTGGTTGCTCCCTAAAAGGAAAAAAAAATTCTTTGTGCTACTAAAATTCAAATAAAACTGAAATTAAAAAGGAAATATTGATGGAAAAAAATCTGCTGATGCTGTTGAATATAAATTTTGTATGATCATACTTCACTGAAGCAGGAAAATGCTTCTGCAACCTTCCAGATAGAGAGATCAGACTTCTCTTTTCCCTCATAATGTGTAGGGGCTACAGGAGAGATGGAAACATGACACCAAAGTGGGGCTAGCAGGGTGGGGTGGTGGTGGTGGTAGTGCCAGGGTTGGAGCCGGTGGTGGAGCAGGTGAGGACTCATGGAAATCATGGAGCTCACCATGAAGCAGGTGCTGCACAGATATTGTTGGTGTTTAATCCACACAACTCGCCTCCACGGTTACGCTGTTTATCACTGCTCTGCACAGGTGTGGAAACTGAGGCTCAGAAGGTAAAATAACCTACCCAAGGTTGTGACGGTTTGAGTAAGGATTTGAGCTCAAGACTGCCTGACTCAAATGCCAAGCTGCAAAAGGATAGGATTTATTTTATTTCTTTTTCTCCCCTAAGAAAGTAAAATTAATGTTTATTAAAGAATGTTTATTTGAGGAACAGATTTAGCCAGGCACATGGCTCCTCTGACAAGGATTTTAGTCTCTTGTGTGGGACCAGTGTCCAACAAAAAGTTCTTTCCATACTTGCTACTCATAAGTAGCTCTTTTTAGAGTCTCTGGCCATATGTGATTCTGCATCTTTGTCTCTTTGACCTGAAGCCTCTATTGATTCCTTGTGGGCTGACCTTTCCTTTTCTGTTGTTTCTCAGCTGTCCTCTTCTATCTTGTTTGAAAATAGCTTCTGCATAGATTTAAAACATTTTTTTAAAAAATTGAAAACAGCTGGGGAAACTGAGGCCCAGAGAGTGGTATTGTATGATTGGCTCAGGGCCATACCTTGACATAGCGCAAGACCAGATCTCTTAGCATCTCGTACTTTCTCCCCTTCATCACACTGCCTCCGTTAGCCTCACTTGAGCTTCTCCCATAGCTGCTAGGCCTCTGGACAAATCCAGCCCAGCAGAATTGTGTTGTGCTGAGGTTCACTTCACTGTGGCTTGAAAGGAACCATGGGTCTCTTAGAAATGAAACTTATGAATTCTAATGCACAAGGAAAGTTCTTGTAACACCAAGAGAATGAATCAGTCAGCCAGAGTTCAAGAAATGTAAACACATTTTTAGATAGGAGGCTGAAAAATCGCTTAAGACTTCTCCATCTCTTGGGTCAAGACCCTGGTAATTTACTGAGGTCCAAGCTGTCAAGTAGGAGACACAACTCAAACTGCATTCCTGGGAGATAAAGCAATGGGGGTGGTAAAAGTTCCTCTATGAACGATGTGGGAAGATCTACCCCTGTTATCAAGCCGAAGAAACTGACTAAATCATCCACCAATGCAGGCAACTGGCTGTGAATACAGGCCTGATTCTTTTTCATCATTTTGGAGCTGGTGTGTACAATCATGACTACAAACTGCACAACTTCCAGGCCCTCCTGAAACTGGGAACTCAGGGGCTTTCTGTGATGAACATTTCTGCCACTAAGGAGATAAACAGAAAACACATTCCTTCCCTGGCTGCCCACCATCAGGCCTGAGCAGATTTTCAAACGCCAGCATTAATCTAACCACAGGCTTTTAGCAAGGAGATAGCATTCCCACCAGATAATCGGGCAGTTTCAGAGATGACCCTTACTAGATGGGGTCTCATCCCAAGCCTCTTCTGCCTTCTTCAAATCATAGGATCCTTCACCAAACACTCAAAACTTGAAAAGCAGGAAAGAACATCTGATTCTTGCCTGGAATAAGGCGACTTAAATTTTTCTTCTATTTTAACCTATTAACTATGCTTAATTCCCAAGCTGTTGTTTTTCATTGTTTTAGATAAAAATGAAACAGTCATAGTTTCTCCCACTGCTTCAGAACACTTATTTCCCTTGATGTAGGGTGCTCTGGTGGGCCCCATCTTGTATCAGAGTAGAGACTGAACTCCAGCAAGTCACCTTATCAGGCAGAGTGGGCCACCTGACTCCTTCATAGATGCATGTCAGGGCTTGGGAAAGAACATCAGACCCACAGGCTCCAGAGTGGCCAAACATTCTGTGGTCACAAGGGCAGTAGCTTTTGGAGGTGCTGGTAGGAGCCTTTCTATGTTTAGAGCCTTCCCCACACATGTAAATTCTGAGGCATGAGTCCCCTTTGAACGTTAGTGTGCTGTCGTGGAACTTCCCCCACAACTTGTAGTGGCTCATCACTGAGGAGGGGGCATATCCCTTGTCAAACAGATTTCAGAAGGCACCTTTGTCTTCTCATAGCTTTGCACATGGACTTGTAGCAGAAACCAATGGGAGGAGGCCTACAAGTCAGCCTTTGTACCTTCATGGTTTTATGTTTTTGGTCAAAAATGGAAAATGCAAAGGCAAATTCCAGATTAATAAAAAAAAGTTCTTCTCAGCATAAACTAAACCATAAAAGGAAGGACAAATTCTGGTCCCTTTATATATCCCTGCTGACCTTTCCTTAAGAATGATATCTAAAAATACTTTATTTTATATGATATGACTCAAGACGCCTATGATTTATGGAGTCTTTGTTGTGTTATAATAAGTTTTGAGTCGGCTTGTTTAATGCAGGAGACCAAGACGTAAGATGGCCTTTTGGTATTGTCATTATCAAATTCTCGGGGCAAGATTTAAGACCTTGTTAATGCTACATGTTTTCTCTTTAAACCTTCCTGGATGAGGAGAAGGGTGAGATGGGCATATCAAATAGTTGCTCAAGACCTGAGAAAGTCTCCAGGCTAAAGACATACCCCAGGGAGCTCTATTAAAGGGGCCAAATAGACGGATCTAGAAGATATGAGTCAATCTAAATTTAAATATGGAAATGCCTAGTAAATGCAGGGCAATATTTTTCTTCCAATTTGGGATAACAGTTTTTTTTACTTATATCTTCTTAGACCAAGGCTAGCTCAGTCTCAAGGGTGTGGCTTTAGCTTTGGGAACACCAACTGCTCTCAAAAGCTCATAAATTATTTTTTATGGAGCGGTCCAATGGTATATGGCAGTTTACCAAGCCCCAAATGGAAGGCAAGCTAGATGATGGATTTTAAATTTAACTTGTGTAGCAACAACAACAAAAAATCAGCTACATGAGGATACATCATAAGATTAATAAGGATACCTGTGGTGGATGGCTTGTATGAAAGAAAGGAATTCAAAACAAGAGGCTGCATGTAAAGTGGCCAGCCCATTCATGTGGTGGTCTTAATTCTGCAGACAATATTGTTCTTGGTCTCTGGCTTTCAAACAAGTATAGACATCTGGTCTCCTAGCCTCTAGTCTTACCCAGTTCAATCCATTCTCTACATAGCTGCGAGAATCATTTCTGTAAAATAAAAATCTGTTTATGTCAATTCCTGAATAA
The DNA here is from genome assembly GCF_004115265.2 of Rhinolophus ferrumequinum. Taxonomy (NCBI): domain Eukaryota; kingdom Metazoa; phylum Chordata; class Mammalia; order Chiroptera; family Rhinolophidae; genus Rhinolophus; species Rhinolophus ferrumequinum. Next base: position 29,416,582 of record NC_046291.1, read on the forward strand.
ACAGGATCTCACAGCCTTTGGGATAAATTCCTTAGTTGTTACCTACAGCCCTTCATGGTATAACTCCTGTTTACCCTACCAGCTGCATTTCTTAAACACTCCCTCCCCTGCATTGGCCCTGGGGTTCAGACATTATAAGCTGCTTACATTTCTCCCATGCTGCCATTTTCTCTCATCTTCACATGGTCTCTTTCCCTGGAATATCCTTTCCTCTTTTCCAATTGGCTAGTTCCTACATATATCCTTAGAAACTCAGCTTAAGTGTCCTCTTCTTTCAAAAACCTTCTTAATCTCCAGATAAGTCAGCCTATGCTCATTCATAGCTCTAAGCACACTCTACTATTATGGAAGACTTTAAGTCATGGACTTTGTCTCGCAACTGTATTCTTGTGTCTAGCACAGTATTTGGCATTAGTAGATGGTCAATTAGTATTTGTTGAATGGATGAATGAATGAATGAATGAATAAGCGATCTTTATGTGTTCTGTAAAACAGATTCACTAATTCTTTCTACTGGACATATTCTGATGCTGGTGTCTTCGTTAATTTTCAAATGAGGAATTTTAGAGAATGAAGACAACAGGAAATGAAAATCTTTAGACCACAGGCAGATGTGTGAAAGAAGCAAGAGAGAAAGTAGGAGGAAAAAACATCCTTAAGGAAAACCTCATGCTTTTTTATGGTCTTTTTGATGAGAAGGTAATACAAATGTCTAAAGGGTGATGAAATAGAAAACAGTATTTATGGATTACCAGTTAATGAAAGTTGTAATTTTTTGATCACTCTGATGGAACAAAAGTTAATGGTCTAAACTTTTTTTATAAGTTGAGAAATATAACTCTCTCTTTCTCTCTCTCTCTCTCTCTCTCTCTCTCTCTCTCTCGCTCACACACACACACACACACACACACACACACACACACATCTTGAAAACCATACCAGCCTTAAAATACATTGTAAGTACTGCTTCACTGCTTGAGCAAGGCCCTGATCCCTCACACATACCATACATTAAGTGAGCAGCAGCTCTTGGCTACTTTGGGAGGAAGACGTCTTGAGAATTTCAAGAATCCTTAGATTTGTGAATACCCCTAGTGTGTATCATATACCCAATAAAACGAAAGTAGAAATGAAAAAAGAGGGGGAGTTCTTTAGACTCTTGATGAGTCTATAAATGAGTCTATAAATAAAGGATAAGAGTACTTTATACAACTATTTTTTGGCAGAGAATCATCGAATTGTTAGACCACTTTCTCTTACTTCCGTCACCAGTCCCAGCAGTTGGCCTTCTTTCAAGGGGCATTAAAAAAAAATACAGACACACACACACAGTGCCAAAAATATGTATACACATTTTAAGAAAGGAAAAAATTGTATTAAAATTGTGATACTCAATATATACCAATAACAAAAGATGAATACAAGTCATGTGTATATATTTTTTTGGCATCCCTGATATATGTATATGACTATATACATATATACATATCGTTATATGTGTATGCGTAAATCAATGTTCTTCTTTTTAAAAAATAGCTTCACAAGAGCTACTGCAGATGTTACAATGAATATAGACCACAACACTGAGACAGATGCTTGGTGGTAGGGTAGGTGCACTGACTGGCTTAGTGGTAGTATTCTGTCTCCCTGTCTCATGATGTCTCTTATTTGACTTCACGCCTTTGTAAAATGACAAATTGTATGTGTCTCCAACTCCTGACGTCATTTGCAAATAATTGAAACTGATCTTAAAGTCCACAAATACCCAAAGTCCACCATATGTATGTTTTTTTAGAATCCTATTATTTTTATCTGAAAATGTTCATTAAAACCAAATGACTAAAAAGAAAACAAAAAGTCGTGAAAGTTCTGTAAGTGATTTCAATGAATAGGTCTTTTAAATTGTTCTTTGAACTCAATTCCAGGGGGTATAAAGTATTTTCAGAGTAATGTTGTATCCATTTTCTTAAAAACAAATGGGGAGTGTTAAACACAAAGATGTCAGAGTTGTTCATTAGGGTCGCTGAGCAAATCAAGGAAACAAGTTGCCTATATTCTAAGCTCTGAAAGAGGTCCTCTGTGCTTCTAAGAGCAGTCACATTGGAATGCATTTATTTTCCTGCAAAGACTATGCCCTGCATGGTAGTGAGACTCCCAAGTCAACGTTAAAAAAGCTTGTTTAACCTACATTGTAGCTGAAATCTTTCATTCATCAAATACATGTGAAACACCTACAGCCGGTGTGTGCCAGCCGCATTCTACCAGGTACTGGTGGTACTAATGGGTCCCTGCCCTTAAAAAACTTGCAGTCTAGTGGAGAGAAAATTCTAGTAAGAGAATTCTGTGAGAGGGGTGCTGTGATGGGTAGGCCCCGGGGGCAGTGTGAGCATGTGGAAGAGGCCTGTCACCAAGTCGGTGGAGAGGATTGGGTAGGGGGCACAGAAAGACTGCCTGGAGGGAGGTGGACTGGAGAACTAAATTGGGAACTGAAGGGTTAGGAGTTAACCAGAAAAAAGGGTAAAAGTTGGGGGATAACAGAAAGTAGAATGGTGGTTGGCAGGGGCTGGGGTAGAGGGGAGGATGCAGAGGTGTTATTTCATTGGTATAGAGTTTCAGTTTTGCAAGATAAAAAGAGTTCTGGAGATTGGTTGCACAACAAGATGAATTTATTTAACACTACTGCGCTGGATCCTTAAAAATGGTTAAGATGGCAAATTTCATGTTATGTGTATTTTACCACAATTTAAAAAAATGTCAGTGGGTTAGGAGGAGATCAGGAATTTGTGCTCCAGGCAGAGGGAACAGTATTTTCAAAAGCGTGGAAATAAGAAAGAGATTTGCATTAGCCTAAGGTCTTTTAGTTATTAAGAGTAGAGAAGAGAAGGAATAAAAGTTTTCTTTCCCTTTCCTGGGTATAAAGCTTGTTATGGGGCAATTCTGAAATAGTCCAAGTTTGTCTCTGGACCAGTTTGTCTACCATTTCTCTTTCTATACTTTTCTTCTTCTTCTGCCTCCTTCCCCATATAGCTAATATTCTCTGTTCATCCAAGCCCTCCGGGTACCCCACCAGTCAGGCATGTTTCAACCCTTAAAACTCTACTTACCCCAAAGTTACCCACCTCTGTTTTTACCCTTATCAGAATTTGTAATGCCTCAGAACAGCTGTTCTCATCTAGGTTGCCAGAAGACAGGCATCTGATTAAATAAATTTTTACTAAAGTGTGAGTGACTAATAGTTTCTGAATATCAGTATTTTAAGAAAATACTTCTGAATCCAAAGGGAATCTATTATTATTGAGATTTAAATAGTAGAATAGTAGAAGTGAAATTATACCATTTTTGGCCATATTCGGAAGAATATTTTTGGTCTGGGGAGATATCCCTGTAAATAGCCCCGTCTTGCTTGGAAATCTATCTCAAGAGTTTGGTTCTCCCAAACGATTTCTTCGTTTTTTTCAGCTTCTCCCTTTCCCCCATATCTCTAAAAGTTGCAAGTAATTTTCAGTGTTACCCACAAAAGGGTGTCTGGTGCTGGTTAAGAGGAACTGGAAGGAGAAAAGAACAACAGAAGCTATTTGTTTGTGTGGGTCATTTTTAAGTCAGGAACTTCCTAAACTCTCACATATTGTCAGATAGAAACGTGCCTATCTGATTGGCATCACCACTAACCAGGCATAGTGGTAAAAATGCAGGTTCCTGTGGTTCAAAGCCCAGCTTCAACGCTTAGCTGTGTGACCTTGGGCAAGTCACTTAACCCCTCTGAGCCACATTGTCCTAGATGAAAACTGAAGATAATAGAATTCATCTTATATGATTGCTGTGAGGATGAAGTAAAATAACGAATCTAAAGCACTCAGCACAATGTTTGGCATAGCAAGGATAGATAACAATGGTAGCTATCATCGTCATCATCATCCTTTATTGGAGGGCTCCTATTTAAGAGCTGCTTTGGCTCAGTTCCAACCAATGAGTGCAAATGAGCAGAACTGACACTGAAACTTCCCACCGTGATCAACATGTCCACCCCAGGAGAATGGCAGGAAATGTAATGCAGAATGCCAGGCTTCCAAGTATGTCTCTGCTTACAGATTTTGAGATTGGTAAGCATATGATTGTGCCTTTTTTCCCTTCTAGTTTTGCAGTCTCTGGCAAAAACAATTCCCTCCCCCCAGCTCTGGCTCCAGCCCTCGATCTGTGGCCTTGCTTCCTGTTACTTTAGCAGGTCCCTCACGCAGGATTCATTGCTGCCTGCCCCAAAATAAGCAGCAAGAAAGACCACACACATTTTCCTATTAATCAAATACTATTTTTAGGAGAGAGAGAAAGTCCCTACATAATCATCTTTTCCCCCTGGTCTGAAGCAGAAGCAGCAATAGCTATGGGTGGAGGATGAACAAAAAGTCATTCTATACTCCTAGTTTTTGCTTATTTCTCCATGGGGGAAATGAAATATAAAAGGAGGCTTGGAAGCAGCAGAACTGACCTCAGTCTTCCGTTGAAAATACAAGGCTGAGAATCTTTTCCTCTCCGAGAGCCTGTGGCTGTGCAGGCTGAGCTGTACACAACTCTAGGAGTCAATGTCTACCTCACTATAACGTGAATTGTGCAATGTATGACGTGTGGAACCCACAGGACGTCCCTGCACATTCTCCTTTCTGGGGCCAGCTTAAGCATAAGCACTTGGTTCAACTCGACTTCTTTTCTCTCCTAATATTTGCACTGAGACCACAGCACACAGGGCTGCCCCCTGTGTGGACACTACATTTCTCAGGCTCTCCAAGAAGTGAACCCTCTTTCCTACTTCTTGCTATATGAGTATTTGGGGAGAACTTGTGTTTCTGGAAGTCTAGGTATGAAATAATATGTACATGAGTCAGAGGACATAGAAGAGTAGAGGTGACTTTTGGAGGAAAAGCTAAACTTTTAGGAAACATTGAGCGCTAGACCCCTTCTTTTCATGGCTGATATTTGAATTGACAGATTTGTAGGTTGAAAAACAATAAGGGTTTTTACATGAGAATATGAAAATAAGTATTGAAGAAAATAGTACTTTTGTTTAAGATGTTTAAGGGCGGAGCCCTGCGGGGACCATGATGCTAAACTATGAGAGGGAAACTTTTGACAGAGCAAGAGCATGAAACAGTTAGTGTTTGACATATGCTGTGAAGAGATGCCCAGATTTGAACAGCAGATGTGCTGTGGGGCACAGTGCATGCAATGACGGGATGACAGGCACGCGTGAGGAGCCCCAACCTCCAGATGTAGTGCAAATACAAAGGTTGGACCAGGGGAGACACGAGGGATTCTAGCTCATCTGATTCCAGGCAAAAAGACAGACAGGCTTTTCCACAAATGACATTTTTTGTGATCTCTTAGTCACTGTGGGTGAGAATTATTCTCCTAGCTGTCCTTGTCAGTCAAAATGAACACTAGTTAAAACAATGCTCTTTTAATGGCTGAAGAGAAATAGGATGACAGACCAGAGAAAGATAGTTAAGGGAGATATAATAAATTGTAAAGAGGTCAGAGTGGATCTGAAATGAAGAAATGTTTTTTAATGGGAAATGTGGGGTGTGTGTGTGTGTGAGAGAGAGAGAGAGAGAGAGGAGATGAGATGAGATGAGATATCAAGGAGATAGCAGAAGGAAGGAAAAAGTCAGAGGGAATCATAGAAAACTCAGACTAGAAAAGATTTCTAAATCCTCTACCCACTCAAACACATTTCCAAATACATGTATGTATATATGTATTTATGCTTCATTGTCTCATTACTGATAATAACTATATTGGAGAGGTTGCCAAAAATGAACGTGTGGGTTTATTGATTTGCCAAAGTGTGGTGGGGCTTGGAGAAGCCTGCTCCTTGGTGCTTTTCCACCTCGGTGGGCATACATGCAGCCCCACGCATGCACATAACTTAGGCTGCGGGGCAACGTGGGATTCTGAGAACCAACACTGGAGAGAGGAAAAAGCCATAATTAGTGTTAATTGTTGACCCTCCAGTTCAGAAATAGATGCTCTGGAGAATGGGAAATGAGAACAAACATTAATTATTGAGTAAGGGACCTTGGAGACAGACACTCTGGATTAAAAGGAGAGAGATAAATTGCATAATGAATGTTAATTTTCCCTCAAAGAATTGAGTGCTCGGTGGTTGGAAGGGAAAAAGAAGCTAAAACAATCATGAAAGAGAAACCTCAATGTGTGTCGGGGTGAGAGGGTGCAGGGGGGTTATACAAACACTTTCCATCACTGCTTACCGCCTTTTGCCCTCTGCCTCACTCAGAGCTCCCAAGAAATTTGCTATCAGGGTTTTCCTTAGAACTCTTAGGAAGCTCCACCACTTCCCAGAGAGCATGTAAGCCAGAAAACAGCCACATTGCATTACTGACAAACTTAGTGGTGCATGACACTGGAACTTATTTTTCATGTGTGCTGGTGGGAGTTTGATTTAAACGAGGGAGATGGCTGGAGCGCAGTGCCAGGCAGGAGAGGGTTGTGCCCTGTGGGGGTGACTCAGGCTCCGGGGCCTTAATTGTTGTTTTATCTTAATTAAAATACAGGACATACACACATACTCCCTCTCCCCAAAGTAATCCTCTTAACTGAAAGTAAAAACAGGAGAAGGTAATTTGAGTAGAAAATTAGAGATAAATACTGTAGCCAACTTTGTAAAGAGGCTCTACAAACTTGTCACTGGCTGTCCCGATTCAGAGCGCTGGTTGACATCCCCATATCTAGTGGGTTGCCCTGGGATCTTTCCTTTGCAACATCTCCTGTATTTACCCACTGCCTCATCAGCTATTGTCTAGATGATTCTGCAGTGGCCTGAGCACTCAGCCTTTTCTCTTGCCTGTTTTTTCATGCTGGCACACACATTGGGTTGTATGCTAACCCTCCTCAAACATCTGTGATTCCTTGTTGCCTAAAAAGCAGCATTTCAGCGCCATCCTGGCACAGGAGGCCTTCTCTGGTCTGGCCCTGGCCTGCCTTTCAGCCCCATCTCCCCCCTCCCTGCCTTTCCCACCTCCCCTCACGAAGCCCCTCCCAGTCCGTTCCCCCAGTCTCCTCATCATCCCCTGTATACCCTGCTTTCCTACCTCTGTGCCTTTGTTCATGCTGCTCCCTCAGCTGGTTATGTCTTTCTCTGTCCTCTGTTTGCCCACTTGTACTGTTTCTCAGAGGTCAGTGCAAATGGGGAATTCTCTGCAAAAACCCTTCCTCATCCCCTAGGTTAGAATTAATTGCTCTTTCCTTGAATACCCCTACCGTGTATAGTTTAGGCCTCTATTATAGCACTCATTTCATACCACCTTGTGGTAGAGTTAGTTGCTTGTGAATTTCTTCCCACAGGGCCCCGTGTCGAGCCTTGGGGAGTGTGGTAATGAGAGCACAGCCCGGCCTGGGCCTGAATCCTGGGACTGAATGCTTACCAGGTATTACCAATGGTGCAATGGAGTTAACCTCCGTGTGTTTCAATTTCCTCACCTATGATATGCGAAAATACTCACTTCATAGGATTATTGGGGTGATGGAAAGAAATAACATATTTGAGAAATAACTCTCAGTTTTAACACCCTTCCTCCTCCCTTGCACATGGTGGGTGTTCAGTACCTTTTATCAAAGGAGTCAAACACATACATCTTCCCTCTTTTAGGTCCATGATATTTTATGTCAGAATTTTACTTAATACTTTACAAGACATACTGCAAGTATGATCTGGTTTGATTCTCACAAAGCACTGTGAACTAGGCTGGCAGATACAATTATAGCTGCATTGTATGAGTTAAGGAAAGTGGTAAGCTGCTGTAACAAAGAGACTCCAAAAGATCAAGATTTATTTCTCTTTCACCTACTACAGAGGGAGTCCAGAGGGAGGTGGGCAGACCAGGGAGTCTCTGCTCCCTGGCACTATCCGAGCACCGTGGTTCTTTGTATCTTGTAGCTTCATCATCCCATAGAGTATGCCCTCTTCCAACTGGTTGAAACTATTTCACCACCACAACCAAGACCAAGGGGAAAGATTAACACTAGATGCCTACATTCCCTCTGATTCAGAACTCATGTTTGGAAAATGAAAATAAACACAGTCATGAATTATTGAATGTCTGAGATGATCCTGCTCCAGGATTTAGACAACAGAAGTGCCCTTCTGAGAGACGCTCCTTGGGAAATGGGTTTCTATTTTGTAATAGAGCATTACAGCTGGAAGGAACCTTAGAAATCATCAGTTTAGCATTTTCCAAAGTGTGTTCCCAAAACTTGATTGTTTTTGCTAAAAACAATCAAGTATTCAGTGGTCAAATAAGTCTGGGAAGCTTTGCATATCCTCATCTTGAAGGTCCATAATTCATATTAGCGTCTTAGAGGCTCTGAAGTCCTCCAGTAAGGAATCTGCTAGACTTCATTCAGCCCACTGGTTTTCCAACCTTATTTGGCCTCAGCACCTCTCTTTTTAAGTGTAATTCTTGTTAACTTTACGAGGAATTGGAATTCTACTGGACATATGCTGGGAAGATTGACTCAATCCCAACTCCTCTTTTGCCACACGAGGAAGCTGAGTTCCAGAGCAGTGAAATTGTTTGCCCACGAGCACAAAAATCGTGGTGGGAGAGCCAAGACTTGGAACATGTAGTCCAGAATTCTTTCTTCTTCCTCATGCTGCCTCATCTAAAGGACTTCTCTTTTAAATCTCCAGGTATCTTCACTGAGGCAAGAGCTGCTAATTGAAAGACTACTCGAGGGAAATCATACTTTGTCAAATATCCCACCAGCACGGAAAGAACCTGTTACCCATGGTCCCCACAACCAACCTTATCACAAATGACAAACGGGGAGAACAAAGAGAAAGTCAACCACTTAACATATGTTTGCCCCCAAATAATCAGTGTTTTGAGACCAGCTGGGATATTCTTGGACCCTGTATCTTTCTGTTTACCAAATTGCAGACCATCAGGAAATGACACCAAGTGCATTATCTATTACTGAAAACAAATTACCCCCAAATCTAGTGACTTAAAACAATAAACCTTTATTATACCTCACACCGTTTCTGGGGGAAACTGGTAGTGGATTAGGTGTGTGATTCTGGTACAGAGTCTCTCATGAGGCTGCACTCACTAAGTCAGCCAGGGATGCAGTCATCTGAAGGTTTTACTAGGGCTGGAGCATCTCCTGTTCAGGTAGCTCATTCACAAGCCTAGAGAGTTTATTCTGGCAGTTGGTAGGGGCGTCCGTTCCTTGCCATGTGGACCTCCCCATTAGACTGCTTGAGGGGCCTCATGACAGCCTGGTGGTTGGCTTTCCTCAGAGTGAGTCATCCAAGAGAGAAAGCAAGGAGGAAGTGCCTTTCATGATCCGGTCTCAGAATTCCCTCACTATCACATCTGTTATGTTCTGTGTTTACTAGAAGGGAGCCACTATGTCCAGCTCACACTGAAGAGGAGAATTAGGCTTTCCCTTTTGAAGGAACACGTGTCAGAGACTGTGCAGACATATTTTAAAACCACCACACCAACAAGAGTTGCAAGACAGACGGATGTTAATTACATTATCAAAATAAGACACATTTAGGGGGAGAAAATCCATTTAGCACGAGAACTAGTGCTAACTGGAAACTCTGAAAGAGATCAAGAATTTAAATTTGCATGAGACCCAAAAAAGTCCTAAATCATTGGCAGAGACATTCTTGAACTTCTTATAGTAAAAAAACTTCTGAATAAAAGAACTCCTGAAAGAAAACTTCTGTAGCTGCCACTGCAAATTAGACTAGATAAAGGATTTGAATCAAGGATAAGCAATGTAGAAAGCATATCAAATGTTTTGACTTGTATCCTTCCAAGTTAACTTTTCCTTTCTTAAGCCTTTGAATTTTTAAGTGTTGCAATATCCTAACATGACCAAGAGTGTCAAATTCCAGCTCTAGTCTTCACATCTTTTTTCTCTTTTTCTGAAGTTTTATATTCATTTCTCTATGCTGTCTGAACAGCAAGATATAATGATCTAATTGCCTAAGAATTTATTTCCAAATAGATGTTGACAAAGTCTGAAAGTCTCAGAAAGATCAGACAGATCGTATTCCCTCCTATACTTAAGTGTTTTTTAAGTTAAAACAAACAAACAAACAAAAAAACCAACTATGATCCCAAAAGAACTTTCCTTATTGGCACCTGGTGTATTCAGTCAATCAACAAGCGTTTCTTGAACATATGATAAAAATAAAAGGTTCTCTAGGACTCATATAATATATTTGGGAGCTAAACAGAAAACAGATGCAGATAAATACAATAATCACAAAAGTGGGAGTGAGAGGAATGAGCTGAGACTACATCTAGGCAGTTCTATGAAATGAGGTGGATTTATTAAGGAAAATGTCCCAGAAACGATAAGCCTTCCCCTGGAACTTAAACTTATTGTAAATATTTAGGGGAACTTGGGCAAAGGCTGAGAGATAAGAGAAGGAAGACAGGGCCATCAAAGAGGATGAGAAAAGGGTGAGTTTGAAAATAGTGGGAGATCAGACTGGAAGGGCAGGGTGGGATGGTGACCAAGGTGGATTTGAACAAACTGAGCTGCAAAGAGTTTGAAGTGGTTGGAGCAAATCCTTTGCAAGAGTCAAAAAATGTGTTTCGGTATACTGCTTCTCAAAACAAAACAACAAACATTTCCCATTAATAGAGACTTTGAGAAAGCTGCATCTGTTCTGTGGACCCTTGTAGGGAGATGTGGGTTTCAGGGCCTGTCTCACCTTCCAGGGCACCATCCAATAACCATCAAGACTGAAGGTCTACCCACTGTACATGCTGGAAAGGCTAGAGAGGCCAGTGACGGACTGACTCATTCATTCATTCATTCATTCATTCATTCATTCAACAAGCTCACAGTGAATACCTTTAGGTTTGAGAAACAAGTAGGATTAAATATATTGTTCATGGAACTGGGACAAGATGGCAGACAATCTCCATTTATTCAGCATAAGTTTCATCTCTCTCTCTCTCTCTCTGTTTTGTGTAGAAATGATTGAAAGATTTTCAGTGAACATTTATCGTGATCCTGCTCTGTGTGTGTCAGGCACTATTGCTAGGGCCTGGGTATAGTGAAATGACCGAAACCTCAAATCGACAATGTGGCAACAAACTTAAATATGTAACTTAAATATTTTCTGTTATGCTTTTGGCTTTCATTTTGCCCAAAGGAGAGCTACTTCTCCTGGAACAGAGTGGACAAATGTGCAGCAGGTGAACAGAATCGTATTTGCTTTCCAGCTGCTGTACCAGCTGTGTCACACTGACAGTGGCTTCCACCTGTCTAACTCCTGCTTCTGCCTATTCAGAACCAAGTTATTTTTATACTGGTATCATGGTACAACCCAAGTGGTGATGGAAGTTCTTTAACACTGAATTTGGAACCAAATATAGTCTAGTTTCTGGAAGCCCACATACTGGGTGACTAGTTCAACAGCAACAGACACCAACATGAAAAATGCAGCAGTAATTAAGGAACTTCTCAGCTGCTGGTGGGAGAGGAACCGATCCCCTCATTTCAGATGGGATGAGAAACCTTGGACACGGAGGGACTGACCCAAAGTCACTGACAACGTAGTGGACAAGCTAGAGCTACTCAAATCTCTTGGCTCCAAATCCCTGCTCAGCCAGTCATGATGTAACCCACCAAATGAGCATAGATTTTAATCTCCCTCAGCAAGAGGCCTGCTGGCTGTACGACTCAGACATATACATCCTGATGGTTCCTGGGTGGTTCACACTCATCACCTTCTGATTTCATTCCTTTTTTTTTTTTTTCCTTTTGCAAAATGGCTGCTGCCCGGAGCCAGCATCTCTTTTCCAAAAAGTTAATGTGCCAGATGGGATTTTGGAAACGGCCTTGAGATCTGTCAGGAGCTAGATGATTCACAGCCATGAACCAACGCACATAACAAGGGTACCTGATTGGATTACCAATTAGCCACCTCCACCTCTGGAGTTGCTTGGAAAGGAGAGAAAGGGCGGTATTTAGTTTGGGCAAATACCAAAAGGGCTTTATCATTCTCATCGAGGCATCAACACGGCACATTAGACCTCCTCTAAGCCATTCCACGGGAACTTCTCTCCAGATGCTCCAGCAAGAGTAAACTTGTTATGCAAACATTGGGTTATTATGTCTGAGCTACAGAAGCACCTTTGTGTCAGCGAGAAGGGAGAAACTGGCTGACTGGCATGTGTTTTTAATGACGCCTCTGCTGCTGGAAAGTTTTCACAGGTACAGGTAAAATCTTCCCCTGTGAAAATGAGGCCGACCTGGGATATGTCATCTTACCTTCATCCGACAGAAGCTTCTTGGTTTGGGTAGGTGCTGGGAGGTATAGGCAGACGTTTTCTCCATCTGGACCCAGCAAGAAGTGTCCCAGTGTGGGGTCTCTGGACTCTTCTTGAAAACAAGCACAAGCGTGGGCAATGTTAGCACCAGTGCAGGGAGGGAGGCTGAACCTGGACTGAGCTCCCTGACTTCCAGGTGGGGAATTGCTGGTGTGCTCAGGGGTTTGCTGGACCAGAGGGTCAGTCCTACCCCTGGGATTCGCCAGAGCAGAGCCATTGTTTAGGAGGTTAAGGTGGTATGACCAGAGTGGAGCTGCCACTAGCTTATACCATGATTTTGTGAGAGTCTGGAAGAGGTGACCCGTCTGGGTTTAAACAGCCCCACAGGGGCCAGGCTAGGCTAGAGAGGGGCACCTTGTATAAAGGAAAGGGAGCCCCTTCCTCTAGGTGAGGGTAGCCCTGGGTGATTCTAGCCTCTGCTTTTCTTCTCCTTTGTGCAGTGCTATGCATGTATAGCCATGCCCTCTGGACCAAATGCTGGGACTGTTGAGTGACTCCAGGGGGCTCAGGCCAAGAAGGAAAAGGAAGCTATATTTCCCTCAGTTGCTTAGAACAATTGAAGGTGTTCGTTTAACTTTATCTTTCCCATCTCCAAGGCAAAAGGATTCGGGATAGAGTTGGTCACCAGCGAAGTACATGTTTATAAGTACACACACACACACACACACACACACACACAGATGCATGACATGCACACATGGACACACGAACTCATATTTACCCAGAGTTGTGCACACACATACATGTATGTATGCACACCCATAAGGCAAGCATGCACAGACGTGCACCGCCACACACAGGCAGGTGTCCGTGCACGTACACACACATACCAGACGTGAACAGGGACACACACATCAATACATGTGCCTTGTTTGCAGATAGGCGTGCATACCTGCAGTCACACACATGCATACACAGTGTGCATGTGTGCACGCCAGCACAGACATATATTCACATCGGCATACAAGCGCACACATACCCTTACACACACGTGTCCTTATACACACACCTTCACTTACACACACCCAACCTACACACTTGAGGTTTCAGGCTGCACTCTTGTCATAGTCATGGCCCTGGCCTTCATTCTAATCAGATTTTCCCTTTATAAGGATGGCTGAGTAAGAGAGAGAGTGTGTGTGTGCACGCGTGCGGTGTGATTTGTCCTGGACTATACAACCTCCTAGGAATGCCCTTGGTGCTGTCATGCAGTAACTAAAGTTTGGTTCATTTGTATCAAAATGAAGAGAGCATTATTACCATGCAAGGATAAAAGGGAAGGGTTTGTCAAAGAAAGGTTCTGTCTCTGGAGTGATTTATAGGGAACAACGAGAGAGAGAGAGAGAGAGAGAGAGAGAGAGAGAGAGAGAGAGAGAGAGAGAGAGAGAGAGAGAGAGAGAGAGAATTAGTGGGAAGGAGGGAAGAGGTTTAATTTTGACCATTTCAGCCTTAAACAGAAAAGCTGCCAACACAATGGAGTTACGTGTTTAATTGTGGATCTATGTATTTAACTTATGCTTGCAAGTCTTCAAGTATACATGTTTGGAAGGGGCCTGCAGGTGGGGGGGGACTGATTTAAATAGTGAGGCATCCGTCTGTGAGTGAGCATGAGATGAAAATGAAAGATGTAATACCTGTTGTCTTCTCAGTGGCCCTCAGTTCCCACGAGCCTCTCAGAGTGTTTCTTGCAGCCCTGAGTGTGATTCTGCTGTTAACAGATACTTTTTTCACGTTGTCTGGCTCCCAAACACACACCATCTCCTTCATCTGGTGCTCAACTGGAGAAAGCAGCCCAAGACTCCAAAGAGGGAAGAATAGCTGGCTGGGCTGCAGTTTCTGGTCTGTCTCCAGCATAGCAACCCCCATGGGATTTTCAGGGGCAATTTGGACTCTAAGTAATTTTAGCTTTATGAGCTGCTTTTAAATCAAAGTCCCCATGGAAGCTGTTACTATACTGTCTTTGCATTATTGCTCTTGTATAAGCATCTTACACTCCTCCTAGACTGTCAGCTTTTTAGGATAAGAAGGGGCTAAGTGAGGCTAAATTATAGAGGGTGTGACCTTGCTCTACCCTGAAGTAGAAAATCTGGAGTCCTTCTCTCTCTGTGAACAGCCTCAGGCTCTACCTTGGGCTGGAGAGTGACTTCTCTCCTGGGCGTTTCCTATCGGTAGTGTCACCAGGCTCCCTTGCCCCAGGGAGGGTTGTGGCTTGGAGTTGAGTCTGCCTGGAGTTGAGTCTGCCTGGTAAATCCATTAGCGTGTCTCCCTGCAGAATGCAGGGAGCTGTGTCATCACATGCTGCTTCCAGGCGTGAGGAAAGCACAGAGCAGCTTGGCAGAGCGTGTTGGTGCAGCAAACCCTTAAAACATGTACTGACTCTTAAGGAATATGCGTGGTGAATAGTAATCCCACTGACATCGTTGGAAGCACTGCCGCTATCCCCTTTTCAATGGGGTGGCTTCCAGACAGCTTATAGGACGGTTGCCTCTTGGCTCTAGAAGATGATTAAAAGGAGCCCAAAGCCACAGACAAGCCAAGGGGAGTTCACCTCAGGGTGATTACCTTGTCCTTCTGCTGGGAGTGTTCCCCTGGACTGTGTTTCATTCAGGGGGTCTGTAGCGCTGCTGCGGCCTGACTTCCTGCAGCCCCTCTGGCCCTCTGGACTTTTTCTTTCTTTGATCAGGGACAGTGGTAGAGTCACACTGTGGGGTGGGACATCATTATCTTCAAAAGCAAAAGGAGAAAAAGCATGAGTGAGAGAACTTCTGAATCAGTAAAAAGGAGAAGGAACCTCTTTTCTAACTTGGTGTAGGGTTCTTAGTGTGTAGGATGGCTTATTCCACTCATTCTCAAGTTCATCCCTCTTTTCCAGCTCTACTAAGAGCAGAGGTTAGGTATCTCCCATGGCCAAGGTGACAGTTTGCTTGGCTAGAACAGTGCTCAGTTGGGGAGCCTCCAAGAACTGGGAGGAACTGAGCTGTGATGGTTGTTCTCATTTTATTGATGGACTCCTAAGATACAAGAAAGACTAGCGAGAGTCCTAGTCTGCAGAGTCCTTCCAAGGGCTCTAACTAGGGGACCCAAGTTTTAGAACTCATGGGATTATTAGCTACAGAGTTCCAACCACAAAGCACTATCTCTAAGCAAAACCAATGATTACATGGCTCCTCAAGGTCACATGACCTCCTCCTCAAGGTCATAAAGTACAAAGTAGCACGCTCCAGATAGTAGTCACAAGGTAATGGGATTGATGATAATGCTCCACAAAGTAGGTCCTTCCCTCTACCTCTGTTCTCTCTTTCTCTAACTCTTCTCAAAACCAGCGGGGACTGTTCTAGGGAGGGTGAAACCCAGTAATCTAAGTGATTGAGACCTTGTCCTAATCTTATTCAGAGAGAGTGGTCTTTATTTCATGTTCAATACACTGTTGCTGTTTGTGTTTAAAAGCTGGTTTCTCACACAGTCTCAAAATATCACCGACTACTTATTTATTACAGAGGGGAAAAAAGTATGTTTATAATGGAGATATTTAGCAGATACCACCTTTAGCCAAACAATGAAATTTAACATCACCTATCATGGAACAAGTTATCACAGATGAAATACATATAAAAGGATATTTTGTGTCCCTTGATGTGATGTGCTGAGAAGGACACAACCTCACCTGTCTGCTATTCTTGCCAAAAATATTTGGTCAGAATCTAATCACAAGGAAACAAACACATCTAAATTGAAGGTAATTTTGTAAAGCAACTAGCCTATCCTCTTCAAAAATGTCAACGTTATGAAAAACAAGACTGGGGCAGTGCTCTAGAGTAAAAGATTCTAAAGAGAAGTGACAACTAAACGCAATGCATGATCCTTAGTTGAATTTTGGATTGATTGCGGAAAGAAACTATAAGGAAAATTATTGGCATAATTACAGAAATTTGAAGATGGACTATGTATTAGAAAATAGCATTACGTGTTAATTTTCTTGCTGAAGATCATTGCATTGTAGTTATGAGGGAGAATATCATTGCTCTTAGGAGATACGTGCGGATAAAGGATAAAATGTACATAGTCCACAACTTACTCTCAAATGGTTCAGCAATAAAATAAAATGTGTGTGGGCATAAATAGAAACCGGCTTCATTTTTATGATGTTAGAGGTGAAATAATCCGGGTCTGTGCGGCCTCTGAGGCAATAGGACAGTGCTGCTTACCAGCTCTAAGCACCCTTGTCCCAGGGACCTCTGTATGGAAATCTTGCTTCTTTGGACTCCTTTCTTTATGCATCTCCTACTAGGTGGGTCACATACTGACCTAACTCACACCAAGGTATTAGGGTCTTCTTAGACTAGCTTCCCCCAGGCAGGTGGCAGAGGATGGACAAGCTCGAGATACGCAGTCTCTGGGGGACACAGCACTCAAAACAAGTGGAGGCAATACCCAAGTGTGAGCGGAGCAATACCCAAGACGAAATTCACCGCAGTTGCCATTGATCTCAGTGGCTCAGGCTGTGCTCCTGATGCCGTGACCCACAGGTAGAAAGCTGCGTTCCTACCTGTTTGCAGACAGAGCACCCTTGCCCATGTCCGATTTTATTTTTAAAGGAATTTTCAAAGTATTTAGGATGATTAACTCTCACTTAAGAGATGGAATAAATGAGCCCCTGACTTAATAATCAGGGGAAGTTCTCAAAACCGAAATGTCCTCAGAAGGTCCTAACCTGGCTTCAGATTCTGGCACCAGAGGGCCTGAGCTCCAGTGCCAGCTGGGCCACTTATACCTGTGTGACCTCAAACAAATTACTTATCTCTCAGGGCTTCAGTTTTCTGATCTGTGAAATCAGGGTAGGATTGTTGTAAGGAGGAAATGTGATACTATGTGTTAAAAATTAAGGACAGTGCCTGGCAAAGAGGCGGAACTCCTTAAATACTAATGCTTATCCTTCTGCTTCTGATTACCACTGGTCAGAGATCATGTAACGTCTGTAAATACTGTCATCTTGCACTTGTCCTTTTGGAAAAGAGGTGTTTTTTTTTCTGAAAATGGGGAGCTTTCTAAGTATGGTCCTTTATCTTCAACCTATCCAACACATGTAAATATACACCCACATGTATAATTTCAAATGCACATACGATGTTTTGAAAGATTGGAGTGAAGGTTTTTAATCGATATTATGGACTTTTTAATGAATAAATACATATTCCTAAACAGATTAGAAATGAAATTTTGTTGGTTAAAAATGTAGAATAAACTGTGGGGCATGCAGTACATTTTTAATAAGTTTGGTGCTGTTTTACATCTGCAACTGGAAAATATTAGTGGGGGATGATAACGAGATCTTATGAGCTAGACACTAAGCTGGTTTTTCTGCAGCACCTTGGCGCAGGCAGCTGCTGCCTGGATAAAAGCCATCTTCAAGTGGCCAGGGAGGAGCTAACCTCCCTTCCAGCCTCCTTTTCCATGGCTGAGGACCCTTGCGTGTCTTGCCTTGCTCCCCTTTGGGGTGAGACTCCTGTGGGATGCTGGAGAGGGGGAGTAGCTACCGTGAGATGAGAGCATGTCCCTGTCTGAGTCCACTGTTAACTCCCGCAGCTTCAGGAGGGGTCTCCATAGAGGACTGGCTTCTTCTGTTTCTGGTCCTGACTCAGGAGGTGGAGCACCTGGGAGTTGAGGAGAAAGCAAAGTTGTAGTAAATGTCTGTGGTTTTTGCCAGCTGCCTCTTTTTTGGGGGGTGGGGGAGAGGACTCATCTCTTTCCTGCTTACACCATATGGTTTGGGTGGAGCTGTGTCCACTCCTTGACTCCAGGGATAGGCATGTGGCTGAAGCCGGGCTAACGAGTACCGCATTGCCTTAGCCACAGTGATTGGGTCCGGGGAGGGTACATAACCCAATCAGAAGCTATTCTAGTACTATTGCAAGAGCTTTCAGAGGCATAGCCTTTCTACTGGAGTTCACAAGTAGGAGGTTAGCATGACATTGCAGGAGACCATCTTTACCACCACATGGGGATAGCCTGCTTGAGAGGAAAGCTAACAGAGCTGAGAGACAAATGGTGCCCAGATGACATTTTCTGAGGCCTGGCTCCAACTGAGTGTGGAGTTAGCTCTTCCTTGCACTACCCAATTACATGAGCTAATACATTTCTTTTTCACTTGAGACATTTTGAGTTAGTCTTCTGACACTTGTTACTGAAAGGATTCTCACTGACATACAAAAGTAGAAAGACCTCAGTGGATTCACTTTCTCTGTACTTTATTCCTGTTTTTCATTTGGCAGTGTGTTGGCAAGCTCAGGGTATCTAATAGCTTTAAGAATCTGGTTCATGATGACCAGGTGGTCTTCCTGACCTTCTTGCCAGGGTTATCATGCTAGAGTCAGGATTTAACCTAATCCCATTAATAGTCTTGTTTTGGTGCGTGTTATGCATAGCTTTTTATTCTGATGTTCTGATATCTGGGACCTTACTAGTGAAACTGTCCCTCCCAGCGCTAGCCAATTCCTAGAGATAATAAAGGACCACTTATGAGCATGCCTTTCATATGCAAACCAACCAATCCGGAACCCCTAACCCCAAACTACTTCCTCTATGGAGCTCTTACACTCCCAGACCATTATCCATCTGCCCTGAGCACCCCAGGGTCCAGTACCAGACCATGAGGGATGACCCCTGTGCCCAGAAACCACCAAAACTATTCAAACCTGCCAATCCGAAACCTGCTTAGCCTGTTTCTCTTGCCTCACTGCAAAAAAAGGGAGATAAAAGTTCCTTCTTGCAAAAACTGCAATAAAGACTTGCCCATTTCCGTTCCCCCAGCCCTTCTGCCTCCTAACCGATCTGGTGCTTCCCCATGTGGCCCTGCATGGCATGGCATAACACCTCCTTTCAGGAATTGGGAGGAAATGGAAACTATCTTTTCAATGGCAATTGTCTCCTGGTCTGTTGGTCTCACCATACTTGAATAATAAATAATAAAACCTACATTTAAAATACTGTGTATTTTTTTAAGAAGCTAAATCATTTTTCTTGAAGCATAAAATCTACATACAATGAAATGCACAGATCTTAAGTGTACAATTTAATGAGTTTTGAAAAATGTATATAGCCACACAACTAGCCAAGATTTAGAATATTTTTTCACCTCAGAAGTTCTGTCATATACCCTTCCATTGACTGGTCTTTTAAGCTCAACAATTAGGCATTCTTCTTCATAGTGAGAATTTCAAACAGCCTTAGAACAAAACCTTTCTGAGAAATCAGGGAAAGTGCTGAGAAAGCTCAGAACTAAGACCCCCTCAAAACTGGAGTCAGCTGTTTAGTCACCTTTAGTTTCAGGCTGCCCAGAGAAGTTCCAGGAGTGAGAATGTATCTTAGACAAAGGTGCTATGGAATGATTTGTGAAGATCAGGAAGAATTTCTCCTTGGAGTGCAGGGTTAGTGGTCTCTCAGCAGTCTCCTCCAAAAAGGTTTCCTAAATCCCCACTTGGAACTGCTTTCTCCCTTACCCATACATTCTTAGCACTTTGCTTACAAGCACAACATCTGTGCTCTGACAAGGATTTTAGAGATCATCTAATGTTATTTAATAACCTAATTCAAAATCAGGAAAATGGTTATTCAGACAAACTTTTATCTTTCTTTTATAAAACGAAAATCCAAGATCCAAATATCCTTTTTACCTTGGCTGCCAGGAAACTCAACTAACTTTGGTGCTTATGCAATGCAATGAATTCATCCCAGATATCTGATAACATCTATTTTTCTCCTCCTTTTAACCTGTTTCTTTTTTTTTTTCTTTTTGCTTTCCATGTTAGTTGGTATTGTATTTATTTTTTTATAAGCTGCCTGAAAATTCTTGTACCTTTATAACACCTGTGGTGCATTGGACTTATTTATGTGTATACCCATCCTTCTTTCTCTTTCACAGTATAGCAAAGTGCACTGTTTAAAGAAGGACTCAATATGTAAAAAATTGAGTTGACTATGACCGGAAGAGACCCACTAGATTTTACCCTTTTTCTCTTTTTAATAGAAAGTTTTCTGAAAGGGAGGACTCTGGGGAGGGTCAGCCATGATTTAGGAGAGGGTGGCACTAGCAGGACCCACATCCCCATCCTTCCCTCAGGAGCACCCATCCACAGATGACCTACCTCTTCTGTGTGCTTTCTTTTTTGGGGGGTGTTGGGTGTGGAAATTAATCTCCACTGGGAAGATGAGAAGCTCTGCTGGGGGCTCATTGGCCTTAAATGGACTCCTCAGGGGGTCCAGGACTCTGGGTTGTTCTTCTGAGATAGGAGGCAATTTCAAAGCCTTTGAAGCCTGGAGAAAATTTAAATACAAAACAAAAACCAACGTGGCAGATATTCAAACCCTGCTGCCTCCAGGGGACAAATGACATTGTATCTTACTGTATTTCTAGCACCAAGAGCAGCTGGGTGTAGCTTCAGTACCACTGCGGGGAAGTAAATCTAACCAGCCGGGCATCTTACTAGAGTGGTTCTGCTTTGCTTGGGATCTTGGCTCTGCCCCAGTTAATCCAGCTTCTCATTCTTCTGAGAAGTATAAACATGATAAATTCAAGAGTCTTTGAGAGTAAATATAGTCTTTCTTTTGCAGCCAGGGAAACTAAGCTGGATTGAAATGACATAACTAAGATTTCTATATGTGAAGAACGAGAAATCTTGGCATATGTCGTTAAGGGTAAAAAACAAGGTGTGGAACACACTGCAAACTTTTAGGTAAGAAAGGGCAGAGAAGAGGAATGAATGCACATTTGTGTTTGCTTACCTACGTAACCTCTCTAAATCTCAGTTTCTTCCTTTATAAAATGGGAGTCATACCACCTACCTCAGAAGGTTGCCGTGATGATTGAACTAATGATATGTAGTTACAATAGTGTTTGAACTAGGTTTATTTCTACCATATTTCTTTGAGAGTAGACTCTTTTCTCATTAGGGTTTAATACCCAAACTCACCACTAGCAAAATATCTACACATCTCCACACTTCTGTAATATGAACTTAGCTAAACCAAATCACTGTGTGTCAGAATCAGCCACAATTTGAGCACAGTTTTTGTGTCCAAAAAACTCCACAATGTGGGGTGTGTGTGTGTGTGTGTGTGTGTGTGTGTATGTGTATGTGAGAGAGAGAGAGAGAGAGATACTAGGGGCAGTACTTAGAGCCTGTTTCCAATTATTCAGAAGTTGCTGAAAATTTCTTTTAGTTTGCAGCTTTTAACATATGAACTTGGCTCTATGAAATGTATATGTATGCTGGATTTTAGGGAGTTCAATTTCACAGGAGGAAAAATAAAAACGTTTCCCACTTTTTTAGTGCTCAAAAAGACAAAAGTGATCAGAAACACACATAGGCATCCTACATGTTTAGAGTTGAATGAGGAAGGAAATTCAACTGAATACATGCAGAGTAATATTGATAATTTTGAGACAGTAAGAAATGACTAACCAAATGCATGCACATAGGATCTTTCTGTTTCTGGAAACCTTCACTGTCCAGGTGCCAGCTGCCCACCAACTGCCCTTTTCTGAATACTGACCTTGTGCATTTTGTGTGACAAGGTTTGCATTGAGAAAGCTACATGGAAACTCAAATGATTTGTGTGAGGTATGGCTGACAAGCCAAGCCTTAATTTCTTTATTCTAATTAAAAATTTACAGAGTTTTAATATAGTGGAAAATATTGCTTTCCTCTGCTAAGCCATATAATATACATGAGTTGAGGAAAAGGACTCCTGTCCTCTGAGCCTGGCTCAGTTCTGGGCTGACCTGGGGTGTGAGATGGAGGCCTTTCCTTAGGCCTGCAGTGACTCTGGCAGGTCAAACCTGCTGTTTACTCCTGGTGCAGAGGAACCTGGGAAGACAGAGGCCCTTCTGGGGTGGTTAAAAAGGTTCAGATAGGCTTAGACACAGGAAACATGAGAAAATCCTGAACAGACTAAAAACAACCTCCCTTATTGGTACCAGAATCACCAGGAGTGCCCATGGCTCCTTCAGGGCCATTTCAGATGACAGGAATTCCCATAATTAACTAACATTGCTTCAGTTCCCTGGCAGACACAAGATACTTTCACCAAAACACATCATCTCCTTTCTTCCTTCCATGAGCCCTATGAGGTTGGCATTATTATCTGTGCACACAGATGAGGTCACTGCAGCTCAGAGGGGTGAGTGTCCTGCTTAAGTTTACACAGCTGCTTTGGGGTAGAGCCTTTTGGAGCCCCTGCTCGTTCCTGCTCAGCACAGGTACCTCCAAACCACTAAAGTCCCACATAGAATTGCAAGGCAGGATCAGACCAGAGAGAGCTAAGGACACCCCTAAAGAAGAAGGTGTACTTGACTGCTGAAGAGGTTGATAAACCAGCAAAATTTACCCTACATTTTCAAAGGTGACAGACCCTGAGTTAAGCAAAACCATTGCTGGATTTGAGATCTCCAACATTTTCACTTTGAAGTGGATCTATTGCTTATAAACCCAGATTCTGTCCTTACTTGTTTATAGATGACCCCCAGCCCCTTAATAGAACAAAGGATTCTATTGCCATCAGAGAGTGCAATAACATCATCTTCTTTAAGGTAGAATCAGGGGCAGCTGAAATTCCTTGGACTTCACCATTTTCAACATTTACTTACTTACTACAGCTTTATTCCAGCTTTCAGAAGTAAGGCCAGTTTTCTGAGACATCCCCTTTGAGTCAGCTTGTTTCTAGATTGAGATTAATCTTTCAAATGCCAGATCATGCGCGCACACACACACACACACACACACACACACACACAAAACCTTTTTCATCTTCACTTCCCCAGGTGTGCTTTTTTCTGAGCCAGTGGCAGATGCTACAGGAGGGAAAAGGCATCTTTCAGCAGGAGGCTCCTGTAACAAGTGGCTGCTTCTGCCCTTGTGGAGTTTCACATTCCCTTGTTTGTCTGTAGAAACAGGTTGGGGATGAGAATTTGTTAATTGCAGGTATGGGGGAAGGAGAGTTGATTTTCAACTTATATCACTTTGGGGTTGATGGGAAGATGGCAGGGAGAGTGCTGGGACACTGAGACAGCCGTGGCTTTGGCTGAGGCAGGTTTGGGGAGCCCTAATCTCATCATCTGGTTGGGTTCTTGGTGGCTGAGTAAGGTGACGGAGAGAATGGTAACGATAACCACAGCTGATATGTATTAAGTGTGAAATATGGGACAGGAATTGTGCAAAGTATTTTATATGCCTTAACTCACTTAATCCCCACAATAACCGCATGGAGGTAGTATCATTATCTCCATTCTGCAGATGAGGTAATTGACCCTCAGCGAGATTGAATAACGGGCCCAAGATCATAGCTATAAAGTGGGGGTAATTTCAACCCAGGCAATCTGATTGCAGAATGCATGCGGTTGAGTATTAGGCGAAGAAGAGCCTGTCAGTCTCCAACTGAACTTTGGCTGTTATTTTCTAAGGTGAGTGACATGAGGAAGCGACACAAGGCCTGCCTCAGTGTTCTCAAATGAACTCTGTATGATTACGTTTACCCAGATCAACAAGCAACATGCTTGGCTTCTTACCACTGAGATCTGCCTTCCTATTGGGAAAGGTGCTGCCATAGGATGTAACGTGGGATTTGTCATTTGGGAGCCAAGAATGACCAAGTTTGGCATGCCCAGAGGCCCTCCTGGAGGTTCGCTGTGTTTTTTCATTGTGGCTTTCCTTTGAAGCATGTATAAGATGGTGATTCTCTATTGACGTGTCCTAGGGAACGACAGATACACATTCCTGTAAACAGGCTTTGTAAAGGAACAGAGCAGGTTCCTTTAACAGTCAGACCTGCGGCTAGACTTGTGGTTCCAAGGATGAAATCTCCCTTGCAGCCTGGGAAGAAACACATGATTATAATAGCAAGATCTCTAATGCTGTTTATTACAATAAAACATTTCATTATTAATGAGAGAAAGAATGACGTTTAACCATGCCTGATAGATATATAGTGCTTTCTTGCAAAAAAATTTTTAAATAAAAAATGAAGCACTAGTGTAATTGTCCTTATCCATCATAACAGAATGCCTCTTCCCTCTCCCCTTCCACGTGTGGCACTTCTCTTCTCCCTGGTCCTATACTCATTGGCATCTGACCTTGTAAGTCATACAAGTTTATTCCAAATCGGAGCGTGTGTTGTCTGTGTTGCTCTGAGCCACTGTCATCTTGTACACACACATACCCCCACACACAAGCCTTAGAGTTTCGAAAGCATTTTTATGTTGTAACCCATTTAATCCTCAGAGTGACCTTGTGAAATATATATATATATATATGATAACAGCTCCATTTTACAGACTAGCTAATTCAGGATCAGAGTTAATTAAATTTCTTGGACCACAGCTAGTAAGATACAGGACTCAAACCAAGGCCTTTCCCACTCTAAAGCCAAGAGCTCTTTTTCTTCTAGAGACTACAATTGCCTCGATGAGTCTCGGGAAGATACGTGGTTAAATAAATTTGAAAAACCGTAAGTTAAAGTTAAACTGGCTATTTCACCTATAGAACTTCTCAAAAATGGTCCATCTTCGAGTGTGCACTGTGACTCTGTGAAGAGAACATGGTACGCAGCATTTTCCAAATGTATTTGGCCATGAAACTCTTGTTTTCTCATAGAGCATCTGGCAATGCTAGGATTCCACAGGTAATGCTTTGGGAAACAATGGTCAATAGGCTCAAAAGTACTCTTCTTTGGAGGACCCAAGAAATGGTGAAGGGAAGGACCATTCCCCCTGAAGTCAAGAAAAACAATGATAGAGGGGAGCCCATTAGAAATGGTACCTCTGCCTGGGTTTCATCTTCCTGCCAAGGCTGCTTCCTGAGTGGCGGCAAATGAGTCCCCTGACTGCTGTGGTTCTTGGCTACGGAACCCCGGTCCACGTGTCCACCAGCCCCAGCTTCCCCTTCATCCAGGCCCTGCTGACCTGCAAAGGTGAGCAGTGGGTCAGCTTTGTAACACCAGAGATGGGCATGGTGCTCTTAGCTGCCTCCCGTCTTGCTTTTCTGAGCAAAAGTGTTGATCAAGGCCCTCGTTCCGCCTTCCTCCTTACTTCTGTTTTTCTGCTAGTGCTTCCAGGGAAGTGGCAGCCAGGTTAGAGGAACAGAACTGCCCTTCCCAGGAGGCTCAGATTTGAGTCTTCCTTCTTGGACTCAGTTTCCTCATCTGTAAAATGGGGATACTGATTTCTTGCCCTCACTTGTTTGCCCAGTTGTCTGAAGCTCAAATAAGATAATGAATGTGACAGCCCTTTGTCAACTGTGAGGGACTAGTGGGTAACAGTGGTGTCATCATGACAGGGTGACCTACAGCCCTGCTCTGTTGTCACTAAAAGGCTTGGTCTGAGGCGCTTGATTTCCTAGGCTGTCTGCTGCTTGTTTACTTGTGGGAAAACCTCTGCCCAGTGCACTGTGGTGGGATGGCTGCTTAGCTTTCTGAACTTATCCTGTCTACACAACTCTTAGAAAGGATTTGAATCAACAGATGACTCCAACATAGTTAACAAATCTTTCATCGATGGTTTAAAGGGTCCTGCAGCTATTTTCATCACTTACTCAAGGTAGATTTATTGCTGAAATAGTCTGGCAACCTTCTTTGTATGGAGCTGCTTTCACAACACCTCCACTCTCAGCATGCAGCTCTGTGGAACAATGTGGGGTTGTCTTTCAAGCAGGGGCTCTGGAAGCCTTCAGGGCCTCTGTGTGTGCTGGAGTGCTGGGCTTCTGGAAGCTCCCAACCAGCCTCACCTTCCCTCTATCCTCCTCAGCCTTCATCATTCTCTACGTCATTCTCATCCTTGGTGTCCTTGGGTCCAGAGCCAAATGCCCACTTGTGGGGCTCCTCCCTCCCTCCAGCTGTCCCTCCTCTGCCCATTGGCTCCTAAGCCGACTTTGGGACTAAGCGGATACTGAGAGTGTTGGTGGAACAGATGTGGGCTCAAGCTCAGGTTCAGAGGGGTCCGCTCAGGTTTTAGTGGCCCAGGGAAGCCTGATGAGCCCTGAGGACCCTTCAATCTGAGGAGGTCAAGGGCCACATTAGGCCTGTCACCAAGAGGACCTCAACTCCATATAGGTTGTGGCATGAAAGACCTTTTTGTGTGTTCTAGAATGATCCTTTGGGGTCAAGCCAGACTTTAGGTTCATTCTTCCCAGTCAGATTCTCCTGGAACCAAATGCATTTCTGAGGGTAGGGGAAGTGAAACTCTAGCCAAATGGCTACTCGCCTGCTGAACAGTCTTCTATGGCAGACTGTCTAAGTCGGGGCAGGGGGTGTTGTGGGTAGGGAGATATAGAGAGGCATTTTCCCTTTGGCTGTATCCCAGGTGATATTGATTACATGACTCAATCTATGCGAAGGAAACCAAGATTTTTTTCAGTAAACATCAGCTCTGGCTCATTTGTTTATGCTTAGTAGAAACAGGCTTGCAAGCAAGGTATTAGAACATTCAGTTGTTGAAAAGAAACCACAAAACTCGTTCTCTCTATATTTCAAATATGGATTCAGATTACCCAAATGATGTGAGTTTTGATAGCAATGTAGAGCTCTTAGAAAGCTTTTTCTTTTTCTTCCTCTGTCCTGTCCTGTGATTTTCCACAACAACACAGAGAGGGTGGAAGGCAGATAACATTACTCCCATTGGGCGGATGAGCAAACTAAGGATGCAGGGAGCATAAGTAACTTGGCCAACATAACACTGTTGGGGGATCTGGGATTTGTAGCCAAGATTTTTGCTACTTTTCCAAATAAAGTGTCTGGGAAAGAGAGGGAGGCCAAGGGGAGATAAAGTTAAAACCAATAAAACCGTCAGCCAGCGTTCCAGTTACAGCCTCTGAACTAACTGTTCTTAGTTCTTTACAAATTGACTTTTGGCCCTGAGATCATGGGCAATTGGGTATTGCACTTAGTTCGTAATTATGCTTAAAAACAAAAACAAAAACAAAACAAAACAAGAAGCGAGGGCGGTCTCTAACATTTCTCAAGCACTCACTATGTGCCCAATAGTGCTTTATCCCACGGAACTCCCCCATCCATCCTGTGAGGTAAAGGTGGGGATGGTCGTCTCCATTTTAGAGAGGAGGAAACTGAGGTCTAGAGAGATCACATGGCTTGGCATCTGGGACTAAGAGCCACATGTTTAATTGCTTATTCTATATTGCCTCTTTGTTTTCTGCTGATTATGATAGCTCCTTGTTACATGGCGTCAATTAGGGAAGTCACTTGATCCCTTAGGTATGCAGTGGTGATCCACCTGAAAAGTGGAAGTACTGCAGTCCACAGTCCACTTCCAGTGATTTTAGATCGTAGGGCATCCAAGTCTAAGGATATAAACTGGAGACAGTAGGATTTTTGAAGAAAGAAAGCTTAAGGCATTGGCAAGGTGGGGTGCCCTCTGGGGAAGGGCAGAAGATCCCAACACAGGAGCAACACCTGGGTGAGTTCACCACCCCCAGGACACGGATGGCCCAGAAACTTGATCTTTTCAGTCTTCCAAATCAGCTGGTCTTGGGGATGTTGACCCACATTAGCCAGGTGCATAGACTGATGTACAGGCTCATTTACAAAGAGAAACGCAGTTGCCTGACTAGCGTATTATTCCCTGTAGATGAACTACACGTCCATGCGGCTATGACCAAATCCCTGGAACTGGAGTCAAGACTTAAGGGAGGTGTGTGGCAGGAATATTTAATGGCACCAGGCTCTGAAACCCTGCCATGTTCTTCTCAACTCATTAGATTCTCTACTTACCCTGATCAGATCCTTTTCCAAGGACAGGGCTTGGTTAGGCACTGCCATTGTTTCTGGAAAATTCCTTCTTAATTTCAGAAAAATTAACTTTCTATTATGTTAGGTTCTTGGTCTTTCCTGTTCTTTTCTCAAAACCTCTGGTACTAGCCAAGGCCCTGTTCTTTGTCCATTAGTGTTACCCGGTCATCTTTTCCCATCTCCTTTAGCAAGGGCAACTCTGGCTCTTTTAATGCTTCAAGTTCCCAAGAATAATATTGACAAGTAAAATCCCTGTAGTACTGAGCAGCTTACAGACAGCTCACAATAATTTTCTGTGCAGTAATGAGGTGGGTCTTATTATGTCCATTAGAGAGATGAGCCAACAGAAGCTCAAAGAACTTAAGTGACTTGCTCAAGATGCACATCTAGTAAGAGAGAGAAAAGCCATTGCAGTTGAGATTTCTGGCTCCAAAGCCTGTAGTTTCTTCTTATGATATTGCCACAAAACCACAGGATTAAAGAATGTTAGAATGGAACAGACCTAAGAAATCGTCTAAAAATCTAGAGCCTAGACCTGTACTGTCCAATATAGTAATCACTAGCTACATGTGGCTATTTAGATGTAAATTAGTTAAAAGTAAATAAAATTAAAAACTCAAGTTTCACCGTTGCACTACCTACATTTCAAGTGCTCAATAGCCACATGCAGCCCATGGCTGCTATATTGGACAGCATATGTGGAACATTTCATCATTGCAGAACATACTGTTGAACGATGCTAGTCTAGGTGAATGCCCTCATTTTACATATGAGGACAATGAAACCCACGATTCCCTAGACCTTATTTTGGGAAACTCCATTTTAAGTTGTCAAAAATCCAAATATTTGAGATCTGGTCATAAAATCAACATGTACCTTGTTCAAAAGATTTTCCTTGTTGAATCCAAAATGGTGGGAAGACAGGCAGGAGATGGTATTTTGGGGGAACCCCTGAAAGATCCTGTTGTGGCCTGAGAGTCTTTGGTATGTTAAGGTGACTTTCCTGGAGCAGCACAGAATCCTTGATGTATCCTGAAGAGTAGGTCAGGAGATATTGATAGAAATAACGGTCATCAGTCTAGAGGTCTTAGAGATAACTACACTAGTCTTGCCTCTAGACATTGCCCATTAAAGAAGACAATTAGAAGATGCGAGGGATTGAAAATTCAGATAGAACCCATAGAGAGATCTTTATTCAGTGTCCTAGGAGCTACTGGTCCTGTGCCACATGTATGCTTTTTCCACTCCACCATTCCCCAGGACTGGGTCTCCCTGGTGGAAGAAACATGGCTGCTTCTTTGGGGTTAGATAAAAGGCTCCTCCTGCCTCAGGAGGCAAATCCAAAGGTTTCTCCTGGATGTATCCTGCTTGCTTCTGGAGGCCCCATGATTCTCAATCCAGTCTTTCTACAAGTATTTACTGAAGGCTTACCAATGGGCCCACCCCTTTGCTAGGCAGTGGAGTAGATACAGAAGAACCAGCCATGGGCCATATTTAAAGGCACCAATAGTCTGTTGGAAAGACAAAGCTCTCCTGAGCCCTCCTGTAGGGTCCCAACTGTCAGTGTGATGTAAGGTCTGAAAACAAGGAGCTCAATATTGGCTGGAGTTATTAGAGTAGTCTTTGTAGAAGATGTGGGCCTGAAGGGTGGGGTGGATTTATCATAGGGATGGAAAGATGGGACCAAAGAACATTCTAGCACCACAAAGGTGGTGAGCTCTGAGAAGTGAGGGGAAGGGATGGCACAGGCCACTGGGCCAGTGATCTCATACCACAGTATTGCCATTGCCCTCCAGCTTAAGAGTCTCACCCTTAAGAGGGGCCTTGGTGAGGAATTCTGGCAAGGGACCCAAGAATGCACATACACATGGATGTTTTCTAAAACCACACATTGTAGCCATATGACTTCTATAGGGAGGATCTGAGACATTTTTTGATATTAAGAGGGGCTCTTATCCTTGAAGATATGGGGCCTAGGCCATGGGGCAGTGGCCTGCTCTACCCTTTGCCCCACCCAATGATAAACATATCTTTGGTTAAGAGGCTCTTTCTCACTAGTGTTAAATAAATGGGATTGACTAACTGTGGGCCTGCCTTGAAAGTAAAACCAATTACTATTCAAGCCCATATCTCTCATTTTCCTTCAAATCATCACTGTATTGGGGAAAGAGTTTTCTCTCCTTTCCTAAGGTAAACCTATAAAGCAAGAAGAAAGTCAATTTTCCTCTGGTCCTGTCTGTTGGTGCTGAAGAAACGGCAAACCGCCAAGTGGTCACTGGCAAATCCTGCTCATCCCTCTCATCCCAGTAAGTTTGCCAGTAAATAAAATTTGAGATGTCCAGTCAAAATTGAATTTCAGATAAACAGTGAGTACTTTTTTAGTAGAAATATGTACCAAATATTGTGTGTGTGTGTGTGTGTGTGTGTGTGAGTGCATGTGTACTAAATCTGACAACTCTAATCCCCAACCATTTCCTGTTTTCATTTTTAAGCCTTTATTTACAGAGTGCCTTTAGGGTCTCTGTTCAGCAGAGGGTGTCCATCTCACTCCTAAGTGGATTGTGCTGGAGACCCGCCATCTTTAAGAGGAGGAGGCCCAACATTTCCACTTTCTGGAGGATCTGAGATCACCTCAGAAGGGGGGCTAGGGAGTGTAGGGAAGAATGTGGAGCCGGGGGGTGTGGGGAGGATCTGGCTTCTGATCCCAGCTCTGCTTTTGGTCAAATAACCTTGGACAAATTACCTTGCCCCCGGACCTCTTTTTCCTTACCTTGTAAAAGATAGGAACTGAACTGGGGGATCTGAAGTCTCTGAGTAGAGAAGGTTGGGAACAAAGTTCTGCTGGGGTGTGGAATGTAATGCTGCTGAGGGGAGCTAGAGGGAAGGCAAGAGTGAAGGCAAGACTTCAGGTTGTATGTTCCTCTGCAAATGTGGGGAAGGATGAAGGGAGAAAGTTACGATAGAGGCTTGCAGGCTACTGAGCTTGAGCACCTTTGCTTTAACATGAAATTGGGCCTAAAATTCTGGTATTTTAAGCCTTGATGGAAAACACACCAGAATGTGAGGCAGGGCAGCTCTGGGTGCACCTCCTCCCATTTCCCCACTGACCTGTACATCGAAGCCTGTATATGGTATCGGGGGGCCATGTCCGCAAGAGGCCTCGGAGGTATCTCTTGGCCGAATACCCAGGCTGGATCTGCCGTTGGGCCTGGCTCTCTGGTTGGCTTCGGAAGTGGAGGTACGGTTGCCAGACTGTGTCCTGCTCCCTCTGTGGGGACATCAGTCAGGAAACAGCATGGCTGCTGAGCCCTGAGCTTCCCACTGATACAGGCTGGTTAGCACAATCCTCGTCAGTAATCCAGGAGACTCCTGGAAGGTGCCGGAAGGCACCAGAAACATATGCCTCAGCCAACAGACATAAACCAAGAACCCACAGAGCAAAGCTCTAAAAGGCCCCTGCAGATTTGCAGTTGGAAGGAGAAGAAAAAATGAGAAATACCAGACCCCATCTTGAGACAGAACATCAGAAAAGGATAAAGAGCCTCAAAAGAAAACACATTACTTAGTTCAGCCTGTGGAAATCATTTTAGTACCTTAAAAAGTGGCCCTGGGCAGCAATGGGAAAGCCAGCTTGACAAATCAGCATTGTCACTCAATGTTTGTAAGATGAATAATGGGACAGACAAACTATGTCCATGTTTACAGGGAGCCTGGCATTTTAAACATATCTGGCTCTGCTGAATTTCATTTCAGCCAGGGAGAATTTTCTGGGAACCTACCTGCTAAAGTCAGTCCCACTATGCAAGACATCATGGGGAATAAATGTGAATAATAACATCTTACATTTGGCTGGGGATTTATATTATACAAAGAACTTTTACCTCATTACAATCCTTCAAGGTGGATGAGTTAATATTATAACCACTTAAATTATGCAGAAACTCTCTCAGGATGATCAGTTACGCACACGAATAGCAAATATGTGATACTTGTGTGGACATCTCTCCCTTTCCCCCATGTCCATGGCAGACATCACCAATTAATTATGGCATTCTTGACTGATGAACTGTTTGTGATCTCAGAAGCCTTTTCTTTTCAAATTAAAAAAAAAAATTGAGGCATAATTTGTATATAACATGTATAGAGCTTAAATGTTCAGTTGAATAAAGTCTGACAATTGCATACACCTTTGTAACTACTACACAAAATATAGAACATTTTCATCAGCCCAGAAAGTTCTCTCATGCCACTTTCTAGTCAGTGTCTCCCCACCCACCAGATAATCACTATTTTCAGGTGAGGTCATTAGCCTGAGTTTCCTTGCCAGAATTTAGGAAGGTTTATGGTTAAAAAAAGAAATGAAAAGAAAACAACGATGGAACTATAAAACCTGCTTGATGGGGGAGAGGAGGTTTGGGTCTCTGCTCTGCTGAGCAAAGCTGTGGTTGGTCCCATTCTTATGTATTCAGGACGTGGAGATGCCACAGAAAGGCAACCCACAGCTGTAGCTGAGAATTCAGGACCACCAGAGAGACTCTTTTTTGGCTAATGAGAGGTCTGGGAAGCCAAAGTCCATGAGATGAGGGAATATGTCTGCTGAGGAGAGAGAAACAGAATGAATGAATGTCCTGGAATTTCCAGGACATTCATTCATTCATTCATTCATTCATCAGACACCTACAATGCACCAAATACTATGCCAGGCACTGGAGAAAAAGGGACGAATAAGACAGATTGGTGATTCATAAATGGAGTAACAGATGAAAGAAAGCATGGCTTATTCGATTGGCTCTACACTCTAGGAATTTGTAAATTAAATAAATGCTTGGAATCCAAACACAGAGCATCAACTGGTCCTTGATGTCTGGACAGTTTATGTGGCAAGTACTTCAAGCGCAGAAAGAACCTGAAAAATTCAGCCCCACATAAATCTTGAGACTTTTTCCAGAGGACAAGAAAGAAAGAATTGTAGGGAGAGCAGTTGAAGCAAAATGACTTAAGTTCTTTCACTTACTCCATTTTTTCATCTGGTCATGCAATAAATATTTGTTGAGCACCTTCTATGTGCCAGGCACTGTGTTAAGCTTTAGAATTATGGTGCCATTAGATCCAAGGCCTTTTCTGGGTCAATTGGAACTGCAGTTCCTCCCTGTAAATCTTTGCTTCAAATGACTTCTCTGTGAATGCAGCAAGACCAAGCCTCCTCTAAGATGCTGTGGCCCCTGTGCCGATGGCACGGTGCCCTGTTTGATCTGGACAAGAGCCCCTTGTTTTTTCTCATTAAAGGGTATTTCTGAAGCACCAGCTTGATTCTGGAGCTTTACTGGGTAGCTTGCTCAATAGGGCAGGGAGTTGCCGAGGCGAGTTAGGGAATGCTTTGTGCTGGAATTTGGGCTATCTAAACACATTTTTGCTTAGAGTTTGAAAGCTGATCTCGAACTCTGTATTAGTTTCCTACTGTTGCTGTAATAAATTACCACACATTTAGTGGCTTTAAACAACACAAATTTGTTATCTTCCAGTTCTGGAGGTTCAGAGTTTGAAATGGGTCTCCCTGGGCTCAAATCAAGGTGTTGATAAGGCTGTGTTCATTCTGGAGTCTCTAGGGAAGATCTGTTCTTTGCTTGGTCCAGTTTCTAAAGGCCACCTAAATTCCTTGGCTTGTGACCGTTTCCTTCATCTTCAAAGTCAGCAACTTTGGGCTAAGTCCTTCTTTATGCGGCCATCTCACTGGTTTTCCTTTTGAGTCCTTCTTCTAGTTATAAGAATCCTTGTGATTACACTGAGCCTGCCCAGGTAATCCAGGATAATCTCCCTGTTTTAAGGCCATTTGATTAGCAACCTTAATTCCATCTGCAACCTTAATTTCCCTTTGTGGTTTAACCTAATATATTCATAGGTTCCAGGGATTAGGACATAGGCATTTTTGGGAGGGCATTATTTTGCCTACCACAGCTTCCTTAAGTTTTTTTCTAGTTTTCTGGCTTCCCTTAGTAGTTTCTCAAATTATGCCTGTGAAGTTGGTTGATAAATTTCACATCTCATTGACTAACTAAAGCACTGAGGGAGGCCCAAGGCCTGCTTAGGGCTGCAAAGACCAGTCAGGGTTAATCTATTCATGCATTTCCAATGTGTAGAATAATAGGTTAAGTGGGAAAAAAAACCAAGCTACCAGAGAGAATGTATAGTGTAATTACAATCTCATGAAAGTTTATTTTATGTATGTTTAATTATGGTGGAAAAATTGGAAGAAAATACATTAAAATTCTGATAACAGGGGTATCAGGGTGTTGGGCATAAAATTACAGATAGTTTCTCTTCTTATTTTTGTAAAATCAAAATTTCAGTAATATTGGTTAGATCATACTTATAAATGGAAAATATGTTAAATTATTTTATTGCACCCACCCTCTCCTCATACAAATTTCTCTATTCCTTCCCCAAAATTATCTTCGACCACTAACCACCCATCCAAAAATTACTCTAAAATGTAAAAGGAGACAGAAGGGAGCCGGGAAAGGAGTTTCTGGAACAGGGAAATAAACAACAGCAGGAGGCTGGCTGCGGATGGTTTCAGACTGCTCAGGCCTGCCGTGGCTTTGCCAGTCAACCCCAGCTTCTTGTTTCTTCTGAAATGAATAATTATGCGCATGGAGTGGCCTCTTATCCACACTCCACGGAGAGTTCTTCCTTTCAGGAGGGACTTGCTCCTGCCAGCTGCCATCCTGGTGCCTACCAGGTCTCTGTATGCAGAGGGATGAAGGGGACCCCCTGCACCTGTCCCCATCCTCACTCTGGCTGTCATGTCCACCCCACCCTGGCGCTGGCAGGCGAGGGTCTTCAGAGGATGGAAGGACCTGGTGCAGGCTGTGCTCCCACCCAGCAGATATGGGGTGGCAGGGTGCCAGAGTCCCAGGAAGACAAGAAAAGCCCAGACAGCCAGCTGCCATCTTACCCCAGAGGGTGGCCAGCCTTTGTGTGCAGGAGTCGACAGAAGGGTGAAGAGAGAAGTCCAGAAATCCTGGGACTAGCAGACAGAGCCTTCCATAACTTGACCCCACCCAGTTCTCTAGATACATTTCCAGCTAAGAGCTACACGTGCCTAATTACCCTTTCTTCTGCTTGCTCTCCCCACTAGGACTTCATCATCTATGCCCAGACGGTCTCTCTCCACTTATTTTTACCACAAGAGTTAGCTCAGATTTTACCTCCTCCAAGATGCCACTCTAGATTTTCCTAGTAAGAAGCAATCACAATCTTTACCTTCTTTATACTTCAATAGCATATTAATACATTGTAGTCTAACTCCTCTCACAGACTGCTTTGTGTCAAGTATCATGGGGCCACAAATCTGCTTCCTTGGTCAGATTGTACACCCCTGCTGGGTAGAGGTTATGGCCTCCTCCTACCACACCCTAGCAACTAACATGTTCTTCCAACAAACATTTGTTGAACGTCTCGGCACTGACTAGTTAATAATTACTCAAGATGTTAGCTCAGTTGAATGGAAACCCCCAAAATGGACTTGCCTGCTGACCACTTGTTCCTCAAGCTGTCCACTCCAGTCAGAAGTCTTTCTCTCAGAAGGAGTGCAGTTGGTTGTCTCCTGCCCCTCAGTAGGGCTTGCTGTAGTCAGTGTGCTCTGGCAAAGGCCAAGCCTTAGAATAGAGGGTGACTGCCCATTGTTGTTGTACCTGTGCAGGTGTGACTGGCACCAGCCTTGGGGCTACTAGGTGAGTGCAACTGGGGTAGAGGTGGGGGTGGGGGGGGTGGGAGGAGAGACATGTGCAGCCACTTGTAGCTGTGCCTGGAAAACTTTCTCCAACCCTAGCCTGACTTTAAATAGCTTTGCATAAACACCACCACTCTCTGCCGGCCCTTTTCTCTGCAGGTTTAACTTCTGAGATTCTGAGCAACTGATACTGTCTCTCCCGTATATCTTTGGTGGCCATGTGTTCCTGGGTATTAGACCATTAAGAAGAGAATCATGAAGTGGTCTGAATTTTCCTATAGTTGCAATGTTGTAACAGGGCTTGATTCCTGACCAAAGCATTTTGGATCAAAGCATTTTACATCAAAGATTTGACCAGCCATATTGCACAAAAGCAATGGTACAACAATTAGAATTTGAAAACAGCAAAAATTAAGCTCCCGGTCCTGTAAGAGTTCAGTCTGCCTTGGTTTGAATCCTGGCTCCATCATTTACTGTGTGACCTTGGGGAAATTACTTGACCCATCTGCACCTCAGTTTATCTGTCAAATGAGGATGATAAAAGAACATACCATACATGCAAAAAAGATGAAGTTGGGTCCTTACCTCATGCCATATACTACAAAAATGAACTCAAAATGGATCAAAGCTACAACTATAAAACTCTTAGAAGAAAACATAAGGGGAAACGCTGCATGATATTGAATTTGGCAATGATTTCTTGAGCATGACACCAAAAGAACAGGCAATACGAGAAAAAATAGATAAGTTGGACTTCATGAAAATGTAAAATTTGGGGTATCAAAGGGCACTATCAACAGAGTGAAAAGGCAACCCATAGAGTGAGAGAAACTATTTGCAAATAATGTATCTAAAAGATTACTATCTGGAATATATAGAGAATTCCTACAACTCAAAAACAAATAACCTGATTTGTTAAATGGGCAAAGGATATAATACAGAATTCTCCAAAAAAAGATATACAAATGGCCAATAAGCACATAAAAAGATGCTTAATGTTACTTATCCTTATGAAATCCAACTCAAAACCACAATAAGATACTACTTCACACCCATTAAGATGGCTATTATTTAAAAAAAAACCCAAAAAACTGAAAATAACAAGGATTGGTTAGGATGTGGAGAAATTGGAACCCTGTGCATTGCTGAGGGGAATAGAAAATGACGCAGACTGCTATGGAAAATAGTATGACAGTTCCTCAAAAAATCAAAAGTATAATTACCATATGATCCAACAATTTCACTTCTGGATATATGCTCAAAAGAACTGAAACAGGGACATGAACAGATATTTGTACACCCATGTTTAAAGCAGCAGTATTGACAACAGTCAAAATGCAGAAGAAATCTAAGTGTCCATCAACTGATAAACAAAATGCAGCATATACGTATAGAGGACTATTATTCAGCTTTGAAAAGAAAGGGCATTCTCATGGGAATGTAAAATACAGTCTGGAGAATATAGTCAATAATGTAAAAACCATGTATGGCATCAGATGAGCACTTGACTTATACAGGGGATCACTTCATAATCATATAAATGCCTAACCGCTGTGCTGTACATCTGAAACTAACATAAAATAATATTTAATGTCAACTCTAATTAAACATATATGAATATAAGTACAGGATGTAAAGTACAGTATAGGGAGTATAGTTGATGGTATTGGAATAGCTATATACAGTGTCAGATAGGCAGTAGACTTATTGGGGTTATCACTTTGTGAGGGGTGTAAATGTCTAATCATTATGTTGCTTTATACACATGAAACTAATAAAAAACAAAAATCCAACTATGAATTCCAATTATATTGGAAAAAAATCCTGTAGTGTTAAAAATGAAATAAAGATATTTTCAGACAAACACAAAAATAATAAAAATAAATAAATAGGTGTGTCAGGGAGTGACAAACTAAAAAGAATAGAGGGGGATGCGTTACGTAGGTATCTGTGAAGAGAATAGGTCAGATCAGGGAATAGGAATGCAAAGGTCCTGAGGCAGGAGAAAACCTGCTGAGGTCTGGAGAGCAGCAAGGGGGTGGGAGGGGGTCTCTGTGTGAGCAAGGGGGAAAGAGTAGGTAGTCAGGCCGGAGAGATGACAGTTGGCCAGATTGAGCAGGTTCTTTCAGGCCTTTGTGGTGACTTTGGCTTTTACTCTGAGAGAAAAGGAGAGTCATTGGAGAGTTTTAAGCATAGGAGGGACATGAGTGAATTAGGTTTTACAGGATCATTCTCAAAAGGGAAAGGGGGTGGGGGAGATTAAAGAGGGGAGAGGGGGTCAAATATACTGTGATGAAGGAGACTAGAATTTGGGTGATAAGCACACAGCGCTGTATGTTGATGATGTATTACAGAACTGTACACTTGAAACCTGTAACCTTATGAACCAGTGGCACCCCAATAAATTTAATTTCAAAAACCATTCTGATACATGCTACAACTTGAATGAACCTTGAAGGTATTATGCTAAGTGAAATAAGCCAGTCGCAAAATACTAAAAGGAATATAACTACTGTATGATTCCACTCATATGAGGTACTTAGAGTAGTCAAATTCATAGAGACAAAAAGTAGAATAATGGTTGCCAGTGGCTGGTGAGGAGGGGGAAGTAGGGAATTATTGTTTAATGAGTACAGAGTTTTAGTTTTGCAAGATGAAAAAAGTTCTGGAGATGGATGGTGGTCATGGTTGTACAATAATGTGACTATACTTACTGCCACTGAACTGTACACTTAAAAGGATTAAAACGGTAAATTTTATGTTATATTTTACAACAATAAAAAAGTACACACCTTATAAAGCTGTGAGGAATTTAAAGTGAGATGAGTGTAAAGTGCTTAGAATGGTGATGGGTATAACAGGTTACGTCAGTGTTAGCCATTATTATAAATATTCTGTATCTATTATTTATACAAGGGAATGGAGTACATAAAGCCTAAAATGGATGGAGTACATAAAACCTAAAAAAATAGGCGTCTACTGCATCATATGTATCACTTACTATATGAACATGTTACATATAACCGACATTGATTTTAGTGAAAATCTGATTTGCTTTCCTAGAATTGTAAAAGGATTTTAAGGGATATATTGGAAAACCCATATCCCTTTTTTTAAAAAAAATGCTGTTAAGGCAGGAGAGATGCTTCTTGTCTTTGGAGCGTGTGGAACCTTCAAAATCAGGTCCTCTGGGAGTTAAGAGTGGGGCTTTGGGATCAGCTCCAATCTTACAACTTAGGCTTTGGAATCAGCTCCACAACTTAGAGGTGTAACTGGGCAAATGAATTAACTTCAAGGCCCAGTTTTTCCTCCTACAAACTAGAGGTAATGCTAGCACTCAGCTCAAAGGCTTGTGCGGACTGAGTGAGATTACAGAGATATAATGCCTGGCATGCACTAAGCGCTCCATACGTTTTAGGTATATTGACAATACCTTTGACCTCATCGTCAAGGTTGACCCATGATTTTCTCCTGATCTTTCCTACTTCTAGGTTTATTAAAGGCTCCAAGCACAACTGCTCAGGAGATGATCACAGGTTGATCATCACAGATGAAGGATATGAGGCAAAAGGAATGCAGTCAACTCACTCTTTCTCCTCTTTGTTGCTCTGGTGCCTACTTGACACTTTGTTGATGGCCATCAGAGCCCTGATCACTTCTTAGGGACACTGTCAAACAAGTAGCAGGTTATTGATCAGGACTTGCCAAGGGGTCATCCTCCTGATCTTTGGCTAAAAGGATAATTTATTATTCTTCCTACTTTTCTCTATTTTTCTATTTTGTATGATGAGCCTTTGTGTTTAGGAGGGAAAAATAAACTTTATTCAACATACATATTTCTCACAATATTACTTGCTAAAATGTAACCTGAAGGTACCTTCATGAGTTGGACATTGGGTGAAAACACCAACTAGAGTTGAGTGTCTTGAGTAGTGAGACGTGGGGAGAATGAGGCAATATAGAATGAGTAGGGATATATTCAGTGGAACAAAAAGGGTGACAATACTCTCAGATTTAACCACATTTGTGAGAGAGATGGCAGAAGCAATACAATCTTGGTGAAATCAGCTGTAGTACAAAATCCTGTTTATCCTTCAAATGGTATGGAGACATGGAATGCTCTGTGGATTAAAATTCCAAAACAGATTATTTTTAATGCGTCATTTAGTCAATGTTCCATTGTTAGAAGCTGAAGAATTAAAGGCCTCAAGAAGAGTGGTTTTAACTTTGGGAATGTTTGAACAATATTTCCTTCTGTTAAAAAAAAAAAAGCAGCATATAGAAGTGTGAGAACTCTGACATCTCATCTCTTGACTTTGCAATTACCTCTGCTCATTAGGAAGTTGGGTCATCAAGAAAGTTAAATAGTAGGTCTATGTTGAGCTATAAAGCCCAGATAAATTGCCACATGCATGTCACTAGATCCATATATAAAAATGGAGATGATGTGAGATGCTTTAAAAATGTAATTGCACCTTCCTGTGACAGCCTCAATTCTTGTAAGTCTGAATGGAGCCTACTTTTGTCGGTTTCCTGATTCATGGTTCAGCCAGGATAGATACTTCTGTAAGCAGCACTACTTTATTCAGTAACCGCCACCCGCTCTTTCTCCCCTCTCCATTTTGGCTTTTTTAATCTGAGTATAGTGTTTTTAACTCTTGAACTATGCTATTTGGACAAAGAAATCCTGACCCTGCAGAACAGATGGGTGGTTACTAGTGGGCTCAATTTCCAGCATTGCTTCTATTCCATTTCTCTGCCTGATCCCACCTGGCTGTCGAGGGTCAACCTTGCTCTCTCTTTCACTGTCTAGGTACCTCTTTCAAAGCCACAGATTTTTATTAAAAAAAAAAATTCCACGACTTAAAAAATAATGTTTGGTAGAAAGATATCATGAATAAAAACATGATTTATAATCCTACCCATCATGGTTAAATTTTGATGTGTATCCTTTTGCTTGCAAAACTAATTTTCAAAAATGAGATTATATGGGGCAGCTGGTTAGCTCAGTGGGTTAGAGCATGGTGCTCTTAAAAAATGTTGCCGGGTTGATTCCCGCATGGGCCTCTGTGAGCTGCACCCTCCACAACTAGATTGAAACAACTACTTGGCTTGGAGCTGATGAGTCCTGGAAAAACACACTGAAATCAATCAATCAATCAATCAATCAATAAATAAATGAAAAACTTTTAAAAAATTGAGATTATATTAGAGAAGCGATGTTTTCTATACTGCCTAGTCTCGAATTTTGGTGCAATTATCTACCTGGTTGTAGAACCTTGAGTGAATTACTCAGACTTTCTGTACTTCAACTTCTTCACCTCTAAAATGATATATGAATAGTACATACCCCCAGGATTCATAGAAAGCATACATGAGTTATACATGGAAAGCACTGAGAACAGAGGCAGGAACATAGTAAATACTCAAAAAATGTTAACAAGGGTGGCCTGATGGCTCAATTGGTTAGAGTGTGAGCTCTGAACAACAGGATTGCCGGTTCGATTCCCGCATAGGCCAGTGAGCTATGCCCTCCACAACTAGATTGAAGGACAACTACTTGGAACTGATGGGCCCTAGAGAAACACACTGTCCCCTAGTATTCCCCAATAAAATTGAAAAAAAAAGGTTAACAAACATTGGTATTTTTATTATATGAATATTATTCTGTAACCTGCCTTTAAAAAATACACTGAATATTTTCTCATGTTGTTTATGACTAATACATGACTTTATTGCCTGACCCAAAATCCAGTATATGACTGTATCATAATTTATTTAATCAATGTTCCATTGTTGGGCATTTATTTTCAATATTTTGTATAGTAATGAATAACCCTGTAGTAAACACTCTTGTGCATAAATCTGTGGGCACATCTCTGATTTTTTTCCTGAGGCAAATTAGTAAAAGTAGAATGCTGAATTAAAAAGAGTATCAGCCCTTCTTAAGGCTTTGCCGAAGTGCTCCCTAGAAATGTCATGTGAATTTGTGTTCCTAAAGTATGAGACAGCTCATTTCCCCATAGCCTTCCCAGGACCAGATAGTACGATTTAAAAATTTTCTTGCCAGTCTGTAGTTTTCATAGTCAGATGGTGCTCTGTAGTTTCCAGAGCTCTCCTCTTTTCAGGTGCTCTTTTTTTTTTTTTTTTAAGTCCCAAGCCCCTTTTGGGTTGTTTCTCCTCTTATTTTAATCTACTATGTCCTCATATCATAAACTCCTCCCTGTTACTATTCCCAACCTTTTCTTACCTTTCTGATTTCTTCATACCATTTCCCTTCTATCCATTTGGAGTTAGACTACAGTGTTCTGCTTTGTTCAGGTATGTGTTATAAATCTAGTAGACGAATACCACATGACAACAGGAACGCTTTCTTTCGTTGTGCCCAAGTCTAACCAAAAAGGAAGCCATCCCCCTAAAAGACTCATCTCCTTTTTAAAGTAATAAGATCCCTGTTGCGTGAAATATTTAAACTAT
Organism: Rhinolophus ferrumequinum; assembly: GCF_004115265.2. Lineage (NCBI taxonomy): Eukaryota > Metazoa > Chordata > Mammalia > Chiroptera > Rhinolophidae > Rhinolophus > Rhinolophus ferrumequinum. The sequence goes on from NC_046291.1 coordinate 29,458,954, forward strand.
ATAGATAAGTGTCTGAAAGCTGTGGAAGGTATGCTTCCTCTGGGCAGCAAGTTAGCCTACATATCACTGTCCAGCTGGGAAAATAGAAACCACTCTAAGTATTTAAACACAGAAGGAAATTAGTCCAGAGAATTGGTTACCTAGGTGATTAGAGAGCTCAGAAGCCAAAAAGATGGTAAGGCAACACTGAGATTAGTAACACCAGGAAGCGAGCACCACCCTTAGACTATTCCCGCATAGGCCAGTGAGCTGTGCCCTCCACAACTAGATTGAAGGACAACTACTTGGAACTGATGGGCCCTAGAGAAACTGGAGGGAGGAACTGGTGGTGTCAGCTGGAGGAACCCTGGAGCCACAATGGGACTGCCTGTTGGGAGCTAGACCACAGAAGTAATGCAGGTGCTTCTGACGATCACAGGTAGAATGGGAGGGGAGAAATACCTTGCTTTTCTCTACTCCCTCTCCAGTCTCCTTCCAATGTCTTCCATTGGCAAATTCGGTTAGAAGCCAGTTGACACAGATGTTTGTGAAATTACGTGTAGCCTGTGGTCAACCCCACTGTGATGCAGAGCAGAGTAAGGTAAAGGGTGAGGAGTGGATGTGAGGGAGAACAGGCCAAGGCCTGGCTCAGGGACCTCAGGAGGCTCTTCCAAGTCCACAGACAACAGGGCAAAGTGCAAAGCATGCTGGGCCTGGAGAGGCAGGCAGTCCCGGGTTTAAATACTGGCTCTGTCATTTACTAGCTCCAAGTCACTTAACTCCTCCAAGCCTCAGCTTCCTCATCTACGAAAGGGCGCAAGAAAAACCATATTTTCCAGGGTCACTGTGAAGATTAAATAAAATAAGTTATAAGATAATAGTAAGCATTCAACAATAATTGGTTTCCTGTCACCTAAGAATTTATGATTTTAAGACAAAGGACAATTGGGCATTTGGCCAAGGTCATTAAGGTTTTGAAAGAAGGAAAAGGGGCAGAGGCATCTTTCCTTTTAGAAGTTTTGCTTAGGGTAGGGTAGGTGATACATTGCCCAGTAATGATACTGAGAGATGAGCTAACAAACATTGAAAGTATCATGCATAATCGATTCACTCACTCCACAAATATTTATGGGTACTCACTATTTTCTGGAAATGATTTAGACATTGTCCTTGCACTCAAGGAGATGGCAACAGATGGACAAAGAGATAAATCGCACTGCATGACGGTATGGGAATGTTTACAGAGGAGGGAGCAAGGGGATATCTCTGCCTACGTAAGTGAGAGAAGACGTCAGTGAGGAGATGACATTTGAGTTGTGTTTTGAAGGACGAGCAGGAATTTTCCAGCTGTAGAAGCACACGTAAAACCATAGAAGTCACAAAAGGGCATGGAGTGTTTGGGGAATGGCAAGCTATTCACATGGGTGGGGCCTTGACATCTCCAGAGTCAGGTGGTGTTAAGAACAAGTGGCAGTTGTGGCTGAAAATGGAAGATACAGTCAGCATGTCAAGGGCCTGGCATAAGAAGCTAATAACTTTATATCCTGTGGGGAATAAAAAACCAGCAGAAACTTTCAAACTAAGTAGTAACCCACCAGCTACAACTTAGAATTTCATAAAGTGACACATCTGCCCAATCTCTCTTATGACTTCAACCGAAGGGCTGATGCACGCAGTTATACAAAGCAGGGGCCATGTGTCCATCTCATAAGACATTAGAAAGTATGAATCAGAAAAATGAGCACAGAGGTTTTCCCTTAATACTAAATTCAGAATGGAAAAAGTCATTAACTTATTCTGCAGACACCAAAGGGCTCAAGGTAAATATTTAAAATCTTCTCCCTCTCATTTCCACAAAGCCAAGAACATCAGAGATGTGATGCTGCTGTTTGTGGCTACGAGACAGGATTTCAAGGATTCTGATGAAACATCTGCTGGCCAGGATCTGTCTGAAGGCTGAAAATGACTTTATGTTACTCGCACGGAAAGGAAAACACAAAATGACAATAATATAGCCCTTCATGCTTTTCAGAGCCCATGAAAAGAACCTTATCTCATTTTAGCCTTGTGACAATTGTGTGCGGCCAAGAGTACAATCCCATTTTAGAGATGAAGAAATGGAGGTCTGAAAGTTTCCTACTTTCCCTAGGGTCTGAAAAGCACTTATACCAAAGCTACAACTAGTTTTCTAGACATGCAGTCTGGTGCTTTCCTGAACCTGGGCTAGTATTTACCTGTCTCCTTCCATATGCCAAGATGGCTTCTTTGAGGTCCTGAAGCGTGCGCAGTTCCAGATTCAGGCTCTTCTTGTGGCCTTTGGGGCGATAGGAGCCTTTTTTCCTCTCTTCAGGTGCCCATGATGGTATGGCTAAACCTTCTGAGTAGAGAATCAGGGCACCCTTTCTCGTGCTGAATGTTTTAGGGAGAAAGAGGCTCCACATGTGCTGGTTGGGGTTCCCATCATCCTGCGGTTTGCTGACCAGGACATAATCTTCTGGGGACTTCCAGTTCAAGTAATCCTGCAGTGGGAAGAAACCACTTTGATTGATCCACTGTGGATGACACTTTTATAGCAAATACTGCTTGTGCAACGTGTTGGACATTTTTTAGTGACTGGTTTTCTCTGAATTGCTCACATGGTGTCATGGAACACAATCACTCTTCTTAGCAACTGTTTTGTTCTCCACATCTCAGAATTAGTAGAACCCAGGCCATGATTCTATTTTACCCACGTAACTTTCAGGAGAACCACTCAGGCTTGGGGCTTAGATAGGGTAGAGTGTAGGTTACAAGCCAGTTAAAGTTTCCTGGTATGCAGGTAAGGAGTCAGAATTATCAAGTGCAGCAGCTAACTTTGAAATTAGACCTGGACTAGCTGGCACTTTAAAGAGGAGAAAGCCATTCCAACCCATCACTTCGGCTGTACACAGGGAGATTTTCTATATATTCCAGATGCTATGTAACTTTATCTAATTTGGCTATTTATGGGCCTATAAAGTAGTTACATATTTTGTAAGTAAGTAAATGCCATTGGCCACAGAGGTCCTTTGAAATTCTATATGTCTTTTAATATAGCAAAGGTCAAATATCACGACAAATTACCATGACAATGGAAATCTCTGTGTGATCCAAAAATTTTCAAAGTACCCCCAATAGATTTCTTATTTCTGGCAGGATTCAATGAAGTAAAATTTCAATACAACAAGGGAATTTTGCCACCACTTTAAAAATCTTCTAAAATGGGATTTTTTTTTGGCCTATATTAAATATGAGTCCAGTGGGTTGAATTCCAGAAAGTTCAAGGAAGCCATTGAAATGGCAAGAAAACACACACAGCATTGCAACCACAGAGCACAGCTTCTAAAGCCCAAACAGCCATCAGCTTGTCTAGAACTCAGGTGGAAATTCAGTCTTGAACCAAACCATCTGAATTCTAGATAATGTGGAATCTCCTTCAGTCTAAAGCCAATAAGGCTGTAAGTTGGTGTGCAAGAGGAAGGGAGATGGTCTCAGTGACCACCTCGGTGTGTCAGGCAAACTACCTTATTTTCTTGAGTTTCACCAACGAGGAGGGAAGACCTGCTAGTGATTCCCACCACCTCACTAACAAAACAAATGCAAACACACATGGCTCAGCCCCAAATGGAAAAATAGAGGATTCCTCCCCTGCATCCCCTGTCCTCCCCCCGCCCCAAATATGACTTTATTCAGCTGGAAAACTCACCTCTGGTTCAAAATAGACTTCTAACTTCTGTTTGTTCTGGACCAACTTCCCATGTCCCCGGCTCAGGAGAGAGAGCGTGAACATGTTTTCCCTCTGACCACCCTTCTCAAGACCAGTTCATCTTGGTTTTGAAGGCTGAAAACTGGTCACACCTCAAGATTTCCTGAGCTCAGCAGGGAGCCCAAGAAGACCACAAACACTGGGCCTTTTATTAAATACATTTTTCCCTCGTACAGCAGCTTCTTAATAACAACCAGCCACACAGTTTAGACAGTGAGTGTCTTTGTCAGGAGAAAAAATAAACCGCAAGCCCAACTCCTCAAGCCCTGGATTGTCTCTTCTCAGGGCAGCCCCTCTCTCCCCTCTGCCTGCGCCCTCGTTGTTCCGCAGTCCTGTTGCTCTTTACCGGCCTTGTGCACCTATAGATCTGGGCCACAGTACCATCCTTTTTATTGTGAGCGGAGGTTGTTTCCCGGTTGCTATGGCAGCACAAGGAAAGGCAGTCCCTTAAACCAGCCTAGACAAGGCGGAGACTGCTGAGGGCAGTGTTCAGGCACCGGGGGAGGGAGGGTCAAACGGACAATGAAAGGAACAGGCTCAGATTTCAAGTCCTGTTTGTGGAGGGGTGAGGGCTGTGTTGGGATACTTATTCTGTTGTAGTACTCATCTTGTTTTTAAAGTGTCTTTCTCCTTCTTCTGATATGTGAGCCTTTCACTGTCAACTCACCATTCACAGACTCAGAGGAGTCATCAAGGTCACCTGAGGCGACCTGTGATGACCTGTGATGTTTTCCTTGGCTGAGCTCCAGCCTCTCCTCCACAGGACATGGGTCCCGTTATGGTACTTGCTGTTTTGCCTGAGTGGGTGCAGTGTACTGTGGATCTCCAGATTCCTTTAGATACCTGGTTCTCATCTGGACACCTGCTATCTCCAGAGGGAGGGTGCTGGGAGATGCTGTCACAATGACTGAAGGCCACGACTGGCCTTTACCAAGCAGGGCTTGGGATGCTGAATGTTCTGTGGTGTGTGGAACTGTCCTGCATAATGAAGAATTGTCCTACACTGAATGCTAGTAACACCCCCTTTGAGAAACACTGCTGTGACCTGGGCTGCTTGGTTCTCCTTGATGCTGACACTGTGAGGACAGGAAAAGGGAGTGGGTGGGTGGGTGGGTGGGGCATGTGGGGTGAGGGTAAGAGTGTCAGGGAACAAAAAGATGTTTTTGCTGGTGATCTACAGCCCTTCTTTAGCCTGGAAAAGCAACCTGCCCTGTCATCTATCAGCTGAATCTCCATGGCAGTCTTGTGGGAGTATCCCCTGCTGACCTGTATAAAGAAGTATAACGGGCTACAGGCCCAGTTACCTTTGAGATCTCTCTCTGTAGCTGAGACTTTCCCAGGAGGCAGTCTCAAGTCTCAAGAGGAAGAAATAGAGGTCATGCTGTATTATCAGGCTGGGTTTCTTGAGGGGAAATCAAGATAGTAAATGCAGAGGCTCAAAACTGAAGTTAGTCAAGATCACAATAAATACCCTGTCAACACTCATTAGGATGGCTATTTATTAAAACACAAAAACCAAACCAAACAAAAAAAAAAGAAAACAACAAGTGTTGGTAAGGATGTGGAGAAATTGAGACCTTTATGCACTGTTGGGAGAAATGTAAAATGGTGCAGCCATGGTGGAAAACAGTATTTGACAGTTCCTCAAAAAATTAAACATAGAATTGCCATATAATCCAGCAATCCCATTCCTGGGTATATAACCCAAAGGAAGTGAAATCAAGGATTCAAACAGATATTTGAACATCCATGTTTAGAGCAGCATTATTCACAATAGCCCCAAAATGGAAAATTCAAGTGTCCATTGACAGATGAATGCAGAAACAAAATGTGGCTTATATACACAATGGAATATTATTTGATCTTGAAAGAGATTCAGACACATGCTGCAATATGGATGAACCTTGAAGACAATATGCTAAGTGAAATAAACCAGTCAAAAAGGGACAAATATTGTTTTAGTCTAATTATATGGCATACTTAGCGTAGTCAAGTTCGTAGAGACAGAAAATAAGAATGATATTTATCAGGAGTTGTGGGAGGAGGGAGTGGAAAGTTAATGTTTAATGGGTACAGAGTTTCAGTTTGGGAAGATGAAAAAGTTCTGGAGATGGATGGTGGTGATAATTGTATGACTCTGTGAATGTACTTAATGTCAATGAACAGTACATTTACAAATGATTAAAATAAGAACTGTTATGTTATACATACTTTACCACAATTAAGATCTAAAGAATGATAACAAAGAAAACAAAAAAGTGAATTTAGCACTTTATAATCTGAAAGCTGATTGGTCAGCATTATTGTGGAATGACCTCAGAGCAGGTGAGACAAAATCCTACCAAATGAGGGTTCCAAATAGTTTACAGGGGTCTTAAACCACAGTGGCGCCTTCCCTTCACCTTCTCTGCTCCTTCAACAAAACTTTACTGAGAGATGACTGTATGTGAGACACGATTCCTGCCCTCAAGAAGCTCCCAGCTGGTGTGCGTGAACCAGTAGCTGAAAGATGATGTGACTTCTGTGATAATGGAGGTGGAGATAAAAAGGTGCTCTAGGAAAAGAGTCGGTTGTGCGCATGTGTGCAGCGGGAGATCAATGGTGGTGGGCCTCATAGAGGGCTACAAAGATGAGAGGCACTAGAGGTGACATTTAATGACAGTAGTGCACACTGCAAGGAAGGAAGATGAATGAGGATATTGCAGGATGCGTGGATAGGGAAGTTTGAGATCTTTGGGGAAAGGGTAACTTCTTTGGTGGAGCCAAAGCCTCAGGTCAGGTGGACAGAGGTGAAGCTGAAGAGACAGGCCAGCTGGCCAAGACCTTGAAGGCCACATGTACCTTGCGAAGACACTTTGCACTTTATTCTTCAGGTATAAGAAGAATACCTGTTTTAAAACAAGGGGGCGACATCATTCTATCTCAGGTTTAGAAAGAGAACTCTGAGGACAATGTAAATGATGGCTAGAACGAGGGACGCCTATCTCATCAACTTCCGGGTGAACTTTCAGGACCATGCAACCCAGGCCAACCTTTCCTTGGATTTGAATGAATTTGTCAAATAGGTCAGGAGTAATCACCTGCTAAATGGTCTTTGAATGAGACATAGAAGGGGCAACTCCGTACCATCCTCAGTGAAGTATAGATGTTGCCGTTTTGAAAATGCAATTGCTCATGAAACTGAGTAAGGCATCATAAGAAGAAAGTGACAGAGCAATTGGGACACAGTGAGAACCACCATTGTCAGCCACAGAATTACTCCATGTTTCTCCGGTAGAAATTCTTCCTCTGAGCTCACCTAACTTGGAAATTACTCATACATGGTGAACTAGGCCCCCAGGAAGTGATCTTTCTGAGTCTACATTGAGTGAGCATCTCACCTGGGAAAATACCCAGGTGCCCACCTTGGGCTCCCAGCTCTGTGTCAAGGCTACCAGGCCTCTGCGGTTGTAATCTGGGAGCAGCTAGACCACAGCACAAAGTGGGTCTCTCCTAAATTGTTGTGTTTACATCCATGCTGTTTAATATGGACAACGAACAGATGTACAGATCAATTAATAGACATTTAAAAGCATTTACTCAGTCCCCACAGCAGTTTATAGAAAGTGCATTTAGAAAGCAATTGAGGTTATTGCTATTCTAAAGTGCTTGGGGATCCCAGATGAAAGGCCCCTGTGACTGGAAAGTATTTATAACTCAAGAAGAAACCCTCCACACCCATGTTATATAACACCACCACCATCTCCTGGAATGCCTGACCTGTCAGCCCATGCAGCATGTCTGTTTAAATTACACTGTAAATTCTATAGGGTGGAGACCTTGTTTGTATGGTTTGCAAAGCATCATGAATAACCATGACGCTCTGTAAATAAATAGAAACCACATGAAACAAAGAAAAGAGATGTTATTCAATGGCTGTGTCCCCAGTGCATATAGGAATTTATCCCTTGCTCCAAAGTGCTTGAGGTAAATAGATGCCACTCTGGGGAAGTGGCCTGTGGGATAGCGTCAGGATCCTCATCCCCCCTTAAAGGGCAGTGTGATACTGTTTTCTAGGAATGTATTCACCTGCAGGGGCAGCCTACAGCGTCACTAGTGTTGTCCTTGTTACCCAAAGAGGAAAGGTCAGTGCACAGAGAGATTAAGTGATTCGCACAAAAGCTCAGAGCAAATCTGAAGTGACATGGGAGCTGGTCGAAATTGGGGCCTAATCTCGGCCTGTTGTTTATCCCACTTCTGCAACAGAGTAGTAGCAACTATTGCTAAGAGGGTGGGTCCTGGCTAATATCCAGCAGTCGGGAAGCTGCTGTGAGTGAGGTGACCACAGCGCCTTCTTCAGCCCCGAAGCTGCTGACTGGACACAAGATCTGTGTCTGGCTGCTGCGATGGCCTCGAAACTCTCCTATATTCCTAACTTTCCTGCTCCTCTCACTTTACCTTGCAAATTTAGTTTTAAGGGTATCTAGGAAATCACATTTTCAGCTTTTTAATCTCCTGCCCTGGAGGGGAGGTGGAATGAAGGTTAATGGGATAGAGTCATTCACAGTTATCTACCGTAAGCATCCAAGACAAGTTGTATGAGAAAGTCAAAACAGAGAATTTTTTTTTTTTAATTTATTGCGGTGACAATTGTTGGTAAAATTACATAGATTTCAGGTGTACAATTCTGTATTACATCATCTATAAATCCCATTGTGTGTTCACCACCCGGAGTCAGTTCTCCTTCCATCACCGAGAATTTTTAAAAATATGGTCAGTGTATATGACAATAAGCATTGCTTTGAATTATTAAGGCTCTTTCCATTTGTTTGTGTGTTATACTCCTAACTGGACTGTAAGTCTTTGGAAGGTAGGGACTAGATCTATCATTCTTAGTACTTCCCATAGCCCCCCGTGTGGACCACAATAGCTGAATAAATACTTGTTGCTTGCTTTTTAATATGCCCATAGAGATGTGTTATGATCTTTGAGCCAAAATGAAAGATATATGAAAAAAGACATTATGTGAAAATCTGTTTAAGTAGCTAGTAGTTTGCATATAGTACAAAGCTTAGAGCCACCAGGTTAAAGACTGATCAACAAAAAAATTGGTTTTCATAGGCTGAAAAGGCACCAGGAGATTCAATGTCAAAGATAAAGTCCTCTAAACTTTTTGAAAAAAACACAGACTTGCTGAGGTAAGTTACCTGGCTTTTTGGAGTCTAGGGCTAATTTCTCATGCTAATTTCCTCTCAGTAGGGAATCTCTTGTGTAGTAGATGGTAAGTCACTGGGCTGCACAACCAAACACTTTTCTGTGACCTGGCTGCCAGTTCACTCTTTAAACTCTATGATGAGAAGAGTTTTTATACTTTCTAACTACCACAGAGTAAAATCGGTGAGCTGCTTGCTAATCATTTTATAGAAATGTTACTTTGATGTACAAAACATATCTTTTCAGGGACATATTGTATTGCATAACCCAAGGTGTACACAAATTCTCTTCCCACTATTTGCTCACATTAGTGAGGTTTTGAAATCATATAGATGCCCCCACCCTGAACCCCAGGAGGGGAGCAGCCAGAGAGCTGAAACTGACAGTTTGAGGAAGAGGGAGTGGCATCAGGGAGCCTGGGTTCTGACAGAAACTTTTCTGAATGCCCATATATTGCTAGAATTCACCTTGTGAACCCAGGATCCCCTAACCCACAGGTAACCTCCCTGCCTTATTCAATCTTTATAGTTTCCTTTGGGAAAGGCTTCAGGTCTTCCTGAGAACTGAGTTAAAATGCAGTCCCTTCTGTAGAGATTGAATTATGCCATGCAGGAATGGGACCCAGAATGGATACCTGGATTTGGGATTAATAGGGGAAAAATGAGGGAGAGGAAGAAGTGGGGCAAGATAGAGGATGGTATCCTGTGAGAGGTAGGTCGGGGGGACCCATTTACAGAGGCTTTGCCCGTTTCGCCCATTTTCTCAGAGAGCGAGCCTGTGCCCACGCAACAATCTTAAAATGGGTCAGAGGCTGCCAACCTCTGGCTGGTCCAGGAGGCTCTGTAAGTATACATTTAAGGAAGAGGAGAAGCAGTTTCTTCTTATCTCACAGAGCAGACCCACCTGGGGCAGCACCATCCCTTTTCCAGAGGCCAAAAGACCAGATAAAACTGTACCACGAATTGAGAGGAATCAATAGCGTTATAACAAGGGCGATCAGATATGGTCAGTGCCCTCTGCAGACCCTCATGCTCCCAGCCAGCTCTCGCTTGGGCTTACTTCTGATGCCAACCCACCTGAAGCAGGTGTTTGGGGGAGTTGTTAGTTAAGCAGGAAGAACATCTTTGAAATGGTACATTCCAATGGGAGATACTGATAGCAAAGGTAGCTTTTCCGATTTTATGATAATCCTCTTGAATCACTATCGAGACATAGGTGCACAAAGGGTTAACAGGCCTTTTAGGACTCGGCTGCCAAGTACACTTAATGCTCAGTCCAGCACTCGCAGCTTGTATTCTTACGCTGCTGGAGTGGCCTGTTCATGGCATCTGGTTCCCTGGCAACAGCTTTCATTGGCTCAATCAAAGCCCTTTCTTCTTAAGAAAGCTCCTACTGAGACGCCCACCACCACCACTAATCACCGTCTTAACTCAGGGGTTTAGGATGCAGCTGGTATGAAAAATAGCATGTGTGGATGTGAGAAGATAAAGCAGTAGACTGGGGTGAATACACCTGCCTTGCGTGATCCTTGCATGGGTTTTCTACAGGACCAGTTGGAAATTACCTGCTTTTCCTCTAGGACAGAGGAAAAGTCTGGGCCAGAAAGTTTCCTAGAGCTGGAGTTCTTTGTTGGGCAGAAATCCATGAGCCTCTGTGATTCATGCCTAGCTGCTTCCTGGGCTGATCTGTGATCTAACTGCAGGCTCTGTGCTCTGACAAGGGACATTGCTGAGCTGGGGGAGTTCAGACAAGGAAATCCATATTGTGGGAGGCTTGTCCCCAGTCAGCCACAAGCTGGGGAAAGAAGTCTGCCTTCCCTGGAGCCCGGGGAGTCTGGCAGCTACCCCACCTTGCCCCTAAGAGATTTCAGCAGCTCCAGATTTGTGAAGAATAGCAGGAAAAAGGAGCTCTTCACACAGCTTTTTGGGGAAAAAATGTTGATGAAGTAGATTCTCTAATAAAGATGGGCCTGTTTAGGGGAATTCTTTAGTCTTGCTGGGAATCGCTTTGAGTTTTATTGTTTTGTCTAGGGAATAAATAAGCTGAAAGCAACAAAGTAGAGATGAGGAAGAAGGCAAGCTGTTCTTACTTTTGGTTCACCCGTATCAATCTATTTAACTCATTTTATTTTTTTTAAAGTCAAATTGCATCTCATGTACTTATTCTCACTGAAATCTAAACACATAGTGTCATTCAGGAACTGAAAGTGTTCAGAATTCACGGTAATATTTATAAAATATGCTGACGTGTGGCCTGGCTATCCACCCTAATATTTGGGCCGCCCTCACCTTCTGATTCCTCAAGAGAAAACAGTCATCCTGGTCATAGTGCTGAGATGTAACAGGACAGTCGACAATTCAGAGACAGTTAAGGTTTGTGGCTGCTCTGCTGAGGCCAGCGAAGGTCCTCTCCTGTGCGGTGTGTATATGAATGGCTCTCTGTGTCTGCTCTACCAGCCTATCCGCAATTTAGTAAGGGTTCTTGGTGGTGCTACCTCACATGTCGTTAAAATATGTTATAGAGGGCACTTAACAAAAACAACATACATCTGAGAGCTATTTGGGGACCAGACTTACTCTATTTCTTATTAGATATGTAATGGGAAAATTCTTAACCTCTGAGCCTCAGTTTCCTCATCTGGAAAATGGGGATAACAGCATCGGTCCTGTTGCAAGACCAGGAGAAATGATGCACCTAAGCCCCACCCCCACAGATTCTGATTAATTTATTCTGAAGTAGGGCCCTGGCACTGATAATTTTTAAAAGCTCCCCAAGTGATTCCGTGTTTCCCTGAAAATAAGACCTAGCCGGACAATTAGCTCTAATGCCTCTTTTGGAGCAAAAATTAATCTAAGACCCATAAGACTGATTAATTTTTGCTCCAAAAGATGCATGATTGTCTGGCTAGGTCTTATTTTTGGGGAAACATGGTTGCAATGTTCAGCCAGCATTGAGAACCACAGATGCAGCCAATGGAAGCACTAAATGGTTATTTTTAGGCTGAGGAATTCCTTGAATATCAGAAGTTCTTCAGGATGGAGGTGAGGAAGAGGTAATATTTATAGAAATGAAATTCTCTTATTTCTTCCTCAGATCTATGAGTTACAATAGATTGGAATGGAGATGTTGCTCAGTGTGGTGGAAACATTCTCTCCCCTTTGAGCCCTTTCCAGATAGGTCTTAATCATATAGTTTTTTTCATTCAAAAAAAAAAAAAAGGAAAACATATTATCAAGCACCTTTTACATGAATGTTTTGATAATAGCGACACATAGATAAATAGTATAGGGCTCAGGAAGCTCACCACCTAGCAAGGGAAAATAAGTGAGCCTATGTAATGCTGGGCTTGGCATGGTTAAATAGTAATACCGTGAGGTGTTTTTCCCTGGGGGAGCCTTTGATGGTGTGACTCAGGATGTTACAAGATCCTCTGAAATGGGGGACACATTTTCAGCTTGGATTCTAAGCAGGAAGTGATTTTTACCCTTCCCAATAAAGGATCGTACACTCTGACTAAAGACCAAGAGAATAAAAATACAGAACTCTTGGTCTTAAACTTTATACAGTACCATACTGCCATTTTCATTAGTTAGCAGAACAGACAGCAAGCATTTGTAGTGCATTTAAGGAAAAATTCTTTTGGCTACATCAATTAAAAAATACTTAAAGGCTGTATATAAATATGTATATAAATAAATATGTAAACAGGAACAGAATGTTTTGTGATTGATAACAACGTGGGGTGGCCCAACGCAATATTGGACACAGGTCTAGAGAACCTGTAAGAAGATTCCAAACTGATCCCCAAATGGTTCTTTTGGCCATACTATTACGAGTTTTCATTAATTCTTTAGGGTGGTGAAAGAGGAGACAGGTGTTAGAACCCCTTGTCTATTCCTTGGAGTTAATTCCATATAAGAACGTAGCATCGAGATGGCAGATTGGTTTCCTATTATGTACTAAATCCAATCCAATGATAGTGGCTGCTTAGAACACTTGATTGAAAATAATTCTGCAGAGTCCTGGCCTAGCCAAAAAAGGAGTTCCATGGCTGATTAGTTATGTTTTCCATAGGCAAGGGAGGGAGAGTGAATTGTGATACATAGATAGTGAGTTTTGCCAACTCAACATTATAAACTGTACAGAATTCTCATTACAGGGTGTGGGTTTAATCATTCTTAACAAATCTGTTTGGCATCAAGCCAAAGTCAAAAGTTAAAGAACCATTCTACTTATTAGTGTAGTAACCCTAGTTCCTCACATCTAAGATGCCATATATTTTAAGGTACACTGATAATTTAATAACAGGTTTTAATGGAAAAAACACTACCATTAATATGAACCCAAAAATGACATTTATTCATATATTCTTTTTCAGTACATAATTCAATGTTTGAGAATAAACCTCTTTCAAATTCAGCCTCTGGATTCTTCTGAATCATTTGTGACTGTTGGCAGTTGTGCATAGCATTATGGGGATCCTTTGCTTTTTATCATCTGGCCTAGCGATTTCAACCTTCTTAGCAAACGTAGGCTTAGGCAGTCTATTGTTAGTCATATTGTAGAATACCAGGTTTCATTTGTGGTTCCTTTTGGTTAAACTCATAGTTTTGTCCTTAGCTTAATTAAATTATTCCTTTCGTGAAGGTAAACAGCTTCTCTTGAAAGTCATCCAAAGTCATCTTGAAAGATATTTGGCACCTGAGGGTGACTCTGCAATGAATGAGTTGATCTCACCAACCTCCCTTAACTTTAAAACTGTTGCTATTTCTCCTGAGATAGCTGTCAATTTTTATTGTAGGTAATTACGGTGCCTGTTGTGTAGACTGGCAATTCTCTTCCTGTATCTTCTGAAGTGCTTGGCTGTTGTTTTGCTACAAAACATGAAAGTGTAGTCATGCCTTCAGCAATAAATATTTGCTTCATTTATTGTAAATGTGCCTCGCTAAGTTCTCCCATGGGCAAACAATAACAACTCTGTCTCAACTTACTTTCCTGCCAGCAGGTGGCAAATTACTTTTGACTTAAGTTAAAGCGGCATCCCCGTTTTATAAATGTTAAGATGTGAACAAATAAGAGTCTGAGAAGAAAGGGAATAAAGAAGGTAGCTAAATGAGATAACTCAGTATCCAGGTCAAGAGCCCAGTGACCAGAGTAAGCAACTAAGGCCAGCAGCCTCCTCCTCCACTTCAGTTCCCTGACACAATGCTGTCTCACTGGCGTTAGTTGTCTGGGTGTGCTGTATATAATACACACAATACGAAGTAGAAAGTATTACAGGAAAACAATGCAAGATAAAAAGTATTAAGTTACGTAAGAGGGATGGAGAAAATGCTGTGAGAATTCAGAGGGATAGAGTACTTCTGCTTGTATGAATCAAGGCAGAGGAACAGGTGGCATTCAAATGGACGTTGAAGCTGTAGCTACTGAATGGAGTCCTGTGGCGAGAAGAGGCAGACTGTAGAGGCCATGAAAAAGCACCTCTCAGAGCTCCATCTGTGAGGTGCATAACTGACCGAGGGCTCCAGTTTTGCATTCTGAAATCCATCACCGCATTTGCGCTGAGGCCAAGCTACCCACTGGCTGCTCCTTGCTGATGACAGTATGATAGAAGTCCCACAGCGGGCAGGCTTGTTCTTGGGAGACACTGCAGATAGGGGACTCCTCTGGTGGGTGACTTTGGCTCAAGGACATCCTAGCAGCCCTGCCGAGCAGTTTTAAAACTGCACGGCAGTCTAAGATACTTCCATCCAAATGTTCTTCTTTCCCCCTCTTCTTTACATGGTCAGACCTGTACCCCATCTGACAGTTCTTCTGGCTCCTCCCCCATTTTCCCTCACAGTTTTTTCCCCCTAATAAATCTCTTGCACATCTAACCCTGTCTTGGTGTCTGCTTCTTGGAGGACCCCAACAGACACCCAGTCCTTGTGGAGGTGCCAGTAGGTGCCCTCAGTACATTCCAAATCTACTGTTTCATTTGCTTTGGTATTTCCCATTCCTTTCCCATTTACCACTATTGTTTTGGAATATTCTCCAGGGAAGAGAAATTTCAGGCACTTAGAAGTGCACATAGGAAAGTCCAGTGGAGAAAAGGAAGCAGACCTAGAGGATGATTAGAAAGACATCCTAATTTTTCTTTATTATTACAATTATGTCTGTAAACAGAGTTCATTTGTTTGCTTTTAAGCAAAAAGGCTAACTATGATGGCAATGATGATACTGAAGTGCATCTCAGGAACAAGCAGAAGCCGGGGCCTGAATGGCATTCGGGTGCTAATGCTGCTTCTCATTTCGGAGGCCCATAGGATGGCCTCTCATGGCTCCTGGACTTACATCCTACAGGCCAGGGACCTAAAGAGAGACTGACTTCTTTCCAATTCCAGTTCTAATTCCCCGGGGAAAGCTCAGCTTGGCCGGGCTTGATCAGATACCTACCCTTACAAAGATCAACTGTGTTCCGGGGGACTGAGTTGGGGAAAGGACTGTGATCAGTCCATGTTCTTCCAACATGGTGGGGTTCATGGTCACGATGTGCATGCTGGATATTCTCAGAAGAATGGAGGAGGGTGGCTGCTAGGATTCTGTATAAAGGGTTGGTTATCTGTTATGCCTTCAAAGCAGGCTTTGAAATCCCCACTTCCTCTTTCACGACCCTCCACCCCCCACCCATCTCTACCTTCCTTCTTATCTAAACTCCCTATAAAGAAAATTAGATATTTCTAATCTAGAGCTTAGAGTAGTGAGGAACTTCAAAACGTGTCTCTGTTTTCAAGTGGGTTAGGGGTTATTTTATTTTGCATCTTACTAAATTCCTATGGAATGTACTCATTTTTAGCAGGCAACTTGCAACACTGCTTTTGGGCATTTGGGAGCACTGGGAAGAGAAAGATCTAGTATTCCCCTTTTTCCCTTCATTGCAGCTCTTTTCAGGCTGACTTCATGTCAGAATGTTAATGCTGTCTCCAAATCCTCACTGTTGGCTCCTGAAGTCACAATGTTCGGTGCCCTTTAGTGCTTTTCAGTGCTTTAAGACCTGGAGAAGGTAAGATTTCGGAAATGCGCTCCGTTATCTTGATGGCCCAGCTCAAATCTGGGCTCCTTCTCCAGCCCCTGACACAGCTGAGGTGTCTGCAGCCTGGTGAAGCTGCCTTTGAAAGCTGGCATTTTGTTGTGCCGCACTCAAGCTCCAGTGGCAGACTTGGGTTGCAATGGAAAATAGATTCCAAAGCTACCCCTGGACTGTGAACTTTTCCTGGACACTTTCCATGCTGCCTCTTAGAGAACAGCAGGCATCAACGTATTCACACCAGGAGTCAATTAAAGAAACCCAAATTATTGCAATTCCAATAAACAATGATCTCTCTTCCTTTTCAAATAAACTTGTGAGGATGGCCTGAAAGCCAGGTTTAATTACACGATCGGGTAGCATAAATCTGATTAGAAGCTTTTCGTATGCTTTAATTAATTTTCTCCTGCAATCAGAGCTATTTTTAGTAAATGTTAAATATGCATTTAAACAACTTTAATGTATACTTTTCTAAAACCTACTGGGGTTCTCTTTCATTCTTTCTTCCTCCTTTTTTGATGAAGCACAAACGTTCCTAGGAAACAGTATTCAGAGAGGAAAAGAGTTAGGAGAATACCACATCTTCATACTTTAGCCTGTGATATAAATACATATATCCCAGGTAAAAACACATGGATCATATGTCATAGGTTGAGGGGGGTCATTTTAGGTGGTTTTGAGTAACTGTTGAATGTTTGATTCACTGGAGGGAAAAGAGGAGGAAATAAAATGGTGAGAATATTAACAGTAGATCATAACTGGGCCTTTCAAACTTGTCTGAAATAGGACCATCCAAGAGCAATCACTCTGATCAATTATCCTTTTCCTACTCCTCCACTTTTCCCTTGTCTCTTATACATTAAAGACAATTTCCTCTTCCCAAGGTGCATCTCTGTCCATCCAAAGGTTGTGAGGTCTACAAACCCAGTGGTTTAAATGCTGATTTTATAGGCAGTAGAATGTATGTCATTCACCTATACTTAGCACGGTGTCTGGTACATAATAGGAAGGAGGAAAGGAAGGATGGAGTGTGTGGGAAAGGAAGGAAGGAGAGAAGATTCTCATACTTTACATGGTTAGGATTTAATAATCTCGTTGAAAGATCATCCTTCTAGTTGAAAAGTATGACTGATGAAATCTGATGAAATGTAGATTGACCAAAGTGCACTGGCTAATGTCATATGTCAGGTACCTTTAGTATGTGTGCATGAGAAGTGGGTAATTGTGGGTGAACTCTTTTTTCCTTTGTAGTGGGATTTCTTAAGGGTCTGTGTTAAGATTCTCTGTCATCTTCATGTTGATGAAAATGACTGCCGTCATTTTAGGTTTCTTTTAGTTTGTCACGTCCTTGTCAATTCTGATGATGAAATAAGCTCCCTTGAAAATTTTTTTAAAAACTGATTCTCTTAGAACTCAAACAATTGTACGTTTTCTTTTTCTTCCTTTTTTGGGAGGACGGAAAATGTTAGTTTAAAACATTTAAGTTTGATTGCAATTTACTAATTGTAAATTGCTCTTTTCTTTTGAAATTACTCTTTTCTTTTTGTTATTTTTATTTTTTTTATTATTATTTTTTTAATTTGGGAAATATTGGGGAACAGTGTGTTTTTCCAGATGTCAAGTCATTGTTTTTCAATCTAGTTGTGGAGGGTGCAGTTCACTGGCCCATGTGGGAATCAAACCAGCAACCTTGTTGTTAAGAGCTTGCGCTCTAACCAACTGAGCCATCCGGCTGCACTCTTTTTGTTATTTTTAATAAGTTCTAAAACCAATGTCCCTGAAACCAATATGTTTTTCTCCTTTTTCCAAATTGGTCAAAAACAGCAGAAATAAAGGGGGCAAACGCTATGTAATCATTCCTAAGAAGTAATAAAAAATCACAACCAAACATGAAATAAAATTTATTTTCCCATTGATAAATTTGAGTAATTCACCTTGAAGTTAACAAACATAGGAAAGGAAAAATTCCCTAAAGATTATTGCTTTAATGTGTATGCACAAAAAGATTTGGGGCTAAATGCTAGTAAAGAATATAGCCTTAATTAAATGTAGTCAAATGATCTGTTTGCACTGCTCAAGGGGAGGTGAAAGGGGTCACTTATCAGAGTCCCCAACACCAGCCAGCAGGAGACCTCCCACACTCTTTGCCTTAGAGAAAGAACCCAATTTGGCCAAACAGTAGATAAGGAAAAGGACTCACCACTGGCTGGGTCACTGCTGGCCAGGCTGAAGTTTGATAATGTCTAATAATATCTCATGTTTACATAGGAAATTTTTCCCGGGGGCAAAGTGCTTTACTAGTGTTATCTCATTAACCTGTCCTCTGATCTTAAAAGCATCCACATTTTACTGGAGCTTGGGGTGAATAGAAGAGAGAAAGAATAAAACAATTTAAAAAGATTCTGATGCTCTGGGAAGCACATGAATTTTGGAGGGTACACTAATCAACCCTGAGCATGACTATGTACTGGATATCATGCTGAGCACTAAAAACTAAATATAAGGCAAATCACTGCCTAGGCACTAGTGATACTTAATGATCTTGCTTGATTTTGTTGTTGTTGTTGTTGTTGTTGTTGTTAGTCCAGTAATATCCCTACTTGGGATTCCTTTCATTGTCCCAGGGTGATGTAGGAGTGTCCCAGGGTGATGATGGAGATATCTATGCCTTCATTCTAATTTTCTTCTGGATCCACATTGCAGCCCATTTTTGCAGGGAGTAAGAGAGCTGGAGTGCATCCAATAAGGGGCTCGATTAGCTTTCAGTGGTAGAAATAGCTACAAATTCTCCCTTTTATCAAAAAATGAATGCCTGTGATACATGAGTATGTAGGGCAACTGTAAACTATCAACTTCCACAATATCCTTCCTGGAGCAGGAATGGTGGGAGATGAGGCTGAAGAGCTAGGCAGAGATTATGAAAGGCCTTGTATGTCACGCTTAGGGTTTTAAACAAGGAAGAGACATAGTCATAGTTGCGTTTACCATGATTCCTTCTGGCACAGGGTGGGGATGAATTGGAGGAGGGACCAAAATGGAGGTAGGGAGACAAGTTTGGGAGCCATTAGAGTAATGTAAGCAAGAGATGGTGGTCATGGGGAGGAACTAGAATCCAAGTTGATTAGACAATTGTAGGAGTTAAGGGAGAGGACAGAGCCAAGGATAAATGGCACTTGACGGCAGAGTAAAATATATAGTACCAGCTGTTGGATCTCAAACCATTGCCCTTGTCCCGGCAGTCCAGGGTGCTTCTTAAACACCAAGAGCCTACAGGGCTGCAGGGGAAGGCAGTAAAGCAAGCCAGTCCTTGACAATGGCAGCGGGAGCATGATTTCCCTTGTAACTGCCCTTGTCACCTGAGGCAAATCCGATAGACAAAGCTGCAATAACTGGCTCTCTGATAGAGAGGTGCCTGCTTCACCTTCTTCTTCCAACAATGCTGATGGGTGGGCTTTTAAATATCCATGTGCACTTCTCCAGGATGCTTCCGGGAGGGAAAATGATACCTCAAGCTGGGGGATGACAGAGCTGAAGTTGGCTGTGAGACAGTCTTGTGTCCCTTGACCATTCTTAGCACCAAGCACTCAACACCTGAGCTGAAGTGATTTCCCCAAACTGGAATAACAGTGGTGACTTTTCTCATGCTTGGAGAGAGTCATTAACTCATCTTTTCCAAACAACTCCCAAACTCCTTAGTGACTCTGTCATTATCTCTCAAATCCCTCGCCTTCAGGAGGATTTTGGAGACTGGACACAGTGAACATTTGGGGAGCTGGTGCAGTGAGTCATCTGCACTTGGCTGTTGGCCTTCTGGAGTCACTTTGCCCGGTGGGGGACTCTTACTGAGCTCCCCTGCAGCGCCTCTTATGTAAAAACACAATGAGATGAGCTAAATTCAAACTCATTTTGGCTCCACACGTCTATCAGCTTCCCCACTAGTGGCCATGATCCTCCTGTGATACACTGTTGAGTGAGGTGAAGTCATTAAACATAGATCATGGAAAAGCAGGGTCTAATTCCCTGCTAACAAGTAACACATGACTTGGAATAAATATATTTCACAATCCCCAAAAATGTTAATCACGATTTTAGTGATATTCCAAAGAAACAGAGTCGTTGCTATATAGATATCAACAATTCAGTAGTTAGGGTTGGAAAACAAAGCAGGAAGAGGGATGCATGACAGCATGGGAATCAAGGGGTCTTGGGCAAGTTACTTAACCTGTTGGTGTCTCAGCTTTCTCTATCTCTATCTCTAAAATGGGGATAATAGTTTCTATCTCAGAGAGCTGTTGAGAGAATCAAATGAGATAAGATGTGTAGAGTGCTTAGTACACTCTCCGTATATGTCTGGTACATGGAAACCTTTAATTAATGTTACTGTTTATTATAACTCTGGGATACAGGTAATGAGAGTCATGATGGAAAGTTAACTAATAGTTGTCAAAGGAATGATTAAATCAAGGTGTCAGCGGCTCAGAAGCAGGGCTGTGTTCAGAATTTTCTCTTGCTATTTTGCTCTCTCAATCTCTCTCTCTCTCCTTCCTGGGTTTTCTGTTTGATCTTTTTTTTTTTTTTTCTTTTTAAACACATTCCATCTTCGTGTTTCCTTTTTGTTGGTGCAGAGTGACAGGTAAGAATGATCTCTAGGTTAAAAGAAGTGTCCCTGAGGAAAATGAGGCTAGCTCCGTTCTAACTTTTCTTGAAGGTTGATGCTATGCAAAGGCTAATCCTGGGTTAAATTCTTTCATTTTAAAAAAATCAAATATCCAGGATTCAGAGACACAATACTGTTTTCTCCTGCACACACGGTTACTGTCTTCGAGGTGGGACCTCTTGAGTATTTCTGTTCATAAGCAGTGTTCAAATTTTCTGACTGGCAGAAACTTGAGTTTTATAATTTAAAAATAAGAAAAGGTAATTTAGGTAACATTATGATTGGACAGCAGAGATTGCATTTAGATTTTTTTCAGTAGCCACTTCAGCTGCTCAGAGAGGTTTGAACAATCCTGAGAGACAAGCACAGAGCAGTTTTAAATATATGAGAGGTGGTATGCACTGAAAGGGGACTTAGTTATCTGAAGTAAACATTTTGTACAACTTGTAGACCGAAAACCACTTGGTGAATGGAGGAATTGTACGTTGCCTTCCTCTCATAAGAGATGAACTAACTGAATTTCCTTACTGTTTCACTTGACTCTTACAGTGAAATAGATTCCCACCTTAAATGAAATATGAATCCACTTTTGTAGAAGGGGCTCCCCTAAATGGAGAAATTGAAAGTTTAATTTTTAGCCTTCTTTTTGTCAGCCAATTGTGCTAACAGTAAAATAAAACTTCTTTTTGACTTGAGAGGATGGGTTGGTTTGAAATATTTGTTCTCATCTTCTGACTTTATCAAGCCATTTGGCTTTCAAAGAATACTGCAAGAAGCACTGGTAGGTGCATGCTATGCTGGAAGCTGGAAGTCCTGGTAGCAAATTAATATAGCGTTGGCTTTTTCCTAAAAAAAAAAAAAAAAAAAAGTGTGCTATTTAAATGCTAGTAAGTACAAATGGTGACGAAAATGGAACAAATTGTTAGAATGAATTCTGTCCTGCTAAAAATTAAATAATCTCCTTTTAGGCTGGTACATGTCTTTGTGGAAGGGTGTCAAATGATATCCGTTTGACAACTATGTCAACCCTAATGTACTGACACCCAGAAATTAACAATGAGAAATGCACCTAAAACTACAATATTTCAATGTTGATCATGAAAAATAGAGCAAGAGACAAAGGGAGAGACCAAGAAAGGCGAAGTATGGGTAAGATATAGTCTTTTAATAACAGATTAAATTGAAATACTCTTACCTTACCATTTAGATTTTCCCTCCTTAAGTCCACCTCCCTTTAGATAATCAAATCCAAGTTGAACTATCTCACAAGACAGCTTTTATTTAAAATAAGTCGGTACACACAACACAAGCACACACACAGACACCACCACCACCAATCTTTCATTTCTTTTATGCATGACTTGACTTTCTGTGACAATCTATAATTTCTAAGCAACCTACAGCTCACCTAGGCCCATAAACTAAAGCATAGACTCTAGATGCCCATCATATCTAACAGCTTTAATTAGTAGATTAGCAGAGAATTGTACTGCGTACACCTTTGGAGTTTCTTATTTAGCAATTTCTGTTATGAAATCCCTTGTGAATGGACCCTTCTCCCTGTTGGAAATCCAGTTATCTTGCCAGCAATGTTGTAACTACAGAAATGTGGAAGGGGGAGGTGCAGTGGGCTCGGTGCAAGTTGCTGTTTCACCCTGACTTTCAGCATCGGGAGAGAGGCAATGTCCCACGTCTCTCAGCCAATGCATTGGATTTGTTGTTGTTTCTGTTGTTGCAACTCATGAAATTATCTCATGTGTGATTTTTTTAATTAAACAAACAACAACATAAAGCCCGTTGCTGTCAGAATTCACATTTCCAGGAGGCAGGGATGGAAGAGAACAGTAATTTAACTAGTTCTCTGGAATTGTTTTCAATCTTTCCCCCAAATCATTTCCTGTTTGTTAAAGAGCACTCTAATGGTAAGGAGACACAAAATAGCCCCCATTCTACCGTATTTCCCCGAAAATAAGACCAGGTCTTGTATTAATTTTTGCTCCAAAAGACACATTAGGACTTATGTTCAGGGGATATCATCCTGAAAAATCATGCTAGGGCTTATTTTCCGGTTAGGTCTTATTTTCAGGGAAACATGGTACGTCTTTCAAGGCCCGGGTAAATTCTCTGTGCCTCAGTTGCTTCTTCTGGAAACTGCAGATAACAAGGGTATTTAGGCTAGGGTGCTTGCATAAGCTTTCTCTTGAGTTCATGTCCAACTCTAATGCTCAGTATGATTCTGGAATTCCATATTGAAAGCCTGTAAGATAAGAATAATTTCCACCTCAAAATGTTGTTATATGGATTAAATGAGTTAATGTAAGTGCTTAACACAGAACTTGCTCACAGTAATTAAGCTCTTATTGAATGATAGCTATCATATTACATTTCATTATGATGCTGATATGATATATGATAATAATACTGTGGAGGTTCTTATGATTCCCCCAATAAGTCTTTGGGAAGAGGGTTTCCGCAGTGCTAGGGTTTGTTTTTCTCATGCTCTTGTTCACTGTCTCCTACTTAGCAAGGAGCATGAGCTTTCCCACTAGGCCCCTGTCCCGACCTTTAGGCTGGAATGGGCAGGGAAGGAAGCCATAGCAATGGAGGAAGATGCTGGAGGGACTCTGAAGCCAGCCCTCTGAGGGGCTCCGGGTGGTGTCTGGGAAGCACTTCCACGGGCTCATTCTTGCTGTCAGGCCCCGGTGTAAAAACTCATGCAAGAACAGGGAGCACCCAGTCCTCAGAATTTAAACAGCATTCATGGACTTTCTGCTTCTTACTGAAAGAATAAAAATACCTTCTGGGGACTAGCACTGAGACTGCCCTCCTCAATTCCATTCTATTCTGATGTAAATTCTTTTCCTTGATTATTCTCACTTTCATCCTGGACTAAATTTAAAAATAATAATAATAGAGAATGGAAGGCTTTAAGACCTCAGCAAATATTTGTAGCATGGTAATTAGGGGCATAGGCTGTTGTTGCTCTCAGCTCACCTTTCAGAGCCTGCATTTCCTCACGTGTAAAATGGGGAATAATGATACCTACTTCATAGGGTTGTTGTGAAGAATAAATGAGACAATTATATGTTAATAATAATAATGATGCTGACGTTTATCAATCACTTATTAGATGCCAAGTACTGTGGTTAGGGCTTTCTGTGGATTCTCTTAACTACTATGCCATATTATACCCAGGGCGTAGCATATACTCGTAGTCAATGCTCACGAAATGTTAGCAATTATGAAGATAACGATCATTATCAAAAAGCCATTCTTTACTGCCGTTTACAACATGTTTGTATAATCATGCTCTCTTTCACAAAGCTGGTCCAAATCTCCCATCTCTACCTCGTCCTTCTTAGTTCCCTCTCCTTCCAGCCATACCACATCTTCAAAGCACACTGTTTTGGGGGAAAGATAGCCAGACTCAGAGTCTTTGGGAGACTGCATGGCTCTTTCATTGTGGCCTGGCCTGTGATTACTTATGACACCAAACAAGCTGCTTTTAGCCTCACTGGTTTCCCATCTTCAGAATATGATCAAGCTATTGCTACCCATTTGTTGTTAGTACTTTAGGACCATGGGGAGAAAGATATCGGCATACCTCAGAGATAATGTGAGTTCAGTTCTAGACCACTGCAATAAGGCAAATAACATAATTATGTGAGTCACACAAATGTTTTGGTTTCCCAGTACGAGTTATTTTTATACCCTATTGTAGCCTATTTAGTGTACAATAGCATTATGTCTCAAAACAACAATGTACATATCTTAATTTAAAAATACTTTATTGCTAAAAGATACTAACCATCATCTGAGCCTTCAGCCAGTCATAATCTTTTTCCTGGTGGAGGGTGTTACCTTCAATTTGTAAAAATGCAGTATCTGCGAAGCTCCACAGTAAAACGTGGTATGCCTGTCATTTGTAAACACAAAGGAAGGTGTTTTTGGTCCACCCGGGAGATCGATGTGGGAAATAAGTGAGGTGAGCAGTATGTGCTTAGCTCTGGCTAAGACTCAGGATAACATGTTCCAGAAGCCAGAGTGCTACACTTGGAACCTTGCACAGCACCTGGCACATCCTAGGGCCTCAAGAAACACTTTGTTGGCACTGAAGATAATTCATGATTTTAGTTCAATAACTTGTTCTCGATGTCTGCTACAACTCAGGGACAAGCTGCCACCAATCTCTCTCCAGCTACCCCAGACCTGGAAACTGGAACTAAATGCTACATGCCATTTGTTTCCCTTTTGAAATTATATATATATTATATATAACTGGTGCTAGGTTATGCCACAGTAGCTTTCACTGTGGTGCTATATTTCTCATTCCCTGTTCCGCCCAAGATACTTTCCTCTTTGATTGAATGATCCTCTAGACTCTTCAAGGCCAAGCTGAAGTTTGGGGATCAAATTTTTTAAGGGTGAGTAGTATTAGGTTGTTGTCTTACGTAGATCATTTCAGCAGCTTGTTCTCCTTTATGGACTAGATGGAACTTTATTGCCTCACTCTCCCCCACCACCACACACACACTATTTCTGCCTCCCAAATGCCCCTTTGTGCTCCCAAATATGCCCATCTCTCAGAGACTACTTCTTAAACTCTAAGGTGAATCTGATGCCAGGGCCAAGCCACATAGATTTGCAGGTGTGAAGCATTAAAGGAAGCTAAATAGCGAAAGAGGTGGACTTGACCTTCCTCAAAGGTCCTTGCAAAGTGAAGTACGTAGTACCCCAGCTAAAGCACATTTGAATCCCTCACAATAGTTTCAATTTTATTTTGTTAGTTTGAAGTCTTCCGAAAGAAGCTTTAGGGACAATGACCTTCATCTTTAAAACAGGAATTATTCCACTTTACAGGGTTATTATAATAATTGTAAAGATAAAGTCAAATAATGAACGTGAAAGTAGCTTTTAAAAACAGTAAATGCCACCAAATGTAAAGTAATATTATTCCAAATAGCATTTGGGTTCTATTATGACACTTGTCATATCCTGTCTAGAAATATAATTAGTTGCTTATTTTTCCTGGGTGATGCACTCCACACCCTGAACTATATGGGAAGTTTTTCAGGTGGACTGTGTCTTTCTTTTATTTGTAATCCCTCCAGTCTTTGTCATAGCATCTTTTATGTAGTGACTGCTTAATCAGTACTTCTTTTTTTTTTTTTAAATCAGTATTCTTGAACTGGATCACTTATAATAAACTGCTATTGTCTTGGTCCAACTTTCTTTTTTGCTACCACTGTGGTACTAATTGAGAAAATTCCAAGAGACTGAATTTTTTTTTTCAACCAAAGATAGTAAGAGGCACGATGTGTGTTTACCAAAAACCTGAAATTTTAATGGTACCCTTTTAACTAGTTCACTTTTGTATGAAATGTGAGGCACAAAGATTTAGATGTAAGAAATGTCACAAACTGAAAAGTAAGAGTTGAAGAACCCAGTTTTATGAAATCAGTTTAACGCCGCTGAGGGTGAAATAAGAGAAAAATAGAACAGATCTCTGAATTGTTTAAGTCTACTTTGGAGTGCGTTTGGTCTCTTCTAGGATTTCCTGGAGCCCTGTAGACTGTTATTCACCATCCACATATGCATATATAAAAATATACCATCTATAAATAGCCACCTGCCTTTTCAGTGAAATTAAAGATGGGAGAGTTGGAAGAGAATTTCCCAGTATAATTACAGGGTTCAAACCTACAGCTGTTACACTCATATATTTCTCCGTATATTAGAGAATTTCTAGTATCACTGTTTTCTATCAAGCACATTAAAAAAAATTCTACTTCTTCTCTAATGGTAAGATGTTATCAACAGGACATTTATTTCTTGCCAAGATTTCTCACATACCTACTTTAAAAGATTAGGTGTTGCATACAGTTATTGAGTAGACTAATTTTGTTTTATAAACTGCAGAAAATTTTCACAAAGTGTTTCTGCTCCTTATCTAGGGATTAACGCCAAACTCCTGCCAATGTTTTTCTTAACCTTTACCCATGCCCTTTCACAAACACTCTCCCTGACAGTTTCTGCTTAGATGTGCCTCCTTAAAAATCCCTGAGTTTCCAAAATTCTTAGGTGGGAATCAACTGCATAAGGACA
Source organism: Rhinolophus ferrumequinum (assembly GCF_004115265.2). Classification (NCBI taxonomy): domain Eukaryota; kingdom Metazoa; phylum Chordata; class Mammalia; order Chiroptera; family Rhinolophidae; genus Rhinolophus; species Rhinolophus ferrumequinum. The sequence continues at coordinate 29,485,738 of NC_046291.1, forward strand.
CACCACAATGTGAAAGGAATTAAACTGAGCACTTTCATCTTGCTTACAAAAAGCAGGTAGTAATTTATTCATACACACTCTTTGTTCCCTCACTAAAGACCAACGTTCTTCAATCTTTGAGAGCCCTGAAGGACCAAGCAGCACTGAACAGAGGAAAGGGACATTTATAGGAGCAGTCACGCAGCTTTCCCCACAGAAGGGTCTAAGTGCCTTTAGCAGTTAAATTGTGAGCAAAAAACCCTGTTAGGAGCCTTCCACCTACTCTAAAAGCAAACATTCTTAATAGGCGGTATTAGTGTGGTGTTAAAAGAGGCGTGCTTTAACCTAAAAGGTGTCACTTTATGAGCAAAACCTGGGTAATCCTTAAGAGACTTGAAGTCGCTATTTTTTCTTTTCTTGATGCCCAAATCTTCACAGGTTAAGATGACCTCACACTCATTGTGATGTTCAAAACCCAGGAGGATCTTAAAGCAGCTTTGCACAGAGCACAGTGGTGCGACTTCCTCCTGGTGAGGACTGTCTGTCACTGGTTTTCATTTTGTGTGTTTGTAAAACACACCAGCCATGTGTGTGAGCCTGTTAATTAAAACAAAAACAGAACTGTTTTTCTGTTGAGCTTTAGAAATATAGAAACTTAGAGCCAAGGAAGGAAAGGAAAGCAGCATCCACTCTGCTGCTGGGTCTCAAGGCTGCTGGAGAATGAGGCAACTATAATACGAAAAGCCAGGAAACAGGCACCTGAATTAAAGACGAGAGGGAAGTGGCAAAAAAGAAAAAAGAAAACTAGTGAGTCTTGGAATTGGACATCTTTAGAATGCATTTATCATTTCCCTGAGGGACTGTTGAATATCGAAGTGCCTGGATAGTGGATAGTGAAGGCTTCTCAGTCTAATCTGATTCCAAAGTTAGCCTCTTCGACAAGAGGAAAGAATAGCTTCAGTGGCTTCTGAGGCCACCCTGGGGTCAGTCATGGCGTCTATTACTGCCACAGCTGCTGAGTCACTGCCACCTTCACTGCCGCTTGACATCTGGTTCAGTTGACCTAGAAGGTAGAGTGAATCTTATAGCTGAGAAGCCTCCATAGGCAAGGCCCCTGCTATTATCTGGAATCATCTATTGACTTTCTTAGGTATAAATGACCTGAACCCAAGGACTTAGGTATTGACAATTTAGATTAGGTTCATTAGAATACAAAATCACCAGTCAGTTAAAAAAACAAACAACAACAAAAAAAGCAGAAAACAGAAAAGCAGAACAAAAATATCTTCCAGTCGTCTTTCAAATATGGACTTCATCTCTGAAAGGTAGTAAAAACATAGATCAGATAGCACCTCTCTAAAAGAGATGCTTATTCTGTACCTTCAGTAAGTTATCCAAAGCAGGAAGTGAAAAGGTTTAAGGGAGTGTGTGGTAGGTGGTGTGGAGGGAGGCAGGAAGCAGCAACAACAGAAAAAAAATTAAGGGACAGTTAAGGCATTCATTACACTGTGTTTCAAAACGCAAGGAAAAAAGACCTCAATAATATATGACCTCTTCGTCTATGAGGGATCCATCCAATGGTATCCCTCTATACCTCTTTCCATAACACAAAGTTCAGTTCTTTGGCTTAAATATACATATATTTAAGTATATATATATATGTATATATAAATATATATATGTGTGTATATATATTACTATATATTACACATATATATACTTAAATATATATGTGTATATATATATTACTATATATTATATATATGCACTGAAAACTAAATAAACGTTCACTTTGTATTAAAAAAATTTATTTGTGATCTGTACATGTGATAAAGTGGGGCTTCCTTGTAGACTTTTAAAGGCAAAACAAAACAAAAATCCAAAGTAAAAATGTATAAATACAATATATATTTTCTTACAAAAATGGGAGATTTACAAAATATACATACTGCACTTGTCTCTATTTTACAAATTTCACATGCAAGAGATACAACACAAAAGATGCCAAAAAAACTGTGTGGTGGGAGTTCTTAAAATTTGACAAATGAGACAGTTTTGGAGGTTTAAGAAACACAAGGTCAGTGTTAACCTTAATATAAAAAGCAGCTCCACTCAACTGAACATTACATACATAAAGTAACTTGTACTCCTGACAGTACCCTCTATAATTTAAAAACTGTTTCAAACAGCATTTAAAAACTGTTTTGAGAAATAGGACAGTGGTGCAAGTTTGGAGGGTGGTGTCAAAGGTGGAGGAAAGGTTAGCTCCCATGATTCTCTGCTCAGCTTTAGACTATTATGCAAAAGAATCAGAGTTCTATTTTAGAAAAAAAAAGTACATGATTTAAGATTAATAAATTTAAGTCATCCAGCACATTTCAAAGAACTCCAAAATTACTTTGAAGTTCACCTCCTTTTAATGACTTTCCTTACAAGGAGGGGGGCGGCTATGGTTTTAACTGTCCTCTTCATTCACAATCATTTCTACAGGTCACCTCCCCACCCACTGACACAATGACAGGGTCAGCATACACATGATGTTTTATAAATGGATTTATGGAACTAAGAAAGCAGGACAAAGTGGTTCTTTAACTTTCCTGTATTATGGAAGCTGAAGGCATTATGCTCTTCCTTTTATTTTGAAGGATTCAAATTGGAGGAAAACAATACAAAGAAAACCTGAATGCAGGTTTACAGGAAGGAAAAAAAATGAAGGGAGAGATTTCCCTGAACATCTTAACAGAGCCCATTGGATCATGTGTTCTGAATTGAATTTATGTAAAACAGCACAACAAAACCCCTTGCATTTCCTTTAGCCAAGTCAGAACCTCTGACCAACCAGGGTTTGGAAGCCCACTGCCTTTCACTTTTCCTTAAAAAGGAATGTTTACCTCAACCAAATATCCAAAGGGAAACCTTAGATTTGTGCTACTTTGCCAACAGAAGTTGCTGTCTTCACAGTTATGCCTTTCCACAGAGAGACACTTTTGTTTCCTCTTTTGTCTCTTACAACAAAGACAAGGGGAAAAATGCATTCCTGTTTTGAAAAGCAACAAGTCATCACTTCTTTTCAGGGTATTAAACCGAATAAAACACCCTTCTTTCTTTCTCATGCTTTGTCCAGAAAATACAAAAAGTAGCCGAAATACCTACTGCTCAACTCCTTTGCATCATCTCCAAACGCTATCTTCATTTCTTTTGCACCCTTACTTTTAGGATTCTAGGAGGCAGGCCTCCCAAGTCTTCCAAATGCTTATTTTACAAGACTTGAAAGGAGTAGGGGAAGAAAAACCGGCGGGAGGGGGTTGGGGAGGAGAGAGTGTAATGTCTGACCCTGGAAATTAACCCATCTGGGCTCCAGTTTGGCCCCAGTGAAAAGAGATTATGGTTTGACCACCGCTTGACAAGGACACCGCAGGGAGTCCTCCCTTTTTCCAACAAAGCGGCCGCCGCAGACAGAGCTGTACCTTTCACCCGAGCCTCACAGGAGTGAGGACAGTCCACTTGTCTTGCAGCAGGGGAATCGCTCCCAGTCCCACCCAGTTCAGCCGGAGCCAGGAAGAACTCACAGAAATCTCTGCTGGTCTCAGTCTTCTCCATGAGCCCAGGTCAATCGGTACCGTACAAGATTAACGTCATTTTTATCATCATCATTATTATTCTGCGAGTCTTTGATTTGCCAAGTCTTTTCATCCAAACCGTCTTTCCACCCAGGCCTCCTTTCCAAACCAACCCCTCGTCCCACATCTACATATATGTTTTCACTTCCAGGTCACTTCTCATTGGAGGGGGAGGAGGTTACAGAAACAAACCTCCTCACTCAAAAGTTCTTTCCCTACCTTGCCTTTCTCCCTACTAGGAGTGGGGGGGGGGAGGGAGAGTGAGAGAGGACCAGGGCTCATACCGCAGTCTCCCCCTTACTGCTGTGGCTGAGTCTGTGGTAGAAGCGGCGCCACGACTGCAGGGTCTTGCCGGACCAGATCCAGAAGCCAGTGGTGATGCCCACGATCATGGTCATCAGGTACTTGATCATGAAGACGGTGAAGTCGGGACTCATGGGCGGGAAGTGGCCGGGCGGGCAGGGTACCGCGTAGCTCTTGCAAGTCTGTAGGAGCCAGGTGCGCTCCCAGTGTTCGCGGAAGGCCTGCTCGTAGAAGTAACAGGCTAGGACAATGGTGGCCGGCACGGTGTAGAGCACGCTGAAGACGCCGATGCGAACCATGAGCTTCTCCAGCTTCTCGGTCTTGGTGCCGTCGTGCTTCATGATGGTGCGGATGCGGAAGAGCGACACGAAGCCAGCCAGCAGGAAGGACGTGCCGATGAAGAGGTAGACAAATAGGGGCGCCAGCACAAAGCCCCGCAGCGCGTCCACGCTGGACAGGCCCACGTAGCACACCCCGCTGAGCAGGTCCCCGTCCACCTGGCCCATGGCCAGAATGGTGATGGTCTTGACGGCGGGCACCGCCCACGCGGCCAGGTGGAAGTACTGAGAGTTGGCCTCGATGGCCTCGTGGCCCCACTTCATGCCAGCCGCCAAGAACCAAGTGAGCGACAGGATGACCCACCAGATGGAACTGGCCATACCGAAGAAGTAGAGCACCATGAAGAGGATGGTGCAGCCCTCCTTTTTGGTGCCCTGCGCCACCGTGCGGTAGCCATCGTCTGAGAAGCGCTCCACGCACACTGCACGGTCCTCCAGCAGGAAACCGGCCACGTGCGCCACGGCCACCATGAAGTAGCAGCCCGACAAGAAGATGATGGGCCGCTCGGGGTAGCTGAAGCGCCGCATGTCCACTAGATAGGTGAGAACCGTGAAGAGGGTGGAGGCGCAGCACAGCACTGACCACACACCTACCCAGAGTCGAGCAAAACGCCTCTCCTCCTCCTTAAAGTACATGAGGCCGTTGGCGCGGCCCGGCTCGCACGGGGCACCGCAGTCGCGCTCGCCCAGGAAGCGGTAGCCCAGGTAGGGGGGCACCTTGAGCTGGCGGGGGCACGAGAAGGGAAACGCGGAACGGCCCCTGCCATCAGCAGCCCCCGGGGGCGGCGCGGTGAAAGGCAGGTCGGGCATGTAGGCTGCGGTGGGGTAGGCGGTAGGGCCGCCGCCCGGGCCCCCGGATCCGTCCGACGTGTTCTGGCCCACGCAGATCTCGCCGGCGCCGTGCACCGGGAAGTTCTCGCAACGCAGCCGCTCCGGCCACTGGAAGCCGAATTTGTTCATAAGCGCTTCGCAGCCCTGGCGGGCACGCTCGCAGAGAGAGCGGCACGGAGGGATGGCCTTATCCAGCACAGTGCACACGGGTGCGTACATGGAGCACAGGAAAAAGCGCAGCTCGGGAGAACATTGCACCTTCACCAGTGGGTAGAACTGGTGCACCTCGAGGCCCGCGTCCTCTTGGTTGGTGTGGCCCAGCAGGTTGGGCAGGATGGTCTGGTTGTAGGCGATGTCCGTGCACAGCGGGATGGAGATGAGCTGGCAGAAGCCGTGGTCTGGCACCGAGATGCCCTTCTCGCCGTGGTACGGTTGCGCCCGGGCGCCCGCGGGCAGCGCGCCCAGCACCAAAAGCACTAGGGTGCATAGGCCCACCGGTGAGCGCGACGCGGCCGCGCCAGGGCCCCGCATCGCCGGCCGCGGGTGCAGCAGCGCTCTCAGCCGGAGGAGCGCGACGAGGCAGCCCGGAGAGGCTTGGATCCCGGGAGGCGCCACCGCGCCCGGCGCATTAGAGTCCTCCCGGCGCCGGGGCCGGGCCGTGGGCGGCGCGGAGCCGAGGGCTCAGAAACTGGGGTGCCCGCGCCGCGGGGGCGCCGCAGCCGCCTCCGCCCAGCAGTCGCGAGGCAGCGGGGGGCCCAAATTCGTCTGCTTGGGCCGGGGGCGCCGCCTTCTCCTGCCGCGACGTAACGGTGCGGCTTTTTTTGCAGCGGGGAGCAACAAGCGTCTCCGGTTACCCTTCGAAGTTTGCCCAAGTCTCTCGACTTAACAGCGCACAGTAACGCGCGCGTCCCCCACACCAAGTCCAGCCCCCGGCAGGCGAGAGCCGGGCGCCGCCGCCTGCTAGTCGAGGCCGCCGCCTCGGTGGTGCTGCTCCGCCTCCTCGCCTCGAGGCTCTGCTCGCCGCCGCCTCCTTCACTCCCTGCTCCTTCTTCAGCTCCAAAAGCTCGGCCCCAAGTTTCAGCCAAACGGCTGATTCTCGCTCAGAGTCCAATAGGCGCCTTGAAGCCAAGAGCTCAGCGAGTTCTCTTTGGAAATCCAGTTACACTGTGTCCGAAGCTGTGAGGCCCCCGTGCAAGCGGCCTGGGCCTGGCCTCTACAGCTCCGCACAGCCCTGGCCGGTGAGTCCAGGCGCCCACCGCCGCCGCCGCCCGCCGGGAGGGAGTGCAGAGTAACGCCTCGAAGCCTCGCAACTCACCAGAAGAAGCGTCGAGCTTGCAGTGTTCCGGGCTGCCCCGCCCCCTCCGCTCCCCCCCATTCACAAACCACTCTGGGGGCGGGCTCTCGAGTTCTAGGTGGCCCAATGGCAGCCTTTGTTTTCTGTGTGACCACCTTCGGATTGGGTAGAAGTCGGAAGGGGCGGGCGAGGGAACCTGAGAGGCGGTGTCTGCAACGCTCTGGGCGGATTCCTGAGGGGAGGGGCAGGGGGCTGGGAGAGAAAAGTTAAGAAAAACTTTTACCCTTTATTCGCTCCGGAGTTGGGTGGAAGGGGGTGGGTGTGGGGTACACGCACCAGAAAGGGAGTTTGCTTGAAAGATTTGTTCCTCTTCCGGGTATACTAAAATACACATTCCTGAGCAGAAGGGCGCATCGGGATAGACTTTTGCAGGGAGAAGCTGAGAATAGCGAAGCGCCAGAGCGGAGAGACGTGACCCGGAGTCACGTTAGCCCTGCTTGGGCTGAAAATGCTGGCTTTCGCCCCGGTTTTTTTGGTATTCAGATCCTAAATGTGGGGTTCGGTATGGGCGAAAAAGGGGGTGTGCCTCGCGGATCGCTTTTCTTTTCCCAAACCCAAACAGACCACGTGAGGCCATAGTCCCCTCTCACCTCCACTCCTGGTTGTAAAAAGGAGGAGGGGCCGCGTCCGAGGAGAAATCGGAGTCCAGTGCTGAGGGGGCAGACTTAAGGCGGGAGGAAGAGCAAACCCCTCCTAGGGGAGAGGGCCCGGGAGCTGCGTGCGCCGGGCACCCCGGCCCCAGGCTACCCCGCCCGCGCGCACGGCCCAGAGTATAGTAGGCATCTGGTGTAGCTTTAGTGAGGTTGTAAGAAAACTAAGTGTTGGCGGAGGTGGGTGGGTGGGTGGGTGTTGGTTATAAAAGTAACCTGAGATCGAGTGCCCAGAACACTGTACGGTTTAAAGCGAGTCTTCAATTGCCCTGATTTCCCTTGTTCTTCGGCATGTGGCCATTGGGGATCCCATCTTCGTTGCAGAAGCAATAATTTGATCTTCTATTTGGAATATGGGTAGAAAAGTTTTAATGCGTGTTAGAAACCAGGGCATTTGCTAATTAAAGAGTTTTCAAAACAAAGAAAGGTTATCCTTGTTCTTGGGTAGCGTTTTCTGATTGGCAAGCGTTCTTTTGTTCCCGGTCAAATCTTCGCTGGGCTCAAGGAACCCCGCGCTCCCGCGCGTTCTCTGGTTACTCCCGACGAGGTCAGAAGTTACTCGGCTCAGGGGTGGAGACGCCTCTCCCTTCTCGACCGACAGCGAGGAATATCAGGAATTCCCATGCAGGAAAGTGACATGTTGAGAAAGGAAAAATCTCTCACTCTCTCTCTCTCTCCGTCTTTCACACACACACACACACACACACACACACACACACACACACACACACACAGAGCAATCGTATGCTTTAAAAAACGTTACTCCTGGCTGAGTCCTTCCTTCTGCCAGTCTCAATTCCAAGCGCTGGAGCTCTGAGGGATTTCTGATCAGGTTTCGTGTTTGCAGAAGTTGCTTCCTCTGCTGCCCCCGGCGAGCCTCTTCTCCAGCAAGAAAAAAATGATCCTGAAATCTAAGACAATTAACTGAGTTCCTTTCCATGAGAGACTTCGGCTTCCTCTGTTTTTCTTTTATTTATTTTTCATTACTGAAATTTACTGGAAATCTTTCCTTCCAATTCACAGTTCTTTGTCCTTTCCCACTCCTGTTAATGGGTCTGGAGGTCTGAATCATTTGCGCCAATTTGGGCATCAGACCCTCACATTCTCCATCCGTCCCTCAACAGGAGTCCTCATCATTTTCCTCCAAAGCATTCGTTTCCCCCTCACATCCGCGACGATATTTTTTCTTTGGAGGTTTCTGTCTCCTATGTGAAGGATGAGTGATACTTGCTTTAAAAATGTTTCATTCTTTCCTTGCATTTTTTAAAGGGCTTCTCTTTTTCTTTCTAAATTATTCTTCTTCGTACCTAACATTGGGGAACATTGATGTTGTGTTCAAAGATGTTGTTTAAAGACAATGCTGTTGCTTTGCTTTGTCATTTAAAGTGGTGGGGGGTTGAAAATCCTTTTTTCTCTCCGGGAGCTTCAGGATATCCTCCTTTTCTAAATCAAATTTTCATGCTTATTCATCAGGTCCCCGATCTAAGTAACCTTTGCTTATTGAGGGAGAAATTGCAAGCACTGTCATCAACTAAAATGAAAACCGACAGGATAAAATACTGTATCTCCAATACAACTAAAACCAGTTTAGTTGATGAGCTTCTACTCTTCATATTATAGACCAGACAACTCCCTGATGTTAGGTAATAGGGATAATTATTTAGAAGAAAAAAGAGAGCCCTTAAAAAATTACCAAAGATGGACCTAGAGAACATTATGTTAAGTGAAATAAGTCAGACAGAGAAAGATAAGTACCATATGATCTTACATATATGCGGAATCTAAAGAAAAGAATAAGTGAATGAACTAATCAGAAACAGTTTTGGAGACAAAGAGGAAAAACTGAGGGTTGCTAGATGGGCGGGGTGGGGGTGGGTGGGGGTAAGGGGGAAGGTGAGGGGATTATAAAACAATCAGTAACCACAAGATGGCCACGGGGTTTTGAAAATTAATCTGGGGAACGTAATTTAGTGGTTACCAGAGGGTAAGGGGGTTGGGGGGTGGGAGATGAGGGTAAGGGGGATCAAATATATGGTGATGGAAGGAGAACTGACTCTGGGTGGTGAACACACAATGTAATTTATAGATGATGTGATACAGAATTGTACACCTGAAATCTATGTAATTTTACTAACAATTGTCACCCCAATAAATTTAAAAAAAAATTACCAAAGACATAAAATATTTTAAAAACAAAACCCATACCGGTCAGAAAATATCGTAGATGGGAGTCCTTCTTGGTCTGCTCCAGGCAGACAAGTGCAAAAAAAACAGAGATGCAAAGGCCAATTTATTGGAGAGTGTTTTATTTTTTTATTTTATTTTAAAAAACCCACTCCAGAATTATTCTGGAAAATCAGAATTTGCTGTTTGTGAGAGGGGTACGGTAGCTTTCCACGCCTTGCCTGATAAAGAATGCTATGATTTCAAGGAGCTAAGTAATAAAAGGGAGTAGATCAGAAAAGTAAGTTTACAATTTAGGGGCTAAGTACTCTGTTTTAGGCTTTATGAGAAACATAGTAACATTGGTTCACATTGTGTCCAGGATCAATTTAATTTTCTTTTCCAAATAACACCTTCCACAGCCAACTCCTGAAGCCACTAACTGGTATCTTCTTTGGTGCATGAAGGGTGGAAATTTTTGTAACTGTCTACTACAAAAACTTCCAATTATCCCTGCCCTTTAAAACAACAAAGGCTTTTATTTCTTCATATTATAGTCATATGGTCCCACAGAAAAGTGATGCTATTCATTGGCCCCAGTTATTTAAATGCTACTTATTTTGGCCAAGTCCCAGGTTCATTTAGTTGAATTACATTCTGATGTCAGGCCAGATTTGAAAATGGCCACCTTTATGGTGCCACAATCCTGTGGTTGTAGTGAAACTTCAGCAGCAAGAATTACTCATGCAAGACCAGAAAGGGCTGCTTTTAGCATGTACTTCTCTTTCTGACCTCTCTTTTACCAATTTGTGACTTCATAACATGAAGGACTTGGAATTTCCAGCCGCCAGGTTGCCGTTGACTTCTTCTCAATTTAGTTTGGGGTGTTGGATCACTCCTAAAATGGGAACATTCTTACCCCTAATGCAGACTTTCAAGTGTTATGAAAGTTAGAGATGTCTGGATTGAATAAGGGGAGAACCATGCTAAAGTCCTGTTAGGTGTGCTGGCCCCACCCAGTAGAGATGTAAATCACCTCTACTGGGTGGGGTCTAGCACACCTAGAGGTGAAAATGTTTTCCCATTTTCCCATTTCCTTTGTTGTTTGAGGGTTGTATTATCTATTGTCATATAACAAATGACCCCAAAATTTAACAGCTTAAAACAACAAAATTTTAATATTCACAGTTTCTGTGTGTCAGGAATCGGTTTGCTTAGTGGGTCCTCTGGCTTGGGGTCTCTCATGAGACTACAATCAGCGTCTTGGGACTTATGTTAGCTCAAGGTTCGATTGGAAACTCACTCATGTGGCTATTGGCAGGCCTGAGAGTATGCATTTCCAACTCATCACGTGGCTTTTGGCAGGCCTCAGGTTCTCACTGGTTGTTGGTCAGACATCAGTTCCTTGCCATGTAGGTTTCTCTTAAGGCCATGTAAAACATGGCACCTTGCTCCTCCACAGCAAGTGCTCAGAGGGAGAAAGAGAAGGGGAGAGAGAGCGAGCAAGCACAAAACATGGCAGTCAAGATGGAAGTCATAGTCTTTCTGTAACCTAATCTTGGAAGTGACATCCCATCACGTTTGCCATATTCTATTCATTAGAAACAAGTCATTAGGTTTACCCACACTCAAAGGGCAGCAGGGGTTTCATCTGGGCATGAAAACCCCCCATTGGAGGGTAAGGATCTCTGGGAGCCACTTTAGAGATGGTTTACCAAAAGGATAATTCATTCATTCTCAAAGCATAATATTATGGAGATGAGGCCACAGAGAGAGACAACTCTTGGGTCTCTGGCCTTGGGGAGTCCAGAGAAAGGGTCACAAATAAAAACACATGTTGATAGGTTATGATGCCACTTGCCTCTCTTAGAGTCAGAACAGAACCCAAACTCTGACCAACTCTTTTTTTCAAACACATGCCATTGGACTAGAGGGAGAAAGAACGCGGAGGAAGTTGATTAATAAAAGACCATCTGCAATCCTGAGGGAAAAACCTCAAAGTGCAGAGGGTGGGCCATTTTGAGGAGTCAAATCTATACCCAAAAGACAGAGCACTGGGACCACAGTCTGTAGAAAGAGACTGGCTGTTTGGGTTATGCGGTGAAAGCCGTGTTGGTAATTGCTAGCCATGCCTTTAATGCCAGTCTGTACAGTACAGATGTGTAGGAAGGGTGGCAGAGGTGGTTTGTACAGATAGGTTTGGTCCTGCTTTTCACCATCGATTTTCTGTCTGGACTCAGGCAAGTCACTTAACCTCCCTTGTTCCCCCAGGGTGTTGTGAGAATAAGATAATATTTACCGAAATGCTTTGTTATCTATAGGCAAAAAATCATGAGGGCAGAATCCTGCTTTGGTTATATGGATGCAAATCATAGAGATAAAATGAAAGACCAAGTTACTGTGTTTCCCCGAAAATAAGACCGGGTCTTATATTAATGTTTGCTCCAAAAGATGCATTAGTGCTTATGTTCAGGGGATGGCATCCTGAAAATTATGCTAAGGCTTATTTTCTGGTTAGGTCTTATTTTCAGGGAAACACGGTAGGTGCATTTTTTTGTGGCCTTGGCTTTTTGCTGAGGTTGTGAGTTTTTACAGTGATATCCTGGTAAACATTTAATGACCGGTTCTCCAGGACAAAAAAGCCCTCGACATTTGCCAGTTTCCATGGTGTAAATATTGCTAATATAGCTGATTTCAAGCCAACACAATGTCACTGAATTAGGAGTTTGGAAAAGGTGCACATACTCAGCTTTCACAATCCCCTAAGAGCTGGCTCTAGCACATGCCTGGGTTCACAGAATTTATTCTTTTCAGATTATTTTGGGCATCAAAAATATTGATGCTTAGATTATTTTGAGCATCTTAAAATATTTTTAATAGAATGACTACCATTTATTAGGTACCAGGTGCTTTAGGTACGCTGTCTCTAATTTTATAACAATCCTTTGAGGTTCCAGCTATAAGCTCCTTTTTATAGTAGCAAAGCCTGGCCTAAAACCCAGATCTATATAACATTTTTGCCTTTATACTGCACTGCTGCTTGATGTCTTCATGGTGAACATCACTAATTTTTGTCCTTTACTGGGTCTTATCAAAAGCCATTCCAAAAGTGAAAGAAGCGCCAGAATTCCTAGGCTTGGAATATCAAGTCCAGATTGGTGATGATGCCATGAATATTAGACCTATACAGGTTTCCAGCCTGTATTTTTTCTAATTTTCCAAGGAACAATATGATTCCCATTGCTGAAACTGCACCAGTGGGAATCTAGATGAGGGTATGTGGGAGCTTTGCTCTAGCCCGCTGTGCAGGTGGTAAACTCGACAGTGTATTAGGCCTTCCCCATCAGAGAATCTTGGCAGGCCATGACAGTCAACAGAGCTAGCAGAAGAAGCTGCAGGAACAAGACCATAGTAATGAAAGCTCCCAGGGAAACTTCTAGAAGAATGAAATGGGAGCTGGAGCAGTGGATCCCAAATCTGGATGGTCATCAAAATCACCTGAGGAGTTTAAAAAACATTTTTTTACCCCCAGAAGTTTGAGTCAGAATCTCTGGTGTTGGACTTGGGGATTTAATTTTTATAAGCTCTCTAGGTGATTCTTTTGAATTATCAGGTTTGAGGACCACTGACCCAGACTCGTATTCCAAAGCAATGCGTTGTGTCACTGATGTCTTGTAGAATATCTTTAGTCTTGCATAAGGTCTTTACTCTACTTGATTACCTTTTGAACTGAAGGATAGAATAATGAGAACCATAATGAAGAATGAGGTAATGTAGTGTGTGTGTGTGTGTGTCTGTGTGTGTGTGTGTGTAAGAGAAGGAGAGAGAGAGAGAGAGAGCGATGGTTGCATAAATGTGTGGTTGCATGGTGTGATGTTGCGTCTGGGACCTTATTTATGAGTCTCAACAAGTTCACAGTGGCTATTCTAAATGTAACACCTGTTACTCCCACAGTTCATTCACAGGATTTCCTAAGACTGACATTGCCATCCTTGTACCTTGTACCACAGGACCCCTCACCTCAGTTGATTGAGCCAAGAATAGGAAAGCATCTGACCTAGCCATGAATTTGTCTGGCATGAGACCTCTGTCAACAGGTGTGCCCACTGGATATTGAGTAGCCACCCAGTCATTTTATTTGGGGAGCCTGAGTATAAAATATACTAGCAGAAGCTGAGAGACATTTGGTGAGAAGGGAACAAGCAAAAACCAGGAAGTAGTAGAAGCTTGGAGGAAACAAGAGCCATGAGGCAGTGAGGTAAGTAGAGCAAGTAAGTAGATGATGGTAACAGGAGATGAAGACAGAAAGACAGGATAGCAGAGTCTTCTTGTAGTAGAATGCTACAGGAAGAAGGAAGGAAGGAAGGAAGGAAGGGATGTGCTCACAGGTGTGGAAGGTTGCCCTCTGAGGATCAGTGCCAGCCCAGGAGAGGCAGCTGTTCAGAGCTGACTAGCAAGGCTCAATCTTGCAGCCCCCTACATCTTGCTCAATGTTTTATATACAGAATTTGAGAAGATACCTCTTAGGACTGCAATTGATATTGAGTTGATTCAATTGAATGATTGCAAAGTGTTGCAAGATAGGAATTATCTGTGAAGACCCAGGTGATCTCTTTCTCCTGAGTTGATATGAGAAATAAATACTCTAAAGCATATAAAGTCCTTAGCATATCATGCAGGCTGCTAGTTGCCTTCCAATCTCTGTTCTTCCCTTCCTCCTTAGTAATACAGTCCCCAGTCTTTAGCAGGATATATGACCACTTGGAATAAAGACTCCATATAAAAGCTGCCTTTACGTCTGTGGGGACAGAGCCCCAAAAAGCAGTTTCCAGGCTCTTGGCTTCACATAGAAAGGTGCTGGCTCAGGTAGTAAATGGCCATCAACTGTGATCAAATGGCCAGCAGCTGTGGCTTGTTGGCCGTCAGCTGTAACCAGTGAGCCATTGGCCACGAATATAACTGCCGTGGTTACGCTAGCAGAAAAAAAGGGGGGAGCTAGCAAGAAGATGGTGGCTGAGTCTGCAAGCGGCGCAGTGAGGGTTGAGAATTGTGTGGCTCCTGTTTCCAGTTTCTCCAACCCAGCCGCCAGTGAGAGTATAGTGGTATGACTCCCCTACCTATGGCTCCGTGGGTGTTCCTTTTTGGCCTCACCATGTCCTGTGTTCTTATGTGGGGAGTGGGACCAGAGACCCCACCGGACGCCCTGCACGACAACGTCCATCCACTAAATTCTAGCTAGTGGATTGTCAGCAGTAGTGTTGTGTTAAAGGGAGTAGATGTACCATTCTTCCCCATTCCTGATGGATGGAACTCTGGAGGCTATTGTAGACCATGAAGTGACCTTGGGAAAGGAGAAAGAAGGAGCCTGGGTCCCTAACACTGTGGTGTACCATACCAGTCTGGGATGGACTCCCTATAGATTTTTCAAATATGAGATCAAAATAAACTTACATCTTATTTAAAGCAACATTTTAGTTTTCTTATGCCTCTCAGCCAAGCCTAATCCTAAATTATCTCATGGTGCCTGGCACTCATCAAACATAGTAGGCATTCATAAAACTTCAATTTCCTCCACCATCTTTGTTTTGATTTTTAAAAAGATTTTTATTAAAATATAGCTAACATACAATATTATATTAGTTTCAAGTGTACATCAGTTATTCAGCAGTACCCACCTGGCACTGTACATAGTTATTACACATCATTGATTATATTCCCTATGCTAAAGAAATGATCACCATGACAAGTCCAGCAAACATCTGATACCATACCAGGCTACCACAATATTTACTATATTTCCTATGCTGTATATTACATTCGCAAGACTTATTTGTTTTATACCTGTAATTTTGAACCTCTTATTCTCCTTTATTTCCCCCCCTTTAAAATTTTTTCAATTACAGTTGACATTCAATATTATTTTATATTAATTTCAGGTGTACAGCATAGTGGTTAGACATTTATATAATTTATGAAGTGATCCCCCTGACTAATACCCACCTGACAGCTTATTATTAATATGATAATAAGCTATTATCATATTATTGATTACATTCCCTATACTTTACATCCTCATGACTATTTTGTAACTACCAACCTGTACTTCTTAATCTTTTCACCTTATTCACCCTGTCCCCCAACCCCTCTCCCATCTATCACCCCAACAAATCTAGTACCCATCTGACACCATACATAGTTATGACAATATTATTGACTATATCACTTATGCTGTAGCCTACATCTCCATAACTACTTTGTAACAACCAATTTGTACTTCTTAATCCCTTCTCCTTTTTTCACCCACACCTCCAAACCCCCTCCCATCTGGCAAACCCCCTTCCATCTGTATCTATGAGTTACTGTTTTGTTTGTTAATTTTGTTCTTGGATTCCAAATATAAGCAAAATCACATTGCATCTGTCTTTCTCTGTCTGATGTACTCCACTCAGCACAATGCCCTCCAGGTTCATGCATGCTGCCACAGATGGCAAGAGCCCATTCCCTTCCATGACCAAGCAATATTCCATTGTATGTATGTACCATGTCCTCTTTATCCATTCTTCCATTGACGGACACCCAGGCTGCCTCAACATTTTGACCATTGTAAATAATGCTGCAATGGACATATGGATGTATATGTCCCCTTGAAGCAGCATTGTGGGTTTCTTTGGATAAATACCCTGAAGTGGGATTACTGGGTCCTTCATTGTCTCTTCTTATCTCTTCTTACAGCCTTTGTTTTAAAATCTATTTTGTATGGTATAAGTATTGCTACTCCAGATTTTTTTGTTTTTGTTTTTTTTCATTTCCATTTTCATGAAATATCTTTTTCCATCCCTTTACTTTCTGTCTGTGCGCGTCTTTCAATCTAAAGTGAGTGCTTGTAGGTAGCATATGTAAGGGTTTTGTTTTCTTATCCATTCAGCTTTTCTATGTCTTTTGAGTGGAGCATTTAATCCATTTACATTTACATAGAAAGATATGTAGCTGTTGCCATTTTATTATTCATAATTTTGATCTTTTTTTCCCAGTCTTAAAGAAGTCCCTCTAACATTCCTTATAATACTGGTTTGGTGGTGATGAACTCCTTTAGTTTTTTCTTGTCTGGGAAGCTCTTAATCTGTTCTTTGATTTTAATGATAGCTTTGCTGGGTAGAGTAATCTTGGTTGTAGGTACTTGGTTTTTCATCACTTTGAATATTTCCTGCCAATCCCTTCTGGCCTGCAAAGTTTCTGTTGAGAAATCAGCTGACATTCTTATGGGAGCTCCTTTATAAGTTACTAGCTGCCTTTCTCTTGCTACTTTTAGGATTCTTTCTTTGTCTTTAACCTTTTCCATTTTAATTATAATATGCCTAGGTGTGGGCCTGTTTAGGTTCATCCTGTTTGGGACTCTCTCTGCTTCCTGGCCTTGTATGTCTATTTCCTTTGCCAGGTTAGGAAAGTTTTGTCATTATTTCTTCAAATAGGTTCTCAACTCTTGCTTTCTTCTCCTTCTTGTACCCCTATATGTGAATGTTGTTATGCTTGATGATGTCCCAGAAGTCTCTTAAATTATCCTCATTTTTTTGTTTGTTTTTGGATTCTTTTTTTCCTTTTGATGTTCCAATTGAGTATTTTCTGCTACCTTGTGTTACAAACGGCTGATTCAGTCCTATGCTTCATCTAGTCTGCTGGTGATTCCTTCTAGTGCATTCTTCATTTCAGTTATTGTATTCTTCACTTGTGACTGGTTCTTTTTTATGGTTTCTGTGTCCTTTTTATGCTTGCAATCTCTTTGTTGAAGTTCTCACTAAGTTCCTTGAGCATCCTTATAACCATTGTTTTGAACTCTGTCTCTCGTAGGTTGCTTGCCTCCTTTTCATTTAGTTATTTTCTGAATTTTTATCCTGTTCTTTCATTTGGGACACATTTCTTTGTTTCCTCATTTTGGCTGCCTCTTTGTGTTTGTTTCTATGTATTAGGTAGATCTTCTATGTCTCCCAGTCTTGGCCAGATGACCTTATGTAGTAGGTGTCCCATAGGACCCAATGGCAAAGTCTCCCTGGTCACCTGAGCTGGGTGCTCCAGGAGTGTCCCTTGTGTAGAATGTGTGTCCTTTCCTGTTACAGTTGAGATTTGATTGCTATTGGCACGTCAGTGTGTGGGATTGACTCTCAGGTTGACTGGCTGTGGAATTTGGCCAGGTCCACAGCTTATCGGTTGCTGTGTGGGAGGCTTACCCCACTGAGTGGGATTTGCCTCAATGAGCTCTGGTGCCTGTTGAGACCACCTGTGTGTGTGCCACTTGTGGGGCTAATTGGGTGGTGCTCTGCTATGGTCTGAAGCCAACCTCCAAGTATGTTGGTTCTGGGGCCTCTTGGGAGAGGCTCCAGTGCAGGCTCAGGTCACCCACTGCCTGTGATTGCCGGGGGCTACATGGTAAGAGCTACAAAGTGACCTGTGGTTGTTCACTACCTGTTCTAAACCTGAAGTCGTGTGGAAGAGACCATCTGCAAAAAGCCAGGACATCTGGAAGCCTGCTGACACCTGCCAGCTCTCTTAACATTCAGCCACTGATAAAGCCTCGTGCAGTATGTGAGTTGGGTGAGGCAGGGTCTCAGGGAGTCACTAGAGTGGGAAGAGCTGTGGTCACCAGGTTTCTGTAGACTCTGATTTGGTGCCAGTGCTGAGCCTGGCGAGGCTCAGCAAAAATCTCAGAGCACACTGAGGCCAGTTGTCGCCCACCTGGGGCCTGTAGATTCCAATAGTTTTCCAAGAATGCAATGTGGGAGGGCCTGGCTGCTCTTGGTGAAAGTGCTTCCAGCTATAAGCAAGTTGAGTGGGGTGGGGTCTCAGTGAGTCAGAAAGTGGAGCAGCAGAGCTCACCAAGCCAATCAGATTCAGATTTGGCCTATGGGAGTGGGCTCAACATAGGAAAGATGGCGCCCACCTGCCAGCTGCACCAGAGGAGAACCCCCACATCGGTAAAATGCTGACCATCCTCCAGTTCTCCCCTGAAGCCATACACCTCAGTCTGCCCCAAATATGTGTCCAAGGCCCCCTGAGTCACCATCCCTTCACAGGAGTGCAAGGTGAGTGCCTGCAAGCAAGTGAGACTGTGCACAGGCCTTTTAAGAGCACATCTGGGTTTCCCATAGCCTTCTGTCCCACTCTAATGGTTGGAATTCCCACTGCTTTTCACAGCCAGATATTGTGGGGGCTCCTCTTCCTGGCACTTGTACTCCAGGCTGGGGAGTCTGGTATGGGGGCCTGAGGTCCTTCGCTCCTCCCGGGGGAACCTCTGAGGCTGAAAGCCTTTCTGATTTTCAACTACCACAGGGAGGTTTGGGGCCCCTTCTGCGTCTCTGCCCATCCTACAAGTCTCGATGTGGCTTCTTCTTTATATTTTTAGTTACAGGACTTCTGTTTGGCTAGACTTCAGATGGTTCTCCAGGTTGATTGTTACATAATTTAGTTGTAATTTTAATATGTTCACAGAAGATTCAGGCACAGTGTTTATCTATTCTGCCATCTTGGATCTCTGTTCTCCCACCATCTTTCTTTGAAGGTTCTAAAGCTCTTGCAATGTTACTTGTATTCTCTCTTGTATAATATTTTAGTGCTTATCTTACCCCCACCTATTCATCTCAAAAGTCCTTGAGAGTTGGAAGTGTGCCTATTTTTCATCTTTGCCTTTCACAAGGTAGACCTTTGATTTGTTGAATCAAATTGTGTAATTTATCAGTCAGATGAAGTTCAGTGAAAATAAGAAACTGTGAATTGCAGAAATAAAGGATGGCAAAAGATTAGCTACGAACAAAAGACCTGTTAATCATGATAGACCACAAGCTAAACATGTCAACAATGCATTGCTATTGTTTTTAACTTGAATATAAACTTGGGTTGCATGAACTAAATTAAGTGGCATGAAGGAACCAGTAGGAAGAGTAACCCAAATAAGTTAAAAAGGTTATTCTCAAAGGGTTGTGTGTGGTGGTGGTGGTAGAGGGATTTAATTTTTTTTTTAAATCGACTTTAAAAAACTACTTCTGGGCCTCACCCCTGGAGAATTTGCTTAAAATCTCACCACATGCATCTAATATTCAGCTAGGATCCAGAATCGCTGGTGAGAAGACAAGGTGAAAATATTTGATTGTTTCACTTGGAAAAAAATATATGAAGTCATTTAACTGTCTTCCCAAGTACATGAAAGTTTATTTTGGGATGGAGTTAGTGCATTTCTCTCTCCTGAGGATCAAACAGAGGAAAGGCTTCAGTTATAGCCAGGGAAATAAGAAAAATTCTTGGGGTCTCAGTCTAGCCACTAACCCCTTGGCCCTGGGCGTCAGTTAACCTCTCTGGGCCTTCATCTGTAAATCCAGGAAGCTGGGCTTTGTGATCTGACCCATCTCTGAGAGCCTATGACACTATTTGGGAGTTCGTCACCTGGGCCAGGACTTTCCACAGTTGAAGCTTTTTCATGTGTTCTATGGAAGTTACCCACAAAGCCAAGCCAGTCTCTTCCTAGTTCCTGATGACCAGCTCAGTGGAGCCTCGGTGGCTCACTGTGCCCGAAGTGGGCCCAAAAGGCTGGGCACATGGTACCCTGGGTGTGTCCTTAAGGGCCACTTGCCCATCACTTTTCTTCTCTTTCACATTTCCACTTAGTACCTTCTGCCTCTTCCTGCCTCCTCTTTATTATTGTAAAATAGTGCTTTAAATTCTAGAGTCAAGCTCTTCAAGTAAGGTGTAGACAAAGTGGTTTGACTCCACTTGATTAAAAACTCTGTGAATGGAAGAGAATCCAAGCTCAACATTTGCCTTTCAAAGCCAGGAGAGAAACTATTCTGTGCTCTCAAATTTGTCAGAGAATTTGCCACATGTCAGTTTAAAGAGGCCTAAAGAATTCCTAAGCCTTTGTTTACCAAATTCTCCCTCCCCTGGATCAGAACCTCACTGAAGCTGGGGCCTGCGGCTACCTTGCAGGGGAGGCCACCGAAAGGCCAAGACTGGATGGGAAGGGGTGGGGGTGGGGAGGCATTTGAATTTTGTT
The DNA here is from genome assembly GCF_004115265.2 of Rhinolophus ferrumequinum. Classification (NCBI taxonomy): domain Eukaryota; kingdom Metazoa; phylum Chordata; class Mammalia; order Chiroptera; family Rhinolophidae; genus Rhinolophus; species Rhinolophus ferrumequinum. Next base: position 29,506,011 of record NC_046291.1, read on the forward strand.
TTTTTCTCTTAATTATCTGGAGCTGCCCTATGAGAAACTTATTCTCTTTGCATTGGGAAATGAACTCTTAATCTCCACAAATGAGGGCAATCAACCCATTTACTAAATAAACACAGATCATTGCAGACTGGCTACCCCTCTTTGTGATTTAATTTGAGAATGGCCTCACCTGAGGGAGGAGCTGAGGTGTGGCTGGGCCCCGAGCAACCTGGTGGGATCCCTAAAGGGAGGTGGTGGATTGAAGAGGTGACTAAGAGAGGGCAGAGGGAGCCGACTTGAGAGGAGAGACGGCTTAAAGATTTCCTTTTCATTAGTAAATCGGAGTCTCTCCCTGGTCATTTTCTCCCTGGCTTGGGTCTTACCTTCTGAATTTATTTGGGGCCTTCCATTGTATGGCATTAATTTTAGCTTTGAAAGCGTGAAGCTGGTTAAAGCAACTTTTATTGGAATGCTGGCCATCAGAAGTCTCTGGGATAGGAGCAGAGAAGCTGTTTATTTCTTAAATAACTCTCTCATTAATATGTTGAGGAATCTCTCATTGCTTTTAGTTCCCCTCCTTAGTCACCGGTTACTTTGTTTTCAAGTAGTCACAGAAATTCATTCAAACCCTGGGTAGTTACACTGCAGTGCGATGGACTGCTCTGCACATAGCAGGTACTCGATAAACGATTGAATGAATACATGAATGAATGAATGAATACGGTACATCTAAAGTTGAAGAGAATGAAATCAAACCACATGGCCTTCATTTAGTTTTTAAAATGTATTGTATTTAGAGATTACCAAATGCCACGCACTGCACGAGGTGCTGAGAGTATAATGTATCCCTGCCATCATGGAACTTAGTCTTGATGAACAAATGCTGATGATGTGTGATGATGTTGAGTTTGTCTCAGAATTACAATGGGAATTTGGCATTAAGCTAGGAGTCAGCCCATCCTGTGATTTAAAAAGGAGGGGCTGAGCTGAACAATGATTTGGGGGTTTCTTTTTCAGAAAGGACATCAGAGGTTAGTATTTCTTCCCCTTCATTGTACAGATGAGAAAACTGAAGCCCAAGATGGTAGCTTGAATTGTCCAAGGGTTGACAGAAAGAACTGGAACTAGAGTCCACAGTTTTGGGTTCCTGGACTTGTGCTTTATCCAAGAGCTTTGCACATAAATGACCCAAGTTTATTCATCTATCTACTTATCTCTGTTTCTTCCTTGCCTCGTGCTGGAAATGGCTTGTGTAAGCTCCAGAATGCAAGATCAGAGTGACTGGCTAAGTGAGTGGCTTCGGGTTGGCTTATGCCCAGGAGGTCCAGGGAATGCTGGGGAGTGTGGCTGCTGTGCTCCTGGGCCACAGCCTGAGCTGACCCCCAACAGCTGTGCTTCATCAGGAAAGAGCTGGAAGGGGGCCTGTGGGGCCAGCTGGACCCTGGAGGCAGGGGGTGGGACTTGGGGATCTCCCTGCTGGCTGTTTGAGCTGAAGAAAGTGCTGTTGGCCTATTCTTGTGGCTTCCTGCAGACTTGTGAAGAGCTGCTACCAAAACGGAGGAGTTTGGAAAATAGCCCAGAAGGCAGGGGAGAGGAAACATTTAAAGAAGAGATAAACAAAAAAAGGTGACAGACTTCTCACTCTACCAAAAGGGGCTTTGGTTTACCTGTGAAACTTCACCCCTCCTCTTCCCCTAGCCTAAAATTTATAAAGCTAGTCCACTGCTCCCAGAGATTACCCATTATTTTAAGGCCTTTGTTCTGAGGACCATATTGGTCTTGCTGTGTCTTAACACTCAGGGTAGATGATATCCTGACTTAAATTCCAGTTGAACAGTTAAGAGAAAGCCAGTGGACAGCTTTCTCTTAATGCCAATGTCTGGTATTAGTTATATCATTACTGTTTTTATTAATAGCTAACATTTTTTAAGTGCTTACCATGGCCAGGCATTGTACTAAGACCTTGCTCTTTGAATCTTTGAACCCATGCTCTTTGAATCTTCATCCTCACAACAGCCCTTTGAGGCGGTTACTATCTATGGGACCCATTTTATAGATAGGGAAACCAAGTTATAGAGAGGTCCAAAAGCCCACAAGTAGTGAGTAAAAGAACAAGACTTTGAACCTAGTTCTAGCTTTGAAGAAAAAACAAAAAACAAAACTTGTGGTAAGGAAAGAAGAAAAGGGAAGAAGTTAAGTTTGCTCCTAAGAGAGTGAGTCACTTAAGTATGTCTGGAGAAAGCCCCCAGAGAGCAGACAGGGAGAGCCCATGTTTTCTATGGAAGCCTCTATGAAGACACGTTTCTATCTACTTCCTCTGTAACTAGCTGTCCAAGAGGACATCATAAGACCAGGACGTTCATGGGATGCTGGATCACTCTAAGGTGTATAGGGTACTGGGCCTCCCCTAGGAACCATCTCCCATTTCTCACTCTGCTAGGAGGAGTAATAAAGTAGTTTTTCCATTAACTAATTTGAAAGCTTTTATTTTTGGTATAGTGGGGACTCTCTTCCATCTTTGGAAGTGCAGTTTGAGAGTAATAGTTGAGAACACAGGAGTTGTGGATTGGAATCTTTGTTCAGCAGCTAGTTGTGTGGCTTCGGATAAGCTGCTTAACTTCTCTGGGCCTCAGTTTCCTCATCTGTAAAACAGTGATCATACTAGTACCTGCCTCATAGGATTGTGAAGATCAAATGAGATAATGCAATGAACTTAGTACCTGGCGTGTTGTAAACGCTTAGTAAAGGGTAATTATTATTATTCTTTAATGGTTTAGAGAGACAATTTGGTCTAGGTAGATGGAGACTAAAGTTTCTGGTTTCTCAGAAGGCTTCCAGTATCCTCCATGCTCAGTTGAGAATGAAAATACTGTAGAACAGGCAAGGCTGGGGGAAAGTGACATTTTCATATGAATATTTCAATTAAATTAATAAGCTGAGGAGATGGATATTTGAAAGTTGATACAGACCACAGGAGCTATAAAGGAGAAAGCTTTCTTTTACAAATCTGGATGCTACAACCCATAGAAAAAAGATATTTTGGGTATCCCATGTTTATTTCTACCCATGTCCTTTTTAGGCATAGGGGTTTCAAAACCAAGAACTGTGCTAAGTACAAATGAAAGAAAAAAGTGTTATTTTTCATTCCTAGGCAACATGCATGTTGTTTATCAACATGATACAATCTTTAGAGAAGATGAACTTCTAATGGAAAACGGGGAGAAAATTTAAGTGGTACACTTTTCACCATGCTTTATATTATTGCCCTGCCCATTTCATTTGGAATAGAAACTAATTCAAAATGCCCTACAGAGCATTATACATTTATAGAGCCTGTGGAACACTGCCCATTTTTGCAAGTGGAAAGGTCAGAAGTAGTTATTTGCTACATGGCAAGCCCCCAGCAGGCAGTGTCTGCATCTAGGCCATATTTGTATTTCCCAAGAGGCTTTGCACTAGGTAGATGCTTAATAAATATTTGTTGAATAAATGAGTTGTTGTTTTCTACCTTTCTTTACCCTATTCAGTTCAATTTGTTGGTTTAAAAGAATTTTCCTCATCACAGTTTCCGAAAGCCTACACACTAACGTTTGTGTTTATGTATGTATGTAAAATAACAATTACAAAATGCTGTTTTATGTTGTAGCTAGTGAAAAATGGTGGCCTCTCTTTTATGACTTCTATAAATCAGTGAGAGCTTAGAGCACCCAAAGGCTTAGAACACTATCTTACTGTTTAAAAACCACAGATTCTTTTGATAAACATTAAAGACAAACAGAAAAAAAATAAACAAATAAACACACAAAAAACAACTCTCACAATTGCCAAGAAAATCTAATGTGTTTTTATCTGCATTTTTAAGAGAGACTAAATGACTTAAGAGAGGCCTGAGATCATAGAGCTACGTAGCAAGTTTTAGGGTTGGGGTTTGAACCCAAGCCGACTGGCTCAAGAACTGGAGACACTGCTTGATCACACTGACAGATCTCAGGTGTGTGTTTCACCTGCCATTGGGCAGTTCTGGCTGGAGAGATCTCACCTCTGTCTGAACACCAGGGAGAGAGGGGTCTCTTTAAAGGGTCCCCATTCTATTTTCCAGACAGATTTAATTGTTAGAAAGTCCTTCATTATATTGAACTGAAATCTGCCTTTCCAAGGCTTCCATTGATTTTCACAGTACAAATTTAATCCCTCTTCCACACAAACGCCCCTCAGATAAGTGTGTGCCACCCTTCCTCCGTGTCTCCTCCTCCTCCAGACTGTGGGAACACTGGAAATAGGCCCTCTCAAGATTCCAGGCCCCCAAAGCAGCCAGAGGCTGGGGTTGGACAGGGCCTATGCAGGAGGCGGAATGTTGAGTGGGGTACTGTAACTAACTCCGAGACAATGTGCAGGACCGTGGGCAAGGAGTTCCCTAGGAAGCAGCTAAGGATGGCTCACCATTCTGAATTATACACTTCCCTCTAACACAGACATTGCCATGAGATGTAATTGGTCCTGAAAGTGGCGAGCGCAGTGGAATAGCAATGACTCGAGCCCTCTGATTTGTATCTGAGTCTTCATTCCAACCTAGATGGGGTTCAGTGGGAAAGGGAACCAGATGTACATACTTAGTGAGGATGAGACTGAAAAAGACATCATGATGAGAAGGGGCCTGACTGCGGATGCAAAGTAGGTTCTGCGATGGCAGAAGTGATTACATGGTGCCTGATGGGTTTGAAATGGCAGCAAACCCTTGCTAAGTGCAAGGAGATAAATGAATACCCTGGTAAGAGAGCCAGAAGTGGTGATTTAAAATTTTTCTGTCCTCTGCATCCATTACATTATAGAAATAAAATGTATGAGTAGGTTTCTGGGTGGGTATACCGTGTTTCCCCGAAAATAAGACCTAACCGGAAAATAAGCCCTAGCATGATTTTTCAGGATGACATCCCCTGAACATAAGCCCTAATGCATCTTTTGGAGCAAACCTTAATATAGGACCCCGTCTTATTTTCAGGGAAACACGGTATTAGTAAAACAACTACAGCCAGCTCTCTTGGGGAAGCCCAGTCAAGAGGAATGAAGGAAGATCACTTTTGGCAGACAGTTTTAGCAATTCTCCCACCCCTGCCTTTGGCTAGACTATGGCCCTTGAGGAATGGATGGCTTACCCTGGTGTAACCACATGGCTAAATATCTCTAAATGGCAGCAAACATGTGATAGCCCCAGAGCTGTGCAGAACCCAAAATCCTGATCAGACCCAAGATCTTTTGGAGAGGCAGCAAAGATGACTAACAAAAATGCATGTGTTCATTCATCCTTTTAAAAGCACGTGTGCCAGGCGTCATGCTTAGCCCTACACATACCGTGGTAAAGAAGACCAGTGCAGTCCTTTCATCATGCCATTCAAGATTACTGGGCACCCACCATGTGCAAGACTCTATGCTAACCTGAATTGGTTTGCAGGCTCTGAATGTCCTGTCCTCTTTTAAGGGCTTTTAGGAAGGAGATGTAGAGGGTCAAAATCTTCTGTGCTGTTGGAATAATGATGGCTCTGGACTCAGGAAGGCTGGACGTTGGGACTGCCCACCTGGCTTTCTTCTTAGAGATGTGAGATCTACAGCCAAGGGAGGGCTCCTTGAAGGAGGAATAGTCACAGGAGGCCCCCCCCCCCCACACACACACATACACACACACACACTCCCATCAGCTTTTCCGTCTGTCTTACTCTTGGAGACAAATTCCCCTTTGTCTAAATGTGGATATTCTCTCTAATGGAGCGCAGTACAAGTCTAGCAATGCCAGCTTCCCTTGGACTCCGAAGCCAAGCCTTTGAGCGGACAGGCATTCCTCATCCTCAGTCTCTCAGCATCGCCCAGTGATTAACATAACATGACACCAGGCCCATCAAGATAAGGATCCTTGTGGCCACAATGGCTTCCCTTTCTTCCCTCAGCCCTTTATTGCTCTGCACATTATCCTCACTTCCAGCAGGGAGAGTTTATAAGCATGGGGCTAAGGCAAGCCCGATTTGCAGGCAGTTCCCCGCAAGGCTTGTGCGAGGGCTCCAGGGACAGAGATACATTTCCCTTTAATAAGCTTCTCACACTACATTAAAGATAAAAGGGGAAGGGAAATATTTATATTCTGACAAAGCAGCTCTTCCCTTCAGGCTCTTGTTTTATTTATTAACTTGCTCTGTCCCTCTCTCAGCCTTTCTGTTTCAGGGGCTAGGCATTTCCTCTCCTTCTCTCCTTTAGTCATTAATTTTGTGGGTGAGTGACAGTGACAGGGGGACTTTAGAATCCTTGTCAAGGAGATGAGAATTATATGTGGGCGCCATTCCCAGGTGACACCAACAGCTGTTCCTCTGCCCTCCTGGGAGCTGCTCCCCATTACCACTCTTATTAAATAGCACGAGGGACTGCAGAACGCACCATGCTGGTTAAGTTATGTCATTGCAAATGAAGCCGTGTCAGTCCAGCAAATTGTTCAGAGACACAGTAACCTGGATGCGTGACTGCATACACCTGGGACCGCTGCAACCTTTTGTTTATTACACATTTTCTTCTCTCACAGAGGTGATCCCTTAAGGATGCTACTTCCTCCAGCTAATCTGCCCAAAGCCAATAAACACAGGTACGCTGTTTTGAATTTCGAGTCACCCCTTTGCAATGATTATCATTACAGTTTCAGACCACTTATTGTTCCAAAGCCTGTGCTAGTTTGTTAAGGACTTGATCCTCTGAACACTCTCCTCTCCCTCCAAACAGTCTCCTAGATTAGTAGTTAGGAGAGGGGAACAGGAACGGGAGGAGAGGGGGTGTGTGTGTGTGTGTGTGTGTGTGTGTGTGTGTGTGTGTGTGTGTGTGTGTGTGTTCGCGCGTGCCGGGCGGGGGGAGGGGGGCTAGGTTCTGCTCAGTTGGCCTGTGTAATACCTGGGAGTATCCATCCTGTTTTCCAAGTAGAAGCTGTTTGATAGTTTGGTACTGACTTTTTTCTTAATGACACATAATCATCAATTAAAAATTCAAAGTACAAGGAAAGCAACAAATGACTTATCTGCCTACTTGTGGAGAAGCAGTACAGGGTGATAGTTAAGAGCACAGACACTGGAGACTGAAGCCCTGGGTTTGATTCTCAGCTCTTTAAGTTACTATCTGTGTCACCATAGGAAGTATCCCCGTGCCTTTTTCCTCACCTGTAAAATGGGGGTGAAGACAGTATCTACCCCTTAGGAATCTTATGAGGATTAAATGTATAGATGCACGTAAAGCACTTAAAACAGTGCTTGACACATGGTGTAGTCCATAACAGGAATTGCTTATTGCTATTTTTACCATCCAAACATAGCCAATGAATAACACTTATTAAGTGTATTTCAGACTTTATATATATGGAGAGAAAGAGAGAGAACAGAAATAATTTATAGCAACAGCGTCATATTATGTGTGATTTAAAAATAATTTAAAACATTGGGTTTGGTTCTACCTGAACTTAACAGAAGAAAGGCACTCAGTTCAAATATTAGTTCCTAAATGACAAGATAGATTAGTTCCTAAAAGATCACTCCAAGGTTGAGAAAAAAAAAATAGATGATGACAATTGAAAGTTGGGCTGGTAATTTTGATTGACTTCCTGCCAGGTGATTAGATGTTTTAGTGCTCTTATGTTTCTTTCCATCTTCCAATTTTTGATGCTTCTCTTATTTTTCATTTGTTTGGGTTTATAGCACCTATATTCTGATTTCTCCAGAGGTTTAGTTCTCTGGCTTCAATGTTTACTGCTAGTCACTTATCAAACTTTCACATGACTAATTCTCTAATTTGATCGTTTTCTTCACTGGCTTTATATTTTATTGTCAAGTAGTTCCCCCACCCCCGCTCCCCCTACTGCAGAAGGACTCATTGGTATATTTCTCGAATTCCTTCATATTTGAGAATGTCTGTGACCCTCTGTATGTGAATGACTGCTTGATAAATGTAATCTTTTTATTTCCCTCAGAACTAACAGACATTCTTCCATTATTTTCTGGCACTGAATGTTGCTATTTAGAAGGATGAAGCCAAGCTCATCATTTTCCCCTTGAAGGGCCCTAGATTTTCTGCTTGGATGCTTGAAGAATTCTTTTTTCTTGAAGTCTTGTTGATGGGTCTATATCAAATTTTCCTACTTTTGAGTGAACCTTTCTTAATCTGCAGTGTTTCTTGAGTCTGCAGTGTTTCTTGAGTTTGGAGAAATGTTTCTGTATTATGTTCTCAAATATTTTTGGTTCTATTTTTGGGGGGTGGGGAAGAGGCTTCTTTCAGGTATAAATACCACTTTATCCTCTATTTCTATTCCTTTATTTGTAGTTGCTTTAATCCTTGTCTTGTCCCTCTGTTTTAACTTTTATTACCTCAAGTATTTCCCAGATGTGTTTGATTTTGGGGAGGGTGGTCTTTATTTGCACCTTTATATTTTCTCATTTATAGAAGGTGATGATGTTTTGTTTTTTTAATTTTTATTGGGAATATTGGGGAACAGTGTGTTTTTTCCAGGACCCATCAGTTGTTGTCCTTCAATCTAATTGTGGAGGGTGCAGCTCAGCTCCAAGTCCAGTCACTGTTTTCAATCTTAGTTGCAGGGGGCGCAGCCCACCATCCCATGTGGGAATTGAACCGGCAACCTTGTTGTTAAGAGCTCGCGCTCTAACCGGCTGAGCCATCCGGCCGTCCGATGTTTTGGTTCTCAATTTTTTCTCTAGCTGTACAATCTCTCCTTCTATTTCATTCTTTTGCTAGGTTTTTTTGTTCCAAGTTTGTGCTCACTGTGTACTCGTCCCTGAGGGTTACCCAAGAGTCATTTCCCACCCCCACACCAATAGTATAACTTGAAGAGAGAACAAACACAGAAAAAGTGAAATGACAATCAAAATCCTCTATAAGCTTAAGATGAGTCATTTAGACATCAGGCACAGTGGGTGTTCAGAAGAAGGAGTAGTTACTTAGAGTTGGTGTTTAGGATGTTCAAAGAACTGGGAGAGAGGACTGAGCAGCAATCAGGGGGAGATGCACAGGACAGGTGTGAGTCCTCCAGTCTGTGAGGACAAGGCAGATGGTAGACGGTGGGAATCACAAGGTGGGTTGGAACCACACTGTGGAGGGTTTGCCTAGCACAGGGGTTAGGTCTCCAGGCTTCAGACTCACACAACCTGAGTTCATGTCTTCACTGTACTACCTGCTAGCTAGGTGACCTTGGGCAGTGTACATGATCTCTCTGCACCTCACTTTCCTCATCTGTCAAATGGGAATAATATTAGCCATCCCGTAGTATTGTTAATGAAGGTTAAATGAGATAATTCATCTAAAGAGCAAGGCAATCAGCACACTGTAATAAGTGTTCAATAAGTGGTAGCTGTTATTGTGGAAGGCCTTGAGTCTGTAAGTAGATTGGGAGGCCCTTGGGGGAAGGGACTATATGTTATGCCTCATTGTATTTTTAGAACATAATAAGTGATCAATAAATGTATGATGACTTTTTTGTGTCAGTTAGGTTGTATTTCATTGCAAGTAGCAGAAACCTGACTTAAACCAGGGATCAGTAGACTACAGCTTGTAGGACAAATGCAGCCTGCTGCCCGTTTTTGTACAGTCCATGAACTAAGAATGGTTTTAACATTTTTAAATGTTTGAAAAAAACTTAAAAGGATGTTTTGAGTAATTTGGAAATTGTACAAAATTCAAATTTCAGTGTCTGTAAATGAAGTTTTATTGGAACACAGCCATACTCATTCATTTATGAATTGTGTATGGCAGGTACAGGCAAACTTTTTCTGTAAAGAACCAGATAGTAAAAAATATTTTAGGCTTTGGAAACTATATGTCCTCCTCAACTCTGCCGCTGAGGATGAAAGCATCCATAGGCAATAGCCTTAGAAGAAGAGACCGGAGGACAAGAAACAGTGAAAAAGTAGAAAGGCTCCTAGACAGAGAGCCAGGTCTCCTAGTTTCTAGGCTGGACTCTCACAACCAATGTTAGGATTTTGATCGTCACTTCACTTCTCTAAGTCAGACTATCTATAAAACAAGAGGGTTGGACTAGATTTGGAAGACTTCTTTTGGCTCTGAAAGTTTTCTTTTTCTATTTTTGTATCTCCGTTAAATTACCAGGACTTTTTCTAAGGTGTATGCAGCAGTTAGGATACTTAAATCGCAAGCAACAGAAACCAACTCTAGTTAATTTAAGCACAAAAGATATTTATTGTAAGGATATCAAGTCAGGTCACAATTAAAGGGAAAGCAGAAAATACAGACTCAGAAAGGATAGGAACCAGGGTAGGTCCTGAGGTGCAGGCACCTAAGAAATAATTTCTTCAGGATACTGAAGTCTCAGTTGAACTCTGACCGTTCTCAAGAACATTCAGTATCGAAATTCTGATGTTATGATTCTAGCCTAGCTTAGGTTTGTGTAAATGAACCATCATGATTGTATCGAATAGGGAGGGATTGTTCCTAAAGCCAAATGAGGGGCTATTACTACAAAAAGGGGGAATGGATACCGGGCACATGTCCATGATAGTGAAGGACATAGTTGTATCAATGCTAGACATTGTAGCATGAGGAGCCAACAAATGAGTCAAAGAAATCAAAATGGTTCTTGAGTCATTTGCTCATTCTGTCAGCAAATACTGAATTTGTGAATGGCATTTTGATGGACACCAAAGAAATATAATAATGACCTGTAAGACTGGTGTGAAAAGATGCTTGGGTTTTTACTCAGGATGACCTGGGAACAGAATTATATTCCCTTTTAATCTGAATCATTCAAATATACCTGGGCATATGTAACTACTGCTCATTATAGGAGAGATATTAAGTAATTCCCTAATTATGTGTATTACACTGTAGGCAGAGGATCCTGAGACAAGTGACTTATCTCACATGTCAAGGGACAGAGCTACAAGCAGGACTTGACTTGGAGACGAATAACTGTTCTGGACCAGCTGCCTAGCAACCATGGCCCCCATTCATGAGCAGCTACTATGAGAGGAGCCTTGGTGCTTGGCTCCTGCACTAAACCATGAACTTCTCAAGGGCAGGAACTGGGTACTGTTCCTCTGTGTTTCCCCTGGGGCCTCACATGACATTGGACATGCAGAAGGCAGGTATTCAGTAAGGAGTCTGCTTTCCAGCTTCCATGGATGAAGCTAAGCCTGTCTGTCTCTGCTTTAGATGCAGACTTGAGCTGAAGAAAGAGGACTGAAAACATCCCCAGCTGCTCTCAGAAAAGCCTGGTCTGGGGGTAAAGGAAGAAGGATGTATTTCAGAGTTTCAGAGTAGAGGAACTTCAGAGACTGCTAACAGGAGCTGTGAGCTCAGTGGTATTTGTGTTAGATGACTTATCTGTCTCAACGTGAATGTACATTATTACTGCTGGCAAATAATGAAAAATTATGACCTCACAAAGAAAACCAGTGAGTGTAATCGTCTCCATTCATCTCTTTTTCTTATGGGAAAAGGTTGGCCTGTGCTGTGAACTTTGCTCAGAAGGAAATGTTTATAGAAATTTGTTCTCAATCAAGTACTTGTGCATGTGTGTGCCTTTTGTTTAGGGAAACTTACCAACTTGCTTTACTCACCTTTGAAGGCTGTTAGCCAGGCCTTTCCCCAGCTGTCTCTGATTCCGTGGTGGCCCTGGGCTCAGGCAAACTCACCTCTCCAGGACCAGAGCACCACAGTACTAGCTACAGCTGGATCCTGGAAGGGTGGCTCTCAGAGGCAATAACATCATTTATTAAATAAAATGGTTTCCTCGTTTTACTGTCATTTGCCCTTACCTGGAAAAGGGGGCTTCTGTTACTACTTTTTCTTTCTTTTTTTCCTTTCTGAGGTGATCAATCTGTTCCTCTAGGCCTAGGTTTGTGGGAAGGCAGGAACTTCCAGCTTTAGTTTTACAGCAACCTAGAGCTGAGGCCTGTTGAGAAATCCCCTAAATTAAATTAACCTCCATTCATTTAGATTTAATACATGAACGGTACTCTACACTGCAAAGGAGCAGAAGTGAGAATGTTGGGAAGTCAGAGACTTTATAGGTAGACTGTCATATCTCCAAAAAGACTGATGCCCTTGTAGATTGTTTTGGGCTGGTTCATCACCACTTTTCTTATCATCATGGCAGGAATAGGGGTGTTGATTTGTTTAATGAAATATATATATATATATATATATATATATATATATATATATATATATATATATATATATATATATATTTTAAATCTCCAACATCAATCAGCTCTCTACACTTTACATCCCTTCGTGGTCTCATTGTATCCATAATGAGCTCTAGTCATTTCACTTTTTTCCTTTGGGCCTCACCCCATTTTCCATATCCATTGCCATGTCACATCAGTCCCCCTGCCTTGCATATGACAATGAATCTGAGGTATTTATTAGTAAGGCCCAATTTGGGCTGACTTCCTCCCTGCCAGATGCCCTGCCAACTCCACTGGGCACTAAAGATCTTGCCCTTTATTTCAGAGGACTTCCTGGTGGGCCACCCCCTTAGCTACACCTCCCTTATAACCTGAGAGATTCTCTAGCTCACCTCAACTTCCTTGTTTTTCAATACCCACTTAAAAGCAAAAATACAAGAGAATAATTTTACTTCTACTTCAGCTGGAATTCATTTTTCTCCACATAGCCACAGAGATTTAGAATCACACAAATTTAGAGCAATGTTGAAGGATGTTTTAAGCCCAAACAGATGGGTGGCAGCAATGTTAACAGTCATCAGGTCTCTGATGGGACCGTCTATGGGGACAGAGTTCCAGAGAGCAGTTTTCAGGCTCTTGGCTTCACATAGAAAGGTGCTGGTTCAGTTATTAGATGGCCATCAGCTGTAATCAGATGGCCATCCCCTGAGGCTGGGTGGCCATCAGCTGTTTCCGGTTAGCCATTAGCCACTAATATAACTGCCGTAGTTACGCTAGGGGGTGGGTTGGCTGGCAGGCTGGAGGCAGGCGGGCAGAGAAGCGGACGGCAGATTGCTGCTCCTGCTTCCTGTGTCTGCAACCCAGCCGCCAGCGAGAATATAGGGGTATGACTCCCCTATCTATGGCTCCATAGGTGTTCCTTTTTGGCCTTACCATATCCTGCATTCTGGTGTGGGGAGCAGGACCAGAGACCCTGCATAGCACCGTCCAAACGCAACTCAGGCCATACTGACCCTCAGAAAGACCATGATTTGGCTTCCTGTGTGGGTCTGCTCTGAGATAATGCAGGATCACCTACTTTTTTGACAGATAATTCCTCTTTCTCTCTTTCTCTCTCAAAAAAGTTTCTGAACTTTTTAATGTCAAACCCATTTAGACAGTGATTCAAATACCAGGGGCATCCAAAGAATGTTTAAAGTTTTCATTCATCAAGTGGCTTTGAGTAAAAAGCAGAAGTTCAGGGAGGATGCACCCCAGGCCGTGAGTGGAATCCACAGCCACACCTGGGTTCATCAACAATCTGGCTGAGTGCTTGGGCGGGGGTATGGTGGTGTGGGATGGAGACATAAGCCGAGGGTTTTCCAGAGTGTGAGATGTATGAAGGAGAAATGAATAGCAATAGAAAGGGTGTTTGTGCCGCTGATTTCAGCACAGGCTGACTTTTCTTTCTCTCTGGCTGAGTAGTTCTTTCTCTGAGGCTGACCCTTCTGACACTCTGTCACCTGATAATTAACATTCTATGCAATGTGAGCTTTTGTTTAGGGCTTTTCCTCTAGGAAAGTTATGGGGAAGACTGGAGAAAAAGGGAAATTTTGGGGGGCAGGGATGAACCTATAGAAAGAAGAGAGAGCTGTGTTGTGAGGATAGAGCCCCAGAGAGCAGTTTCCAGGCTCTCGGCCTCATGTAGAAAGGTGCTGGCTCAGGTAGTAAATGGCCATCAACTGTGATCGGATGGCCATCAGCTGTGGCTAGTTGGCCGTCAGCTGTAACCAGTGAGCCATTGGCCACTAATATGACTGCTGTGGCTACGTTAACAGAAAATTGGGGGCCAGAAGAAGATGGTGGCTGAGCTAGCAAGAGCGGATTGCAATTAGCACGGCAGATTGCAGCTAGCAAGTCAGTCAGTTGGCAGGCAGAAAAGCGGACAGCAGGTCGCATGTCGTGGAAATCCAGCCTCCAGTGAGACTGTAGTGGTATGACTCCCCTACGTATGGATCCGTGGTTTTTGGCCTAGCCACATCCTGCGTTCTTATGTGGGGAGTGGGGGCTGAGACCCCACAGGCTGCCCCGCGCAACGTGTGGAAAACAGGGAAATGCTTTCTTTGTGCAGTGTTTTAATCAAATAAAATCTCTGCCAGAGTCTGATTCCAGTTTATCTTTGTTACATCAGGACAGTCAGCTTCTATTATATGTTGTGGGGACAGAGCCCCAAAAAGCAGTTTCCAGGCTCTCGGCCTCACATAGAAAGGTGCTGGCTCAGGTAGTAAATGGCCATCGACTGTGATCAAATGGCCAGCAGCTGTGGCTAGTTGGCCGTCAGCTGTAACCAGTGAGCCATTAGCCATGAATATAACTGCCGTGGCTAGGCTAGTAAAAAAAAGAAAATGGGAGCTAGCAAGAAGATAGTGGCTGAGTCTGCAAGCGGCGCAGTGAGGGTTGAGAATTGTGTTGCTCCTGGTTCCTGTGTCTCCAACCCAGCCGCCAGTGAGAGTATAGTGGTATGACCCCCCTACCTATGGCTCCGTGGGTGTACCTTTTTGGCCTCACCATGTCCTGCGTTCTTATGTGGGGAGCGGGAGCTGAGACACCGCAGGCTGCCCCGCACGACACATGGCAAAGTCGGCAGGATCCCCTGCACTACAATGTTATGAGAGAAGGGGGAAAAAAAATCCCAAATCTTGTTCCAAAGCTTGTTAATGACTATGTTCCTTGAGTTCAACCTGAGTTGGTGGCCACCAAATATCCCTATGAAAACCTTTACCTGTAATGTCTGGATCCCTGTTCTGTAGCCAGCCACTGAGATTGTTAAAACTCACCCAGGGGCTGCAGACAATGAAAATAATGATGTGCAGCTTCACCAATTGGCATTAGTAACTTAGGTGATACCAAAGAGGAAAGGAGGATTTTCGCCTCTCCAGTAAATCAGCTTTCACGAGTCTATTCGTTGCTTCTCTTGCCGTCCTTTCTAGCTCTAAAATAAAGCTACTGAGATCTGTTGATGTAAACCCTACAGTGAGGTTATCCCCAGACAGGATGGCCCACTGTTTAAAGTCATATTCTCTATCTTATTGCCTTTGTTTCTCTTGAACTCAAAAGGTCAGCTTGAATGAGGTACTGCATGTAACCTTTGCAATTTCCATTTGATCCTACAAGGAGCGAGAGGAGGATTAAGTTTGAGTTGTGAGGAAAATTCAATGCTTGTTTCAGGGCTCTCTCCTCCTGATGGTGGGGTGGTATGTTTTCCAACCTCTTAGAGAGTCTACTTGATTAAACAAAACTCGTTCTGAGCTTAAATTAAACATGAATGGGGGGCAGGCCCCCAGGTGTTTGCAAAGAAACCTTTAAAAAGATAGAAGATTTTTTTGTTTGTTTTTGGATAGAGCTAGCTCAGGCAAGGTAACATTTAATAAGCTGTAACCGAATTAGAAACAGGTGGATTAGCTGTTCTTGAAAATATTCTTCATTAAAACAATTGGGGGGAAATGTTTGTAACGGAGACTGTTTGGGGACAGGGAGGCAATTCATTGAATCCAGCATGTACATATCAGCTAATATTTGATGTTAGGGCACATGAATACACAATAAATACATACTATATACGTCACCCATAAAAGCTTTCTACAGGCTAATGTAGCTCTGTGATCAGCAAATCAACTCTTTGTGTTTATACTTCTGTTTTTAAATCACTAGCTTGTTCCAAAAAACCACCACCACCACCATCATCACCACCACCATCAAAATCTCCAACTCTATCAATCATTAGTTCTAAAAACAGCAATATAAAACAAATATCTGTCCTATTATCTCACCTTTTAAATTTATATCATTTGACATGCTTACAGTTTCTAATAAGGAAAGTAAAGATTAAACGAACTATTAGGTTAGGAAAAGGACATGTCAAGATTGGCCAACTCTACAAAAATGTGACTCATTCTCAAGTTATATGTGTGTATGTAGATGCATGTGTGTGCTAATAATCTTGTTCTCATACCTCTAAATCGCCTACTAAGTGATCCAGGAATGTTGGGTGTAATCTTCTCCTGTAATTTCAGCACAGAGCCTTGTAGACAGCAGGTGCACCTTACTTGACTGCATTGTACTGAGCATGTACCACAAGAGGTAGGGCAAATAAAGCTTGGAGTCAATATGAACTATTTTTCCTCATTGGAAAAAAAAAACAATGGTTTAAATGGCTTTTAGTAGTAGCAAAGCACATGAAAAATACTGAAAGAAAAAAATCACCAATCACTTTAAAAAGTAAAAAAAAAAAAAAGGTCAGACTACTTAGATGAAGACTTTGCCATAAATATTCTGAATTTCTTAGGGGTACAATATATAGCATTACTGGCAATTTTAATACCATCACTAATCATTTGGAATAGTCTGACATCCTTTCACTGTAATATCTGTGTATTTAGTGGAAACTTTTGAAAAACGGTTTCACTAGCCAACAAAAGTCATTTCATAGTTATGATGTAATTATAAGGTAATATTTCAGGGCTGTCAAGATCAAAGACTTGAAATATGACTTACAAAAAATAAAAAGTTCAGGAATGACCCCTCCAAACAACCTTTTAAAGGAACTAACCAATAGCATCTCATCTTCTGTTTTCCTTTAGCTTTTGGAAATAGAATCATACAAAAAATATATTCTCCAGAGGCACATGAATTAAAATTAAAGAGCAAAAACGAATAATTTTAGGTGAAACTTTCCCTTCTGATTTAAACAGTGAGAAACATATATACTCAATGTGTTGGCCAGAAAAATAGGAAAACTGTACTCAAATTGTGAATTGGGTTTAACACTCAAATCTGAATAGATGTCAAGATGGTTATTGTGTTGATTGAAGGAATTTTTTTAATGCATGGGGGGGTATTATCTGTCCAGTTTTTCTTCTAGGGCCTTATAAACCAAAACGAGAGATTATTTTTAAAATTGAAAATCATTTCTGTACAATGAAACCAAAATTGACATTAGTTTTTTTATATTTTTGCTTGCTGACCACAGTAAGCTCAGCTATTGATCTGGTCTGAATGGATTGATTCCTGGGAGAATACAGAAACTTATCTATTTTCTCGGCTTGTCTAAGGTATAAAGAAAGGAGACACCAAATTGCATCTCTCCCTTGTAGCACTCTTTGACTTCCCCAAGCTAGAAAAAGGAAAAACAAAAAGCCAAACAACACTTATTCACTTATAAAGCATTTTAAGATGATGATGATGGTTTTTTTTTTTTTAAATCGTGATCTGCCAATATTTAGAAGAAGAATAAGGGAGAAACAAGTGTTTGTGGTGCCTCCCTCCCTCCCTGTGGTAACTCGGAGTGGGACTCCAACACTGCATCTTTCATTTGAGCTTCTTGCAGTAGGCAGAGGACACCTTGATTTTTTTGAAGCAGACTGATCCCCAGGGGTGGACTAATCAACTGAAGATTACATGTTAGTTAAAAAAAAAAAAACAACAACAAACAACTCAATTAGATTTTTCCTCTAGAAAGATAGAACATTTGCTTTTGTCACTGAAAATTGCCACCGCCAGTGAAAAATCCAAGTTGGTACTGTGATATGTCCCTACTTGAAACTCAGATATGTTCCTTCCTAGAACGGATGTTTTCCCAAAGTTTTCCCATATTACTTGTCACTGAAAGGCTACTCTCTCACAAAGCAGAAATCTGTTAATAATAGCTGTCATAGCAATAGTAATAATAATATATAAACACCACCACAATAGCAGCTACCATTTGACAGGGTCTGCTAATGTTTCTAGCACCAAAATTAGCAATCTGCATTTGTTAATTTGTTAATCTTTATAGCACTCTTACAGGAGCGTTTATTACCCCTTTTACAAACGAGGAAACTGAGCTCAGAGATGTCAAGTAGCTTAATCTCTCATAATAAAGAAGTAGTGAAACTCTAATTTGAACCCACTTCTGACTTTACACACGCTCTTTTTAACACTCTAGCCAACTGTTATGACTAGTGAGTGGGGAGTAACATAAATGGGGAGAGAGCATCGGGGAAGACAGGAGAATAAATGACGAGCGGCGTCCTGGATGTTCCTTTACTAAACTTTGAAGGCCAGCCTCATTCACTGTTGTATTTCTATTGGCGGGCACATAGGAGATCAATGAATGTGTCATAAATGGAGATAATAGATTCTCATTGAATTTGTTCTGAACTGAATTTTAAAACCACTGACATACCAACAGTCAGAGCTCCACAATTTCTAACAGGAGGAATTTAAGGAGTGGAAATCTGGTTGAGAGGGGGGTCTACGTCGATTGTCTTGGAGCATATCCACGGATGGGTGGCTTTGGTCACAGGCAATAAATGCTAGTGATGGTAACTCGGGCACACCAAAGTCCTCACAAGATTGCTCAGCATGGCGACTGAGTACCCAGTCCAGCCCAGTGATGGGTCAGGGGTCGCAGGGCCAGTGAAGAACCTACCACCTAACCACGGACATCGCTGGGAGGCTGTGTAGGGCAGGAGGGGCTGGCCAGGTACCTTCCCCCTCATGCACAGCTCTCTGCTGCCAGTGGTGCTGCAGCTGCCCTGCTCAATGCTATGACAGTGTGATGGAAGAGTCATTGCCTCGCAGCCTTGCAGCCCTGCCAAGCCCTGGGACTGCTCATGCTCATATTTGCTTCAGCTGCTCTGCTGAGAACCCACCCAGCTTGGGGGGGGCATAAGTAGAGGGGAGGGAGAGGCGCCTTCCCTAATGTAACATCTTAGCATATTAATCAAAAACAAAATAAAAGCAAATTTCCCCCAAATATAAACCCATGTCGATGACACATCTCTCTTCAGAACAGGGCTGTGGCGGGTCCAGCTGGACTTGCCGGCTCCATGTCCACGGATGTAACCAAGAAGAGTGCAGAGGATGTAGGAGATAAAGTTTCTCTGTCAGGGAAGAGATTCGAAACTGGCTTCAAAAGAAAGAGAGGGGCGTTATTGTTGAGGTTTGGGTCTCAGAGGAAGATGTCTTTCCAGCTGAAACACTTAACAAACCAAACCCACAGAATTGGAAATTCTAGACTCTTTGGTTGAGAGAGCACCTGGGGGCCCTAGTCTCACTGATCTCTCTTCTCGGGGCTGCAGCACTTTTGATATGTCTCTCCTGGGTTAGGCCTGGATTAATGGAGGCCTTATCCCATTCTCTGGTGGCTTCTCCTCTGTAATCTGACCTCCCTCACCAGTCTTTAAGCATTTCAAATCCAGATGCCATTTTTCCTCTTGCTCAGCCTCTGCCTGGGTTATGGTGGGTGAAAGTGAGTTGTAAACAGGAATGTACTTGTGGGAGCAAAACAAAAATACTTTTCTTCCCACCTCCTAAGTTTTTCTAGCTGGGCTGATAATCAAATGAACAGAGACAGGTTTAACAGGAGAAAATACATAAAGTTTATTATATGAATCACATTCGGGGGTACCATATAAAAATGAGACCCAAAACACTGGACAGTGGAGGTTTATATGCCATTATGGACAAAGGAGAAAGGGAGACAGGGGTCTGAGATTTCAAAGGAATAGGCAATTTACAGGTAATTGAGGAAGAGTGGAACACACGTGGCAGGGAAATTCTTACTAGGCAACCCAGAGGGATGATAGGATAGGTGGGAGTGTGTGTGTGAGGGACCTAGTTAACTAAAGTAAATATGCTAAGATTTTCTTCCAGGACCAGATCTTTCCATCTGACTCTCTTAGGCAGGAAAAGAGGAGGGTCAACCCTTTTTTCTAAGTCTTTTGTTTCTTAATAACCAGTTTAGAATCAATATCCCAAAAGGCAGTTTTAGGGTAGCAAAACTCTTGTCTCCTTCATACTTTACAAATATTAGTTCCTTTGAAGATTCCTATGTGCCTCTCCGAGCCTAGAATTGTGGCTGCCTGAAGCAGAAATTCAACAAAGACCTGTCAAATAAAACGGATGACTAGAAGGGCTCTCTTGTTGGCCAGTTTGAAAACTGAAATCCTCACCAGCTGCTACCTGTTTTGCTACATTGTCTCCTTTCTGGGAAGCAAGGTGAGGAGAAAATCTGATTGGGGGGAAAAATATCTGATGAGAAATGTCCACAAAGGCAGGGTGTTGTTACATGTTATCTTTCCTTGAGAAAAAGAGGACACAGAACAGGAGAAGTTTCTACCTTTTCCTTCCCTCCTGGGCAGCCTGGTTATCATGTTTCTCTGGGGGGGAAAGAGATTTCCCAGAGCAGCTGAATTTAGTAATACAGGGACTCCAGGCACTTTCAAAGATCATGGGACTTTTGACCCTTTAAATACAACAACAACAAACAACAACAACAACGAAAAGTTTGTTATACTTTCTCATTTATGTAGTATATCAAAGTGGGACAAACATAAAATAAAATTAAGCCCACAAATTTAACAATCACGCTTGCTGTTTGAAACCTCTAGGAATTTATGCCCAAGTTTTTACTTTATCTGTAACTATAATTTTGTTTTTACTGGAAGGGGAAGTTCCTTCAGTGGAGGGTAATTTAATTTTGTCAGTAACCAGACACGTTCTGTTTAGATTTGGAATCCTTTTAAAATAGCTTTCTATCAGTCACCTAACCCAAGCATGTTTGGATTATGGGCTCTTCAAAAAAGGGGCCCTGTTCCTAGTGATGACATGGTGACTGAAGGGGACAGACCTGCCTTCTCAGTCGCAGCTTCCTAGAGAGAAATATTATCAATATCCACGTATTAAAGAGCAGGAAATGGCTTGGCCACAGCTCTCCCGGCCACGTGGCTTCCTCTTGCCCCTATCAGGCCCACGGCAGCCTTCTCCAGGAGTGACCGTGGAACACTGCTGAAGGGAGAGAAGAATTCCAGCAACAGTGAAAACAACTTTCCACTCCATCACAAGAAGCCAAACACAGAAAACCATATTCAAAGAGTTCTTTGTCCACAAGATAACGTTTGAATCGGAAACTTGTTGAGCCAGATTCTCTTGTTACAATTTACTGCTTCATCAGGTGGGGGCAGGGACAGGCACAAGCCATCCTTTAAAGAATAGGATGATTCCCACAGGAAGGTCGGCAACTCCAAATGAGTATTTAAAAAAAAAAAACCCTCATCTACCGGAACCTCAGCCTCCAGCGTGGAAAATGTGCCTCTAACTGCTGGAGGGTGTTCATTTGGGAGGAGGGATTCGTGCACAAACAACCACACACAAGAGCGTGTGACTTTCAAGTTGGAGAGGAAAAAGTAGCCAAGAGCAGTGGTATTTAGGATTCTTTCCCTCCTAGGGATTAAAGGTGGGAGCAGAGATGGGAGGGATGGGGAGAGAGGGAAAAGATGGACAGACATCTCCCAGCAGTACATTCCTGGGAGAACAATTGCCTTTGTTCAAAGCAGACTGAGAGAGCTGCTTGGGAAGTGCTGGATCTGGGCTCAGGGCAGGTTAGGGCCTGTGTGTACGCGTGAGGTCTCCCGGTGACCAAGGGCCCAGGTGGGTGGGCCTGGAATGCTGATACTAGAAAAGGACTGAGGGGGTGTTTTGGTCCATTCCCTGCCCACCTCTACCCAGAGTTCTGACTGCTTCAGCTTCTGAAGCCCCCTCCAACATTCCTGATGGGGGATGGAGGAAAGCACAGATTTGCTTCCTCCCTGAGGGAGAGCCAGGTTGACTGTTGGGGTCTACTGGGATTCCAACTGCCCAGTGTGGGGGCCCTGGTCCTAGCTAGGTCACAATCACCTGGGGAATTAAAACAAAACAAAACAAAACAAAACAAATTCCTAGGCCCTGTAAGAGCTTTTGAATCCGAATCTCCATGGGGATTAGGCTTGAGAATTTGTGTTTTCCAAAGCTCCCCAGGTATTTTGCATGCTACTGGTGAGGTATCTTCTAGCATGACTCCAGTCTGTTTTGTTTTAAACCTGCTAATTGCATGTGAACCAGTTGAGTATTCCAAATCCAAAAATTGGCCAAACTTCTAAGGTGCCTGAGGGGACCCCAAGGCAGATTCCTTCAGCTAACACCTTTCCTACAATGGGTTTGGGGAGAGCCATTCACCCGGAACACTTCAGACTTCTGGTCCCCGTGACAAGGACCTGATGTCTTGGAAGAGTCAGGCATGGCTGATCGCAGGTCCAGGCCAGCCACTGGGAGGTGGGAGAGAATGGAACTAAGAAACTACTGACATGCTTTTTAGGGATGTTATGTGCGGCGTGGCTCCTCTGATCTCCATCTCATCCCTCACACCCCTCCCGGTCAAGCTCTCATTTGAGCACTATTTCATGTGCTTATAGTGGATCTTTTGTTTTGTTTGTGTTCTTGCCAAATGTGTATGGTTGTCTTGTTCATTGGTTCATTCAACAAGTATATGTTGAGTGCCTACTATGTGCCAGGCATTTGGGGAATGCATCAGCGAACAAACCATCGATGATCCCTGTGCTCATGGAATGTGTATGCTAACAGGGGAGGAAAGACAATAATCGATAATCATAAAAATAAGAAAATGATCAATTATGTTAGAAGGTGACAAGTGCCATGGGAAAAGTAGCCCAGAAAAAAGGGGCTCAGGAGTGCTGACTGGAAGGGGATCGGCAAGTTGCCGTGTCACATTTTCTGAGCATCTATTTTTTATTGGTATAAATGGTATTACTACATATCTCATTTTGTCTTTTTGTTTGTCTGTTTAGCACCGAGTTTTTAGGAGCTGCATAATGTTCCATGATGTGTGTGTACCAGCTTATTCAGTCTCCCACTGTGGATACTCAGGTTGCTTCCAACTTCACATTGCCATGAATAGTGCTGCAATCAGCCATGTGGATTAGAAAATGTATTTGGGATGTATAGCTAGGAGTGGAATTGCTGTGTTTTAAGGTCAACCTATACTTGACCAAATGTGCCAGATTGCTCTCCAGAGTTGCTGCAATAGCCCTAAGTCCCCATACTCTTGCCAACACTTGGCACTATCCAGCTTTCTGGATTTTTTACCAGAGCATTCTGGCTGCTGTTATCAGCGTTCCTGCTGGAATGATGTTCTGTCATTGCTATGCCTGGCCCTGTCTTTCCCGGTTCCCTTCAGCTCTCATCTCTACCCACCTTCCATTTCCTTCTAACCACAAGCACTTCTTGTCTGCAATGCTGGTCTGTCTGTTTTTCTAACCTCAAGGTTCATTGCATTTGGACTTCATGTCCTGAGGTCAGAAATCCCACCTCCTTGGCAAGACAGTATCCCAAAGACTATGCTTCTCTTACTTGGGGTAATAGTTTTGGTTCTATACCATTTTCAGGATGTCTGACCCTGCTGAGGGCCTGCAGTGGTTTCCTATGTCCTGCCTCATCAAATCTAAAGTCTCCCATCTGGCTTCAAAACCGTCAACCAACCTGACCTGCTCTTCCATTCTACCTGGTCTTTGCACCTATTCTTCTCTACGCCAGAACTAGCCTCTCTCCCACTTTGCTTAGCTCCCCATGGCTCATCTCTGGATTTCAGCTTAGAGTCACGTTCTACTTTCCCTTGGGTCTCAGTAAGGTGTCCCTCATGTGTTCCCACAACAGTCTGAGCTTTCCCTGCTGGGGCACTCTCCCAGCCTCTTTGTTGTGGACACCACTAGGCTTCAGCCTTTTTCAGGGAGGGACTATATCTTATTCACCGTTCCAGCATCAGCACCTAATACTGTTGGTGGCACATAGTAGGTGTTTGATCAATATGCATTGACTGAATGAAGGAAGGAATGAGTGAGTGAATGAAGACTTTCCATCTTTCACATATACCACTGTTGCCAGCATCAGGTCTTCACGCTCACTTGAAACATTTTTCTCCTCTATCTGTTCATCTGGTTCTTTTTCTTCAAAATTTTATTAAAAGCCCAGCAATTCCACAAATCTTACCCATACCCCCAACCTGATCACTGTCCCTCCTTTGTCTGGAATCCTATATTCTTTGTAACACACTGGAGCCAGTTTTTTCATTGCATTTAGTGTTTGCTAATGCCACTGGCCCACGTTATAGAGTAAGCAGTCTCTAATAGGGTCCTCCTGTTCTTTCCGCTCCACTGCCAAATTCTGTCCTGGAGGATCTGCCTGCAGTCGATCCTCCCACATGTCACCACACGTACAACAGAAATTGGTAACAGTTGTTGCCTTTGGCTCTCAAATATTCCTTCATCCATTTGCCCTACTTCCAATTATAATCCCCAAGTTGCGTTTGGGGGAGCCACCACTCCTTCACTTTCAGCCCAGGTTTGGAGGTTGGGGAGCTAGGGAGGGAGCTAATCCTCAGCCATCAGTTCATCCATTCCCTAGGCCACCATGATTGGTGTGCAATGGGCATATGACCTAGTCAGAGCCAATGAGACATAATGAGGCTATTGCTGCCATCGGAGAAAGAAGCCAATCCCATAGAAGACGACCCACAAGAAGGAGTGAGAGAAATTGGTCCTTTTCTCAAGCTGCACCTGAAATCAACCCAACTCCTGGAATTTTTAGGACATGAGTCAAAGTCATTTGGAGACCATGGTAATGCATTACTTGGTACTTATAGTTGATGTTTAATTTTAAATAAGGGACTGAATATTGTGGGAAAAGCACTGGTTTTTGGACAAGCTCATCCATTAGCTAGTTAAGTGATCATGGTCAGGTCATCACACCTCCCTGGGTGTTAAGCTCCTCGTCTGGGAAATAGGGGATCTGGACAAGATCAGGGCTGATATAGAACCAGGGTGCACAGTGGACGGTTCCAACTGCCTTCTGGTCCGACATTCCAGTTGTCAAATATCTTGGACCAGATAATCTCAACATTCTTGTATAATATATCTGTCATACTCTGATTCCAGGCAGGGAAAATCTGATCTTTTTAATAATCCCTGATATTCTCATCCAAGCACATTTTGTATAAAGTGCAAGACGAAGCTTGTTATGTTAAAACCAACAAATAGCCTACTTGTACTCTCCATACTTTTTTTTTTTTTTTAATCCTCATCATTTCCTTTAGATCCATTTTGCCTCAGTAGTGTCTGATTGAGGAAAAAGGGAAAAAAGAGGCATAGGACTCAGCCTGGAGTGTGACCTCAGGCATGTAATTTGTCTGTCACTCGGCTGTGGGTAGAATGACAAAGAGGATAATTCACAGTGACATTAGTAATCGAGTTATGAGGCTTTCTGAGTTTTGTTTTATTTTTGCTTGTTTTGCCTAGGTTCTGAAACCTCAGGGCTATTTCCTTCATGTGTTTAGACTTTTAGAATGTTTTCTTTTTTAAAACAAGTGTTAGTTTCTATTGCTAGGAAAATCACACAGCCTTTGCCCCACGATTCCCATTAATGCTTTTCATTGTTGTCTTCAAGTTTAGCAAAATGTTTCTCTAGACAAGTTGAATATTTCTAGGCCCACTCATCTCAAGGTAGCATACAGAATGAGAAAATCAGTAATCGAATTTCTAAAGAATGAATTCACATGGTCCTTACCTCCTGGGTATGGCATGTGAGAAACACGGTCAAGGAGAGTTTGATTTGAGTCTATAACTGAATTCTGCTTATTGCCATAGTAAATCTAATAGCTCATGACCAAAGACATGAGGAAAATTAAGAAAGCAAATACATAAATAAAAAGCCACTATAGAAATTTCTCTTAGTCCAAAGAGGCTTAATTGACTTTTATTTGTTGAGAAATTTTCTTTAAAGTAGTTTTAATTCATTCATTCCAATCTCTTGGTAAATCCTGTTGGTTCTACCTTAAGAGTACATCTAATATATAACCACATCTTACCCTCCAGTGCTTCCACCTAAAGGTACCATTATTTCTCACCACAATCTCCCATCTTCCATTCTTATACCCAGCAGTTTATTCTCCAGGGCATAGCCACATATTACATCCCTGCTCAAAACCTTCCCATGGTTTCCTACTGTGCTCTACTGTAAAACCCTATAGTCTTACCATCGCCTTCAAAGCCCAGCTTGTCTGGCCCCCAGCAGCCTCTCCAAGGTCATCTCCTCTTACCCTTCAGTCCCGCCGGTTGCCCCAGCCTCTGGCTTCCTTGCTGTTCCTCAGCTATGCCAAGTGCATTCCTTCCTTTGCCTTTGTCCTTCTTTCTGCCTGGAGTGCTCTTTCTCAGACACATGTGCAGCTTCCTCCCTCACATCCTTCAGGTCTTCCCTCAAATTTTTTCAGTTTCCCTCATGACTCCATATAAGACAGTAGCTGCCGTTTCACTCTAGTTTACCTTTTCTGATTTATCTATTTATCTATAGCACATATTCCTATCTGACATTATATATTTATTTACTACTCTCTTATGTCAGGAACTTTTGTCTGTGTTATTCACAACGGTGTTCTCCAAATCTTAGAATAATGCCTGTGTCTCTGGCCCTGCTCCCCACATAAGAACGCAGGAGGATATGGTGAGGCCAAAAAGGTACACCCACGGAGCCATGGGTAGGGGAGTCATACCACTATAGTCTCGCTGGCGGCTGGGTGGGAGACACAGGAAGCAGGAGCAACACGATCTGCAACCTGCCGTCCGCTTTTCTGCCAACCAACCAACCTCACTTGCTAACTGCAATCCACTCTGCTAACTGCAAACCACACTTGCTAGCTTAGCCACCGTCTCCTTGCTAGCCCCCATTTTTGCTGCTACCGTAGCAGCAAACAATAAACATATTGTTATACATCTAGAAAGCAGAACCATGCTCAACTATTAAAAACAATGATTAAATGGAGGCAGTTTCATTGGATTCACACAGAATAATTTCCAAGAATTCTCAGATCAGGACAATGGGCATGCATAGTGTGCTACCATTTGTACAAAAGAAATAAACAAAAAGCAAATATGATATGTGCATAGACTATCTCTGGATGGATAGAGAAGAAAATAGTTAACTATAGCTGCCTCTGGGAGAAGGACGTAGGGTAGGAGGAAACACTTTAAAAACTCTTTCAGTACATTTTGAATTATTTTCTCCATGGGCATGTCTTACGTAATTTTTATTTAAAATGCTAAATTTTCAAAGGAACAAATGAACAATAAAAAAATGTTCAACTGTACATATAATACACACACAAAAAGAAAAAAGACTAGAAAGGAATATAACAAGATATTAACAATGGTTATCTTTGAGAGGTAGGCTAGAGGTGATCTATTTTCCCTCTTTTGTATTTCTCTGTATTTTCCAAATTATCTCAATAAACACATATTAGCTTTGTAATCATAAGAAGTTATATATATTTTAAAGAGAAATGCACATTTCTATTACAATTTTTTTTCAGATATTATAAAAGGTGAATGTGAGAATACGTATATTTTTAATCAAATTTCTGAATCAAAGTTATTTCATGCTGAGATTCCATACATTTGCTCCAGACTTACTCTTAAGTTATATGAAGGATCCTTAAGACTCAAGTTTGGGAGAGATGCCTGGAGAGCATTGACATAACTTGTTCCTGCTCCTTGAGCTGTAAGCAGAAGAGAGGAACTGAGTTAAGATTTCCCAATTATTATCAAATGAATCTTCAACAATGGCTCAGTCCAGAGTCAATCATCATCTTTCAAAATACCCAAAACTTTCCCGCCACCTTACTTAATTAAAAATACCAGACCAGATGACGCTTCCACCAGCATCATTAAGAATGGACTGAAAATTCTATTCTTGTACTTGACCTTTCATGAGTCATTTAGGTGTCTGTGTGGGGAAGTGGGGGGCGGTAGTGTCGGAGATGTCTGTAGATTACTGGGTCTCAGCCATGCCATTCACACTGTGACTCTGGTGGCAGTGGACTGCTAACAGAGCCCAAGCTGAGGCTAAATCTAAAAGATGATGGGGTAGGAAGGCCAGTTGGAATCTGGTCCCCTTTTCGGAGGGAGGGGTTATCCGCAGAAAAGATACCCTTTTCCATGTGAAGATTTTGTGAAACTCAGAACACACGCAGGGCAGCTATAGAAGCTCAGTGATAAGATACCACCCAGAGTTAGATGGTGGTCAGACCAACACTGGAACGAGGCAGCAGGGTTCAGCATGTACTCAAAAGCCCTGAATGTCCACAGCACCTCCACCTGGTGCAGAAAATGGGGGTGGAGACTATTCGTGAAGGTGGGAGTGTTAAGAACTGCTTAGCGGCATGTTGCCGAGGGCCAACACTCTGTGGTCATGTGTGTGGGGTGATGAAGTCAGCAGATCTGGGAGATAAAGGATACAAAGAGATATGATCTAGTGGGAGGTCTAGTGGGAGCTGTGGACATTCAGGTTCCATTCCATCCACACACCCAACAAATGAATCTTTACCAACCAAACTTACTATGTACAAGGGTACTTTCCTTAGACCACTGAGAGGCCAAAATTCTGCTTACCAGACTGCTTGTATTTCTGGATTTTTGTCTTCAGGTCTATTCTGTGGATGTTCTTTAGGTATTTTTCTAATAAATCCAGTTGATCTGGAGCAACCAGATTTAGTTTCTCCAATTCCATCACAAGATCCAAGAAGCTCTAAGAGAACCACCAACAAGAAACAAATGTCAGTAGGGCTGACTGTTAAATCCCAAATGCAAACCTCAGGCCGTGTGATTTATAACAGCAAGAAAAAGCAACAGGAGGAGCCCCTTCGGACCTTTGGTGATCCTAACCCAGACCTCTCTGTTTTATAGTCCCTCCAAGGCCAGCAGCAAATTAAACGCCTGGATTTTACTCAGCAAAGAGGTAGTGGTAAGTCTTTTGGTGGCCAACCTGTACCTAGGTTGGGCCATTTTGTGTCATTAGGAGTATGGGGAGAAAGCAGGCCCTAAAAATACAGTAAAATTCTCCTGAGTTTATTCTCTTCCAAAAAGTCAGGCTGGTGTTATACTGGAAAACTAAGGGCTTTCCTGAAAAAGGAGGAGAGAAGGTAGCTGGGGAGAAGTTTGTACTAGAAAAATCCCAATGATACAGTTTTGAAGTTCCGAAAACATTGCTGGGCATTCTGACTCATTCTGACTTGGGATTATGAGGTGGCAAAATTACAAGGTTAGGGCATTTTGCTAGTCAATTACCCTGAACCATAGAGATCGGGAAAGAACTGTATTTCAGATATAGGCTTTGCTTTTGATTTCATTGACCTTCTGTTTAACATGTGATTACTGAAATGCTATCTTTACTTTTAAACATAATAATCATAATTAAATCTATATACATGATTGAGAGGGAAATTGACTGATTGGGGGACACCAAAACAAAGTTGTATTTTTTCATTTCCCTTCCCATTTTGCATTTGATGGTGGGAGTAATACAGTCACCCTGTATTCCCAGATTTCAGAAACTACAATCATTGAGAAATGAGGAAATTCTCAAGCCATGATTTACCCGAGTCCTCAGAGGCAGGTCTTTTAAGGACATATTTCCATATACTAGAGGCTTGAGCTCTTCCTGGCTTGTCCTTAGGTCAGCAGTACTATAGGGTTAGCTGGAATTTAAATACTTTTCCAGCAATCACAACATCCCTGACTTCTTCACCCCTACCTAGTTTTCAACCCCTAATCTCAACTTCTGCCATTCCCCAGCTATATCAATCACAAGGAACTCCCCACACCCCATCTCCACATGCAGCCTAACGATTCCACACTGACCTCGAGCTAGCTAAGGAGAAAGAGAGGAACAAGGAGAGCAAGACAAGAGTGGACTAGCACTTCCCACCTGTTTCTACTCAGCACGAGCAGATGGAACTGCCTAACCCTCCCAGATGATCTGTCAAACCAGGGAGAAAAACTGATGTGTAAGCCAGGTCTATGAATTTTACAAAAACAAAGGAAAAAAATACAAGGAGGAAAGAAACACCCTGGGCCATACCAGAAGATATCACTGCATTTCCTCTCAATTCATAAATCAATTTTCTTCCCATCAATATCATTATTTTAAAAATCCACACTCTTCTCAGTTCCCACCTTCATCCCCAGCGGGTCTGTCATGTAGGGCGGCATGCGGAGTCTCTTGCCCCGCTCCCCACATAAGAATGCAGGATGTGGCTAGGCCAAAAAGGAACACCCATGGAGCCATAGGTAGGGGAGTCATACCACTATATTCTCACTGGGTTGGAGACACAGGAAGCAGGAGCCACACTATCCTCAATCCACACTCAGCCACTTAATAGCTCAGCCACCATCTCCTTGCTAGCCCCCATTGTCTGCTAGCGTAGCCACGGCAGTTATATTAGTGGCCAATGGCTCACTGGTTACAGCTGACGGCTGACTAGCCACAGCTGATGGCCATCCAATCACAGTTGATGGCCATTTACTACCTGAGCCAGCACCTTTCTACTCCTGGCTCTGTCCCCACAGCCTGGCACACAATAGGTACTCAGTAAATATCTATTGATAAATGAATTTATTTTTAAAATAAGTATTTATTGTCCATGTACTAATGTTCTAGGCATAGGTCTTGGGGTTTTAATGGACAAAACCAAATATTTTTTTAGATTGTAAAAGAAAAAAACTCTGAAAACACATTTAGTGAGAGATGCTAAAATCTGTTTTAAAAAATTGAAAGAGCTGTAGTCCCAGGTCTGGGGGAAGGAACGTGGCCTTATCTAATAGCTTAAGTGGAGGTTAATTATGTCAGGGGACCTGTTAGTCTTAACCCTGGGGAATGGCTGCTCAGCCATTGATTATAGTTCATCTGTGCCTGAGGTCACAGGTTCCTGCCCCGTATGAGTCTGGCAGTTTTATTCTTGCTACAACTCCAGATCTGTGGCTCTGACCAGCCTCCTGCCTCCTGCGGCGCAATGTGACTGTGGCCTCCAAGGAGACCACTTGAGAAGAGATGCATGGGTTTGCACAAAATCATCACTGAGCCTGGAAACCCAGCTTGTAGACGTTTCAAAACTAACTGCTATATCCGAAAACCACATAGTCATTGGGGTGGGTGGGGATGGGAGTGTGATGGCATGGAGATGGGGTGTGGAGAGTTTGGTCTGAGAGGCTCCCAAGGTCCCAGAGATTGTGTCTAAGTAAAGGAAGATTACCTGACGAAATCCATATAAATAGCAGCCAATGCCCCAGACAGATCTGGGCACAAACCATAATTTTTTTCTCCCTCAGTTATCAAAGGAAAACAGCTTTAAAATATCCCTGAAATCCTCAAGTGAGGTTTTATTTTTGTTGCACAAATGCTTGCCTTGGTATTTTATGTGCTTCTCTCATCCCAAAGAACTGAGGCAACACATCTCCCTTCTCACAGGTGGAGATAAAGGAGGCAGACAAGTTACACGACTCTCTTGCTTATCCCTGCTTATCACACCCTGGCTGTCCTCCTGCCCATAGAAACGCTTTGTCAGAGAAGCAGCGCCTTTAAATCCTTGGACAATGGATGTTGGACGATGGAGGAAATGGGGTTCCCTAGAAGCAAGAAAATGTGTTTGGGAGGAACCTGAGAAAACATTCTAGGGCCTCTAGAGCCCTTTGTCTTTAGAGAGAAGATTTTTGCGTCATGTAGGAAGAAGAAGAATTGATGAGAAGCGCTGGCGACCTGTGGCTGACTAGCTAACCGGTCACTTGGGTTGTTAATGAAGACTTGGCATTTCCCTGGCACTTTATACCTGGGTTCCCAGGGGCCCACGGGGATCAACATTTTTCACATGCAGTTCAGTTACCAGCTGTTGCATGGAACAGGTTATTCTCTTGAGGTTAAAAAAAAATCAATTTCTATCGGTTGTGTCAGACCTGATAAAATGTTAGTGAAGGCTTCCTCTATTCTGACGCTCAAGGACTCAGGCCAGGCACTCATTGGTTACGAGAGCAGCATCAGACAACAGTTGATAAATAGAAACATTTGCATCCTATAAAAATTCAGTTCTGCACAACCTGAATGAATGCCTCTGGGCTACTCCCATAGTTAAGCTGGCCACAAATTGGACTGAGCCTCATTTTTACCCTAGGGGAAACTGAGGCAGAGTTGTGGAGGCCTCCATTGAAGGTTGTGCCAAGGGATTCTGTTGGTGGTCAAGTTCCCTTCCTCTAACCACAGTATGACTCTCCCTCCTGGTATGTTTACGACAGCTTGGAAGGTAATCTCACATGTCAGCATGAGCTTTCCGGAATACGTGCATCTCATATTCTGGGAAGAGCAGGCAGTGGGGGTGAAGGTGAGACAGGAAATCTTTCTGGAGGCTCTGAAGCCATTCCGGTTTTGGAGCGTCCCCAGCAACTCCCACAGAGTTGAGCCTTTGAAATCTCCTTGTGGAGACTGGACTGACAGCAGCGCTGCCTCAGTCTGCACTTGCCCCACTTCCTTTCTGTGGGACCCTGTGAGAGGAACCAAGCAACGCCCCAGGGAGGATGCGGGGAGAATGAGCTGATTGAGGGCTGTGGGCATGCGCTGGCGGGTTGCCACCACAATGCCTGTCAGCAGGCTGCAGGGTGGCTTTTCTTTTGGGTTTGCTCACAGAGCTGGGGAGGCTGGGTGCCAGGGAGAGTATTTCCTCTGTTTGGGAAATGCCACGTCCATTTGGCCGGCTCTGCAGCTGGTGGCCTCTCCACCGAGCAGCTTCCCTGTCCCTGGGTGTGGACCCCACGGGGTGGCTCTGCTGTGACCAACAGGAGACGCTGGCACTGGAAGAGGCAACCAGTGAGGGTCCTACACAGGAGAGTGTATGGGGCTCGACGGACTGAGCCACCAATTCGTCTGCCCTGCAGATATTGCCTAAAGGTTTCTCCCACTGGAATGTGGACTTGGCCTGTGGATATAGTCTCAGGTAGAACTGTCGGAAATGGCAGTCCAGTATTCTCAGGCCTGAAGGGGTCTGTCTGGCGGCTCCTTTATTTATGCAGGTGAGGAAACTGAGGCTGGGGGATCTGGATTAGCTTGTCCAAGGAAACCCAGGATCAAGGCCTGGCTGTACTCCTGCCTTGTTATATGGCCTTGAGCCAGGTACTCAAACTTGCTGGGCCTGTTTCCTCACTATCAAAGGAGTATAAGAAAAGAACCTATTTCATAAGGCCAGTGTGGGAGTTAAATGAGATAATCCAAGTGAAGGGCTTGTTATGGGACCTCGGCTCATGTCCATCTCAGAATCGGCCTTATCATCGTGGCGTTATTGCCGTGCTGCTGGCAACAACCACTGCCACTGCTTAAGACTCTGCAGCCCATGTTCTACACGTGACTGTTCAAAAAGTACCTGAAAATCACTATTGCTTTCCATCCTCCCTATTTTCCTGTGAGGTAGACAGGGCCAATCTCCTTTCTATCACTGTCGATAAAACTTCAAAGATGGGCCTGAAAACTGAGTCCTCCACTTCCCGGCTTTCCCTGCTCTTTCTGCCTCCACCTGCTGCCAATTAGAATATTCCTGCACAGAGAATAGTCCAGCTATGCTGGGACTGGCTGTGGGAAAGAGGGAATAACCTCCCCCACGAATGGATGGAAATCATCTCAGCCTTGTTACACTTTCTGTTTGCTCTTGAGTTCATCCTGAGGTCCTGGAAGTGAGGGCCGGGGGCTTCCTGTCTGATTGCAGAGGGCTGTCTCTGAAGGCATGCTAAAAACCATTTCCCAGCGCCAGGACTGTGGCCAGTGGCAACTTGAACAACAAAGAATCACCATCAATTGTGTTATAGTGGCTGAAGGGATTTATGGATGTTTTCTGAAAATCTATGGACACAGACCCAAACTGAACAGAGCCCAGAGGAAACACAATGGCCCTTGTTAAAAGAGAAGAATGAGTTTAATGTATACAGGCTGAGGGTAAGGGGTGCTAAGGAAAAAAAAGAAAGAAAGGGGGTTTACTTTGTCAAATATTCAATTTGAGCCCTGAGCCCTGAATTTCCAAAGGTGGTGGCAGGAGGCTCATTTCTGTAATATATTCCTCCCTCTACACCCACCTTGCATGAGAAACTGCAGCAAGCATAAAACATTGCTCATGAATATTAATCAGTAACACCCACCACCACCACCACCACCACCACCATTGGGAAATTGGGCCTGGTGCTAAAACATCCCATCCCCAACCCCCCAAAACAAGCAGCCCCTGAGGAAGACCCTGAAATCAGATCGGAGGCTGACAGAGCAGAAGTCTTCCAGGCAGAGGGGTCAGAGGGCATGGCCAGGGGAGGGGTCAGCTTTGTTTCCACTCTGTGTTGGTGAAAGCCAAACCTTTATGGAACTTTTCTAGCTGCATTTTGGGCTATTTAGCTTCAAAAACAAAAGATTTATTTTCCTCCCTTCTCCTTTTGGGTTTTGTCCTCTCCTGACAGCAGTGACATATGCAGGTCTGGAGGCTGTTAAGGCCAGGCCAGGCTCTCCCCCATCCCAAGGAAAAGAAAAGATAGGATCTTAATTAAAAGAGAACCCAACGTGCATAAAGCCAGAAACATTCCCAACACCCACCGTTGCTTCCCTGATCCTTTCAATAGAGAAAGGAACAAGAGTGGTGTGGTGGGGTGTGCCTTTCATGATACACTCTTTTGCACAATTTTATAAAGCACTTCCACCTACTCCGGTATCCTGTGTAATCCATGCATCTATTCTGTGAGAAGGGGCCTAACTTCCCCTTTCCTAGATGAGAAAACTGAGGTTTATAAAGTTCATTAAGGTCAAAGAGATGTTGAAGAGGCAGAGCTAGCACTCCAACCCAAGTTTCTGCCTCCAAACACAGGGACCTTCCAAATAGATATGTATACTAAGTGATGTGATTTGACTTCTCTGTAACTTATTTTCTAAATCTGTAGAAGAAGGCTATTCTCTAGGTTCTCTTCAGATCTTCTAAACTGTTCTCTGACTTTGGTCCTTCCCAAGAAAAAGTCAACAAAAGGGGTGTCAGGAGCATGGCAATACTATGGGAAGAAATCAAGTCGTGTCTCCCAGTAGCTTCTGGAGTTTTATGTCAAGTCCCCAGCACGGTGACAAAGACGGGTTTTGTTTCCATGCTGTTCTCAAATGTCAATCAGAATGATTACAAAATCCATCTGGAATATCTGCACAGTGGCCCTCTGGTATTTTGGAAGTAGAAAGTGCTGCTAACGTCGTCAGATGTCTATAAGAGTGAGAATTACGTAAAAAATACAGCCCTGTTTTTCACACCATGATATTGTTGCTTGAAATGGGACCGTGACGCACACTATTGAGCTTCTGTACATAGCCTGTACTTTAGGGAGTGTGCTCATAGCAGGGATTTGGGGCAGGGATTTGTAATGAGGTCCTTTGTGAGCAACAGGTGACTTAGGACATGGTAATACAGAGGCTCAGAGCATCTTACTTTTTAGTTTTTGGGTGGAAAGTTATATCTCAGTTTTTATAACTCAGATGAAAGTGTGCTGGTGACCCTTCGGTGGCCACCAGGATATGTGTTTAGAGTCTTGATCCAGCTACTATTAAACTGCTATTATGGATGTAATTTAAGGGATTGGCCTGCAGCCATGACGAGTTACTTTCCTAAGGAGCAGGCCTGGGTGGAGAAACATGGCAGGGAGGTCCTCGTTTGGTGGAGAAGTGAGCCCTTTGGTATTGAACGCAACGGCTGTCCCTCCCTCCTGCCTTTTGTTTCTGGGCATCTGAAATTCTCAGGCAAGAGAGACCAGAGGGCACCAGGGAACCCACCCCGCTCCACGGTTACTTCGTTTCTCCAGATTCAACTCTGCTGGGAGTGTGACAGCATTGGAGAGGATGGCAGAGGTGAGTGCTGTGGGAAAGTTTATTTTTGCTCCTGCTTCCCCTGCCACCTCTAACAATGATGAGGCCGAGCGTCACAGAGGTGGTATCGTGTAGAGGTTAGCAGGTTGGGCTCAGGAGCTAGACTCCCAGGGGCCAAATCCTAGCTCTTCCATGCTGGGACCTTGGCAAGTGATTTACCTCCGTGTTCCTGGTCTCTTTATCTATAAAATGAGGACACTAGTCGTTCCTACCACATAGGTTGTTGAGGGGGTTCAACTCAATGATCACCATGGCTCACCGCCCAGAATGGGTGCCCAGTTGGTGTTAGTTATTATTGCTGAGCTCTCACACTCGCTCTGGCATAGGTGAGAGCTTCCCTGCTCCGCACACCTGTCAGGACCACATACCCCTGTCTGGCTGAAGAATAATAGGGAATTGCTCATGCTTTGTTATTTTTCAGAGATGTGGGCTAGTTTAGCAGATCTGAAAATTGTGCCGACAGGCACACAAGCTCCTGCCACTCTTTCCTGCTGCTGGAAGAAGATGGGATATGCATATCCCTCTTGGCCTGGCCCTCTTTGGATTCATGGCCAGAATCTGAAGCTTTAAGCAGAGCCATGCGGTGCACCCTGGGCTGCTCACGTGTATGAGCTGGCTCCAGACAGGCCATCCCAGGTGGAAGAACTAACTCGGATCCTCAGGAAAGCCAAACTCCAGCTGCAGGGAACAGCCAAGACAGGAAGCAAGGCACTTGTGTCCCACATCTCCTGGAACACTGGTCTTCAGGGGTCTCAGAAACCTGTCAGAACAAAAGTTCAAGGAAGAGTTTGTCCCTCGCCTGATTCTCAAAGGGCTCTGGGACCCTAAAAAGGGAAAGAGCCACTTTCAGAGAGGAAGAGGAGACAGCGTCGCCTGCAGGGAGAACCTGGGTGAATGTCCCAAGACAGGATGGTAATTCGTGAGGGAATCAGGGTTCTGCCCCGGGCACGGTTGTGGGGATGGTCATGTGTGAGAACATGATGGGGGTTGGTGCTCTCCGACCATGTGAAACAACCACATTGTCTCCCGCTGACAGGGAGCTGGGACAATAAAGCAAGGATTCTTCTGGTCAAATAAGTGGTTTGGGTTGATAATGTGACGCTAATGAATACATTTGCTAATGGCTGCTTTCTTTAAGGACCCAAGATGGAGATCATGACAGATGTTAGTTTCTGGGGATACTGTGGAAACTTACTGAGAGGACAAAGGGTACTGATTTCTTTCTGGGGTGGGGAGGTTTCCTTCATTTGATGGTTCACAGGAAGCATCTTCACCACCTGTTTCTTTCTCTTTGCCTGACCTTTTCTCAGCAATAGTAAGAACCGTGCACAATGACAACCACAACCAGTTCCGTTTATAGGGAAAGGCTGCATACCAGGCCCCTGTGTTGAATGTGTTCTAGTTATTATTATCTCTAGGTTAATGCCAACAATACTCTTCTTCAATGTAGGCATTTTTATTATTTTACAGACAAGGAAACAGAAGTTCAGAGAGATGAACTCCCTTGCTCAGTTCCACAGCCAGTATACAGATGGGCCCAGATTCACACGATCCTCTAACTCCAATGTCTGTGTACTGTCCTGTCACCCGCTTTCACCTTTCACTCCAGTCCTACCTCGCAGACTGGAGTTAAGAGTGCTTCTCTGTTAGGGTCTGTCC
Source organism: Rhinolophus ferrumequinum (assembly GCF_004115265.2). Lineage (NCBI taxonomy): Eukaryota > Metazoa > Chordata > Mammalia > Chiroptera > Rhinolophidae > Rhinolophus > Rhinolophus ferrumequinum. The sequence continues at coordinate 29,543,417 of NC_046291.1, forward strand.
TAGAGAAAAAGGCAGACGGGGGTATTGAGAAGAGGACCGCTCTGTCAGTGTCTGTGTGTGGTGGGGTATTGTGTAGTGTTGGGGTGTTGCATGTCTGTGGGTGGTGCGGTGGTGGTATGTAGTATTGGGGTGTGTTGTATGTGTGTTGGTGTACTGTGTGTATGTTGATGTATTGTGTAGTCATGGGGGTGTTTTGTGCCTGTTGTATAGTGCCGGGAGTGTTGTGTTGTTGTGTGTGCTGAAGGGTTGTGTGTGACAGGAGGGCAGCAAGACTGACTAATGTTTGGTTGGTCACTCCTTGGCTGGGGACTTGACTCCTCCTGCCAAAGTCCCAACTGTTGCTGCTCCTTGTCGCCACACACCCCCAGAGTGAAGGAAATGGAGCAGCTGGCCCTGCATCTCTTTCCTCTCTGACCTTGACATGGGGTTGGGATTGGCTGCCAGCTCAGTGCTAGGAAGTAAGAGGACAGGCTCTTAGTGAGGGCTTAGAGTACTAGCACCTCGGCACGGGCCGATGGACTTACAAAGGCGCTGTACTTGCGGCCACACTCTGTATAGAGTATATATACTGGGGGTGCCAAAAAAAATGTACACACATTTTAAGAGATGTTTTTTATGCTCAAGCAGTAGTTTGTCGTAATCAGAAGTGTCTGGACGCTGATGGTAACCACTCTGAGTACCTCTTGTAATTGCAGCAGTCAAACGTGACTTGTATTCGTCTTTTGTTATCGGTTTATATTGAGAATTACAATTAATACAGTTGTTTTCCTTTCTTAAAATGTGTATACACTTTTTTTGGCACCCTTTGTATATGAAACAATGAAGGATTTGCCCAACCCTTGCTTTGTACAGCTCATCAGAGAGGTAGGTATTTTAAATCTGTTATTGGATATTACTGCAATGATAATAAAAAATGGCTAATGCTTATGCTGTATCAGACCCTGTTTTAATTGTTCTACATAGATTATCTAATTTAATCCCTGTAACAATCCTAAGAGGTAGCAACTTTTATTATCCTCACTTTATAAATGAGAAGCCTGAGGCATGTTAAGTAACCTACCCAAGCTAGCACAGCTAGAAAGGGCATTCAGGCCCTTAACACTAGATTGCCTGGCCCCATTCTACCAGGAATGGTGACTTCTGTCCCAGGGGGAGGCAGCTGCACCTCCACCTCTTACAGGTCCTGAGATCCTTGAGGCTGGTGAGGCTTCATGGCTAAGGTAATTAAGACTTCAGCTGGGTTTTATTTAGACCTGAGTTTCCATTGCAGGGTTGAACAATTCACTTCTCAACTTGCTGGTCTCCAGTGTTTGCAATAAGAGACTTTTCTATTGAAAGACTAAGGGAAGATGTTCCAGTTAAGCCCCAGATAAAAAAGACAGCGAAAGGCGACATCTTTTCCTGCTGGCTTGGGAATAGTCATCTTTCTCCCCAGGAATCAATTTCTTTGCATCCAGAATGTTGAAAGAGCAGACTTATGTCATTAAAAATAAAGTTTTTGTTTTATTTTTTAAGAATAGAAGGCTATCTTTGTCTCTTTGTGCATCTCCACACCCCCTTAGATATGTTTTCAGAAAGCCTCCGTGAAATGAGTGCTTTCCTAGAGTGTTAAGGGACAAATAGACTGGCTACTTGGTTATTTGACAATTCTCTGTAGGGGAATAACTTAGGACAGTGTCCTGTGAGGTGCTCAGAGATGCAAAAAAGGAGGATATCAGAAGGTAAAGGTATTCTCTGTGTGTGTGTGAGTCGGGGTGGGTAGCAAGGGAGGAATAAAGGAAATGTATCATGAAATTATTCCAGCCTGTAAAGAGCAGGAAACAAAACAAACCAACATTTTTAACTGCTGAGGAATTCATGCTGAGCTCAGACAAGACAATGGATTTATTTACAGGTGCCCCGTGGTGCATGTTGGGACTGGGTGGCAGAGCATGCTTTTGGCTCCAAGAATTTTCCTTGACTAGAAAGTGGATTTCTTGGCAGATCTGGAACCTGGCTCGTTTTAGATTTCTTAAGGACAGAAGAAATTCCCTGGGACTCATACAAAAGGGTCTGTTTCTTTGGGATAGTCAAAAGGAGCTGTCACTATATTTGTCTCAAGGCTATGTGCAGGGGGGACATCTCACTGTAATGCTGGCCCATGTTCTGGGCCCTCTGTGACTTCCTTGGGGCCACAGGAGACAGGAAGAGCCTGAGGGAAGACACTAGGAAACCCATCGGTCTAAGTCTAGCCCCATACCCAGTTTGAGGCCATTCCTGATCTATTGAAGGCGAAGGAACCATACTCAGAAATAGATGTAAAAGAACATAAAAACAAAGAAATCCCAAAAGAAAGCCTAGAAGACCTGGACACAAGGGAAACTAAATTTGTAATAGCACTAGGGGATGAGTGTCAAGCTTATCCCCGAGTGGTCTGGAAGCTTGCCTCCTGCTCTCCGCTAACCCCTACTGCAAACCTCCCCAGCCAAGAATTGGATGGTGGGTATCGGTAGGGCCCTTCCAGAGCGGCCTGGGCCCTAGCCTGCCTCTCGGTGTATGCTTATCACCATAAGATTGGGCTGGAACCACAGGAGTCTTGCAGAATACCAAGAATTTTTTTTTTTTTTTTTGGGGGGGGAAGCAAAAACTTAGAAACTTTCCTGCATGATTCCTGCACCCAACATGTCCCTTGTAAGGTATCCCATTTTCTTCTTAGGAAGCTTTCAGAGTTAGGGAGCTTTGTGTAACCTAGGCCATCTCGTGCTGCAGATAACTATCCCATTAGTTCATGTTCTTGTGTGGGATCTGGCGAAGGGTCTCCCCCAATCTTTTCTCAATGCCATTCTCTCTCTTTGGGTGACTACTTAATGCAGAGGCAAGCCTTGCTGCCAGTCACATGTGTGACAGTGGGCACAGATGGTGTTCTCTCACAGAATCCTGGAGCTTTGAGGGACCCTAGACAGAATCTAGAAGCTTGCAGCTTGGGATAGCACTTCAGAGTAAAACCAGAGTGGGCTTTCTTGATCCCCGTCACAACCATGCCCATATCACCTCTCAGATATCATCTCCTCCCACTTTCCACATTCCTTATTCTGTTCCAGCCACACCGACCCAGCTGTCCCTCGAACATGCCAACATGTTTCCAGCCCCAGGGCCTTCACACTCACCCTTTGCCTGGAACTCTTTTCAAAAATTCTCACACAACTAGATTGAAGGACAACAGCTTGGAACTGATGGGTCCCGGAGAAACACACTGTTCCCCAATATTCCCCGATAAAATTTATTTTAAAAAAATTCTCACATAGCTAACTCCCGCATCTCCTTTGAGTCTCTTCAAATGTCATTTCCTCACTGAGGTTTACCCTGACCACCCTATCTAAAAATTTCAGCTCCCTCTCCCTGCCCTCTGAGAGTCTAGGGATCTCAGTTTTATTCACTGTCCCAAGCACCTAGAACAGTCTTGGCACATAGTAGGGCCTCAAAACACATTTTTGGAATGCACAACCCTTATTAGACATGCTTCGTGATGGATAAAATAGGGAACTCATAATTAGTGTATGGGGACTCTGAGATTACATTGTTAGTAAATGCCAGGGGTAGAATTTGAATCCAGAGCAGTTGAAATCCTGATTCTCTGCCACCCATTAGCTCTGTGACCTTGGGCAACTTACTTAACCTTGCTGAATCTCCATTTTCTCTCTTGTAAAACGAGCATTTACAACCCTCCTTGCAGTTAATTGTAAAAATTAGGGTTACATCATACCATCAACTGGGTCTTGTGGTTTAGGTCTCAGCTCAAATGCCACTCAGAAAACCTTTCCCGGCTACTCAATCTAGAGAAGCCCCTAATAGTGCCTGGCATTCAGCAGGTACTCAATATTTGTTTAACAAATGACTCCCCCATTTAAAACTAATCACTGACTTATAGGGGAAAGTCCAAATTCCCTTTCAGGGCTTATGGGGTCCCAGCTAGGTTCACCTTCTCCTCTGCCACCTTCAAACCTTCCCTCAGTCTGGAAAACCCTGAACACCCCCACGCTCCACCTTTGCACCAACACCCATCTTCTACATCGGGGGTCAGCACACTACTACCCATGGACCAAATGTGGCCCACAAACTAAGAATATTTTTCAGAATTTTAAATGATAGACCAAAAAAAAAAAAAAAAAAAGGAAATCAAAACAAGGATAATATTTTATGACCCTGAACATTATATGAAATTCTAATGTCAGCATCCATAAATAAAGTTCTAATGGAATGCAGCCATACTCACTCATGTCCGTATTGCCTGTGGCGGCTTTTGTGCTACTACTGGCAGAGTTGAGAGTTACGACAGACACTGTAAATTCTCCAAAGCCTAAAATATTTACTCGCGCACTGTCTTACTGTCATGGGGCTGTAGGAACCTTTACAGAAAAAGTTTGCCAACCCCTGATCTAGATATTTCCTACTTACCCTTTAAGTCCCATCTGGAATCATTGCTTCATGAGAAGCCTTTGTCAATGATCCAAGACTGGGGTAGGGAGCCCTCCCGGACATGCCCCCGATTTTCTGTTTGTTCACCTGTCTTCCCCAGGGCAGGGCAGGTCCATGTCATTCTGTACTGTATCCCCGATGTCTATAACCATGCCTGAGGCGCGGTAGGTGAGCAACAAATATATATTTGGGGCATGGATGAATGGCATTGAAGTCTCCTCCTTCCTAATTGAGGAGATACGATGCTCAGATGTGCAGCCTGGAGACAGGGCTCCAGGAGGCCTGCAGTCCTGGAGGGAAGCCTGGGGGAAGCGACATGCTCTGCTCCTCCAGCTACAGGGTTTGGGAGCTGCAGGGACCTTTGGGATTTGGGTTGGGGAAGTGAGGTGTCTATGTGGGTGAGGGTGGCACAGAGTAAGGAATGAACAGGATGAAATAAATACCTCAGAAAAAAAGAGCAGTTGTAACACTTTAACTGAACAGTCACTGATGGTGTTTGGAGGTTTGGGCACTAGCTTGCCATTTATTCACATTCTTAATTACTTTATACTCAAGCTTAAAGCAACAACCCCAGGAGGTTGTCGCTGTCCTCAGTCTGACTATGAAAATTACTTCCAAAATGACCCATGGCGGATTCTCTTTTGCCCTCCTGTTTCCTGTATGAAGACACTGTGATTGTTTTGATACAATCAGCTAGGCCATTTAATGTCACTCTGAGATGCACCCTGAGAAGTTCCATATGAAGTCTCAGCACAGGCAGAGCTCTCAAGGCTGAGCTGGGAAAGGCTGTTTCATTATCCCAAACTCAATGGCAGGAATTGATAAAGACAGCAAATAAACATTTCTCTCTTTACAAAATTTTTCCTCTGATACCTATAAGGTTGATCCAACTAGAGCAAACTGAAACTTAAAAAAAAGATTCAATTCAGTCTAATTCATCAAAAATTTGCAGTAATTGTGCAGAAGGCATGGTTTGGCGTCTAGGCTAGTGTGACAGTGCAAAGATTTGACAGCCAAGGATGGACAATCTGTCCGCATTGAGAATTCATTCGCTGGATCCAAATAACATCTCTTTTCAACACAGAGCTTAAAGGAAAACATTTCTCTAGGGTAGCAAAATATGCCTAGAAATACAGCAAGAATAAAGGTAGTCCATGTTGTAAAAAAGAAAGCCACTCTCTGGCTACTTGTCCTCCCTGAGATTCTGCCCTTAGGTTTTCAAACTGCCCTAGATGCTTTTGGAAGGTTTTTGCTTCTGAGTCCAGGCAGTGGTGTGCTGGTAAATATTTAACAACTGGCTGGAGTGAAGGTGGAGTTGGTTTGTAGCATTTGCCAATTAACATGGCTTAAATTCTCCCACCATGGCTGGTTTCAAGCCACCAATGTGACAACCATTTCACAAAATTCCTGAAAATTTAACAGTTGGCTCCCTTAAGCTAGTATGAGCCGGTTCCAGAACCACTTCCAGGGTACTCTGTGTGGGGGTTGGGACTTGGGACTCTCAGATCGTGTGTTTGCCCAGGACCGCTACCCCAGCTGTAATTCAAAACGCCAGTTTCTTAAGGGCTCAACCTCCATCACAAATGTGAAGCCGTGGTGTGTGTAAGCAGGCCTGAGGAGTCGCTAGCATCAGGCTTTTTCACTGAGTCTCCCACGGAGGGCTGGATCCCCAGAATCGGCAGAGGCCCAGCTGCTCTGAATGCTGTGAGGGGGTGGGGGTGGGGGCTATGCACAGAGGGTCCACTCCCAGGTCTGGTGGAAAACCCCAGATTGGCCTGCTTTGTGCCTGATCTTTAGCTCCATGTGCATGAGAATGGGTCTGTGGCAGGTGGCCTCGTGGTGGGTATGAATAGCTGTAATTGTCCCCCTGTCAAAAGGATGAGCCAGGAAACAGGAATGGGAATGGAGGAGGGGCGGGGGTGGGGTGCAGCCCTCAGTGAATTAGGCCTTTTCTATTGATTCCATAGGGCTACATAATGAGCTACTTTTGTTGCCTCCTGCCTGCCCTGCTACAGCTCTGACCTTCCTGGGGGCCAGGGGATGGCGTCACCATCTCCCCCACTTAATGTGCTCTACCTTTGTTTACCTGTTATTGCTCTGGGAAGGAGGCCTGATTAGGGAGTAGGCTATTAGGTGTCTATTGGAAGAAGAAAGGCAAGTGTGTGGAGCCATACTTCCTCTGACACCTTTGGCAAGGAGCTGTACTTGTCTGAGTTTAGTCTCCCAATCTGTAAAATGGGAACCCTAACGATCCCAGCCTCACAAGACCATTGTCATGACTGTCTGGTGTAGTCTCACTAAGGCAGTCCCTTGAGGGCAACCATTATTATTTTTCTGACTTCTGGCCAAGGCCCCAGCACAGACTACACCTAAACCATGTGACTAAGTGTGTGACCCCGGGCGAGCATCTTCTCCCTCTCTCCCTCTTTCTCTTTCCACCTTTCTCCCTCAGTGAAATTTGGGTAATCACATGGGGCCCTCCCTGCCTCCCAGGGACAGGAAGATTAATGAAATAATGTGAGAACCCGGCTGCTCTAGGGAAGAAAGGTGTTATGTACATTCAAGGTGTAATTATTATCCTGTAACTACATGAACGTTTACATTGTGCCTACCCCGGCAATTCGGAGGGGCTTTGACAGGCTGGAAACCGGTTCAAGGGGTGGGGACAGCAGAAAGCTTCTCTGCTTCCGACTCCAGGCAGCCTGGAGCCTCCCAGAGGAGGCTGTGTCCACGCTCCAGGCGTCACCATGCTCTAGGCTCCAGGAACTCCTTGGAAGGGAGGGAGCCAGAGTCCCCTTACGGCTCCATACCCAGGATCTTAGAAGACGCTAGCAGGGCTGCTCAGAGCATACGAGTTGGAATGGAAGTCCAGGCATAAGCATAGCAATTTTGTGGCTGGCAAAGATTTTGGTATAGGCTTTAGCAAATGATAGTCTTGCTCAGTTTGTCCTGCCCTGTCCCTAACGTTTCAGCCTCCTACTCCCCTCCAACTGTCATCACCACCAACGCCGTCTTCATCATCACTTAGGAAGTCCCCAAATGGGCAGGGCCTTGTGCTGGCTTTGGCTGCTTTAGAGTTTAAAATTGAAAACAGCCGCTCCTGGGCTCCTCCCCAGATTCTTCCCTCCAGAAATAGCATGCCAGGTGGGGGGGCTGGGCAAAGAAATGGGTATGAGTCACCCCCCTGGCAGCTTTTTGGGAAAGGGAAGATTAGAGGTGAGGGAGAAAAAGGAGAAGGGGTGAGAAATGGGGTCCCAGAATGTTTTGCACCCAATTGGAAATGCAGCTGGGGATTAGGGTATTAATTCCTGGATTCACAGTCTGGATCGCCACTTGCCAACTTCTTGACCTGGGCAAGGTCAAGGTTACTTATCCTCTGTGTACCTCAGGTTCTTCATCTACAAAATGGGGGTGACTGTGAAGGATAGGTGTGATGATCAAATGAAACAGTGCCTATAAGGCTACAGGGTCTAGAATGCAGCAAGGGGTCCAGATGGGTTAGTGATTCGTTCAAGCCTCCCTCCAGTCCCCACTCCTGTAGCGTTTCTTACATTGGTCTGTAGAGTCATAATCCTACTCAGAGTGACTGCTGCAGGATTTAGCCTCCCTTCCCAGTGTTTCATAGTCAGGGTACTTGGAGGCCAGTGCATGCCCATAGTGGCCTGTCCAGGACTAAGCTCTCAGCATTTCAGGGACGCCCTTTCTTCTGTAACATCTGCAGGAGTTTATAGGGACTCTCCATAAGGGGAGGTGAGAAAACCCCACCTCCTAGAAAAGACCCTGAACAAAGTGACTCATTAGTGGGCAGTGGAATCCAGGCTTCTCAATAATGGTGGTGATGAAGATGATGAAGATGATGACAGCAATAATTACATGCAGCCTTTCACTTTCCAAACTGTTTTTACAGTTTCCTCATTTATGAAATGATGGGTTTGGATTAGATGAATTTTGAGGTCCCTCTTCTTTCTTCCAGCTTTCCCATTTTGTGGTTCTATCTGGCCCCAAGCAAGAAAAGTTCTCACCTAGGGACAAGGTGGACCTCTCCCCTCTCCTCCATTCTTTCACCTTCCCCTCCACCAAATGGCTCCCCCAGACACCTGTGGGTGGATGATGCTTCAGCATGAGCCTTATATAAAAGAACGTGGTGCTTCGGGTCCTGTTCTGAGGTATTTTGACAGGGTATGAAGGAAGAAATCACAAATTTAGGATTATCTTGGAGCTGTGAAGGTGGGAGAGGGTGTGTATATGAAGCACTTATTTAAAATGCTCAATAGGAATCTGTCAGGCCACTTAACAAGAGTGTTTGGATGCTGGGAAAATGTGAATCATCAAGCTTTCATGATTTGATGGAAACATACCCTCCAGACAACTGAATTGTGTCTCCTATTGCTCTGTGCTCATGGAACAGTCTTCTGGTTCCATACGGGGAAAGGGGTTCTGATGTGCGTGGCCAGTCTGCTCTGCATCTGGGATTAGCAACCTGGCATTTTGGTGGGTTCAGCACTCTCAGGAACCAATTGCTTTTGGATGATTGGGCCATCATGGTCACAAGGGTTGAGAAATGAGATCCCAATCAGTGTGGTGTCTTCCCCAAGAAATGTAAGAACCTAGAGGCCCATGGGAAATAGCCTGATCTCCGTAGCAATTGGTAGCACCCCTCTCTTCCAATGGCCAGTCCTGGTTTGGGTGACACATGCCACATGGACAGGCACCCTGGAGGCAGTACCCAATGGGTCCAGAAAGATACCTCAGAGTCTGCAAATGCTGTTTATACACTTGGGTGGGATGAGTTAAAGGGTTTATTATGAAAGGTAACTGAGGTGTGAGATGGGAGAGGGGGGCAGAGAGATTTTCATAGAGTACCTTGTCCTTCCTAGAGAGTGAGTAAATCCAGGGCTGCGACAGGCAAAATAATGGCCTCTCAATGATGTCCAGGTCCTAATTCCTAGAACCCAGGCATACGACATGTTATATGGCAAAGGGAAATTAAGGTTGCTAATCAGACTGACTTTAAGATAAAGAGATAATCCTGGATTATCTGAGGGAGCCCAATGTAATCACAAGGCTCCATGTAAGTAAAAGAGGGAGGCGGGAGGGTCAGAGTCAGAGTGATATAATGTGAGAAAGACCACCGGTCACTGCTGCCTTGAAAGTGGAGGGCAGGGCCAACAGCCAGGGAATGTGCGCAGCTAGAAAAGTTGAAGAAATAGATCTTCCCTTGCCGCTCCCAGAAAGGAACATAGCCCTGTTCTCCCTAGTGGTTTTAGGCCACTGAGACCCATGTCATACGTCTTATCCACAGAACAGGAAGATGATACATTTGTGTTGGTTTAGGCCACTAAATGTGTGGTAGTTTGTTGCAGTAGCGATAGGAAACTTATACAATGGGACTGGGACAATGTCTCAGGGGTAAAAGGAGGGAAAAGTCTTGAAATTATTGTCCATGTTGTTATGGACCCAATGAGAGGTTACAGTGCTGGTTCTTGACCTGGCTGGGTTGGGTTAAGTGTCACTGAGATCCAGGGCCTTGGGTTAATGCCTGGAAGTGGGGTGGGTGAGGGAGAAAGCCAGGCTGGCTGATAAGGCAGAAAAGGGGCACACCTGGGCAGTTCTGAAGCCTGTCCACCCACACGGGGCCCACGGTAGCTTCTCTTGTCTCTGTCCTTCCAGAGGCTGCCCCAGTGTGTGGAGCAGCCCTGCCAAAACAGCCTTTCTCCTTCATATTCCATTCCAGGATTGCACACCGTCTGCTCTGTGTTGAGAATTGTTTATCTCAGCACAGATGCCCATACCTTGCTTGTTCCCAAGTGACGGTGTGCATCTGTGGTCCTGTTGGCTAGGAGCTGGGAAGTCTTCTTACCTCAGGTGAAGTCAGGGGCCTCAGAGGAGACTCCACTCCTGAGCAGGGATATGGAAGGGGGAAGGAGCCCCAGGGACACTTGGATGGAAAATGGCTCAGGATGGTCGGAGCGGGCGAGGGCTGGGTGACGGTGTTGACTCCATTTCTCCATTCTTCCTGTCCTTCCCCAGATTTCTCCATTCCTTCTCTGAGTGCTGTTCAGTCTGTGGGGCCAGCTGGAGCAGTGACAAAGTTTTGGGCCATTCTTAAAAAAGGCAGTTGCATTAGTTTGCTAGGGCTGTCCTAACAAAATACCACAGATGGGATGGCTGAAGAAACAGAAATTTATTTTCTCACAGTTTTAGAGACTGGGAATCCAAGATCAAGGTGTCTGCAGGTCTAGTTTCTTCTGAGGCCTCTCTCTGTGGCTTGCAGATAGCCATCTTCTCCTTGTGTCCTCACATGGCCTTTTCTCTGTGCGTGTATGTCCCTGGTGTCTCTCCCATTTCTTAGAGACACTCATCAGATTGGGTTAGGACCCTCCCAAATGGCCCCATTTTAACTTGATTACTTTTTAAAATCCCTGTTTTCAAATGCAGTTATTTTCTGAGGCACTGGGGGGTAGGGCTTCAACATAAGAGTTTTGATGGGATACAATTCAGCCCAAAAAAGCAGTGTAACCTGGTGATTGAAAGAAGTCACTCTAAATTTAAACCTTGGCTCCTTCATTTTCTATTTATGTGATCTTAGGCAAGTGGCTTAGCCTGTCTGGGCCTGTTTCCTCCTCGATACAATGGGATTAATAATACCTACCTCAAATAATTTTTATGAGGATTAAACGAGATGAGGATGTAACTGCTTGGCACAGTGCCTGGCACAAACTAAGTGTGTCGAGTCGTGTCCTTTAAGCCCAAACCCCCAGTGAAGAAGGGAACCAGGCAGCTAGAAGTTTCCTGGACCCAGGAAAAAAAGCAGCAGTTGAGATTGGCACAGACTCAACCCCACATGCACCGCCAACTCCACACGGGCAAGGTTGTTGGAATCATTTACAACAAACTTGTATTACTTGGTGGTAAGAAAAAATTCTGTGGAGTATGCTGGAAGGGTATTGATAGCCCCATTTTGCAGATGTACAAACAGAGGCTCAGTATGGGGCTTGAGCCCAGGGTCATGTAGATTAAGCATCGGAGTCAGGACAGGCTCCGGTTTTATGAGTCCAAGTGCAGAGAACATTCCACACTTGACTGTTCTTGAGCTCACATGTGGGAGTTACCAGCAGCAACTCTGCTTCTAAATGAATGGAAGGGTTGAGCTCAAGGGTAAAGCTTTGGCCTTATGGGCAAGGTGTGTGTGTAGGGAGGATTGCGGGCAGAGAATCAAAGGACAGAGGCTTGGAGACTGGGCCTGAGATCAGATTCAGAATGTGTCAGTGAGGAGGTGGCCAGGCTGATAACTTGGTGTTGGCTGGGAGTTTGAGTGGCGGGTGGGCATCCAGGACTCTCAGGTTTGGCTTGGAAAAGGGCAGGTAGAGTGGGTAACCAAGGATGGCTGTGGGTGGCTCTCATCTCGGCAATTAACCCCTTTCCCATTTTCTGGAGCTCCCTTCTGTTTTCATTCAGACCAGGAGCTGGAGAGAGTGCTTTTCCCTTTCCTAAGCAGCTGTGCCAGGCCACTTTGCAAAGGCTGATTCTTTGGTCTTCAGAAGGCACTGGGCATGTGTAAACTAGGCCTTAGCATTTGTCTTTGGAAACCAGAGGAGGAATGCTCAGATATGCAGAGGCTACCTCAGGCAGCGGGGACATTCTCAAAGTAGCCAGAAGCCCTGCAAAACAAGCAAGAAAGAGGAGAATGGGCTGTTTCAATGTTCACTTTAGGGTGACCTGGGGATGTGGGAAAGGCCGGTACTGGCTGGCTTTGTGCAGGTACTGCCTGGTTTTGTAGCCACAGTCACTTGCAGTCCTATTAAAACAAATGATCCTGATGGGGAGGAGAAGTGGAAAGGAGCCGGAGTGAGCTCCCACCCACCACCCACGGGAAACAGGAGAGAAATAGAAACAGATGCTTGGGGCTGGCACTCAGCATTAATGGGCAGACAGACTGTTGTCATGCTCGACTGGTTTGGCTAGTCAGCCAGGGGGAAATAAATAAAATAAAGGACCTCTCCTCCTACTGGTTGGTGGAGCAGGCTCTTGGTCCCCAGATTCTCCTCAGTCCTTAGAGAGCTGGCTTTTGGGGAGAGGAGTGATGGCCTAGGAACAGTTGGCTGTTGCTGGGGGTTGGGAGAGACGCAGGCTGAAACTTTCCTTCTCTCCTCAGCAGGAGTGCCTGGGGAAAATGATCCAAGGCAGCAGTGCTGGCTCCCCGCCCTCCTTCCCCAGGATTCTGCAATCAGTTTTCTCCTTTCATTTCCTTATCCTCCTGCCTGGATTCTGGCCTCCATCCCCACGCTGCCCAGCAGAAGCTCCAAGGACACACAGCTCTCTTGCTCCCTCTCACTCATACCAGAAGGGACTAACACAGAGGCAGGATTTTCGCAGAATGCAGTACAGCTCAACAATGGAAAACTTGACCATCTCTCCATTCAACCACAGGAGCCCATGTCACAGGAGCCATTAAGAGAAAGATGCACAAGAATATGTGTGAATTCCATTGATATGGAGTCCTAGAACAGGCAAATCTACCTGTGGTGACAGAAGTCAGAAGAATAGTTCTCTCTGGAGCTGGGACTTGACTAGGAAGGGACATGAAGCAGCCCTCTGGGAATGTTCTATAGCTTGATGTTGGTTGGGGGGAGGGCACATGTGTGTACGCAACTGTAAAAAATCACGAAGCTGTCTACTTAAGATTTGTGCACTTTAATATATATGTTCTACCTCAGTAAAAAAGTAAAAAGCATAAGACAAACAATAAGCCATAAAACAGGGTACGCATGGCCCATTCCCCCACCATCTTGAATCACTTGAGGCTCCCTGTGTGATTACTCTTCTTGGCGTCAGGATGCCTGAGAGGGAGTGTATTTCAGAGGTTACGCTCACTGGCAATCTATTTAAATTCACTCTTCTTAAGGGTTCTGACCTGCCAAGCCCAGAACCCTCTGGAGGGTATGGGGCTTCATACTCTTCAAAGAAGTCCTTTTATACTGATGGATGTATGAGGTGGGCCTAATACATTCAAGTAAATCCAAGTGTGGAACACATGAATCCTGTCTTCCCATAGCCACTCCCTCTTCATTTGGGCTTGTGGTGCAAGGAAAGGACTCATGGATATCTTTTGTGAAGGGGGAAGTTGTGGATTCTTAGTTACAAGAACCAGTACATCTTGGGGATGCTTGGGTGTTCCTCAAATACCCAATTCATTGCTAACTCACAGATTCTATTGCTTCACTCACCAATTTTGCCCTTTTGGAGCTGCTGAGCAGGTGTAAGCCACACTGGTGGATGGGCTCTACATCTGGCTTTCCCCCACTCCTCCTTGCCCAGCCTTTGGTGGAACCTACTAGAGTGAAACAGACAGGAAGCTATTGGAGTGGGAATGGTTGGAGAGAAGGTACAAGAGAGGACCAAGTAGTTTGTTCCTGGGCAGTCATTGCTCCCAATTGGGAGCCCCGTGATTAGCAAGGAGAAGGTGAGCTCTGTCACTAGCTCCTGATTCTCAATAACTGACCCTTCTAATTTGTTCCAGAAGTATTGGAAAGGCAGCTGAGTTTCAGGTAAATTCCCACCAACTGTTTTTGAACTGGTTGATACTGTGGAGCAGAAGAAGAGTGTAACAACCTTTTCTTCAAAGCTAGAATCCAGCTAACTCTGCCTCGGAATAGTGCTGACACACAGCCCGGATGGGATCAGACACATTTCTCCCATTTTCTGCTGCTCTCGGTGAAAGCTACTGGTGTTTGATGAGCGGAAACAAGCCGCCCTGCTGAGATTTCCTGCCAGTGCCAAGTGTTTCTGCCAAGAGTGCTGAGTCTCCGCCATGTTGAAGAGGTACCTTTGTGCAGTCTGGCTCAGTGAGGCCGTCTCCCCACAGATCAGTGAGGCCAGAGGCATTTCCTGTCCGCTGCATAGACGCTGGGGCTAGAGCAGAGGTGTGTGTGTGTGTGTGTGTGTGTGTGCATGCACGCTCGTGTGCACACATCCACACACACGTACATACGCATCATGAGCCTCAAGGCTGATGTGAAAGGGGGAGAGTTTGACACTTTCTATGCTGCCTTAAAGCTCTGTTTGGAAATACTTTCCTTACTAGTTACACACTGCCTGGGAAACCCAAGCCTTGGGAAGAGAACGATTCCACTTTGAGTTGTGTCTTTTCTCTTCTTGCTGGGTTTATTTGATTTTATTCCCGAGGAACCAACGCTTAAGACTCTTACAACCACTTCTTCTGCAGCATTTCTTCTGTCAATAATTCTGTGCAACTTTCTGTAGGAGACAAGAGATGCTATTAGTTATCTTCACAATTCTGTGGATAACCGAGAGGCCTCCTGTACTGTAGGAAAACCTGAAACAAAGCCCGTGGATGAGGCTGGACACACCCTCCCCTCCTACAGTTGGTGGCGTATTAATAACTGGGATAATTGTACCCATAATATTCCCAGCAACAGTAATTGCTCTGGTGCACCCAGGGCAGAGTCTGCTAGTGAATTGACAAAATGCTGTGCAATTAGGGCCCTTTTTGGGCCTTCCAGCCCAGGTCTTTGCCACATCTCTCCTTGCCAGCCTCTGCCCCTCCCACATACAGGCCTGCCGAGGTCCAAACTGCCCTGAACTGACTTTTTCTGTTTTTCCTCTCATCTACCTCTCTTCCAACAGCCATGAAGGGCTGTACGAGTAAGTCCATAAGGCAGAGGAAGGAAGACCCCATACCCTTTGCCCTTCATTCTGTCAATATAGTATAATATTATAATGCCTTTATAAAGCCAGGGAGGAACAGGGGAGAGCTCTGCCTCTTATCTTGGCATCACAGGAATTTCCCCCAGATTTCCCTGTGGAACTTGGCTTACCTCGAAGCCCAAACGAAGAGAACAAACGCCAAGCCAAGCAGCAGCCAGCAGCACCACCACTCCCAAACTTCCCAGAAGTTACCATGGATAGGAACTGGAATCCCTATTGGTTTTTCTTTCTAAAACACAACTTTTACTAAATGCTGTGAGTTAGCCACTATTAAGACAATAGACCTGTCCAAGCATCTTGTCTAGGAATCAAGGCGAGAAAGACGTTGTGAGGCCCAACAGCAGATGAACTGCTCCCAAGAATGGAAAACAAATGAGCCGAGGTACAAATGGATGGAAAAACAAAAAGAAGAGATTCCCTGAACAATGGTGACTATTGAAGGGAAAGGGGGCCACGGACAGGAGTCCAGGGCGTGGGACCAGCTGAGGAGCGGCAGGATAGGGTAGTTTAGCTGTCAGTACGCAATAGAGGAATGGTATCTTCTCCCTCTTGCCTTGTGATCCATGACAATGCTGTGCTTCTCTCATTTTCTCACTGCAACCAGTATCTGCCCTGCTGTTAGAAATTTTATGGGTCTAAAAATGAGGGTGACAACAAGGTTTACCACACCCCCCCCACACACACACACATACACTTGCTCCTGCTCCCAACCCAGCTAGTATTGTGTGTCCACAATGGGTACAGGCCGCTCCTTTCTGGGACTGGGCTGCAGTGAGGCCTGTGGTGGATTTTAGTGGAACATATGGACTACCATGGAACTTGACCTCTTTGTCCCTCTGGACCTGTTTATAATGGAACCACCAGGAACCCAATGGTTCTGGAGTGGTGGATGGCATTTCTTTCTCTTTAGAATACATGATCACCTTGCCCACGGGGCACATTCACAAAAGCCATTATGTGGGGATGTGACTATAGATAATGAGAAACTGGGGTGTGCACAAAGGAGCCTCTTCCACCTGGAAGCTACCAAGACTCAGTCCTTTTGTGGAGAAGTGGAAGAACCCAGAAGATTTGGGGGTGGGGGGCGGCATGATATGCTCCCTCTCACCACCATAGGGACTGGTCAGAGTTTCTGGACAGTTAGCCCAGCCTTTAGTGTCTTCCTCTTGTGGTGGTTGTGGTCTTGGGACTCTGACTTTTCAGATTGCATCACAGTTAACTCAGACTTCTGGGGGAGACCCAGGCCTGGGGGAGGAGTTCGGTATTGAGAGATAATGTCAAGGCTTATCACTTAGGACCAGAATCATCAGCGGTCTGAGATGGAAGAAACTGTAGACAGCATTTGATTCCAACATCTTATTCCATGTGAATGAACAAGGCCCTGAGAGGAGGGTAAGTGACCACCAGTCCTGTGGTCACACATGCAGTGTCAGAAGGTGGATTAGGGCCCTGGTCTCCCTCCTGAGGCACCATGTAAATCCTCAGGTGACACAGGGCAGTTGTTGAGTAGCCCTGTAATGTGGACAGAGACAAGTGGTTTGCTCTTGCTTATACGCCTACCAAGTTTTTAAAAAAGAAGTAACTGCCCATTTAAGGAGAGACAGACCCAGCTTCAGAGGGTTAGACGGGAGCCTGACAAAATTAGAGCAAACTTGTTGAAGGGCAGTCCTATCACCCAACGAGTTCTTACTGCAGGGCTGCAGCTAATAACTGTGCAGGGCTTGCTTGCTTTTTCCCTTAATGGGCCTAATTTTCTCCCTAAGGGCAGAATGAGCTTCTCGTATGCTCCCACAAACCTTTTCTTCCCAGGCCAGCGCAGCTGAATCCTGCCCCTTTAGCAGGGGCCTCTGTCTGCATTTTTTCCCACTCATTATTATTCCCTTTTCACAGAGGAGGCCACTTGAGCCCAGAGAGGTGACTTTTCCAAGATCATAGCAAGGGGCAGTGTCACAATTCAAACCCAGGTCTGTCTGACTCCGTGCCCAGGGTGCTCTCTGGGACATTTCTCTGTGGGTCCTCTGCCTTGGACTGTGGAAGGATTGTGAAGCCAGGCAGGGAGTGGGGGCTCCTGAGGGAAGGAGTCCTAGAAATCCCGCCTACCGGTGCCAAATGGCAACTCTGGGGCTCTCTGCTACACAACCCAGTGTTCCTTTAAGCTGCAATGTTTCTTCCAGGTCCCCTGGGATCCCATTCTCACTTCTACTTGCTCCCCCGTATGTTGTGCCTGTGTTCAGGTCTCAAAGCCATTCTTCGGAGAAAACAACTTTTTGTTATGAGCAAATGGGTTAAGTTTGGTTCCACAAGCTCATTCTACCAGCTCATCCCCCAGTGACCCAATCCCTGGGTCTTTGAAAATAACATGCATGCATGTGCATGCACATCGCAGAATGGCATCTCTGTTTGGAAACAAGAAAATGAAATTGCAGTCTGGGAGCAAATTTTGCTAATTCCTACTTTACTGAAGAAGAAGCAAGAAAGTTTCCTACACACAGAAAATGGGAAACTTCATTTCAGAAAAACTGAGTGCTCAAGGAAAACCAAGGGAGAACAGGGCAGTGTGGGCATGAGAGTTTGTGTCAAGAAAAGAAGAAAACCATAGAGGTGTGAGGGGGAAAGGACAGTGATGGAAGGATGGGAATCAATGCAGAAAAGCCAGCGAATGTTTACGTCTCCTCAAATTAAATCAGCATCTGTGACTGTAAGTGCAGAGATGGCTGGAATCTGGAAAGCCAATCTTAAACGTTCCTCCTTGGAAAGATAATGGATATGGATGGAATATCTTTGTAATGAGTCATGAGCAAGAAAACCTGAGAGAAATTCCTTCTAAGGCAAGAGCAGCTGGGTCCTACAGCCATCATCATTTTTTGATTAGAAGTTAATCGAAGTGTTGGCTGGAGCCCCATGTGGGAAAAACCAGCGGTAAGCTGGCATAGCTCGGGGACCTGGCGGGCTGCTCCTTGGTTTATCTGTAGCAACACTGTGGGGTTGAAGAGGGCCAGGTGTGACCGTGGGCCTGGAGATGAATGAGGACACAGTTTAACATGCACATACAGAAGCTGACTTTTTCAAAATCTTGTCGTTTAAATTGGTAGATGCTTGGAAGTTTGCAAAATGCTTTTACATCATCTTATTTAAAAACCTCCCTATATAGGCAGGGCAAGTATGGGAATGAGCATTTTGTAGGTGAGAAAATGGAGCTGAAGCAGATGGAGTAAACCTAGCTCATGTTGCTTGGAAGTGGTAGGACCAGGGTGGAACCAAAGATTTCACGTCTACCTGACATCAGACTAATACAGGTTTCCCCCGGAGTTGGGGCTGCAAGTCTCCCTTCCCAGGGAAGGGCTATCTAAAGGACATTGAGTTTCTGTTACAAGGAAGAAAGAGGACAGATGGTGAGGAATTGGCAGCCACAGATGGCCATCACACATTCAACCAGTCCTGTACCGAGAGACCTTCTGGTTGTTCCCAGAGTTTTGGTCATGCGCACACACACTGCAATAAATAGACTTGCACACGTATTATTACCCTCAGTGCTTTCACTTCTGTAGGTTAGATTTCCCAGGGTGGGACTGCTGGTACCAAGGGCATGTGCATGTTAAGTTTTAATATATCCTGCCTGATTATTGCCAAAAATGTTGTGGCATCCACACTCCCCAGCCATGGGTGGGAAAACCAGTCTCCCCACATCCTCTCCGGCTTCCAGCTTATTTTTCATTGTACTTTGCCGCCACCCTTTTGGGAAGCATTTGCTGACTGCCAAGCAGACAAAGTTTATAGTGACCCACTGAGTTAGCACAGATGTTCCTCAACTTACGATGGGGTTATGTCCCAATAAACCCATCATCAGTTGAAAATACTGTAAGTCAAAAATACATTTGCTACACCTAACCTACCAAACTTTCTAGCTCAGCCTAGCCTACCTTCAACATGCTCGGAACATTAG
Organism: Rhinolophus ferrumequinum; assembly: GCF_004115265.2. Lineage (NCBI taxonomy): Eukaryota > Metazoa > Chordata > Mammalia > Chiroptera > Rhinolophidae > Rhinolophus > Rhinolophus ferrumequinum. The sequence continues at coordinate 29,562,543 of NC_046291.1, forward strand.
CTTACATTAGCCTAGAGTTGGGAAAATCATCTAACACAAAGCCTATTGTATAATAAAGTGTTGACTATCTCATGTAACTTAGCGAGCACTGTATTGAAAGTGAAGACAGAGTGGCGGTGTGTGCTCACCATTAGCATACAGAGCGGAAAGCACACTGGGCCTGAAGAATGTTTGGAGCATTGAGCTAAAATTGTTTGCGGGATGATGGGACTCTACAATAACAGGGGCATCAATTTCTCTCTCTCCTGATGAGGCTTGGGAATCTGATGAGCTGTTGGACGGTGCTGGGGCCTTAACACTTGGTGACACTTGAGCGGGCGTAGAGTTCTTCAGCACTTCGCTTTTGCACCATCGAAAAGTCAAAAAATCCTAAGTTGAACTATCGGAAGTCAAACTATCGTAAGTCAGGGACCATCTGTATTAGTTAATTGCCTCCAGATACTTGACTTCTGAAAGACGTCTGTTCTTAAATGACAAATGAAGCTGGTCTGGGGTTGACAGGTTTCACCAAAGCTGCAACTGCCACAATCTCTGGAACTTGAGTTTTGATTCTTGATCTGCTCCTTTAGATGGTTCTTCCTCTTCATTTGCTGGTGCATACAGTATAACCTGCCTGATCTTTACGCTGTGTATTCACTGGTCCCAAGCCACTTCTTAACACATTCCCCATATTTCTTGTGTTTACCTTTACAGTATCTTGGAAAGTTTTTGTTCCTTTTCTTTTTGTTTTGATTTTGGTTTTTGCCTTTCACCAGTTTGGAGACATGTGTCAGAAATCTGGCACGTTGATCACCTGTCTGGCTGGGAGCCGCTGCTGTTTAGTAACAATTGTCTTGCTGTTGGAGGAATGAGGTTGTGAGAGAAGGTCGAGGTTTAGACATGTATGTACTTTGCCAATTCAAAGCCTATCTTGCAAGCAGTGGTCGAGGGTCTTTTTCAGCCTGATGATACAGCTGCTACATGTCATGATGCCATTGTTCCCCATGGTGAGTGAGAATGACGACTGCCTGGTAAACCACAAGCCATTCAAGATCCCAACAGAGTTCTCAGATGTCCTTTGCCTCAGCACCAAAGCCTGTATTTGTATGCTTATGTTAACTGTGGGTTTCTTTATCACTGGCTCTCTTGTTCCAGGGATCAGCATTTAGATACAGAAAACATCACATTTTCTGGGATCACATTAAGAATCTGAGTTTAAGAAACTGCTGATAATATTTGCAAGGCTGTTTATTCCAAGTGTTGACTTTTTTGTTTTGTTTTAATGGATGTGAATGCATCAACCATTGGAACTTTGTGTCTGAATGAGCATAGAGTAATTACAGTGTCATCAACATTTTAGTTTGATAATTCAAGTAGAACTAAATTCTCCCTTTTTAAAATATGCATGCTTATGCCTTTCATCTAAGCTTCCCTCTTTCCAGCTATCTCATACTTAAGCTCACTTCATGAACTTGAATATCTAAAATTTTACGCACAAATCAGCTTTTTATAACTTAAATACTTTCAACATATCTTTATTGAGTTCCTTCACTGTATGAAGTACTAAACAGATTAGAATGAGTCACAAGAACTTTCTGGGTAAAAGAATACTGCCACTCAAATCTTAGTAAAACCAGCACCTGTTCTATGTAACTTGAGGGGTGAGAGTTGATTGACGACAACAAACCATAGTGGAATCTGGGTTTGAATTCTGCCTCCAACTCTACGACCATAGGCAAGTTCCTTTCGTTTTCTGTGCTTTGGGAATACTTACATGTAAAGTGGGGGCAATAATTGTACTCACTGCATGGGTTATTGGGAGGATTAAATGAGACAATCCACACAAAGTGCTTAGAATAGAATACTGGCCTATATTCAGTGCACAATACATATTATCATTTTGAAAGAGACGGTAGTTTTGCATACAGAGTGTTTCCTTCCTCTGGTTCATCAGTGCTAACTGGTGGGGAGGAAGGAGACCAGGAGAGTAGGCACGGTAGATCCCAAACAGGTGTGCATGTGAACGTGTGTTGAAAACGTAGGCCAAAGAGAGTTATTAGACTGTGTGAGTTACAATGGGTCAGGAAATGAGAAGAGCCAATGAGGACAAAGAACTGGTTCATGAGAGGTGAGGAAGTAGGGGATGTCGGCAGATGAGGAGGCCCCGGCTGAAGAAACAGCACCACGCCCAAAGTCTTTGGGGAAGGCAGAACCGTGAAATGTGGTCCAGCTGTGGCCACCATACTGTGGAACAAAGGTCATCAGGGTAGAAGAGGGCACAGAAGAGGGTGGTCAGGGTCCTGGACAGGTCATTGGCATGAATTTTGAGGTCACTGAGGATGATAACAGGAAAAAGAGAGAAAATGTGAACCAGGAAGCAGTAGGGACTTAGAGAAGGTGGCGTGACCAGATGATAAGGACATGACTGGCATGACCAAATGGTACAGACTTATGCTTTTACTTCCCCTTTGTCCTGAAGACCCTGGCAGGAGGCAAGGCAGTGAGAAGTTGGATGTTGAGTAGCGTGAACATGTTTGGGTTAAGGTGAGGGAAAAATTCAGAATAAATAGACAATGGAGGCGGTTTCTACAGGGTACTGTGGAAAGGTGGGGAGTCAAGAGAATCCCCTAAGAAAGAGTGAGTGGGAAATTAAGCAAAGCTGGTTAGGAATGAGGATTTGTGAAGTGGTGGTGGTGGTGGGTTCAAACGCATGCGGTCAGTACTGGTGGAGATGCTGAGACACAGAAAAAGAGGAGGTAGTTTAAAAGTATCTCTCCTTGAAAAGTCTGTGGCTCTGCCATAGTGAGCAAGAATAGTAAAAAAAAAAAAAAAAAGAGGCAATGAATCTACTGGAATATTTTCTTCCAAAGAGGAGTGGAACATTTCATTCCTTGGTGGTCTGAGCAGACACCAGGCCTCTCCCTCCCAGTGGCCTGACCCCCCTGCTCCACCCCCTTGCTTGGCCATCAGCAGTGGTGTGGTAGGTTGTTGGTTCCAGGAGGGCAGGGACCACATGCATGTGGTGTTGTCATCTGGCCCTTCCCTAGACACACAGCTGAGACCTACCTGCTGCAGGACACTCCTTGGTTTCTGCTAATGCTGAAGTGAGCTGAATGGCTAATTCATTCCTGGCACCTCTGGGGACCATGAGCTCATCGTATCATTAAAGGAAGAAGAATAAACAGGAATAGGGGAGCTGTTCTGGAGTTAAGTAAACCTCTGGCACTCCCTGCCTCCCACACATCTTTAGAGAGACAAAGGGGCCAGAAGGGCCAACAGTTCCTGGCTGCCACCCTCTCCAGCCTTTCCATCCCCACAGCCAGCTCTGGGCCAGCACTTCTCCACAGCACACAAGAACTGCAGAAGCAGCCCTGCCAGGCTTTCTTATGCATCTGTGGATACCACACTGCATCTCAAATCTGTGATGCAGTCCAAGGGCCTTTTGCCAAAAATAAAATCATCCTTCCTGATCTTGGATTTTCACACTTTTCATTCCCCAGTCCTGTTTCTCTGGCTCAACTTAACTCTTACACTTCTAAGACCCAGCCAATAAAAACCATACCCTCTGAAAACACGTTGCTGTTTCTCACCTCTGAGTCATCTGTCTTGTTCCACCTGTCTGGAATGTCCCCTTCCTTCTCTATCTGAAGGGATGCCAAAAAGTACATCATCAATTGCTAGAGGATCTGTTTCTGGTTCCTTCAAGACTGAATCCTTGACTCACTTTGCTGCTGTCTTTTCAGAGACACTCCCTCTTCTCTCTTTTATTTTTGGTGCCTTCCAGATCCTCAGTGTTTTGGGGTTTCTCTGTATGTGTCAGTGCGGGACTTATACCCCCACCCCTAGGTTACTTCCTTAGTGAGGTATTCCATTTATTATATAAATCAAACTATTTAAACATTTCATTCTCTTTTCCGACATTTTGTATCTCGCTTTATTAATTATGTCTTAGTGTTTTCTTCTTACGTTGCTTATACAGTGAGGCTCTTTAATAGCACACTCACTTTGCTTTAACTTGAGCAAAGAGAACATTTAATTGGCGACTGGTTCCCGTCCTTGGTAGCAGGTTCACCCCTGATGTTTCATTAATGTCACAATAACTCACATTTTACACAGTTGTGTTGTTTGGACTCTAATACAGTATTATATTAGGGCCTGATTATTACTATATAGAGTTTTCATTTATTATCTGTCTCCTCCATTGGAATGTAACATCCACAATGATAAAGATTTATGTCCATTTGGCTCTCGGAGGCACTGCCAGTGTCTAAAACAGTCCCTGGTCCTTATAGATGCTCAGTGAATGTTTATTGGTTGGATAGATGGATGCATCTACCCCTCACCTCTGCCAGGGTGGGACCCTCATACCTGCTTTCTTAATTTTTGTCCACAGGGCCTCTTCTAGTGGTTAATGGGTTTGTAAATTTGGCTCACTAACTGGCTGGCCAACAGGAATGACGCCTCTGAGAGATGGGGGAAACCAGGCTCAGCGTTAATTACTGCAGGCCAGAAGCTGCTCTGAGAAACAAACTGAGTGCTGCTAGGGTGAGGCTGTGTCCTGGGGCAGGTTTCTGTTCTCAGGAGAGCCATCATCTCTGCCTGGGAGGGGCCACTGGGTCATGAACTGTCATGTGTTGACTTTAATTTTAATAACTTCTGAGGTCCAGATCTTGAATGTACTTATGTTTAAGATGGAGACAGCGTGGCTCAGCTCTTTCTGGCCTCTGTACAGCCAGGCAGTGGATGGGACTATGGTTTTTCAGGAAGTGTGCCTGCCTGAAGCCTGGGCCTTGACAGAACCAGTGGTGGGCAGCCCCAGTGTGGACTAGGCTGGGAAAGAACCAGCCGGAAAGCACGTGCACTGCAGGCTCAGGTAAGGGTTGAGGCGGGGAAGGATAGGGTGGAATGAGCAAGCTGTGGATGTGGGAGCCAGACAAGGCTCATTATTCAACAGTCCAGGCTGAATCTAGGAATCAAGGTGGAGCAAGCCATTGACAGAGAAGCAGACTATGGCTGGCATAGCACCTTTGTGCAAATTGGTGCTGCTCTGGGCTGACAATGGGAAAGGAAGTCTCCTCACAACTGTTGGAGGTGCCTGGGGAGGGACAGGAGAAAGTCAGTCAAACCCGGGGACAAGTCATGGATCTGACTTGTGTGAGGTCACTCAACCAGAGGAGACTGAGGTTGGAGGATAAGAATTCTGGTCCCTCAGGGAGTGGAGAATGCCAGGAGCCCAGTTATGGCAGAAACCCATGTTACTGGGTAACAAGGCAGCAGAAACCCAATTCGTGGGAATTGATGTGTCAAAGCCCAAGTGTGTCAGCAGCGATAATAGTAAGAGATCCTGAGTCCCTCCCTGCACACAGATGGTGCCAGCACAAAGTGCTGCTGAAACCGTAGGTGGGCATTCAGTGGAGGGCAGCAATGCAGGCTCTGGGTTTGTCTAACAGAGATCCATTTGGGTGGTTTACTGGAATTCACTGGCTCTCTAAGTGTGGTCCCTGGACCAGCGGAATCCTTATCATGTGGGAACTTGTTAGCAATGCATATTCTCAGGCCTGGCACAGACCTGCTGAACTTGAGACTCTGGGGTTAGGACCCAGAATCGGTATTTCAACAAACCTTCCAGATGATTCTGCTACACGCTATCGTTTGAGAACACTCTGATAGCTGAAAAGCCCAAGCTCTTGTTTTAGAGGGACTGTGGGATGGAAGAATACCCATGTCTGTTCAAAACTCAACAGGCAGATATGTATGGGAAATGTCCACCTTGCAAAACCAAAGATTCTGGATTGAGGCTTGGAGAAGGAGCCTGTGGCTAGTGTTTCTTCCCCCTCAAACAGCATTGGGAAGGGGAGGAGCTTCTCCTTAGCTCTGATTCTAACCCTGAGGTATCGTTTCTTATAATCAGAGGGCGAGTCTTCGTATTAGAGGATACCAAATAATTATTGTTTATTTTGTTGGGCATGATAATAGTGTTGTGGTTCTGTAAGAAACATCTTTATTTTTCTTTTGGATATGCATATTGAAGTGTGTAGGGCTGAAGTGACATACTATCTTTGATGGCTTTAAATAAAACAGTTTATCAAAGGCGAAAAAGGGAAAAAGGGATAGACAAAATGTGGCAGAATCCTAATTGTGGAATCTGGGTGAGGTGTTTATGGGGGTTGATCGTATTATTCTCTCCAATTTTTGTATGTTTGATTTAAAAAAGTTAGCATGAGAAGCTAATGTAAAATATGGTGACTATAGGTCATAATACTGTATTTGCTTTTACTGTATTGACTGTATTGAATTGAAATTTGCTAAGAGAGTAAAACTTAAATGTTCTCACCAAAACAAACTGACAAAGGGAGGTAATGGATGTGTTCACTAACAAGTGGGGGGAATCCTTTTACAATATATGTCAAATCACCACAATGGACACTTTAAATATCTCACAATTTGATTCCTCAGTTATACCTCAAAGTTAAATTTTTTTCAAAACGTTAATTTGAGAGTAGCTGAGAAGCAAACAAATGTTAAAAGCTCAGCTAAAACCTCATTTTGTTCGGCTGGCTACTGCCTTTGGGTGAACTCAAGAGGGGGTTACCTCTTGGGGTACAGTAGAGTACCCCTCAGCCTCTGCTACCCATGCAGAGAGATACCCACCTTTTTCTTGTTCTGAATCCCCACCTGAAGCCTTCACAGCAGCCAGAGTGGTTCAGACCTGCACACACCTGTGGGAACCAGAAACCGCCCAGCTTGAGCTCAATTTCAGGGAAAAGGGAAGTTCTGCTTCATTAAATAGCATAGGCCCCAGGGAGGAGATCAAGTGTTGCAGAAGGAAATGAAGGGAACCATCTCCCTGCTTCCACCCAGCTCCTCACGCAGCTGCTGGTAGCTGGGGCTGCCTGCTCCCCCAGGGAATTCTGGTCCGGCTCAGTCTGGCTTTCAGGATTTTCCTGACGACTCCTTGGTCTTTCCCTGTAAGCCCATTTAGTACTTTTAAAATTAGGGCTTTGTTGCTATTTAACCATACAAAGTGGCCTTAGTCATTTTCCTCATTCTCTTATTTCTCCTTAGGGATTTTTTGATGGACAATTCAGAGGCCTGGCAGGAGCTCCAGAAATTAAGCAAGGGATCCACGTTGGCTCTTTACATTAAGAATTTCTAATGTCGACTGGAATACTCTGTTTTGTGAGTGTTGATTTGGAGGGTTCATTTTCTTTTGTTCACTGCCTATGTATGATACAAGGTTTATTATTATTTTTATTATATTGTCACTTCTTTTTCTTCTGTTTCCCCCACGGGCACAGGAATCTCTCGCAGTGCACTGTCTTTATAAATTGATCCTGGCTGGAAATCTCCAGGCTTCATGCCTATTTTTGGCCTTCATCTCCTGGGCCGTCTCAGCATTTTCTCATGGAGTACAGCCATCTCCATGCTGGCTTGAAGGGGAAAGCTCTTTATTTTCCCATTTTAAAAAATTAAGGATCTTCTTTTGTGATAGAGGTAAGGAAACGGACCACAATTAATTACATTGGCTGCATTTTTGCATTCGCTGAGTATTTTAGAATTTCCATTGTTGATTGTCCGTGATGTTTTGGTAAAATAGGCTACAGGTCCACCCTTTGTTCCCAGAAGAGGAAACAGATTAGTCTACAGGCCAAGGACACAAGGAGTTCCTAGGCAGGGATGACTGGGGTTCATGTCCTTCAGTGTATTTATTTCACACCCTTGTTATTAAGTATCCACACAAATCGGATGCTGTGCTAGTCCTCAAGGTGCACCTATGAGGAGATATGGATTCTGCCCTTAGATTGCTCCCAGTCTAGCAGGAAGATGCCAACATCTATACTATGCGTGGGAACTACTGATATGGAGCTGTGTCTGAAGTGGATTGGGAGGTAGGACCCACCACACCCTCTCCAGGAGAAAAGAAAGTGTTGATACCGCGTGGGCTCAGAGCTCTGCTTTTACTAGTTTCTAGCAATTTTTTTACTGGTTTAATCTCTGTTACTCCATCTGTAAATAGGGGATAAAGTAATGGCGACCACATAAGCTTGATAGGAAGATGAAATAACATCATGCAGGTACAGAGACTGTGTAATTATTAATACTTACTATATTCACTACTTTATGTCCTGTTGTGTGTGTGTGACTAGTTTTTAAGTTTCTTAAGGATAACCACTCTGGTCCAACCAGGTCATCCTCCTAAAAAACCCTGAAAAATCCCCATTGCCTTCCAAATGAAGTACAAATGTCTCTCACGGGCATCTTAAATACAGTAATAATAACTAACCATTATTATGTACTTAACTGAGTGCCAGGTGATTTTCTAAGCACATTTCACATGCTTATTTTATCTTCTTTTCCCCGTTTCTTGGTTAGAATCTTAAATCGATTTTATTTTTTTTAAAAAAATGCTTTATATTTTAGTATTTTTTAAAAAAACTTTTATCTATTTTCAGTATGTTTTTCCAGGACCCATCAGCTCCAAGTCAAGTAGTTGTTTCAATCTAGGTGTGGAGGGTGCAGCTCACAGTGGCCCAGGTGGGGATGGAACTGCAACCTTGTTGTTAAGAGCACCGCACTCTGACCAACTGAGTAAACCAGCCACCCCCTAAAATCTTAACTTCTTTACACGTACCAAACCTTCCACAGAAGAGGGTTAGGGAAAAAGTATTAAACCGGGAAGTTTGAGAATCACCGTGAGGGCCCCCCACCCCCAACATTAAAGGAACAGGCTCAATTATTCTCCTGTATCCATTTGAATGGCAGTTAATACTGGAAAGAATTTGGCTTCAGTGGCCCCCTTGCCTCCAGGGGTTCAGATAAGAATTATAATTGTTATGGAGCCAGCCCTGTCCCCAAGATTGAAACAGAGATAATTCTTTGCTCTTTAACATGAAGTTGGAGTCTTTTGGAGACAAATTGGAAAAAGAGGAGGGAGGCAGCAGGGGAGAATTGAGACCTGTTTAATCTCTTTATTTTCAGGAAAACAATCATTTTAATGATTCCGTCCTTTAATTTATAAAACAAACACAGCTGTGGCTTGATGCCCTTTATCTGATTTCAAAGATGCTAACCTTTCATCACTGGGCTCCAGAGGGGCAGGCCAAGGCAGACTGATGGAGGCCACATCGTGGGCTCAGAAATGCTGCCCAGTGTTGGGCAGTAGGGGCTGGGAACCCAACCATGTCAGTGCTGAAGCCCATGGGCTTGATGACCTGAACGTGTGTACCAGAGCTGGCATACCCGTTTGCAAATGGTTTCAGATCCAAACACACAGGCCTGTATAATAAAGACTCCTTACATCTGTGTAGCATAGAGCAGACGACAAGCCACTTTTCCCACCATGCCCTTTATATGCTTGTAAACCCAGGACTATTTGGTTCATTGACTCCCCAAGATATAGGGAGATGCCTGGCACTTAGTAGGCTTTGTGAAAGGTTCTTTCAGTCAATCAAAAGATATTTATGTTAACTGCAATGTGGAATTATGGGTAGGATACTGGAACAATAAAAGGATATTAGTGGAAAGACGGGTAGAATTGAAATGAAGTCTGTAGTTTAGTTAATAGTAATGGCCAATGTTCATTTTATTAGTTTTGACCACTGTACCATGCTTATGTAAGATGTTAACATTAGCAGAAACTGGGTATCTAGGTAATGGGTATACAGGAACTGTGTACTATCCTTGCAATGTTTCTGTAATATTCCAAAATGAAAAGTTTGTCAATAAAATCATTCTGAGGTTAGGAAAACAAAAAAAAAAAGCCAGCTATGGAAGCTCAGGACATAAAAGATAACATCATTTCCATAAAGTTTTGATAAAAAATGTGTGTATTATCAGAAAGTTGTGATAATTCAATAAGAGAATAAATGACCAGTGCTTCTCAAACTTTGGGTACCCAGCTGATGGAGAGAGAGGATCCTACTTTAGTAGTCTAAGGGTTCTATAAGTATTTACATTCTTTTCTTTAGGTGTTTGTTTTATATAAAATAATGATTGTGCCCCACAATTTTAAGTAAAAATAGATACTTTGGGAAGGTTTTTCCTTTTTTTTATGGTTTTAGGTCCCCCTGGGTTATATATTTGTACATCACAGAAATATGTGGCCCCTGTGACAATACTGAACTTTACCTAAGCCTTATGTTCCTGGAAAACAGCTAAGCGATCCCTTCCCCCGCTTTGTGTTCTGGAAATGGGTAACTGCTAAGGACCATTCTGTCTGCTGTCGAATATTCCTAGATAATTCTTTCATGTGATTCCCATAAGACTTGGGGGTGACTCCCTTGTCTACCTGTCTCTATAAAACCTCAGGTCCCTTCCCTTTCTTTGATACATTTTTTATTAATCAATGTTCCCTTTATTACAATAACCTGAATAAAATCCTCTTAATTGTTCACTGCATTTTGTCTTGAAGCATATTTGAAAAATTAGAGATGTATGTCACAGAGCCTATCTCAATGGCTGGTATAGAAGATGTTTATAAATGTTAATTAAAAACATTAACAGCAATGCATTAACACCAGTAGAATCAAACTATATTAGTTTGGAGCACTTCTCAGATATTGTCCAGAAACACCCCCTCACTTTACAGCTATGGAAACTGAGGTCCAGAGGGATTAAGTCAGGTCACACTGCAGGTTAATAGCAGAATGGGATTCCCAACCCAGGCCTTCCCTCACTTGGTGAAGCATCCTTCCCTCTACCCCATTACATCATGTCCAGGGACTAGCAGTGTCCGGAGGGTAGGGGTCACTGAAGTTGAGTTATCATCTTTCTATAACCCAGCAAAGTGTTTGGTATGCAGTATTTTGAATTAACTAGTGATCTAAATTCTCACCTTCTTCTAGAAGTTTGAAGAGTTATGTTTCTGAAATTCTTCAAAAGAGACATAACTAGACTCTAAATTGGCACACTTTGTATCATGTCTGGCCCGTGGATAAAAAAATGGGCTGACATAGTTCTAGTGAACAAATCTCTGGAATTCTTAGGGGATGGAGACCAATATTATGCCCTACTTGAGACTTGGGGGGTCTGTTTCCTATGGCTTACATGGGATAGGGGTCATCTGAAAGTTATATGCTGGCCAGTGGAAGAGTACACTGGAGGGGTAATGAATATAGACTTAGAAGCAAAAGTTCTGGGGTAGAACCACCTCTGCCACCCTGTTATCTGTGTAACCTTGGGCCAGTTACTTACCCTCTCTGAGCCTCAGTTGTCTCCTCTGTATAATCTCATGGATGAAGAAGAAGGAGAAGAAGAAGAAGAAGGTGTGTGTGTGTGTGTGTATGCATTTGTAAGTGCTTGGATCAATACCTGGCACTTGGATAATCTGTACAAATGTCACCTATCATTATTTTCTATGGTGGAGACAGGGCAAAATGACTCCACCTACATATCTGTTTTAAAACTTCTCTGGTTCCTCTTAGAAATATGCAGAAAGCCAGTGTAGACTTGGCTCTAGAACCAGCCACCAGAGAAAGCATTTTCCCTGCCTTAGGATGTTTTCTGTGTCACGGGAAATGCCTTGGAGGTTCCTCACAGACCTGCCTGTCCTTGATTCTTGGTCCCACACTTTAGGCCCAAGCCAGTTAGAAGTCCATGTTGTTACAAAGAAGGGTCACCTGCGAGGAAATCTGCCCTCTGACCCTGTCTTCTTTCTCTGCTGTGGCTTCGGGAGAACTGGCTTCCTCAAAGAGGGCCAAGCTTTCTCTCCTCTCTTACAAAGTCAGGCTGGGAAGGTTGTGTCCCTCTGGACCAGCATTCCCTTTAGCTTCTGTCAGCATCACACTTGAATTCCCCAGAAGAAATTAAATAAACACAAGGACTCAGGATGTAATCCAAGGAGAGAAGTTTTTTTTTTAAACTAAGAGCTCCTGCCCCAAGCCAAATTGCTTTCTGTGGCAAGGCCATTTATAGTTAGGACCAGGAGAGGTAGCTAATAGGCGTGAAAAAGAAATGTCTTGGACTTGCTTTCATATGTGGAATGTGTAGAATAAATGGCTAGAAAGAGACATGTGAGGAGCTATGTAATTTTAAGATACACCCCATTTGCTTCCAAAAATGATTTTAGGATGTTTAATGTTAAAGATATATATACAGTAAAACCATATGTAGATAGCTACACATAGAGACCCATAGAGATAAAGTACATGGTAATATATATATATATATATATATATATATATATATATATATAGAAGAAAAATCAAATATATACATACGTGGTAAATGGAGATATAAGAAAAACCTATGCTAATGTATTTATTGTAATTGAGTACTAAATGTAGCTCTGGAATTTCTTGCAGCCAGTGCAAAATAGGATACATAATTTTCATCCAGTAAAAAGAATACCAGGGTGAAATACTGGGATTGCCAAGATCCACAAAGATAGGTATTAAGGAGAACACATTTCTGTGTTGCCAAATAATCCTACTAAAAGTATTTAAGTCAAAAACAAAGTACCAGGTACATTCTGTCTCAGAGTTAGAAATAGCCAATTCTGGAAGTAAACATCTTCAGAAATGATGAAAACCGTATGCATCCCTCATAGACACATCCCTCACATCCCTCATGTGAGGAAATAAGGAGAAACGTACTATGGCCCTAGAAAGGCTTCAGCAGGATGATAATTTAAGCAAATAATAAAGTCCTTGAGATGGCTTTGGATTATTCCACGAAGGATCCATTTTCATTGACATGAATATATTAACACAGGCTCAGAAATGCATTCTTTGCCCAAAGAGAACACAGAGCCAATGTAAAGTACTGTTTGCTGAACAAGCCTTACAAGACTGACACATGTTTTTTTCTTTTGTAAAACAGAGAAGGGAAACGAAAAGGAATTCTTCTAATACACAGGCCAGATGCTTAGCAGACAAGGAGGTCAGCCCAACTTACCTCCACAACATTCTGCTTTCTGATTTCTACTTGTCTCCTAGGTAGACCCATATCCTGCCCATGCTCTCAGGAACTGGGGCCATTAGGAACTGATAATATGGCTTAAGTGGCTGCTGATGGAGGAGACTACCCCCCTCAACATTCACCCTACCTCACCCACCAGGGGCTTCAGCTGCTGAGAATCCCTGTAGAAAGGTCAGCTTTCTTTCCCCACCCCAGTTTGGGTGGGGTTTGGGGTGGGGTAAGGGAGGGGTGAGGGGAGGGGTGAGGGGTGGAGTGGAGAAGGTGGTAGGGTGGTGGGGGGAATTCTATAAAGGACATTATTGGGTCAGTTGAAAAAAGGATTGTACCAATGTTAAATTTACTGAAGTTATAACCAATGTGGTTATGTAAGAGAATATTTTTATTCTTAGTAAATACACACTGATGTTTTTAGGAGTAAAGGGCCATGATGTGGGTATTTGCTCTCAAAAGATTCAGAAAAATGTTTTACATATATATGTATATTTATGTAGACATATGTATTTATATATGTATACACATATATGAGAGTGCAAATGATGAAATAAATGGGCAAAATGTTAATAGGTGAACCTGAGTAAAAAGTAGATATTCTATGTCCAATTTCTGTTCTTGTAACTTTTCTGCATGTTTGAAATTATTTTCAAATATAAAGTTTAAAAATGTTTTACGTTCTTGGATTAACAATTCTTTAGGCCTTGTTATTGCATAAACTTAGACTGCCTTCTCTTGTTCTTCAACAAACATCCTAAAAGAGGGATTAGCACTCTCTACCTCACTTCCCTGCCTTCAGCTCATGCCTCAACCCTGCAAGACTCTCCTCTGCCTGCAGCTGTCTGCTGTAATTACTCTTTTTAAGGCCACCCCCACCCACATACACACCCGTGTTCTCCAGTTCTCTGCTTGGCAGTCTCCCAATGGTCTATACCATTATCCTTTGTGATGTGACCTCTCTATTGTACTGACATTGTTGACCAGCCTCTTCTACTTGGAACTCTTTCCAGAGTTTCTGTCCAGCATGTTGTGCTGGTATTTCAATAGTTCCCTGGGCGCATGCTCCAGTGGAGGCTGTCCCAAGCTTTGGGCTTGGGGTCTCTCCTCTTTTCACTTTCTCTCTTTTTCAGCTGTTGAACCAGAGGCATGATGATGACAGTGGGGATGACTTTCAGAATTGTGTCTTTAATTTTATTGTTCTCTCAGATTCCAGAACTCCATGTCCAACAGCTTCCATGTCAACCTCAGCGTGTCTCTACCAATACTCTTCCTCTTGGGCTCAATCCAATTCTAAGGTCATTTTGTAGAACATTCAGACTCAGTGCCTTGCCCCATGTCCAATCTTGTTGGTCATTCTCCTCTGCAGTCCATCTCCAATCTCATCCCTCTTTACCACGGACACTTCTCTGACCTAGTCAGGCCTTTATCATTCTTGTTTTCACTGTTAGGACAGCCATTACCTGTTCTACACACTTCCAATCCCTACACTTTTGTCCTGCTAAGAACTCATATTTCTAAAACTGATCTGATCACATCACTCCTATGATGGCATCTCTTTATGGCTCCCCAGTACAAACGGAATAAAATCCAAATACACTAGCATTCAAAGTCCCCCATTATTTAAATACACCTTATCATTCTAACCGTATCTTCAAAGCAACATACACTCCATGTTGGTGGGCTGGTCACTATGCCCTGAATCCTCCTGAATTTTTCTGACCCTGGATCTCGGCCCCTCCCTCTGCTTATCATACCTGCACCTTCCTGTCATCCAAGGCCAAACCCGAATGTTGTCTGTATTAAGAACCTCTGAGGTCCTTCCAAGCTGAAGGAATCTCTCCCTCTGGGTTCCCGTGTCTGTTGTTATACCTCTGGTGTTTCATAGTGTCCATGTGTCTGTGTCACCTAACCCAACCCTAATGGATTGTCTGCTCCCAAGTCAGACTCCGCTCCTCTTACCTTTGGCACCTTATTGTGAAGGTACTGAATCAATGTCTGTGCTCTTCAGAAGACTCTGCAGACTCAGAATCTCACATGTGAGACGTAAAACGCTTTCTCCAGCCTGTGACATTTTCCCCCTTGTTGATGAGACCATCTCAAGTTTGGCGATTCTATTTGCTTTTCTGAGAGTCTGGGATCTGGGAGAAGACATTGTAGATCCTGGCTGGCAGAACCCCAGGACACACATTGCTTGTTCTGTGGGGCTGTGACAAGAGCAAGCAGGAAGGGGACATCTGTTGGAGAATCAGAATAGGTCTAAGAAGAAATAGAGCTAAAAAGAAACAGCCTTTTGGGTGTGAGACAGGCCTGTGTTGGTTGGGACTTCTGGGAAGCAGATACTAAGATAGTCAGGAATGTAAACATTTTATTGAGCGGTGTTTTGGACTGAATTGTGTTCCCCCAAAATTCATATGTTGAAGCCCATGACACCAATGTACCTGTATTTGAAGATAAGGACTTTAAAAAGGTAATTAAAGTTAAATGAGCCCCGACAGGACTAGTGTCCTTATAGTAAGAGACACTCTCCAGGTGCACAGAGAAAAAGACCACAGGAGCACAAAGTAACAAGGTAGCTGTCTACAAGCCGGGAAGAGTGCCCTTCCCAGAAACCAACCCTGATGGCAGCTTGATCTTGGACATCTAGCTGTGGATTTGTAAGAACATAAATGTCTATTGTTTAAGCCACCCAGGCTGTGGTGTTTTGTTATCACAGACTGATACAGTGGGTAATGCCTGTGAAAGATAAAAAGAAGAGGAAGCAGAAATGGGCAGGGAAAGCCTCGGAATTCAATGTCAGTCTGAGTCTCCGCCAACCCAACAGGGAGCTCTGGAGCCCAGACTGCCCGTTAGAGGAGCCCCACATTGGCAGAGAAAGCCAGCCCAGTTATCCTCTCTGCTTAGTCACTGCCTAGGGGCTCCCAGGGAACAGCACGGCCTCAGAGCTGAGGTGGGGCCTGAAGGCTCTAACAGGTGGAGGCTGTCAGCTCACTGCAAGCCTTGCAGTTGAATGACAAGTTGTTTCTTGAGTGAAGATCCCAATGGCATGCCTCCATGGCTGCCACAGAGGAGCTGGGGAAGCAGCCAGATTGGCGTGGAGACATTGTCTCCCTCTCCATCTGAGCCACCAACACCACTGTTCTCTAGGCTTGCATGTTTCCTGAACATGGTGCTCCAGGTACTTTACTGAGAAAGCATGGAAAGGACCAGGGGATCCCGAATCACCGAGCTGGTGGCATGAGAGAGGAAAGAGAAGTTTTCAAATTGTGTGTGACCTCTGCAAAGCATAGCCCAGGCTCCTGCCCTACCTGCAGGCTTCTGCCTCTAGCATTGTCCCCTAACCCCTGTTAGAGATGTGGCCCTGGGTCTCTGGGTCTCTGGCCTATCTGGAAATGTCTCATTCAACTGACAAGGCTTTGTCCCTTTGTCACCTGCCTGCTTCTCCTGAGCTGCAGCTGAGAGACTGGCTACCCCTCCCCAACTTTCCTGTGCCAGAAATCACTGAATCCTTGATGCTGCTGGCCCCTTAAGAAAGAAAGAAGTGGGAGTTGTGAGCAGACGTGTCCCTACAAACAGGACCCTCCTCTCGCTACTCAGCCCCCCCCCCCCCCCCCCCCCCCCGCCCACCATTCCATTCTTTCCCCCAAACCCAGTCTGGTGAGAAACTACTGAGAAGCAACATCCACAATTAAGTCCGAGGTCACGTTTAGTTCAGCACCATTGGCTGCTTAATTGGCTGATTCTATTGCTGCCCCCTCATCTGCCAACACAGCCTCTAACAAGCTCCTGGCAAGGCAATTAATCCTCAGCTTCCCAGAGACCCGGCTGATGTGAGGATATCTTCCCTTCCTGGGCATCCATCTATATGTGAGCCTGTCGGGTGGGGCCAGGGGAGTAGGTTCTCACCCAGAGGTCCTGCATGATAAAACTTTGTGGGGTTCAGAGACCAGCCATCCTAAAGAGGTGGTGGCAGGATCCAAGAAGGAAGCTCTAGCCTTTTTTTAGAGCCCCAAAAAGGCAGGCCTGACCGTCCCTCTTGGGCCTTCTGGGGCCCCTCCCTGTAGTGTGGGCAAAGGGAGTGGAGAGGCAGTACAGTTCAATGGTTAGAGAATGCACACAGTCAGGCAGGCCCTGGTGGTTTTGAAACCTGGCTCTGTCTCTTATTAGCCATGTGATCTTGGGAAAGTTCCAGTCACTAATCTTTTCTGGGCCTCAGATTCTCCTCATGTAAAACTGGGATAACAACAACAACTATTATTATACTGTCACCTACAAATAAGGATTACATAATGTTGTATATGTAACGTGCTTAGCATAGTGTGTGCTGATGATCATTAGGGAAGTGATGACATTGGAGAAGCAAATGAAATCATACAGCCAAAGGCAGATGTTTTCAGCCCTCAGCTGGCACAGGGAACTGTGGACGATGGGCAATAGGAAGATAGCGTGTTCCTCAGTGAGGACTAGAGGCGGCTGCAAAGTCAACCATGTTTGAGCAGAATTGAAACTTGGCTTTTTATGGGCCAATTTCCCTCATGAGGGAAGGCCTTCATGGGTGCTCCAGGGTGGGCCCTCTTCCCAAGCTTATTCGCTTACTGTTGTGGCCACTAGAAGGAAGGCATGTACCCAGGTATCGTGATTGCCATTATCATCATCCAAAGCTGGGGTGCCGTTTGCACACATCCATGCACATTCGTGCCTTGGACCCTCAGTACAACCCTGTCAGGGTTGTTGAGATTCACATTTATAGATGAGAAGACTGAGGCTCAGAGAGGTTGTGACTTGCCTTGTTTGGCCACAGCGTGGTGCAAAGGTGAATCTGGAGTCCAGTTTTTTTTCTGTTTCTGTGTCCAGCCGTGCACAATGCTGCCATAACAGTCACCACTAGCATTGCCCAGGGTGTGGGTTGCTTATGACCCTTCTAAACATTGCTGGGAGAGGTTGTTAGAGCGTGACATAACTCTCTGCCTACAAAGGTGCAGGTCACTTGAGCCAAGCTACATTGCCAGGAAAAGGAAGTGCCAGACCTGCTATAGACTGAATGTGTATCCCAACAAATTCATACGTTGAAACCTAATCCCCAATGTGATGGTATTTGGAGATGAGGAGGTGATTAGGTCATGGGAGTGGAACCCTCCTGATGGGATTTGTGCCCTTGTAAAAGAGATACCAGAGAACTCCCTTTCCTTCCACCAAGTGAGGAAACAGTGAAAAGATGAACAGATAATTGTCTATGAACCAGGAAGTGGGCCTCACCAGACACCGGAATCTGCTGGAGCCTTGATCTTGGACTTCCCTACATCCAGAACTATGAGAAATAAATTTCTGTTGTTTATAAGATACCCCATCTATTGTTATGGCAGCCTGCGTGGACTGAGACAAGCCCCCGACACCCTACCTTTTGCTAAGACATACAGGCTGAATGTGGGACCAGTGGCTTGGATTTGAAAACATTTCCCCCAGTTTCATTATTGAACTTAAAGCCTCTGGGGTAATATTCACATTATGGCATGAAGGAGCTGGATCTTTCTAATAAAAACTCTTACTCTTCTTATCTAGGAGCCAAACTAGAAGTCTGTTCCACCAAGTGTGGTCAGGAGAAAGAGAAATCCCATTGGGAATGGCTTGTTTTTAGATGTTGGGGGAAACAAATTTTCCTTAAAAAGTAGAAAAGATATCCTTTTTCTTTTAGTTTGAATTCTGCTAAGGAGACTAAAAACCTAGGAAGTCATCACCAATTCCTGTCGAGCCTACCACTTGGGAGGAATCAGTTAGATGTGGATGGTGGGTGGAAATAGTGATCAGCTACTCAGTGAAGGTGATGGAAGCGCTTTGACTTGCTGGGAGGGGTTGCCAGTACCCCCACCTTGCCCCTGACCTCCTGTACTTTATTTACCTTATTTAGCAAGGGCTATTGTGCTTATTTGACTCCTAGTCACTAGGAAACTAAGATATGGGGTGTGAGTTCTCAACTTGGGCAGTGGGGTTGAGCTATTATCCTTTCAACAGGTCTCAAAAATAATTGTCTTGTTTAAAAAGTTTATTTTAAAAGGTTATTGAGATACCTGGGAAATGAGAGAACAAGAGCAGAGTCATTGGAAATGCCTGGGTGTCTAAGGTATACTTGTATGCATTGTTTTAAGTATCTCTAAGGAGGATGACGTAGGAGTGCAAGGGGCATGGGGAAGGAGTCAACAAAGTTATCAAAGATCACGGACATTCAAGATAATCTCATGCCATCATTGCTTTTCAACTTCTCCCTCAAAATTTTACCAGGGTTGGTAAGGGCTAAACAGACTGATTTGAAGTTCTATTTCCTTTTTTTTTTTTTTTTTTTTACCCTATCTTTTCAGGCAGGCTTGCTAATGAGCAGGGGGATGGCTAAAAGGCAGGCAGGATGTGGGAAGAAAAAGGAGGCGTCCCGATAATCCACAAACTAGATAATTGGCCTGTGATTAATCAAGGGCAATATTTCAGCACTGCTTCTTTTAGGGGGAGCACAGAGAGGGAACAGAGGGAAGAGCTGGCATCTAAAAGCGCTGGAGCCTTAATGAAGAAGAAATCTGTTCATCGGAGTGTTAAGGAGTATGTGATACTGTAAGTACCCAATTAAGGAAGCCCTTGCAAGATTATTCACTCCAAGGAAGTATTAAGAAGGGTAGAAAATTTGTTTATTTAAGATCAAAACAACAACAACAAAACCCTATCAGTTTTGTAGACCTTTCCTAGATATATTTTGGTCTGCCATTCTCCCTTTCTCCTTCTTGAAAACACCCCCAATTTCCTGTGGGAAACCACCCTTCGTCCCCTTCTCAGCTGTGTGAGCCTAGGTGATTTCACCCCCAGTGCTAGGAAGGGAGTATGTGATTAGCTCTGAGCCACCCGCGCGTTACACTTCTCCTGGCCTCTTGTTTGGCTCTCAGTTGGGAACATCATCCTACTCTGCCCATCAAGGCCGACAAGACTCAGTTTGGGGTACTGGCAGCCATCTTCGGGGTCATGAGAAGAGAACCTCATGTAGGTAGAGTCTGATGAGGAAATGAGGAAATGAAGCTGAGAAATGGAGAGAGAATAAAAAAGGCCTAGCTGTATTGTTTGAGGCATTGGAACAAGCCTCCCCAGAAGCCAGCCACACTTCTAAACTTTCCAGTTAAACGGAGCTAATAAAATATCTTGATGATTTGAGCCAGTTTGGATTGAATTTTCTGTTGGTGACTGACAGCATCCTATCTGAAACAATGAACAACAGAAGACCGAATGGGAACAAAGGCAGCATCATTACTGGGAGAGGCACACCCAGTCACGTGTGTTAACCCCCAGGTACAGAGCAGCTGATGTAAGTGTCAGCTCCAGGCTCTGTTCTTGCCTCGCATAGAGCCTGACGCTACAGAAATAAGTCCAGGCTAAACTCTGGATCCAGTTCAGCAGAACTGTTCTAGGCCATAGTCTGTACCCCTACACTGGCTAAGTACTAACCAAGACTTATTGTTGGTGTGCAGGGATTATTGGGGCCCAAATGCACATCTCCAGGAAAACTGACCGCAAACCAGTGTCATCTCCCTCGGCATGAAGAATCTCAGCTCCTCTTCCCTCTGTTCTGAGAAGTCACCAATGAGGCCAGGCCTTAGCTCCTCCATGATAAAATAAAATAATTCTCATTGTAGACTGTGCATACTCCTCTGTGCCAGTTGTCTTTGCCTAAGGTGGGCGGTGGATATTTTTAGAGGAAAGTGCCAACATAAATTGTCTTGTAAAAGTCTGTTCCTGGCTTGTAAGTGACCTGAGGCAGAAGATGCCTTCTTTTCCCACAGCACAGGAGGTGCTGGCTAAGTATTTGGTGAGTGAATGAATGAATGAACTCCTTGGAATGATAACTATAGCAAATATCTCACCCAACTTCTCACTTTGGAGGATCCCAAAGGAAGGGGTACACAGCGCAAAAGAAGAGGGGGAACCAGAAGTTCATGTCCCTGGGGAACTGCTGCTGACCAACTGTGTGACCTTCAGGCAAATAACCTGAAGTCTCTGAGCTCAGTGTCCTCATGAGAGAATGGAGTGCTAACATCTACCTTACAAGGTTGTTATCAGAGTTAATAAGACATAATAGGTGCTCAGTAAATATCCATTCCCTTCCACCATCCCTGCCCGGAGCACTCCCAGTGTTGGCCAAATATGCACAGTGTTCAGGCTGTGGGAATATCTGCCCAGAAGTGCACTAATGCTCCTTTTTGTCTTCCAGGAGTCTCCCTGCCTAAAGAGAGTCTCCCTGTCTCTCTAAAGAGAAACCTTGAAACTGGGGTGACTCCACACTTGGCAACTATTTTTAAGTTTCCTGCTGACACAAATTACTATAAACTTAGTGGCTTAAAACAGCACAAATTTATACTTTCACAGGACTTCCTAGAGGCCAGAAGTCTGAAAAATCAGTTTCATTGGGCTAAAGTCAGGTGATAGTGGGGCTGGTTCGTTCTGGAGGCTCCAGAGGAGGATCTGTTTCTTTGCCTTTTTCAGTTTCTAGGGGCTGGCTGCCTCTTTCCTTGGCCCGGGGCCCCTTCCTCCATTTTCAAAGAGCATCCCTCCAATCTCTGCTTCGGTCTTCATATCGCTTTCTCTTCTGTAGGCGCATCTCCCTCAACCTCCCTCTTATAAGGACACGTGATTACATTCAGGGCCCACCCAGATATCCGGGGTAATCACCCCATTTTAAGTTCCTTAATTTAATCACATTTGCCAAGTCCCTTTTGCCACATAAGGTAACATTCACAGGTTCCAGGGATTAGGGCCTGGATATCTTTGGGGTCACTATTCAGCCTACCACAGGAACCAAGCCCTGGGGAAGCCTGGTTGGTCCAGGCCGTACTTAGGGGCCGCTTCTCTCTGTCTTGGTGATGGCTGTGCCACAAGGGGAGATGGAATGCTCCATGGCTGCCCTGTGAGTCGTGTTTTCTTTTCTGGTGAACTCATTCTGCTAACCATCATCATTTGTCAAAGGCAGCAGGCAGTAAAAGTCCTGGCTACGTTCATCGTGTGTTTCCCCTCCCCCTCCGGGATGCAGGTCTATGAATACCACCGCTGCTGGTCCTAGGGTGCCCCCACAGCCCCCCAAGAAGCTTCTGAGCCCAGTTGTTGGACCTGGCTCTGTTCCAGGCTACCAGCCCATCCGTTCCCCAGAGGAAGGTCAGAGCTCTCTCCAAGGTTTCAAAAACATCATTCTATTCATTGGATGGGACTGGCAGTGTTTTGAGCTTGTGGTAGGTGTTCTAACTCCGGGAAAGTCTTTCTCATACAGGCTTGGGCAACTTCATAGTGGAAGGACATTTGTGTCAGTGAAAACAAAGTGAAATTGCAAGGCCGGGCTTGGTGGGGCTTTGTTCTGCCAAATGTTACTCTGGCTGTTTTTTCTGAGTGACTATTTGGGCTAAAATATTAATTTTTATAACAAGAAGGATGTTCATTTTGTAACCACCTCTAAATAAAACAGAGCTGGAAAAGGATAACCCCAGATGATGGGAAATGGCATTTTTAATGTATGTCTCGTGGATGAATGTAAATCTGTGTGTATTTATCGAATGTCCTCATCTGAGCAGAAATAAACATGCTTTGCTAATTCAGACTAATTGGGTAGGAGGCCTAAGTGAGATGTCTGAATTACTGACTATTTTAAAAAAGAAATGCAGTTTTATTATTTTTAAGAGTTTTGAGTAATGAAGCTAACGAGATGCTACCTAGGAGACGTATTTACAGCTTTATTCTTGACGTAAAAAAGGCTCCAATTTAGAATTCAACTATTGGGAAGTCAACAGTGGCAAATTGAAAGTATGTTTTTACTGCAGATAGGGACATGTTGGAGTATTTTGATTCAGAGAAAATAACTCGTTTTGTGTTGCTTGTCCTGGACAGCGATGCTGTAGGTTGAGGTACCAGCCATCATGCAGCTCCACATCATACTACGCAGTTCTGCACCACAGAACAGCCAGGATGTGTTAGAACAGAAAGATGACTCTCTGCAGTCATGTGGTCAACTTCCATCTCTCAATCCTTGAGGAGCTTGAGGGCCAGAGAGGGGAGGTGACTTATTTAGCCGGAGCCACTTGTAGGTGGAAGGACCAGGATTGGAATGTAAATTTCCTGTTCCCAGGTCAATTCTCTTTTACTGCTACCTGTTAGGCATCCACGGGCATATTAGAGAAGGGGAAAAAGAAAGGGAGTGAAAGAGAAGAAGAAACACAGATTGAGAAAGCAATGACTCATCTGACTATAATTTCTAACTGGACTTGGAGCATGGTACTGTTTATGCTTGCTCTTCTCTGTGGGGAAGTGGGCCCTGGACTCTGGAGCTAATACAGCAATAACAGCAGCAGTTGCCATTTATCCAGTGCTTGCTCTGTGCCAGACACTCTTCTAAGCACTTTACATGGATTAACTCATTCCATCCTGGGAATAACCGTGGCCGTACTGTTATGAACCCCATTACATCTGTGAGAAAACTGAGGCAAAGAGAGATGAAATAACTCACCCAAGGACATCATAAGTGACTGAGCCTGGACTCAAATCCAAGCTATGTAACTTCAGAGCCTCTCCCACCTGGTGCCACTCTGCCCTAACTATTTTGCTTCACTCTGGAGCCTCCCAATAGGTGACACAAAATATTGGCTCTTCAGCTACTGGGCATCCAGGCAAGGCCTGGAGTGGCTGGAGCCACCTAGTTGGTTGCAAGCAACCTCATCTGTTTATCCAGGATTATTATTATTGTGTTATTATATTGTATTATTGTCTCCATGTATGATGATGTGGGAAAGGTTGGGAAGCACTGCTCTATTCTGTAACATAGTCTCGATGGATGATTCAGTCTGTTTCTATATCGTTCATGCTGTCTGGCTAGCTCAGGATAAAATATGGCCACAGGTTTAGCCTTGCATGCAGGTGAGTTAGTGTCTATGCGCGGGAGCCATCTCATAAACACAGGGAGAGAGGACAAGAGTACGTCTGGATCTGTGTAAACTCCCAGGAAAGGCTGTCGAGCGCATGCCCTCTAGGTACATGTCAGCACTCCCATCAGCATATACAAAGGAGGGGACCTTCCACTCCAAGGAGGAGAAAGCATCAAGGTCGGGGCCACACAACATCCTTTATTTGTCTGTTTCCTGGGTGTTATTTCCATTTTTTAAAAACTTCTCTACCTGTCATGTAGGGGCACCTGAGTTTTGCACTGGTATTGCAATGATATGTTCTTTGGAGAACTACCTGTTCTGGAGATGTCAAGGTTAGAGGAGTCAGCAATTATGAGCTTATGAGATAATGACATGTGTGTTTAGTGTGATGGCAAATTATACCATAGAAAAAAATTTAAGATTCAGAGTGAACTGTTTTCCCATATAAACTTACTGCCTCAGGAAATCTGTGGTTAAAATTATAAATTACCAGGAAACTTAAAATTTCCCCTAGAGAGCCAAAATAGAAATACAAGAAGAAGCATTGTTGAAATTATCCCAAATTAGAAGCAATGATTATTCAATTAAAAATAAGTGTAGTTACACTTTCTGTTTATATGGTGTCTTTTAGCAGTTTTTTAGCCAGGAGGCTCAAAGAGAAACCTAGTAATCCTAGACTTCAATCTCCTCGGCTCCGTGATGGATACATGACTCTATCCAGTGGCTATCCTAGTTCCTATCATTCTCCAAAGAAGTAGCTTAATCTCCTTTCTCATACGAATCTGCTGCCACTTCTTGTGGCCTTCAGGTCAGAAAGTTCTTTCTAATGTCCAACCTGAATCTTCCTGCTATGATTTAAACCCACAATTTTTTGCCTTGTCCTAGGGGAAATGACAGACACAGTTAACCCTTCACAGTCTTAAAGAGTATGACTAGGTCATCCCCTGACCTCCCAGTCCACCTACAAAGACAGCTCGGACTTACTTCTCATTGCTTCCATTTTGGAAGGCCGTGGTCTCTGTGCCCTTTCCAAACCCACATCATAGTGGAGTTCCAGGGTCCACACCCAAATGCAATGTGGCAGTGGACAGGGTGGTCTCTGTGTTCTACAAATCTCTGTGATTCACTGTTCTATTTGCCGTCAAGGGTTGGCCAGTACCTAGTCTTGTGGGAGGATGAATTTGTGGTTTCTTCATTTCATAAAAACCCAGAAAGTGCAGGGTCTGCAGGAAGGAGTATAAGAGGCACCATTGTGCAAGGATGAGACTGGTCTGGATACCCCCGCATGCTGGCCTGGGATCTTGCGCACCTTCGGTAAGCCTTCTGTACCTCTCAGCATCCTTACCTATGTAAAGGAAAATGGCACCTACCTCACTCCACCTCACAGGGTGTTGTTAAGATCTAACTCATTAGATCTTAACTGGATGTCTCTAAAAAGCTCACTGCTCACCATTCCCTCTCCTCGGCCCAGGATAGTTAAACTGGCCCCCTTTGGCCAGAGCCCAGAGGTTGAGTCTATCTTAGTGAGAAGCTGGGGTTACGTCTAGGATACAGTGACCCAATCATTGGGGTACGCCCTACTGAGTTAAAGATTGCTGACAGCGTCACAATTGTGTGATGTTTCCCTTTTATTTCATGTGGTCACAGCCTCAAAGTATGTGACAAGTCTTCTACATAGAAGGAAGAGGCAGCCACCCTCAGGGTTATGTGATTGACTAGATAAGACCTGAAGGAGTCCAGTACAGTAATTCTTTGGATCAAGTTCTAGTCAACTGAAGACTCCCATCAGAATACACATATTTAGCCTGGGGGGGCTACCCCATTGAGAGCTGTTTCTATATTGTAACAGATAAATTAGTTAATTCCCTAGCAGATCGACCTGGAGATGGATGGTAAATATTGCTTGGGGGGAATGAGGGTGTTTGCCCCCTGCCTGGGAAGGGTGCTGGGCAACAGGGAGTTGGGAGTGGGAGAAAGAATCTGAACTTCAGTCCCAGATCTGCCATTTGTAAATTGTGTGACCTGAGGTACCTCACTTAATCCCTTTGAGCCTTACCTTTCTCTTCTGAGAAAAAGGCAAGGATACACATACACCCCATAAGGCAGTTCTGACCATTATCTAATAAGGTGTGGGTGTTCCTGCTTTACAAACGAGGTAGGGTGTGTCTGGCCTGGTGTGTACGGGTGGAGCTGGGACGAGGGGCGGGGTGTCTGTGCAGAGCATCAGACCCTAAGCTCAGCATAACCATAGTGGCTTTCGTCGTGGAGCCCCTAGTGGGTGTCAGGCCTGTGCTAACCACCTCTGTGAGTTACTCTGAGCCCTCAGAACAACCCCAACATTATTAGTGTTTCTGGATTTTTGATGAGGAAATGAGCTCAGAGAAGGCAAGTCATGGTCCCAGTTCAGCTTGTGAGAGGTAAAGCTAAAACTCAGACTCAGGCTGGGTGACTCTGAGGCTCATGCGCTTTGCACTCACTCCTCCATAAGTCTGTTTTGAGATTCTGCACCCCAAAACCTTCATCAGGGAAGCCTTGTTTTAAACAGAAGATAAGCAGATCCCAGCACTGCTCCAGAGGCAGCAACCTGGCCCTGCAATCAAACTGGGGGTTCCCCCACATGTTCACTGGGCCGGCTGGGCAATCCCAAAGTAGTAACCATCGTGTTTGATGTTACCCCAAAATGCCTGTCCCTCCTTTGGGACATCGGTGGTTTTAACAGAGTAGTAGCATTTCAGCAACAGTGGTGATTAGTCACAGAAGGAGCCAAGTGGCCGCTCATCTCCGTGTAGAAGCTCTCCCGGCCCTTGCGCCTTCTGGCCCGTGCTGTCCCATGTCAACAGGGTGCATGTTCCCTGCCTGGGACCCAGCTGGCAGCAGCAGAACTGTTGTGACACAAACCCCTTCAAACTCAAAGAGTTGTTAATCAGAGAGAGAGAAAAAGGAGAGAGAGAGAGAGAGAGAGAGAGAGAGAGAAGTAGAAGAAGCACAATAGGAACACAGAAGCAAGCACAAGAGTGGGGGTGGCAGAACACACACCACCCCCCCGGGGGGGGAATTAACCCTTTGTGCACACAGGGGTTCCAGCCACTCTCTTCCCTGCTGAGACTATTCGAGCAGGGTGGGAGGGTGGAGATCGAGCTGAAAGGAGACAAATCTGGAAGTCCCAACATGTATTTTTAAATTCTGGGGTCTCAGCCCAGTCTTGATTTGATGTCACTTGCTCGTTCACTCTCAGCTGCTGGGTGAGGCATATATGACTTGGGAAGAGAAATGAGGGCACGATTTGTTTCAATCACATAATCCTTCATCCACAGGAAATGGAGGGACTGTTGGTTTTCTCTTGGGGCCTCCTGAACCAGAAGGCCAACTCTGGAGGTGTGCAGTTTCATACCCGAGGTGTCTACCACCAGGGGACCAACGGGGGCAGACGGGAAGGAAAATATCCCGTGATCTGGCTGGGGTCACCTCCTGCTCCGTGGGCGGGTTGGGAACCAGCCAGGATGGAGGCCTGGGCCAGGGCAAGGAGGGGTGTTACTGGGTGGCAGGAGCCAGAACAAATGTGGGTGAAGTGGATGAGGTTTAATTTAGCAAGGGAAGTGTCATAACTGTCTCTTCAGTAACCACAAGGTACACACTCTGGGAAAGAAGACTGTCTGCATGCCCTTATTTAAAGATCCATATATACCCATGGGTATTAATAATGCAAAAACTGGAGTGCCTCTCTGCCTCTCTCTCTCTCTCTCTCTCTCTCTCTCTCTCTTTCTATCTCCCTTTTTCTTTTTGCTTCAGTGCTAAGATTTTTGGCCAAAAAAATCACTGTGTTCATGCTAAAGATTTTTCTGAAGCTGCCCATTTCCAATCAAGATTAAAAACAACAATATTCTGTCTTTATTTCCCCAATTTTAATCTTCCTTTCTCTTCTCCGAAACCTCGGATCATGCCCATGTTACAGTTTCTGTATATGTTTCTCCTGTGGAGAAAGTTCTCAATCCATCAACAGTCTTTCTTGACCTAACAGATACTACCAAGCCTATTTATTGTATGTCAGAACAGAAGGGAGCCTGCCTTAAAGTCCTGTGCTCCAAGTGAAAAGACACAAAGTGCAGAAGGTAAATGCTGAGATGACCAGAAGTCTGGGAAGATCTGAGCTTCCTTCTCTCACCCCAAGTTACTTTCTCTGTGCCACTCTTAGTGGCTTCCCACATTTAACCCCATGTATGTTCCGATATTTTATATCATGAATACTAATGAGTGTTGACCATGTGCTAAGCACTGTGCTAAACCAATTACTTACATTTTCTCTTGATGCTTTCATGTTAAGCTGGTGTTCCTGTCCCATTTTTCAGGTGAGGAGACTCAGAGGCACCCACTGACTGGTTGGAAGGCACATGGCTCAGAGTTGGCGAGGCCTGTGCTTGGGCCTCCGTGGTACCTTGTCTCCAAGTCTTACGTACTTTGTACTGCACGAATCCCCTCTACAGCAATCCTGTGAAATAGGTGTTGTTCGTCCAGATAGCCAGTAGGGACGCTGAGGCTGAGAGAGTCCAAAGGATTGTTTGCCCAGTTTTACCACTAGGAAATGGCAAAGCTGGAACTGGGACTTGAGTTTTTTTGACTCCAAATTCAGTGCTCTTCCCCTGACCCCTGCAGCAGCCCTGGGTCACTTGCAAATTAAGAAAGGAGAGAAAGCGGAGTGCACAGTTCCTCCAGGGCCCTTTGCTTTAACCTGTATCATCTAAGCCCTGAACTCAGCTACTGGTGTCTTCTTAGCCCTTGGGCTGAGCAAGCTAAGTCAGGTGACCCTCCAAGGCACTTCAAAAATCACTTTTCAGTGAAATTTAACCACAGTCATCCTCACCTTGGTTTGGCTACATTATTTATTTCTCAGGGTCCCTCTTGGGTCCTTTTCCTTAAGATTCCCCTTAAAAGTCCAATCTCTCCAGGAAGACTTCCTTCTCTCTTTAGCTCAGGTTACTACTCTGCTTGAGACTTTCTTGTGGAGTTGGCTGTTCTCCCCTTCACTTTTCTGGGCCATGCATGTGAGTCTACGCTGAGGAGGCCCAGATATGGCCTCCTTAGAATATGAAATCTCCCAGGGCCTCCCTTGAAGTCCCCCCATATCTACGGTGAGGTAGATAACCCAATGGGCCTTCTCTCCTGCACTTTCTCCTGGCCCCTCCCCCACTCCTGCTGATACCACCTTGGGTTCCCCTCCTGGAAAAAGTTTGAGGTGGTGATGGAGTTAACACAATCCAATCCTTGCCTGTGAGAAAGAGCTTGGTATTAGCTATAAATCTCGTCATTGCCAGGGTGGCCCTGTTCTCCATTATCCTTTGATCCTTCTCCCCAATAAAATGACCCCTTTAAACCAGATTTTTCTTTTTAACAAGCTTCCTACTAAATGGTTCAGCTGTACGGCTTAGAAAGCACTGCTCAGCAGTGCCCGTTCCTATGGATCCACTGGCCTAGTCTTGTCCCTGTGACATTGTGGGAGGGCATACCCTCCAAGTGGCATCTCCAGAGAGCTGCTTTTTCTTTTTTTAATAAATTTTATTGGGGAATATTGGGGAACAGTATGCTTCTCCAGGGCCCATCAGCTCCAAGTTGTTGTCCTTCAATCCAGCAGTGGAGGGTGCAGCTCAGCTCCAAGTCCAGTTGCTGTTTTCAATCTTTAGTTGCAGGGGGCGCAGCCCACCATCCCATGTGGGAATTGAACCGGCAACCCTGTTGTTCAGAGCTCGCACTCTAACCAACTGAGCCATCTGTCCGCCCCGAGAGAGCTTCTTTTTCAATATTTTTATCTTTGATATGTTCAAACACACAAAATTGAGAAAATAATAAATATAATGGAACCCCTTGAACCATCACCTTGCCAAATTTGTTTTACCTGCTTTTCCCCACTTCCTAAACACCCCCACCAGCTACATTATGTTAAATGAACTACAAAACACTTTATCATTTCACCCATGAATATTTCAGTGTATTTTCTAAGTGATAAAGACTACCTGGTATTTTAACATAACCACAATACCATGATCACGTTTTAAAATATTAACAATGATTCCATAATATTATCTAATATCCACTCTGTTCAAACTTTCTTGATTGTCCCATAATTTGATTCATTTAAATCAGGATCTAATTAATATTCCCAGTTGCATTTGATTAATATGACTTACGTTTCTTTTTAATATATAACAGTTTCCCTTCTCTCTCTCTTTCTCTGTCTTTTCTTTTTGTTTTTTTCCAGGGTCATCTTGATGTAGACAAGTTTTCAAAACATATGTACACTGTGCCATCGCCAATAAGGAAATCCTGAAAGCATCCTTGTCAGCAGAGACCCTCCTTATACCATGGGTTATTTGTCCCCTTAGGTATGGCCTTCACCCACAGGCTCTGCCTACTGTCCCTCAGAACACCTTAAGGAGGTTAAATCATCTTATCCTAACGCTTGTTGCTATACCACTGGGACTGTAAAGTGCTGAGCAGTTAGTAGCCCGTTCACCTCAGTAATAACCCATTTATTAGCACATAAGTGTTTATACCACAACCCACTAGGATTGGTCTTTTACTATGCCTGCTTTCCAGATGAGGAAATAGAGTGATAGGAGAAAATGCTCTACTCTTTCTGATCAGTGGGTTTGGGCTTTGAACTCAGGTTGTCTGATGGACTCACCCACTTGCTTAAACCCCCGGAGACCCTGCCTCATGGTGCAAGGTCTCATTTCCCACAAGAGGCTTTGCTGGGCTTGCAGGCTCCTCTCAGGCAGGGCCAACAGGGAAAGATGAGAAATCTTGATCGGTAGGATGTGTTTGCAGTTCTGGGTAAAGGTTAGGGCATGGAGGCAGTGGAGAGGCGTAGCTGACACGGAACTTCTGATCTTCTGTGGATTCCCTTTGTCCAAGCGGGGCTTGTGCCCATCCCCAAGAGTTCCCTGAGGGAGGCTGTGAACAGGCCTCCCCACCTCCTCTCTTTCACAAGTCCGCACAAACCATCATTACCACACTCTCTCAAGCCCACACAAATACCACATCCACATGCCCTCAGACCCACACCACTCAGCTCGCAGACCAGCCCCCACATGGCTCATTCCTACTTGCACAAACTTGCCGACATACACACCTCACTGTGCTGAATAAACACAGACTCTGGAGGCGGTGTGGGGAGGGGAGGAGGAATGGTACTTTCCTGGTAGCAGCCAAAACTAAAGGCTACCTAACTTCAGATAGAAAGGTTATCCATCTAGCTAGCTAGCTAGCTATCATCTGTCTGTCTTCTATCTATCTATCTATCTATCTATCTATCTATCTATCTATCTATCTATCTATCTATCTATGTATCTAATCAATCATCTATGTCTTCAATAGGTCTTCTTTAGTTCTGGAAAAGGCAAAAGCTTTGGCCCTCGTGATCTATGTAGGCCCAGGGAGTCTGGAAGGAGTTTGAGGGTTAGTGAGCGAGGGGGAGACTGGACTGGGGTGAGGAACTGGCTGGTTAAATGGGGCTAAATCGAAACCAAACCACCCCCACCCCCACTCCCGCAACCCCCCACCCGCCCTAAGGAGGACAGCTCTCATCTGTGGTTCTAAGAGATAGAAAAACACCAACTGCTAGCAAGATAATCCAATTTCCTTTCTCCTTCCTCTGAAGGGGACTGCCCTGGCCCGCCTGCTCCAACTTCCTGCTGGGTCTCAGTCTGGCTAGAACTCTTTACCCCTCCAGCAGAATTCATATCAAAGCCTTAGCCCCCCAGGGTTCATTAGGAGGCATTTATTTCTGCATATTCTTGGAGAGCAGGAGGGAAGATAACTTGATTCGCAATGCAAATTGCTTGGCTGTAATTTCAACTCTCCCTCCTTTCTCACAGGGAGATTTTGCAGGTCATTAAAAATATATGATTGCTTCCAAAACAGCAGTGACAGCCGCTCTGCTGGGCAGGGGCAGATGCTGGTGCTTAAGGCCCACTGAATAGGCGCCCAGGCAAATGGAGCCAGGTCCTTGCTTCTGTTCCAGTCTCGAGGCTCCACGGCACCGGGATGGTGTCTCGGTTCTGAGACCAATCTGGGGACTCAACCTACCCCTGTCTTGAGTTCAGTTTTGACTTTTACTGCTGCAGGGCACCTGAGCTCTTGGTTTCCCATCTCCCAGGTCTTGGCTTCCCTTCTATAAAAAAGGCCATAAATAAGGAGCTAGACCCAGAGCACCTGGTGTAGTAGGTGGGCAATCTGCTCTGCAATCCAGGCCATTCCCTACCCCAGGTTTGCTGCCTGGCTCAGTGACACCCTTCTTTATCCCATTTCCCTCCCCAGTTTGGGCTACAGGGACCCAACCAGTCAAAGAAGAATTGTACATATCTTCTGGTCATGAGGAGGGTCTCACTTGGTGTTTCCTTCCCTGTCTTGCCATTGGAATTCAGAAGCCCCAGAACTACCTAGGCCTTTGCGTTCACCCTAATTGACCCCATCGGCATTGGTCAATCAATGTATAGGGGGAGGGAGGATCTAAGGGATGTGAGTGTTGATCAAAGCCAATACCTCTATATAAAACCAAGAAAAGATTTTAGGTCAAGCAGGAAGGAAACTGTTCTTCCACAAGCCTGAGGCACTAGCCTGGGATCTCTTGGGAGGATGGAGATCCCTCTAGGCTTAGGCCACCCAAGTCCCAGGATGTTCCGGCCCAGAGCTGCAGGGATAAAGATGTCCTTTTCATATGAGAAACAAGAAACACAACCCTGGATGAGCACAGATTGCTGTGTACCATTGTTAGAAGGAAGCCATATCTGTTGAAGGTTTAAAGTTAGCTTTTAATTCAGATTTTAAAAGGTATATGAAAACAGCTTGGCAGTTCCTCAAAATGTCAAACAGTTACCATATGATCCAGTAATTCCAATCCTATGGCTATACCCTAAAGGGTATAAAGCCACATGAAAATGTTCATAAATGTACATAAATGTTCGTAGCAACATTATTCAAAATAGCTCAAAAGTGAAAACAACCCAAATGTCCATCAAAGAATGAGTGGATAAATAAAATGTGGTCTCTCTCTCTCTCTCTCTCTCTCTCTCTCTCACACACACACACACACACACACACACACACACACCTGCCTGCCTGCATTCTGGTTTAGGTTCTACAGGTTCTACAGTGTGATCAGGAGTCTTCTCCACAGAACGCGTCTGGAGCCAGGTACACCCCAGGAGCCTGGGAAGAGAGGTCCCTTGTCCAACCTTCACCCCGTGCTGTTCCTCCCTCACATTCACCTTATACTTCAGCATCTTCAACTTTTTGCTGATGGACTTCTGGAAGTCCTCCAAGACTGTGCATCCTAACCATGGAATGCCTTTCTCCTGCTTCTCTGCCCATTGACTACCTACTTGTCTTCCAGAGCTTTCCCTGACCTTCCCTTTCCCTGGAAGTTCCCTGACCTTCCCTTCCCTGTACCATCGCTCCTCCTCTGGCTGTGGTACAGTTTGTGGCTGTCACCTGGGTGGGGAATGAGCACAGTCCCTACTGTACTGTGCACTCTTCAGGTGTAGGGACCGTGCCTCACTCATTTGAATTCTGGGACAATGAGGGACATATAGCAGCAGGTGCTCAAGTGATGATGGGAAAGTAAAAAGAAAAAGAAGGTAGAGGGACAGAGGAAAAGGGAGATCAATTTTGAAAATATTTTAAAATTTTTATACACTTCTTTATAAAAAGAAGAAAAAGGAATTGGTTACAAAAATTCTCTGAGTTCTATGTTGATATGTAATTTAATTTATTAATAAAGTGGAGAAGGAGAAACTCAGGCATATTTTACATTCTAATGAAATGTAAATAGATTTGAGCATTTAAAAATGGTTATATTTTACAGTCAATGTTCATTTCTCCCCTGTAGAATAATAATTTTTCTCCCCCAGAAAGACCTTGGTCCTTAACTGTTTCCGGAAAAATGGTGTTTGAATATGGAGCTCCTTTTCTCTTTGTTCGAGTGGAAAGTACACATACAGTCATTCCCTTTCAAATCAGAAGGGGCTTAACTTCTTTTCTTTGGTACAAACCCATCCCCCTCTACCCTCCTTGTGTACAAATGCATCAAGTTTATAGACTTCAAAGGGCGTTCCACATGAGCTGAGTGCTGGAGATATGGGGGTTCAGGAGGTGGGAATGGCCCCTTTATTAGTTAGCATTTACTAAGCCTTTATAATCATTAACTACGTTACCGTTACCGTGATGGAGTAATTCCCACAGGCACTGATGAGGATTGTCTGAACATACCAGGATAGAAACTGACCTGCTGACTTGGTAATCCTAGTCCTGTCTCTAAACAGATCTTTTTATGAAGCGCTTTTCAGAACTGGGGGCAGTATGGGAGAGAGGAAATCACATTGAACTGATTCTTGTTGCAACTTTGTCATTAGCCAGCTGTGTGACCTTGACTGCAGCCTCAACTGTACTATGGCTGGCTTCAATCAGGGAAAGCCAATAGGTAGCATATGTGCCATCACTGATTCCTGCCTGTCACCAGGGCAGACATTGTTAATCAATCCCAGCTCTTTTCCTGAGCCTGGACAGAGCTCCATAATCCCACGCATCCACGGTTGATCAGACTGCCTTCTGAGCAGTGGCTTATTTACCATGCCTGGACTAGATGGTCTTTTTACTGGCCCTTCCAAGACTAACATTCAATAATTTTAAATATTACAGCTATTTGTTTTGTTGTGGCAACCACCACCACAGACTCCATAAAATTGTGCTATTCCATTCCAAGGATCACAAAGAATTTTACTCCTCGAAACGCTCCTAAGAAACAGAGAAATAAGCATTCCATTCCAAACATCCCAGAGGTTGAAGCTGCCTGAAACAAAGGGGGGTGGAGTGGTGGCCTACACACTCTAAAACAGTTCCAAGCAGGGCTGAAACCAAAGGCAGCCATGGCAAACACTTCCTACTTCTTCCCTCAGGATTCAGGGCCAGGAGCCAGGCCTTTATCCACAGGGGAATTCCTACAGGAGTTAATGAGAATTTGGCATTAAAACGAATAGGTTTCTCTTATACACTGCTGGTGGGAATGTGAAGTGGTGCCCCTGCTTTGGAAAACAGTGGCAGTTCTTCAAAATGTTAAACATAGAGATACCATATGACCCAGCAATTCTACTTCTAGGTATATACCCAAGAGAAATAAAAACGTGTCTACCTAAAAACTTGTACATGAGTGTTCATATAGCATTGTTCATAATAGCCAAAAAGTAGGAAAAAAACAAAATGTGCATTCACTGATGAATGGATAAATCAAATCCATGCAATGGAATATTATTCAGTTATAAAAAGGAATGAAGTACTGATACACAACATGGATGAACCTTGAAAACATACTAAGTGAAAGAAGCCAGTCACAAAAGATTGCAAATTATATGATTTCATTTATATGAAATGTTCAGAATGGGCAAATCTATAAAGACAGGAAGTAGATCAGTGTTTGCCTAGGGCTGAGGGGGATCCGCAGTAGGGGGGTGATGGCTAAGGTCTGTGAGGTTTCTTTTTGTGTGTGATGAAAATGTTCTAACACTGGGCCGGCCCAGTGGCTCAGGCAGTTGGACCTCCATGCTCCTAACTCCAAAGGCTGCCGGTTCGATTCCCACATGGGCCAGTGGGCTCTCAACCACAAGGTTGCCAATTCAACTCCTCGAGTCCCACAAGGGATGGTGCCCCCTGCAACTAGCAATGGCAACTGGACCTGGAGCTGAGCTGCGCCCGACGCAAC
This sequence comes from Rhinolophus ferrumequinum, assembly GCF_004115265.2. Taxonomy (NCBI): domain Eukaryota; kingdom Metazoa; phylum Chordata; class Mammalia; order Chiroptera; family Rhinolophidae; genus Rhinolophus; species Rhinolophus ferrumequinum. Next base: position 29,598,105 of record NC_046291.1, read on the forward strand.
TAAGACTGAAAGGACAACAACTTGAAGCTGAACGGCACCCTCCACAACTAAGACTGAAAGGACAACAACTTGAAGCTGAACGGCACTCTCCACAACTAAGATTGAAAGGACAACAACTTGACTTGGAAAAAAAGTCCTGGAAGTATACACTCTTCCCCAATAAAGTCCTGTTCTCCTTCCCCAATAAAATCTTAAAAACAAACAAACAAACAAAAGAAAATGTTCTAACACTGATTACAGTGTTGGTGGTACAACTCTGTGACTATACAAAAAGCCATTGAACTGTACACTTTAAATGACTGAATTGTATGTTATGTGAATTATATTTCAATACAACTGTTAAAAAAACAAAGCTGTTTTTTTAAAAAAATTTAATAAAATGAATTTTATTAAATTCAGTTGTGAGGAAATCTTACTGTGGCAAGTTAAAAGTGGTGTTGTGTTTGTGTGTGTGTGTGTGTTCTATAATAGTGACAATAGAATAATATCCTACAAAATGTCCTATAATCTTCTGGTAATTAACACAACTACACACTGACCTGATTTTTTTAAGGTTTGATTAACATGTCCCAGGCCATCCCCAATATCTTTAACCTGATGATGAAAAAAAGGGAAAAATATATGTTTAATCTTCAGTGTGATACCCCACTGCACTACCATGTCTGTCTCCTACTTATAAGCTTTCAATCCCTCTCCTTTACTTATAAGATAAAGTCAGAACACAGGCAACTCAACAAGTTGCCCCTACTTAACTTACTAGGTCATCTCTGGACACTTTCCTTAACACCCTCTATTCTCTAGTCATTCCGAATGGTGCACCCGTGTTATCCACTCATCCTCTACAATTCCATCCCTCCATCCCTCCACAGATAAGCTTCCCTCTGTCCTGAATGCTTTATTCCATCCACTCTACTCTTCCTTATCTGGCAAAATTCAGCTCATTCCTTAGGAAGCTAAAACCTCTGGGAATCATTCTCTGGATCCCAAGGCAGTTTATTTGTGCTCAGAACTCTACAAATTTCATTGCTTGACACACGCTTTGTTGACTTGTCCATCTCCCCCATGCTACTGTGAGCACGTCAAGAGCAGGGATGAAGTCATGGAGATTTATTAATTCCCAGGGCCTAGCGACGTGCCTGACACAGAGTGAGCCCTCAGAACATAAGCGAATGGGTAAACACTCAGTGGCCCTAAGCTTGTGACAGTAAAACTGCATCAATTTAGTAGGTTATATGTTTGTTTGTTTTTCGTTTGGAATGGAGGAGAGGCAACTTTGTTCATGTACAAACAGAACCTTCAAGAGTTTGGTTTCATTCCAATGATAGTTGTTTTTTTCCCTACAAAAATCCAATTGTGGTATGGAACACAGACACACTACCCACCTAATTAGGGATGTCTTCTCCCTCTGACTCAGGATAACCCTCTCCAACCTTGAGGAAAATTCTTGGTCATTTCAGATTGTAGAAGGTAGAGAAAAGAATGAAAGCGATGGTTTCTCTGGGTCTAATTCTGACCAGTGAGGAGGAAGTGGTTGGAGAAATGATGGAAACCTTGTGAGAAAACCATCACATGTCCATTGGCTGACCAATACCTACTGCAGCGTAAGTCTGTAGCTATGTGTCTACAGTGCAGTGGCCCTGGCAGCTTACCCTAATACACGTGTAGTTATAAATTATGTGTGTACTACTGCACTCATTGTATACATGCAAAATCACGCAAGGCTTTTATATCTAAATATATACATATATACAATATAGATCTAATCCTTGTGTGAATTTAAAGTTACATATTTGATAAATATTTATATTTATTAATATGTATATAATAATATTATAAAATCATATAAATGTGATAATGTTCATATATATTCTAATTTTTTTCCAAAAGCTTAAAAAAAAAATCTTACTCTGTATTGCTACTCCGCAGTCTGCTTTCAAATTTGGGGACGACCGATCTAACTTAACACAATTCCACATTCTCCTCACTTAAGGATGAAAAACATTGGCTTGGGGAATTAAAAGAATAGCCCCAAGCCCCACAGCTAGTAGGTGATAGAGCAAGGCCCCAAACCTTCCTAGACAGTCTCATGCTCATTCCACTAGCCCCAGCTGCAGGGGAGAGTGCTGGGGGCAGTACGTGGGAAGGGTCTGCAAGAAACGGGAAAGGCAGCTACAAGTTGTGCAGAGCCAGAAAGGCTGTGTAAATCAGTTAGAAACAAATAGGAACCGACCCTCATCTCCCTTTGAAAATATTAGAACATGCAAGAATACGTGTTTTAGTGAAGCATCTCTGCTTCATACACTTCCAGGGTTTGAAACCTTATATCTAGCAAGTGAGGTCTGAGGGAAAAGCAGCCTTGTGTGGTGTGTATACAGAATAAGGGATGGCCCCATAAAACATGGGTTTCTTTAATCTACTGAGGGAGCGCCACTGACAAGACACCATGAGGGCACAGCTGTGTTTACTTCAGGGTCACCTTGTGTTGTTTATAATAAATGCTTTCGCTTTTGCACTCTCGTGACCACCTTCTCCTTTGCAGGATATGAAGTATGTTTCCACAGAACCAGACGCTGTTAATGGGCCCACATGGCTAACGAACACCTCAGCCAGTCCGCGATTTTATAGCATCCATCACGGGACACCAGGATCCTTATTAAAGAGGAGAGCTCTTACAGTGTTTTTCAGAGCACCATATTTTCTAATTCCAGCCCGCAGGGAGAGTGCTTCAGTGAGTGATATTGCATTTTAGGCCGTTAGACGGGGTCTGAGCCATGACTGTAAGGGAAGAAAATCATCAAACAGTATTTATTATGTGCCGTCCTGTGTTGACGTGGTGCTAGGGGCCATACAAGGAAAGGTAGACCGTCTTGATGTTTTTCCCCCAGGAGCTTCCATTCTGAAAGCGAACACTGCGGCATACGTAAAAATTATGACCCAATTCACTATGTACAATGTGGAGCAAAAATGTAATTAACTTTGATTTACAACGTGTAGTACAAACCTTGATCTACTCAATCCTCTGGGCCACCAGAAGTTCCTTTTCATTTCAACCCTTGTTTAATATCTTATCAGTTGGTCTCGGGCTCCTTTTCCTATTTAGGAAGTAGAGTTTACCGAATATAATCTTATCTTTCTTTGAGGGCCAAGAATTGTGTGGTGTCAGATGGATGTTTGTAAACGTTAATTTGCTTCCTGAGGACATGCTCCATGTGCTCTGTGGTAGATGGGGATTAAGTGGGCCGACTTAGATGGCTTTGATGTCAAAACCTGGCTCTGCCACTTAACAAGCTGGGTGGCCTGGGACAAGTTGCTCTACCAGTCTGAACTTCTGAGCCTTAGTGTCTTCATCTGTAAAATGGAACTAGTCATCATTACTCTTCTAGTTTTAGGGATGATGAGTGGAAAGTTTGTAAGCATAGTCTCTGCTACAGATGAAATACCAAACAATAATATTTCTCACCTGTCATATCAAGCTGAGTTGGAATACAGATGAATTTCAGGACCTATCCCAGAAATATTGATTGCTTGCAATGAATACTATAGTGGCTGCCCAGACCCCTTCTTGGACCGACCCACCTGTCCCCCAGCAGCTGGGAATTTCAGCTTCAGCTATTCAGTGTGTTCCTCTGCCACTAGGAACTGTCTGGCCCAAGGTTACACTCCCTCCCAGACTGGATGATGTGGATACAAAAGTCTAGCCCCATTGCCTCAATTTGGGACAACTCTGAAGGGCTACCCAGCTCCAAATTTGCCTCTAGGATTGGTTGAGACCTCAGATGCAGCTGCATGACAGGCCAGCATCTTCCTCTGCTGGGTCCCCACCCCTTAGAGGTGCATCTCCCAAGAGCTCTCTGCAATAAACCTGTGGTCCCCAACTTTCCACATCAGAGACTGTTTCAAGAGACTTATAGACGCAATCTAGTATCTTGCTTAAAAGTAAATTGTTGATTTAAACTTTCTTGAGATTTGGATATTTCTCTCAAAAGTCATAAGCAGAAAATATGCCAGTGAATTATATTTTCTGGTTATTTAGGTCCTAGCTAACTGTATTTGGTTCCTCTTGCTTTGCAACAAATCACATAATCATAAATTTAGTGGCTTAAGACAACACACAACAGAATTTATTACCTTAAATTCTGTAGTTCATAAGTCTGAAATGGGTCTCAGTGGGCTAAAATCAAAGTCTTAGCAGGACTATGTTCGTTTTGGAGACTCTTGGGGGAGAATCTGTATCCTTTCCCTTTCCAGCTTTTAGAAGCTGCCCATACTCTTTGGTTCATGGCCTTCCTCCTCCATCTTCAAAGGCAGCAAGAGTGGGTCCACTTTCGTATTGCATCACTCTGACTTCCTCTTCGGCCTGTCTTACACTTTTAACCACCTTGTGATAGCATTAGGCCTACCTGGATAATCCAGGATAGCTTCCTGTTTTAAGGTCAGCTGATTAGCAACCTTGATTCCATCTGCAACTTTAATTCACCTTTGTCATGTAATATAACATATTCACAGTTTCCTGGATTAGGATATGGACATCTTTGAAGGACCATTATCCTGCCTATCATTCTAATCAAAGTTTTACTATTTAACTGGTAAGACAAATGAGAACCAGACCAAAGTAAGTGAAGATGGACTGACTTGGACAATTACAATGTGTATACATTTTATCATCTGGGATATGTCAGGGTTGTGAACATCTGGAAAACACAGCATGGTGGAGGGGGGAGCTTTGGAAGAAAGTGGGCAGCAGTGTAGACAAAATTAAAAGGGACAAAAGCTTAATGAAACCAAAATTATGCTATTGCAAAAAGTCAAAGGGCTGTGCTTTGAGTAAAATTCAAAAGGAAGGATTTAAGTAGGGTCTGATGTAATGACTAACCCAATTATAATGTGTTTGGGCTGGGTTAGCCACCCTGGCTCATCGAATGTTGGAGATGGAGAAAGGCTATGGAAGGAAGATGGTCCCATGTGCCTGACATTAAATTGATTATGAAATATGAAAAATTGCACGGAGAAATTTTGTCCAAAGTTATCTGGCACTAGCTGAGATCAGATGTAACACTAGGTTTCTAGCAATTGGGAAGCATTTAAGTTTAGGGTAGTTCCATGAATGAGAGAACTGCTGAGTTCCTATAAAAAAAAAACCTGCAGCCAATACTCTCATTTGTCTCTTCAAAGCCCAAGGCTCTCTTTCTAGCTACTAAGTACCATTTCGGATTTAGGGCTCAGCATTGTAGAACAGAGAGCAGGTTCAAGGTGTATATATATGTGTGGGAGTCTCTGTTTAGGCGGGGGGTCCCTTTCCTCAAAGAACCCTTTTGCTCATGTTTTTAATCCACTGAATAAAAATGTAAAAGTCCGTATGAGACACAATTGAAAAGGACTCGGTGACTTGATCAATTTCCCTTGCCTTAGCAGAGTTGAGTATCTGGGGCTTCCAGGCAAGTTACTTCTGAATATATATAAGGAAATTTAAGGTATGTTTTAAATAAACATACCAGAGCTTATGCATCCCACATGAGTCTCCCCTTCAAAGCAGTCTCCTTGGAAGACAAATCGCTTATTCCAAAGATACTGTTAAAAACACTCTGGATCATTTCTTTTTAGACACTTAAGTGCATTCTTTGGAGTATCCTGATGGGGGCAAATATTTATGCTTCAAAGGTGGATTTGATTTTTAACAACAGCCAAAATTCATTTAGATCAAAGTCTGGAGAATGAGGTGAATAATCGAGTTAAGTAATACCATTTTAGATTAAAAGATGAGGCTGATATAATTGAATGAGACTAGTTTTCTCGTGAGGGATGTGGATGGTTCTGAGGGCCAAAGAGTAAGAACAATGGCAGCATTGATGGGATAAGTTGGCACCTTTCAAAGCAATATCTTTAAAAGATTATACTATTGAAGGTAGCAACTTTTGGATTTTTTTTAAAATTTATTACTTCAGAGAGACATTATATCTTAGTAGTTAGACGCTAGATTCTGTAGTCAGTCCTGGAACCAAAGTTCAGCAACATTTTTTAGTTATGGACCTCAAGCAAGTCACTTAATCTCTGAGCTTCACTTTCTTCATCTGAACAGGAGGATTATAATATTAACTATCTCAAAGGATGACTGTGAGGAAAAAAATAGAGTCATATACATAAAACACAAAGTCATGTATATAAAGCACCTAGTCTACTACATGATACATAGTAGGTACTCAATAAATAATGGCTATTTTTCTTCATTAACACATTGTGTACACACGCACACACACACACGCCTCTGTTCACCCCTAGGTGGGAGCAAATCCATAATATTGATTGAAATTGTGATGATATGATAATACTAGTAACTATCATTTACTTGGTGGGTCAGAACTTTTCAACCCTCACTACAACTCCCTTAGAGGTAAGTACTGTTATTGGACCCATTTTGATAGATGAGAAAATTGAGGCCTAACGAAGTTAAATAACTTGCCCAAACCATCCAGCTACAAAGCTGTGGAGTCTAACCCAAATACTCTCACTCCTAAATTAGCACCTTTAACCCTTTCTCATACAGCTGCGTATGGAGACTCAGTCCTTTTCACATGAGGACAGCATGAGTAGGCGTTTGAGCATTTACTTTGGAACCACATGGGCTGGATTTGAGTTTGAAACCCAGCTCACCCATTTATCTGTCCTGTGGCCCCTCCCAAGTTTTCTCGATTGTAGTGTGCGCTAAAGAAAAGATGCTCTAGGAGCAGGATGAAGCAGAAGTCAATATTCCAGGAAACTGGGGTTGTAATTAAATGCGAATGGAAACCTCAATGAACAGAACATTCTGCATAGAGTGGTCTTTGGCCCCATATCCCGCATCCTTGAGATATACATGCCTCCCAGGGGGAGAGCAGTACCGCTGTTCTGAAAGACTTTGTGATAGCCTAAGTATGAAAAACAGCTCTACTGATAGTGGAAAATTCTCCTGAAAGTGGATAAAGTGTTTCCATCAGATTATGGCTGAATTCCAGTGGGGGTGGAGGAGGTGACAGACAAAACCACTTAGTGTTTCTACTCAGCCCACAAGTTGACACTCTGATCAAGCACTTTTCCTAACGTGTTTCTGGAGAGCAGCTTGTTATCTGGGGCTGGGGGATGCCTGCTGACCCCTTCTCCTGCCTGGGACTCCCCTCTCCTCCCCAACTCCCTTCAAATAGTGCCTTCTAATATAGTGACATTAAGAAAAACCCTGAGTGGCCAGAGGAAAACCTAACATTCTTTGCAGCTTAGTGTCTGGCTGTTCTAGAGCATGCATTCATTCATTCATTCATTCATTCATTCATTCATTCATCTTCTGTGAGAGAGAACTAAGCAGGCAGTTTTGCAGCTAAGAGACTGATTATGGGCTGAATTGTGTTTTCCCAAAATCCATATGTTGATGTGCTAACTTCCAATATCAGAATGTGATTGTATTTGGAGGCAGGACCTTTAAAAAGGTAATTAAGGTAAAATGAGATCATATAGGTGGGCTCTAATCCAATCAGACTGGTGTCCTTATAAAAAGAGGAGATTAAAACAGACATGACCAGAGGAAAGACTGTGTGAAAACAGACAGAAAATAGCCATTTAAAAGCCGAAACCTTTCTACACTACCCAGAAAGTGGTCCATGAGGCATTGCTCTGGGTTCCGATCAGAACATAAAGGGAAACTTTCACAATGTCCATAGCCCTCAATGTCCTGCAAATGAAGGAGGAGGACATTAGGACGCAGATAACACAGACTGAAGGATGACCATGTGAGAAGGTGCCATCCGCAAGCTAAAAAGAAGCTTCAGAAGAAACTAACCCTGTGACACCTCGATCTTGAACTTTCAGCCTCCGGAATTGTGAGAAAATAAATTTCTGGGGTTTAAGCCACCAGGTCTGTGGTATTTTGTTATGGCAACCCCAGCAAACTAATACAAGGCCTACATTTCAATTTTGGCACGCACACGGGGTTAGGGGAGGGTGTGGGTGCCTCCCAGAGAGGGCCTCGCATGGAGATGCTCCCTGGAGACCAAGGCACCCAGGCCGATTGGTGCTGGGCATTTGGCACAGAAAACCTAGATTTCCCTCCCGCACATCTGTGACCAACGCTCCTGTCTGTCACCTTGGTACCACAAGAGCAGCCTTCCTGACCTCCAAGTCTCCTCACTCCAGCTCAAAGTGGATTTCAGACCTCTTGGGAGTGTCTCAGGTCTCTGGATAGGTCTATTGAGGTGATTACTTTTTAAAAGAGGCTTATTTACCTAATTATATCTGCTAACTGCTTTTATCCATTCTTTGGTGTTGCTTAAATAACACCCGTCAAATGATCCAAACTGTGCCTTCTAACTACCTTCAGAAAAGACAGAGTAACATAAATTGAAATGCACATTGGGTAAAAGGTGTTTTATTTTCCAAGAGACGCACTATGCAATCTGGAATTGGTAATATTCAAAGGGACTGCCAGTGATTTTCACCCTAAAATTCTTCTCAACCTCCCAGTTGCTCAGCACATGAAAAATCAGGTGCCGTCCTACTTACTGCTCACTCAACAGCCACTGTTAGGGCCAACTTTTACAAACATGGACTGGTATTCCTACTCGGTTAGCATCAATTCGTAATCCAGAAATTCTATATTAAATATTGAAATTAAAATGGCTGTCCTGGTTGGTTATCTCCATTTCCTCACATGTAAATAAAGAGCTTTAAAGATGATCTCTAATATACAGTTTCACTTCTATGTGGAATTTAAAGAACAAACTAAATCAACAAACAAAACAGAAATAGACTCATAGATACAGATAGCAAATCAATGATTGTCAGATAGGAGGTGAGTTGGGGGCTGGGTGAAAAAGGTGAGAGGATTAAGAAGTACAAATTGGAGTTTCAAAATAGTTATGGCAATGTAAAGTACAGTATAGGGAATATAGTCAATAATATTGTAATAACTATGTATGGTGCCAGGTGGGTACTAGACTTACAGGGGTATCACTTTGTAAGTTATATAAATGTCTAACCAATATGCTGTACACCTGAAACTAACATAAAATAATATTGAATGTCAATTTTAATTGAAAAGTAAATAAATAAATAAATGTCATTATAAACTCAAAAGAAAAAAAAAAAGATACCTTCTAGCTGCCAAGATTGTGATTCTGTTTTGTAAGATGAACAAATGTGCGAGTCTTTCTATGCCCCCAAACAGCAAGCCATCATTTTGACCCAATAGTGTTCACTTCATTCATTAGCTTAATAAATGCTGTTGACTGAGGGACTGAATTAATTAATGAATGTCACTGGGTTCCGGCCCCAGGGAACACATAGATAAATAAGACAGTTTCTGCCTGTCAAGAGCTCACACTCAGAAGGGGGGAGACAGATATATAAACAGATACACTGCTCAGTTAAAGTTTGGTCGTTTTCAGTTAGTTTTACTTATAACGATAATAAAAACTTTAGTGCCCGCTCTGTGTCAGACATGCTGCTGGGTGTTATACAATAAATCCTCATACTCTACAAAGTAGATATTATTGATGCTATTTTAAAGATTAAAAACTGAAGGGCTGCAAGGGACAAAACGTAGTTTTGTTTGACTCTTTGTCATATACATAATATGAGCTATATGAGCTTTACTGTTTCTAGAAAGAAAAGCTGAATGGCACCACGATTTGCTCTCAACAAAAGGCAGCAAATGTTATTGATTATATATTTTCAATTCATTCACTTAACCCACATTTACTGAGCATCTTCTCAGTGTCCAATCTACACTAGACATTGGGGATAAAATTAAAAAGCTAAGCATTCTTCTGACCTGCTGCTGATGCAGTCAGTCGTAGTGAAGGTGAAAGAAGTGTCACTAATAATTACAATGAAATAGGACCAATACTATGATGTCATAGCACCAAAGTGCTCTGGGATCCCAGAGAAGAGGACAATTAACTCTGGAATGGAGCAGTCAGGGAAGATGACCTTTGAGCTGAGTCTCAAAGGATGAGGAATTTACCAAGCAGAAAGAAAGAGAAGGACATTCCAGGCAGAGGAAACAGAAAGTGCAAAAGTCTAGGGATATGAACATAATACTGCATTTGGGGAATGATGAGAAATTCTGTGTGGCTGAATATAGAGGAAATGAGTGAGACTTGAGTATGATGGAGACAGCTGGAGAGGTTGGCTGGGGTCATGTTGAAGACTCCATTCACAATTATCCTATGACTGACGGAGATTTTTCTAGGGAAGGAAAAGTGACATCATCTGATTTGTCTTTAACAGGAAAGTCCTGGCTTCAGTGTGGAGCAGGAATTATCAGTCCTGGCTGCACTTCAGAATAACATGGGGAGCTTTAAAAAATTCTGATGCCTAATGCTGCACACTAGATCAATTAAACAAGAGTTCCCAGGAGTGGGACCCAGACATAGGTATTGAAAAACAAAACAAACAAACACACAAAAAACAACCAAAAAAACTCTCTAGGTAATTCCAGTGTGCAGCCAAGGTTGAGAACCACTGGTATGGAGAATATGCCAGAGAAGAAAGATTGGTGTCTAGGAGATCGGTAAGGGGACTACTTGATAAGACCTGGAGAACACTGCCAGGGCAGTGGTTCTCAAATGTCAGTGTATCAGAATCACCTGCAAATCTTTATAAAATGCAGAGTTTAGTGAAGGAGAAGGGCCCCAGTTCACAGCTTCTGGTTCGGTAAGTCTGGGGATGGAAAATAGGCACTTCTAACCACTTCCTAGGTGATGCTGATGGTGCTGGTGCAGGCATCTTGCTTTGCAAACCACAGGTCTGTGGCCTGGCAGTGGAGATGGAGAGGAGACAACAGACTAGAAGGTATTTCAGAGGTAGGGAAAGGGGGACCAGGCGACTGGGTCGATGGTGATGTTATTGACCAAAATAGAAATGAAGAAGCCCTTTTTGCTTTGTTTATGATATGGGGGAGAAGACGTTTGGATATAAACCACTTGACATACTTGTTGGAAATATCTAGGTGAAGACACCTAATCAGCAGCTAGAATTACTTTTCAAGCTATCAGGAAGAAGCAAGGCCATTTCTGGCATAAATCAGGATCTCAGACTTAGCCTAATACAAGATATGGACTAATGACTATCTATAGCTTGAAAATATATATTATTTCTACTGGAGCCACTTTTTTTCCTGATGACAACATGTCTAATCAATAAGTCTATAATGATATCTTTTTAGCCACTCTACAAAAAAAAAAGATCACATTATACATAAGCCGTTAAACCTGGTTGTTAAGTACATGTAGGTCAAAATGTTATATTGCCTCCACCAGTTTCTTTTTTTCCCCCACTTATCTTCACACATGAACTTGAAAAGCAAATACAAATTTTATTTCTTTGTATACGTTGATAGTTATTATGTTTGCCTCTTATTTGTGAGATGAGTCCAAGGAATTGGGCTGAGCCTCAGTTTCCCCAGTGGTGAATAGTGGGGGATGGATTTAGTGACTGCCAAGGACCCTTCCAACTCCAGCAATTCCGTGAGTTTGTCTTTGATTTTGTGTCATTTTTGCCAGAAGGATCTCCAGGAGCTGGTAACACTGGGAAAGTTTTTTTGCTCATTTTAATTTAACTTTTCTAGAGCACAATTTCTATCAAAAAATAGTAAGGCCTTATTGTCAGAGCTATGTCTTAAAGGTATTTCCAAGCTTGTTTCTTATTTCTCACTTGACAAGTGCTGTCATAGGGCTCCATCACTCCTAGGCTAACAGCTACCAATAAACAGAAAATTATTTCCAACCAGCTAACATGCTGTTTACTTTCCAGAAAAATTGCACTTTCCAATCTGACAGCTGATCAAGGGGTACCCCGCTGCTGTCAGCAGGGAGAAATGTTTAAACACAGAGATGGGAGTTTAAACATTTTCTCATTATCACAGCATAAGGGGAAAAAACACAAATAAATAAATAAGTAAAAATGGCATCCAGACTCTCTAACCCCCCGCTGGGAGAGTAATGAAGCTGTATCACATGACCAGAAGGAGAGGGCTTTTATCTCTGGCCCCAGTACCGTTACTCAAGTGACACCTGTCACATGACCCAACTTCGGTCTTTTATCTGCCTTCCCGGGCACACTTTTGGGGAATTGTCTTTTCCAGAGATGTGTGGTCTGTTGTGGCCATTGTAGTGGGCTCTGTTAGTGCTATTAGCCTGGTCTTTTGCTTTTCCTGCCTCAAATCCCCTAGATCTTTCCTCAAACATTGTTTAAACATAATGCATTACAAAACACCTACAAAAGTAAAACAGAGGAAAAGAAGTCTCTGAGAAGACAAAAAAATCAATGCCGTTATTACATTTCACACAGTTTACAGAAATTAAAATTTATCTGGAAAGAAAAATATCTGTATTTTAAAGCACTAATCTTCATTTTTGAATGTTAACTAGAGCAGGAGGTTAATAAAACCCAAATACACTTAGTTACAAAAATGCCTGCAACCTTAACTAGCCAGGCTCACCACGGTGACTCATTGTCACAGAGAGAACCAGAACCAGGTATTCACCTTTCCCTCAACAACTTCATTCCAAACCCCAAACTCCTTTACTCTTTCACTTGGTTTCTTCTCATCCCCTTGGACTCCTGCGTTACCTTACTAGCTAGAACCCAATGGCTTTGGCACCTTTACTTCCCTTGTGTTCTTTTTTTTTCACTTTACTGTGACCGGCACTACTATCACCACCACCACCACCACCGTCATCACTACTACTACCATCACCATTACCACCACCATCACCATCACCACCATCACCACTGTCATCACCACCACCATCTCAACCACTACCACCACCACCACCATTAGCTAATTTTTATGGCGCTTACTCTGTGTCAGGCAGTGTTTGAAATACTTTACATATATGAACTCATTTAATCCTCATAAGTAATTCTATGAAATAGATATCATCCCCATTTTACAAAGGAGGAAATGAAAGCACAGAAAATTGAATAACTTGCTCAAGTTCACACAGGTAGTTTAGTGCAGAGCTAGATTTAAACGAAAGATGTCAGGCTCTTGATTGTGCACACTCTTCAGTGGCTGAGCAACCTTCAGAACTTTTCTAAATCTTTACCCATGCACTTTTCTTTTTTCTTATCTCAGAGGATACATAGCTCTTGTCTTTTCCCAGGTAAACAAGGCCTTTAATCCCATTTCTTTCAATCTCTGAATCTTTACTGATTTATTCATTAATTATTCCACGAATATTTATTAAACACTGATGTGTGTCATGCACAATTCTAGATGCTTAGGATACATCAGCGGATAGAACCTAACACTATTCTTGCTGCTGTAGGGCTTACTTTCTAGTGGGGGTGATAGAAAACAAACAATAAATGTAGAACTACAATGTCATGTATGAAAAAAACCCCAGAACATTTCAAGGTAGTAAAGGCGTGCTGAGCTGTGGTTGAAAACATGGTCGAGGAGTTCATTAGTCAAAAGACATTTATTGAGGACCTACCATGTGCAAGAGACTGTTCAAGGTGCTTGAGATAATTCAGTGAATAAAACAAAGTTCCTTGTCCTCATGGAGCTTACATTTTAGAAGGGGCAAGGGAAATAATAAACATTATAAATAAATAAACCATAAATTATAGAGCATGAAATCCAGTGATAACATGTTTTAGGAAATTGAACCGGGTAAGGGGAACTGGTGTGCAGGAGGCTTGGATGTTAAATAGTGTGGCTGGGGGAGGCTTCATTGACAGGCAGCAGAGGAGCAAGGGCTTGAAGTAGGCTGTGTGGGTGTTTGGGAGAAAGGGTTACAGGCAGAGGGAAGAGCCAGGCAAAAGCCCAAGAAAGGAGCATGCTTGATGTATTTAGACTATCCATTGATTCTTCCAACTTACTGTATTTCTTTTTTCTTCAGCTCATAAAAATGCATAGATCTCTCCAGTGATCAAAACAAGAACCGTCTTAGTCCTTCCACATTCTAGCTAGCACTCCATCTTTTCCATGCTTTAGTGACAGAGTTTCTGAAAGATATTCCCTGCTCTGCTTTCTTACAACTTTCTCTTTAATCAACTATATTTTGCTATGAGCACCATTCCACAGAAATTGCTCCCTTATAGTCACCAATGACCAGTAGCCACCAAAATCCATGGCCTGCCTTAGTTTACACATTCCTGACAATTCTCTCTGTAGGCCACTCCATCTTGGAATGCTCTTAATTTCAGTCACAGAATGATTCTAGTTTTCTGCCCTACCCTCACCCCCCAACCAATTTCTAGCCACTCATGCTTTGTCTCCTTTGCTGATTCTTCTTTCTTCCAGTCTGTGCTTCTTCTCTTTGTATTTGTTCTCTTGGGCAATCATATCTTTGGGACTTCAAGGACATCACTATGTAGGTGATGCCCACATATAGCCAGTCCTTATTTCCTGGTCTCAATTGTGTGATGCATACTGCAAATTCATGTCTAGAAATGACCTCATAATCATCTCTCCCAAACTAATTGCCTGACTCTGAATGATCTAACAAGTCATGCAATCCCCCAGACTGGAAACCTTGCAGCCATTCCTCACCCCCAACTGCTCCCTGCACCACTAGAACCCACAGCTGGTTAGTTGCTGTGGCAGATTCTATTGGTTGTGTGCCCAACAGTCCGTCTCCATTTCTTCTGCAGTTAAAAAAAGACAAAAAAACAATAAAAAAAATGATTATTCAGGAATGTGAACCACAGGAAAGGTGATCCTAGCTTCAGATCAGGAGTAAATCCTGACCTTTCTAAAGCAGTTATCTAACGTCCCTTGCTAGTGGTTTAGGAGTGGATATGTGACAGTCTAAACAGTAAGATGTGAAGAGAATGGTACTTGCTTTGAAAAAGAAGCACACAGGAAGAGATACTCTCTTCTTCAACTGGACACTGTTGTGCTTGCGTGTGATGCAGGAACTGTGGCAGCATCTTGTGACCATAATAGGAACCAGCCTGAGAATTAAGGCAAAAGGATACCAAAGATGCAGTGAAGATGGAAAGAACCTGGGTTGTTGATGTTGACCCATCAAATTAATCAGTCCTGGAACCAGCTACTTCTGAACTTATGGGAAAATATCCTCATGGATTAAGCTCTTGAGTTGGGGTTTTCAATTCCTTACAGCCAGAAACATCCTGTCCCTTCTCTGTTTTCCTCACACAGGGCTATCTTCTCACCGCTTTGGTTATCTGCCTAGCAAACTCTCACTTCAAGATAAGGCTTAACTATCATCTCCTGTGTGATAGGGCACACTGATATGTTGTCATTAGATCTTGTATTTATTTCCATCAAAATCTCCATTAGACTATAAGAGCCCTGGAGGGACAGTTATTTTTTGTTTTTGTATTTCTAGAGCCTAGATGTTTGTTGAATTAATTAATGAATAGATGGGAAAATGTATTTTATACTTTGATTCAGTTTTTTGCTCCCACAAGATTTTCTTGTAATATCCAAGGATAGTTCTTACAATAGAAACAAAATTTTACAAGGATGATAATAAACTTGGATGAATTCATTACTGAGCACCTCAGATCTTATACCAGGTGCCCATTAACCTACGTACTTAGGGAGAGAGAAGAGTTAGGAGTAGAGAATGTGAATAGGATCAGAGGATGGACTAAAATAAAACTATGGGAATTCATTTACGAAAGGTGTCAAGAGTAACAGAAAGGTGTTAATCCTACGCATCAATGGAACCTTAGGAAAAGACCTTGGGTTCTAAGAAATGTAACTGCTCAGAGTGATTTATATTCTTCCAGAGGGGGCCTCCACCAGATGCTCCCAGAGATTTCATTTTAAAAAGGGAAAAACATTTCTAGACTAACTCCAAGGTGGTGTTAGATGCACACGTAAAACATTAAGAAATGTTAGAAGATTATTTAAGAAATGTTAGAAGATAGTGTTATTATCAACTCATAAAAATGCTAGCATCCTGTGTCAGCACTGTTCAACAGAACTTTCTGTAGATAGATTCTATATGCCTCGTGCCTTTATGGTAGCCTCTAGCCATGCGTGGCTATTGAGCTCTTGAAATGTGGCGAGTGGGACTGAGGAATTGAATGTTTAACTTAATTAAATGTATATTTAAATAGTCACATGTAGCTAGTAGTTACCATGTTGGACAGTGCAGGTATATATTTTATGTGCCCTGTGCTAGTCAAGATAGACTAGGTTAGATTGCAGTAACAACCCCAAAATATTAGTGGCTTAAAATAATAAAACTTTATTTCTCTTTCTTACTACTCATCCATCATATGTCTTCTGGGACTCTGTTCTACATCTCCTCATTCTGGGACCATCTTGAATGCTGCTGGTCATTGTAACACAGGAAAAAATAAAAAAGAAATCTGGAGGGTCTTGCACCAACAGTCAAATGAATGCTTGGTCAGAAGTAACACATATCACTTCCACTCACAATTCATTGGCCAGCACTAACCATACAACTCTATCCACCCACCAGAGGGCCAAGAAATTCCACCCAATTATGGAGCCTGGGAGACAAATATTAGGTGAGTAGCACTAGTGACTGAATAAGTAAGCATCATTAAAATAATTAATATACCAAACTGAACAAAAATAATTTCTGTTTTCAAAAGTCAGGTGTATGTCTATACAAAGGAATCAACAAAAACATGGGAGGAAAAAACATATGCACAAACAGCAGGAATTCTCCTTTTACAAAATCAAGGAAGAATGATTGGAATGATGTTTTGGTGTTTTACATATAATTTTTATTAAGCTTTTCAATAAGCAAATCTATTAATTAAAGGAGAAAGCATAAGCATAATTTATCTTCCATTATAATTAAAGATGATAATTTTATCAATTTCCACATTTTAAATAATCCTTTTTGAAAAATAAAACGAGTCTACCCAATCTTTTAAAAATAGGATCTTACTATAATCCCAAGTATAGTCTGTCTACGTTCAACAGTCATTGTTAGACATTCCTGGAATTAGATGGGACCTTAGAGGTCAGTTGTTCTAATCTCCAATATGGGGAATCCCTCCTACAGCTTTCCATATCTTCCAGGTGCAGAGGAAGTCCATTACTGTTATGGGAACTCATTCCATTAGTGGACAGGTGAAATTGTTCTAGAACTCTTCTTGCTGTGTCAAAAGCAGTGTCTCTGAACTTTCAATATATTTGTCCTGGCTCCGTAGTCACCCAGCAGAGGGCCAGCCCCTTTGCTCTATGAGAACCCTTAACCATCTGAAAGGAATTTTTCTGACCCCTAGGATTTCTTTTGGGCTATTCCTCCTTGTGCCTTGCTTCTGATGCCCTCTATTCTCCTAGTAGCCCTTCTTGGACCATGCACAGAGTTGGGGGTGGGGTACAAAAAGCACAGACTGTGGGGACAGAGTCTGAGCATCATTCTAGCGACGGTGGTACCTCGGTTTTCTAACATAATCCGTTCCAGAAGACCATTCCAGTTCTGCAACGTTCGAAAACCAAGCACAGTTTCCCCGTAGAAAGTAATGCAATTCCAGACCTTTAAAATCAACCCCTAAAACTGCAAATTTAGCATGAATGTTACTATCTAATGATACGATAGATCCATAAAATTTATGGCGTTCGTAAACCGAAATATTCGTCAACGGAGACGTTTGAAAACCAAGGTACTACTGTACTTTAATTTGATTCTGTGTTCTTCTCTGTAAAGTGGGGAATAACTCCACCTACCTCTTAGTCTTGTTAAGAGGATTAAACAGAATTAGATCTGTAAACTAATAGATACACAATAAACATTAACTTCATTATGATGTTTCTTTTAATGTGTGATGGATAGAGTTAAACTTAATAATTTTGATGGGATCTAATCAGTAGAGAGTAAACTACTTCCCCTCTCTGGGACACCATCTTATTCTTTCATTTATGTCACCTAAAAGTATTAACATTATCTTTTGTGGGCATCCAGACACACTGTGTTTCCCTGAAAATAAGACCTAGCCGGATCATCAGCTCTAATGTATCTTTTGGAGCAAAAATTAATAAAACCCGGTCTTATATTATGTTAGATAAGACCCAGCCTTATATTATGGTAAAATAAGACTGGGTCTTATATTACTTTTTGCTCCAAAAGACTCATTAGAGCTGATGGTTCTGCTAGGTCTTATTTTCGGGGAAACACGGTACTATTAATTTATATTGCACTTAAAAGTACCAATTTCTACTAGTATGTCACACATAGCCTTACTTGTTGACATTTTAAACCTAAAGTGTAAGAAGTTAATCAGATGAAATTTGATAGGAATGAAGGTTATATTGGCTTGTTGCTCATTAATTTTTTGTTTGGTTTATTTTGTTTTTAATAGACTTTACGTTTTAGAGCAGTTTTAGGTTCACAGTAAAATTGAGAGCAAGTTACAGAGATTTCCCATGTGCCCCCTGCCCCACACATGCACAGCCTCCATTATCAGCATCCCCTACGGGAGTGGAACATGCGTTACAATTGATGAACCTACATTGACACATCATAATCATCAAAGTCAATAGTTTACGTAATGATCACTCTTGGTTTTGTACATTCTAGGAGACAAATGTATAATAACATGTATCCAGCATTATAGTATCATACAAAGCATTTTTACTGCCCTGAAAATCTTCGGTGTTCTACCTATTCATCCCTTCTTCCCCATCCCTTGGCAACCACTGAAATTTGTGCTGTCTCCATAGTTTTGTCTTTTCCGGAATGTCAAATAGTGTAATCATACAGTATGTAGCCTCTTCAGATTGGCTTCTTTCATTTAGTGATATACATTTAAGTTTTCCCCCTGTCTTTTCATGGCTTGATAGCTCATTTCATTTTAGTGCTGAATAATGTTCAATTGTCTGGATGTACCACAGTATATCCATTCGCATACTGAAGGACGTCTTGGATTATTTCCAAGTTTGGGCTATTTTGAATAAAGCTGCTATAAACATATGTGTGCAGATTTTTCTGTGGACATAAATCTTCAGCTCCTTTGGGTAAATACCAAGGAGTGGGATTGCTGGATCATATGATAAGAATATGTTTAGTTTTGTAAGAAACCACCAAACTGTCTTCCAAAGTGGCTGTTCGACTTTGCATTCTCACCCGCAATGAGAGAGTTCCTTCTGCTATACACCCAACCAGCATTTGGTGTTGTCAGTGTTCCGGAATTTGGTCATTCTGATAGGTGTATAATGGCACACATTAGCTTTCAGCAAGGTCTCGGTTTTTTGAATCATGATGCAAAGCTAAATAGCAGCTGCCTCTTTAAGAGTTGTCTATGCTACAGATTTGATAGGTATGTGATTACTGGAAAGATCATAGACATTGAGGCAGCCAGACCTGAGGTTTCTACCTTAACTCTGGTGTACTAGTTTGGAGAGTTATTTAACTTCTCGGGGCCAGAGAAGTCCTCCTTTGTAAAATGGAAGTCATAAATTAATAATAACAGTACTTACTTCAGTGAGTTGTATGAATAAATTGTGTACCTTCTCTGATTTTATTCAAGTGATTAATAAAAATATTTGACCAGAATGGGACCCAAGACTGAACCTTTCATCACACCGTTATTGGCTTTTCTCTAGGTCGAATAACCACCGTTCTTGGAGTACAGATATCTGCCCCATCATCCAGCCCCCACAGTTTCATCTTTCAGGTATATCTGGACAGGCTTTGTCAAATGCTTTACTAAAATCAAATACTCACTAAGGTATTTGTACACCTTTTTCCTTCTTCCATCTCAGATTTTGGGTGGATAGGTACCACTTTTTTAATTCTCTCTTAATTAGTTCCTCCTTGTTCTTCTAAAGAATATATAGAGGTCTCTGGTTTCTAGGTTACTATGTTTCCTGAGTAGATGATCCCTAGATGAAGTAATTTGAGTTTCCCTGCTTCTTCTAGAAGGAGTCATTGTAGAAAACAATACATGTGTTAGCCGAGACAAATCTCTCATTTTATTTGAGGGTTATGTGTGTGCGCACATGCATGTGTGTCTGATGGTGCGACAGGGCTTGAATTACATCTTTGGAACTCTTTGTTCCTATCTATCTATTCAGTATCTCAACCATCAAATCAGAGCTTAGATTCCTCATCACTTTTGCTATCACAGACAATTAGAATTCAGTAGAAGGAGATAGCCTGAAATTCAATTCTAACCAGTAGCTCAATCCAAACTCCTCAGATCTGGCTGGGGTGGGTGGTAATGTGTTTTGATAATACGATTAGTGAAGGAAGAAGCACCCCCTAGGAAATCATAACCAAAAATCTTAAGCAAGTCCTTTTTTTGACAACTTTATCCAAGAAACCATCTTCTCTGGAGACTTTTCTAAACTTTAGACTATTCCTCTCCTTGCCACAGAAATCCTTTTGTTGGGAGAAATTGTAAGCGAACGCAGGGGTGACAGGCCTCTGTAAGCACCAGTTCTGTCTCCAAATTCTTTCAATTGTCAGTCTCCCATCTGTCCTGCTGTACTTCCTACCCAGGGATCTATCAAGTATTGAAATGGATGCAATTATTCAGAAGTCCTCTTCTCAGATTATTTCAACCTATGTCTAATTTTTGAGCCAATCACTATGAAATTCTAAGCAAATGACAACAGCAATAACCTTCGATTGCTTTCTTTTCAAGTATTATGTACCGTTGCCTTGGACGTCATATTTAAAATATTCCAGGTCACAGGTGATGGTATAAAACCCCTGGTCCAGTGTGGAGTTAAATTGGAAGCTTCTTAGTAGTTGAAGCAAATTAAAACTGAAATTGCAGTAATGTAGTCCTGGAAATAAATGAAGAATAATAAATAATAAATGAAATTGTAATAAGGAAAACCTATTATATATTACTGCAAAGTTATTGATGGAATTATATATGTTGATAGAAAAGGTGATAGTAAATTATAACAGAAGCAACATCTTACCTGTGGTAACAAGAACTAAATAAGTTTTACAAGTAATCACAATCTATCCTTGGAGGTACAAATGACAGTTTACCTCACCACACCCCGCTGTTCAAAACATACCAAGCTTTGAGATAATATGTGTAAAGTGCTGGCGCAGGATATGTACCCGGTAAATTTTAGTGCCCCTCTATTTCTCTACTGTAAACATCAGGACACATTTTTACCACACCTGAGACTGACATTTTGAGGATCCTTTAAGAGGCACTGCTGCCAGTTACAAGTCCTGACATCTCAATTTACATTTTGAATCTCCTAAAAAGTGAATATTTTAACATAAATTCAATTTACTGGAAAAGATTTACAGGCCCCAAGTGTCCGTTGATTACCACTTTTAGTCTCTTTAACTCCAGCACTCCCAGATTTTCTGATCCCAAGCCATTTATTAAACAGTTTAATTGCTCTAGCTTTTCCCTTTTGGGGTTCATCTCCTACAGGTTTTATCTCCTTCCATTAGTTCCAAGGGCCTAGGGACATCATGAGATTACTCCAATAGAGGCTAAATCTGCCTCCTCCCTTTTTCGATTGGTGGCACAGGCACCAAGTTTGACACACTGCATTTAACTGATTTTCTATTGTTACCAGTTTACATCTACAGGGAACAATTCTTTGTGAAAAGTCACAACAGACAGAGCAGCAGGGTTATCTATCTTCTGGCTGCTTAATAAAACTAGAGTGACAACAACAAGAGACAGGATAATTATGCTTATGGAGCACCACTATCTGAGACGATTTCCATCAATGTCTTTGATAATTTTACGAAGCACAAACCTTTTACTGGACAGAATGTCGCTGAAGTACATCCTATTCGTGTAACTATTGGGTTTAAAATGGCACAATTGCACAGTAAAATCACTGCTATAGAAAAAGTATTTTGCTGATGAAATACCATATTATTGTATTGTCTATTATAATTCCAATGGTATATTGTCAAAATACAAACTCGCCTATTTCATAAAATGCTGAGGAACAGCTATAATTCTAAACAGCCCTAATCTTGCCAAATTTCTAAATACAATGATCTTAGAAGATCCAAAAGGTAGACATTCTTGATATGTAAATGCCTTTAAAGATCAACAGCGAAAGAGAGATTCAAGAGAAAATGGCAGAGTGGATCCTGTTGTGTGAATGACACTGGGGGGAGGGTACAGCGAGTATGCCAGTGGTTACCATTTAGGCCCCAAAAGTTCTGTTAGGAAGCACAGCCACACTGTGGTTGCAAAAATGGGTGGCCAAATCATAGCCTAATGTTTGTGGCTTGATTATAGCCAGGTCACCTAAAAGACCTGGCTGGCTGGCTCTATGCATGGGTTCTACCTTGATTCCTCTCTCTTGATTACTGTCTTCACTACCCATCATGGGAGGCCCCCTATGGGAAGTGCTCTTGTAACATCTTGGGGTATCTGTATTATGGTAGCTTTTGGAGGTGTCCCACATGGCTACCCGTGCCGACCAGCAGAACTCCCTTTAGGGTAGGGAAGCTTTGGGAAAATACTCCACAGCACCCCTTCCTCCTAAAGATTACCTTGGAAGGCTGGGCTTCCGTGAGCTGGTTGAGGAGAGCAGCTGTGTCTGTGACATTTATGGATGGTTCCTGCCTGTCCATAAAGCCCTCGTGGTTCCCAGAATTCACCCTGAATGAGAGGACTCCCTGTAACCAACTATGCAGAAGGCATAGCTGAAGAAGCCTGTAGCAGTGATGACTTGATTCTCATACACCTCTAAAACCATCTCCTGGGCAGGACCAGACTCTGAACCAGGTCTTCTTTGGCAGCTGAGAGCAAGCCTGCTGGTAACTGGTACCACTATGGTGACCAAGCATCCTGGTTTACCTGGGATTATGCCAAATTTAGCACTGAACATACTGCATCCCAGGACACCACTCAGTCTCAAGCAAATGGGAATGGCTGGTCACCTTGATCTCTGATTTTGTCCTATCAGTTGACAGATAACTATGTAGTTAAGGGACTACAATATGCCAGCTGTAATCCTTTATTCCATGTGAGTCAGCTGAAGGCCTCACAATGACCTCTAAGTTCTGTCTTAGAAGCCTTACCACTCCTTTGGGAGTGGGAGAGACAGGTAAGGCACATTACTATCCTCCTTTCACAGCCTGAAGAGGTTAGGCCACCTGTCTCTAGAGTGGGAATGAAGAACCAGACAGAGAAAAGCGGTGCTCTGTATCCGTGAACCATGTCCTCTCCACCTGGGAGCGATTGCTTTTCAGTTCTGTCCATACGGAGCCTCACTGTTGGGACCACTTACCTGGAAGGATTTCGGTGATGTCACCCTTTCTTTTCACCAGCATTTGCTAAACTGGACTGGCTGGTGACCTTTCTGGTAGGAGGCCAAAAGGTCACACATTTCTGGTTTCAGCCTCACTCCTGAAACTGTAAACAAAGACTCTTCTGTAGGGAGAAAAAGAGAAAAGCACAAACATATTATTTCCTGGGATCTTTCATGGTGTATTTGTAAAGGCTTTGTAATCTTTTCACCTGAAGAGATGTCAAAACATGAGCCAGACTTACCCACCAATAACTTATACTGACTCATGGATAACCTACTTTATTCAATCTACTAATAGTTGTCAAGTGCCTCCTACTTAATCCAATTCAGTGCATATTTACCAAAAGAACACTTGGGTAAGGCATTATGCTAGGTGTTGAAGATGGTAAAAATAGGAATAGAACTGGGAGACCCACATACACACTGACAGACAAGGACCAAAGTGAGGTGCAAACAAAGAACCATGGCAGCCCCTCTCCTAAGTCTGAGAAGCACAAGAAAAGCATGGACTAGGGCCCTTTGAGCCTCAAAGGATGCCTATGTCAAGAGACAAGGACTTCCAGGGAGGACATTCCTGGCTGAGGGATCAGCATGAGCAAAGGCATGGAGGGAGGAAAGTGTTTGAGAGAACTGCATGTAATCTTGCAGGGTTAGAGCAAGGCTAACCGGAAGATAAAGTTGGAAAAGTGGGTTAGAACCGGGCAGTGAAGGGAAGTACTATCAAGCCAGGGAGTCTGAATATTATCCCTAGTGATGATAGGCAATGAGCCTCATGCTGGGCTAGATGTCTTTTGGAAAGTTTCAAATCCTGTTACTTTAGATACAATGGGCAATCTATTTAAATAGACTCTCAGGTGCAACTTTTACACACACACACACACACACACACACACACACACACACACACAACGTTTGTCTTCTGATTCATGTATTTGGTTAGTTCAGAATGCTGGCCGTTTGCATTTTTATAAATGCCTGTGTTTGTTAAGTGTGTTATTCCTGGGTGTTCCCTATGCTAAAGTTATGGGCCAACTCCTCCAAAAGTTAACGTTTTAAGGGGCTCATCTGTAAAATGGGGATAATAAAACTCCCTGGCAGATTGCTCTAAGTTTAAAGAAGATAATGTATGCAAAACATCTTGGGTTGTTCCTGATACACAATATATTTTTAATAACTGGTAGCTGTTGTTACAAGCATCAGCAGACATACCAACTGAGAAACATAGCAAGAGGCAACGGCCACATTTCAATCTGCATAAACCTGGGTTGCTCTAAATATTGCACAGTTTAACAAAAAGAGAAGCTTTGGCGCGCTGAAGGCATAAAATGCCTTAATGATATTGTTTGCTGGAAGCTGCTCACATCCGAAGGGAAGAAATAAACCTGGAATGCCAGCTCTGCCTCGCTCGGCATAGACCTATGCTGTGTGTAACCTGTGGCCCTGACTCCTTTGGTTTGGAATTACATATTTGCTAGGCTGGAAATGGGAGACATCAAGTTTTGTTGCTATGCATAATACATTTTCTGAGGTATATTATAATACACAATTCTGTATTCTACTTTTGTATTCTACATGTCAAAGCATAAACAAACTGCTAAAATAAACAGTTGCAGAAACTTCACAGATTCCTCTCAAGTCAAGTACAAACCATCTTGGGAACGTCCCTCAGGGAGAAGGGTCCTCTTGCCTTGGGGACAGTGGCACGAAGATTTCCCTCAGGCTTCCTTGCCCCTCAAAAGCAGCAGCTCCTCAAAAAGCAAGGAGGGAGGGAGTGGAGGAGAGAGAGAGAAAGAAAGAGAAGGAAAAAGAGGAAGAGAGGGAGAGAAAGGGAGAGATGGAAAAAATAAGGCGAGAGTGAGAAAGAGAAAGAGGGAGAGAGGGAGTGGAGGAGAGGGAGAGATATCTGGCAGAACAGCGCTGGGAAAGCAACTAGTTAATCAAAGGGAATCCAATTTGTCTATGAACTGCCCGACTCTCCTTCCCAATTTATAGGGAAAAAGGAAAGAAAGAAAGAAAGCAAGAAAAAGAAAAGAAAGAAGGAAAAAAAGAAACAGAAAGAAGGGAAAAAGGAGCAGAGCGACTCTCCTGCAACAATCACACAAATGCAAGATCCTCCTTGGCTGACTGCTCATTAGCTTACTGAATCTGACAGCATAATTATCGCAGCTGCTTCACGCTTGGAATAAATAAATACGAAAGTGGGTGTTTAAAAATTTTTTTTGAGAAGGGAAATTCAGTCATCTAGACAGTCAGTAGGACAAGTTTATTTAAAACTTTTAGATTCTTATGCATTTAGATCATTTCGGAACAAGATAATGAGATAGTTGTCTTTCATGCTAATTGAGTTCCTAAGCTCCTGGCTGTTGGCTGTCACCCCTTTCAAACTTTGCTTTAACTTTCCTTCCTTTAGAAATCTGATCCTGGTGTCTCCCTTTACTCTTCCTGGGCTGAGAACCCGGTGAGGGCTCAGTGCACTGGAGTGCAGAAAGTGACTTAATGGGATTGAGGAGCTAAATAACCTTGCACAGGAAACAAGATAATCAAATCTCTTTGACTTGCCTGGAATGGCTGAAAGAGAAAGCACAAGTTAAAAAGAAAGCTTGGAAATTAGACCATCATTTCAAAATGTCTTGTAATTTCACTTGTCACGTGGTTTTTGCACTGCTCTCACACATCCTCAATCCATCAGCTGGAGTTGCTTAGTGCATTTAATTATTCAGAGTGCACACAGCCTCGTGACTCCGTGGTAATTTTAGCTCATGTGTATGTATATAGGCTTCATATCTTCAAAGCCCAAAGGATCACACAGTACTTTAAATTGAAGTTGCTAACTAACAAGAAGTGCACTTAAAACTCTGACTAGGGGCACAGCATACTATATGCATTTCCGATTAAAGCAGATGATCTTTCCTTTTAAAATTAATTAGTGCCTATTTATCTTTTCCTCTCCCTCCCACCCCTCATTCTCCCAGGACCAAATTTATATGAACCCTTGGATTCAGTGAGTTAAAAGCTTTATAAAATAAACATTCTGTCAATCTGGGGTAAAGGAAATGAGTATTAACCCATTGTGCAGGTTGAGAAATTGAGGTTTATGAAGGCCAATAATGCATGTTACATTGGGGAAAAAAGAAAACTCAGGTCGGTCCTTTAACTCTCAGTCCAGAGCTTGGGCTCCCTGTACCATTTGTCTGACCTCAAGGAAATAGAACATCAACATTAAAGAAAACTTTAAAAAAGGAAAAAAATTATTCACAATCCCCCTAAACTGGAAGAGCATTTTCTATAATACTTTTCAGCTTTGTTAAAATGTATAATACATTTTCACAGGTACATAATAATACATAATTTTGTATCCTACTTTCTTTCAGTGCATGTCATAGCATAAACATTTCCATATTACCACACACTGTTGTGAATGATCATATTGACCATATGCTGAGTCAATAGGCCAACATGTGTCCAGGGGTTCCCTGCTGTGGAATACTTAGATTGCTTCTTTTATTTTTATTTTGTAAATTTAAAAAATTATAGGCAACACTACAAGGAACATTTTTAGCATCTAGGATTTTTTTTTTCTTCTGTTCAATCGTTTCTTTGTATAATTTCCAGGAACCAAAGTATAGGATTGAAGGTTGTGACCGTTTTTATGGCTCCTGATATGTATGCCAACTGACACCACCATCATCAGGGAATCATTTTACCCACAATGTCGTAAACACTGGGAGTCATGAGGCTAAGGGCAAAAAATAACTAATTTAACAATTATTTGTAGTTATTTAATCATTAGTAAGGCTGTCTATTTATTCCATGTGTTGATACACTCTTTTTTGTTTCCTTTGCAGAAATTGGTATGTTATGCCTTTGCCCAATTTTTCACTGGATTCCTGGTATATTTCTTATGAAATCGAATGGGTTATAGTGAAACAAAAAAAACCCACCATTGTTTAAGAAATTTTAAAACCCAAAGTTGACTGTGTATTAAAAAAAAAGAACAGAAACTAAGACAAAAGGTCAGCGGTCTCCGTTAAACATAAAATCCCTCTTAATTGTGAGATATTAAACATGTTACCTGGGGACATGTGGAATCTTTCCTGGGAAGGCTTTAAAATAAACACAGATAGAGCATGAGACAGTGGAAAGGTCATGGGACTGGGAATAAAAATCTTGGTTCCAATCCTCATTTTGCTACTAAGTTCCCATGTGATCTTTAGTGAGAAGCAATGAGTAGTGGGAAGAGAGTGCCTTGGGAGTCTGACCTAAAGTCAAATCTTGGCCCTCCCACTTACTGGCTTTATTACTTTGAGCAATTCCTCTCTCAAATCCAATTTTCTAATAAGTTATATGAGGGTAATAACTCTACCCTACCAGTTGGTGTATAGATTGAACAAGAATTTATGTAAAGCACATAGCCACCCAACAAATGACAACCACTATTAGGTCTCCCTGGGTGTCAGGGATTCGTCTACATAATAAAGATATGGAATAGCGAGTCTAAGATCCTTTCCTACTGGAAGGTCTCACTCTTTCCTGAAGAGTTTATCTTTACTTGGAGGCTCTTTCATGACTAACAAATTTAACCAATTTAAGGGCTTGGTGGGTCTGAGGGACTTGGTTTACACAGACTTCTCATAGCAACACAACTCTGCAACACCCTGAGCCATGTCTCAACTCACTATCTCGTCTAATGTATTGGAATGGGTTGAGCACAACTTTGAGCATAGAAGGTGAAGAGGTGTGTTATGCAGGAAACTTCCATGCTTGTTAATGTATTGCTTCTTAAGTACTGATTAATGGAGGATTTAAAAGGTATAAAGAGTGGTCTGAGTTAGGTTACCAACTCCTAGAAGCAGAATAGAGTTGAGAGACTTAGTTCAGAATATCCCTTCCGTCTTCCCCACAATCCCCAACCCCTGAAACCTGGCCTGCACAGCATGACAAAATATTCTGGTTAAATTTTGAATAGACTAGACAATATAAGCAATAAACAGACTAGATTTGAAAGGATTAGCCTAAAAAGAGCTAAACTGAATTTCACTATTACATGTTTAAAATGTTTAGATTGCTGCAAAAAGGCATATAGTGATAGGAGCAAAAACCAGGAAGAAATATGAGTCAGAACTGCACCACTATTATTAAAAAAAAGACACCTTCAGAATAATGTTAGATGGTATTAGGAGGAGGATGACATTCCTCTCCCTGGACATTCTTCCTCCCCAACCATCCAGACGCCATCATTTTTCATGACCCACTCACAAAGCCATCCTGGATCCCCACAGCTGGAATTAATCTCCCCTCCTGTGAATATCCAGAGCACTTCACCCTTGATCTGCAGCTGTTTATCTAGTTTATATACTTGTCTCATTTCCTAAAGGATTGTAAGCTCTTTGAGGACAGGGTCCATGACTAATTCATTTTTTGTATCCCTTAATATCACACCTACTAGACCTTCAGTAAATCTCCGATGAATAAATTGGAATGTAATTCTTCTATGTTAGAAACTTGAGTCTATGTTGGGTCCATAGATGCAGAGATAAACAAAATAATTGAAACAGGTTCAGAATAGGATCATGAAACAAAATGAATAAAGAGTGAGAAAAACAGAATCTATATGTGGGGTTGGAGAGGAAGGTCAAAGGAATTCAGCCTAGAGAAGTGAGCTTTGGAAAGTGTTATCATGTGATCTTCAAACATATTAAAGAGATAACATTAAAAGAAGGCCTGAGGTTCTTTTTTTGGAGCAAAACAAAAAATTACTCAGATTTTAATAAAGCAATGTGAATAAAGCCTGCTGAAGAACTACCAGAGTACAGATACTAGGGTGGTGTGTTGAAGGGTAGAGGTGAATGCTAGGCCTTCTACCATCCCTACAAGTACGAAAGTATAGGGTGACAAAAAGGACTCTGGCAAACTGTTTTTACAAAATTACTTGTGAAACAATCACAAGCTTTTTAAGTTTTAGGATTTTTCCCCCCAAGATGCTGAAACCTATTTTAAAGGAGAAGGGGGATTTAGTCCAGGAAGGAATGGAAGAGACTCAAGCCTGGGATTTGGAAAGCAGAATGGGACCAAGCCACAGAGCGACAGCCTTTGATGTCCTAATGATCAAGGACCAGGGCTGAAGGACCAGACTCTTAAATCACGTGGCATTTATTGCCCCAGATAAAATAATACTTTTGTGGATCAGTGTCTGTGGTTCAAAATGGCTGGGTTCCAAAATCAGTCTTAACTCTCCAAGGGTAACATTTGGAAGGCTCCCTGAAAGAACGAAGTGGAACCAGTTTTTAGAAGGGGCAGCTTAATGATTTTCTACTCCCCTTACCCCCAAATCATTAAACAGTGTTCCTTTCCCAGAGTCCAAGTTCATACTGAGGGCAAAGGGAATTAAACAAAGAAGCTGAAATTGCAGCTAAGATTAGGGAGTTGCCAAGGGCCTAATTTTAGGTCCTAGCTGCCCCAGCTGACGTCCTGCACTGCTGGCTCAGCCATGAGGACCACAGGCGTGGCCATAATCCGGTGACTGAGTGAGAAGAGTGTCTCCCTAGACATCTGCGAAAGCAATTAGCTTGCTGTTGGGTGTGTTTTTAGAGAGACTACCAATAATTTTTCCTTCAACAAATGTTTCTTCAGGTGTTCAAGAGTCAATAAGGGAAAATGTCAGTGCCTGGCAGAAGTTCCCACATGCTTGCCATTCTAATATTCATGCTTCTCCACTTCAGAGTGCTCTCTACAAGGGAACTAATCCTGGAATTCCTGATTTTCGTGACAAGTAAGCCCCGAATTTCCCCTGGCCATAAGCTCCATGCCATAACCTGGAGAAAGTGCTGTTTGGGACATCTCAGGCTTTGCAAAAATAAACATGGATGGATGGGAGCAATTCTTGCATTTTGCAGGGAATGTCTCTGTCACTCTTCTCTGGGATTTAGGCTGTCCTTCTAGTCTTCACATATTTCCCAGCCACAGGTTTCATGCTTAACGTGTCTTCTTCAGAGGGCAGACAATAAGAGCTGGCATCTCCCAGATCAAAGGGGAAACAGAATATATTTTAAAGTGACAACTTTGTTATCCTGCAACCAGAATAAAAGCAGAATAATAAAATGATATAAGTATAAGCCTCTAAACGATTCCATACTGAAATGTCACCAGAGGGCAAAATTTCTTGCATAATTATGGCAGGGAAACTCTCTTCACAAACTGTCCACAAGGGCATCT
The DNA here is from genome assembly GCF_004115265.2 of Rhinolophus ferrumequinum. Classification (NCBI taxonomy): domain Eukaryota; kingdom Metazoa; phylum Chordata; class Mammalia; order Chiroptera; family Rhinolophidae; genus Rhinolophus; species Rhinolophus ferrumequinum. Next base: position 29,628,502 of record NC_046291.1, read on the forward strand.
CTTATTTTTGCACAATTCTTCCGCCTGGGGCAGCCCACCAGGGATGAGGATATAGATTCTGTGTCCCTGCAGGTTGGAAATTGTGATAACTGATTGGTACTCCCTGTATGCAAGAAGGCTCTTAATAAAGGCTCATTGCCACGGGCAGTGGAAAAGTAGGCTGGCACGGCCAGGCCAAGGGCATGCATCCCTTAGCTCATGTGCCCTCGGTGAGGACCACTGTTGTCAAGGAGCACAAACTGACCCAAGCTGCTTCTGTCTCTTCCTCTATTTTTCTTCCCAATTTTCCTGGTAGATTTGCTTTCCCTGTCTACTTGTCCCAGGTCCTATCTGTCGGTCTGTCTCTAAACCTATTTCTGCACCCCCTCCCACATGCACACATACATACATACCGCCCCCCCCACCTTCCCCTGTCTCTTGGCGCTGGCCCTTTCATCTTCTCCCTCGGGGATTTGAGATGTCGCTGCAGGAAGTGCTTGTCGGCCGAGGCAGCAGCAGCAGAGCCCTGTGGCTTTGACAAACCTCATTTAATTGGGAGGAAGCCAGGAGAATTTGAAAGAACTGAAACATCCACGAAACTCCTTTTATCAGGCATAATTTAAACTCTGCATGGAAAAACCCCTATATGTATAAAGAAAAGTCAACTTCCCTCCTGCTGCGAGCACTCTTCGTCTCCCCCCAGTGCAGGCAGGCTCCTGCAAGATTCCATCTTTTCATTTTTCTAAAAGTGTCAAAGTAGATTTGGGCTCTGTGGCTGGGTGAACAGAGAAGGAATACAGATCGGCCTCTCTCTTTCACCCACATGTGCGTGCAAACACACACACACACACACACACAGGACGTGTGGCGGAGCCCCTCTCTTGGTGGCTTTGCTTCAGATGGCCAGGAAAAATCAAAACCCAAGTTTCTACCAACACATCACTTTGGACAGGGATTGTTTCCTCCTAATTACCGTTCATCAGGCAAAACCTGGTGCCCAGAAAACTTTGAAGATCCCCAGCGATTCTCAGTATGTTGAATGATAGATCCTGGAGGAGGGCAGATGGGAGAAGTTTGTTTAAGTGGAGAGCGGGGAATGAGAGAGAGAGAGAGAGAGAGTGTGTGTGTGTGTGTGTGTGTGTGTGTGTGTGTGTGTACACCTGAGCACGTATGCTTGCCTGAAGTAATAGTTAGAAGTCCCAAGCTCCGGAGAAGAAAGCTTAGAAGGAGAGATCTGGGGGCTTAGACTGGGAAGAGGGGATGGGATGGGAGTGGGGAAGAGGCTGAGGATGAAGTGCGTGTGTGGGGGGGTGAGGTACCAGGAAGGGAGTGAGAACTATAGGTCGCCTGGAATGTTTTGTATTCCACCCGTATGCCAAACCATGTCCCTCCACTCCTACCAAATTCCACTCCAGATTCACCTTCAGTCTAATCCATCTCACTTGAGTTATTCTAGTTCCTCCAAAGAATTGCCTTTAGCACACACATATTCTCTGAACATCTGCAACTGATTATGCACAGACTTCAGCTGTTTAGATATGATTTGTGCTACTATGTGTATGAGGGTGCCCTGTTTCCTCTTCCTCACCCTCTTTTCCTCCCATGCCATAGGATCCTTGGGGTCAAGGACAAGCCACTTTTTTCCCTCAATTTTTATAGCACTTAATATGTTCCTGACACTTAATGGCAACTTCTAAATACTGATGACTGACTCTTCTCGCAGGGTTAAGTAAGACACATTAAGCCCAGTGGTATGATTATGGTTAGTTTCGAAGATCCTAAATGACTCCTTTTAATAATAAAATACCTCAATAAGTCCCACACTAAGAGCTTTGAATTGCTGCAGGACAATGTCCTAGATATAGCGGGGATGCCTTTGGAAACCACGGAGACTTTGGCCAGACTATCTGTCGAAGGCTCTTGGACAGTAGCTCCTCTCCCCATCCCAATACCTTCTTCCGGGTACGAGCCCCTAGACCTTCCTTCTTAGTTTTCGTCTCTCCCACTGAGGACTTCTAAAAACTGTTTTCAGTTGAATGGTGGTGTTTTCAAAGAACTCCCCCCCCCATTGTCCCTCCCAGAGAGCCCAGGCCACGCCTGCCCTGCCCACATCCTCTGCATAGCCCTTCCTGGCCACATTCTGGGAAACAGGAGCACTCCAGCCACAGGATCCCTCCGCAGATTTCAGATTTGGGGGATGACTTCAGGCCCAGGCAGTAAAGCTGATTTGAGGGTAACTTGTGTTTCCCGTGGGCGCCTGGCCAGGGAGGACGCTCCCCTCCCCACAGCGTCCCGCCCTGGTCCTTCCCTTGGCAGCATCAGGTTACCAATGGAGACAGGCCCAGCTCTCCTCTCTGACATATCCATGTCACCTATCATCTTACTCTCTCATGGAAGGAGAGAAGGGGGTTGTTAGAAACTTTGGTTGTGCTTCTCCTGGCAGATGCTAGTGAAAGCAAACAACTCAGAGGCAACTTTCATCTCATCCAATTTCTAAGTGTGAGTGTGTATATGGGAAATGTTTGCATTATTACAAGGAGGTCTGTGTCACCTCAATCTACCAGTGCTCTTGAGTTTTAGAGCATCTCATGCGACACTCAAGTAAGATTGGGTCCCATCTTGCTTCTCCCAGGCAAATTGATCTCTAAGCTCACTTCTGATTGCAAATTCTGTGATCCTCCAGTACTCAGAGGAAACACTTAGACACCAAGACTGACATGTGTACACACACGCACACACTCCCTCACTCACCAGCAGGAAGCTCGTGTAGCTGAGACGGCAGGGTGCTGAAATAATCATGAACCAGTGCTTCCTGGGCGGAGACACGATCTCTAGGAAAACCCTTCAGCATTTGTGAGGCCAGGTCTTCAGCGTCAGGAACCCTGCCCAACCTAGAAAAGTGGGAGAGAAAAAGAGAGTTTTTCCAGAGTCCTCCCTTCTGAAAAATAAAAGGGGAAAGAAGATGGCTAGAAGAGTGTTTCAAATATAATTTTCCTGGGATTAGTAACGTTGATGGCAAGTGGAAAAATAACCTCCATACTGAAACTCTTACCTGTCCTGTTACTAAGATGAAGGGGGAAAATCTCAGTATTCTATCATTCAGCTCCCCCAGAGCCTCCACAATGTCTCTGGCACCTTGTATACACACAGGATGCAGAATTATAATTATAGAAGCAGAAATATATAATTAGGGAGTCTCCTTTGAGGGACACAGCAGTTCCCACCAAGCAGAAAAGCCTGAATGGAAATACGCTCCAAGTGTTGCAAGCATAGAATCCTAGAAGGGGAAGAGGAAGAAAGGTGATTCTGGAGGGTGAAGCTTGGGTGGAAAATACCCTTATTTAAAATGTTTCTGAAGCTCAGTTCCCAGGGCTATTAGCTAAGGTGCTCTCTTGGTGCCCCCTGAGATGGAGCATAGGAAGAGGGGTACTTAAGTATCCAAATTACAATAAGGACAAATCCTCAAGTTGACTTTATGCTGAATTATAAATTTGGAGATGAGTGAATCCATTAGTTGAGCAACTATCATGTGCTAGTAGGTGGTTGGCTCTGGGAGATACAGGCAAGACCCTGTCCTCTGGCAGGTTAGTCTAGTAGAGGAGTCAGACACTAGTCAAATTATCCTACAAATGCACAAGTACAACTGTGAAAAAAAGGCCCAGATCATTTGAGCTGAGATGTGAGGAACTAGGGCAGGGGAGGGTAGGTGATGTAGGGTGATGTAGGCAGAGATCTGATGTTCATACAGGCTGGGGAGTGGGGGTGGGGGGCTGGGGGGGTGGAGAGGAGAAGAATGAGTTTAAAGAAGGGAAGAAAGGCCATTTGGCTGGCCTGGGACAAAAGGGGAGCGGGGCAGGGTATGAAGCTAGGGAGGGTGCCAGGGCTGATCCTGCAGGCCTTGTGGGTCTTCATGGTTCTTATTTACTTATAATGTTTGAAAGTCTTTGCTAATCTAGTGCCAATCACTTAAGTACACCCATCTCTAGAGCCCACAGACAGGTTTACAAATGGAAAGCCTCGAGACGGAAAATTGCATTCCCAGGAGGCAATTAACTGCAGGACTGATGTCTGTTATTCAGAATTAAGTTGCACGGCCATGCAAATCCCCAACTGAGCAAAAATAGATGGGCTTATTTAATGTCAAATATACATACCAACCTGAAACGACAAAGCAGTGATACCCTTTCCCTGCCCAGGTACCATGAGGCAGTGATACTGGAAATCCTGGCCCAGAGGACTTTGCTTAATTTGACTAATTTTTGCATAAGATTTACATAAGAAACTTTCAGGCATCTGATTCCCATGACATAAAACTGTTTCTACAAACAGGTAACTTTACCCTCAAACTTTGGAGTAATATAATTGCTTTACAGACTCAAGATAAAGAGAAATTTGCAAATCCCCAGTCCTGGCAAATTTCCAGGCCAGGTCGGAGAGCGCGGAGTCTGGCGTGAGGTCTGCTCAGTAGCTAGTGGCCTGAAGAAGGGCTGGTGCGGAAAATGTCCCCAACCGGGCGTTCTTCCCAGGCACAGGTTTTCAGGGTCAATGAAATGGGGGGGTTGGAGAGGGGAAGCAGGTACCAATCACTAGGGCCCGGTATCAGTCTGGAAGGAGATTCAGGGAAAATCTTGTGAGAAAAATGTAGTTGGTCCACCGTTGCTATGGGGTGGTGGGTGGGATGTGTGCCTAAATTGGGGCCTGAACCCACTCTATGAATTTCCAAGGGGTGGGTGGGTAGAAAGGTGGTTATGGTGAGAGGGGGAGCAATGCATCTGTCAGCGTCCACCTCCATATTCCTACCCCAATCAGCAGTTCGTTCTTCCCACACACTGACCCATACAAGTGAATTGTTACAGAATTGCTCTGTAGAAGGGGTTTAGGAGTTGCAATCTGAATGGATAAGGAAGGCTAGGGGACCTATTGTGAACTCATGTTAGCATGGCATGCATACTGTTTTTGTTTAGACTGAATGTTTCTGTCGGTGGCTGGGAAAGCCAGGAGAGGCTGATGGAACTTATGGGGGCATTAGGACACATACAGGAAGAACAGGCCACTTTTACCAGATAAATGAAAGTGGGTAATGAACAGTGATAGGAGGACTTCTTTTTTAGGAATTTCCTCTTCAACTAATCAACCTTCCCTCCCACCTTTCACACCAGGTTGCATCAGTGGTGTTGAGATTTGTTCCAGTCCCATGGCCTCCAAACTATGACTGCCACCAGCCACTCTTCTTGTTTCTCAGCTGGCAGAGCCAGTGACCAGGGCAAAGTATGTTAGTGAAGACTTTTCCTCCCATGAGCCACATTCATGTTGGTCTTCTCTGTGTGAGTCATATCCGTGGCCTCCTGAATACAAGCCTTTACTAGCAGCAAATTCATACTGAGATCACCTGGCCTGGACAAGTATCCTAACACTCAGTTGCTATTGGCACCTTGCATTCTTATATGGGAGCTGAGGGAGAGCCCCAGAAATACAAATGCCGTTTCTTTGGGCACATGTGTTAATTTTCTTCCCTGTTTATATCATTTTGCTTCTTTCCGCTATTTATAGTCTTGCTAACTACCCACTGCCTTTATTGTCACATTTCTACAATTTGCCACCTCCTCCAACTCCTACTGGAATAATTCTTCCCTGGTTACAACCTCTACTTTAAATATGAATGTTGGCATGACAAGTGAACATCACAAATGTTAATTGGCCTACCAGCGCCTTCCCATATAGGCTAAATGTTAACAAGTGTTATTTGTTAGACTTGTGATGTTAACTACCAAATATGCCAAGAGTATCTTGCACAATTAGGAGAACACACCCATCCAATTAATGAGAGTCTTAAAAAGACAAAGACTCCTTAATAAAGACAAAGACTCCTCAGGTGAACCTGTCCTTCCGGTAACATTTCAAGAAGTGAGAAGCTTCCAGGGCCAACATACTTATTGTAGATCAATTAGAAAATGCAGAGAAAGAAAATTAAAACTATTCCATAACTCTGAGATAACCCCCTTCGCTCAAAGATAATCACCATTGCTTTGGTGTTCATGTTTTTCTTCTTTAGTCCTTTAGTTTTATATGGATATATTTTTTTGTTTTACTGGAAAAATGGGCTCATACTCTACATACTGTTATAACTCACTTTTTCCACTTGACTATCTTGGTCGTCTTCCCAGGACTTGGAACAGCCTTCCAGGACATAATCGTAATGGCTGTATAGCATCCCATTATATAGACATACCATAACCTACATCGCCAGACACTTCCTGAAGTTGTGTCCTTTTCTCGTTAGGGCGGGAGGGGGTACTATTAAAGTCATCCTGTGACAAATATCCTCAAAGAGAAATCTTTGAGTATTTGAGCAATGATTTTCTCAGTATAAATTCTGAGACTTGAAATCCCCAGGTCAAAGGATATACATGTTCAAGTTTTTGATTACGAACATCAGCTAGTTGTACCAATTTCCATGTCCACCAGCAGCCCGGGAGAGTTCCTGTCTCTGTGTGCACGGAAAACAAATTCATTCCAGCCGATATGAATTGACACAGGTCCCACTGCTTAGAAAAGTTGTAGAAAGGATGAAAACTATAAATTGATCCTAAAAGATGTGCTGGGTGCGAGGACATCCACGTTTAGTTTTAGAAGTCCAGAATAGAAACACAAACAATAAGAAAAAATAAAAGTCAGGCTTTGTGGGTGTGTAAAGTCCCATTAACTAGCCTATCCCTCAACCCATCTAAAATCTGGTGGTCCTTGGGGACCTGAGGTAACAGCACAACCTGGCACTGAATACAGAAATCTCCCATGGCCATTGCTGCCATCAGCCTTGAGGGTGGAAGGGCTTTATCTGTTTGCAGCATAAGGCTGGTCGCTGTGAGTTCAATTGGGTTCTTTGCTACAGTTTTTCCCCTAGATCCACAGAAAGAGAAAAAGGGCAGGGACACAGTGGGCCCTACTATTTTTTTTTCAATTTTTCAATTTGTTTTTATTTTGAAGTAATTTTAGGTTTATGGAAGAGTGGCAGGTGTGATACAGACAGTGACCTTAAGTTTCACCAGCTTCCCCTAATGTTAACATTTTGCATAACTGCAGTGAAATTATCAAAACTAAGCATTTAATATTGGCACAATACCTTTTTCCTAAGCTGCTAAGACTTTACTAAATCTTTTTACTAGGACTTTATGCAAATATCATTGGTTTCTTTCAGTAATGACCTTTTTGTTGTTGTTCCATGAGAGTAGGTACTTTTTAATGCTGTCCGTTTAGCATACCCCCAATAAGAAATGTATCCAAGACTAGGAAGAAACAACTGGAAAGACGCTATAATTTTCCAATCTGTCTAACAAGTGAGTGTGCACTTGCTAGGCCCAAGTTAATCAGGTCACCATTAAACCCCAGGCAAGTCCTTGGGGAGGCGTTGACAATCCCTGCACAGATACGATGCACCTCTGCAGAAATTTTATAGAAAAGCCAGTGACACCTCTGCTGCTCTGTACTCGTCACATCTGCAACCTGACTCAACTAACAAAGCCACAGAGACCTGTCTACTACTTGAGTCCTGACTCTATCACTTACTTAGCTTGATGAACTTGGCCAAGTTACTCAACTTCTTTGAGCCTATTTCCTTCTTTTTGAAATGGGAATGAGATTTGGGAGGAATAAATGAAATAATATATGCAGCACCTTGCTAGGCACATACCAGGTATCCCACCTACCATTAGTCCTCTTTCAACAACAAAGCCCTTTCCAGAGCCAAGAAATTTCTCACGTGATAATCTAGGACACTGCTGTCCAATAGAACTTTCTAAGATGATGGAAATGTGTTATGTTTGCCCCGTCCCATAGGGTACCCACAGTTCACCTGTGGCTACTGAGCCCTTGAAATTGGGCTAGTGCAAGTGAGCAACTGAATTTTAAATTTAATCTTAATTACTTTAAACTGAAATAGCCACATGTGGCTAGTGGCTGTTGTGTTAGACATCATACCTTGCTCTGAGGATCGGAGCAAAGAGAAGCCAGGAGTCTAAGCTAAGACAAAGGTATTGCTGGGAGCCAGGCAATGGGCAGAGGTGGTGGGTGTTATGTGTGGTCAGAAAAGCCAGAAAGATGTGTAGCTAATTCAAGTCCTGCTCAGCCCTAGAAGGAGGGGCTGGTGGGATGATAGCAGGAGGTTGGTGGCACTTTCTTCAACCATGTGACAGTGCCAACAGCAGCAGCACAGGGTATTAAGGTGGTTTGCAGGTTTGGAGTTACCACTTATTTTAGAAGCCAGTAGTGACATGAAAGAAAGCCACAGGGAAGCGCTAAAATCCAAATATCTCTGTCTAGAGGTTAGGGGTCCTAACGATGCTGGCAAGAGAACGTTTGCACATTGTGAACGAAATGCTCAACAGCAGTTCCCTGGAGCCTGTCTCCAAAATGACAGGGAGTTTTAGGTGCTACAGTCCATCTGAAAATAAGTGCGGAGTGTATGCACATCCTGGGGAGGTACGTCCCTCCCAGTAAGAGACTTTGGTAATCCATACATAGGTCTATGTGCGGACCTATTTTACTCTTTGTGCTCTGATAGTCACTCTGCAAGGAGGCTTTTTGAAGCACATGAACAGTAAGTCTGGAGAAATCAAACAACATTTGGTTGGGTTAAACTCGACCACATTTTCAGGGAAGAACAACATTCAGATGTTCAGTTAGGATCTCTTCCCTTCTCCCCACCTGCCAGAGTGCGTTTTTCTTTGACATTTGAGCTCGTTTGCCTGTCTCTGATGTTTTCCTCACTGCCCTTTTTGCCTCTTCACTGAAGCAAAAAGAACAGAGCCTCGGCTAATTACTCTCAGATCAAATAATACTGGTTATTGTAATTGGTCATTGTCCGAAAACACTGAGTTCTTCTTAGCCCTGAGGTTGCCTGGCAGGGCTTAGTTAGCTAACTATTCCGGGAATGTCTCTATTATCTGTTTTACTTTGCAAAAGAAACTAGGGATTTGTTGAAAGCTGGTAATAAAAGTCTGCCCTGGTCTGAGCTGAGACTGCGTAGAGAGGGCCTGGGAAAGCATGACCTCCATGAATCAAGTTGCCCCCCCCCCGCCCCCCAATAGCCACTCAATGATGTTATTTGGTTTCTCTGTGTTGGAGAATAATAAACCCACTAGGTTTTCTTGCAGGTCAACACTCCCTCGTTCTCAGGGCCTCGGGCATGGTTGAGGGGCACAAAACAATTTTAATGACCAAACTCACTGAAAGTAAAATGATTCATAGAGAAAAACTAACAGACTCACAGGTGGCTGGCTCTCCTAGAGGCGTCTTCCTGGGGCTTAGGTCCCCAGATTGCAGTGTTCAGTGGACTGAGGTCCAGGGAAACGTCCCTTCAACCCTGCTGAAAGATAAACTTTCCAAAGTAGTGCTTACCTGTTCCAGACATTCTGAAGGCTCTGAGGCTTAGGCAGTGGGAACCATTCTGAAAGGCACACACAGACACGTGAAAAAACAAAACAACCCTAAAATCCTGCTTCCAAAATGATTAAAATTCTAAGCGTTCTTCTTGGCTTTTGGCATAAGAGAGAATTCAGCTATCAGGTAGACAAACTAAATGATATTTAAGGCCTCTTCTCACTATGAACTTTTATGATTCTGTGTAGGGTCACTATTATGAGTTGAATTGTGTCCCTTCCAAAATTCGTAAGTCGAAGTCCTAATCCCGAGTACCTCAGAATTCGACCTTATATGGAAATAGAATCAGTGCAGATACCATTAGTTAAAGTGAGGTCCCTAGGGTGGGCTCTAATCCAATTATGGCTGGTGTCCTCATAAAAAGGGAAAATTTGGACACAGAGGCAGACATGTACAAAGGAAGAGGATGTGAAGAGACACGAGGAGGAGTCAGCCATCCATAAGCCCAGGGGAGAGGCCTGGAGCAGATCCTTCCTTCAGAGCCCTCAGACGGAACCAATCCTGCCAGTACCTCAGTTTCAGACCTACTCTCCAGAACTGTGAAATAATAATACATTTCTGTGTTTTAACTCATCCAGTTTGTGGTACTTTGTTACCGTAGCCCTAGCAAACTAATGCAGTCACAAAATTCAGTAAAGTCAATCAACATTTATTTAGCATTTACTGTGTGCAGAGCATGTACCAAGTTCTGGGGAGCACGCAAAAGAAATCTCTCCACCCTCTTCGAGCTTACAATTCATTTGAGAGAACAAAGTCATGTGATGGATGCTGGGGCAAAGTCTCAAAAGTGGTTAAAAAGTAACAGGGCTAACTTTATGTCACGAGCAATAAAAATGGAAGTGAATCCTGGCTTGAATGATCCAAGATGGATACTAATAAAATTTGTAATTTTCTTTGGAGCACTCATTATAATATTTACATGTGCATACATATATTTCAGTTATTCTAGGTGTTGATACTATTCAGCCTGAGATAAAACCATGAAAGGGGACAATTGAGCATTCAGTCAGGAAATACTAATTGAATGTTTACGCTATCTAAGGGCCATAAGAGGAGCTACAGGGGACATATACGGATGCTCCTTATCAAATCCCTCTACTTCCTACTCCAATGAGAAAAGAGGATGTCCGCTCTCAGTTGAAACGATGTTTCTGCTTTATACTTTTCTTGGGCCTGAAATGTAATTGTTTTGGTTTTAAAAGAACTCTTCTTCCAGCTCCTAAATTTTATCATAGTTGGGCAAAAAAATAATTTGGATAATACTGACAAATTCATGTTTACATGTGCACATAAAATGACCTGGAAGACTACTCACAGGCTAGTGATAGTGTCTATAGGGGCTTTGCCTTTTGTATTTCTATGTTTATTTTCTTAAATTTATTTTTTAATAAAAATGACATATTATATTATAACTTCGAAAGCAAGTTCAATTAAAAATAGAATTTATAGTGCTAAAAGTTGTAGAGTGGTCAAAGTGGAAAGGAGTGGTCAAAGTTGAAAGGAGTGGTCAAAGAAAGTGATTTAAGCTGAGTTTTCAAGGTCAGAAGCAACCAAATGGTTGCTTCGTGTTTTATAGTCCCAGGTGGGCACTAAGGAATGTATGTACAGGTTATTTACTCTTGTATGTACAGGTTATTTACTCTCTGTTCAGATGATCGTGCCCAAATTCAAATAACCAGTAAAGATAAGACTATCTGGTATTTGTTTAGAATGTGTATTTCCAAACCACTTCTGCTGCCTATTTAGAGTGTTTCCCTGGCCAAACAAAATTAAAATACTTCTTCCTTCAGTCATATCCCAATTTCCATCAACACAGTGAAATCCATTTCAATCCCCTCCTATGTTCTGTTTTTCCCTACTTAGAGCCCTATGCGCTGTGTTTTTTTGGACTTTAATATTTTAACACTATTTCTAACTTTAGTATTTCTTGTGGAACATGGGTCTGGAAGAAACTGAATTAGGGTTGGAACACCAAACCTAGGATTTGAAACTGCTGCTCAGTTTCGCTGAGACCTTAAGCAAGATACTTTAACCATGGCCAGCATACATCCTTGACTTAAGTTGGAGGTTGCATTCTCCTCACAAGGATGAAGTGATTCACTGAATTCATTGATTCATTGAATTAATGAATGTAAAGTGCCTTACTGGGAACATTAAAAAAATAAAGCCTATGTTTCTCCTTCTTTCTCTTCCTTTGAAATGTAAACCATGTGTGATTAGGACCCTGAACCCAGATTTTGAATCCACACCATGCCACTTAATGCTGTGTAACCTGAGGGTGTTGCTTAACCTCACTGGACCTCAGTTTTCCCATCTGCAGAAGACGGATAATTATAGTTCCCAATGCATAGGACTGTTGTGAGAATTCAGATAGTGAGGGTAATTAATTATTTCTTCATGCTTTGCCTCTTTTCTTTCTGCCTCTTTCTCTTGTCTGAGGAACCATCGTTTCTCTTTCCTCTCAGGTATTTCTGCCTTATTCTCCTTGGAAACCTTTTATAACTTGCTGTTGGAGTCTACTGAAATACCAACGTGCTCCAAGCTTGAGTTCTTATAAGCCTGGCTTGATTTCTCTTGAGTCCTCACTGTAAGGCAGAAGCATGCTCCTTAGCTGTGTGGTGTAGAGTAACACAAACACAACCCAGGGCTCAAATCTCCTACCTGCCCTTTATGAGCTCGGTGATTTGGGGTAAGTTATTTAACCTCTCTGGAAGTTTCCAAATCTGTAAAATGGAAAATATTTTCCAGTTGCTTTGGGAGGATTAGATAAGATTAAGCACTTGGCATTAATAAATGTTAGTCGTATACCTTATTTTTTCTTCTTGTTTTTAACCGTTCATTTTGGAGAAGTAGCATGGTCCTGCACAGTGGTTCTCAAGCCAAGCTACATATTAGCATCTGACGCCTGGGACAGTTTTGAAATGAAAAGAAGCCCTGGCTCTACCCCCCAGAGAGTCTGAGTCACCAAGCCTGGGGAGGGCCCAGCATCAGTCCATTGTTGCCTTGTTATTATTGTCTTTAATGGTCTCCAGGTGCTAAGTGAGGCAGAGCACACTGGTCTAGCAAGGAGGGCAGGGTGGACCACTCACCAGCGACTCCCACACACTTCTCTGAGGCTCATTTCCTCAAGTGTTTGCTGTGAGAATTCAATTTATATATATATATATATAGAATATAGTGTCTGGTGCATATGTTTTTTAAGGATGTGGAAGAGGAAGCATGATAAGGAAAAAAATCAGTTCTCATAAAGTCTACCGGTAAAGGATGACCTGCAAGAAGAGTTGCTCCGGAGGCTATGCAACAACACTGAACTTGAGGTTCCATGTCTTGAACCGACTGTGCCTGACTCTCTTCCCACATCTATTTTGTAGCTGCATTAGTTGAGATAGAGGGATTGATGTGTCCAGGGTCAGCCAGGTTGATGTGATGAAGCCCAGCCAGAGCCCACTGTTTGTGACCTGCCCTCCTGCTCTTATGCAGATAACCTGATGTTGAATGACCTTGCCTCTCTCCCATTGATTTTTTTCCCCAGTAGTTAAGCTGCAAGCGATCAATGAGAGAACGATCCACAGATAGGCATGGTACACAGCACCATTTCAAGAGTGGTTTGTTTCTCTGGCTTCAGTAGTGTCTAAAAATAATAAATCTGTAGGTAGCTTATTTCCCTGCTCCTTCCAAAGATGGTAGTAAATCAGATTTTTCTCCATCTTCTGCAGTTCTCTTTAAAAGAGTTCTCATTGGAGTTCAATTGGAATTCGAGGTAGGAAAAGGAAAGAAGCTGCAAAAAGAAATTTAAAAAGCTGAACATTTTAATTTACCAACTCAATGGAGTAATATTAAAATGACGGCAGACCTGCGGCTATGACAGTCAAATAATGCATTTTTCCATAAATGTTTAAGAAAGCTCATTTTACAACTGATGCAAGTACGGTAACCTTAGTCAGATGCAAGTACGGTAACCTTAGTCAACAGAGATTTGTTGGTTGATTGATAAAACATACCCAGGACCATTTTGAGTCTTAGCTCAAGGTAAAACATTTTCTAGTTACTATAGCCTTACCACAATCACCCTAACGTTATCTTATAGTGCTGTCCACTGAACTACACCTCTGGAATGTCCCGAATACAATGCATCCTGGAGATATCATCTATTTAAATAGTTGATAAAGTTGTTAGCCTTATTTCACTATCTCAAGCAGTAACTTTAAAACTGCACCACAAAAATCTGTAGTTATTCTCCTATCTCCGCCTTCCCCCACCCCAAATACACACATTCCCACCTTCGTGGCTGCTTGCTTCCTTTTTTTTTTTTTCAAGTAGCTGGTTTGGAAGCTTCCTTAGTCTTTGGCTCAAGGAGTCTAAACTTGATCCTTCCGGTGCTTTGTATTACCAGGCCTTAGATTCCGGTTTGGGTATCATCGGGATGCCAAAAGCAGTGCTGTCACCATGGGTGCACCGTGGCATTTGAGCCTGGCACTCCAACTCATATTTGTGACTTATCACTTTTCCAAACCTGCATCAAAGCTTTCTGTGGATTCTAAGAAAACATCCCATCCTCTGAAGCCTGTTCTTAACTAAGGTAAGGGTCTCGGTAGAGGAAGGAGGCCAGGCCTTGCTCCTTGTGGGTGAACGAAGAAGTGGGAGGAATGGTCAACAGTGAGGAGTCTCTCCTCTCTCCCAGGTGCAGTACCATGTCTGATGTCTATCCACCCCCACCAGTGAGGTTCGAGCTATAGTTTGACTATGACATTAGGTGTTTATGACATTTAACAATGCATCATTTGACAACATTTATCATTCCCCGTAGTCTCTACAAATGCTTAAGGGCTACCACATGCAGGCATTGTGCTCAGCACTAGGAATATGCAGATGTGGTACTTGGCCTTCTCCCCAACAAGGTTGTAGCCATATGATTTCTGTGGTCCATCATCATCATCCTCCTCCTCATCATTTCCCGGTCTTCTCCAGCCCTTCTGTCTATTTTTTCTTGGCTTCCAAATACTCCAGCCCCTCTGCCTGATCCTTAGCATTGGTCCTCTAGGCTTCCATCATAGTCTTCTTTCTCTACACACTCTCCCTTGGGCAACTGAATTCATACCTGGGACTTTAAATACCACTTTAAATAGATGGCTTCCACTTTCATGTTTCTAGATTGGACTCTTGTAACCACAGACTTATATTTCTAATTGCTTTTTAGATATCTCGACTTGGAGGCCTCACATATAGCTTCATCTGAAAATGTTCAAACCTTATACTCATTACCTACCCCACTAATCTGTTTCTTCCCCCTTGTATTTCCTGTGTCAGTGAGTGGGGCTATAATTCTCCTACCCACTGGAGATAGGTCTCTCCTTCACAACTCAACTCCAATCAGTCACAGCTTCCCCTTCACTCAACCTCCTAGATGCTTTTTTAGATTTGTCCCCTCCATTCCTTATCCATTGCCATGGCTCTAGTTGAGTCTTCTCTAGATTCTATTTGTCTTCTAGCATGTAGAGCATTGCCACCTGATTTCTGACTAATTTAATTCTACGTATAGTCTTCCAAGCAATAATTTAAATCCTCCCATATCACTTCCTTGCTAACAATCATCCAATGCCTTCTCTTTGTTTATTAGTCAAGTCCAAATCCTTAGATTGATTACAAAACACTTTCCAATCTGGTGCCTCTCTACCCTTCCATGTTAATCTCCAGTAATGTCCCATCACAGAGTCAACATTCTAGCTTCCCTGAGCAATTTACCTGCTTGGTATCTTACCAAATATACTTGTTTTCCTATTCCTCTGTGTCAAGTTCTTTGGCTGGAATGTCCTTCCCCTCTTGCTCACCTGGATAAAGCCCACTTAATCATCTTTGAGACTCAGCTCATGTCTCTTTTTCTCAAAGAGTCCTTAAATTTCCCAGAAAAGCCAAGTGGGCCTTCTCCCTACTATTCCTAAAGGTCACCAGGGGGTGCTGCTATATTATATTATTTATTGTTTTCCCCTCCAGACTGTATTCCTTGAAGACAGGTATCAATGTCTTATTTATTCTTGAATCTCCCTGTCCCAGCACTTAGCATTCAATAAATATTTGTTGAATGAATGAAAAATTGATGCTTGGATGAAAAATAAAAATAAAATAAATATACTAAACCTTATTCTTAAAATGCAAAAGAAAAAAATTTAAAAAATGCAAAAGTAACTCAAGAAAGCCCACTTGTGTATCCTGTTGTCTATATCTTACAGAGATTGATGACACAATGCCACGAAGGTGGGGAAGGAGTCTTTGGCTCAAGCCAGTTCCATGATATTTGGATTTCAAGGCCCCTTTTTTGAACTAGGACGGAACATAGCAAGGTTTTACTTGAAAAAAAAAATGTTTTTTAACCTGCTCTCACTCATTTGCAATTTTTCCTAATCTTAACCACTTTAAGATTATCTAGTCCCCCTCAATAAAAACTAATAATTGCCACCAAATAAATTAAAGATGAGAAAACTAAAAATAAATGTAGAAACTAGAAGAAACTATTAATGAAGATCAAAGTGAGCTGTGTATCTAAATGAATTTCACTGACTGATTTGGGGGACGGGTTAATAAAGATGTTAATAGCAACTCCCCAGGAGCTTTCGGCAGCGCTCCAGAAGTGCAGCAGTAATGAGCTCAATCGTGGTTCAGAGATTCAGAGATTTGGTGAACGGTGAACGCTGGGGGCTTCATTAGCTGGAGCAAGGGAGGGCTGCTGGAATCTCAGGGTAGGGATTCCACTCACAGTACATTCCAGAAACATGTCACCAAGCTCACAGATTCTAAAATCAAGTGTGGGTGGAAGGACATAATCATTTAGAAACGAACTTGGAAAAGTGTAATTAGCTGGTCCCTAATCAAGGTCATTGCTTTATTACCAAATCGTTACATTTGCCCTTTGATAGTTAGAAGGTAATTTGGAATACAGTGAGAGCCCTACCTTGGAGTCTAGCAGGTCTGGATAGTCTGAGTCACCCCCTTCCTGGCTAGGTGAGCCTAAGCAAGGCACATACCTCCCTAAGCCTCAGCTCTCTTATGTATAACGGTGGGATGGTGACACTGCCCCTCTCTGACAGGGCTGTTGTGAATCACAGTAGAATAATGCACGCAAAAGTGCCCGCCAAACTCATAGTGCTCAATAAACCAGTTATTATCGCCCAGTAATAAGGTGAATAATAACTGACATGCTTGGCGAAGCAGGCGGAACAGGATTAGCAGAGGGTACAATTGGAACTAGAGCCCAGGTTCTCTAACTCTTAGTCGTTAAGTTCATTTAAGTCCTAGTCACTGATTTCATTTAACAAGTATTTAGTGACTATTATGTGTCAGTTAGGGGGGCGTATGTAAAATACTAGAAACACTAAAAGTGGTCAGGTTTGCTATGTAGAAAACTTAAGTACTCTTTCCACTATGTCATATTTTGGGTAAAGTCAACAACGATAATATTAATATCGAATGCTATCTGTGATGTAGTAGCCCTTACTGGATATCTGTTATGTAGCATGCAGATAGTAAGGGTCCACCCAGGGAGGAAGCCCGTGGCCATAGAGTAGGCAGGCATCTCATAGCAGGTCAGGAGGGGAAGCAGAATGGAGCCTTCCCCAGCTGAGATAGCCGTAACAGGCCCTCAAACTGATTTAGGGAGGAGTTTGAAAACAGCAGGTCAGCTCTTAGGGTGTGTGAATTCAAACAATGTTTAGGTCCAAGCAAGTGAAAACAAAACTCAGTTCTGAAGCGAGGAGGTGTGCCTGACATCTAGAAATAAGCCAAGAACGCAAGGGAACTAAACATAAAGAAACAGGCCTAGCTTTAGTTCTCACACACCTGTCCCTGAGTCTGAACCTTCATAAGTCACTGAGCAGCTGAATGAACTTCCACACTGTAAAAAACAGAATGGGCACTAACTTTTGCTGAGTACCTACTAAAAGTTAAGCACCCATGTGTGATGATGGATGTTAACTGAACTTATTGTGGTGATCATTTGGCAATATATACATATATCAAATCATTATCTTGTACACCTAAAACTAATACAATGTAATATGTCAAATAGATCTCAAAAAAAAAAAAAAAAAAAAGCTGGGCACCTGCCCTGCAAAATGAGACCGACTGGCACAACACGGTTAACGAAGGAGAACAGGTTTGGCTGCAGATTGACCCTTCGCCCATGTAGGCAATGCTTCTGTGTGGACCTGAAAGGAAGCCTCCACTTCTTCGCGTAAAATTGTGCTGCTCCCACCAGCATGAATCCGGGCAGGCAATCGCAAGGATTAGCAATTATGTGTGTCTGTGCCTGGCACATAGAGAATCTGTTTTTCAATACTCCCATTTTGCAGATTAGGGAAGGGGAAGATAAGTAACTTCCTTAAGTGCCCCCAGGTAGTACAAGGTGAAGCTTGGACTTGCCCTTCCATGTAAGAGCTGGTGCTCACAGTTAAAACCTCTCCTGTCAGTATCTTTCCCCTCCGTTCAGCCCACTGAATAATTCCCTTGGCTAATATCTCATGTGACTGAGCGAATGCTGACGCCAATCACAACAAACACACAAAGACATGCTCAGAATCCTTTGAGCCCAAAGCATGGTAGCTCTTTGTCATCCCAATAGGAACAAGGATCATTTTAGATTTTAATGATCATCTGTTCCATAGTGGTGTCAGAGGAAGTGAAGCTCTTACACTGGATTTCAGGTCAAAATAAAACATTCCAAGAGAAAGGCTGGATTGCTCTCTTATAATGCTGTCTTAGGTCAGCATCCCTGTTATTTCTTGCTTCCACCTGGTGGTCAAAAGTTGAAAAAGCAGGCATACTGAAAATAACTAGGTGTCAGCAGGATCCATTTGCCTATCCTTTCTAGGACATCTGAGTCTGGGTCCCTGCAGGGCTTTTAGTACTGCTTTCCTGCCTTTTGATTTCCAGTAAGTTCCTCCAGTGGAAAATCTTTCCATGTGCAACGTTCCTTCCTGGGGCTGAAAGAACCAGGATAATCCCGGATGCTTCCCTGCAGCTGAGCTCATGTCACAAATCAGGCATGATTTTCAGCAGATATTTCTTTAAAAGTTTGAAGGCCTCTGTGGACTCTATTCCCTTCTCAATGGGAACAAGCATCAAAGAGACAGGAATAAGATGCTTTGCACGCACATCAGGAACTAATTGCCAATTTGGCAAATGCATTGACTAATGTCATGCACTGTTATTTCTAAATCCTCTCCTGTCCTTGACCCCAGTATCTAGATGTAAACTTGGAACCATTAGTGGAGAAGGATAAAGTCTTCTGGTGCCTCAAATGGAATTGAGAGGGATTTAAACTCAGCGCTTTTGAGTGTGGTGAAATGAACCCAGCAGTACATTAATGCTAGGATTTGAGCTCACACAGCATGAGTGCTTTCAAAAACCATGTTTAAGGAAGCAAACAGAGCCACGACAGACCCTTTCAGTGGAGCAAAAGGACTTGGATGAAACAATCAATGACACATTAAAAACCACAACTGGGCTGCAATCATGTGGGCAGAAAAAAAAGTTTTTCTTTATCACAGGATCTTTGCATCTAATGAGATGGTGACTGGACAACCTCCCGAGAAGTAAGGCCTCTGTTTACTTTAGCAAAGAAATGTCTAAATATTTAGTTGATTTTCTTAAAAGCCTTACATGATTCTGTAGCAAACTCGTCTCTAAGGTATGATCTTATTAGCTCTAGATTGCCATTGGAAAATCTATTTAAAACGAATTTGGAAAAGAAAAGCCAGAAGATATTACCATTAAAAGCACAAATGTTAACTCATTTTTTTCTCTCAAAATTAACTATTTTGAGTACCCTCCAAATACTCAGTTTAAAACCAATATCTTGTCAGTTAATAACACCTTCTCTTGATTGATTCTAAATTGTTCTCTATTTCTTATATATGACTTACTCCTGTTGGTTCCAGTTGGACACAAAGTGTTTGAGGCCCAAAAGGAGACTGCTGAGTGCATTTTCTTGGGGGCAGGATGGGAAACTAAGAGGGTGGGGGAACTTTGTAAAACTGTGTATAAGGGTCCACCCTTTAAATTCAAACTACTGTCTCCTGTTAGCAGATTTTAGCCAAGACCAATATCCAGTTTGTTCTATGCATCTGTGAGCCTGTGTCACAAACCCAGTGCATCGTAGATATTGCTTCAACTGGGGCTTCCACCTTTTTAGACTTTCTGATCCGAGAATCCCCTCTAGCATGCTGTCCTTTATTATGGCTTCCTGTGGAAGCTTATTACAATCACCAAAACTTCTCCCCCCTCCCCCACTGCAGGAGGCCAGCCCAGCTCCAGTTCCCCGCCAGTTTGATTAATGTGTCTTGGCTAATTGTGTGAAGGATGGCAGGCCTTTAGCAAGTGTGACCAGCTTATTGTTCAGCCAATCACAGGCGCCTCAGTTAGCATGTGAAAAGGGGGTGTGTTGAGGGGGGGAGGGTGAGTGTTCTGGCGGCTGAGTCAAAGAAGGAGCATTTTGGGGGGTCACAGAGCAACACCCACTTCTTTGAGGGGATGTTACTATGCTCTACTAAACCTGTAAACCTCTTACTCAAAGCACTTTTTTTTCTCCTCCCTCTTTTTTCAAGGAGATCTTTTTTTCCCATGGTGCAAGCAGGCAAGACACTGGCTACTCTGCAGATGGAGTTCACGTTCCAGGGTTTTTAATATTTCACTTTTATATTTCTGTTAGAGAATGATCCTGCTGAGAGTCTGAGAATCCGTGCCCGTCAGAATCCCCTCTCTGACACTTGGATATATTGCTCTGAAAGCTATCCCAGGAGAAAAGATTAAACAAAACAAAAAAAAAAGCCTACTTTTCAAAGCCTACTTCTCAATCTGCCCACATCAAAATAAGACAACTGGCCCTTTGAAGTAGAGGACACAGAGTTCTCAACCAGCTTGCTTAAAATGGGGGGTGGGGGGTGGGGGAGGAAGCGAGGAGAGAAGGAAGGAAGGAAGGAAGGAATGAAGGAAGGAAGGAACGAACGAACGAAGGGCTAGTCTCTAAAATTATGTATCTCTCTTACATTGCCCAGATTTAATCGGCACAAGAGTCTGAATTGATGGCTAGAAAACCTACAACCCTGCTCACTAGGACCCCAACCTCAGAGAAATCTGTTCAGCTGGGTTAGGTTTTATTTTAACCTGTACAAAGAGAAACTGCGTTGTCCTCCTAGATATAGTCCAGACAAAGCCTGGAAATGGCAGAGTGGGCACAGATGGACACTGGATGATTCTCCCAAGTTCTAAGCTCTCTGGCTTCTTCAAACTTGTTGTACCAACTGAATTCAAAGCTTGGGGGCTCTTGCTACTACTTAGCATGAAAAGGAAAGGAATGGAAATTTAATCCAGAATGGTGGTGTTAATGGTTCTGTTCAGTGACATTTGTTTTGGCTCCCATCCCCTCTTCTGTTCCCTTAAGGGTGAGGAATCAGCCGCAGCTCACAGACAGGTCTGGGGGGGTGGGATGGCTCAAAGTGACTTCTTGATTCACCTAGGAGGATGTTCCTGGAACACAGACGTGGATGACCCTTTTAAAACATAGTCTTTATGATTGAGTTATCAATGGTATGACCCCATGACCAAGATACACTGGACTTTAAAGATTTGCAAATACGTTGTTGCCATCCATAAGCTTAGGCCATAAGCTAACCACTGCTCAAGCTCATGGAAGCAAGGCTCACAAATGAGCCTTATAAATGGGGTAAGGAGAGCTGGTGATAGAGTGTGGATGAATAAATACAAACCCAAGCTCTTAAAAATCCAAGAATAGACCATATCCATCTGTGCAGACCCAGCCCATAACACAGTGCCTGGCGGATGGTAGGTGCTTAAAAATTTTTGACTCATTTGAATTAAATTGAATCCTTACTACAAAAACAATGCAAAGTATGAACCCTATTGATGTTGTACCTGGAGATTTCTCTTCATAAATAAAAAATTGCACATTACTTTGAAATGACAGCAAAATGAAAAATGCAACGTATTTCTCACTGTTTTATTGGAACCCAGTTACCTTATTTAGTACAGAATCTGGCAGGGAAGCATTTTAGCCAAGTTTCTATCATTACTGTTCTCATCAAGGCATTCTGTATTAAGGAGCTGTTTATTTATTGCCTGAACCAACCTGAAACCCAAATGTTTAAAATTTGAGGGAACGGCATAAGCTCACTGTGGCAGCTTTGAATTAACATTATCCAAATTGTCCTCTACAACCCATCTGTGACTTTGAACTTCTGCTCGCATCCATGTTAGGAAGCTAAGGGGTCCCATTTTCACTTGGAGAATGGGTAGGGAGAGGTATAGGCAAGGTAGAAAAAGATAAGAGACAGGTTCTTCCAGAAACCATGGCAACTGGGTATAGGACCTACTGCAGACGGGATCATGGTCTCCACAAGAAGCCTTTTCTTTTTCTTCTCTATCTCAGACCAAAGGGAAAAGGCACTGTTCCAAGCCCAGTGGCCAGACAGCAACATTTTCTGCAGGTGCTAAACTAGCAAAATACAAATGGTAAACTATTTGTAAATGACCCTAAAGCCATTTTAGCAATGCATAGGAGCATTCACAAAACAGCTAAAATGATTTTTGCAGTTAGTCTTTAGCTTGCTGTATGTTTTCCATAATCCTGTTTAGTTCAAGATACTTGATTCTTATGTATAGCTATTTGAGAAAAAAATATTAGATGCTGGAGAAGAGAAGAAAAAAAAATCCCTAGCCTCCTATGACTTTTGTTTTCCTCTTTAACCATCTTTTTAATCTCTCTACAGTTTCTTGCTCTCATGAAACACTTCCAGGCTAATCTCTTACCAAAGTTAGTAATGACAACAATTTGGGAAAAATCTATTTTTGGTAATGGGACAAGGTAAAACTATAAAGACTAGAAAATGTGACTTGGACCACATTTATTCTCTTGTCCTTATCTGTATATAAGGACAGATAATCCCTTTAATCCTGCTAGCAGAAGTCCAGCCTCTGATACATCCCTTCATCCTATAGCTCACTGCTTGTCTCCTCCTTTCTATCTTAACGTCCTTGATGTGACAACTGGGTAATCTGTCCCTTCAGCCATGGCCTTGGTACCATTACTGAAAGATTCCCCATGGGCAACACTTCCAACACTACCAAATCTACCGTAGGAACCAATCTGGGAGGACCAAATATGTGACAGAAAATGACCAAGTATCAGGTCTAGAGACAAATGGATGAACTCTTATATAATCTAGAGACAACTTACATGGCCTGTCCTAGGTCTAATGGGCCTCTACTTCCCCTCTGTTGTATTAGCATATAAGTCAAAAATAGCCATGAGGCTCAAAAGTGAGCCTATCTTTTGAGTTGTTTCTTTGAGATATTGGGTATTTGGAAATGGGTGTGGGATCCACAGTAAGTCATTTCAAATTCTTACTCAGTTTGCTACTTGTGCTTTACAGAGTTGGGCTACTGATCTAACCTCAACTACTACTTCACTGTCCTCCTTATAAAAGGATTAGTCAGGGAATATATGAATCCAAACATATGTCTAGACCTATCTTCACTATTGAGTCAATTAAAACCGAAGGACACACTGTGTAGCCAAATCTCTCACACAGCTAATTCTCAGAGCATTCAAAAGCTCAAATCAATATTACCTGGATTGTAGTTAGGTAATTTGGAAACTCCAGGCCAGGTATCCTCCGTAGGGACTCCCAACACCTATATAAAGCCAAAGAAAGACAGAGAAAAATGAGGGGAGAGACAAGGTGGATGAAGCAGGGATGAAGGACAGATCAGGGAGGAACAGGGAAGAATTAGATACAGGTCACATTATACCAGCTGATGTATACGGGAAAGAAACTTTAGTGGTTCCATATTTGTAGTTTCATGGGCAAAACTAGAGTATATTCCTATGGTCCTGTGATGGTTAATTTTATGTGTTGACTTGACTGGGCTCAGGGATGCCCAGATAGCTGGTACAACATTATTTCTGGGCCTGTCTGTGAGGGAATTTCCAGAAGAGATCAGTATTCGAATCAATAGACTGAGTGAAGAGATCCATCCTCACCAATGAGGTCAGGCATCATCTAATCCACTGAGGGCCCAAATAGAACAAAAAGGTGGAGAAAGGGCAAATTCTCTCTTTCTCTTCTTACACTGGGATGTCCATCTTCTCCTGCCCTCAGACATCAGAGATCGGGGTTCTCAGGCCTTCAGACTCTGGGACTCACCACCAGCAGCCTTCTCAGTTCTCGGGCTTTTTGGCCTCAGACTGAATTATACCACTGGCTTTTCTGGTTCTCCAGCTTGCAGATGGCATATCTCAGCCTCCATAATTGCATGAACCAATACCCATAATACATCTTCTCTATATATATCTATATATCCTATTGGTTTTGTTTCTCTAGAGAACCCTAATATAGGTCCTGAGCCTGTATCTTCACTATCTCACTTGTTTTTCTGAGGCAGATTATATAGCCTTGCTTAAGGTCATATTCTCATCATTGAATATCTATTGCATGACCACCATACATTAGGATGCTATGGTAGGACTTGGGGATATAAAGAAGCAGGAGTTACTATCCATTTGCCTTACATCAGATGAATGAACACACACACACACACACACACACACGCACACACAACAGAAGGTACTTAACAGCTTAAATTATGCCGTCAACATGGGCATTCAGCTGTTCTGTGATGCGCTCAAATTAAAAAGGGTTCAGATTACTGACCTTTAGGCAGTGGAATGTTGGCTAAAAATGATCCCAAACCTAACTCTCTTCCTTTCTACCAAATTCATCTCATCTGCTTGTTTGTTCTGTGGCCCAGCAGCTTGGAATATGGTATTTGATTTTTAACCGGTGGATCACAGCAGTAAAAACATCACTTGATCATAATTGTAACAACATCACTTTAAGGGTTTACTTATTATTTTGGATTACCAAATTGAAGCTCTCGTTTTGAATTAATATGAAAATGAAAGTCTTTTGGAGTCCAAAGTCAAAACATTTCAAATTTTGGGTGATGTTGTTTCTGTGAGTTCCCTTATAGGTATCATGTAATGATTCTTTTAAGATAATCATAAAAGCCCAATGTCCAGGGTGGCTGGCTGGCTCAGTTGGTTAGAGTGCAGTGCTCATAACACCCAGGTCGCCAGTTCGATTCCCACATGGACCAGTGAGCTGCGCCCTCCACAACTAGATTGAAAAAAATGACTTGACTTGGAACTGATGAGTCCTGGAAAAATACACTATTCCCCAATATTCCCCAATAAAAATTAAAAAAAAAAATCCCAATGTCAGTTAATCTAACAGCTAAAATAACATTGTTTTTGTGAAATATTAGTACTTTTATTACATGACTACAATATAACTCTTAGAAGTATATCTCAAAACTCTCTTTAGAAGCATCTCTTGTAGAAAGAGTTTAGTGAATTCATTTGTAAAAAGCTGTATATAGATGCCAGGCCAATTGTTATGGTAGGAAGTCAATTGCCCAACAATTGACTCATAATAATCAATGAGGAATCCAGAATCTTAATATCTACCAGCTTGCTGACTAGGACTCTGGCTCAGAGGTAAACTTTGTGGTACTTGTTAAGCTTGTTCTCAAACAAAAGACACTATTCTCCTTAATAATAATAATAATAATAATAATAATAATAATAATAATCATGCCACCAGTAAAATCTTCTTTCTTTGATCAATTCCCTAAACAAACTGAAAAGCTACTGAGAGGATTATAAGCTTTTCCTATCCACCACTCTGAGCCTAAGGGAACACTAAGAATCCTTAAATCCATTTTGGAAAACCAACTGGACTAATTCTTTTTTGTAGGAAAGGTCCAGAGGACGGGTAGCTACTTCCTCCTTTTTAACCTTCCATCTTATATATTTGCACAGATGTGCATGTAAACAAGTGAGTGTGATCCATATGTACCCATACGTCTTCTGTTGATTGGCAAACCACAAAGAAAAGAAAGCCAAGATAATGAAGAGAAAGCAATAAAGGAAATAAATAATGACCACATCCATATATTTTCTAAGGTGAATATTACCAGACTTGTTGGTTACTTTGTATTATGTTTAATCAAAGCCAACAAAATGGATACCAATAATTTTTAAATATTATGCTAAAAGCTTTAAGCTTAAGATTTTCAAAGTTTGAACAAAAATTCACTATCCCTTATTTGGCAATCTGATGCTCATTTCTATTTGAAATGCATTGAATTCTTTTTCACTTGAGAAAATTGGTAAATCTTCACTTCACTGTCTGGGAAACTGAAAACCAAAATGTTGATTTACTCCCTCCCGGAAGGCTCTTAAAAGGCAGCTAGTGAGTGCTATATTTGAAACCACAGTGGAGTGCAGGGGCTGTTTTCTGCCTTTGTTGGAATGGAAACTGAAGGCATTTTGATTGATGTATTTAAAGTCTGCACAGTTTATTTTATTCTGATTTTAGAACCTCCTCGGGATTATTTGCTAGAAACACTTATTGAAAGAATTAGATTTCTAAAAAATTGATCAGAAAGCAGTGACAGCTATTCAGATGTGAACACACACACACACACACACGCACACACAGACATGTACTCACACACAAGTATTTCAGAAAGATGGTAAGACAGATTCAGGACTTCTCATCTCATTATTTCTTTATTCCTAAGAGTGAGCTCTCTGGATAAATGTAGAGGAAGGTTGTGGTTAGAGGTTGGAAGCTTTAGAATGGACACATTGCTTTCAAAGAAGCCATTCCTACATCCAACATCATAGAACTGAAAATAAATTTCTTATTTTCATTTGTGTAGACAACGTTTAGTGAAACACAAATTCAGGAGCTATTTGTAATTTTTTCCATTTCTAACCTGCTTGAGATGCAGTAGGTACTAAAGACAACACACTGCTGAATATGGTGACTTTTCACTTTGTCCTCAGAGTGTGGGACTACAGATGTGATAACAAAACTATGGCCTCCATCTCCTTTGCCAGGACCAGGAGGGAAAAATGAGGTATAATGAATCTGACCTCTTGGTGCCCAAAAGGATGGCTAAGCAATAGGGAACCATCTCCTTGATCAGTATAGATCGAAAGTCAGCAATGAGCTATGTAAGTTGACATACTTGAGAAATAACTATCTGGGGAGGGTGGGGAACCTAATAAACAGAGAAGAATGTTATGATTTAAAATAATTGGAGCTACACTATTCCTTTTACACTTTGTTGAAAGAAGTCACAACTTCTTGGAATCAGAAAATCAAATACAGGTAGTCTCCAATTTACTATGCTTCAACTTACAATATTTTCAACTTCTCTCATAAGCCGAGGAGCATCTGTAACATTTAAGACACTGGAAACCCAGGGAGGTCAGTTATCTGACTTGCTCTACCACATAACTTGAAGTTAGAGCTGGGGTTAAGACTCATGTCTCGTGACTGCAGGCCAGTGTTATTTCTAATATGTTTACTTGTTTTAAATTTGTAATGAGATGTCATAAATGTCAAAATAAAGTCCCTTTGATTGATTGCAGTGTGATAAGGATAATGGTAGAAAGAACATGGCTTCCTGGGCAGGACCTGTAAAGCTGATTTGTTAAGACATGTTTGTTTTTGCTGCATCACTCATGTTTTGATACTCTATGTCCAGATTCAAGTCCAAATTCTTTCATTTACTGAATTAACTAAAACATCTAAAGATGGCCAGTGCCAGTCAGCAGGGCCAGTCTTGGAAAATTGAACCAATAACTAGAAAGCCATCAGGTCCTGGGAAACGTCTAGCCCATTCTTTCTGTTCTACGATTTCTAAGTACTGTGCTAAATGCACAGAACTGTAAAGTGATTACTTTTAAGAGCATTATTATTTAAAGATAGTATGTAATATAAAAAATCAGTTTTCATAACTTGTCAAATATCCTAATAACACACTTTATTTCAATATTACAATTTACATCAATTCCCTACACACACATCCTTTCACATACACACACAATTTGTATGTGTTTCACATGTATTTATTTATACTTCACCCTTCACCCCACCTAGATGGAATACTTGCAAGCACAGATCATTCATTTTTTTCCATGCCTTGTAACTTTTTTCCATGCCTTGTAACTTCTTCCAAGACCTTGTAGAGTATTTTATATGGGGAGTGCCCCAAAAGTGCTGTTTATTGATTAAATGACTAGGAAATACTCTTCAAATGTGTTAAGGTGATTGCAAGGTCAGGTTCAGGTAGTGTGAATTGTGCTTCCTCTATCTGTGGACAAGAAGTAATACTAAGTGATAGAACAATTAGGTTATATGTCAGAAAATGTTTTTTAGCCTGAGATTATTGAAATATGTCTACAATAATAATTTATATGAGAGAGGAAGGCAGCAAATATTTACTGAGCACTTTTGGTGCATGGTGCTTGTTACACATTTGATCTCATGGAATTCTCATAGCAAGGTTAGAAATTCATTATCACTAGCACCGTTTAACGAATGCGGAAACTGAAGCTCACAGCGACTATATAACTTGCTCACGTTCTTTTACTTAGAAAGTGGCTAGAATTCAAACCCAGGTCTTACAACTCCAGAGTGATTATTACATTAAGCTGCTTCCAGCTTAGAGGATGTTATGGCACCCAATGATGCTGTTTGAAGATAGCATTTATTTGTTTTGCAGGAGAATTTGGAGAAAAAAATCTTTTGGTTTGAAAAATGTTTTCTTAGTTTGTGACTGCTTCCCAATTTTTCCTATGTCCATCCCCCCATGTCTCCATATTTCCAAAAGAAACCCCCATGTTTCCAAAAGAAAATTTTAATGGCAGTGACTAATCTCTATAAAATGTTTTAATTTCTCAAAGCACATTTTATTTTAGCCAGAAGACAATGTCTTCTGGTCATGAATCTATAGCATTAGACTGATTTGCATAGAATTTCTTCATAGTCGTGAGCCAATGACCCTCCATACACTGGCAACTAATTCTTTCCATGTTCCCCAATATTCCCTAAAAAGTTTAAGGTTTTCCTCACCACCTTTATGTGTGCATTAAAGACAAACTCAACTTTATTTTTTAATAAATGAAGGACTCCAAAGTGGGAATGTAATTTGAAAATGAAAATTTTATATCATTTCTGGCAAAAGTTTGGGGCTACTAAGTCAAAATTGTAAAGGAGTTTGAGAGAAGACAAGTTTTCTCACCTGCACATAAAACCCCACTCTGGCAATATTTCCCAAGATTCCCACCTCAGAAGCTGTTAGCAAGTGCTCCAGATGCCTGCTTAAAGCAAGCAGACTTAAAAAGGAGCAGGATCCAGGATAAAGAGTGATTTTAAACACCCGAGTTTAAAGCACTTTGAAACATGCTGCAACATGGATGAACCTTGAAAATGTTACGCTAACTGAAATAAACCACATATAGAAGACAAATACTGTGTGATTCTACTAATATGAGATACCTACAATAAGCAAATTTATAGAGACAGGAAGTAGATGAGAGGTTACCAGGGGCTCGGAGGAGGGAAGATGGGAGTTAGTGTTTATGGGTACAGAGCTTCTGTTTGGGATGATGAAATAGTTTTGGAAATGAATGGTGGTGATGGTTGCACAAGAATGTGAATGTATTCAATGCCTATGAACTGTATGCTTAAAATGGTTAGAATGGTAAATTTTACATATATTTTACCACAATTTAAAAAATCACCAAAAAATGAGAGAGAAATATACGGATGACTAACATGCCATGTAAGCTACAAGGGACATAAAAATGAAGTACATAATGGTTCAAACGAGGAAGGGATACATAACGAATAAAAAAATAGAACCACACACACAAAAGCACGTTGACACCTGAGGAATTTGGTTGTGGAGGAGCATGATAAATACTGCACTTCTCTCACACTGACTTGGTAAGCCTTTGTTTTTATTGGAGTTCTATGAAAATTTAGTGTCTTGTCTTCAGTTGACAAAGATCCAGGGCCAAATATATGGTAGAATTAGAGCTGGGGGTGACAAGGCAGAAAAATGCTTAAGTAGTAATGGCAGAAATTGCCCAGGGAGATTGAGACAGTAATAATAGAGAGCAGGTAGATTCATGGGCTGCTACAGGACGACCGGAGGTTTTCTGACCACTCATTTCCAAAGTGCTTATTATACCTGTGGCAAATACCACAGTTTCCACAACCTTAATATATGTCTTAATATCTCAAAGCAGATGGCCTGCGTCATCCGTCTCTAAGGCAAATTTGGTTCAAAGTTTGAAATGCAGATATTTCTTCTTCCTAACAGAAATTCTTCTCTTACCTCCCAGATCTTCTCCAGCTGTTCAAGGATGTTGGAAACCCCAGGAAACAAAGGTTGACCCTGGAACATTTCAATAAAGATGCAGCCTGCACCCCTAGCAAAGGAAACAAGAGTTAATCCAACAGTTTCAAGGAAACCATACATGCAAAACTGAATTAATAGCATTTCTTCTCCCAAGAAATATTTTGAGGTCAGTTAAATAGAGCCACACGCTATTAAAAGTCTTTAGAAGTCCCTTCTCAACCAAAAATAAGAAGAGCCTTCAGTTCTTTGTTAAAATGGAATGCAACCAGCATTTAGAAACACAATGTAGATAGCAAACATTTTAACTCATTCAAGTTCATTAACTATCCATTTTATGAGAAGAGGGGAAAAGTACTGAATCTCCAAATTGAATACTCTTTTTCACTGAATCTAAGATGCTATCATAAGAGGCACCATTATTGTATGTGCTATTAATAAACAAAATACCTGCAAGTTAAACTATGACATGATCATAACATTTATACTTATTGAAAAGGCTGTTAGAAATTTAATTAGATCATTTTATTATATGTCATACTTGTACATGCAAAAAATGGACCATTAAGTGAAAGAAATTGGTTTAGGTACTCCTAAAACTTTTTCACATTCAGCATTTGACTCAGACTCTTTGATGTCTGTGTTGATCCATGGTATCGTCCTCTATATCAGGAGTCTGATGACACAGCATGTCTTAAAATAATCCATTAAAGAACTAAGAGTCATTGGTGCTGATCTCCTAAGCTGACGTTGCAATTACATAGAGTTAGCCTACTTTTGACTCCTGCTTAAAGAATGTTGCTAAACATGTTTGATTCATTCTCTCTCCACCACCGTTTGGTCGGTTCCTAGGGGTTAAGAAAAAAAAAAAAAAGAAGAAGAAGAAAAGAAAAGCTCTCTTGTCTGCAAGACTTTCTTCCAAGTCACTGACGGCTATTCTGCAAGTTTTGATGCTGGCACGTTTGATGTTCACACATGTGCAATGGTAACTACAGTCACAACTGCAGCCTGGCTGATGGCTATTGTGAGATGCTACTGATTGTAAGATGCATCCTGATTTAAGATGCACCAAGAATGTGCATCTTAAAATAGATTAAATCGGGTGAAATATAAGTTTTCTTTCCTATGTAGTCGAACTGGAGGGTAATTCCTGAGGGATAGTAAGGAGTAAGATTTATTTTGCTAATAATGCACATTTTTATTCTTATAAGTCTTTTGAGTGATAAAGATGGTTCAGGTGACATATTACAGAGATTATCCCCATGGTCCAATACTTTGACTCTAAATCTCTTTCATGATAACATGTAATTTTGCAAACTCCTTTAATCATCTTGACATTTTTTGTGTGGCATGATAAAGAAAAATATTTAAGTAAAACATTTAACTATAGATCATCATATTAATGAAGATTCACTTAAATATGGTCTTTAACATTATTCATATGTATTTACTACATATGATAAATTTTTACTTTTTCCATCTGACTATAGATACATGTTATTTAATTTACTTTAAATTGATTGTGTAGTAGAAAGCAGATTTCTTGATAAACAAATTAAGAATAATTTTTATCTTGTGTCTTGTTTGGGGACAGACTATTTTTTTAAAAACTTGAAATTTAATTGTACTGTATCATGTCAAAAGAGACAAAAAACTATTTTCATGAGATAATATTTGATTTGCATTTAAAATAATCAACTGGCTTATTCTTAGAATTTTGTATACATATAAATAAAAGGTATCATACTGAGTTTTGCAAGCAGATTATTTTTCCCCTCAAACAACAGGTTGCTTTTATCCCCAATTTTAAAAAAGCTAATTTGGATATAAAGGCCACCATATTTACTTTTTATTGATTTTTCATGTACAAGAGACATCTTGATATGTGTTACAAGACTTTTGATCAGATAGATGTAACTTAAGATCTAGTGTATAATATCTTGAGGTAAAGTTTTAGAATTGTTGTCATCTTAAAGCTTCTCATTAGCTTGTCTTTTAAAAATGCATGTTCTTTTTGCTTCTTGTCTTTAAAGCAACAGATATAAAAAGTGTAAATTAAACAATATATGCAGGAGAATAAAAGTAATGGAAAACTGTCAAATGGTTAAAAATCATCCTGGTTGCTAGCAATGGTCAACTACATGATAAGCCACCTCAGAAACTGAGTTGGTGAATACCATCAAACAGTCTCCACTCACTGCCCCTCATGCTTTCTCTTGAAAGGACACAAAGTATTTCATTTTGAAGTTAAAAAAAAAAAAAAAAA
This sequence comes from Rhinolophus ferrumequinum, assembly GCF_004115265.2. Lineage (NCBI taxonomy): Eukaryota > Metazoa > Chordata > Mammalia > Chiroptera > Rhinolophidae > Rhinolophus > Rhinolophus ferrumequinum. The sequence goes on from NC_046291.1 coordinate 29,660,471, forward strand.
ATATATATATATATATATATATATATATATATATATATATATGTATGTGTATATATATATATATGTATATACACACATATATGTATGTCTGTGTGTGCATTAACATATAGGTAATTGTTTATTAATTGATATGAAATAGAAATGGAAATGTACTAGGTTTTGAAAACTTGAACTAACCCTCCATCCAGTACCCTAACACCTTCCAGAAACCTCAGGCACTCAGGAACCACTAGGAGGCCTGAGGGCATTTTAAATAAGGTTCAAACCATAATTGTTGCTAGGTTTAAATCTGTAGTCCACTTTTTTCCCCTCTCCTCAAAAAGCTTTCATTGTTTATAAAAAGCTTGTAGCTTTTTCATGTCTTTTCATACGAGTGGCTGTAGGGAACCAAGAAAGAAGTCCTTTTCTTACACAATTTGTTAGTGTCCTTCATCTTCTACTCCACTGGGCAAGTGTACAACATTATGTGAAATATGCTGGAGAAAGCCATTGTGCAAGTACTACAAAGTAACACAAGATCTTTGTGTTACGGAATAAAATGCTAATATTTGGTTAAAATTTTCCATTTGCATTTATATTGGTACCATATTGGCATTCTCTTGAGTCTTCCTTTTTAAGCTCCACTTAAGGAGGGGTTAAAACTTTTCTCACCAAACAAACCCAGAGTCTAAAGTTATATAGTGTGTGCATACCCACCTGCATACATGCACTTAGAACACTTACAAGACAAACAAAATTCCTAAATCAATTATATTTTAGTACCTGGAATATCCATAAGACCATAAATATCAATGCATTGGTCTACGCCCCTTAAGTTTGAAAGACAAAAGATGTTTCCTAGGTGTAAGCATTGTTCTTTAAAAACTATAAAATTCATCTTTCTATTAGTTTATTTGTTCTGCAGAACTGTTTTATTTTTTTATTTACTTCATAAAATGTCATGTGGCGTTTATATTTTTTATTTGCTTCTTAAACAAGTCATGTGGCTATCATTTACTTTGCCCACCCCAGACTAGCCTTAAGCAAACATTTTAAATATTCTGAACATTCAGGTCCAGATAGGGAACCAGCTCCTATTTCCTTTTATTTCTGTTTTGTTCTGAAATCTTTATTCCTATGGCTCTTCTTACCCTACATATCTTTAGGTTTCTCAGAGGATTTCTGCTCTGTGGGGATACCCTTGAGGCAGCCCATGTAGATGAAGGGGAACTTCACACGCAGGGAAAAAAAGACCTGATGGCATCAAACAGTGAATCCTTCCAGAAAGGAAAGATGCACTGGGCCATTTTATTGCTCCAACTGTGGTTCTTCAGTCAAGTTAGAGAAACAGCTTACATGTTTTCTGCTTTTTCTGGCTTTCTTCCTAACCTCTTCTCTATTCTGAGCAGGAACAAATTCTTCCATAAGAGAGAAAAAGATTCCTCAAATTCCTTAGGCAATCACTGGGAAAATAAACCATCTCAGGAGTTTTGGGTTTTTGGAGGTACAACGAGCATATAAAAATGTTGTTGGGAGAAATGAATCAGTATTTCATTTTTAACTGTTGAAATTAATTCAGAACAACATAATACTGTATGTGTCAGTGACATGACATTTCCATTTGCTTTTACCTGAGCCACTCTTTATATCTGGAAGTTTGCAGTGAGAAATCTGCAATCTCTCAGGCAGGGACAACTTTCTGTAGTCCTAAAGCCAGCAGCTTCTTGAAGCCAATTTTGAATAGATGACTTTGTGTACCAAAAGAATCCTTCTTTAAAACCCAGTTTATCATAACATGGGTTAGACTTGAAAACATTATAGCAAATGAAATAAACCAGATACAGAAGGACAAATATTGTATGATTCCATTTATATGAGGTACTTAGAATAGTCAAATTATAGAGACAGAAATTAGATTGGTGGTTACCAGGGGTTGAGGAGAGGGAGTAATAGGGAGTATTGTTTAATGGGTACAGAGTTTTAGTTTGGGATGATGATAGGTTCTGGGAACAGATAGTGATGGTGGTTGCACAACAATGTGAATGTACTCTATGCTACTGAATTGTACATTTGAAATGTTAAAATGGTAGATTTTATGTTATGTAAATTTAAATGCAATATGAAAAAGTAAAAACAAAAACAAAACAGTGTCATCATCCAAAAATATTGAGTTTTTCTCACTGAAGTTCCTAACGGAACCTTTAAAGGTCTGAAAAGATAGCAGGGACTGAAGAAAATATGTTGTGGGATTAGAGAAAGTTGGTTTTAAGCGCTGGGAATAACTAATATGTCCTACTTGTAGATTTTCTAATATTTAACCACTTATTCTAGACCTCCCACTGACCCTGCTCCTACCAGGGCGGGCTGTGAATAAGAGGCTCTTGCAGTACCCTGTTATAATTAGTTTTAATAAGACGAAGACTCTAATGCTCACCCACTGTCATCTGCCTCGTAAAAGGCATTCAGTTTGAACCCTATGGAATTGCATGGCCTAGCAGAATAGGATTTTATTTTCCTTTTCTTCCTTTGTCAATTGGAAATCTTATCCCTATTCACTTCCTCTCTTATCACTCTGAAAGGGGAAAAAAATAGGGGGAGGGGCATCCCAGTGTAAATACCCAATATCTAACAATTATGTAGAGAGTGAACAAATACAGTTAACTCAATGGAAGATGCCTACTACTTTATTTCTACATTACTTTTTGAGTTTTACTGGGCAAACAACAACAATGATGGAATGAATAAAAGTAGTGACAATAATTTTAATTTAAAATTGAATTTTATTTTGTAAGTGTCATCATTATTCATGGTTAATGAAGCACTTATCAATGGACTAATATATATACTTGTATATGCAGCAGAAAGGTAAGGGATGCATCGTTTAGGAGAGACTTAAAAAACTGGGCTGGGTGACGCAGTCCTATTCTTGGGAGGAAATTACCCAGAATGTAGCACAGAAAATTAAGGAGACAGAAAATATGAGAGAGAAGATAAGAGCTATGGATAATAGAAAGATGTGGTCTAATAATCTTTCGTTGGAGCTCAAGAATGAGAGAAGGGAATAGACGCAACATTCAAGAGAAAATGGCTAATGAAACATATGAACTCATAATTGGAAGAAGCCCAATATATACCAAGCAGAGTAAGTAAAAAGAAATCCAACTAGACACCTTATAGTGAAAACTGTATAAGAACAAAGGCAAAGAAAAACATTCAGAGAAAAGGAGAGATCACCTGCAAAAGAAAGACAAAAAGGCTAAAAGAGAATTTCTCTACAATTAGGCTAAAAGCAAATTTCACAACAGTAACAATGGAAGACAAAGCAGGGGAATGAAATCTTCAAAGTTCTGAGAGAAAATAACTGTCTATCTAGAATTACATCCCCAGCAAGACTACCTTTCAACAATGAGAGTTTATCTTAAGAAACAAAAACAGAGTTTGCCAACAACAGGCCTAAACTAAAGAAAATTCTAAAAGATTCACCTCAAAGGAAAAGAAAAGTTATTCCAAAAGTAAGATCTAAAGTGCATGAAGGAATAATGAACAGTTTTAAATTTATTTGCCCTTAATGAAAATAGCTTCAAAGTAGATAAAGCAAAAAGGGATAGAATTATGACAAATCAACAATATAGCAAACAATTTCAACACACCTTTCACTGAAAAGTTAAACAGAGAAAACTGATATAAAGAAGATTTGGATAACACAATTAACAACCATGAATTTTTGAACATTTGTAAAAGCCTGTACCCAAGAATTCGAGAATATATATTCTTCTTGAACACACATGAAATAACTGCAAACACTGATCATATATTAGACCAGTGCTTCTTACAAGGCCAGTGCTTCTCATACCGTCCTTGGTGAAATACAAGGTTTTTCCTCAATTTTTTGCTAATTTTTAACTTTGAAATAATTTCAAGCACAAAGTTGTAAGAACAGAAGAAATAACTCCTTTATGCCTTTCAAACAAATTCACCAATTGACAACATTTTGCCATTTTCCCTTCTTATTTTATATCTATCTATCTATCTATCATCTATCACCTATTTTTTCTGAAGCAGTGATGAGTAAGTTATTGATACCATGACTCTTCACCTCTAAAAATTTCCACGTGTATTTTCTAAGAAAAAGCACTCTCTTACATAACAACAGTGCAATTATCAAAATTAGAAAATTTAACATTGATCCAGTACCACAATCTAATCCACAATCTATATTTAAATTTCACCTATTGTCCCAATAGTGTTCCTTAGCTCCATTTCCCCCAGAATCCAATCTAGGACCTGTATCACGTTTAGTTGGCATGTCCCTTAGTTTCCTTTCATCTGGAACAGTTCCTCAGTCTTTATTTGCCTTTTAAAACCTTGACCCTGTAGGGGAACAGAAAATGCCAGCCCAAAATATGCCACTTTGACATAAAGATTATTTTGAGCTGAAGGCAACTGAGAAAAAGCAAACATAGGATGAGCTCTATGCTTCCCCTTTCTGCCTGAAAGCAGGGCATAAATTCCCCCTGTGATGTCCCCTTATCCTCCCACCCTTCCCATAACAGAAGGGGAGAACAACCTTATCACCAGAGACAGAGATGGCACCAAGAAGAAACTACATAAAAAAATCTTTGCTTAGTAATCCTTATCTAATATTAGGGTCCCCCATATCTTTACTTTCCTGCAATTTATGGCCCCTGAAAAGTCCAGAAGCCCCTTTCCTTTGTCTTGTCACTTCTCTACAAATGCATTATCTTTTGTCAGAATGGTATAAAAGCCTCCAAGCCTAGCTGCTTCTTTGGGGGTTTTCTCTTCTTTCTAGGAAATTGCCTCCCTTATTGTCATAATATCAAATCAAATTTTCATGCTTTTCTCCTGTTGATGTGTTTTTCATCAGTTTATTTTGTAGGCCCATCCACTGAACCTAAGGGGTAGAGAAAAAATTCTTCCTCCCTTGCAAACTTTTTAAAGCATACAGGCCAGTTACATTATAGAATGTCTCTCAAACTGAGTTTGTCTGATGTTTCCTCATGATTTGATTCAGGCTATGCTTTTTTTGCAGGAAAACCTAAGTGATATTGTATCCTTCTCAGTGTATCATATTAGGAGGCACACGATGTCAGTCAGTTCCATTTATTGATAATATTAATGCTAGTCATTTGGTCAAGGTGTGTCTGCCAAGTTTCCACATAGTAACTACAAAGTTACTATTTTTCCTTTGTAATTAGTAAGTAATTTGTGGAGAGGTACTTTGAGATTATGTAAATATCTTATTCCTCATCAAACTTTCCCCTCTAGTTTAGCATTGGTGATTCTTGTTTGAACCAATTACTATTATATTACAAAGTAGTGATTTTCTAACTCCATCATTTGTTCTCCAGTTAATAGTTGGCATTTTACTGTAACAAGAAGCTTTCTTTCTTATCTATCTACCATATAGCTATCTTTAACATAGACATATGTATTCTTATTTTGTTCAACGGGTTATAATCTATTACTCTATTTACGCTGATGCTCAAATTGTACCAGCTCTGGCTAGTGGGAGTCTCTTCAAGCTGTTTCCAGTGTCCTTTTGACATATTCCCATCAGTTTTTGGTCACTTTGTAAGAAAATGTTTCATCCCAACAAGATATTCCTGACCTATCTTGTACTTTCTCTGCCCTAGCCTTAGAATCGATCATTTCTTCAAAAAGCCCTAATTCTTTTTAGTAGGGGAGAGTATTAAGAAATCAAGGTCTGGGTGGCAGACCAACATGCATATAAGATACAATAATACATTTCTTTATTAAATAGTGAACTAGCAGAATCAAATCCTCTTTGAGAGAACCCACCTCATTCAAGGCCTCAAAAAAATCCCACAAATGAAATTCCAAGAAAAACTAGTATATTACTATCAAAAACAACTAAACCCACATGGAAAAAAGATACCATATGCAAGAACCAAAAGAAACAATAAACAACAGTAATAGACTTACAAAGACATTTATTCTGATTATGTAAGACCTTAGAAATTATAAAACTTTACTAAAAAGCATTAAAGAAGAAGGCAAAACATGGAGAGATATACCATTTTTAAAAACTGGAAGACAAGATTACAAAGGTGTTAATTATCCTCATAGTGTTCTATGATTTAAAGGAAACTCCACTGAAAACCGCACTAGGATTTCTGATGAAAGCTAAAACACCGAATCTAAAATTTAAATGAAAAATCAAAGGGGAGAAATAGCCAACATATTCCTGAGGAAGAATAAGTGGGGAGACTTGTCCTACCAGAGATCAAGTATTGTTATAAAGCTATAGAAAGTAATACAGTGAGATATTGGTACAAGGACAGATCAATTTACCCCAGTTGAAAAGAATATAGAGCATAGAAATAGAGCAAAGCATTTCTGGAAACTTGATGATATATGAGAGATTTGACACAGCAGATGGCAAGATATTGGGGTGAGACATTTGGTTAGCATACGAGACAAACGTCAATTTCCATTGTATTAAAGCTTGATGGGAAAGGGATACAAGTAGATATGACAGTATCGGTTTTTATGTTCTAATTGTTACATTGGGTGGCGGGTTCATAGAGCTTATTTTATTATGCTTCTTAATCTATATCAGGTTTCTCAATCTTGACACTATTGACATTTTGAACTGGATAAATCTTTGTGGGAGGGGGGTGTGCTGTGCATGATAGGATGTTTAGCACCATTCCTGGCCTCTACCCACCAGTTGCCAGTAGCACCACCTACCTAGTTGTGAAAATAGAAAATGTCTTCAGACATTGCCAAACATCCCTGGGAAGCAAAATTGGCCCTGGTTTAGAATCACTTATGTATATGTATTCTTGAATGTTTTAAATGTTCCATAATAAAACAAAGCTTAAAAGTAATGAGTGGAAATTTCTACTGTGAAGAAGAACTAGGAAGTGATCATTAAGAGCTGAGAAAGCCAGAGCCCATGGAAGGCTTTTGAAGTGGCAGTACAGAGCAAGGAGAACTGAGGAGTGTCGGGAGGGTTTTGACTAGCAGGTATTACTTCTAGAAATGGCATCAGGTGTTGGGAACTCAATGACTCCAGATACACTGGAGGAAAATTTCGGCAACCATTCTCTAGTCTTTGGGAAATTCAAAAGCTTAGTTTAGCCTTTTAGGATACAGTTTAATTTTTTAAAAATCTACTACTGATTTTTTTTGAAACAGGGCCTTCTGTTTATATATGACCTTTTAAGGTTTTAAAGAAAGTCCATATATTTTGTTACCTTCGAGGAAGTAGCTACACGCTCACCACACATCTAACTGTGGCTCCCAAATGACTGGGATATTTCAGGAATAAGATGGAGATAATATAACATAGCTGCTCTAGGAATGATGAGTGCCTGAGATCCCACACTCAGCACCACATCCCATTAATCCAAGAGCCTCCCAAACAATGTGGTTCTGCTTGACAGCATCTATCTAGTTCTTATACTTGCACTGCAGTTCCATTTAACCCTTCATGGTGAGAGTTCATTAACCTCATTTTAAAAATGGAGAAACAGAGAGATAGAGAGGATATATGATTTTTCAAGATAATCTAATCCAGAGTAATTGATTAGAAATAAAAGTGGCATAAAAATCAGGTCTCCTGAATCTTGGTTTTTATGCTTTTTTTCACCAGGCTCTGAATTGTGTTTGGGCATGTGTGAGCACGTATGCACAGATGAGTGTGTGAGTGTGAGAGAGAGAGAGAGAGTGTGTGTGTGTGTGTGTGTGTGTGTGTGTGTGGTTTGGAAGTGTATGTATATTTCTCTGAGGACAAAGAAAAGACAAAGGATTGGAGAGAAGAGCTAGGAGGAGAAGTGTGGTAGAAAGGATACAGGAATCAGAAGATGCCTTGGGCAAGACCTCTCTGAGTCTCAGTTTCTTTAATTGTAAAAATTTATAGAATGATTGGAGAAATCAAATGTGATATGTATTTAAATGCACTTTATGTTCCTTTAGACAAATATGATTGTTATTATAATAATTATTAAAAATGTAATACAGATAATAAAGTAACCTTCAAGGGCAGGATGACTCACATTTTCTTCATTATTTTGGCACTAGTTCTTACCATATGTCCAGTTCAGAGGAATATTCAGTGGCTCCCAGCAAGGCATCAGGAGGGCGGTACCAAAGGGTCACAACTTCTGAAGAGTATGTCTGGCTGGGAATGGACTTGGCTCGAGCAAGACCTGACCGAAGGAGAGAAGCACAGAACTCATTGTCCTGGGCTGTCCTGGAGAGCCACAGTAATATATTCTACCAAGGAGAGTATAACTGGCTGAGCAAACAATATTTAAAAAATAATACACAAACTCTGGGTGCTTTTCATAGAGCTACTGAACTATCTTGATCTTTGTGTACCTCTACATCAAGTGAATTTCTCAAATTTTGGCCTGCTTTGCAGCTGGATGTGGCCTTCCTGGCAGCTAAGTGTAATGAGGTGATTAAATTCTTACCTATATGATATGAATAGAAGTGATGTGTGAACGTCCAAGTCATGCACTTAATGGAGGGGTTAGCATTCCTCCCTTTTCTCCTTCCTCCAGGCTATAATGAGAAGGAGGTGGCAGCCACCTTGAAATATGCAGTTAGGGCAAATACCCAAGGGATGGAGGGGCCACCTGACAGAAGGAGCCTGGGCCAAAACACCAGGAGGCCACCTTACAAGTTCTAACTGCTGAGGTCAGAAGGTTACATGAGAGAAAGCTAAGCTTCCAGTGTGTTTACACCTCTATAATTTTGGGTCTCTGTAACAGCACTGGAACTCAATTCACACTACTATGGCTGCCTCTATTTCTGCAGTCCAGGAATCCCCAGTTAATTAAAGGGTGGGGATTGCTAATTCAAATTAGTTAGTTTGGTGGGAACTTTGATGAGTCATTTTCAAGTGATCCTCTGCAAAAAGAGTAATTTTGTCAGTCAGCTAATTATCTTACAGAATCACATGATCTATAGCTGGAAAAAAAAACTTCAATAGATGAGTTGCTGTTGTGGGGAATTGATAAATGAATGTCTGTTAAAAGCTTACATGTCTTTATGAAAGCTACTATCTCAAAAGAAATTACTGCAGCTATAGTAAAACTGTCTGACACCTGCCAAACAGAGAAGAGTTGTTCCTTAGCTCATACGGAACCAACTTTTCAACAAATATTTATTGAGCACTTACCAGGCATTATGGATACAATGATAAGCAAAAATGAACCCAGGCTGCCTTCATAATGTCTAGAGCCTAGTGGAGGAGACTAAGCATCACACAAGTGTTTGTGTGTGTGTGTGTGTGTGTGTGTGTGTGTGTGTAGTTATACACTGTGATATGTGCTAAAATGGAAAGATACAGTAATACTCAGGGGAAATCTGCATTACTTTGATGGGAATAAAAAGCCGCAGGTACCCATACAGTCACACCTATATAGATACGTAGGTGAGCAGGAACAAGTGTCCTTGGAGCTTCCATTCCAGCAGGATTCCATCCTACAATCTGGGGTTAACTGCTTTATCCTGCCATCCTGGGTAACCTTGGTGTATTCTGATAGAATTTGTATATCTACCTAGATTTAGAGAAACCTACCAAGTATAGTTCACTCTACAAATGTCTCTATATTAAAAATGGCAGTGGGCTAGTAGAGGTGCCCACATTTTAGGACCTGATTAGATTGGGGCTTGATGGAATCCTAAAAAGCTACCTCTCTCTCCCTGTTTCTTGCCTCACACTTCCTATATGGTAGTTTGATACCTCACAAAGCATCATGTTCCCCAGGTCTCTACTTTTCAAAGCCCAAGCCTCATCAATGCTTTAAACACGTACACACAAAAGTATCATTGTTCACAGCTCAGAAAGAGACTAGAGAGGCAGCTTACCAAAATCAGCCAGTTTGAGCTCTCCCAGGTGACTGATGAGTAAGTTCTGAGGTTTCAGGTCCCTGTGAAGAACGTGTTGGTGGTGGATGTATGCCAGGCCCCGCAAAAGTTGAAACATGAAAAGCTGGAAGGAATGAACACCTTATCTAAACACATTTGAGCCACTATGTGTTGATTTCTCCTCTAACTCAAAAATAGTCATCCGAAAGACTATAGTAAAAGTATCTCTTGAGAGACAAAAAATAAAAAAAAGATTTTATATTAAGAGGGGGGAAAAAAGACAAGGAAAGTCAAGTAAGTAGACCATGTCCTAAACAAAGGGATTAAGGCTTTTCCTGACATCTCGTTTCTTTGATATTGAAGAAATTATCTTTCCTTAAAAGTCTAAAGTGAAACTTTGGAATTTTCCTTGGAACACTAGTTATTGATTTAGATGTGAGAGATTTAATTTTTTTTCCCCACCGATCAACTTGGCGTATAAGATCAAAGTTGACCCAAAAAATTATATTGTAAGGTTTACAACTGCGTAAGTTTTCCAAACTTTCTGTTATGAAACCCTTTTAAAAACACCAAACTGAGGAATATATCCTTAGATGAGATAAGGAAATAAAGGAACCATTATCTTTTTTAACCTATTTTTAAAATCTTGGGTTCAAAGTTGAAAGCAAGGGAAATATACAGTATAGATTAAAAGGGAAGAGAGACCAAAAGAAATTAGAGCAAAAATAATAATAATAATAATAATAAAAAGAGAATAAAGAATAAATAGTAGAGAAAAAAAGAAGGGGGGGGTGGGAAACAACAGGAAAAATACATTGTGGCCCCCAATTTTAAAATGTTGCATGTGGTTATGAGCATAGAAACCAAAGACATTGATAGATTCCCACCAATATATTAAGGAAAAATAATAATGCTAGTTTTCCAAGTGTCTTTTGCTATTGTCCAGTGCAACTGGGAAGTGAGAATTCAAACACCACCACCATTACTGTTTACAAAGACATATGCCAATTGAGAACATGTTCTGGCACTTTAGAAAAGAAAGGGCCAGCCCCAGTATTCCTGTAGACTCAAGCAAAATAGTAGATACAGAGCTGTGCAGTTAAATCTACTTTTTCCATCACATCTTAGAAACTGGGAACTTCAGAAAATGCTAGAACCTGTACTGACCTAACAATGACATGGAGACATTGGAGCCAAGTTAATTAGCAGCATGGTCTGACGGAAGCAGAGGCCTGGGAAATTTACCTACCATAGAACAGCTGCGGCCGTGTAGGTCCCATGCAGGTCTCACATCAGGTTCACAAACTATAATGCTATAAATTTCTTGAGACTCCTTTTTCAGTTGTTCACTGATTCTATGAGTATTCCCAATGCTTTCTCTTCTTGGTGCTTTAAACACACATAGTATTCATTTTTCCATTCATCAAACAACTATCTAAGTTACCAAAGCACAGAATTTTTATATCAACATTTAAACCTTCCAATTGGTTATAAATATAAATGTTCACGGGAAAGACAATATAAAGAACCAACTTAAATTCCAGGTCAAAGACAACATGCCATCATGTACCGGGGGTGCCAAAAAAATGTATACAAGTGGACACTTTGGTTACCATTGCTCAAGCAGTAGTTCACCGTAATCAGAAGTGTCTGGACGCTGATGGTAACCACTTTGAACATCTCTTGTAATTGCAGAAGTCAAACGTGACTTGTATTCATCTTTTGTTATCAGTATATATTGAGTATTACAATTTTAATACAGTTTTCTTTTCTTAAAATGTGTATACATTTTTTGGGTACCCTCTGTATGTTTTTCAATGGGAAAATACTAAGGAGAGAGGGAGATGGAAATAGGTGAAGGACAGAAGACAGAAAGACGGTGACCCAGAAGGAAGGAAGAGAAAATAACATTTATTGAATGCCTAACACCTTTTGTAATCCTCAAAATAATACTGAGAGGAAGATAGGCTTGTCTTCAATTTGCCAATTAGAAAAATAGCGCTCAAGGAAACTTTAAAAATATGTCTAGAAAGTGTCCGGGCCAGGTCTTCAATTCAGACCTGCCTGACTCCACTACACCAGCCTGAGAAGCTGGAGAAAAAAACCAGAAAATTAAAACATGATAGGGAAAGAGTCAGCTGGATGAGTCAGAGACAGAGCTTCTCAGCAGGCTGGGCTGAAATGCCTTTCATGTCCCAAGGACAGCCTGTTCTCATTAATTAGTCACACCCACCTCCCACCTTCTTGGTCTCAGTCCCTTTCCTTCCTGGCTCCACATGTCTACAAGCATTTGTAAATGGTAAAGCACTGTGGTGTTAAGGTCTGGTATTTCACAGCCACACGTCTCAAAACTGCACTGTGTGCGGACTAAACTCACCACCCATTCACGCTTAAATCCCTTAAAACCTGTTTCTTCCTTCAACACTGCTGAAGCGTCACCAATAATAATCAATCTGATGGTGTTTTCTCAAAGTCAAGCCTCATCGTGGGTAACTTTCCAATGAGGCTTCCCATACCACAAGGATTAGTCCTGTTTCCAACACAATGAGGGTCTTGGGAACACAATGTAAATCCTTTTGGCTAGTGCCATCTAGGCTAGGAGTCCCTCAAAACACAATCAGATCAGCCAGCCAACTCCTTCAAGGAAGCCCGAGTCCTTTCACTCACCAGGGATCCTTGGGGCTTTTCTATTAGAAATCTGACACGGGAAAAGTTCACTATGATTCCCATCCTGTATTCTGTGCTCACTACTCAAAATGTAAGCCTCTCTGACTAACCCTTTTTCCTCCCATAAGCGCATCTCCATACTGCTCTGTGCTTCCTCTCATTTAACCCAGTATCCATCCTTCCTTCCTCTCCGAAACCTTTTCACTGTTCACTCTTCACTCATCAGTCCTGGTTTTAAAACTCCAACCCCACATCTGATGAATTTCCTTCTGGCTCCTTTCCTTGAATGGGTCTTTGAGTTCACCACTTGCCTAGCATTGTCTAGTAGATGCTAGTTTTTCTACAACTTACTCATACCTTTGATCACTGTGAATTGGGGTCAGCTGCCTCCCAATTTCCCAACACCATTTCAAAACCATTACTTCTCTACCACTGAGTAAGAAAATAAACCCTGTTGCTTGGACGGTCTTGCCATCCAGCTACATCTTCTTCTACTCTTCTTTTCACTCTCATCCACACAACTCCTTACCACTCCCCATCATTCACTCATGACTTGGGCACCTAAATCATAGCTGTTTCTTCCTTGACATCAGTGCCCATGTGAACAAACTCCAGTGATCTGCTTCTCCAATCAACTTCAGCCCCTCACTCCCAGGGTAACACTGTGGTCTTGTCATTATATGCAACTGTTTGTCCTCTCAAACGTGAAATTCACCCCCCATAAAATGGCTTCTGCAATGGTCATGTCATTCGTAATGCTTTTTACCGTAGTCACCAATGCCTTTTTGCTATGAAAATTCAATGGATACCTCTCATTCCTTTTCTTTGTAGCTTCTGACATTGTTCACCATGTCTTCCTTCCTGAAGCTCTCTCCCCTTGGTACCAAAAATCTTTTAATTTTTCTCCTACCTCCCTAACTGTATTTTTTATAAGTTCCACTTCCTTTGCCGTTTTCTAATATATTGATATTCCTTAGGGCTCCTCTTAATCACTATACACACTCACCCTTAGCCATCTTATCCAGAGATTGCCTCAATTAACTGTATTCTGAAGATTTCAAAATCTTTATCTCCAACCCCGATAGATCTCTTTCCTGAGCTTTCGACCCATAGAGTCTGAAGTTCAGTTGGACATCGCATAATCACCTCAAACTCAGAATGTCCAAAGCTTAACTCACTATATCCCTCTAAAATCTACTTTCCCCCTGTTTCTCTGTCTCAGTGCATGGCACAATCCCCCATCTAAATACACACAGCTATAAAAATTCTTGCTCACTCTTCTGTCTCTTGTCAATTCTGGCTAAGGCATTGGTCACGTATGTCCGTTTTCCTCCACCATCACCTCACAGCGGCATCACTGTTCACTGATTAGCCTCACTGTCAAAGCTGGAACCCTAACAGACACGAGCATTTAGGGAATGACTGGAAGAAATGGGAGTATGGGGTAGGAGTAGGAAAAAAAAAAGGAGAGAGTGATTCAGGGGACTATAACATTTCCAAAAAAAGCATTTTTCCAATCTATTCACCACAGTGTCTTCAGAGTGAGCTTTACACATTGAAACTCTGAATTTATCACTTCCTTGTTTAAAACCATTTAGTGGCTCCTCGTATCAAATAGCTTAACATAGCTGGGCCCTTCATGCTCTGGCGCCTACCTACCTCTCAAGCCTCATCTCTAACCATCTCCAACTCTGTTAATTCTAAACTCCACCCTTACTGAATTATCTTCAGTTCTTGGAATATACCATGCCCTCTCTGGCATCCCAGCATTTTCACTGCTGTCTTTACTATGGGGAACTCAACCCTACTCCCACCTGCTTTGGTTGGATAACTTTTTCCTTTCTGCCTCCATATGCCCCTCCTAATGCATCCCTCTACTTATTAGTGTATTCCTCACAAATCTACAAAGTTCTTGCAGCCATGTATGATTTTTCAACTGTATTCTTGATATCTGTGACACTATCAACCATGCCCTCCTAGCAATTTTCTCTCCCCTTGATTTCCACAGAAATTTATTTTTCTTAACCCTTTGCATTCCTAAAAGCTGCTTCCCTTTGTCGCTTGCCGTCCTGTTCCTCTTCTCAGCCCCTACAGGCAAACGTTCTATCATCACTCCTTTCCCCTTGCAGATTTGCTCTTTTGGTTGTCCACTCTCTTGTCTTTAACTATAATCCCCTGTGCCAATTATCCTCACATATGCTTCTCCAGGACATATCTCCTTCCTGAGCACCAAGCTCCTCCTCAGCTGCCTGCTGCTCATTTCCCTTTAGATGTCCCACCTCAACTAGGTAATCATCATTTCCTCGTCCTCTCCAAACCAACTTCTCCTATTTCTATTAAGAGAACTATAATTTTCCTGGTTGATCAAACTCAAAAGCAGTTTTGTTTGGCCCCACCCTTTCCCTCCTCATGCCTAGTCAGTTATTATGTCCCGGATGAACTCTTCGTTGTTTCCATTTTTCACATTCCTTTCCATTCTTACCTTCACTACCATAACGTAGGCCTCTATTACTTCTCACCTGGATCCTTGCCACTCAAAGTTTGGTCCTCAACCAGCAGCATCTGTGTTACCTGGGATCATGTTAGAAGCAGAAGCTCAGGTCTCACCCTAGACTTGTACTGAATCAGATCCCGAGGTTATGCGTCTGGCTCATTGAAGTTTGAGAAGCACCAGGCTAAACCACATCAAACTCCTGACTGGAATCCCTGACTCCAGTTTCCTCTCTTTAATCCATCCTGCAGACCACAGTTACATACATTTCTTTCAGATCATGTCATGCTCTCTCAACTCAAACCCCTTTAATTACCACCTAAGGAATAAAGTCCACATCTTAGAAAGTAAGGCTCTCAGCCACCTACTCAGTCTATTTTCCACTAATATATTCTATATTTTAGGCCAACAGGATGAGAGATGCAGTATGGCACTAGTGGAAAAGAATCTTAACCAAGAATCACGGTTAGCAATGGCAAAAGCTGGTTCTATACCCACAGGCAAAATGTTTGTCCTCTCAAACCTTGGATTCCAATTCTGCAAAATAAGAAAGTTAGACCAGCCCCATGTTTTTAAAGCTTTTAAAACTGTAACCACAGTGAGAAATATATATATGTACCCGGTATTCACATACATACATAGCTTTAAGTACAGTTTCAACTGGAACCAAAGTTGCACAAAATAATACTCTTACAAGGTGTAATGCACTCTAGTATTTTCTATTCTCTTCTCACCCATTCCATTTCATTTCTTTAAATGGTCGTTAATCACCAAATGGATTTCATAATCCACTAATGGGTCAGAACTCAAAGACTGAACACTGCTGCGGGCCCTCTAACCCTAACAATCCATGACTCTGGGATCCTCTTTCTTCAACACATGCTCTATTTCCCTGCTCCATCCCTTTGCTGAAAACATTCCTTCTTTCTGTAACACCTTCCCCTATTGCAGCCTCTTGAAATGCAATGCATTTTTAAAGTTCTGGCTTAATAAAACCCTTTAAAGTTATATTTTACTTCTTTGCACGTCTACGATACTAGGTCTTATTTCTTACTTGACATTATTTACAAATGTCCTATAATAGTATTGGTATGTACCTCTTTCATCTTTATTTGGATGTAAGTGTCCTGAGGGTAGGAATCACATCTTCTATGTCTTTTTGTCCTTCTAAGCGTTGAGTACAATGTCTGGTATATGAGAGTCACAAAAGCCTGAAAACTTTTTTTTTTTCCAGTTATTCTTTCTCCAACTGTTCTTCTATTTGGTCAACACCTCCAGTTCCTTGGCTCTTCTGTTCTCTCCCTAACTATCAGCGACCTGCCTATCTTCACTTCCTTCCCTCAGCTTAGACCCAGTTTAGAAACCACTGTCCATCATTTTAACCTCTCTCTTGACAATCTCTTCAATTCTCTTGCCCCACGGTCTTTTCCTCTCACATATCTGGCAAAACCCCAACTCTGAATCAATCTGTCTACTTTCTCTGCTCCTCTATTTGAATTGCTAAGCACTGCCATTAAAAAAAAATATCCCATGGTCATGCTGATAATTTGATGATTTTCATTCTCACTAGAGTCTTTAACACACAGCTAGACCCTTTTGGTTTCCTTGTTAGTTCTCTATCACGTTCTCCAATAGCTATTTTAAAAATTCTTCACTCTCTTCAACCCCTTGTCCCCGCCCCCCCCACCCCTCCCCCTGCGTCCAAGAGTGAATTAGGCCCCTTCTTATGAGTTCTCATAATATTCCTGTCAACACGGCCGTAGCGCTAATGACTTTGCTTCTCTCTGCCTATTTAAATCCATGTATCTTACTGGGCTTTAAGCACATTGAAAATGAGAAACACAACTTACTCATTAGTGAAACCTCAGAACTTAATATAGTACTAAGTATTCAATATGTTTTTCCTGAATGAGTGAATCATTAAATGGATACATAAATATTAGCTAAATGAATGAGTACATCATATACAAATCTTATATGGTTATGTTAAGTGCCAATAAATTAATTAGTGCCGATAAAACCTGAAGGAGTGAAAAGTATGAAATACAAATGGTTTCTAAAATTTATAATACATGTAGAATTACAGCTAGTTAAGAGTTTATTATTATTTCTATGCTGATGACTAGAAAAATTGAAGTTGGTCCCATCTATAATAGGATATGATAGAACAGGCAAAAAGATACCTGATTAAGACCTAACAAAGGTAGTTTGTTAGCTAATTCTAGTTTGGAACTGTAAATACAACACAAACTGTATTACAGACCGCATTAGCGTGCTATGAAGAAGGTATTTATTTTATGATGGCCTACCTTCACTTCTTTCCTTTTAATGTAATTCTTTTTAATTGGTTTATGCCTTTAAAGACACATTTGCATGATGGCAATGACCAACAAGTTTAGGCTACCCAGAAAACGGCTAAACATTGTTCCATATGTTGAGGGAAAACTCTTTTTTTTTTTAATAACGTTTTTCTAGAATATCAATAATGGCCATCTTTTTATTTAGTATCTGGGACTTTGCTTCGTAATGGCCATCTGTTTCAAACTCTCCTTCTGTGAGCAAGCCAGAGGAGAGTCCTGACCTTCAAAGTACTCACCCTGACATTGTGGGGATGAAGTCCTCCTGGGTGCTGAGACATGTACTGGGCCAGGTCTGTGTGCTACACGAAATGGCGGAGAGACTGATGTTAGTGGCGCTTACACCCGGGACCTAAGGCAGCCCGTAGCCTTGACTGTCAGAGGTATTACAAAGTTCAGAATTTTTGAGAATAAGGTGCAAAAGGTACATGACCAGGATTTCTGAGACCCCACTGTTAAGGTCCAACACAATATGCCTTTCTAACTGGCTACTCTTAGAAGGAAGCTTGTTTCTCTACACAGAGATGCTCCTTGTAAATGACTGTCACTGAATACAATGACACAGGAATTTTTCACCCCACTGGAGGCAAGCCAAGTACACATACCTTATGATTTATGTCTGCTATGAATAGGTTTTCCTTTCAAAAATACAAAAATGAGTTTTTCTTTAGAAAATTTGTATATAATTTTTAAACCCTTGTGATTTATGCCTACATTGTCAATGAAAAAAATGTTGGGTTCTGCTCAGATAGTGATTAAAAATGGGTTTTAAAAAGTACAAAAGTTTTATTTAGGAGGCAGACTCAAAGTGCTTTTTTTAATTATTGCTGATGAGGGGAAAAAAGACAGCAAATAGAGTGGGTAAAGAAGCAGGATTAAAGAATAAGTGTAAGAACAATAGACTCTGCTAATCACAATAATGAAAATTTCCATGACACTTTCCACATTGTAATGAAAGTTTTATCATGCCATAAAATATTAACAGATTCATTATACAAGCACCAGGCTTTTCCCTCTTGCTTTGTAAACTGCTGGGGCAACTCACCATGTATTCAAAAACGAACGTCAGTGTCTCTTTGGTGTGGATTATGTCATGCAGGAGCACAATATTGGCATGTTTCAAACACTTCAAAAGAGAAGCTAGAAAAATTAAACAAAATATTAATTTAATCATTGATAATGAAAGTACTGCTTTAAAGATATCAAGTAATATTTATTTTTTTAAACGTGTCAAATCAAGCATTCTGTTTTTTTTTTACTGCTGGAATAAAATGTCTTATGAAATAATATTTAAAATCACAAAGGACCTTTATTTGTTAAATGGCAAGTCATCGTATTTGCATAACTTATTTTTTTTATAGACAAGAGCAGTTGCAAAAAATATGTTTCCATTTACCTAATCAATTTCATCAAAGCACTCAGAGCACTTTGCAAATGCTTTCCTCTGGGAATATTATCTCTGCTGCAGAGTTACTGGAGAAGAGGCCTGGAGAGATTAAGGCCATTGGAGGAGCAGGAAATGCAATGTTCTGCCTTCTAGAGCAGGACTTTGCAACATGTGACAATTCTCTAAAATTCAAAGTCCCACAGGGAGTCAGCAGGGCCCATGGATGTGATTGGTAGAAGGCAGAGATAAAGAGCGTGGGATAAAAGATTGTTGAAACATAATAGTGAGTAGAGGGGCTTTCTTAAAGGGAGAATTGCAAACCACTGTGGAAAGGAGAAAATGCAAACTTGAAAAAAGGACAGGGCCAAACTTGCGGAGCCCAGGGGAGTGAGAGTAGGGAGGTCTGAGGACTGTCTCTTGCATCTTCAACAACAGGTTGTTATTAGGTCAGTAAAAGCAGACTTAAAGGGGAGAGGTCACCACAAAAGGCCAGTGAGTGGTAGGGAGGGAGTTTAAAAGGCTGTCTTTGGGGGCTCCAGAGGTAAGAGAACCAGAAGGGTGAAGACCAGAAAAGGCACAATAGGAGATGAGTCTCAGTTCAGGACATTCTTGCATGAAGAAATAGTGTCCGTAAAACTTAAAGGAAAAATTAAAAGTATAAAAATGCAAATCAATGTTCTGCACAGTATGCCTGTATATCATGAATCTCCTGCACCAACTCTCTACTGGAATTCTGTAAGAATGCTCAGTGATGGTTCTTCTGTAGTTTAGTTGTAATTTTGATGTGGTCATAAAAGGAGGCAAGCACGGCATTTACCTACTGCGCCATCTTAAGCAGAAAAATCTTTGTTGTTTTCTGCTAGAATTTTTAACACCTTCAATAATTACAATACTTCTGACCATCAGTTGAAAATGCTTGTATTTTATGTGTAAATTATGTTCACTTTCTCACACACTCTCGCTTTCTACACACACACACACACACACACACACACACACACACACACACAGCAAAACGTTCACCAAAACTAGATTTTAAAAGGATATGATAAAGCTGAAATTGCTAAGAATATTGTAAAGATATTTAAATTTATTTTTAATATCAAATTTAGTTTCACTTAAATATGATATTATTAAAACTCTTGATGCTTATTTTAAAAATCGTAGTGACATGTTTTGTGAATTATAATGGCTTCATCCTACCATTTGCTAAAAAGCTCAAGGAACAATATTTACTTAGGATGAGACTCACTGCTAACAATAGTGGGTGTAAATCTTTATTTCACATAGTTTTCTTGATAATTTCTGTTTTATAAGAGAAGGGAAAGTGTCCGTTTTGCCATTTCTCTGTTGTTCACTTATGTTTGCATTATTAGTCTTATCTTCAATCTTAATTTTTTTGCAGAAATCTTCTTAACCAACCCATTTGATGAGGATTCTAGTAAATGGCAACTCCTCTCAACAATTTTTTCTCAAACCCTCATCCAATCCATCAGCAATCCCTCCCTTCTTGCCATCTCCTATGCTACCGTCCTGGGCCAACCCATCATCATGTCTTGGCTGAATTATCGCAAATACCTACTCACCTGTTTCCCTGCTTCCTCCCTTCCTTCCTACAGAACAGCCAGCCACTGAGATACCACTCAAACAGAAGTTAGGGCTTGTCCCTCCTAGTTCCAAACACTCCAGTGTCTCTCATTGCACTCAGAGTAAAATCTAAAGGACTTACTATGGCCTGCCCAGCCTATCACCTCCTGCCCTCACCAACTCACACTCCCATCCTTGCATCTTGGTTCTATCAATCGTGGCCTCCTAGCTGTTCTTTGGACCCTTACAAATACATTTCCTCCCTGGGTCTTACACTTACCTTTGTCTGCCTGCAACCCTCTTAGCTCAGCTCTCTGCATGTTTCCTCCCTTGCTTCCCTCAGGTCTCTACACACATGATACACATTAAAGTCTTGACTTCCTTGGCCCCTCTCGATGAAATAGCTGCCCCCCTCCCCTAACCCAACCATGTGATCCCCTGTCCCTCTGTCTTGTTTTGTTCTTCTTCATAGAACTTCTCACCCCTGACATATTATAGCAGATATTATCCCTGACATATTACATTTGTGTTCATTGTTTGTCTCCACCCTTAAGAATATAAACTCCATTGAGAGTAGGCACTTTTGTCTTTTTGCTTATTGCTATATCTTCAGTGTCTAAAACAATGTCTGCTATATTATGAACATTCAATAAATGTTTACTATTGAATTAGTGGCCACTAATTTCCTAGTATCAGTTCTATACCTATAATTGGTTGGCATAGGGTGTTTCTCCTGAAGATGCTTTATTTTTTGTTTTTCTTTTAGTTGTCTTCCTCATTAGATTATAAATGTTGTGTGTGTTATGGCCATATCTACTACTGCTTTTTTAACACCCCAGAAATACCAAAATACTTACATGGAAACTATGACTTTTGATTACTAATAATAGGAAATTTACATAAAAGAGCAGATGATGTTTAAAGCATTTATCTCATGGTGTTCATATATTGTTTGGTCCATCCACCAGAGGGATCTAAAATGCCTGCAGCCTCAGATGTGTTGGTCTCAAACCCAGGAAGGAAAAAATCTTTCTTCTAATTTCAAGGCTGCCTCATAAACTTCACAGCAGGATGTGGTGTATTCTGCAGGCTAATCAGCTGAGGGACGCAAAAGTCAACTGAGAGGAAAAGATCTTAAAATCAGAGCATTCTGATTCCTGTAAAATTATTATTTTTATAACTCATATATTCAAAGAAAAGACACAAAGATAAATTGAAGAGTCTTTAAAGCTCCCAACAAATGGAATCACAATGGAATTTCTCTGAGTGTTTCCAAAATAACTTTATAATGATAATGATGATGGCGACGATGACAGCTAACACTCACTGAGCATTTACCAGATGCCACGCATTGTTGCAAGAATTCTGCATATATTAACCTGGTATGATCATGAGAACACCCAGAAAAACCAGAGAGAAAATCTGAAGAAAACAATATAATGCCAAAGACCACGAAAAATGACTCATGACTGAAAGTTATTAAACTTGTTTTAAAAATGCAAAGTATCTCTTTCTTTATTTTAAATGTCGAAAAATGTGTTTAGTATGACCAACCGGTTGAACATTACATGGAATTTAATCTGATTCTTATATATGTAAGATATTTAATAATTTAGTGAAAAATAATCATTTGAATCTTGCAATGATATGAGAATCTTTAATTTCTTGCTTTTCTTCATTTCGTTGGGATTTGTCATTCACTAAAGTTTTATAAAAGTTGATGCTTTGCTAGTGCAATGGATCATGAAGTTTTGATGTTACTCTACTCTGTTCTATTTTAGTTTAGAAGGAAAGGTAAAAGATGATGATGAACAGGAAGAACAAGGCACTGCTATACATAGTAAGTGCCTGGTAGTCAAAGCCTTTCTAGGCTGTGAACTCTTTAAGGGCATGTACTGCTCCTGTCCCTGCCTTTATATCTCCAGCACCTAGTACAGGCCTGGCATGTGGTGCCAGACAGTTGTAATGAAGATTGGAGAGTTTATATGGGAGTCAATAATGGAGACAATTCCCATCCCCAACCCAACTGGGCACTGAATTAAAAAGAGCTTATAGTTACTGATGTTTCATTTTCTCTGGCCTGGGTTTCACAATTCAAGTCAAAGCGTCCTATTATGCATTCCAAGAAAAGAAATCATCAAGATAACTCTTAAGACAGATATTAAATAAGTAGTTATCTGATTTCGGAGGGAATTTTAATTGGATCACATACCATCATCCTGGCATCATTTTGTTTTATAAAAATAGGGGCGCCCGGATGGCTCAGTTGGTTAGAGCGTGAGCTCTGAACAACAAGGTTGCTGGTTCGATTCCCACATGGGCCAGAGAGCTGCACCCTCCACAACTAGATTGAAGACAATGAGCTGCTGCGGAGCTTCCAGAGGGGCAGCTGGATGGCTCAGTTGGCTAGAGAGTGAGCTCTCAACAAGGTTGCTGGTTCAATTCCCACATGGAATGGTGGGCTGTGCCCCCTGCAACTAAAGATTGAAAACGGCAACTGGACTTGGAGCTGAGCTGAGCTCTCAACAACTAGATTGAAGGACAACAACTTGGAGCTGATGGGCCCTGGAAAAACACAGTGTTCCCTAATATTCCCCAATTAAAAAAAAAAAAAGTTAATTCTATTTTTAAAAAAATGTAACTATGCACATGTAAATGTCCATGATGTGATCCATGATGTGATTCTATGATGTGATGTGATTTGATTGCATTCAGTGGAGGACTTCTCATCAACCTGGCCTGTCACAATCTATTTGTGGTAGTCAATGACTCAGCGGTTCTAACTGGTATCCTCTACCTCACTGTATGACCTTGGAGAGGTTCCTTGGTCTATTTTTGGCTCAGTTTTCTCATATATGAACTGGTAATAATTACTTTGTAATGTTTTCTACTAGAGAATGATATTAAAAGATTCTCAGTTAAAACTATTTCTGATTTAAACACTGGTAATTTAAGCAATTACTGGTGTAGAGTCCATGATGGAATCAGAATTGACCAATATACAATATTATATATTATTTTCTTTAAAATGTTTCTTCTACATTTTGCTTAACATTTATACATAATGTATCATAAAAATAGGTTTTTATTTTTACTGTTGCTAAAGGAGAAATACTTGAATTAAGGAGTTCTGAATTTATCATAATGAAGTAGAAAGGATTTTGAATAGAAGAGATTGGATTCTACCACCTATCAACTCTGTTCACTAGTTCTGAGATCTCTCAGTAACCTAATCTCTCTGAGGTTCAGATTCCTTCATCTCTACAACAAAAACACACCTCCCAGAGTTGATGTAAGGGTTTTTAAAAAATAATAATGTGTGTAGGGGTGTGGGAGAGCGTATGTCATATGCCTAGTCCTCAAAAAAGGTTAGTTATACATATCACTGCTTCCTAAACAAATGCTAACAGGCTGAAAGTCCTGGGTTTAAACCAAAAAAATTCTAATTTTATAGAAAGATATTTAAAATAACGTACAGTATTAAGATATTGATACACCATTTAATAAAACTAGGAACATGTTTTTATATAAAAAGTTAAAACATTAAGATAGTAGTCTATTCAAATGAAAGTATTTTCTCCTCATTGTAAACATATACACTTAACACATCATTCTAGAGCCGGTTATGAAAGATTTTCTAAGTTGCTATGAAGTAGCTAATCTTTTTAATTAGCCAAGAAGTGAGGGTAGAGAATATGTCTATTGTATACACTACTGTGTATCTAGCAGTCAGCAGAGCGCCTGGCCAGAGTAGGTGCTCAATAAATATTTGTAGAATGAATGCATAGAGAGTGGATGGATTTTTGAACCAGAGAGATTATGTTTGAATCACAGCTATGTATTAGAAGATTGATCTCCAAAGGTTGATAACAAGAATGAAAGGGGTAACACATGAAAATTATCTGGCAAGGGTATTAAAGTGTTTCCCTTAGTGCTGTTCATACTTTTGCAAAGTCATAATATTACATGTTAAGGTTAAATAGGTTTCCAAATGACCAGATTAATAAACTGCCACATGTATTCCTCTTACATGTGCGTAGAGAGAGATAGTATGTGTACTTAAACTCTGTTCAATAAATCTTTGGCTTATAGACCATCAGTGGGACCAGACTGTTCAGAAAAAGTAATTCCAGCGTCAAGGCTTTTAAAAGAAGTCTGCATTACTCGTTCAGTTTTTCTGCACGTGGCTTTTGGTTGCCTTTTTAGCCAGTGACCCTAGATTTTAACTAATGAATTCCAGCTGTTGTAATTTTGCCTTCCAGCCCTTGTCATTTAACTTCCTGTCTTCTTGGTCTCACATCCTTAAAGTTCTTACAGGAAAAATTGGACAGTGCCAAAGTTTTCAAATGAGGTCTCGTATCTTCTTGAGGGGAGAGGGCTTTCTAACAAGGGCTCCCAGCTTTTACACTGGTGGAAAACGAAACATTCATTGTTAGAAATTACATGCCTAACAACCTCCAATGTGTCAAAAATTCTTTTGTGGTTTTTAATATTATATAAGCAAAGCATTCAGTAAGGTAAGTCCTTTATTTCATATTATATAAAGCAAATCAAGAAAGTCCACCATTGAATACTAAATGTAACTGCAAACACCTGCGATGGAGAGGCAATTCCTTGGTAAAGATGCAATGAAAGAAACATTTAGCATATAGAACAATACAGATCAGCTTTTCTGAACCATGCTGAGAACCATCTGTTAGCAAACCGGCAAAAGGTTTTGTCAAATGTCAACATGATAAACTTGGCTGTGGGGAAAATGTGAGCAAGGGAAGCCTAAAGCAATAGACAAGCTCAAGTGCACAAAGAAAACACCATGAGAATGGGGTGAACCTGGGCCTCAAGACCTCTATGCTGGTGACTCCTATTACATTCAGAAATACTCTTTTAACCTATCCACATTTCTTTCTAAATCTGATCATTCTTTTATGGGGAGCACTAATAAGTGCATTAGTAAATGCAACTTCCATTATATTAAACACTGAAAGCCATGCTTTTCCTCCAGAATGCACCTGATCCTACCAGGCGGCATTCCT
Organism: Rhinolophus ferrumequinum; assembly: GCF_004115265.2. NCBI lineage: Eukaryota > Metazoa > Chordata > Mammalia > Chiroptera > Rhinolophidae > Rhinolophus > Rhinolophus ferrumequinum. Next base: position 29,685,836 of record NC_046291.1, read on the forward strand.
GGCTAGCCCAATAGCCATTTGGCCCTTCTACTTAAATTCAAAATGACACATTTCCCAAGGGCTCCAAAAGACTTTTGAAAATGGCATCAAATTCAGTTATAAACTCATTTTCTGAATTGCTTTTATCTATGCCTGTTTGCATAACCCATCCTTCCACGCTCCATTCAAAATCTACTGACTCCATTAGCCACACTGACACTAACTGGTTCTCATCTTAGTTTATGTGTTTTAACCTCCATTATAACACTAGTTGTAACTGGAACCATCTGCTCTGTTATGTCTGAAAATGATATAGAGCAAGATCAGGCCTTTTCTTCTCATCCATCACAACACCCAGCAATATGCTTTGCATACAAGATGTGCTCATAAAGAAGGGAAAATGAAGTAAACAGGAGAAAGTAAGGCCAGGGAAGAGCCATTTCTCTGGGTCTTTGCTGAAATGGATAACAATCCTGTTATCATTTTATTTCAAATGGCTCATATAAAAAGGTTAATAAATTGAAATTTTAATGATTTATTTTCACTATATTGGCTTGATTTTTATGTTATAAATTACTAGTTATCTTGATGATGAACAAGACATCGCTGAAGGAAAAGAACAAGAATGGAATAATAGACAATATTTGTGAAATTCTGAAAACAGATTCTGTGATTAGTGCTTTAAGAGCATATTCTCATTTAATCCTCCTAACAACTCAAATGTCAAAAGAAATAGATACTATTACCATCTTTTGCAATAAAATGAGTCTTAACTAGGTAAAGTAGTCTACCCACAGTCACACCACTAGTAATAGATCTAAGATTCAAACCCAGGTCTGTCTGACACCAGATTCCTCACCCACTTGCCATAATGCAGGGTACAGAGAAAATACAGGGACAACATTAAATGCCTTCCCAAACAGTTTTGCAAGTGTTATCTAAACAACTTATTATTTTCAAGCAAATGGTTTACTCAGAATTTGTGTGATTATATTATTTATTTTCTCTTTTACATGGATTTTTCTGGGATTGTATAGATACAGCCTTAGCACTTAGCATGGGACCAAACACACAGAAGGTACTTAGTAAATATTCATTGAGTTCATAGTCTTGGTCAACTAATACAATAGTTTTGAGTCTTAATTTCCTCAAAAATAAATAAAATGATAGTGTAAATATATTTGGAAAACTGGTATGAAGAATAAAATTGCAATGATATTACTTCTAGAAATATCTAGATGTATAGAAATATTTAGAATGTATAGACTCAATGCATTTTTTTCCCCAAAGCAAGGACTTAAAATAGATCTGTTGGGTCCATTTTACTGTTCTTACCTTCCCGGATAGCCGTAAATGGGACTCCTTCTTCTTCATTCATGCTGATGACTTTTAAAGCCACTAGTTGTCTGTTTATCCTAGAAGAATGGGGAGAAGGGCACACATTCAGATGATTCAGACCAGCAATTTTATACTAAGGATAGTTAAATAAAAACAGTTTTTCCTTCAAAATATATTCCAGCATATGAATCTACAATTTTTTTAAAATAAAAAGTTTAAAAGTCATATACCAGGGGTACCAAAAAACTGTATACAAGTGGACACTTTGGTCAACATTGCTCAAGCAGTAGTTGGCCATAATCAGAAGTGTCTGGACACTGATGGTAACCACTTTGAGCACCTCTTGTAATTGCAGAAGTCAAACGTGACTTGTATTCATCTTTTGTTATAGGTATATATTGAGTATTACAATTTTAATACAATTTTCCTTTCTTAAAATATGTATACATTTTTGGATATATATGTATATATAACTTCCTTTTCCCTCTTTACCAAAGTGGTAACTGTTCATTAATAAAAATTTGGAGAATAGAGAAAAGCAGAGAACGACCCCCCCTCCCCGCAACAAAGTCCATCTTCATAATATTTTCATGTATATTGTTCCTTTTATTTCCCTTTGCACACTTATCTGAACCATTCTTATTTTTCATCAGAATTATTGTAGTGACCTCCTAAACAATCTCCTTGCTTGTACACTTGTAACCCTACTGTCTATTCTCAACAGAGTAGCCAGAGCATCCTTTTTGAGTAAAAGTCAAAACAAATCACTTCTCTACTCAAAACACACCAGTATCTCCGCATTTGACTCTGAATACAAGCCAAATTCTTGTGGCCTCCTAGGTGCTACTGATCTGCCCCATCCCACCATTCTCTCTCTTCATCTCCTGCTCTCCACTTATTGTTTTGCTTGCTGATATATAAGCTAAGTGCTGGAGAACAGAGATTTTAATGCAAGTATAAATATATTACTTTTAGTACAGTGGGATTCATATCATATAATAGCTTCTTATTAATAACTTGTTTTTCCTCCATTTAACTTTTTCATTCTTGTATTATGATATTTAATTATGACATAATATTTCGTCACATAAATGTACTACAATGTGTTCAGCCGATTCCAAATGCTTTTAAATTTTTTCTAACTTTTGACTATTTTAAAAATACAGTGATGATCATATTTGTAGATCAATCTTTTCACACAGCCTCTATTATTTTTATAGGGTAAAAGTGCAACTGCTAAATTAAAGAGTATGCTGTGCACATTTTTATTGTTTTGAACGTATGTTTCCAAACTGTGCCACAGAGTAATCGCACCACTCGCTGGTCATAAAAATGGCCATTCCAGCAACCCCTTGCCAAAACTTGGCAGAGCTGTTTTTTGTTTTGTTTTTATTTTTTAAGAATAGTTTTAAGTTTACAGAAAAATTGAGAAGATAGAACAAAGAGTTCCCATACACCTCACAACCAAAAGTTTTTTTGGTCAAATATGTTTGGAAAATGCTTCACACTTTTTAAATTTTCTCATTCTTTCTTAGAGAGTCCTGGTCTCCGTTAACATTTTAAAGATGTCGAGAGCACCACAATAAAGGATCACATTTGATTTTGTTCTAGGATATGCTGTGTCAATTTGACAATGGTAACTGTTTCAATGAAAGCTCTATGAAGATCTCAGAATTGGGGCTCTCTAGAACATACTTGGATAGATGGGACACCATGGACATTTCCAATCTTCCCTTATGGGTTCTGACTTAAGTGTTATGTATTGACAGACACTTCCAGCCCAAAGGTTACACAGAATTCTTTTATCTATTCTACTATTTCCTAGATTTTTTTTTTTCATTTAACTCTAATCCACTGGGAATTCATATTGTATATTTTTTTTCCAAATTGCTAACAATTGTCCCAGCTCCATTTGTTGGACTGTCATCTTTTCCCTGCTGAGTTGACATGCCACCATAATTATATATTAGATCTTATTAATACTTGGATTTGTGACTTTTCTGGTCTTTTTAAACTCATATATTTTTTATCTGTCTTTTCTTATACTTATGTTATAATATTTTAATTACCGTGTTTTGCCAAGTATAATGAACTCCCATGTATAATGCGCACCCACGTTTTTCGCCCAAACTTTCAGGGACAAAATCTTTCGTTTTAATCTTTTTAATTCAAATTTTTACTTGTTTACATTTAGGTACTTGCTTTATGTATTATAAAAGAATTTTAGCATTTATTTTTTAACATATTGTGGTACAAGAAATTTTATGTAACAAATAATTACAAAACACAAGAACAGGTACAAGGTACAAGAAATTTTATGTACCAGTAACAAATTTACGGTATTTATGCATCATAGAAGGTCAAGAACTCTTTGTTGTTGCAAGTTCGTTGTAAGTTCAACAAAACCGATTGGCGTATTCCAGGGTATTATTTTGCATATGGATATTGTTATTGATTTCTAGAGGTACACTTTTAACTCCTAAGCGTAAATAAAAGAATTAAAAACATTTATATAGATACGGAATTAGTACTACCTATGTATAAAGCACATTGTTATTTTTCCCTCACAAGTTTGGGCAAAGAAGTACGCATTATACATGTCAAAATACGGTATTGTAGCTTTTGAACATGTTTAGCATACGTTAAGACTATAGGTTAGAGAATGATTGATGTTTTTGCACTATTACATTTTTTAATCCAAATCCCTGGAATGATCTACAAGACCCTATACAACAGCCCTATGGTGACTACAACTCCTCCGTGTCCTTATCTCCTTCCACTCTCCTCTTCAAGGACTAGGCCTGCTTCTGCCTCTGGGATTTCTTCCTTGCTGTTTCCTCTGCCTGAAGCTGATCTCAATTGGGGCATGGGAAGTTTTTCTTTCAAGGCTATTTAAATCATCTTGTCGCTTCCTATTGACTATGATGTCTTGCATAGGTCCCAAACTTTTGCCATGTGTCACCTGGCTTTACAATGTCACATCAGGGGAGAGGGATCCTCATCTCTGAAGTCTCTCCCTGGTGGAGTCACTCACCTGCTAATCCCCTTGTAAACTGTAGCATAAGAACCTTCACCCAGCTTCTCCAAGTTCAAGTAAGATGAGGCTGCCCCGAAAGGGAGGCTCTTCCTCTGTTGAGGGGAACAGGGAGAGGTGAAAGGTAGCAAAGAAAGCGTTGTTTTTTTTTTATGTTGATTTTTTTTTCCCCCAGAAAAATTTGCCAGAGTGTACTTGGGAAGGTCTGCTCAGTAATTACCCTGGAAATAGGGCCAGCCTCCCTAGACAAGCACACATTACATTCTTGATCAACATCAGCTGCTCACTCACCCACTGAAAACCTTGACTCAGATCCTCTTCCTGAAAAGAATCACTATTACTCCGTGACCTTTTACTCTTGAACTTCCAGTCACGGGCAGCCTGACGTCCCCTGGGGTGAACTGAAGTCATGGAACATGATGCTTCTTTTAGGTTTGTTAGCTAGAGAAAAAAAGAAAGTGCAGGATTAACATTTATGCAAAGTCAAGCATCAGTGGCTAGCATAAACCATTTTTTCTTTATTTGCCTGATTTTCACTCTTCAAATGTTTTCCAAGCTTCCTACACTCCAAAAGCCACCTTTCCTCAAAGTCAGATCCCTAAAATAAAGAACCCAAAACAAAATTATATCAATAGCTGAAACATTACATTCTTTCTTCACCTGAAAATATGTCTTTAACACTCAGGTTAACCTAAATTTCTCTGATGGATAATTTCTGATTTTTCCCTGTTTAATTCAGACTTTTTTTTTCATGTCCCTTTCATTTATTTCTTTAGGGGAATAATTTCCTAGTATGGTATTGCTAATAACCATGAGCTAATTATTGAATTTTGAGCCCACAGCATGTCAATACTGCAGCTTCCTTTCAAAGATTCAGCTCTGTAGTTTAGTACTGCAGAGATTTTAAGAGAATAACAACTACTTTCTTGACTACAAGTCAAGTGAGTTTCGTGCAGCTCAAAACATAAGATTCTTTTTTCCTCTCGGTTTACAAGAAACATCCCCAAATTTGATAACAACAGCCATAAATTTTCTGTGACTTTAATAGACTTTTCTTTTTATTGGTTTAGACCCACGGCAGAAAAATCCGACCCTGCTACAGAAAGGGAGCCTCTGACCGCCTTGGTTTATCAGTAGAGGAAGATGCTCCTCCTCAGATACAAATACCTCGATCGCAGCCTCCATCATCACAGGCGCACTCCTCTGACAGCTGTGTGCATCGCTTCCCTCCCAACAGCGATGGCAGCTGCATCCAGGCTGGAGAGTCTTTGCACACAGCTCTTGACCCATAATCTTCTAGGCTCAAGAAGAAAACCCACACTTGCACCTCTCCCCCTCTGCCCCTCCTATCCTCGTTCACTGTTTTTTTGCCAGAGGTCAGTAATGCTGGAGCTTTCATATGACTCACATGAGGGTTCTGCTTGGAGCAGCCTCATGACTTCAGCAGTTTTCCTTTATCGGTACAAGAAACCATACATTGGAAAAGCGGCTGCCTGCACTCCTATGTGCACAACTGAAAACAGGATGGCTAACATTGGATAGAATAAAACTTGGCACAGTAAAGGCTCTTATTCCAGCCACAAGTTAGTTCTAATGGTATACATAGTTTTAATGAATTTACGTTGCTTATCCATGTAAATAATAATGATATTTATTAGGCTCCCCTGGTACTGAAGTGGACGTGTTGAGAGGTATTTTCTCCCTGCCTTTCATCTGAGAACATTTTGCTTTTCAGACTTTAAAATATATTTGCAACCTAGCCAACTCTTAGTAGTAAAATAAACCACTGAATCATAGAACAGGAAGAAACCTGAAGCTATCTACTCCATCTCTTTGCCTTCAAGTAATAGTGTATTTAATAGTCCCAGAGGGTAGTCATTCATTCATTGATTCAAAAACTATCTTGTGAGCACCTGTGTTGTTTTACTATACAGATAACAGTTAACCAATGGCAGAGAGAGAGGGGTTTGCATGAAATATCTTCTTCTCTCCCTCTTTCCTTCCCTCTCTTCAGCTTCCTTCCTTAAATTTAATGTTTACTATAATATAATGGCATGTCAAGGATCTAGCTTAGCTAGTTTGTAGTCTTTGAACAGAACTTTTTTCTGTCATAAACTCCTAAGGTTGGTTATTGCCACAATAATGTACTAATCTGAGTGAGACTGAATGTAGGATACACACACACACACACACACACACACACACACACACACACAATCATTATCATTAAGGGAAAAAATAAGTCATGTCTATTATCACAACAATATTTATGTATATTTGATATCTGAATCTCACAATAGATTTTTAAAACCTTTCAGATAATTTAATTATGAGCATGTATTGAAGTTTTATTTCAAAATTGCCATAAGAGAAGAGACCTAGAACAGTCCAATTCAAAGGTTCACTCAAATTAGAGACATTTAGTTTAAAAAAAAGTGACTAGGTACATTAATACAAAAAAGGAATATTTGGTTAAAGACTTTTAAATTTTTGACTGATAATCAACAGAGTGAGAGAGGCTAGTATCTCAGAATGTTTCTTAATTCCATTAGAATTTATCATAATTAGATTATATTATATCAGCAATGCTGATTTCTTCCTAAAAGGAGATTGTTAACTTCATCATACAAAAACTATATTCCAGACCACGTTTGAGGCAGTTTTTATTATCACTCTCTAATTATCATAAATTTTATAATTTTTAAAAGGTTAGCATTTTTATTAACCTAGGGGGTAATTCATCTAAGTCACAAGTTGCTGAACTAAAATAGCCTGATTTTTTCTTAAAGGTTTAAATGTTATATTTAGATGCCAGAATGGGCTACTGAGGGCAATTGTAAAAGATCCTTCAGAATTTTCAAAAATAAAATAATTTATGGTCTTGTTTAAAGTCAGTGAAAAATATTAAAATTAAATTACTTCTTAAGATGTTTTCTAGCTCGGGGTCTGAAACAATTTTTGTTACCAAAAATATCTGAATAAGGATGAATACTTAGATGATTTCATTTTGAACCGGGAATCAGACCCAGTTTGAACACCACTCCAGGTTGGCCGGACCTACCTCAGAGGCCTGGTCGGCTTCCTAGTGGGAGAAGCCCACCATGCTGTTTTGAAGCATGGCCACTGTTAACTGCTATCTCCCACTGTCATAGACCAAAGAGCCCCCACACAAGAAGCTGACAACAAGGAGAGATCCCTTTGTCTGGTTACCAGCCTGAATGGAACAACAGAGGCTCTGGCTTCTCCAGGAACTTCCTGCAAGGGCCAGGAGAAACAATTGAGAAATGCAGGAAGTCCCATGGAGGTATTTCCATTATGAAACCAGCAATGTTGTTGTGGAGCTGGATCCAGCTCAGAAATACGCTCTATTTATTTGCTCTCCCTCCTTCTCTACTTTACTCTCACTTCCCCCTCATTTCTGCTTCCCTAAGATTGCACATGACACCTCCACCTCCTCAAAATTAAGTGTTAGCATATAAGCTTTTGTTTGAGGCTCTGTTTCCAGGGAATCTGTGCTAACACAAATGGTTGGCATTTTTTAATTAGCAGTAAAATTATAGGTTATTGATAATTTCAGGCTAGCTTCTCCCACACTACATTTTTGGAGTCCTTTTTCCTTCCTCAATTGGTGTATATTCAAACTACAATGTTTAATTGAAGGTCTGCACTTTTCCAATTTTTGCATTCTGTCTTTATTTAATTTAGCCAGATTATTAGGAATTATGGTCTAATTATGACCTTTTTTATAATATATAGATTATCGCAAGCATTCAACAGATGGCAACAAGAGAAATAATGTGAAGTTTGTGTTAAAAACTTTAAAAATAATCCATAGATACCCACATAATAAAGTATATAAAAAAAGGACATATAATGATTTGCAGTGATCATCAAAATATATTGTTAAGTGAAAAAAGCAAAATGCTTTTGTGTATTACCTTTTGTGGCAAAGAAATGAGGGAAAATAAAGTATAGTCAGTAGTTTTACTAATAGTGCCAGTATTACTATTATTATTTTGAAACTGCTGTTGGTGTATTTTAGGATTAAAAAGTCATTATGCTAATGTGATTAGAAACCAAACTTTTTAGCATAAGACAAAATAGACATAAATATCAAATCAAATAAATCAAGTAAAAATATGTGATCTTAAATTTGATTTGGAAATATTGGCATGAACTTAGGATATTTTTCCTTTAAAAAAAAGGAACCAAAAAGATCTAGAAACAATGACAACTCAACAATAATGAGCAATCCTAGTGCTTAGCTTGTGGTCGCTAAATAAGATTTTCTATCGCGTCCAGCACGACAAGAGTTGTGGGGAGCGAGGAGGGCAGCACAAGTTTAAAAAAGACAGTAGATGAGAGTAGAGTGCAAGCGGGGCCAAGGGACTGCAGCCTCAAGGACTGAGCCCCAAATTGGCCCACACATGGCTTTTATTAGTTAGGTGTGGAAGTAAAAGAAGTAAAGCTTGTCAATCTCAAGATCTGTGAATCCTATACATTACAATAGGAAACTGATTCAAGCCAATCACCCTTGCCTGCAGGCAGCTGAACCGTAAGTCCCAGGATCAGAACTTCACCAAGGGATAAAACCTTCATGCCTATGAATAGATGGAGAGCACATCACTAAGTCACTTGCCCTGCAGGTTGTGGAAGGAATGCAGCCACAGAGGCAGAGGATCTCCTTAGCCAGGGGAAAGTGGGGGACTGTGCCCACCTCTATCGACCCTGAGAGTTCCTCAGATGGTCCCCACATGGCTATGTCTGGCTTGGGTTGTCCTCCCTCCCCCCGTGGGGAGTCATACCCGTCTTTGACTAGCCAGCCATCTTTCTGGGGCCAAACAGGGAGACATAAGGTATAAGCACAAAGGTGAAGCAAAGTCCCTGAAAGGATCCATCTCACAGACTCTCCTTTCTTTAGGGGCAGGTAGGAGGAGACAGACGGGTAGGCTGCTGCGTGGCAACAATTTTCCATTAAGAAGAAACAAGCATCTATGAAGAAATAGTGGTTGAATGTCTGGAGCATGAAACCTTAGAAATTATCAAGAAAGATATCCCAGGCTAATCTTAAATTAACGGGAGTCATGTCAAAAGGACATAGGAGCCAACTTGTAGGGACTCCCGTTTGGCTTAAGATGAGACAATTTGAATATGAAAAAGAATAATGACTGTACTGGATTAAAACATACAACATATGTAAAATTCATAATTTTATAGTGATTATATACAAAAATAGTCACTTGGAGGTTTCCAGTGCACTAACTCATTACTCTGAATATTGATAAAGGGGGGAAAATCAAGTATGTATTTTGCCTGTTCTATTCCAATTGTTTTTCCTAGGTTATCAAATAGAGGGGAAGAATTTCAGCTAATAAAGGCAGAAGAAATGATAGGAGTAGAAAATCACTGTTTGCAATCCCTGATACAAATAGATAAAGGCAATAATCATCAATGGATGCTAAAATCATTAGGTGAAACATTGATGAGCTTTGCAATGAAGGGTCAGGTGGATGCCATTCTGAATCCACTGATCAATCTTAGCTCCACTAAATTTGGGACATCCAGACATTATGTGCCTCCTGATGTGGTACAACAAGAACACTGCACCACCTGTGATGTATTTTTGAGTAAAGAAAAATTTGGTCTAAATCTAATCAAATGTCTAGATCTGAAAGCAAATTATAAGTAGTACAGAGGATAGAGAAGTTAAAATAACACCACAAGGAAGCAAATAGCCAAATCAGAAAGGACAAATTACCTAATCTCTCTAACAAAACAATGGCATAAAAAAGAAGAGAATTCAAAAGTCTTAAGAGACACAAATGCAATATGTAGACCTTGTTGGAATCCTGATTTGAATAAATCAACTATAAAATGACATCATTCCCCCCTCCCCGCTTTATTGAGGTATAAGGGGCAAATAAAGAATGTATATATCTAAGGTATACAAGGTGACAGTTTGATATATGTATACATTGTGAAATATTTACCACAATCAAGCTAATTAACATATCTGTCTCTTCACATAGTTAACTTTTTGTGTGTGTGAGAACAATTAGGATCTATTCCTTTAGCAAATTTCAAGTATACAGTACAGTATTGGTAACTACAGGCACCCTACTGTACATTAGCTCTCCAGAATTTATTCATCATTTACATCTGAATCTATATATACATACCTTTGACCAACATTTTCCCATTTCCCCCATTCCGCACTCCCTGGTAACCACTGCAAAATAACATTTCTGAGACAAGTATGGAAATTTAAATATAGTATTAGATGATCTTAAGAATTTATTTTTAATTTTGCATGGTTGTTATGTTTTCAAAACAATCCTACAGTTAAAGATGCATACTAAAGTATTTATAGGTGGAATAACATAATTTCCTTGCTTTAAAATATTCCAGAAAAATAATGTTGGGAATAAAAAAATCCAAAATTGGTAAAAATGTTGATGATTGTTTATACTAGGGGATGGCTATATGGAGGTTCATTTTTGTGTGTTTAAGAATTTTCTAAATAAAAAACTAGAAGAAGAACAATATTCTTAAAAACATATTCACATAAAATCCACACATTTTGATTATTTACTTCCTTATATTCCTGCCTAGTTCCATTGGGGGAAGTGAGGCTTTAGATAAAAGTACAATAGTAGTAGTAGTAATAATAATAATAATAATAATAATAATAACTTGCTCTGTGTCAGGCTCTGTGCTGATCTTCCAACTCCATGACAATGAGTAGGCACCATTATTATCCCCACTTAATCATGAGGGTACAGAGTCTTAGAGAATTTAAATAACTTTCTCAAGGTTAATAAACTAGCAAATAGTAGAAAATATTTAAAAAGCCCCCCAAAGACCACTACATTTTCCAAATTTTATTTAATAAGGAGACACTGATTTGCACAAAATCTCTCTGTTTGGTCTCATTCCTCATTGATTGTTAGGCCTAGATTTAAATTAGTTATTATATTTAGGGTGAACCAATAATAGGTGACTCTAGTTTATTAATCAGGAGGCATGTGACATCATCTTTGGCCCAAATAAAAGCTACAGAGTACGATTCTTAAATCATACATCTTCCTTCTTCCTGGAGTACTTTTAAGCTTTTTTTTTTCTTTCTTGAAACTTTAACATGCTGAGAGTGCTGTCTGTTGACAATATGCAGAAGTGCCAGCACATGGTATCTGGGTCTCTGTGGGGACAGAGCCAGGAGTGCAGTTTCCAGGCTCTTGGCCTCACGTGGAAAGGTGCTGGCTCAGGTAGTAAATGGCCATCAACTGTGATTGGATGGCCGTCAGCTGAAACCAGTGAGCCACTGGCCACTAATATAACTGCTGTGGCTACGCTAACAGCAAATGGGAGCTAGCAAGAAGATGGTGGCTGAGCTAGCAAGAGCGGTTTGGGCATGACTCCCCTATCTATGGCTCTGTGGGTGTTCCTTTTTGGCCTCACCATGTCCTGCGTTCTTATGTGGGAAGCGGGACTAGAGACCCCGCATGAGTCCCCTCATGACACCCTGTGTGACAGTCTCCTTTGTACCTTTATATGCATTTGTGGCCATTCCATCATATTATTATTGCATGCTAGTATGCTATTTACTTGTACTTAGTTTTCACCATGAAGTTGATGGTGTAAGTGCCACTGTTATCTTCTATTTCCACTGCCTTCAAGAAAGACTAAGGTTCAAAAATGATGAGTTAATGAAAATATATGTGGACCAAGATGGCCATATTTCCAAATTCTACAAGTTCTTACTGATTTAAGAAGATAATTTCTAGAGCCCTGGGAATTTCTGCTCAGAAATGCCAAATGCCCCTGTTACCAGTTTTCTAGCCTTAAATTCTGCGCTTTTAGCTGTAATACTAGATTCTGTCTCACGTTCAGGCTCTCCCCACATCCTGGCCTTCACTTATGAAAGAGTAGTTTAACCTGTTGTAGATCAAAACTGAACTACAGATGGAACGCTCAAGAATGTTGAGTGATTCCATATGTGCAGGTCCATGTTCTAAAACTACTGAAAAGCAATGACAGGTTAAAAAAGACATTTCACAGGCAGGTAAAGAAATCTAATTGCAAGGTGTTCCTGTGACAGAATGGCTTAGCTTGTGAAATAACGCAACTATACTGAACACTATACCTAAAAAGTACCATTTGTCTAAAACTGTACAGGAATCCTTGGGAATCTGTATATATGGGAAAACTGAAAGACTCCCTATTTCCAAGATAAGCAAAAAATAAAATTATGTTTCTACAGACCAGATGTTTTCTCTGTTGTTATTTGCATTTGTATGATTGCTTGTTTGTTTTAATTTCTTGAGTGTGAATGCATTCAGGGAAAATTCCAGAAATGATTTGAACGGATGATTTGTTGCCCACTGAAATGGAGGACACCAATTTTATATTTAATAATCCACTTTCAACATAACAGCATGATTTTTTAAAGAGTGATTTAATGTTCTTTTTATAAAGAAGAGATTTGTAAATATAGCATAATCAGTTTCCGTGATAAGGCAACTTGTCACATATTAGTTTTCCCTGACACGCAATGGGTCCAACAACTCAGCATACTGTTCCCTTATACATGGCAGGGAATTTTGTTCTTTGGTAGTCAGAATGGTTTCCTAACTCACATAGAAGAATTTTCTCTAGACAGGAAATATGCATCCCTGAAAGTAGAAGCTGTGGTGCATGCCTTCCATCTGCAGTTTCCAACTCCACGCCTCTCTTTCTAACAGCATCTCACAATCAATGTACAATCAGAACAATTAGTTCAGTACAGAAGGCTGAGGCTGCTGACTAAAGAATAATGGTACTTTTGTACAACTTGTCATTGTTAATTTCTGTGAAACGCAGTAAGTGCTCCCATAACCTTCTATAACATTGCCCTAAAGTTTCTTGCTCTGTCAGAGTCAGAGATTGGAAACCTGTCCTTTTTCATGCTGAAGCTTAGTGCACTCCACAGTACTAGAAGTAGGAGAGTTTTGGTATTATTTGAAAATGGCTCCTGCAAGCTACTATTGCTTTAAAATACGCATATATTGTGGGTACATAAATACAAATAAACATAACTTACAAAAACCTAACTTGTAAATTTTTGATACCTGCAAACTTTGTGGCAAACACTCGGAGACTCCCTCTTCCTATCTCCATCCTAGGATGCCTGAACCTCTTCAATCCCAATTCCGGAAAGCAGCCAGCCTTGTACCGACAGCACCACTCGGTGGCCAGGATGGAGAACTGGCCAAATCAACTTTTCCTCCCTCCAAACTCCTTTTTACTCAAGAGAATACTCCTCCCAAACCCCAAATCTATCCTCCCACCACACATTCACCCCATTTTCTTTGGACTTTGCCACTTACAGCCAAGGTGATTCCACGTCTTTCTCAAATTTACACATGTCCTTTTTAAAAACTCTTTCTTTCTTAATCCCACCCAGTTACTTCGTCCTTCAACTGCAGTTATTATATACATAAAAGCCTAGCAATTGTTAGGGCTGGGCAAACCAAACTTGGCCCCAAGGTTCTGAAATTGAGTGGGTTTAAACACGTTTTTAAAAATCGAGTTTTTAAAATCTGCGCAAATGGTTTAGGCCTCTTCCCCTCAGAAATGCTTTGCTCTCCCCAGCTCCCGGGATCCACTTGGCTCCTGGCCATGGCAGACCCTCCAGTAACAGCCAGGGAAAGCTGATGGAGTGGGAGACCCAAAGTAAGAAAAGTAAATTTTAAAAAATAAAGAAGATAGGAAGGGAGGGAAGGAAAAAGAGGGAGAGGGAGAGATGGGGAGGGAAGGAGGGAGAGAGAAAGAAAAGAAGGATAAAAGTTCAACGTGGGGGGCCCATGGGGGGGGCTTCCTTCCTCACTGCTTCCCACCAGTGTCCCGGATTGGGATGAAGCATAAGAGAACACAAAACAAAACACTTCGGTAATTAAGACAAATCAAAATAAATAATCTTAAGGCAATATTTTAAAAAATCAAACATTTTTAAATGCAAATAAAAAACTGTCAAAAATCTATGATGCACAAAATTCAATAGCAACATTTCAAATAAAGACAAGCTTGTTTTACGACTCTGTCTCCACGCAAAGGAAACAGTCGTTTCCAATCGGCCCGCGGTTAGCGCCGCGTGGCAGCGGGTCCCTCGGCTCCCCCCATCCCCACCCCCACCTCCGAGGGCGGGTTATGAGAACAGACAGTAGTGTACGAACTGATTGGCAACGCGGGGTTTTATATAGAGATGTTTTTCCAAAATGTCGGGCTTTTATTAACTTTTTCCGATTGGGTCCAAATATGAGAGGATATTTTGATTTGTGTGCGCATAAGGGCGCATGTTTTTCCTGTTGCCCAAGGCTCCATCCAGTATGGCTGGATCCCGCGCTGCTTCCCGCTCACCCGCCCCTTCTCCTCTGCGCTATAGAGGTGCACAGCTTCCCGGGAACTCTTCATCCTTGTCCCTTAAAACATAATTTTCTTTAAGTACCTACACTCGTGAAAAATTACTTACTTAATACCAAAGGAGTTTCCTTCTCTTACTTAAATTACAGAGTATTGCAAAAGTATTGCTTTTAATTAATTAATTTGTATTTTTCATTGCAAACACACATCGTTGAACATCATAAATCACGTAACATTTGTAGATTAGTCCAAGAACTCAACCATTATTTATCTCACTGTTTCTATGGGAAAATATGTTCTGTTTTAGACAACTCACTTTCAAATAAATACTTGGGGTACTATTTTTTGTAGGTTGGGGCCTAAATGCTTTATTTAAATGTGTATAACAATTTAAATGTTATACATTGTAATACACACACACACAAAAGAGGCCCTTTAGCTCAAACTACAGTTCTTTATTTTTAGCAAAAAATCAAAGTGACTATACAATGCCCAGCTTGAGATCAGAATGCTAAGATATGTCAGAACAGGTTTTGTCAACAAAACTTAGGTTCGGGTGGCTCAGGCGGTTGGAGCTCCCTGCTGGTAACTCCGAAGGCTACCGGTTCGATTCCCACATGGGCCAATGGGCTCTAAACCATAAGATTGCCTGTACAACTCCTCCAGTCCCACAAGGGATGGTGGGCTGCGCCCCCTGGAATTAGCAATGGCAACTGGACCTGGAGCTGAGCTGTGCCCTCCACAACTAAGATTGAAAGGACAACAACTTGACATGGAGAAAAGTCCTGGAAGTACACACTGTTCCCCAATAAATAAAGTCCTGTTCCCCTTCCCCAATAAAATCTTTAAAAAAAAAACACAACAAAAAACAAAACTTAGACAAGGAAAGAATAAGAGGTTTATTGCAGCGCTATTCACAATAGCCAAGACTTGGAAACAACCCAAATGTCCATTGGTAGATGACTGCATTAAGAAACTGTGGTACATTTATACAATGGAGTATTAATCGGTTATAATGAAGAATGAAATCTTACCATTTGCAACAATATAGATGGACCTAGAGAATTATGCCAAATGAAATAAGACAGTTGGGAGAAAGACAAATAACATATGATCTCACTTATATGTGGAATTTAAAGAACTGAATAAATGAGCAAAGACAAAAAAAAGAATAAGAGAAGTGTCACATTATTAGGCATATATTACATAAAAATAACTCAGATATAGAAGAATATTTTATTTAAATATATTTAATAAACATTTTATTAAAACATTTTATTAAAACATTTTGTTAAAATATGCTTGCTCTAATGGTTATTTATATGTCATAATACAGGATTTATGAACATATGTTTCAACAACTCTCATATAGCCTTGTGCTTCCATTCTAAAAATAATAAGTTAGCATTTGCTTACCTGCATTTGGTGATTAGTTATTTTAATCCACTAATTATTTTTGGTATGAGATGAGAAGCATTTCTATTTAAATCATTCCCCAAATCACAATATGTCATCAGAAGGTCTTTGCTCCTCATTTTGGTCATTACCTTCTTGCATGAAGTTCACCCACATAGCAAAGTGCTCCCAGATGTCAACAAGAGTTGGGTGGCCCTTTTCTAAAATCTCAACCACTCAGAATCTCAGCATCCATTTTTTAAAACAAAGGTCTAAGTTGTTTTTAACTAGGGAGATAAATGTAATCTAATTCAGTAAGAATAAAGAGTGTAACACACACACACACCCTCTAATTTCACGGTTAAGTAGAATAAGATACAAAGACTACAGCTCTGCTTTGAAAACCCAGATCTTTCTGTGGTATGCTTTTTAAATTCCTCTTTGATCATTTCTGATTAAACATCCTCAAAGACTCCCTACTTCCAATGGAATCAGTCTAAATTCCCTCATCTTGGCTTCTGACAACCAGACTCTATCCTGCCCCAACCACCACCGTGCCCCTGTCATCCACCTGCAGTTCACTGTAGCCACAAAAGCAGCCTCACTAGCCCCGCAAACATTCCCTGCTGATCTGACTCAACCTTCAGGTGTTTCTCATCTGACATGTTCTTCCCTGGGCTATATCTATCCCTCCTTTAAGGCCTGGCTGAAGTTCCATCTTTGCTCTGAACCTTTCCTTGCTTCTTTGATTCTCCCCACCCCATAACCCCATCTCTCCAAATGCTGAGCTCCTGGATCACTGATTTTCTGAACTGTGCATTCTAATTACTATTTTCATTGTTTTCCTAACAAGTTGGTAATTACATTCTTTGAGGGTATGAGCTATATCGTATACTCCTTTCAGATTCCTGATAAATGGCTGTTAAATTAAATAACACCACTTATTTATGTATGTATGTGAAGGTACCCCACCCCCACACATACACATATACATATAGAGGACGGGAGCCTAGAACCAATGTTTAATTCTTTTTCATTCTGACCCCACTTTGAGTCCCCCCTGTACACTGCCCTCCGTGAGTCTTATTCTCGGTTTCCAATACCCACCTTCACTGACCCTGTTACTTCTTATTCTGTCATCCCCTATAAACTCTTTTTGAACCTACTTTTTATCTTAGCCCTGAACTCTCTATTGGCCACCTTGATCCAGTTGAAGTGTGTGTGTGTGTGTGTGTGTGTTGCGGGGAGGGGTGGAGGACAGAGGATTTGGAGTTTGGAGATCTAGATTTGGAGACCCAGGTTTGAGTCCCTCTGCCATTTAGAGTAGTTGGATTAACTTGGACAAGTCAATGGGCCTCAGTTTCTTTACCTGTATTTTAGGAATAATTATACCTATTATGGGGCTGTTTTAAGGATAAAATATACATAAGAAGCATTTTGCAAACAATATATTATAAAATATGTATATTGTATTGCAATAGTATCAAAATTAGTCCAAATATAATTACCTTCCGGAGGCTGCATCGCCCTTCCCCCCCGACCCCTCACACACAGATACATATTCACACACTCACACATGGATGGTCCCAAGGCAGGTCAACCATTGCCTTCACTCCTTTTGAAGATTGAGCTCAGGAGGACCCTTATCTTCTATGACTTTTAAGGATAGGAAAGTGGGAGAATCACTCCTCAATTCCCCCCAGTGGGTAATCAATCTGAAGACCAAAACTAGAACCAATGTCAGTCAGAGTCACTGGCAGAAGAGGCAAGTACTTAAGCCTGTATTAATGAACTGCATTTCAACAAACTGTTAAATTGCAGATTTCAATAAACAATTTTATTGAACGGTGGCTAAAGTACAAAGTACTGTGCTAGTCTCTAGAGAATAAAAAAGTGAGAAAACCTCTGTCAGAGAGCTCAAAATCTAACAAGAGAGACAGAGACATATGGGTTTGCAAATTAGTGTGATACATGCCATGCTAAAAGAGCTTATATTTATAAGTAGATTCAACCCAAATTATGCACTGAAAGTAATGAGTCTATGACGACATATAGGAAGACATATTGGACATCTTTTTTTTCCCTGCAAGGTCAGATTCTTTGAAAACAGGAAATCCAGCAACTACTTTAATCCAGCAACTACTTTTTTTTTTTTTAAAATGCTTGGGTTTGGGGTACTTTTCTACACCTGGACTCCACACCCCCTCCAGCTACTGCCCCAGTTTTTTGCTTGTTTGCTTGCTTGTTTTTACTGCCCCAGTTGTTTTTTTTTTGTTTTCGTTTTTACTGCCCCAGTTTTTTTTTATTCCACTTCACAGCAAAACTTCTTGAAGGAAATGTCTCTCCTTCCTCACCTCCTATTCTCTCTTTAACTCACTCCTAATAAAGCTTCTGTGTTTGCTGCTCCTGCCAAGTCACCAGAGATTCCATCTTATCAAACACACAGGCTACTTCTCAGACCTTACCTTACCTTACTCTTTAGTGGCATTCAACACCATTTATCACGCCAGCCTCCTTGAAAGCCTCTTTGATTTCTCTGAAGTGGACACTTTCCTAGTAGTCCTTCTACCTCTGTGGGGACTCCTCTACAATCATCTTTCCTGGCTCCTCCTTCTCTGCTCAACTTCCAAGTCTGGGCAACTCAGTGCTCAGTCCTGGCCTTATCTACACTTTCTTATCTATACTTTCCTCCCAGATAATTTCATCTATTTCCCTTTAGCTTTCAATGGCAGCTATGTGCAAATGATTTTCAAATCTCTCTCTCCAGCCCTGACTTCTTCCTAGCACACTAACTGCCAATTTGACACTTCAACTTGGGTGCTGGAAAGGTATCCCAAAGTCAATATGTCAAAAACAGACCTCTTGAACCATGCCAAGATGCTTCTCCTTAGTCTTCTGAAGTTCAGAAAATGGAATTCCCATGAATCAGTTGCTCAGAAAAAAAATGCAAGCAGCATACAAGTCAAATATCATGTGTAATCCATCATTAAATCATGCCATTCTACTTCCAGAGAATGTCTCAAATCTATCCAATTCTTAATTTGCACTGCTATCACCCTCGTCCAGGGGTGTCCAAACTTTTTTCAATGTTTTTTACCAAGAGCCATATGCGGTAAAATACACAAACAGCCGGGCCACTCACTCGAGGTGAAGTATGTGTTGCCTCACCTGGTTTATTTAAGTAAACTAAATATATTTTTGGAATTTGCTGCGGGCCAATTAAAAATGGATTGCGGGCCGCAGTTAGCCCACGGGCCACAGTTTGGACAACCCTGCCCTAGTCTAAGGAATCATTCTCTCTCATCTAGCCTAATGCAATACTCTACTTAGTCTCCATGCTTCTCTTCTTACTCTTCTGTATTCAGTTAGAATGAACTTAAACAGAAAATGTTAATGTTATGAAATCTCAACCCTTGAGTAAACTTTTTTCTAATATTCTGTGTAATGAAGTAGGAAGTACACGAAGCATTAGTAGACAGAATGAACTTTCAGAAATAGAAATCAGGTCACTCCTCCACTTAAAACTTTCTGATTATTCCCCTTGCATTTAGAATAAAAGACAAATCCACATCCGACCCACTAATTCCTACATGATCGCTACAACCTAATTTTCTACCACTCTTCCCTCTCATACACTCGCTGCTAGATATTTTTGCCTTCTTTCTGTTTCTAAAACACACATTACTTTCCCGCTCAGAGAACCCAGCAGGATTCTGGGCTAGATCTTCCCTATCTTCTCACTCTTTAAATAGAGGAGTGTCTCAGAGGTCAGGCCTCAGGCTGTTTCTATTTATCATCGACAACTTCCAAAGTTACATCTTTAGCCCTGATCTTTCTCCTCAACACAAGACTTTTACGTACAACTACCTGTTTGACATCTCCATTCAGATTCTCAATAGCCACATAAACTATAACATATTCAAACATGAATACTTGGTACTTCTTTCCTATATCCTGAAACACACTCTTTTCACTAGTATTTCCCATCTCAGTAAATAACAGCACATTTTTACCAATAACTTAGGCCTTAATTCCTCTCTTTCTCTCAAAGCTCATATCTAATTCATGAGCAAATACTATAGGTTTTACTTTCATAATATATCAGTGACCTAACTCCTCCCTACCTGCTCCACTGCCACTCCAGGGCAAGCCATCATGACTGTTTGCCTCAACCATTGCAGTCACCTCTTACTGATCTCCCTGGTTCCATTTTTAAACTCCTGTACTCTGATCATTCTCCACAGAGCACAGGAGTCAGCTCTCATTATTCCTACATGTTTCCATTATTGCTTCATTAATCAACCATTCCAAAACTTAGTGGCTTAAAGCAAAAATTTATTATTTGTTGGGAATTTGGGTTAGGAATTCAGGCAGGGCTTAACTAGACTGTTCCGCTCTCCTTGGCATTAGCTGGTATCCATCACTCAGCTGCATTTAGCAGTAACTGGGCTGGCCTGGAAGGAACTTGATGGCTTCACTCACATTCTGGCACCTTAATGCTCTTCCACGTGGCCTATCTCTTCACATTTTCTCTTATCAATCCGTAGTACCGTTGAAACTTCTTTAGAGCGTGGCAACTGGTTTCTCAGAGGGAGATCTGGAAGCTGCCAGTTCTTAAGGACTTAATTCAGAAGTCTCAGAACTTCATTTCTGCCACATTTTATTAGTTAAAATAAAAATCATGAGGCTAGGTCACATTCAGTGGAAGAAGAAACAGATTCCATCTCTTAACATCAAGAGATCTCTGGAGACTATCTTCCACACCACCAGAGTGCAAGTTCCAGGAGAACAGGTTCATTATCAGGTCTCCCTAGTGCCTAGAACAGTGCCTGGCACATAACAAGTGTGGAATAAATATTTATTTAATCCATTAACTTAATGGACAAGTGAAGGAAATAGTCTGAAAAGGTGAAGGAAGGGTCTTAAGGAATAGGAGGAAAACCTGGAAAGAGTGTATTCCAGAAGTCTACGAGGATGAGAGAAAAGGGAAGATAAGACTATACACTTTTTTCATACTTAAAAGTCTTAAAAATAAGTGAAAAAAGGCTGGTCCGATGGCTCAGGTGGTTGGAGCGCCATGCTCTTAATGCCGGCGCGGGCTACCATGTGCTGTAGTGAATGGCCAGCGTGAATGGCCGGCAGCCATCGTGAGCATCTGGCAGCCGGTGAGAGCTGCTGTGAGCTGTTGTGAGTGGCCAACCGACGACTGGTGACTGACTGCCTCAGCCATGGGGAGTGCAAGTCTCATTATACCAGCATGGGCCAGGGAGCTGTGTCCTACACAAACACAAATAGACGGAAACAACAGCTTGAACCGGAGTGGGGGGGTGGAAAAAGGGGGAAGAAAAGGTAAAAAAGCATATTTAAACTATATTTGTAACATTACAAGTTCAAACAATGCAATATTGCGTAGAGTGAAAAGTGAGTTTTCCTCCCTCCTTTGTTTCCAATTCTCTTCAGCATCAGTCACTTTCAAATGTAATCTTTCAGAGCTAATATATGCATATACAAAGACATGGATATGTATCATACCTCTCTCTCTAAAACACACACCTAATACACAACTGGTGGAATACAATACATGTGACTCAGAATCTAGCTTTTTTCTTCTTAACAATCTAACTTCCAGATCATTCCATATCAATACATATACATTATCCTCTTTCTTTTAAATGGTTGTATAAAATGGTTCCATTCTTAGACTGTATCATTAGATTCCAAAATTAGGTGACTACTGGTTTCAGTAGACCTGAAAATGTAGAGATTGTAGATTGTGATAAGGAAGAGAGAGGTCAGAAAGTAGAGGTAGAAAAGTGGTTGTAAAAGAAAGGAGAACAGAGCAAAAAGAAATTAAAAGATAGAATAGACAGGAACAGGCTTATACCCTATTTTCCCAAAAATAAGACCTAGCTGGACAATCAGCTCTAATGCATCTTTTGGAGCAAAAATTAATATAAGACACAGTCTTATATTAATTATATTATACCCGGTCTTATATTATAGTAAAATAAGCCTGGGTCTTATATTAATTTTTGCTCCAAAAGATGCATTAGAGCTGATGGTCTGTCTAGGTCTTATTTTCAGGAAAACACGGTATAAACTGAAGAATAAGAGTAACAAGAGAGGTGGAGATTGAAAATACACAAAAGAGAAGGGATAATAATGGAGCAAAGTCTCTAAGAGGATTGGAAGGAATCCTGGGTTCAGGTAAAGGGATTAACCTTGAGAGGACAGAACACCTCTTTTAAGGAAAAGGAAAGGAAGGGTGGGGCTGCAGGTAGGTTTTGTATTAATGGCTAGTGGGAGTTAAGGAAATTCCTCCCTCATGGTCTCATTTTCTTCAGAAATGTAGGAGGCAAGTTTTTTATATTTTACTTTTTTTTACCAAAGGAGGTGGATGGGTAGAAATCTGTAAGAAGGTAAGAGAGAGTGCCGGTTGGGAACAGCAGGGGGCTGGGAATAGAAATTCTGAGTAGCAATTTGTAAAGGACTATTAGGCTTAACAAGATTGCCTGAACCCATGGAAGTCCCGAATGAAGTTGGACACCTTTGGTTTGCACTGGTGCCAATTCTCAGGGTTTTGTGATTTCCAGCACTGGTGCAACAGTGGACAACATTGGTTGAATTGTTACAGACTAACGGTTTGGCAGATGGGCGAAGGATCAAGGAGGCAATTGAGCTGAGGGTGTTGGTGAACATGATAGACCATTTATGCCAGGAGCTTCAGATCCTGACTGCACTTCCGTTGTTGATGGTCTGAATACACGTTTATGATGGCACACCGCCTAGAAGCAGACGGCTCTCACCAACTGTGTGCCAAGAATTGCGGCTCGGGAAAATCTTCATGAGAGGACTTGGGTGCGAGTTGAGATGGGGTGGGCTGTGGCTGCGACAAGCAGATTGTCGTGAAATTGTGTGCTGGGCAAGCAAATTGGTTTTAATCATATTGTATACTGGGGAGCCTTGTGGGAATCATAGAAGAGGCCAATTCGTTTCCTCTTTCCTTACTTACTCTATCCTTTAGGGTTGCCACTAAGTAGTATGAAAACAGCATGAACACTAGACCAACCTGTGCGGCGAGGCGATGGCGTCACTTGCGGCGGCGGAAGCGACTACCGTTAGGGTACAGTCCATAGAAGCAGTTTGAAGCTATTTTAGCCTTTTCGCTTTAAAGAGTAGCTAGCTTACTCTTCTGACTCTTGCAGTTCGAGATGGTAACAAAATGACTACAACTCCCAACCACCCTAGCAACCAGCAGTTACCATGGCATCACTGGGTAGGTAGGCCTCAGCGACTCCACGTTACGTCATCGCCCAAGTGTGCTTCGGCACTGGTGGTTCCGCCCTATTTTAAGGGAGGGGCGGTACTTCTAAAGATGTTGTCCGCAGTGGCCAACGCCTCTTGGATAATTTTGATCCGTACCAGACGCCGTCGGCACCTAAACTCCACCTACTTCGGGAGCAATCCCGGTCCGCTTTCACTCTCACTCGCCGTCCTGCAGCCCCGCCTCTGCCTGGAGGCCCCGCCCCCCGTGAATCAGCTGATCTCGCGGATGCGCTGGGCTGCAAGCTCGCTCCGGATACAGACCGCCGTGCTGCGGGCGGAGCGTCAGGTGAGCGAGCGCGCATCCCCTGAGTCGCCACTTGGTTTCCGAGGGCTGACTGGCCCGGGCCTCCTGTGTGCGGGAGGCGGGATCTGGGAGCGAGGCGCAGGGCCAGGCCCGGGAGCGCGCTGCGGGAACCCAGGGAGAGGGCGCCCTCTCATTCCCAAGCCTGCGTCCGACCGACGGCGCCTGCCAGTGGAGGAGCACCCGACGCCGCTCCTTCGCTCCGGCCCCAGGTTCTTTCTCCCCCTTTCCTCCCTCCCAAGACGGGGCGCCACTGCGGTGGTCTCAGCGGTGTGAAATTCTTTCACGCGACCCCTTCCCGGCTCCACCCACTCTGCCTTTCACCCATTCATTGATGAGGATTTATTGAATGTCACTCCAGGCGCTGAGCGGATAAACCCGGGTCCCTGGCCGCGAGCATTGGTGAGAATCCCAGGCGGGTTTGCCCCAGGAATGCAGATCGCGGAGAGTGGGCCGAGGGTTGTGGTGGCTTAAAAAGGTGGTTGAGGAAAAAGAAAATGACTTTGATATTAAGAATTAGTAGTTTAGCCAAGTCCTTTGGTGTGTCAAGTGATCCACCAGAGGGTGGTAAGTTCTCTTGAGATGTGAAGACAGGAAAATAACATAGGGGCTATCTTGAGGAAATGATTCTGATGCTGGTTTGGGTGATCTTGGGTAATAGGGTGACTTTGGGGACAAGAAACTATATTTTGGCAGAAGTATTGTACACAGCTTAGGCCTTTGATGACGAGGGAAGAGGAAAAGGCACTCTGGCTGAAGTGGCATATTCCAAGTACAGTATTCTAGTGCTGGTTTCGGATGGAAAGGAAATAACTGTTGAAGCCTTTTCGATTAGTTGTGAATGTTCTTTAAAAGGCTTTACAGTTGTGTGACGTGTTTGTTTTCAATAGGTACAAACATTCAACAAACCTGTTGGTCCAATATTGTTTCAGTTTACCATAAATATGAATGATTTGGAGTCACCACTTGAACTTTGAGTTAGTGAATACTTAAAGGATTTAAAGCAGTGAAAAATTTACTTTTGCAGTCCATTGCAATATTTTAATCTTACTAATATAAGCATAGTGGTTAAGATCCTAGGCTTTGAATCTGGACATACCTGGAGTCAACATTCAGTTACATCTTTGACTTTGGGAAAGTTACTTAATTTCCATTTAATGGTTCATGTATCATATTTATTGCAGTGCCTGGTACAGCTATTTTTATGATTATTAATTTCTTCTTACAGTATATCATGACCCAAACTGACATTTTTTTCCTAAATGGTGGGAAAGAAAAGTGAATATTTTTAGAAAAGCACTATAGTTCACTTTTTAAAATAAAGGGATAGTGTCCAGATAATTTGATGATACATAGACTTAGAGAAAATAATGATTTCAGGTTGGTCTGTAGTAACTTTGGTATTCCATAAGGGCATTTTGATGTGGAAAAGTTGCTGATGGAATCTATGCCTAGTTTAAATTTAATACTTAGCAAACTATGACTACTATTGACAGAGTCAAGGTTCATAATTATAGCAAGAAAAGTTCAAAGCTGTTTCACAATATTAACATTTGAAAAGATGATGAAGTATCAGACAGGTAATTTTGGGAGGGAAATTTGAGTGGTGTTATATAAGCCTCTTATTTTTTAAAAATAGATTTAAGCAATGTGAACTGGAATCCCTTCTCTCCAAATTGCAGCCTTTCACAATTTAGGTTGTGATTTGAGACACTTTGGGCATTTTGACTGTTAAAGAAGCAAAGGGTATATTAAAAACTTCACTGAGACCTGATTTTAGGTTTTGTGTGGTTAGATGGAAAGACTACTATTGATTGTCTATCTTTTCAGGAAAAACATAGGTTTAATGTAGTATTGCTAGGTCCATTCTAAAAGTATTGCCAAAGACTATGACTGACTTGTAAAAACCTTCCATTATTCTGTATTAATATGAAACGAGGTAAGGTATGGGTTGAAAAATAGGAAGGAATGTATGCAGCATTATTTACAATAGCCAAGATATAGAGTGTCCATCAGTGGATGAATGGACAAAGAAGAAATGGTACATATGTGCAATGGAATATTACTCAGCCATAAAAAAGAATGAAATCTTGCCCTCTGGAACAACATGAATGGACCTAGATGGTTTTGTGCTGAGTGGAGCAAGTCAGATAGAGAAAGACAAATGCTGTATGATTTCACTTATGTGTGGAATCTAAAGAACAAGATGAACAAAGCAGAAACAAATTCGTAGATACAAATAACATTTTAATGGTTGCCAACTAAGAAGAGGGTTGCCGGGGTAGGGGAGGGGGGAAAGGGGTGTGAAATGGATAAACTATGGTTTATTCATGCAATGGAATACTATCCCTTAGTAAAAACGAATGAACTAGATCTATGCTTATCAACATGTGGTTATCTCAAGTACATAACGTTGACCGAAAAAAGCAAGTTCTCAAAGGATACATACAGTATGATACATTCATATACTGTTTTAGAGGAATATAGCCTACATTTTTTTATTGCTACACATGTATCTAATGAAAGTACATATAAGTATAAGAATGTACATGGAAATAAGACACATTAGGAGAAGTGGCTAACTCTGGAGAAGAAAGGTTTGGTGGGGGTTCCTCCAGAACTTTATAACTTTTTCTTCTATTTTAAAAGGAACTGAAGCAAATATGAAAATATGTTAATATCTGTTAAAACTGAGTGATGAGTACATAAATTAGTTTTTTTTTTACAGATTTATGTATGATTAAGATAGTTTTTAAAACTAGCACTTTAAAATTTTTATTTAACTTTAAAATTTTTATTTATAATCAAGACTCTCTCCCAATATGCTTTCTTTATTTTACTTTCTAGTCTCAAAGTTTTTGACTCTGGAAAAATAATTCTTTCCTCCCTGCAATAGGAAAAGAATGTGCCTGTGCAGCGCCACAGTATCAAGATTTTCTAAGGAGAAGAGACAGACCAAATTATTTAGTCATTTTTACTTTGCTGTTTGAGTTTTTCTCCTGGGAAATGCTTTTCTTCGGACATGAGGAATGATCCTTCTGAAAAGGCTGCAGGGGAATTTCAGTTCTAGAGACTCTTGGCAAATGCAGGCGTATATTGATCATGAACACTCACAGTATTGGGGAACAGGTTGACAGAGTGACTCAGATACAAAATTACCACAGATATCACCTGGTCATTTACACTTTTTAAAGTTTGGGTGGTAAACTCAATGTGGTAAACCTGAGTTTATACTGTGACTACAGTATACTGTGAATGCAGCTGTAGGTGGCCTAATTATTACTCAAAGAAAATAATTTTCTCTTTACAGGTATTTTTTAAATAATTGTTTTATGTTTCAGTTTACATACAATATTATACATACAATAAATTTACATACAATAAATTACAGTTTATTGTATTTATTGTATTATTTTGTATTATTGTATTGTATTTTGTATTATTGTATTATGTATTGTATTATTTATTGTATTTACATACAATAAATTACAGTTTACATACAATATTATATTAATTTCAGGTGTACAACATAGTGGTTAGACATTTCTATAACTTATGAAGTGATCACCCTGCTAAATCTAGTACCCATTTGATACCACCATACAGTTATTACAATATAATTGACTATATTCCTTATGCTATACTTTCCATCCCCACTACTATTTTGTAACTACCAATTTTTATTTCTTAATCCTTTCCCCTTTTGTACCCATCTCCAATCCCCCTCCTAATTGGCAACCATCAAAATGTTATCTGGATCTATGAATTTATTTCTGTTTTGTTTGTTTTGTTCTTTAGATTCTTACATATAAGTGAAATCATATGACATTTTTCTTTCTCTATCTGACTTACTCTACTCAGCACAGCACCCTCTAGGACCATCCATGTTGTTGCAGATGGCAAGATTTCATTCTCTTTTATGGCTGAGTAATAAATATTCCATTGTATATATATGTACCACCTCTTCTTTAGCCATTCATCTATTGATGGACACCCAGATTGCCTCCACATCTTGGCTATTGTAAATAATATTGCAATGAACATATGGATGCCCATGTCCCTTTGAAGTAGTGTTTTGGGTTTCTTTTGATAAATACCCAGAAGTGGAATTACTGGGTCCTTCTTTGTCTCTTGTTATAGCCTTTGTTTTAAAGTCTATTTTGTCTGGTATAAGTATTGCTATCCCAGATTTTTTGTTTGTTTGTTTATATATTCATGAAATATCTTTTTCCATCCCTTTACTTTCAGTCTATATGCCTTTACATCTGAAGTGAGTCTCTTGTGGGCAGCATATGTAAAGGTGTACTTTTTTTTTTTTTTAATTAGTTTCAGGTGTGCAAAGCAACATAATCCTTAGACATTTACAACCCTCACAAAGTAATTGACCCTCTCCCTCAGGCTAGTACCTCTAGGGTCTTCTTTTCTTATTCATTCGTTGGAGCCTTTAATCCATTTGCATTTAAAGAAATTGTTGATATGTAGTTATTGCCACTTTATTCATAATTTTGATGTTTTTTCCTTCTTAAAGTAGTCCCTTTAACATTATTTGTAATACTGGTTTGGTGGTGATGAATTCCTTTAGATTTTCTTGTCTGGGAAGCTCTTTATTTGTCCTTTGATTCTAAATGATAGCTTTATTGTGTAGAGTAATCTTAATTGTAGGTCCTTGCTTTTCATCACTTTGAATATTTTGTGCCAATCCCTTCTGGCCTGTAAAGGTTCTGTTGAGAAATCAGCTGACAGTCTTATGGGCGCTCCCTTGTAGGTAACTAGCTTAAGATTCTTGCTGTCTTGCTGCTTTTAAGATTCTGTCTGTATCTTTAATCTTTGCTATTTTAATTATGATGTGTCTTGGTGTGGGCCTCTTTGGGTTCATCTTGGTTGGGACTCTCTGCGCTTCCTGGGCTTGCATGTCTATTTCCTTCTCCAGGTTAGGGAAGTTTTCCGTTGTTATTTCTTTAGCTAGGTTTTCAATTTCTTACTGTCTCTCTTTTTCTGGTACCCCTATGATGAGAATGTTGGCATGCTTGATGTTGTTAAATAGGCCCCTTAAACTATTCTCTCTTTTTTGGATTCCTTTTTCTTTTTGTTGCTCTGATTGGGTATTTTATGCTACTTTATCTTCTAAATCGCTGATTCAACCCTCTGCTTCATCTAATCTGCTGTTGATTCCCTCTAATGTTTTCTTTATTTCAGTTATTGTATTCTTCATTTCTGACTGGTTCTTTTTTGTGTTTTCCATCTCTTTGTTGAAGTTCTCACTGAGATCATCATTGAGCATCATTATAACCAGTTTTTTGAACTCTGTGTCTGGTTGATTACATGCCTCCATTTTGTTTAATTCTTTTCTGAAGCCTTAGGTTCTGATCTTTCATTTGGGATGTATTTTTTTGTCCCCCCCATGTTGGATGCCTGCCTGTGTTTGTTTCTATGTATTAGATAGAGCTACTATGTGTTCTAGTCATAGTAGAGTGACCTTATGTAGTAGGTGTCCTATGGAGCCCAGTGACGCAGCCTCTCTGGTCACCTGAGCCAGGTGCTCCAGGTGTGTCCCTTGTGTAGGTTGTGTGTGCCCTCCTGTTGTAGTTGAGCCTTGGTTGCTGTTTGCACATTAATGAGAGGGATTGACCTTAGAGCTGATTTGTTGTGAGGACTGGTCGTGAGTACAGGAGTTTTACCCTGTTTCCTTGAAAATAAGACCTAGCTGGACAGTCAGCTCTAAATGCATCTTTTGGAACAAAAATTAATATAAGACCGGGTATTATATTATATAAAACCCGGTCTTATATTATAGTAAAATAAGACTAAGGCTTATATTAATTTTTTCTCCAAAAGACGCATTAAAGTTGATTGTCCAGTTAGGACTTATTTTCGGGGAAACACGGTATTCAGGGGCTGACCTTATGGATCAAGATTCACTTCAGCAGGGCTCTGGTGCCTGCCCAGTCTGCAGAGGCAGCCAGGTGGTGCTTTAGCTGGGTCCAAAGCTGGACACCAGCATGCCCACCCCAGGGCTTCCTGGGAGGGGCCACCAAGCAATTTGTAGATGGTAACCACCTGTGCTTGGCTTGGAGATGCCTGGGAGAGGCTAAGCTGTGACCCTAGGCTGGCTGCCGAATGCCAGGCCTGGGGCTGCTTAGCAAGAGGTATGAGGTACACCAAGGCCACATGCTGCTTGTTTGGATTTGTGAACCTTTGAGAGATTTTAGGAAAGTCTGCAGCATGACTCAAGACAGGCTATTTGTGTGGAAAAACCACTGGAAGTGGTTTGAGTGGGCCTGAAAGTTGGGTGGGGCAGGATCTCAGGGAAGCATCAGGATGGAATTAATGGTGTTAGCTACGTTGATGGAGACTGAAATAGGGTGGCTGCCTGGCCTGAGTCTGCATGCTGGGAGGGGGGAGAGCTCAACAAAGGAACAGTAGCTTCTGCCAGAGCTTCTCTTTGGGAGAAAGCTGTCCCTCCAGCCCTTGTGCTGAAGCCAGACAATTCAGTTCCTCCCTATATGTCTTTTGCACCTTTCAAGCTGCTGCCCCAGTGCTGGAGTTCAGAGTGACTAAGTCCATGTGCAGGCCCTTTCAGAGGAATGCCTGGGACTCCAGCAGCCAGTCTTTCGTCTCACTCAGCCACAATCTCTGCTGGTTTTCACAGCCAGAAGTTGTGGGGACTTCTCTTCCCCACACTGGAATCCTGGGCTGGGGAGCCTGGTGTGGGACTGGGACCCCTTGCTCCTCAGGAAGTACCTCTGCAGCTGAGATATCCCTCCCGATTTTTAACTGCCACTTGCTAGTGTGGGACCAGCCCATTCTGTGTCTCCACTGCTCCTAGTCTCGACATGGCTTCTTCTGTATATCCTGAGTTGTAGGACTTCTGTTCAGCTAGACTTCAGTTGATTCTCAATGACGATTTTTCTGTAGTTTAGTGGTAATTTTTGTGTGGTTATAAAAGGATGCAAGCATAGAGTTTATGTACTGTGCCATCTTGACTGGAAATCTCTTTACAGGTATTAATAAGTAAATGTGATGACAATGTGCTAAATGATTGAGTAGTGAACACTTAATTTGATAGCTGATCTCTAATATGACCTCAGTATTTAAACTTGTGAGTTAAACAGTATTTTCATTTTTAATCCAGAATACCTGTTATTAGCATTCTCAAAATAAATGAAATACATCTCCAAAGTAGTATTTTTGGGCATGTATACTCCCTGTTCAGTTAGTGGCCTCAATCTTGATATCCTTAATCAATGGATGTTATTGATTGGTAAAATTAGCAAACATACTTTGAACTACTATTGCCTTTAAAGAATTGTGGCCATTTTAATAAAAGAATAGCAAAATATTAAAGGAGTAAACAGTTTGTGTCAGAAATTATACTCCAACATTAATAACAGGCACAAAATATTGCAGTACCTAGGAATTTGAAATTCAATTGCTAGTATTACAATATCCATCAAATTATGTCACGGGAATTTTAGTAATCTGGAAAAGTGCACTTTAAAAATATGCAGTGGGTACAAAAAGGAGCTAAATAGGAATTGCTGGGCATTTATTTTACCATGTTTACCACCTCCCCTCCGTGGTAATATCCATTTTAGATGATTCTGGCAATCAGGAAAGTGCAGTTTTAGTAATTTTCAAGGTGAAATTAGCAGGCATAAAAAAGACTACGAAGCCTTGGTGTCCCTGATTGCACCAGAAACTGTCTCCAACTATTAAATAGAAAGGACTATTCTTTTCTGGGTTATCTAACATTTGTGAAGTGACATGAAATAAAAGTATCTTCATTGTAGGAAATACCATTAGCAAATTAAGTATGAGAGGTTCTACTATGAGATGACACTTTCCTTTTGTGTCTGATACTGACTTTTATTACAGGCACTAGAAATCTTCTGTATCATCTGGAAGTCCATAGATGGAACTTAAGATCAAGGGCTGTCTCATTGAGTACTCAAATGTAGCCACTAGGTTGTGTTTGCTATGGGTACAAGAGTATACCGATGAATAAGTCATAGTTTATGACCTCTATGAGTTTATATTTTGAATCAGTGACTTAGTGCATTATCTCATTAATAACAACATTTGTAAATAACAAGCACTTTTAGGTCAATCTACTGACTTTATTCAGTACGTTAATTTACCAAATCCCTGAACTCTGGGTCAGTATTTAAGAGGCTAGCCAGCTCCCATAGTGGTATCAGACAATGCCTCTGATGAAGCAATTAAAGCTGAGAGGGCTGCATTTGAAGTGGCCTTGACCTTTGATGGTGATTGGTTTGTCAAGGCTTCACTGCAAGGTGAGTGTTCCTCGACCTTCAGCAGTGGTTGATAAAGGCCTAGGAGGCAGGATATGCAGGAAGTAGCAGTTGTTGATGTATAGATTAGTTGTAAGTCAGCTGTTTGAGTCAGAAGTTGCTTTAATCTCTGTGTAAACATATTGCTTGAGCCTCTAAAAGCAAATATTTATTAAGCCTGTACCATGTGTAAAATATCATAGTGTCTTAAATTATTGTTTACCACCTTCACAGTATAAAATATAAACTCTGGTTACTACATTGCAATAAAATGCAGTCAACTCAGACTTTAAAATTAGAGTATAAATGACTGCATGAAATCTGTAGTAGTTTTATATCAGATTCAATCTATAGCCAAATTCCTTTTAGAGCATTATAGTACAGTTTGCTTCTGTATTATTATTTTTATTGTCTTCCTATTTTAATGTCTTGTCATTCTAAACACTAATATCATTACTGTTGTAACTACAGTTAGTCATTGCTAATATTTTACTATTTTAATCGACACATCTATTTTAAACCAGTAAGTGAGACAGGAGAATCAGAGTAGAAGGTCCCAGGTTTGCTACTGTAAGTTAGTTTTCTTATACCTTGACAGTAGTGCCTACTTTATAGAGAATCATTCTTTTAGACAGAAAGACAGACCATACTTGTAGGTTAAACTCCTTAAGAGCAGGAACTTGTTTTTTTTTTTAAATAAATGCCTAATCTCTCTATAGATATTTACTGAGTACCTGTTATATATCAGGACTATGTTAAGCAGCTGGGAAATAATAGGGAATAAGATATTTTTGGCTTCCATGTAAGTTTTAGATTAGCATACCTGGAACATAAATAGGTACAAAAAAACACATGTGGTTTTAGTTGTTGAAATTTAAGCATTTGAAAGTATATTTATGACTGAAAATTTACCTTTCACTAAATTATTAAGGCAAAAGGACTTTATCCAGAGAATAAAGTTTACTAGAGATGAATACATAGACTCCTACATAATTTATTTTTTCTCTTTGTATTTAGGATATTAGTCCACTAACACATTTCTGTTCTCATTAAAAATTGTTATTTATATTCTGCCTTGTTCCTGAAAGTATTTAATGTAGTTTACAAAAATGTATAAATATGGCAAGATAAAATAAAGAAACAGAATGAATGGAGCCAGGAGTGATATTAGAATACATAGAATAGATATCGCTTCTCGGCCTTTTGGCTAAGATCAAGTGTAGAATACATAGCATACATATGAGGTGTAATCAAAAATATGATTAATGTTTAAATAAAAAAAATTTATTACATTAACAGACACATTGCCATTAATCCCCCTCAAAATACTCCCCCTCACTTCGAACACACTTATCCCATCATTCTTGCCACTTTCTGAAGCAGTTCTGGAAGTCCTCTTTCATGAGTGTCTTTAGTTGTGCTGTCATGGCTGCCTCAATGTCCTGAATCATTTTGACTTTGGGGAAGAGCCAGAAGTTGCATGGTGCTAGATCTGGTGAATAAAGGGGATGAGGACACACCGTAATGTTTTTATTTGACAGAAATTGTTGTATACCAGAAGAGATATGTGGCATGGAGCATTGTTGTGATGGAGGATGATTTAGCACACTTTAAAACACACCTTCTTTCAACCATAGCTCACACTGACTGACTGCCAAACAAATTGAAACTTGTCACACACTGTTACTAAGGTTCGACGCGCTGCTCGTCATGTTGAAGATCCTGCCTTCCCATTGAATGGCACTCGACAGCAGCATTCACCATATTTTTTGATCACAATGGAAAGGCTCTTTGTCACACATCGCTTCTGGTATGGCAGTATCTATCAAATAAAAACATTATTGTGTGTCCTCATCCACCTTATTCACCGGGTCTGGCACCGTGTGACTTCTGGCTCTTCCCCAAAGTCAAAATGACTATGAAAGGTAAACATTTTGAATTGATTCAGGACATCGAGGCAGCCATGAGAGCACAACAAAAGACCCTCATGAAAGAGGACTTCCAGAACTGCTTCAGACAGTGGCAAGAACTATGGGATAAGTGTGTTCAAAGCAAGGGGAAGTATTTTGACAGGGATTAATGGCAATGTGCCTTTTACTGTAATAACTTTTTTAAAATTTAAACATTCACTGTATTTTTTGATCACATCTCGTACTGTGAACTTCTAGTCAGTTACAGGTGCCATCATATGGGACTCTTATCCTCCCACCACAAAATCTATAATCCTGCCTATATCTTTACCTGTAGTTTCCTTTCTTTTAAAAATGTAGACCCTGCCTTTTATGAAAGATCAATCCCACCACATGTTCTGGATGTTATCCTCTTTCAGTTTGTGCAGGACTTTGGTTCTGCCCTCTGTCCTTATCTCCCTTGCATGTAGGATCGATGTCATTGTCCTGCAAACATATTCAACGATCTCTCATTCCCCTCTCCCAACACACAAAAAAACACACCCTTGATCTTCACATTTCTCTCCAGGTACTGTTCCATTTCTCTGTTTGACATTTCAACAGCATTTTTCAAAAGAATCAATTACATGAACTTTATTTTCATGTCCTTACCTCCCATTTATAGCCAAGCTACTCCGGTCTGGATTTCAGTCCCCTCTCACAGCACTGAAACTGTGGCCGTGCTCAGCAGTGATATCTGTGTTGGCACATCCAGTGGACACTTTTCAGTTCTCATCTTATAAATCCCAGCTGCACTGACCTATTGACCAGTTGTTTCTGCTGGAAACACTCTCTGCTTCGCTTATGTGTTCGTGTTCCTCGTGCCTCTCAGGCCACTTCTCACCTCAGTCATTTTCCTTTGTTCTTCATCCTGTCCCACCGAGGTGCCGGAGCTCCTTACATCTTGACCTTTGGCTTTCCTTTCTCTTAATACACACGCCAGTGATATTACCCATTGTCTTGGTTTCAGATATTATCCGTATGCCTTCCCAAGTCTGTTATCTGTAGTTGAGACCTTTCTTCTGAACTCCATACTCATATATCATCTAATTACTTGACATGTGCTCTTTGATTTCTCACAGGCATCTTGAACTTAAAATAAAAATTTTTTTATCTCACCGGAATCATATCTTCTACTTCAGAATCCTCTCTTTCACTCTTCCCCATTTCAGTAAATGGGACCACCAACACATAGTTGTTCAAGGCAGAACCTACAGATCATTTTTGATACCCCCTTTTCCTCTGTCCCCGCCTATGTCTAATACATGACCAAGTCCTAGTTGTTCTAGGACAAAGCACTGCTGTCATTCATTTACCTCTTTCTTTCTACCAAATTGACAGCCCTGTATGAAATTAAAGAGCTCAGACCTCCTCCCACTGAGAAGATGATCCAAGCGAGTATAGGATATTCCTTGCAAAATTAATTTGGACACCATATATGAGAATGTTTACCATAAAACTGATTTAAGACTTTTGAAACGTAAATCATCACCATTAAAAATAAATCATTAAAGCACCTATAGAATGTCTTGTAAGCAATGCAACTTTCTAGTGTACTCTCCAAGATGAAGTTGATGTTTGAAGTACATAAAAGAAACTAATTGAAGTATAAAATAATTCAAAGTTGGGGACCCCTACCAAAAATGATAGTTTTTGTTTTAGAATACAAGTTCCTAGTCCCTTTTTTGTAATCTTTGAGGCAAAATATGTTTTGAAATTCAGGATTTTTTTAATCTTTATAATATGGTGCATAAACTACATATAACACTTCCTGTGGGACCTTTGGTACCATCCCATAATCATATTAATATTTCTGCAGCAAAATATACGAATATTTACACTAAAGGGGTAAAAACTAAATAACCCCACGTTAGTTCAGGTCAGGTTTTGCTGTCAGATGAGTTCAGATCAGATTAGATTTTGCCACCAGAAGAGTTATGAAAAAACTTTCCGTTTCTCAGGTTTTGGACTTTGGATTTCTGGGTAAAGTATTATGGACCTGTAGGTAGTTTGTAGCCTTTCTTTCTGGCAATACTTAGGACATCTAGGCCAGAATTTTTTTAGGGCACTCCTAGATCATGGTGTTAAAATCATATCGTCTGCATGTAAGATAGCTTATTTTTCTCTGTTAAATGTAACAGGAGGGTGTGTGTCCAGTGGGATCTAAAATTGGAGTCAATTCATTCAGAACCAAGGTTTGCTCTTTGTGTTAAAGGGCCATCATCTGAGAGTTTAATTACTTCACATTTCACTGTGAAGCAGATAATTTGAAGTATAGCGTGGTATACTTTTAAAATAAAGCTGGCTTTGTTCTGTTGTTCATAGAACGTAATACCTGGAGGGGATGCTAGAATCTATTTTGCTTATTTTACAGATGTCATTGATCTCTGGAAATGCAAGGAAAAAGAGGACCCCACATTTTCTGACTCTGTACAACATCCCACAGCTTCTGTGTCAGAGCAGAGTACAGGGATCCTGTCCCACAAAGGAATCTAGAGTGAGGACCTTCAAGGATACCTGGGGAGAAATATCCCCAGCAGAAGCCACATGATTAGGCCATTTTATAACTATTCAAAGTGTGAAGCACTAAAAACATAAGGAAGTTTAAATGCTATTTGAATGGTTGAGGCAAGTCTTACAGATTTTCTGGAGAGGGGATCATAAAATATTAGAAAAACAATTTTTTCATTTACTTTTTCTGTATGGATACATAATTGAGAAAGAATGTTAGAGTAAATGGAGTTGGTAAATGCCACTTATATTTAAGTACATGAGGTAAAACTTAATGATACAAGCTTCCCATATTTAGCTGCAATATTCCTTTTTAGTTATGTTTCCTTTGCAGTCTTTTCTGTTTTTCTCATTGCCCTGTTGAAATTTCAGGCAGACATGTCTTCTTGGAAGAAGTCAAACGTTAACCACCATTAAAACAAAATGAGATAGGTCTATAAATATTGATTCAGAAAGCTGTCTCTGAAATAGTATATTAGCTAGCTTTCTGTCGCTACTGTACCAAATTGCTACACACTTAGTGGCTTGAAATAACTCAGATTTATTATTTTACAGTTCTTTAGGTTAAAGGTCAGACAAGTCTCATTGGGCTAAAATCAAGGTGTCAGCAGGGCTGCATCCTTTTCTGCAGGCTATAGGAGAGAATCCAGTCCTTAACCTTTTCCAGCTTTTAGAGGCCATCCACATTCTTTGGTTATCTCCTCCCCCCAAATCTTGAAAATGAGCAATGTAGCATCTCTCTGACCCTGCTTCCATCATCACATCTCTTTTTCTCTCTCCTTCTGCCTCCCTCTTGCACTTTTAAGGACTCTTAATTTCATCAGGATAAGCTAGATAATCTCCCTATCTTGAGGGCAGCTGACTAGTAACCTTAATTTCCCTTTGCCATGTAACCTAACATATTCACAGGTTGTGGGCATTAGGACGAGGGCGTCTTTGGGACCATTTTTCTGCCTAACCTACGTAGTAACTCACAAAAGAAAGTTGTGAAACAGTTTGTAGAATTTTAATTCCATTTGGATTTGAAAAAAATGAGCGGTGGTGTGAAATTATATGGTGTAGGTTGAAATCCCCTTTAAGAAAACTCTGTATTCAAAAATAGTACACTAAAATAGAAGAAAGATTTGACTTTTTTATTCACTTTACCAAAAAATTCTCAATATTTTTGAGTGTCAGGCAGTAGGACAAAAGTCAACTGACATACAGTTAATCAGTTGTCAAGTGTGTCATGCGCTTCCACAGCCTCCCAGAGGAGTTCTCTGGTTTCTGCTGGGTGTTGTTTAACTTGAATCAAGGCAACAGTTACTCCTTGATCTCTGATAGATACACAAGTTAGATCTGGCTTCAGAATTTCTCTGTATACCATTCTCTTTAGTACATTTCTCTGTACACCAATTTCTCTTTAGTCCATTTTACTAAAAGTTAATAACTATCACCCACAAAGCATAGCGCCACTTAATTGTATTTATTACATTAATAGCATGTATTCAATCTATTCAGATATCTTTTGTTTACATAGTTAGTACCCTTCATCCAACTTTGAATGATTCAAAATCTTTCTAAAATAAGCATTAGGTAAAGAGTAATTTCCTCCAGATACACAGATGGGAAACCGTAAGAATTCACTGGCAACCTGGAGTAAACAGATGGATCTTACATCACTCCTGCCGGGACGGGCTGTTTTCAGAGCAGTGACCATGCCGTATCTTTCTGCAGAAAAAAATCATAAATTTGGCCCCAGTATTTTTATGGTTCATACAAATAAAACCTCATTGTCTTTATTTCCATGAGTTTTGATGCCCTTAAAAATGTGACTTTCGTAGTTGAATTGCAGTGAGCATTTCTGTCTGTTTATTTCTCTTTACTAAACATTGAGTTTCTGAACTGATAGGTCATGATGTTTGTACCATAATTTTCATATAGCTCTTTTCTCTTTAATGGTTGATTTTAAAGCATATTTTAAAATTCAAACCTCTCTTTCAGCCCTTTGGATTATGGTTTTGAATTAAGGTTTATTTGGGGAAAATACTGCTAGTTCCAATAAGTGGAAAACTTTGTGTTTTAATGATACAATATTTTGTGTGCATTACTGAAAAATGTAAATTCAAACTACTTGAATTTGATACCTTACTGAAGAGATTTTAGAAATTCTTTCTTACTTAATTGGTATTTAAATATTCACGTGTTCCAGAAGCATTTAAAAAGTAATCTTAATGTTTATGAAATGAACTTAACACATTGAGTTTTTCAGATTGAAAACTGCCTTCTTTATAATAAAAAATAAACCAAACAAATCTGTCGCCTGACCAAGTACAGTATAATTGTAGCTAGTCTTTTCTTCCCTTGACATTACATTTGACAGTCAACAGGCATTTTTATAAGCTCAGTGGGAAGGCTCAGTCTAGATATTCCATTCTGGAAGCCAGGATATGAAATAGTTTAAATAGTTCCAGTGCATATTTATTGCCCAGTGAATGTGCACTTGTTAGAGGGCTGCCCTTTTTTTTTTTTTCCTTCCATCTGTGGGATAAAATAGCAAAGTATTCTTTTACTGCTCTTTGTGCTTACCTGTGTTTTGCCATTTAGGTCATTAAATGCAAAGAGGAAATGATTTGGTGATGGAGCGCTCCCACTGACTGATGGACTCAAAGAAGAGAAGGTAAAACCGTTTCTTCTTTCTCCCCTATCCTTCTAGGAAAACACAACAAACAATTCCATGTATGTGTAGCCTGTCTTCACTTTAATTTTCTTGATGATTGTTTAGCAGAAATAGTGACTTTTGTGTTGATTGGTAAAGAGAGAAAGATATTAAAATAAAGCTGATTAGTGATAAGCTTTGCTGCTAGTTCCTATCTTATGCTTCTAAAAGTTACAAAAGTCTTCATTTGTTTTAAAGGTTTCGAAGCCATTTTTCTCACAAGTAATTTTCAGTTTTCAGAAATAGCCTTATTAATTGTAATCATCTTCTATCCTTGAAAACTTGTCATGGATGTTATTTTAAAAGGAAGATTAAGATTGTGGCTTCCCTTCCATGAAACTGGGGTCATGCCTATTTACAATTTAGAGAAATATTATTTAACAAAAGTAGAGAAATTCCTAGATATTATGAAATAAGATTTAAAAAGCTTCTGGTCATTAAAGTATTGACATCAGTGTTCTAGGAAAAAAAAGAGTATGAAAAAAATGTACAATCAGTGGTGACACATAGGAAAACTTAGTATAAAGGAATCCCAGGATATCTTAATAGACCCTTTTCTTAGAAGGGGAGGCAGTTGGAATATGGTCGTTTTATGCAGCTGTGTGCTTTGTGTTCTTTGAACCACAGTCATAAGATGGATAGAATTCTTTAGCTAGAATGTGAGTAAAGCTTGAAGGATTTTGCTGGTACCTGTTATAAATTTGGTTCGTAAAATTTTAAATAGCAATTATACAGTTTAAACTCAGTGTAAAGTGAAATATGGATCCTTATTCCTTCTTTCTCATCAAATACTTTTTGCCACATTAAAAATTAAAATTGTACGGTGCGGCCAGTTGGCTCAGTTGGTTAGATCACAGCGCTCATGATACCAAGGTCACTGGTTCGATTCCCACATGGGCCAGTGAGCTGTGCCCTCCACAACTAGACTGAAAACAACAACTTGACTTGGAGCTGATGGATCCTGGAAAAACACACTGTTCCCCAATATTCCCCAATAAAAACTTTAAAAAAAATTAAAATTGTAAAATAAGACTTCAACTTGGGACATGTTTTAATTTTAATATCTAAACAAGGAGTTAATGTATTGAGTAATTAGAATCTTGAAATTTTATGCTACTAAATCATAAAACTTCAAAATATAGCCCAGCTTTTGTTTGCTTCTTAGATAAAGTAATTTCTGGGTTTAGATTATCCTCAAGCCTTTAATGTAACTTGTTGTTTTATCTCTAACTCCTGTGTCATAACCAAAGCCTAGTTAAATTATCAGTGTGCTGATCCCGTTTGCTGGTAAAAGGTACAAATCTCATGAAAATATTAAGAACAAAAGATACAGCCCTGAATTGCAGGAACACTTAAGTGATTTTTCTTGATATTTGTAGCTCAACAGAGGCAGAAGGATCCAAAGAAAGAGGCCTGGTCCATATCTGGAAGGCAGGATCCTGTTCTGTAACACCAGAGAGATTGCCAGGCTGGGGAGGAAAGACTGTTCTTCAAGCGGCCCTTGGCGTGAAACATGGAATTCTTCTGACTGAAGGTATTGAAAACAATGGCTTAACAAATACTAACTGAAACTGACATAATGCCTGAGTGTAAGAGCAGGTAAAAGAGTTACTGGATACCAGGTGTTCTTAATGAACTTTGCTGGAGCTTATACTCTTTTGGTTTACAAAATACGTTCTTACTCCCTTTATCAGAAATCAGATTAGTTCTTAAATTTAAGATATACCAAAACTAGAATAAAAGGGAGAATTATAGTTTTTAAATTTTATAGCAATAAGTACATGAAAAACTAACTTTTTTGAAAGATTACCTATTCAGAGACTCTTTTGCTGTACCTTCTTTATTCATTAAAATGTATCAGAATAAAAATGCTAATAATAGCTAATGTTTATCATTAAACAATTATAGGTGTTATCCACTGCACTAAGCACTTTATATGTATTATTTCTTTGAGTCTCCACAGCCACCTTATGAGGTAGCTACTATTATTATCCCCACTTCACAGATGAGGAAGCTGAAGGTCAGGTTAAATAATTTCTCTAAGCATACATGTGTATTAGAATGTCAGAGATAGGATGGGAACCCAGAGAGTGTGATTTCAAAGCCTGCTTTTTAAGCTACTTGGTTATATCTCGTCTCACTACAGTTTTCTGAGGAATAAATAGCAGCTCATAAGAACATGTAATAAAATCTATAAATCTATAAAAAATAGAAACATAGGCTATAATTTATGTAGAGAGCTATCTCTAATTTTTGTGGCAGTTTACCAGCTCAATCATGGCAAATTTGATTTGGGCCAGGACTGCCATCAACTTCACTAATTTATAAATTTCTGCTTTGTAAGCATTTATTAAGTATTCACTAATGCTTTGGTGTTTTTCTCATAGAAACTATGGGAAGACAAATTCTAGGAAATAAAGCTTAAATTGGTGGTTTTACGGGGTTAACTTGGATTTCACTTTATTATTACATAACTTTTATTATAATA
The DNA here is from genome assembly GCF_004115265.2 of Rhinolophus ferrumequinum. Classification (NCBI taxonomy): domain Eukaryota; kingdom Metazoa; phylum Chordata; class Mammalia; order Chiroptera; family Rhinolophidae; genus Rhinolophus; species Rhinolophus ferrumequinum. The sequence goes on from NC_046291.1 coordinate 29,727,544, forward strand.
ATATGTAATAATACATTGTTATAGTAGGCCAGAATTTGGAAAAAGCTTTATTTTAAAAATGTAAACTATATTCAGTGCATACCTTTGGGTTTAAAATATGTAGTTCTCAAGCACGTATAAGTGGAATTCTGTTACTGTTTTATTAGCCCTTCTGTAGGATATTTAGGAACCTTTATGAACATAACTATCTTTAAACATCTAGAATCATACCTGAAAGGCTGGGAAACTGAGGGAAAACTTTTAAAAAGTATATAGCTTATCAATGTTCATGTTTTAAGTTTCACTATTCTGGTTTTTATCACTGTTCTGGTTTTAGTGTCAAAGTCACACAAAAAACTCATCTCACACAAGTATGTAGTAGTTTGAAATGGAAAAAAGTTCCCCAGTGCTTTTTTAGATGAGAAAATGGTACTGATTGAATGCTAAGAATTTTCAAGCTTCATTGTCTCTCTTTAATTTGACCATTAGCTCATAATTCAATGAGGACACTTCATTGATTCACTATTTTTGAGGTTCTCCAAGTTAGACCAAGGGGGGGGGTCTAAATATCCATTTCTTTGCAGTATTGCTCTCTCTAGTGGAATAATGTCAATTGAAAGAGTTGGTGAGCTGTTGCAAATGTATATTGCTATATCATTTGGGAAGAAAGTTTTTAACGATTTTAACCAGTGAGCTTATTTTCTCAATAGTCTTTATCCAGACGAAATTCCCTAATAAAAGTTTATATCTTTCCTCTAGCCGCTATTGTGTTCTTCCTTATATACATGATATAGGGACTTAAATGTATAAATATATCTGCTATGTATAATAGATCAAAGATAAAGTATGTATTTCTTTTTCATCATCAACTCAATTGCTGCTTTGTGGGGGGAAAATAGTGCTTATTTCTTCATTCTGTCTGTAGAACCTCTTACTGCAGAAGACAATGACTTAAATCTGCATAACAATCTTATCCTTGTTTACTGTGCTTTTCCTGGTAACTTCCATAACTGACTCCCCTCCACCCCAGCATCTTTTGGCTTCAGCTGAAGGTGATATTGAAAGTGGTGGATTCAGTCATTTTGGTGAATTACTCAGTTTTCCTGGGTTTCTCCCATGTGTACAGGAGGTATACATGTTATTAAACTTTTGTTTGTTTTTCTCCTATTAATCTGTCTTTTGTTACAGGGATGTCTCAAAAGAACCCAGAAGGGGAGAGGGAAAAATATTTTTCCGCCCCTACAGAACAATAGACTATATGCCATATAGCCTAGGTTTGTAGTAGGCTCTACCACCTAGGTTTGTGTAAGGGTACTGTATGGTGTTCGCACAATGACGAAATCGCCTAACAATGCATTTCTCAGAATGTATTCTTTTTTTTTTTATTTTAAAGATTTTATTGGGGAAGGGGAACAGGACCTTACTGGGGAACAGTGTGTACCTCCAGGACCTTTTTTTTCCCCAAGTCAAGTTGTTGTCCTTTCAATCTCAGCCGTGAAGGGTGCCATTCAGCTTCAAGTTGTTGTCCTTTCAGCCTTAGTTGTGGAGGGTGCAGCCCAGCCCCAGGTCCAGTTGCCGTTGCTAGTTGCAGGGGGCGCAGCCCACTGTCCCCTGCAGGAGTCGAACTGGCAACCCTGTGGTAGAGAGGACGTGCTCCAACCAACTGAGCCATCCAGGAGGCAGCTCAGCTCAAGGAGCCGTGTTCAATCTTAGTTGCAGGGGGCGCTGCCCACCGTCCCTTGCTGGACTTGAGGAATCGAACCGGCAACCTTGTGGTTGAGAGCCCACTGGCCCATGTGGGAATTGAACCGGCAGCCCCCGGAGTTAGGAGCACGGAGCTCCACCCGCCTGGAGCCACCAGGCTGGCCCTCAGAATGTATTCTGGTTATAAGTAGTTCATGACTATATTTTATATATAACATTTAAAAATTATACATAATATGGTACACAACATGAAGATAGCCACATCTTGTTAACAGTGGTAATTTCTGTACAACCTGGAGGTATAATGCTAATTTCCTTCTTTTTTAAAAAAAAACATTTTTTATTGGGGAATATTGGGGAACAGTGTGTTTTTTTGTTTTGATTTGTTTTGTATTTCCAGGGCCCATCAGCTCCAAGTTGTTGTCCTTCAATCTAGTTGTGGAGGGCTCAGCTCAGCTCCAAGTCCAGTCACTGTTTTCAATCTTAGTTGCAGGGGGTGCAGCCCAGTATCCCATGGGAGAATGAAACGGCAACCTGTTGTTAAGAGCTTGTGCTCTGACCAACTGAGCCATCCGGCCGCCCCTATGGCAGCTCAGCAGCAGCTTGTTGTGTTCAATCTAGTTGTGGAGGGCGCAGCTCACTGGCCCATGTGGGAATTGGCAACCCTCTTGTTAAGAGCTCGCGCTCTAACCAACTGAGCCATCCGGCTGCCCCTGAAAGCTAATTTTTTAATTTTGGCCAAAATGAATCTCTAATATTTTTGTGCTATTGCATAAATTTTCTACTTCTCTGACTTATTCAGTAGTAGCGAATGTTGTAGATATTAGCAGTGTGTCATTTTATCTTCTACTTATTTTATCTTGTCATGATCGTTTTGTCTTTGAATGCTTGGAATATGCTTCTGTAATAGCCTACAATGGTAGCCATTAGTAGTGGATCGCTACTAGAGATTTTAGGATGAGGCTGAAAGAAAGGAACAATACCTCCTGCAATCTGTAGAAATTCTCACTATATTTCAGAATGTTAAAAGATGTTATTTATTAAAAGATGAATACGTTTGGAATATTATATGCTTGAACCAAATCTCTACACTGTGCTTTCGAAAAAATAAAAAACAACAACCCTATTTTGTTAAACCTAGAGGGGATTCAAAGTTTTCTGATAAAATTTCTAGTTAATTTCACAAACTCTTTTTTTTTTTTTTTAAACTTTCAGATGGTGCGGTCTACAGCTTTGGGACTCTTCCCTGGAGAAGTGAACCAGCAGAGATTTGTCCGAGTACTCCCATTCTAGAAAATGCCCTGGTTGGGCAATATGTTGTTACTGTGGCAGCGGGGAGTTTTCACAGTGGAGCAGTGACAGAAAGTGGCGTAGCATACATGTGGGGAGAGAACTCTGCTGGCCAGTGTGCAGTAGCTAATCAGCAGTATGTTCCAGAACCTAGTCCTGTCAGCATTTCTGATTCTGAGACCAGTCCTTTGTTAGCAGTCAGGATTTTGCAGTTGGCTTGTGGCGAGGAGCATACTCTGGCATTGTCCATAAGCAGAGAGATTTGGTCATGGGGTACTGGTTGTCAGCTGGGTCTCATTACCACTACTTTTCCAGTGACAAAGCCACAGAAGGTGGAACATCTTGCTGGGCGTGTAGTGCTACAGGTTGCCTGTGGTGCGTTCCACAGCTTAGCCCTTGTACAATGTCTCCCTTCCCAGGATCTGAAGCCAGTCCCTGAAAGGTGCAACCAGTGCAGCCAGCTCTTAATTACTATGACTGACAAAGAAGATCATGTGATTATATCAGATAGTCATTGTTGCCCGTTAGGTGTGACCCTGTCAGAATCCCAGACAGAAAACCAGGCCAACACTGCCACCAGCCCCTCCACTGAAACCCTTGACAGCCAGGGAGAAGTATTTGAAAACACTCTTGTAGAAAATGATCTGCCTGTAGCTACCAAACTGAATGCTGCAAATGTTCAGACCACAAGGAGTGATGCCATTTCCTCCCAACAAGACAACGTGAAAGCAGCTGAAATGTCTTCTGCCGGAAATATACCATGCTATCCTGATACTCAGGCAGTAAATGAATATGTGCAGAAACTGTCAGATCACTCAATAAGAGAGAACTCAGAGAACGATGAAAAGCCAAAGCCATCTCAGGTACCTGCTAAATTTTTTAATACAAAGCTATTTCTGGAGTTGAACTATCTCAGTTTTTCTTTAGAAACTTGAAAATGCCTAAGGCTTGATAGCACTTTTTATTTTTTGAATTTGACTATAAATCTCTCTCATCATCTAAACCTAGACAAGGAAAAACCTGGATTAATTCAAAATTATTCTTTAAGTTCAAATTCTGGCCCTTTATGATGTTGAAAGATGCCACGCTGGGCTTGTTTTTTAAGTAGCAAAATCCCATTTGTTTTTTTCCCTAGTATTTTCCCACCATGACTAAGGTACTGAATTTTGATGGGCCCTTCAGTAGTTTAACCTAATATAACTATATGTTCACAAAGATTCCTCTGACCTGTATTTGTACATTCTTCAGGTTCTGTAGAGAGAAGCCCGTTCCTTTTTTATCAGAAAGGTTGCTATATGTGGTGGACCCTTCAATTATAGGTGGACTTTGAAAAAAAAAACCTTACTGGCATTACATATTGTTCAAATTTTTTTCAGTTATACCTGTGGTCCTTACTGGGCTTTTTTGGAAGCGTAGTGGTGGTGAATGTTTTCTTCATCTTATTTAAACTACTCTCATTATGAAAGCTTATTTCCCTGCTTAAAATAAATTGTTCTAAAGGGATAATCGGTTTTTCACTCTTAGGGTAAGCCTTTTAATTTTGCTTTACCAAAACTCTAAGCTAAGAAAACAAAAATGTCTAATCGTAAAAAGGGGTGTTTTTTCAGGTTATTGAAATGACATAGCCTTTTGATTCTTTATTCTTGTTTACTATGTCAGAATGAAAACATAGCGTAGAGGTGTTTTTAAAAACAGTTTTTATTTCACAGTCTATTCACAGAACCTTGTGGATATTTGATTTTTTAAAAAAAATTAAGAATAAGCCATATGGAGGAAGGTATTATAAAAGTATAAACAAAACAATAATAATTTAACAGGAATGGATGTAGACAATTTCTAGACTTATACATGTTATAAAAAAAGTTTGACTTTGACTTTTTAAAAGTCATTCCTCTAATTAAATTGAAGTTAACAGTTTATTGTATACAGTTTATTTGATTACTAGATTATCACCATTGCAATTGCATTTTTCTTTGGACTTGTTTTCTTAAACATTTAATGTTTTTGTTACCTATGCTAGTTTTGGCAATGTGTGTTTATGTAAATTTAATTCAATTTTGCAAATAGTGTCTCAATCATACAGCTAATTCATTAGGAATTTATGTGGCTTAGGACAAGCTTTTTCTCTTCTGGCCAGATATAACTGAAAAGGTATCTTACTTTTGTGAGATAAACCCAACTATCTGGCAGTGTAGCCTATATCTCACTATTGAATTTTATTATTGGTGGACTGGAACTCCTAAAATTATATCTTTCATCAGAATTGCTAGCTATGTATTTTTGTTTTGTTTATTTTCTGTATTGCTAAATATAATTAAGTAGAAGAGCCAGTTAGAACAATAGTTTAAAGTTTATATAAAGTAGAGTTTTGTGATTTTTTTTTTTTAACCTAATGGTAAGAGAGCCCTAAAATAGTCACCCCTAAATACCATCGCTGCTTCTATTACCAGCCTTTGTAAACAAAGGGTGGAAATAATGATGCTAGTTCTTCTGAACAAGTTATCATGGGGAATGTATCACCAAGTAAATTATAAACTTTGTATTTGTCTTTTGTTTTACATGGTGTATTTATTTTGTTGAATATTTTAATTAAAGATACTTGTACAGAAAAGGCTTTTCTGAATTCTGTATTTAATTCAACAAATGTTTTGAGTACCTACTATATGTCATGCACTATACTAGTCAACAGGAGGGTTGGTTTTTAGTTTAGGGTAAATTTAGGAATGTATATACCAGTATACCCTTTGGGACCTTGGGGTAGTATATGAAGCAAATTGTTTATTGTGACCTATGCTGATAAGCCAAAAGCTTTTTGTGTATGTGTTTAGTAGATACATTTAATGACTTTTAGTAGATACATTTAATGACTTTCCTTTTTAGTAAACAATGATGCTTAATAGCCCAAAATAAATGTCAATTAATTTTTCACTAAAATATTAGAAAACTTATTTTGACTCTCTAATACAGCAATGAATAACACTAAGAACATTGGTTCCAAATGTTTAATTATTAACCTCCCACATTTACTCTCTGTTAGCAAGAACAAAGGTAATCCTTCAGTTTACCTAGCCCTTGGGTCATGGAAAATAACTCACTGAGGAGACAGTAGAGGACTTGAACATGAGTATAATTTAGGGGCTGACAGACAGAGGTATAACTTATTTTTCTACCTATAAATGCTGTATGTAAATTTCCATTTATAAAACATTTTAGGAAAAGCCTTTTTTTAGAAATAATTTTTTTCTGATTTTTCTTGGTAACATTCTGTGTAAATTTTCCTAAAAGGGATCAATAATAAAACTTTCATCTTTTCAACCTTCTATCCAGAGCTGTCACAGTGCATTTCGTATTAAAGACTGCGTTTTTTCATACCTTTTTTCTCCTCTCCCCTTTTACTGTGCTTAATTTAATAAAAGAAGCTGGGGTTTATTTTTAAACACCATGGAAATATACAACGCTCAAACAAAAAGAAGTACTTTTGATGAGGAGCTGTGTTTGGTGTACTCACTGCCATACAATGTGTTAAATCCATGCTCAAGAAGACTTATCTTTAAGTTGGAGATAAAGAGACCTTTGTTTTAGATACTTCTATTTGTAAATAATGATAGATGTTAAACCATATTTTATTGATTGCTTTTTGTATACGGGATTGTGTTTTTATATGCTTTTCTATGTGTATTTATTTCAGCCTCTTATGGAAGAAGCAATTCCCAATCTTCACAGCCCACCAACCACAAGCACCTCAGCGCTAAACAGCCTTGTGGTTTCTTGTGCATCTGCCGTTGGTGTGAGAGTGGCTGCTACATATGAAGCTGGGGCCTTGTCTCTTAAGAAAGTTATGAACTTTTACAGTACAGCCCCTTGTGAAACTGGAGCTCAGGCAGGGAGTACTTCCATAGGCCCAGAAGGTCTGAAAGATAGCAGAGAAGAACAGGTTAAACAGGAGTCAATGCAAGGAAAGAAAAGTTCAAGTCTTGTGGATATCAGAGAAGAAGAATCAGAGGGAGGCAGCCGAAGACTCTCCCTCCCTGGATTGTTGTCACAAGGTAAGGAAATAGCCAGGTTTTGTGAATTGACTTTTGCTGACTCCAAAATGTTCCTGACATCAATCACGTGCTATATGGTAATGAATTAGCTTTCCTAATTGCTGAAGCTGACATAATTCAAATGTTAAAAATGTATTTAATTTTGGTCATCATAGGTGGTTTTAAAAGTTAGTTATGTTTTTGTCTGCTTTAGAAATAACTTTAGAAAGTAACTTTCATGATGATTGCTTGTCACGCGGGGTGGCCTGCGGGGTCTCCGCTCCAGCTCCCCACATAAGAATGCAGGATGGGGTGAGGCCAAAAAAGAACACCCATGGAGCCATAGGTAGGGGAGTCATACCACTATAGTCTCACTGGAGGCTGGATTCACACGACGTGCGACCTGCTGCCCGCTTTGCTGCCAACTGACCGACTCTCTCCTTGACTCCCCTCGACTCTCCTCGACTCGACTCCCCAATATAACTAGCCGCGGCAGTTATATTAGTGGCCAGTGGCTCAATGGTCACAGCTGATGGCCAACTAGCCACAGCTGACGGTCATCTACTACCCGAGCCAGCACTCCTCCATGTGAGGCCGAGAGCTTGGAAACTGTTCTCTGGGGCTCTGTCCCCACACCGCTTTTGCTTATGAACCTTATTATGAATCTTATTTTATTGTTCTGGAGTATAGCAATAGCCTCCCTTATTTCCTAGTTGGGGCCTATGCTCCAGATACAAGAAGTTGCAGGTGTGACCATTGGGTAAGTGAGGAGTTACAGTACTTGTCCTGGAAGTAGAGATAATTTTAAGCTTCAATAAGAGAAAACTTCATTTTCTGAAACCATCAGCAGCAATAAATCTTAAAATATGAAGAATATTACACAGTTGGTTCTTCTACATTTCTCCATCAGTTGAGGAATCTCAGTCATCTAGACTTCTGCTTCTCTGAATGTGTTCTGCAGACCTTTGACTTCAGCAGCATCTGGGAATTTGTTAGAAATGCAGGATGTCAGGCTCACTCCAAACCTAATGGATCAGAATATGCATTATAACAATATCCCCAAGGTGATTAGTGTGCGCTTTCAAGTTTGAGGATTAGACCAGGAGACCAGGAGTTTGCAAACTTTCTCTGTAAAGAGCTAACGAGAAATATTTTATGATTTGCAGGCCATATAGTCTCTGTTACAGCTGTTCGACTCTGCTGTTGTTGCTTAAGAGCATCAGAGATAATACATTAATGAGCAAGGCTCTATTCCAATAAAACTTGATTTACAAAAACAAGCAGTGGGCTGTATTTGACCCACTGGCTATAAACCATTTTGTGCAAAGCTCTAAACTTAGGAATCCTAGACTGTAATAAAATGTACCTTTTCTGCTCTGCCCTGTTCCCTATACTTGTTCTACTTACTCATTGTACTTTCTTGTGCTACTGAGCACTTCTGTTATCTTGCCTCCTGATTTTCATTGTCGCTAGATTTTCATCTGTGCAAATGAAACCCCAAGTTCTGATTGATTTGACTGTGTGTTTTTTTAAAGAAAGCCCAATGCATTGTATTAAGTCTGAAGGAGAATCTTGTGCGAAAGTTTTCTTAAATGTCTTCTAGCGTTTTTAGTACAAGCATGTCTGAGATCTCTTTGAACCACAAGTGTGGGAATATTGACTTTTATCATATCATTAGACCCTATGAAATCTGCAGTCCTACTAACAGACGTATTTCCTTAGGTTAAATTTCTCTTAGTAACCTAAAGTATCTTCAGAAAAAAATTTGCATGTACTCTTTTTCCCTTTCTCTTTTAAAATTACCTGGAGTACATCTTTGAGGAAACTTCAAGTAGATTTATTTGAGTTTCTCTATATACAAATGGACAGTGTACTTACCAGAAAAGGTGTTCATCATACCAGTGATGGTCCCTTTTTGTGACTCCCAAGTTAATGACCAAGTGATTAAGTCTACACTTGGTGACATTTAATGATTTTCTTCAAAACATATCCTCTCACCAATTTGGTGTGCATAGTGTTGTATACCTTTGTTGCAATTTTGAATGCATAAAAGATGAAAACATTCTTCTCTAAAAGATTAAGTTCTCTATACAATAATATGAAGCAGGCAAAATGCAAAAGCTTTTTTAGTACTTCCCATTCATGATCTTTTCCCCACCTTAGATACTTCTAAGTTTTATATCTAAATAAGTTATTTATTACGATATTTATAGTATATTTGAACTTAGACCTTGTCTTGGAAAGGCTTCACTTTTCATGCTGCTTTGAAAAGGGAAAAATATTTGTCAGCCTTAGTGTAGTACTTTGTTAAGCGTATTCTTTAGAATACAAGTTCCACAGAGTGTCACACAGACATCCTGTATAATTTAAGTGTTATACAGAAAAGAATTCTGTGGCCAAATGTTTGGGAGCTGGGTAAGCCAAATTTAAACAATTTTTAATTGCAGGACTTTCAGCTCCTTTAGCATGCTAAAGTCTGTGTGAATCTCTATGGGGCAGGTAGCTGGAGGATAGAATGTAGTAGGCAGCATTTGCCAAACTCATTTGACTAGTAAATCTCCATTTTGCAGAGAACCTATACAATATGTTTCACAAAACCATGTTATTGTATTTCTTTGAAAATCAACAGTTTATCAAAATATTTTCCACCCACCCACCCCCATCTACTCCCTCACCCCATCTCTGGTTTATTTTCAGTTTCCCCTAGGCTGTTAAGAAAAGCTGCACGGGTGAAAACGCGGACAGTGGTTCTGACCCCTACATACAGTGGAGAAGCAGATGCTCTCTTGCCTTCTCTGAGAACAGAGGTGTGGACATGGGGGAAAGGGAAGGAAGGACAGCTAGGACATGGCGATGTTCTGCCTAGGTGAGTGCTGCCAGTACTAACTGGTAGGAATGGACTTAAATAGCCTCTCTCCTGGGACGGTCTCTCCCTTTTTATTTCCTCATGGAGGAAATCTTCAAAATTATACTCCATTAACTCTGATTTAAAAGGCAACTCTCATCTTAAACTTGACTTTGTTCCTCACAGTAAAGGACTTGAGTATCCATGGTACACCTTTCCATCCCATCATGGATGTGTATTCATCCTGCAACACAGAAAGGGGTGTCGGGGTTAAGGTTGTATTTCATTAGAACACTTGAATGGCTCAGATTTTTAACTTAGAAAAAAGAATCAACGATTTCCTTTTTAACCTAAAAGGTGTCTCTCTACTGCTGTCAGAATAACTATAACTGCAATATTAAACCATGTCTATCAATATACCTCAAGGAAAAGTTGTTGTTTAGGAGGAACTCTTATGATATTAATAAATTAGACATTTGTGAAGGTGTGTAAATGGAATGATTATGTAAGACAGTCAGTTAACATTAATGTCTGTGAGCAGAGTGTAGGCAACTGTGACATTAAAAAAGAAGACTTAAGTCCCCTCTACGGTTATATTTCATTGTGTCCTAAGTAGTCTCTCTGCCACCTGAATCATTTTGTAGTTTGATGATTCTTAACAGATTCTGAATTATGGTGGTTAATTAGTGATTGGTAGATAAAGATTAAATTAAAACCATCCAGAATTACTTATAAGGAGTAGGTTGAACATATACCCATCATTTTTATTTCAATGTTTTCTTTTGAAATGCTCATTTTTTACTTGAAAATACTCTATAATTTGAGAAAGGTCATGATTCTTGCTGAGAATACTGATTACTTTGAGTTTGTGAGTATGTGTGGTTTTTTTTTTTAAGGCTTCAACCATTGTGTGTAAAATGTCTGGATGGTAAAGAAGTAATCCATCTCGAGGCAGGTGGTTGCCATTCTCTTGCACTTACTGCGAAATCCCAGGTAGGAAGCAAACTATTAAAAGCTGATCTTAATTTCATGGAAGGCCAACATGACAAGATTGGACCATCATTTATTAAGTTTCTGCTATGTGATATCATATCTCATTTGATCTTTCCAGTGTTTTACATTGCATTGCATTATTTCCATTTTACAAATGAGGAAAGGGAGGCTTAGGGGAATTATGTAGCTTTGTTAAAGTCACACATGTGATAGTAGAGTTTGGATTAAATACTGGTATACTCATCAAAGAATCTATAATGTGTTCTCGTCACAAAATAGAATTCAGAAGTTTCCAGGGTATTGGTGAATTTCTATTCATTCCTTGATGAGGAAAATCCATAAGTAAGATACTAAAAGAAGAAAGCAAAAGGCATTTTTCTCTTTCAAAATTGTAGGACCTGAAAGTGACCTCCAGACTCACTTAAAACCATGACTATATATATATATATAAACCCTCCTAATAAAAGTAGTTGTTTTAAGTTATTCTTAAATATACGAGTATACATATAATGATTCTTCGTCCTTTCATCTTTTTAGAAAAAGTCAGTGAAGGATTCTAAACCTTTAAATAAATGTTTTATTTTAAATTTCACATAGCGGGCTAGCCAGAAAACTAACATAGCCTATATAAATAAATATAAATATTAGGAAAGAAAAGGCTAACTTACTGTTTTTAATATGATGAATCATCTAAAAGGCTTAAAAGTAAGATATTAGGAAGGTGGTCAGTTATAAAATAAGCACACAAAAATTGCTAGTTTTCTTATATATATATAAAGTAAAACAGAAAACATGCTTAGGAAAAAAGAAGCTGTTCACAATTACAACAAAAGTATTTAGAAAATAGGAATATTCTTAATAGGAAAGAATATCCTATTAAGAATATTCTTTTTTTTTAAAATTATGTCGAGCATTCTTTCATATGCTTATTTGTAATCCCAGTATATTCTTTTTATTTTATTTTTTTAAAATAAATTTTATTGGGGAATATTGGGGAACAGTGTGTTTCTCCAGGTCCCATCAGCTCCAAGTCCAGTCGCCATTTTCAATCTTTAGTTGCAGGGGACACAGCCCACCATCCCATGAGGGAATTGAACCGGCAACCTTGTTGTTGAGAGCTCACGTTCTAACCAACTGAGCCGTCTGGCTGCCCCAAGAATATTCTTATCAGGAATAGAGCCCATATGACACAAACTCGAGAACTCTTCTAATAGGTCATAAAAGAAAATGGGAGTAAAGAGAGAGAGATTTCATTTTTAGATGAGAAGAGTCAGTGTTGCAGAAATGCCATTTCTCCCTATATCGTTAAATCAGTACAGTTTATATTCAATACAATCCCAAAATATTCCAATATAATATTTACAACTTTATAAAATGATCCCCAGATTATCCTAGGAGAGTAAACAAAAGTGGTGAGCCACATAAATTCTGCAAAAGAACAGAAAGGAAGAGTAAAAATTAGCCGTATAAAATACATTATAAAACTACAAACAGATCAGTGGAGCAGAAATATACCTGTAGACTAGAAACAGACCCAAGTATATATGAGAATAATAGTATATGATAAAAGTGGGCATTTCAAATCAGTTGGGGAAACAAGACTGAGTTTTCAATAAATACTGTTGGAACCATTGGCTTCTTATTTGCAGAAGAAAATTAAGATAACTACATACTCTACTCTGGCTGAATTAAAGACGTAGATGTTAAAAAGTAAAACCTTACATGTAAAAGAACAAATTTAGGTGATTTTTTACAAATAACTTTAGGTGTAGAAAAGAACATAACATCAAAATCAGAAATTAGTAAGTAAAGTGTATGTTTGTTTACATAGTAAACAATCCTGAACAGCAAAAAACACCACAAACAAAATTAAAATACATAACAAACTGGGTAAAAACTTTTGTAACATATATGACAAAGTGTTACTACCTGTTACATAAAGAAAAATTGTCATAGGCTATTTATGTTCCATTCATAAAAGAAAAAATAGAAATGGCCAGCAATGAATGAAAAGGTGGTCAACCACTTAGTAAACAAATTTAAATTGAAACAACAGTAAATTTTAACACCCATCAGATTAACAAGGGTTGCATTTAATACTAAGTGTTGGCGAGGATATGGGAAAAAGGTACATACAAATGCTGGCGAGAATGTATTAGGTTGGTGCAAAAGTAATTGTGGTTTTTGCAATTATTTTTAACCTTTTAAACCACAATTACTTTTACACCAACCTAATACATTGGACCTTGCTGAAAGATAATTTGACAGTGTATATCAAAAATCAGAATGTGCATATTCATTAACTCAGAATTCTTTGCCTAGGAATTTATCCCAAGGAAATAAATACACAAATATGTATATTCAAGAATTTTTATATTAAAAATTGGAAAGAAATTATTAATAAATGTGATTATTCGATTAGGTAATTGATTAAACTATGACCACGGTGGAGTTCTGTGTCGTTATTGTAAGTGATGTTGTAGCTCTATACTCACACAGAAAAATGTCAGTGCATACACAGCATTAAGTAAAAAATATCAGATCACAAAACAGCATTGATAGTATAGTCCCATTTTATACTTTCCATTTTGTATACATGTTATATCTAATAGACAGTAAAATTTTTGGAAGCAGATATGTGCGTGTTCCCCAAAACAAAATAGGAATTTTCTCTAAGGGACCTACATCTGTGGTTTTCACCTTCTTTTTATTTCTTTGTACTGTCACAGTTTTGTACAGTGACCATGAATTACTTTTATAATCAGAATAAACAAAATCATTTTCATTGTATATAGTCAATGTAATCTAGTTTTCTTTTGTCTATAGTGTAGCCTAGGTACTTGTGTTTCTCCTTCAGTGACTCATCACATATAAAACAGCTTTCTAATCATTCCGTAGCACTCCTGTGTGCTACAGAGTAAAGAGTCATAATTACTTTTTCTGTATAGCACTTAGCTTTATTTTTTTTATCACTTTCTTTGTAGAAGACAGTGTAGGATAATTCCTGGGATTGAATCCTGGCTCTGCCACTTACAAATTTGTGTCCTCTGTGGGCCAGTTTCCATATCTGTAAAAAAAGGATTGTTGTGAGAATGAAACAAATTAATACACAGAAAACGTTAAGAGAAATGCCTGGTGATAGTAAACACCTGAAAAATATTAGTTATTGTTATTGTTAACCCTTGGACTCTGTGTCTTCCTATGTACTCTGTCTGCCCAGTATCTCTGGTCTTGTTTAAAAATGAATTTTCTTAATATGTTATTTTAAAGAGTAGAAAGACCCATATAAGTAATTTGTGGAAAGACTAGTGTAAGTAATTTATGTGTAACTATTGGTACATATTATACATACATACGCATATATATGTTGTTATAAAGGTTCTGAATTGACATGCAAAATCAGATTTACAAGTCTTATGTACTTTTCTGTGGTTTTTCTAATAGGTTTACTCATGGGGTAGCAATTCCTTTGGTCAACTTGGGCATTCCGATGTTCCAACAACAGTTCCTCGTCTTGCAAAGGTACTTTTGTGATCTGGATAACTTCTGTAGAGACTTACTCCAGAATTCCACGTTATAACACTTTCCATTTCTCCATTTCATGTTTAAAAAAATTAGGAAAACAGTATATTTATAATCTAAATTTGTTTTGATGTACGTAATTTCTTTCTAGATACGAAGCCACTTGTTTTTAAGCCAAATGTGGGTTTTTTGATGTTAGTTTATATTTCTTTTCTTCTTAGCTTCCACTGTTCATTGAACATTCATAGTTCTTTTGTCTTTTTTATTAATAAAAAGTAAAAATGAAAAAGTTCTTTCATTTAAAATAAATGTTTCTAGAACTATGATATTGACTTCTGAACTTTATACTAACAAATGCCTACTCTGACTTCTCACTTAATTTTGACTTTTACATAACATTATTTGATGGTGTTATGTCTTGTTTTGATTTCTTTTATACACATAGTCATAATAGTAAAACCTTTTCATTTTCTGTAGTGAAGCTAAAAGTGTAGATGAATGATTTCTTCACTGTTTGTGTGAATTGGTTTTCGTTTATGTAATGCTTCTCAGAGACTGGTGATTTCTAGTCCCTTTGGTGCAATTCCTAGAGGAGTGGGTCTCAACCTTTCTTTCTGCCCCAACACCCTGAAGAAATACTACATCCTCATCAGTAGTACTGACTCCTTATGCAAGATTTGTTTGTATTTCGGGGGGTGGTGGGCGGGGAGTATGAATGGTGGTAGCTTAACAGAATGGAAGATGGAGTTCGTGTTTGTAGTTTGATCCTGATGTCGCCCCATCCCAAAACGTGCTCCCTCCACTGAGAGTAACAGAGACTAAAAAAGCATCGTTACTTCAATCCATGATTCATGTAAATATGTATCCCAGTGATGCACGTATTCAGTGTGCACTGTGCATTCATCACTATATAAGACTTCCACGTGCTGCCTTTTCTTCTTAATTTTACCTGGAAGGAAAGACAAATAAAACATCAGGGAATAGTTATTACTTCTGGCTCCAATCTTAACTAGTTTCAGTATGAAACATTTTAGTGGTAAGCTATTTAATTTCTAATATTTTATCACAAATAAAGACATGGTAAATTACTGTTCCTTGTCTTTTATTTAAATAAGCTAGAACATGCATTTATTCATACTAAGGAGTTTTATAATACATGTATATAGCATAGAGATCCTGGAAATAATTTTTTATTTAATATTTTAGTCAGACAAGAGAGAATAGAGTTTGTTATTAGGTTTTAGTTTCATTACTTTTTAACTGTACATACAAAAATACAGCATCAGGAGTTCGATTTAAGTCATTTTAATTAAATCTATGAATTAAAGTCAAGGTAGAATGGGATCTGAATTAGTTTGGTGTAGAGACTCTTTCCTCCTGCAAAAAACGTTAATTCATTCTTTGCAAAATTAACAGGAAGTCAATTATTTGGATAGCCTGAACTGGAGAAGATAATGTCATGCTGGAAGAGGATAGCTATAAAGTGGAGGAGACACACGCATCGCATCCACTCATACTCACACAATCACCTGACACCTAGGATTTGGAGCCTATCTAGACACAAAGAATTTAATAGATTAGAAGGTTTTTTTGCTTATCAGTATAGGAGCCATGGTTGACGCTGCGACGGGGTGGGGACAGAGCCCTGGCACCTGTCTTTCCCTGGTGGCTCCTGAATCACAATGTGGAATCCTAAGGTTTGAAAACCATTTTTTTAAGGCATTGGTTCTCAAACTTTTGCATGCATCAGAATCACCTGGAGAGCTTTTTAAACAGATTGCCAGGTCCCACCCTCCAGTAGCTCTGTGGCCTGAGAGTCTGTATTTCTAACATGTCCCTAGGTGATTGCTGCTGCTGCAAAGACTACTCGTTGAGAGCCACTGGTCTAGGGGATCCATGTAGCTGGGCTTCTAATGGGTCCTACCTGTTTCAGCATCCTGGGAGTGGCACAGTGAAGTCACATCAGAGAAGTAGTGAGTTCCAAGTGGGAAAACTGAGTTTTCCCAAGGGTTTAGTTGGCCAGAATGGAATTTAGCCTTGTTAGATTGTTTTATTTTTTAACCTTGGTTTTTGTGCACATAGCTGAATGTGAATGGACAAAAGTGTGCGCTAGCTATCAGAATAGGGCTCTAGAAGTTTCTGGGCCTCTTGATTGGAGTACTGGCTAAGTCCTGTGAAGACTTCCAAAAATACCAATTAAAAAATCAGATCTATGGTTTTTCCTTTTTTAATTCCAATTATGCAGATTTTTATAGAAATAATCCAGTTCTACATGTAAAAGCTGACCAAAGGCTTCCTTCTTACCCCTGTGTCTGTTCTGCATTTGACTGGGTACATTGCTGGTTGAATTTTTGCCCTCTGAAATATGACTGACTTGGCACCACAGCTGTTTCGGTAATTTAACATTTCAATTCCTGTGGATCTGAAGTTCTGTCTGATTCCTTCATCTTGGACCCATCAATATCTTGCTGTCATTGCAGGTAAACAGTGAAAATGGAGTCTGGAGCGTAGCTGCAGGCCAGGATTATTCCCTGTTTTTAGTGGATACAGAAGATTTCCAGCCTGGGTTGTATTACAGTGGTCGACAGTGTCCTGCAGAAGGTGACAACCTTCCAGAGAATCACAGTGGTACTAAGACTCCAGTACTTCTCTCCTGTACTAAGGTGAACAGGGATTGGATCCTAAGGCCCACATTGTGTAACACACAAGAAGTATTTCGTTTTTGTTACTTGTGTGCCGGTTACTAAGTATCTCTGACTACTGTATTTAAAACTGCAAGCTTTTTCCCATCCTCTTCTTCCCTCCTTATCTTTCCCTGACTTATTTCTCTCCACAGTGCATATCACCATCTAATACAATATATAATTTACTTATTTTGTCTATTGTCTAGCCAACTTAACTGTAAGATTCATAAGATAGGGATTTTAGGATTTCTCATTTACTGCTGTATCCTCATAGTAAATACTTTATAAAGAGTTCGTTGAATGAACATCCTCATGTAGGAATATTAAAAAGTACATTTCACGATGAAGTTTCCTAGCTGCATTCATGGATGCTTCAGAGGTGAATTAGAATAGGAATAGAGTAGATGAATTTTTAACTTCAGGTGTGTCTGTAGTAAAAATTGCAGGGGCCTGACATGGGCTTGTCGCAGACCTGACAGGCCACCAGTGCTCTACTTCCCATCGCCTCCCATTTTCTCTTAGCTTTTCATTGTATTTATTACTGTTTATTCCCTTTTTCATTTGTTGATCTGAATTTCTTTGCTTTCTTACTTTCTCTCTTTCATACACTGAAACGATTGGCCTGTTTCTGGGTGTTTTTTTTTCTTCCCACTAAAGTAACTTACATCCTCAAAGTGATATGTCTCAAGGAAATGAACCCTCAAAGCTAATACATTCTGGATTTCTTATTGCATAATCTATCCTATGGACTGTTTTTTATTCTTTGTGTTTGTTTTTCTGGCTAAATATGTGAGCTGTGAATGTACAGGGACACACTCTTTCCTTCTGAAGGCAACACTGACCAAGGTTTAGCTCCTAACCTATATACAGCCTGTTATCTCAGACATACTAATAGACTCTTTGTAGTTGTTGGCCCTGGCTCCGCATTCCCCATCCAGATAAAGGATGAACTAGTGTGATGAAAGGGATGAGGCTCTAATATGTGTCTTTAGTTACCATGCATGTTAACAGTCTTTTGGGTCTCCAGCTTGGTTGCCTAGTTTCCAATAATAGGGACATGTGAATAAACACATTGAATGTGTTTATTCAATGGGTGTCATGGATAAATGAAAAAAGTCCCTTTTAAAGAAAATCCCTTTATGTTGTACGGTACTTTTAAAAGACAAGATAACTCCCAGATCTTTGATATTTTGATCTATAGCACAGAGCTCCTCTCTACTCTCATTTATCCTATTTTATGCAAAAAGGAGTCCTGAGACATGTATCTACATCATTTGGATCTTTGTGTATTTAGGGTGTGTATCTGTGGTTCTAATACATGTAATGTGAAATAATAGATATTTTGGCAATAAATGAACATATAATAATATAGTGATATATATATCCAGATATGTGTACAAGTGTGTGTAACAGTGGTGTACTAATAAGCCACCTCAAAAAAATCAAATCAAAACAAAACCCAAAAGCCCTGACCTGTAGTGCTGTAGTGTTTGCCTTTTTTTTTTTTGGTAATTTCACTATTGCAATTTCCATTTACCAATGGTTTAATTACCAACTTGCAAGATTTTTGAGTATTTACCAGTTGGCTCTCGCCAGCTGATACAAGCCAGCTTCAGTGCCCAAATTTCTACTAGTAATTTATATTTTATCTTGAATCTTTTCTCTGTTTTAGCTCGGATATATAAGCAGAGTGACAGCAGGAAAAGACAGCTGTCTAGTCTTGGTGGACAAGAACATTATGGGATATATTGCCAGTCTTCATGAGTTGGCTACTACAGAAAGACGGTTCTATTCAAAGCTAAGTGATATCAAATCTCAGATCCTCAGGCCTCTTCTCAGTTTAGGTAAGTAGAACACTCTTGTTTTATCTGTTCTTCCTATATCACAAAGAAAACCTTTGAGTGATGCTGTACTCCTTTCCTTCCATTCTCTTCTTTTTGTACACAGGCAGTCAACTTACAAACTATTTCCACTTTGTCAGTAGCCCAGCTACCCCTCCACCCCCCGCCCAATCCTCCCACTCCCATAACTCATTTTACTTGTGGAAGTAGAAAATGGAGCTTTCAGAATATTCATGGCAGAGAAGCAGAAACAACTTTGGACAAGATGATCCTAGGAGCTAGACTTCTAAACAGCACTTCTAGCCTCACCAGTGCTAAAATATCTTTCATTAATTATACTACCTGGATTTTTTATTTTCTTTGTTCTAGTTCTTAGAATTATATCAAGTAGACATTCATTTGGATTTACAAGCATGTCTTATCCCACACTAGTATGAATTGATTACATCTGATCCCTTTTCTTAGCTGTAATCATCCACAAAGAAGGATTGAAGGTGAAGAGATATTACAGAAGAAATGGATTATGATAGTCCCTAGGTGGTGTCCAGTTATGCCAGGTTTCTAGGAGGTTAGAAAAGAATACAAAGTGGAGATTGGAGGGGGCAACTATTGAAAAAAAACTTCCCTTATTTCAAATTTTTTTCTAGGTTTGGCCCTGCACTCAGAAAATGGAAAGGAAGTTTTCTTTCTCTTTCTCTCTCTACACTCCTTGGCCCCTGTAAGGACCCAGAATTCAGGCCAATAACTCTAGTACTTAAATTCTATCTTGTTAGTTAGCTCATTGATTTTAGTGGGAAAACATCTACTTGTCAAACAACTAACTTACAATGTTTCCTTTGTAAGTTGGAGATTGTTTGCATTTTAAAAAAATGTGTTGTGCTTTTGTAAATGTTGTAGAGTCCCCTGTTCTATAAATTCCCCTCCAGTGGGTGGGCCCAATACCCCAGGACTTGGGCAAGGGAAAGGAAGCAATCCAACCTGGAAGGTTCTTGGATTGCTCTGAAAGGAAAGTAAAAGCTGCCTATTCTCTCTCCTGATTTCTGATTTCTATGTTGGTCTTACCTCGTCTGCTCATCAGCCTCACTGCTTGGTCCTAGAAATTAGGAACTTTAGGAAAAAGCAAATCATCTCTTGATAGTCTCTATAAAGTAGGCAGTCTGGTTTGGCGTTGCTCTCTCTGCTCTGAAGTGTTGGGCTTGTCCAAGGGACAAGTTGAGCAGAAGTAAGTACAAACAGTTGAAAATGTTAACCAAGGTGTAACTACAGAAGTGAGTTTAATTCCTGACTGTCACTAACCAGTTGTGTGAAATTAGATTTTGCCCTGCTATTAGTTTCAGATTACTGATCTTCAAAATGAGAAGAGAGTTGGATTAGCTCAGTGGTTCTCAAATTTGGCTGGTCTTCAGAATTACCTGGATAGCTTTTCTTTTCAACATATCCATCCTGCGATCTTAACCCTGGCCTACTGAGTCAGAACCTGTACGGTTCCTATAAAAGTATTTTTAACAAGTTCCTCAAATGACTGGATTCTGTAATCTCTAAAGTTGCCTTCTTTAACACTGTCATTATTTGGGTTCTGTAGTGAGAGTACATCTCAACATGTTAAGTATTTTTAGAAAACTTTTTATAATCTTGATCATAAGGAAGTATTCAGATAATGAGTCTTTAGGTTATGTCGTCGTCGTCATCATCATCATTTTGTTACAGAAAATTTGGGCACTGCCAGTACAGTCCAGCTGTTGCAGGAGGTGGCAAGTCGATTCAGCAAGCTATGTTACCTGATTGGTCAGCATGGAGCCTCACTGAGCAGCTTCCTTCATGGGATAAAGGAAACGAGGAGTTTGGTCATTCTGAAGCACGCAAGTCTCTTCTTGGATAGTTTTACAGAGCAAGTATCCAGTCCCCTGTCATGTTCAATATCTGTAGGGTTTTTCTGCCAAGGAGAACAGCTCCTTAATCAGAGGAGACTAGATTAGGGATAGTGATATAAGGTAATAGAAATTGCAAAGCAGTATTTTAATCTTTAACCAATTATAGTTCTGCATTGCTAAAATTTTAGTTTTTTCTAAGGGGAGAAAAAGGTTTAAAAATATAATAAATTTTTGTATTTCCTTCTATATTCTAGCAGAATGGTTGATAGTATACATAAAATGTACTATAATAAATATACTTGTAATTCTGTAGAGAACAAATTTGTTTGC
This sequence comes from Rhinolophus ferrumequinum, assembly GCF_004115265.2. Taxonomy (NCBI): domain Eukaryota; kingdom Metazoa; phylum Chordata; class Mammalia; order Chiroptera; family Rhinolophidae; genus Rhinolophus; species Rhinolophus ferrumequinum. Next base: position 29,748,628 of record NC_046291.1, read on the forward strand.
TTAGGTAAATAATAGTAAAATTTGAGGAAATAAGTAACTAAATTATTTTAAGACTAAATGGTGACTGTAAATGTGGAGCTATTCCAGTGTCTGCTTTTTACTATTGTGTAAACGGAGAGTTTAAAGACCAAACTATCTTTAAAATAAATATTTCCTTAATAAAACCTAGGATAGTTATCCAATGCTCTTTTCATATTTTTTAAGTAAAATATCCCAAGTATATTTGAAAATTTAAATGTTTCTCACTTTTTCTTAATTTGTATTTTGACATTTTGATGTGAGGCATAATATAAGTGTTATTTTAATGTATAATAGGTTATAGTGTTGATCTGAAGTGTAGGTTTCATTCTTTTTTAAAAAAACTTATATTTATTTTAAGTGTGTTTTTCCAGGACCCATCAGCTCCAAGTCAAGCAGTTGTTTCAATCTAGTTGTGGAGGGCGCAGCTCACAGTGGCCCATGTGGGGATCGAACCGGCAACCTTGTTGTTAAGAGCACTGTGCTCTAACCAACTGAGCTAACCGGCCACCCCTAGGTTTTATTCTTTATTTATTAATACCTCATCCATCCAACAAATACTAGTTAAATACCCACTAAGTGCCAGGTACTGTGTGGAGCTCCAAGACCAGCAGCCACAGCACAGAGCCAACGAAAAGCCCGTCTTGACGGGTTCATGTTCTGTTGGTGTTCCGTTTAGGTTATTTACAATATAAATAATGTATGTTTATTATTGAAAACTATACAAATAAAGATAATCAAAAAAGATATTTAAAGTCTTCCATAATTCTGTCACCAGAAATAACAATGAATAATAATCATAGTGTTTTTCCTTTGACTTAGCAAGTATGTGCAAATAGATATACTATGTGATTTTAATTTTAAGTAAAATGAAATATACTGGAAGCTGTTGTCTGAGAGGAAATACCCTGGTTGGAGTATTTTAACTCATCATCTTTCAGACAAAAAAATAACTTTTTTAAATTAGATATTGTTTGTGTAAAGGTTTCAGTTTTTACTAGTATAATTTTTTTTAATTTGTATTCATCTCTATTTCAGTTCTTTTTCTTTGATACTTAAGGACTTATGCTTGGAAATGCTTTTACGTTATTTTGGTAACTTGGGCTATTCTTTTGACATAATTTATTCATATAGATGGAACAGGTACAATTTTTTATTTATGAATTTTTAAAATTATTTTTAATTGTGCTAAAATACATGTAGCATAAAATTTACCGTTGTAACCAATTTTAAGTGTACAGTGCCTTGGACTATTTTTGATAGGATTTTACCTTCTCTCTCCAAATCAGTGGATTCCATTTGCCAGCTCAGGAGTATGGAAAGAATATACATGGCTCAAAGCAGTACATCAAAATTTACTCTCTAGCAGTAGATCAGTACTTAACTTACATTGTCTAACACTGTTTCACTCAAGCTCTTTAAACATATTTTCTTACCATTTCTATTGTTTATTTCTGAAGACTTAATTGGGAAACCTAAACTGAAGATTAGAGAAATTTTTCATTAAAAATCCAACAATTTTAATCATATTTTATCTTTTGTTAAGTTACAAAGTAAAATCTACCAAGTAAATTTTAGCATCTTGTGCATAGCTTTAGGTGGTTTTTAAATTTCCTATTATAGTTAACATCTTTACTAAAATGACCCTCTGCACACACACAATTATGTGATAATTACAATCATCGCATAGCCTGCTCTTCTTTTCAGTCCTTGATAGTTCATGAATGTTTATCACAAAAGTGCTAAAACTCATTGGTGAGATACCAAGAAGTATCTGTTCCAGATGCTTGTTCATAAACTCTGAAGAATTTATTTACTTTTTAACACTAATGTACATGTGTTTTCTTTTTTGATCAAGGTATTGCACGTCAGTTACAAATTTCCTGGTTATGGGAGGATTCCAGCTTCTTGCTAAGCCTGCCATGTAAGTATATACCTGCCAATTACCATTCTAACAACCAAAGATCATGTTTTGTAGTGTTTTGTGTTTTTGAGTGCCTATGAAAAGCTTTGACTTGGTCATTCTCCCAAATGAATCAAAATGTAAACTTTTGCTCTTAAAAGGACAGGTATTATTAGCCTCTGCTTATCATTGGAAGAAGTATGATATTGAAAAAGCCACAAGATCTTGGTCCTTCTTTAGTGCTACCACTTATTTCTGAGACTTCAAGAGACAACTCTCTTCACCAATTGAGCCTAATTTTTTTTTATATGTAAAATGGGAATGTTCTCTCTCTGGTTGTGAGGAACAAATATTGTGTGTGATGCTGCCCAAAAGAGTGCAGAGTATTTCACAAATACATAAAGTTTTTTCATCTGCCTTCTGGATAAGTAATAAATATGAAAGCCCCTTACATGAGGTTCATCATTCTGAACTGTGTAGTTTCTCAACAAAGGCAGGTGTTAAAAATTCAGTCATATTTTAACAAAACATTTCAAATATGTACTCATGACCCAGATTTAAATGGACATTAATGTTTTGCCATGTTTACTTCTGATCTTATATCCTAAAAGAAAGAGTAATAACATCCTTATCTCATGTCTGGTCTTAAAGGGAATACTTCTAATATTTCACCATTAAAGATGATTGCCTTAGGTTTTTGGTAAATATCACTGATAGGGTTAAAAAATTCCCTTCTATTCCTAAAAGTTGAAGACGATTGATGTTTTTTTTAATGTTAAATATTCTTAAGTTCCAAGGTAAACTCAGTGGTTTTTATGTCTTAGTTTTTAATATATTGCTGGATTCAATTTGCTAATATTTTAGATTTTTGCATTTTATATGAATATGAGATTTCCCTTTTTTTCTGAACTTGCCCAGTTTTGGTAAGAGGATTGCACTAGCAATTATAAAATGAGTTGGGGAGCTTTTTCACTTTTTCAGTTTCCTGGAATCATTTGCATGAGATAATAGGGATTATCTGTACTTTGAAGATTTGATAGAATTCATCTGCCAAAATGTATGGCCTTCATGGGGGCATTTCCTGTAGGGAGTTTTTAAACTACTGACTTGATTTCTTGAATGAGCAGATCTGTTCAGGTCTTTATTTCTTTCTATGGCTTTAATTACTTATATTTTTCTAGAAAATTGTTCATTACATGTTTGCTTTCAAATTTATTGGCATAGTATTCCAACCATTGTCTTAAGATGTTTTCACCTTCATGGTACAACTACCTCTTATTTTTCATTCCTATTAATTTGAATGTTTTATCTTTTTATCTTGGGCAGTCTTGTCAGTAGTTTATCCCTTTTTATTATTCTTTTCAAACATTAAGCTTTAATTAATAGTTTGTTTTCTGTTTGATTAATTTCTGCTTTTTATTTTCTTCTCCTTTCTTTGTATTCACCCATTAATCTCTTATAATTTCATGAGTTTAGCACTTAGTTTGTTAATTTTTCAATGTTGTTAATATTTCTAATGTATTTATGTAAGGCTATAAATTCTCCTGTAAGTGATGCTTTAGTTCTGTCTGAAAAGTTTTGATAAATTTTGTCTTTACAGTCATTCAGTTCTAAATTCTTTTAAATTTCTATCATGATTTCTTCTTTGATTCATGTCATGTGCTCATTCGTTTCCAAAATATAATGGTTTGGCCTTCTTTTTTTAATGACAGGTTAAAGGGTGTTATATTTTAACCAGGTGGTAATTTTGAAATCCTTGATCTTCCTATTTTGTTTAATATTAACATAACAACACCATTTTCCATTCTTACTTTCAGCCTTTCTGCATTGTATTATAATGTTTTTGTATATTTCTTGTAAGTGGTGGATGGGTAGGCTTATTGCTTTGTTGTTTTTTCAGTCTGAGAGCTTCTGGCTTTAACTGATAAGTTTACATTTGTTGTAATTTTTGATTTTATATTTATTATATGTCTGTATATTATAATGGCTAAAAGAGCTGATTTAATGTTTAGTGTTGGTGAAATGCTGAATCTTGGCCAAAGAAATAGGAGAAAATGATTGCAGCCAAACCAATAATTAAATGAAGCAGAAAGAAATTGAATAGTTATTTTACAAATAGTAATGCCTGAAAAAAATCAAGTTTAATTACAGGAGGATGCAAAAATGGGTGGAGACTTGTGACAGTTAAAATGAGGAGGCTTCTGGACTTCCCGAAGGACTATGGCAGTTGCTGACCCTGGTGCCTTATTATACTTTATTGCTAACCTTCCTCTAGTATTTCAGAGTTGAGTTCACGGTACTCAAGAATTGACTTGACTACTAGTTAGAGCAGTTAAATAAGGTGACATAAATGAAAGGCTCTTGCTGGAGCCGGGACAGATGGAAAGCCGTTGGGTGACTCTGAGGCATGGCAGCAGATATTAAGTCTGGATTTGGGTACCATTTCCCAAGCAGTGGTTCATGACCCCAGGGCTTTACACAGTTAAAGGCACTAATAATGTCTTTTTCTCAACTCTACTTACAAACTCAGTACTTAAAATTATTTTAAAGTATTCATTTTAAAAGAGAACAGTTTGAGAACCTGTGGAACATAACTAGTGAGCGCACGTGGCAGTTAGTGGCTCTTGAATGACGATGCGTAAGCTCCCGTCACTCAGCTGCCTTATCACTTAGCTTTTTACCTCAGGCTAGCCTGGGGTTTGATCATTATATAGGGTTTGTTATTATCATAATTATTATAATAAAATATACATAACATAATATTTTAACCATTCCTAAGTGTACAATTCTGTGGCATCAAGTACATTCACATGTTTTGTAAACCATCACTATTATCAATAAACAAAACTTTTTTTATCATCCCCAACAAAAACTCTGTACCCATTAAACAATACCTTACCTTTTCTCCCTCCTCACAGTCCCTAGTAACCTATATTCTACTTCCTGTCTCTATGAATTTGCCTGTTCTAGGTACCTCATATAAGTGGAACCATACAATATTTATCTTTCTGTGTATGGCTTATTTCCCTAAGCATAACGTTTTCAAGGTTCATCCAGTTGTTGCATATACCAAAATTTTGTTCCATTGTATGGCTGAATAACATTCCACTGTGTGTGTGTGTGTGTGTGTGTGTGTGTGTGTGTGTGTGTATATATATATATATATATATGCGCCACATTTTGTTTATCCATTCATCTATTGATGGACACTTGGGTTGTTTCTACCTTTAATATGTTTATTTTTTGAGTAACAAGTACAAACCTAGCCATGTAAGGAAAGATCAGTATTGCCGCTATTAAATACTCCCAAGAGAAGAGAAGCTAAGCGAGTCCCTGGTTCAGACTTCCTTAGAGCATACCATGGCCCCCTTTGGGAAAGTATATAGACAAGGAGTTGAGAAAGTCCTGAAAAGTAATAGGGTTCATGAGAGTTGGAACATTTCTGTCTAATACTGGGCATTCGGGAGAAAGGTGGTCAGAGAGAGTATGTGTTCACCATGTAATCAGGAGCGGGTCAAAGCAGAACACTTCTGAAGACTTAAACAGGTGTCCTCACTGACCTCAGCCTCAGAACATGAAGAAGGAAGTAGGAATAGTCACACAAGCCAAGTATAAATAAAAATCTGGGCCATGTCCCCCAGGGCACTCTCTCTCAGATCTCTTAATTGCATTATAAAATAATTCAGTTTGTGCCATTGAACTGTTTGGGTTCCTGGAAGTCATTACGTTTTTTTCCATCTTTCCACAATAATATTTCATAATTTCTGAGTTAAACATCTATTTCATAGTTCTCTAAGGGATTATAAAATGATTCATTCTTGCCGTGTAGTCTTGTGTGACATTGTCTTATTTGAGGCCTTGTAGCTAAGAACTTAGTATAATATTTGTAAGGCACTCAGGGTAGTGCCTGGCACTTAATTATTGCTCAATGATTAATATTAGTGGCAGATAGTTATTATTCTGTCCCACCAAGTTTTGCTTTTTTACAAAAGTATTTTGGTCTGGTGAGAGTAGTTTCAATGGACACTGATCAGCATTATAATTTGCAGTAAAATTTTAATAATGAACTTAATATAAAACTGAATATTAAAACTAAATGTTGGCTTCAGTTTGAAATGCTTTTGAGAATCTTAGCATTGAAATCTTCACATATAATTTGCTTTCTTATGTCCTGTTAATTGTAGTACTGGTACCTATAAGCTTTTTATTACTCTCCTGTAATAAACTCATATTGGATGATCAACAATTAAAGAAACAAAGAAGAAATTTGAAATATTTTATATTCTATGCCAATTCTGTACGAGCAAAGAACTTTGTTTTTCCTCCAGTATTTCTGTTTAGCCCAGTGATTAGAGCAGTTAGTCCTGCCATTTATTGCTGTGACTTTTGGCTTGTAAATTAACAGGTAATGATGTCAGCTGGTCTCCAATTATTCCCTGAAACTGTGGTATGCATGATTGATTTCCTAGAACATGAGGCACAGTCTGTGATTAACCATCTCTATTATTCAGTTACTATTGCTACTTTTTATACTCAAAAATCCCATTTTACAGGCAGGGAAATTCTTTCAATTGTATATGGCTTATTTCATTGAATTTATCTTCTACTACTTTCATAGCACCTAAAATGTGCATTCTGTAAAAGGTAGGATCTAGTGAAATATTTTTATTCAATATCATGCATATTGTTATTGCTAAAATAATTAGCTGAATCTCTTTTTTTTCTACCTCTAGTGATTTCCTAAATAAAAACCAGGAGCTGTTGCAAGATTTATCAGAAGTGACTGAAGAAAACACCCAGTTGGTAGAAATACTGAATACTTTGTTTTTCTTGCCAACTAGACGACTTCATAATTATGCAAAAGTTTTGCTAAAGCTTGCTACTTGTTTTGAAGTGGTAAGCTTCCGTATATACCCTCTTTGGACACTTGGGAAGCCAATGATCATAGTTTATTTGTTTGTTTGTTTGTATTATGCCACACCATGATCTCAACTCCACTAATTTAATATTTGTGTATGAGTAATAAGTTTATTTTTCTTCAGGGAAGTGAAAGAACGAAGTATGATTGTAGATAAATCTAGTTTTCTTTGCTGTGGATTCAGTTTCCTCTCAGGTTGTTATCAAGATGAATTGCGCTCATTTTATGAAACTGTCTAAAGTTGAAACACAAGTATGAGTGCTACTCATTCAATAGTTGTTAAAGTTTATTGAGTGCATACTGAGTACAAGTTACACAAAGCTCTTTAAAACCCTGGCTTTCTGTATGACACACACCTGTAAGGTAGTGGCATTGCCACCTGGCCTGGACTCATGATAGATTCATGCCAGGTATTTGGGTCACCTTGTTATAAGCTATGAGAAATTGCAGTGTTACAGGATTTCCTCATACGAGAACTAGTCTACTTTCTGTATAAAATGTGTTAGGTGGAATCTTAGAAAATTAGCCCTGCTTTAAGATATGGGTGTATTTGATCAAGCCAGTTCTAAGACATTCACCTTTGAAATTGTACTGAAATGTGTGGGTTCATTTTGTTTCTACTCTGAAGGGCTCTAGAGAAACCATAATGACTCCAGGGTTCCTTATAGTTTAGAATCTTTTTAATCTTGGGCTCTGTCTCCTTAAATGGACAGATTTCAGTCTCCAGAGTAATCCAAGCACTGATATAGGCTTTCTACATTTGATCCTACTGTAGCCTTGTAGGTCTTTTCTTTAGGTTATCCCAAACTGATTTAGTTTTAGCTATGAAGGTTTGAGCTACACAAATAACCCAATGAGATACAGATTTTACCTCAATATGTTCTCAGTTAATTAAAAATCTTGACTCCTAAATCAACTTGAAATTGTTCAGAGTCTGATATTGTACTATTTCCAGAATGAAGGGTCCTAATTCTGCGTAAAAAAATACAGATCCCACAATCAGATTCCCTTTTTTGTTTCTAGCCTTATCTTCTTCCCTGTGTCCTACATGTCAGTTCAGATTCCCTGGGCTTCATATGGTTTATTTTTGATTCCTTAAACACCCCTCCCTCCGTCCTCATTACGAGAAACCTTCAAGACCTGCATCAAATGTCTTTTCCCATGAAAATGAAGCCCGCTCTTACTCTGCCACACTTCCTTCCCTTCCCATCTCTTAAGAATTAGTTACTCCCTCCTCTGTGCTTTGCTAGTGCGTTAGCTCTCCATTCTATTTTCACGTTATGTCAGTGGTCCTTAACCAGGGTTAGGGATCAGAATCGTCTGTGGAAGTTTTTTCAAAACACATAGCTATGTTCTGTCACTGCAAATTGGTATTTATTAAGTTTAAGGTACAGCTTAGGAAAAGAAAAAGATATATATATATATATATATATATATATATATATATGTATGTATATATGTATATTTCTCTAGATAAAAATAATACCTAATATTTATTAAATGCATTCCATATACCAGGTACTGTTCTAAGTATGTAAGTATGTTATATACCATTAAATGTTTCTTAAATGAATGGAAAAAATGAGTATGAAGGACTCTAAGAATTGTGGAATGTAATTACGCATGAATGAGAGGGATCATCCTTTCATCTTACCTTCTGCTCACTCTTCATAAGGCATAGCAATTATACCCTATCCCATGGTTGGTTTTCAAAGATTGATCTGCAGACTCTTGTGGGTTTCAAAGACCCTTTCTGGGTTGTCACAAGATCAGACTATTTTCAGGACAATGCTAAGACATTTGCTTTTTCCAGTGTTGTCATTTGTACTGACCATGCAAAGTAAAGATGAGTAAAACTGCTGGCTCCTTAGCATGAATGAAGGTAGAGGTACCAAACTGTACTCATAGTGTTCTTTGCTGCCATCTACTTGCAGTAAAAATCAAAAAAAAAAAAAAAAGCCAATTTCACTTAAGAATATTCTTTTATTTTTTTATTAAATTTATTGAGGTAACATTGGTTAGTAAAATTATATAGGTTTCAGTGTACATTTCTATAATACGTTATCTATTTATTGCATTGTGTGTTTTCCACCCAGAGTCATTTCTCCTTCCATCACTATATATTTGTCCCCCTTTAACCTCTTCTACCACTTCCCCCGCCCGCCCCTTACCCTCTGATAACCACTAAACTGTTGTCTGTGTCTGTGAGTTTTTGTTTGTTAGTCTTGTTCATTTGTTGCTTTTAGTTTTATATCCCACATATAAGTGAAGTCATATGGTTGTTGACTTTTTCTGTCTGATTTATTTCGCTGAGCGTGATAATCTCAAGATCCATTCATGTTGTTGCAAATGGCAGTATTTCATTTTTTTCTTATGGCTGAGTAATATTCCATTGTATATATGTACCATGTCTTCTTTATCCAGTCATGTATCGAAGGACACTTTGGTTGTTTCCACATCTTGGCCACCGTGAATAATGCTGCAGTGAACGTAGGGTTACATATATCTTTACGGATAAATAATTTCAGATTTTTTGGGGTAGATACTCAGAAGAGGTATTGCTAGGTCGTATGTTAATTCTATTCACTTAAGAATATTCTTGATGAAGCAGTAAAAATTATTTTATTCACCCTCAACCATTGCATGTACATTTCTTGTTGATATGTAACTGACATAATATTAGTTTCAGATTACAACATAATTTGAGATATGTATATTATAGAATGATCACCACAATAAGTGTAATTAACGTCCATCACCACACATTGAACTATACATCTTTTTAATATTCTATGTGATGAAATGATGAAATGTGTAGTTGCATGCCAAAATATGGAGGTTTTCAAAGAAAAGTACAAGATTGTGATTGAATTGAGAGCTGCTTTTTTTTTTTAATTTGAACAATTGACAGATAAACTATGGTTATTCAGATTTGGGTATGTGGCAGATATTTTCTCAAAAAATAACTAAATGAGTAAATGAGCCTTTTACTTCAAGAACAACTGACAATATTTGTTGCCAATGATAAAATCTGAACTTTTAAACAAAAATTAAAATGCGGGAAACATGTATCTATCACTGTGAGCTTGGCAGTTTCCTAATACTTAAAGACTTTCTGATGAGATTATCGATGATATTAATGTGATTTTTGTTGTATAATAAAATGTGTCAACATTTGGAAGCTCTGCATAGCTTATTGAACCAATATTTTCTAAATGTCCAATGTTATAAAGTCATGCATAGGTAAAAATTCTATTGAAAGTGTAAGATAGACCAGATAGACCAGGATTTTAATGTAATGGAGTACAAAAAGTTTGATTAATGTAGTTTCAGACTCCACATTTCAGCTACTCTTAAAGAAACTGCCACTTAAGTTTTGGTACAGTTTCAAAGGGGAATATCCATAATTATTTGAAATGGCTATTAAAATACTCACCCCTCTCCCCTTTCCCAATTCTATATCTTTATAAAACAAGATTTTCTTCATATATTTCAACCAAACAACATATCGTAAGAGATTTAATGTAGTGGCAGAAACGAAAATCCAGCTGTCATCTTTTAAGCCAGATAAGAAAGAAGAAATTCGAAAAAATGTAGAACAGTGCCACTTTTCTCCCTAAACATTTTTGTTTTGGAAACTATTTTTCATGTAAAATGTTATTTTATTTGAAATAAATAAAGATATTTGTATTTCTCCACTTTATTTTCTAATATGGTAAAAATCAATAGATATAACCCACATAAGTAAAATAGAAATCCCTGAAACCAGAACATTTGAGAATTCCTGGTCTATCCTGGGTTCTCTGCTGGTCTCCTCACTGATAACTGCCAGTGTTTGTTTCTTTTCCCCTGAGTTAGTTTTCTATTTCATATGTACCTGTATATAGTTGAAATTTCTAGAACCAATCTTTTTGCTCAGCTCCCTGTCCGTTCTTAGGCTGGATTTCCTCCCTAAATATAATACTAGGTATCTAAACCACACTGAGGCTACAAATTCTGGACAATTGTTTTATATTCTTTTTCCCCCCCTTAATTATTGGCCTCCAGACATCTCCAGAATACCAGAAACTGCAGGATTCCAGTTCTTGTTATGAGTCTCTTGCTCTCCATCTCGGCAGGAAAAGGAAGGAAGCAGAATACACACTGGGCTTCTGGAAGACCTTTCCTGGAAAAATGACGGTAAACCATGCCAATTGTCATTAACCCAGCAATCAGCAGGCATATCCAAAACAACTGTCATCATTTTTTCCATTCCTCACTTGTTTATGGTAATAATGCTTTAATGACCCCTTTTGTAAGGATGCTCTAAGGACCACAGCAATGGATGGTCTAAACATTAAAACCTTCCTTCACTTCTGGTAGTCCTCTCTGAACATGTATCTCACCTTCTTTTGTTGGTTCCTGTTTTTGTTTTTAATCTCCTTTGACTGCTAATTTTATGAAATGTTTGGATTCCACCTAAATTTAGGTTTAACACCAAGCTAAGCTATGACCAGCAAATTCTCTAAATGTGATGTGTGTATCTTTCATTTCCTCTTTGCAGGTTAAGTTTGACTGTTCAATTTTGTATTCTTAATTCCAGGATTCCTTAAGGAAGCCAGAGCGTCGACTGCTGTGTGAGAGTAGTAATCGAGCCCTGTCTCTGCAGCATGCTGGGAGGTTTTCGGTGAACTGGTTCATTCTCTTTAATGATGCCCTAGTCCATGCCCAGGTAGGCCGGATTCCAACCTTAGAAGAAGCATACTCTATTTAAAATTTAATTAGTTATACCATCAGTTTGTGTTAAATCTATTGTGATTTCACTGAAACTATTGAATAAAAGGGAATTGTTTAGCTTGCATTTGTGGTATGGGCTGGATTTTAGGGAGCGTTTTTAGTTTCCATCTTGAAAATGAGTATCAGCCATGTGACAGGGTCCTTGCAGCAGAGATGGTGAGACCCATTGGGGTTAGCCATGTTATGGGGAGTATTTGACTGAGATGGTGGCACTCATGTGGACTTAGCCCTCTGCAAGAGGTTCTGCAGCAGAGACCCCTTCCTCAGATGTGTCTCCATGTTCATTGTTTCAGTTCTCCACACACCATGTTTTCCCTTTGGCCACACTATGGGCAGAGCCACTTTCTGAAGAAGCTGGTGCTGTGTAAGTGTACCCCTCTCCCTCACCCCACCCTAATTCTCTCTCTTTGTTACCCTGATTGTTTCCTTATTCAAGTAAAAAGGCTCAAAAGGCCTCCCCATTCTGCATAATCAGGCTTATCCTCCCAGTACTAGATAGTAAAATGGCCTGTGGTGAAGATCATGACAGATCCAAGTGGTGGAAGGGTTTCTTTGTTGCTCACATCCCCATGGTTCAGCACAGAGCAAGGTAACTGTGTTGTTTCTCCCACTGTGGGACCCAAACCCAGGGCATAACTACATTTACATTTAATTGACTTCTCCTGTTGAAATAAACAAGTTATTTTTCATATTTAAGAATGGATATTGTAAGTATTTATCCTTATAAACGTTTTAGGAATGGCTTAAAGATAACTACACCTGAGGAGCAGTTCACTCTGATTTCATCAACACCCCAGGAAAAGGTTAGTCCATTATGGTATTTTCTTTCAGTCTTTGGCCTAGATGTTTTTGTCTGTTACGGTAGTAAAGAAGAGATAAAAGTTGTTTGCTTGGCTAATGATCCATAATTATGTCTGAAAAATCTTCATTAAATCAAGACTATACAGTTTTATTTACTTATTTTTAATGTGTCTTAATTTTAAACCTATAGCAGTGAATTCCAAGAACCAATCAATGTTAATTAATAAGAAAAGCATCAGGAGACAGAAAAATTACACCAAGAAAAGCTAGTAGGATTCAAAGCAATGCGTAATGTGTTGTTGCCTTAAGCTTATCAATACTTTTTGCTCCTAGACTAAGTGGCTACGGGCTATAAGCCAAGCTGTGGATCAGGCTTTGAGGGGGATGTCTGATCTTCCACCTTATGGAAGTGGCAGTATTCAGAGGCAGGAACCACCCATTTCACGCAGTGCCAAATATACTTTCTACAAGGATCCTCGCCTAAAGGATGCAACCTATGATGGACGCTGGTTTTCAGGGAAGCCTCATGGCAGGTGAACATGTTTCAGTTTTACACCTGGGGTGAGGATGAGAGTCTAATTACTGAGAATGTAATGATTATCTGAAACATTAATTGACATGTATTATTCTTTGCTTATGCATTCCAGAGGGGTTTTGAAGTGGCCAGATGGAAAGATGTATTCTGGCATGTTCAGGAACGGCTTAGAAGATGGGTAAGTAAATTGTGTAAAACATGAGGGTGAATTCAACTTCAGTCACAAATTACTATGTTATTTTGTGTTCAGAGTTATTTTCAAAACAATAAGGAGATTTTTGTTCTGTTTTTAGAAATGCATACCACATGTTAAGGTTTATAATGCAGATGTGTGAACACAAAGAGAGCTAGGAATTTAGGATGCAGCCTTGATTTACCTAGAATGAATCGTTTACTTTGATAGCTCTGTGACTTCAAGTTACACAGCCTTCCATCTGTTAAATTGGGACTGTGTTTTCTATCCACTTCGTAGTTGTGAAGGCTGAGAACCTTGGGTGATGTTGATGGTGAGACCGTTGAGATAGTATGTCCTACAAAGGACATACAGAAATTTTCCTTTCAGTAGTTTTAAGTCATCTTTAATTTTTGTGGTATGCTAAAGGGGAAATCTTCTAAGTGCTGTATTATCTTAGTGGTAATCAATGGCATTTTTTTGTATAAGTTCATCATGTTTTCTAACACTTAGATATATTTACATGATAAATTCATGGCAATGAAGTATTTTGTATCACATTAGATAAGCAATTTATTTTGCTATATAGAAAAAATTTATATAAATTGAGTAGGTGATTTTTTGTGTATGTGATAATGTCAATTTTTATGATATATTTTAGTCTCCTTTTAATAGAATTTTAGAATGAGAAGAGACTTTAGATAATCTGACTCACCCCCTTTATTATACAGATGAGGGAGCTGGGTCCTGGGACTTACCAAGGTGATGTGACTAATGAGTGGTAGAGATAGGCTTAGGACATACGTTTTCTGTTTTCCATTGGACTTGGGATAAAACACCTAATCTCTGCAGAGTGGGGTTGATGTCCCACTCCTCTAAGACTTGCTAAATAGCTTAGGTAATAGATGCAGCTTAAGCCAATACTCCATATACTCCTTTCCTCCTACAGGCAATCTCTGTTCTCCTTGTTAAATGTATACACACAAAGCGTGAATATGTCATAAATGTATCTTCTGATGTTTTTTATTTTCCTTGGCAGGTATGGAGAATACAGAATCCCAAACAAAGCATTGAACAAAGAAGACCATTATGTGGGCCATTGGAAAGAAGGAAAAATGTGTGGTCAGGGAGTCTATAGGTAATAACATTGGAAAGGTTGTTGCACTGGGGTTACTTTTTCAAACAGTCACGTAAACTTAAATGTTTGTGTAGCCAAAATTTTCAAGGAGTAAATTTTATTTACTCTTCTTATGACTGAAACTGTGTAGTCTTCTTTTAACTATCAACCTCTCATCTATCACAATGTGAAAATTTTAGGGTATTGTTTAGTTCTTAACAAAATTGTACAAACCTGGTAAACCCTACCTTTCACATAGAATCTCCTAAATGTCTTGCCTGTAAATTTATCTTATATTTAGTATATGACTCTAATATGGACAAACCTATCGTTCTTTCAGAGATCACTTATTTCATTTTCCCATAAGAGCATTCATTTCATTTTCACCCTTTTTCCCCCCATGTTAACACAGAATGACACCTGTGACATATTTAACTTGTTAGCTTTAGTCATTCAAAAATGAGAATTTTGATTGATAAAAATAATCATATAAACAAATAATTACAGCTATCAGTGAGACATGAGTATAATTTTGAATTTGCTAAACTTTGTAAAAATAAGCATCAGAAGTCAATGTGCTTGTGATCTTTATCCATTCTTTTTAACCACAGTTATGCCTCTGGTGAAGTGTTTGAAGGCTGTTTTCAAGATAACATGCGTCATGGTCATGGGCTCCTACGAAGCGGAAAATTGACTTCCTCTTCTCCCAGTATGTTCATTGGCCAGTGGGTAATGGATAAGAAAGCAGGATATGGTGTCTTTGATGATATCACTAGGTACAGTATTCTGCTTCGAACCTCAAAGTTTAGTTTGAGAGGATAAGGTTCCTGTACTTCTCCAAAAACAGTGATAATTTTTATGAAGGTTGAGTGTCTGAATCTGACTGTGTTGAGAAAAGTTTTTTTTTTTTTTTTTTTTTTTTTTTTTTTTTTTAAAGGTTTTATTGGGGAAGGGGAACAGGACTTTATTGGGGGAACAGTATGTACTTCCAGGCCTGTTTTTCCAAGTCAAGTTGTTGTCCTTTCAATCTTAGTTGTGGAGGGTGCCGTTCAGCTTCAAGTTGTTGTCCTTTCAGTCTTAGTTGTGGAGGGCGCAGCTCAGCTCCAGGTCCAGTTGCCGTTTTCTAGTTGCAGGGGGCGCAGCCCACCATCCCTTGCGGGAGTCGAACCGGCAACCTTGTGGTTGAGAGGACGCACTCCAACCAACTGAGCCATCCGGGAGCTCAGCGGCAGCTCAGCTCAAGGTGCCTTGTTCAATCTTAGTTGCAGGGGGCAGAGCCCACCATCCCTTGAGGGAGTCGAGGAATTGAACTGGCAACCTTGTGGTTGAGACCCGGTGCTCCAACCAACTGAGCCATCCGGGAGGCAGCTCAGCTCAAGGTGCCTTGTTCAATCTTAGTTGCAGGGGGCGGAGCCCACCATCCTTTGCGGGACTCGAGGAATTGAACTGGCAACCTTGTGGTTGAGAGCCCACTGGCCCATGTGGGAATCGAACCGGCAGCCTTCGGAGTTAGGAGCATGGAGCTCCAACCGCCTGAGCCACCGGGCCGGCCCGAGAAAAGTTTTAATAAGACAGTTGCCAGATCATGTTATTCATTTGCTTGTGAACATAACAATAGGTTACTTCTTTACAATATCAGGATCATTCAGAATTAACGTTGGTACCATTTTCCTTAAAGCTTCACAAAGAAAAAGCTTTTAATGTTTCAAAGAGGCTACCAAATCTTTATTATACAAAGGAAAACCTTTAATGCAGTCAGTAGATAATAGGAGTGAAAGATCAGGGGGAACCTATGGAAATTTCCTCTGGGATCATAGAATGGTATCTTTTGCTAAATGGTATCTTTTTGCTAAATACCTTTTTTGCTTAGGTTTTCCTATCAGGTCAGACAATTCTTAGTCGCCATGCAAGCAACCCAGGAATCAAGCTTAGTTAAATTCAGTCAAACTTCAGGGAGGAATATAGTTCTTTTGCCTCCATATTTGATTTGACCTGATTTGCTTTTGGACTTAACATGTACTCTTTTTCCACCTCATGTTATTGTCATAATGGAATTTTAAAATATATGCTGTTATTACTAAACTCCATGATTATTTTTAACAAGGAGTTTGTACTTACTCTTTTTAGTGGAGATTAATAAGATTTCTTTAAGTTTGAATAGATGAAGAATGAGTCTTCTTGTATGGTAACCCCATTTCTTTTTTTCTTTTTTTTAAGTTAGTAAACTTTGGGGTAAGAAAAAATTGTGCATAGGTTTGAATCTACCTATTATTAGGTTGGTGCAAAAGTAATTGCGGTTTTTGCAATTATTTTTAACCTTTTAAACCGCAATTACTTTTGCACCAACCTAATACATTTTGAATGAAATTAGAGATGAATTGTTAACATTCTTTTCATGATTATACATTTTAAAGTTATCATGGAAATACATAGAGTGTATGCAAGTTTACGTCAGGTGGATTATAATGTCAAATTCCTAAGAGAACATTTCTCTGAGTAAAATGCCTTTTGCTATCACATTGTCTCATTTTTGAGATGGAGTTAGCCACTTGAACTAGAAAAATGGAACAGATGCCACCTAGGGGTGATGCTTGGTATCTCCCATGTGATAATTGTTTTTTCCCTACCTTATCATTGATTTTTCATTTCATTTCTTTTCTATTTCTATTAAGGGGGGAGAAGTATATGGGAATGTGGCAAGATGATGTATGTCAAGGGAATGGTGTGGTAGTTACCCAGTTTGGATTATACTATGAAGGCAACTTTCACCTTAATAAAATGATGGTGAGTGGAAGATTTGTATATAGTTACTATTGATTTCCTTTAACTCCTATGTCCTTAACTTTTAAAATCTTCTTTTTTTTTTTTTTTTAAATGTTCTACCTTCGTAGTACTGCTCTGTCTTTTCAGATCACATAAGGCTTTGGGGGGATATGGCTACATGTACTCTTAAGTTACCCCGCATTTTATGTGTTGTTATTTTTGTTTTGTTTCTTCACATAGGGAAATGGAGTGTTACTTTCTGAAGATGATACCATCTATGAGGGAGAATTTTCAGATGACTGGACTCTTAGTGGAAAGGTTGGAAGCTTTCTTCTTTGTCTCTCTAATGCAATATTTTAAATTTTTTCTTAACTTTGTAAAAAAGCTAATTTACCATACATGACATTCACCCATTTTAAGTGTACATTTCAATTATTTTTCAGTAAATAAAGTCGTACAATCACACCACAGTTCAATTTTGGAACATTTCCATTACCCAGAAAGGTTTCCATTACCCATCGCCTGCCTATTTGAAATCACGCCTTGTTTCCAGACTCCAGTCCCAGAGAACCTCTAATGGACTTTATCACTCTGCAGATTTGTCTTTTTAGATCCTTTCCTATAAATCATTTAACATTGTGGTCTCTACTGTGTGGCATATTACACTTAGCAAAATGTTTTTGAGGTGTTTCCATTTTATGGCCTGTGCAGTACTTCATTCCTTTTTATTGCTGAAGAGTGTTCCAAAACCACATTTTGCTTATCTCTTCCTTCACCAGTTAACGGGCATTCGATTATTTCCAATTTTAAACTATTATAAATAAAAATCTATAAACATTTGAATACAACTTCTTATATGAACATGTTTTTATTTCTCTTGGGTAGGTGCCTAGGAGTGCAATTGCTGGGTTGTATGGTAAACTGATGCTTAACATACTACCAGGAAACTGCCAAACTGTATTCCAAAGTGGCTGTATCATTTTATATTCCCATCATTAATGTATGAGAATTCTGATTTCTCCACGTCTTTCCCAACATTTTTTATTCTGTGTTTTTTTTTTTCTTTTTGCCATTCTAGTGGGTGTGAATTGATATCTCATGGTTTTAATTTACATTTCCCTATTGACTAATGATGTCATATGTCATTAGAGCATATTTTCATATGCTTATTAGCAACTGATGTATCTTTGGTGAAATGTCGCTTCATATATATATATATATATTTTTTTTTTTTTTAATTTTTATTCATTTTATTTAAATAAGAGAAACCACAGTTTACCCATTCAAATATTTTGACATTTTAAGAATTTGTTTATAGTTTTATTGAGTTGTAAGGGTGTTTTATATTTTCCGGATACAAGTTCTTTATTAGACATAGTATTCACAAATATTTTCTTGCTGTCTGTGGCTTGTGTTTTTATTTTCTTAATAGAGTCTTTTGAAACACAACAATTTTTAATTTTAATGAAGTCCCATTTATCAAAATTTTTATGAATCATGCTTTTGATGTCACATCTAAGAAGTCTTTGCCTAGCTCAAGCTTTTAAGATTTCCTTTTGTTTTGTTCTAAAAGTTTTATACTTTTAGCTCTTATATTTAGGTCTATGATTCACTCTGAGTATATTGTGTGAGTTATAAGTCTAAATTGATCTCTTTGCATATGGATATCCAATTGCCCCAGCAACTTTTTCCATTGAATTTTCTTAACACCTTTGTTGAATTTTCTTAACATCACTTAGTATGGTAAACATATTTTACCAAAAATATGTTTATTTCTGGACTCTAAATTATATTTTCTTGATCTACATGTCTCTCCTTATGCCAGTGCCACACTGTCTTGATTACTGTAGATTTCTAGTAAGTTGTGAAATCAGGGAAGTGTAAGTCTTCCAACTTTGGTATTTTTTAAAATTGTTTGGCTGTGCTGGATCTTTTGCCTTTTCATATAAATTTAGGAATGGTATGTCAAAATCTGTAGTAAAGCCTGCTGAAATTTTGATTGCATCAATTTGGGGAGAGTTGCCGTCTTAATAATATTGAATCTTCCAATCCATGAATATGGAATGTTTCTCTATTTATTTAGATCGTCTTTAATTTCTATCAGCAGTGTTTTATAGTTTTCAATATGCATCTTTTGCGTATCTTTGGTTAAATTTATTCGTAACTTTTTTTAAAGCTGTTATACAGAGAATTATTTTTTAATTTTATTTTTTAATTGTTGATTGCTATTATATAAAAATGCACTGATATTTATATTTTGTTTTTTGTATCCTGAAACCTTGCTAAAGTCATTTATTAGTTCTAGTAGGGTGTGTGTGTGTGTGTGTGTTTCTTAGGATTTCATACATATAGGATCGTGTTGTCTGCAAATATAGTTTTACTTCTTCCTTTGCAATCTAGAAGGCTTTTATTTCTTTTTATCTGATTGCACTCTCTAGATTCTCCAGTAGAATGTTGAATAGAAGTAACAAGAATGCACATCTTTGCCTTGTTCCTGTTTTAGGGGAAAAGCATTAAATCTTTCATCACTAAGTATGATGTTAACATACTTATGATAGATTAATCAGATTGAGATAGTTCCCTTCTATTCCAAATTTGTTGTGAGTTTTTAAAATCATAAATGGGTTTTGTATTGTGTCACAGGGCTTTTTCTGTGCCTATTGAGATGATTGTGTGGTTTTTGTCCTTTATTCTATTAATATAGTGTTTATATTGGTTGTTTTTCTGATTATAAACCAACCTTGCTTTCTTGGGGTAAATTGTAATTGGTCATAGTGTATAATCCTTTTTATATGTTACTGGATATAATGCTAATATTTTGTCAAAATTTTTTGACAAAATATGGTTTACTGCTTTATTTTCTTATGATGTCTGTCTGTCTTTGGTATCAATGAAATGCTTCGTAACATGAGTTGGGAAGGGTTCCCTTCTCTATTTCCTAAGAGTTTGTGAAGCCTTGGTATTATTATATCTTCTTTGAATGTTTTGGAGAATTTACCAATGAAGTCATCCAGGCCTGAGATTTACTTTGTGAGAATATTTTAGATTTCTAATTCAATTTCCTTCTAATTGGTCTATTCAGATTTTCCATTTCTATCAGTTCTGATAATTTGTTTCTTCCTAGGAATTTTCCTATTTTACCTTAAGTTATCTAATTTGTTGGCATAAAGTTGTTCTCTTAGTATTCCCTTCTAACCTTTTTAATTTCTGTAAGATTGGTATAATATATCTAGTTTTGGTTTTGATTTTGTAATTTTGTCTTTTTTTCTTGATTAATCTAGTTAATTGTTTGTAAATTTGTGTATCTTCTCAATGAAGCAACTTTTGGTTTCATTGATTTTTCTCTATTTTTTGTTTTGTTTGCTGTCTCATTGATTTTATTTATTATCCCTTTCGTTTTTCTTTTTTTGGGTTTAGTTTACTCCTTTTAATTTTGTAAGGTGAAATTTTAGATTACTATTTGAGAACTTGCTTATTTTCTGATATAGGCATTCATAGCTAAAATTGCCTGTAGGCACTGCTTTAGCAGCATCCTTTGAGATCTTTCTTATTTTCTAATATAGGCATTTACAGCTAAAAATTGTCCTGTAGGCTCTGCTTTAGCCACATCCCATACATTTGGATAAGTTATGTGTTCATTTCATTTAGCTCAAAATATTTTACCCATTTTTCCTGTGATTTTTTTTTTCTTTTACCCAGGATTACTTTCATATATTCTTTTTGCACATACACATACACACTTTTTTTATTTTTATTTTTTTGAAGTATTGGGGATTTGTAAAAAGTAAGTTAAAAACAAATGTTAGTCATTTGGTGCTTTTTTTTTTTTCCCCTCTTGATTTCATAAATTTAAAATACTTTCTCTAATTTCACATTTTCTCTAACTACGTAGGGAACACTGACTATGCCAAATGGAGATTACATTGAAGGTTGTTTTAGTGGAGAATGGGGATCTGGGATAAAAATCACTGGAACCTACTTCAAGCCTAGTCTGTATGAGAGTGATAAAGACAGACCCAAAGTCTTGTAAGTAATTAATATAAATTCTGGATTAATGATTGAATGTTTTGAGTTGTCTTTTATCAAATCTGGTTAATATTTTAAATACAGAACAAGTTTTTTAAAGTCTTTTTTTCCCCCACCAGAATGGAACCTCCTTGAATTGTCAACTGACACTACTATAGATAGCTAAGTCTATAGCCTTAGATGTTTAAAATAAAAGTTCTGTGTGTGGGAACAATCTTACTGTTAGTGGTGCAGGTATCCAAGTTGATTGAAAGAGAGCATTCTGAAATGGAACTGCTGCACAACTTGATTTTTGAAAAGTAAAGATCAAGCCTATATATACACCAAGTAGAGTAGAATATTCTATACATGTGGGAAAAAAGTCAAAATCTAAGTCTCTTAGTGTATTATATACTTCTAAGAAGTTTTTTTATATGTGTATTTTCCTTTAGTGATTACAGCTTTAGCTTTATTTTTCTATTTTGGTAACATCTCAGATTCATTGTTCTGATGGGAGCTCAATATATTTTACGTACCATCTCTATTCTTAGAGTATTTTAGAATATAGTACGTAATGCATTTTCACAATTCTCATTATGAGTTGTGCAATACACAGAAAGTCCTTGTTTTAGTAGGAATCAATTTTACAAAATCAATTCTGTGGAAATGTAGAAAGCAAAGGAGTCAATTCTGATGTGCTTTGTGCTTAAAAATTTATACACTGTAGAATCTGATAAGCATTAAGTAGCTAAAAAGAATCCTTTCAAAATTTTTGTTATGTTTTTAAAAGTAGAATCACTATGAATCTAGGCAGTTTTGTTACAGAAGCACTCCCAGTTGTATATTCATTTCTCTTCTTTATGATCTTTGCATAGAAAAAAGTGGCTAATAAAACCTTGACATGAATTTATTAGCAGGAAGCTAGGAAACCTGGCAGTGCCAGCTGATGAGAAGTGGAAAGCAGTGTTTGATGAATGTTGGCATCAGCTGGGCTGTGAGAACACAGGCCAAGGGGAGGTTTGCAAAGCATGGGACAATATTGCTGTGGCCCTGACCACCAATCGGCGCCAACACAGAGACAGGTGAGTGAATGTCTGCCCAACGTCAGGCAGAGCATGGTAGGAAAATGCAACATAAAACCAATATGTATTCAAGGCTTGCCACATTTAACTTAAAAATATAATTTGAAAGTCAATGATGTACTTCTGTTTCTGGGTAAGATGGATAAAACACGCCTCACTTTTTCTTCTCCTGAAGTCAACTATAAAATCCACACAGAATACATGGACAGCTGTTTGAAAACTCTGAAAGGTAAATATCAGCTGGAGTATTGGGAAAGAATACCTGAATTCAGAGTGCCATTGAGCCAGTCATGAGCTTACTGAGTGTTTTAACTTTAGTATCTCTCAGCCTGACTCAGTATAACCTGAAACCTTGAAGTAAGCACTGTGGTATAGTAGATAGATAGAGATCCAGAAAAAAACCCTTTGCTTTTGATTCAGGTGTGGTAAAGAGACTCCTAAAGCTCAGGTTGAGTGGAGGAGACACACTAGGTTTTCTTTCTCTCCTTTTATTTCCATTTTCTCATGATCCAACCTCCAGGTACTTCTGAGGCAGGGGCAGTGATGGCTGCTGCTAGAGCAGCCATGAACAGGAAGCTTGCAAGAGCTAAAACTCTTGAGGGCATAGAAGCTTCTTCCCTCTTTGGTGGATCCTCAGGTCTAAGAGTCATGGCCAACTCCCGTTGCTTTTTCGGTCTCTCTGTCCTTCTCCTGCTTGGCCTTGGATGTGGCATATTCATGGAAGTGGGCAGTTTCTGGCCAGAGGACCTAATTTGGAACCAAAACATGCTGGTGAGGTGATACAGAAAGAGGAGCTCTGGAAACCAACCTTGTAAAGTTGTTTCTGAACTCCTGAGTTCACCCCAGACTTGCACATGTGTGGATTTGATCCTAATTAGCATACCAAGCACTTTGAGAACTGAGCCAATAGGGAGACTTCTACCCAGGTCCCAGACTGATCACTGAGTGGTACACGCACAGACATACCCAAATAGGACTGCAAAGGCTTTGCGAAGTGAACTGACGTTGGAACCACAGTCCATAGAAGGCTGAAACAAAAATGTCAGCTATTGCAGAGATTCCCAAGATGATTGCATATTCAGTGATTCATTAGAGGGACTCACGAGACTCAACATATAGTCATACAGGTAAGTCACAGGTAAGAGTTATTACAGCAACGTAGTAAGGATCCACAGCCAGATCATAAGGGAGAAGGCACAGGCAGAGTGGGGAGGAATCCATGTGTAAGCTTCCCATGCTCTCCTCCTTCTGTGAGGGGTCCTACAGAGCACACTCTTCCCCCCAGGAGTAAAGTTCAGCCACATATGTACAATGTTTCTGCCCAGGGAAGCCCATTAGAGATTCAGTACCCAAAGTTTTTAATGGGGGCTGGTCACATTGGCACCCTGTGCTTAGCAACTACCAGAATTCCACAGTCCCAGAAGGAAAGAAAATGTTCACCATAAAGCACACTGGCAATATAGTCTGTGGACAGCAAAATACCCTTATCAGTTAGGGAATGTTTCATGTCAGTATAGGAGACATGTAGGAAGCTTAGTTCGCAGGTATCAGCCAAAGGTCAACTTTATAAGTAGGTCCTTTTAAAGATAATAGTTTCAAGCCTACTATATTTATTATACATGTCAACATTCTCCTTAAGGTATAAATAAGACCCAGCATCTCATAATGTAATACTCAAAATGTCCAGGATATAAACCAAAATTACTTGGCAATCGAAGAGCCATGAAAATCTCAACTTATTTGGAGAAAGACAATCAATAGACATCAGTGACACCTTAACATTGATTTTGGAATTATCTGACAAGAACTTTAAAGCAGCTAGTATAAAAATGCTCAAATGAGCAATCACAAACACCCTTGAAACAGACATTAAAATTGATAAGTGTCAGCAAAGGATAGAAGATACAAAGAAGCAAATCAAAATTTTAGAATAAAAAAATACAGTAACCAAAAAAAAAAAAAGTCACTGTGCGAACTCAATAGCAGAATAGAGATGACAGCAGAAGAGTCAGTGAACTTGAAAATAGATTAATAGAAGTTATCCAAACTGAACAACAGAAAGAAAATTAACATTTGAATGAGCTTTTATGTAAAAAAAATGAACAGAGCTCTAAGGGCCTGAGAGTCTTAATATTTGTGTCCTTGAAATCCCAGAAGGAGAGGAGAAAAATTGTGAGGCTGAAAAAATATTTGAAGAAATAGTGGTTGAAAACTTCCCAAGTTTAGTGAAAGACATAAACCTACAGATTCAAGAAGTCAGCAAACCACATCCTGGAAAAAAACAAAGATATCCATGTACAAACACATCATATTCAAATTGAAAGAAAAAAGTCTTGAAAGTAACTAGATAAAAACGACACCTAACGTGTAGGGAATCAGCAGTTCAAATACCTGCATATTTGTCATCAATATCTTTTGGAGGCCTAAAGGAAGTGGCAGAACAGTTTTGAAGTGCTGAAAGAAAAAATTACGGATGTGCTTTTTCATTTCTCTTTCTACTTTTTAAAATTTTTCTCCCTTTTTCTCCTTTTCTTTTCTCCGCTTTTCCTTTCTCCATCTGCCTTTCTTCATATTTCCTTATTCTTTAACTTGCCAGTAACTTCTACAAGTATTGCTGAGCATTTGCTAATTCCTACAATGTAGAAAGAAGTTTAGGTCTTCTTCTTTTTTACCCCCGTATTTGTGATAAATGGGAATTGGTTATAGTGTTCCATGCATGAAGTTCATGATTTTTACTTTATACTCTTATCAGTAGAAGTATGGAAACTCTCAGAACTGATTAAATCTGTGGCCTTGCCCTTGTGTGTGACGCAGATGGTCAGCCTTCAATGATAGAGCCCATCAGTGTAGACATTGAGACCTTAGCTCTCCAGTTAATCTTGGTTAACTGTTGTTGGGTGTTTCTAAGAAGTGAAAATGAATGAACTTTTATATAAAACCATGTCCCTATCTTATTTATCTAAAATAGTAAAATAATAATGATTGTGCACTGTTTCTAATTTCTGATTCGTTGTAATCTAATGATAGAGTGCCATTACCAAAAATTTCTACTGATTACTAGTATTATTGTTTTGTCGTAACTTCTTCATCCAAAGCTTCTCTTTACCCATTATGTGCTTACCTCCCCAACTGTTGTGCGTGTGTGGCATCCTCATCATCTCCTTACTTCTTGAGCTCATTTTCATTTCTTCTTTTGCCGTTCTATTTGGTTTCCTTTTTCCTTGGCTCTCCCTGTCCTCTTTATTCCATTTTTCTCTTGTCACTAACAAATCTATCACCAGTATTTCCCAACATCATGGTTCACATTGGAGCAAAATCTTCATTAATTTATTGTAGTTGGTATGAAGTACAATTAAATGGTCTTTTGCATGACTTACATAAACTTAATAGTGGGTCATTTGCCATTTATGAGCTTATTTGGACCAAACACTGTGCTGGATGCTCCATTTCATCCTTAGTTGATGATGTTTTACGTGTACATTATAATCATCTTGCTTTCTTGATGTGAAATTCATAATCGGCTTTCTTTTCCCTTTTTGTAGTCCAGAGATACTAAGTCGTTCACAGACTCAGACACTAGAGAGTTTGGAGTTTATTCCTCAGCATGTTGGTGCCTTCTCAGTGGAGAAATATGATGACATCAGGAAATACTTAATAAAGGTAAACTAGAGACAAAATTACACTGGTCTTGTGAGTTAATGATGCAACTACCACAGTATGTCGTCCAAATCTACTTACAGCTCATCATTACCCTAGTCTTGTTTTCGCTTTCTGAGTATTTCTTTTGTTAATTCTCTTGACTACTAAAAGCACATTTCTGCATGAAGATTGGCCTATATGACAGTAGTTAACTTTTTAAGTTAACTTTTTGTAAAGTGTTCAAGGGTGTTCTTAAGAACTAGAGTCAGAGTTTAAAACGGCTTTTTGTTAGTAACATTAGCAAACTAGAGATTGTACAAATAAAGCATGCTGCCCTCACCCCTGGTTATGCTCTCTTTGCTTCCTTCTCAAACCCTGTAAGATCAGCTACAATTTCAGGGATGACATACATTATATGGGGTGCAGCAAGGAGTCCTAAGAGAAATCAAGGGAACTGAAGAGCAAATGTTTCAGAGCATAATCAGCAGTCATTTAGTTTTCTCCAAGATAACATTTTATATATATATTTTTGTGGAGTTTAAAGTTAATTAACTTCACAGAGATGTTAGAAGGATTTTTTGATTAAGTTTATGAACTCCTACTCCATATAATTTGGGTAGGATCAACGCTGTCAGAAAAGTTAGAGTATTTGAATTTTCCTGACCCAAAAGTTGATTCCTGACATTCTGAAAGTTGTTTACTACTTGTTGATTCTTTCTGCTGTTAGTGCACATTGATTGCCTTCATTGATTCTCCTCCTGTCTCAGGCCTGTGACACCCCTCTACACCCCCTGGGCAGGCTCGTAGAGACACTGGTTGCTGTGTACAGAATGACATATGTGGGTGTGGGAGCCAACCGCCGGCTATTGCAGGAGGCTGTGAAGGAGATTAAGTCCTACCTTAAGCGAATTTTCCAGCTGGTGAGGTAAGGGATCTTTTCACTGAAGTCTGCAAGTTGTGGAATACTAGTTTATACTAATGCTTGGGTGTCTTCACCCCGAATCTAGAGATTACATCTTTGTGAAGAATCATTAATGTTTCCCTTCATCACAGAAATTATTCATCGAGAAAATGGTTTTATGCCAGAGATCCTTAAATTGGCTGAATAAGGAAAACATGTTTTTACCTTATGTTTATGCTATAAATATAAAAAGAGATGAACCTTAGCCATTGCTACGTATCTCCTTTACATCTTTCTTACTCATTAGACATAGTTGAAGGCTAAAATAAATGTATTTATTTTTTTAATTCTAATTCTGGTATGAAATATAGTATGATTTGGATTTAATCTCTGGGTAAAATCAAGTCTCTAAAACCTAACCACAGAGAAGACAAAGCAATACGAATTTTTGTCCCTGAGTATGTCCTGTCCCTTGACAACAGCATCATATTTGTTCTTTTATTCAACAGATATTTATTGAGTGCATCTATGTGTTAGCTACCATTCCAGGTCCTGGTAGAATTTATCAGTGAACGAAACCAAAAAAATAAAAATTTAAAAATCTGTACTTCAGTGGAGCTTACATTCTAGTGGGGACACAGTAAACAAAATAATAGTATGTCAGATGATAATAAATGTGGCGGAGGGAAAGAGGGTGGGGCTGGAGGTAAGATGCTGCTGTTTTAAACAGGAGGCCTGACTAGTAAGGTAGTATCTAAGCAGAGACTCTGAAGGAGGTGAGAAAGCGTGCGACTAAGCACCTTAGAAAGCGTTTCAGGCAGTAATCAAATCTGGAACTGGTGAAATTCAAGATCTTTTACTGGGTTTAAGCCAACAAGTAAATACTATATTGAGATAATTATACAAAAGTTTATGGATTTGTCCCCAAAAAAGCTTCCTTATATTAGTAGCCTCAGAATTAATAAATGCATTTGAAAATGTTCAGACTTTGAGGGGGCAATATGATCTACTAAAAAAGACCACTGGGTTGGGAGTGTGTCAGCTCTGATGGTATAGTGAAGACAAGTTTCCTGATGTTCTTAGCTTTCCCTGCTATAAAATTAGTGCCAGAGGTAGGGACAAGGTTGCAAGGGCCGTAACTATAAGGAGGATAGTAAAGTTGTTTATGGTAGAGCCGACCATTTGCATTCCAAGAGATTGGAGATAAAATCTAGGGTAAATTCAAAGCCTAGAAAAAAATCCTCAAAAACTGGCAGCGTGATCATTTGGAAAATTTTTTCAGCAACTTGACTTTTTTTATAAACGTTTAAAATTTTTACCTTAATTGAATTTTCATTTTTTTCTTAATGTTGGACATTTAAGTAGTTTCCACTGATATTTGTTTATACTCTGAGAATAATAATCTCTACTTGAAGACTCGATAAAAATTGACCTCAGATGCCAGTATGAAAAACACATTATATAGATCTTCATTTTTTAATTACTAGACAGAAAAAAACCACCGCACATGAAGATTTTTTTAGTGGTATTATTCAGTAGATACACTTTTATTCTGTGAGAAGCATCAATTAAGACTCTCAGAGAATTAAAATATTTAATTGATGTAAAGTTTGATTTCATAGGTCCTTAAATAGATTAAATAATAGGAATGTGTTTTTATTCTTTGGCTGCTCTGGAAGTATAGTTGTCCAATTACTTTTTTTTTTTTACTCCTTAGGTTTTTATTTCCTGAACTTCCTGAAGAGGGCAGCACAATTCCTCTCTCTGCTCCTCTGCCTACTGAAAGGAAATCCTTTTGCACTGGGAAGCCCGATTCCAGATCCGAATCGCCAGAGCCAGGGTAATTGGAGTTGGGAGGAGATAGTGAGGAAAGGGGGGTAGGGCCCAAATGATCCTATCCAAAGACTCCCAGAAAAGTTGTTTTCTCTAGATCTCAGTTTCCTTATTTCCTTGTTTCCTTATTCTAAAATGATGTCATTGAACTAGGTGATCTCCAAGGTTCATTTTAGGTCTCAAGTCCATGAAAGTGCAACCACAAATGACTGGGCACAAAGGTAGCTGAGCAAAGTAACATCTTGCTGACCTAGAATAACCACAGAGAAATCAGTCTCAAAATGGAAACCAAGTAGGTTTTCAGTTAGATTTTGAGTTGATGAAAAGAATTCATATTTGGTCTGAGACCAAACTCTGGGGCCATCGGTAAGCTCCTCATGTGAACTCCATAATGTCAAGTAGAGTAATATAACTGCTTCTTTACTCAAAATTTCCCATCTTTATTTTCTACTTTGATTCTGTATTCAATTTTAATATTAATGCTTCTGCCTCTCATTCCCGTATCTTGTAGTTATGTGGTAACAAGTTCTGGGTTAGTGCTGCCTGTGCTGCTACCTCGGCTCTACCCACCACTGTTTATGCTCTATGCCCTGGATAATGATCGTGAGGAAGACATTTACTGGGAATGTGTTCTGCGACTAAATAAGCAGCCTGATATTGCTCTTCTGGGCTTCCTTGGGGTACAGAGGCAAGTAGTTATGAGAGGAATCAAGTGGTTTTAATTTAAAATTCAAACAGCATTATCAATTTGGTAGTCTGACATCTAATTATGTATAGGATTTGCAGTTTTATTTACTTATTTGCAAATCTATCTTATTTTGCAAAATAGTGATATTTAATCATTATTTCTGAGAATTTTTGGAGATAAGTATGAACCCGATTGTTCTTCCGAATCTGTTTTTTATTTGTGTGTGTGAGATAGATATATATGTGTATATATATATATATGTAATTTGAGTTATCTCACCTGATATTTTGCAATTCTTTAAAGCAAAACACATATATTCACATTTTCAGAAAAAGTTATTTGTATTCAGTCTTTGGCATTCTTCCTTCCCTTCTTTTCCCTTCTTCCCTATCATTTCTAATTTAAAAGTTTTAGAAGTGCTATTTTTGTTGCATTGTTTCTTGTTTCTTTCTAGTGCTGTGATAAGGCTGATCACCTCAACACCCAATAATTATATGTTTGTGATATCAAAAAATGTAAATAAGCTTAATTGGAAAGTAAACTTTATCAATGGAATAATAGTAAAAATGAGATAAAACTGAGTGAAGGAAAGATTTTGGCAAATGTTTGGTAATATCCATAATGTATAGGGTTATTGGAGTATGGAATGACAAATCCCTTACGGACATGATTGAAACTCTTAAATTACTTTTAGAATGTTTATTAAAACTTAACCTATCTATGAAACAGTAATTTTAAATGGGGACAGGGAAGCCAATATAGCCATCAAATATTTTTATGGGGATTAATCTACCATAAGTAACAACTTGTATTAACAAAGTATGGATTCCATTGTAGGAAATTTTGGCCAGTGTCCTTGTCAATCCTTGGAGACAGTAAAAAGGTATAGTAGATTTTAGTTTCCTCAGCACATACGCTTTTCTTTGGTGTGGGGGATTCAAGATAGCAAGAAATTTCCATCTTACTTTGGTAGAATAGTACCCAAGCATGAGTTATTCACCAAAGATCTGCACCCTGCCTTCGGTATCCTTTATTTTTATTGTATTGCAAAAGATAGCGTTTCTCTTTTAACTTCATAAATTCTCTCTTTGCAGGTTTTACCAACCACAAAAGATGCTTGTTTTGCCTCAGCTGTAGAATGTCTACAGCAGATCAGGTAATCTCTGATTTGTTGAACAATCACATTAATCAAAGTAGTGGTTGATCTGTTAAGATATTAATGAGATCTTATTTTTACTTAAGTTTTAAGGGCCCCCTCCACTCCTAGATGGTGTCAAACTCAAGCTGGAGATCACAAAGTCTTTTTTGAGACATTTGGGTTACCTTTTCCTCTATAAGGCCCTTAGATTTTTGAAAGTGGTCGAGAGCCTACCCAGAAACTTACCTACACAATCACCTCTTTAGCCGAATGGAAACTAACCAAACTTTTTACTCAGAGAAGAGCATGTATTAGGGAAATAGTAAGATCCACTTGGGTAAAAGGAGATAATATGTTACTTAGTGAATTCTTCCAGGTGAACCATAGATAGTTGGAGACTTCTTTTCTCACAGAACCATAGGATTACAGAGGTCATCCCTTCCAGCGACTCACTATGCCTGATAAGTCCAAAGGCACATGTCAAAACATTATTATTGAATGGCTTGATTAAGAAAATTATAGGATATCTTTTTTTCTTTTTTTTTTTTTCAATAGCACAACATTTACTCCATCAGACAAACTTAAAGTCATCCAGCAGACTTTTGAAGAGATCTCTCAGAGTGTCCTGGCATCACTTCAGGAAGACTTCTTGTGGTCCATGGATGACTTGTTTCCTGTTTTCTTATATGTGGTGCTACGGGCCAGGTGATCCATCTTTTCTGACTTAATATTACTGATTCCTCATTTTAACGTGTGCCTTTTGCTTTTTCTGAACTGATGACATGAATATGCTCCCCCACTACAAAAAACAATCTATTTCTGTTGCCCCATTCTACTATGGTATTATCTCTTGGTTGAGCTATTCTTTCTTTTCCCCTCAAATCGATTCAGAAGGAAGATATAGATATAAGTGGAAATAACTTCATACCTTTTTCTTGTTGGGGCAGGATTAGGAATTTAGGCTCTGAGGTCCACCTCATTGAGGATCTGATGGACCCCTATCTTCAGCATGGGGAACAGGGTATAATGTTCACCACCTTGAAGGTAAGTATAGATATTATTTAATATTTTTTATCTTAATATCTGTCCTTTATTTGCCATATTATAAATGTCTTAACCACTTTTTTCTTTATGTAAGTTTAATGCAAACATTAAGTGCCTTTAGAGCACATGTTAATATTTTAAAATATAATATATTAAAGAAAAGTATAGTCAGTTATTCTTCAAAATACTAAAGCAAATTATTCACTACCCCATCTTCCCTATAGATTGATCATTCAAATAGTTACAAATGCTTATAAATGTAGACCATCTGTATTAAATGTAACTAGGAAAGAAACAAAGGATTCTTAGTGTCCAAAAAAGTATCCAACAGTAGAGCTATTTAGTGGAGCTAAGACAAAACACAGAAGGCAGTTTGTAGAGAATGAATATGAATTGCATCTTCTTTTTCCCCCCATATATTTACAATAAGCAATAGGTTACAAATGAGGTTCTCTGATTGTTGGAAGTCATTTCTATTCACCACCTCAATTTTTTCTGTACTTTGGTAGAATCATTCTGAAGTTTAGTCAAAGAACAACAAATACAAAATGACAAAAACACTTCTGAGAAAAGAGAGGGAGAAAAGACCCACTTTGCCAGTTAGTAAAATATTATAAAATTACAGTAATTAAAATAGGATGTTACTGTCACAGGAATAGACAAGTACCTAAACTGAAGGGATAACCCCCATATAGACAATTATTATAATGAAAGTTTCACATATGAAAATGGAAACATCAGACACAAAAATGGAAAAGAGAAATTATTTAATAAATGGTCAAAGTATCGCGATAGCTTATTAGGAATTTTAGAAGGAGAGTGTAATCAGAGTGGAATAACCCACAATGCAAATTACAGATTCTTTAGGGTTTAAGTATAGAAAAAGGAAGAGAGAAGAAAAAACAGGAAAATTAAAATGAGGAAAAAAAATAGAATTTAATGTCAGGTTTCTGGCTTTGGTTAATTTTTTAAACTTTCAACCTAAATACCATTAACATTTCTATTAAAGAAACTGAAAAGAGTTGAGGGAACTGGGGAAAATACTGACCACCAATGATTTACATTATTAAGTATTTATGTTATTGAAGAACACCGCTAAACATATCACCAAGGAAGAAACTGAATTAATACACCCATGTATAGGAAAATGCTCATCCTCACTAAAAATTATAGTGCTGCAGATTTAAACAAGGTGCCATTTTGTGCTTGCTAAATTAGCAAAAATGTTTTAAATTTACCCAGTGCTGGTGGCGTGATAGTGAAATTCAGTATTATTCCCATATTGCTGATAATGGATTAAAGGGCAGTCACCGTTTTGGAAAACAGTTGTTATTAACATTGATGTCAACAACATCAAAAATGTTTATGGAGTGTGAGTAGTCCTACTACTGGAGATTGATCCTATTAATAACGAAAGAATGGAAAACATTATACGTTACTTGGATGAGGTGTTCTTTGTAGTGTAACTCCTAAGCCTGGATACTTTCAAAATTACCTGGGTTACTTCTTAAAAATGCATTACCAGAAATTCTGACTCACTAGGTCTGGAATGATGCTTAATCTGTATGTTTTTTAAACGTGCTAGATGATTCTGATTACAGTTGTTTGTATACCTTATAACGATACTCAATGCAATGAATAATGGCTTAGCAAATTGTGGTATTTGTAGTTAGTGAAGAGTATTATACAGATTGTAAAAACTTCTTTTTAATTAGAGAGAAATGTACAAAATTTTATCTATTAATTACAACTAGGCAAAATAGACATTAGATAGGGGGACTGGAAGAAAATGGGAAAATGAAAGCAAATGATTTTGTTAAGCTATCAGAATTAATAAGAGATTTACTTTCTTTGCTATGTTTATGTAATTTCTGTAATTTCTTTCAAAGTAAATTTGAAATTGTTTTTAACTTTTTTTCAGGCATGTTACTACCAGATCCAGCGTGAGAAGCTTAATTAGGCTACTTAACAGCTCGGCAACTGGATTATCTATACAGAGTGTTATAGCACCATCTGGCGTCTTCCTGTAGCAAAAAAGAACGGTCTTGAAATTAGGACATTGTGTTATTTTGGTGGTTATTTCTGAGCCTTACTAACGATCAGAGCCCTGAGCCCAGGAAAAAAACACTATACAGTTTAAAGGGAGGATTGGAAAAGAGGTAGAAATCAGATTAGACCAGTCCCTGGTCTATGTTAAGTTCCCAAAATATCATACACCCACTATTTGGACAAAGAGGGTATCCCTTCCTACAGTAAAAGGTATGCCAGCTCAGTGATATTGTAAGAAAAATTCTTAATACAGGCTTCTTACAGTAAAGAAGTGGATGGATATTTTTGAGTTTCTGGTTTGCCTGAAGTTACCCCAGACCCCTTCACAAGGAGCAGATTGTACTTGAAACTACAGTGGCCACACTATGCCTTCCTGAACTCCTTGCAATCATGTGTGCATCATGCTTCTTTCATGAGGGAGGGGAAAAGAATTTTAAACTGCAGTTTTAACTTTTTCTAAGCTTTTCCACCAGGGTATTCGTGATGGGAGAGGTTCAATGTAGTGACTACCACATCGCAACCCCAAACATGGAATGCATCCAAATAGAAGTATTCTGCCTTCTGACTGAAAGAACACAGGAATTTTGTTCTTGGTTTCTTTACAGTACTGCAGAGTGAATACACTGGATTTCAAACACTGACTCTAAGCTGCTATGGAACCTCATTTGTCCATGTGCAAACGCTGTACCCAAGGCCTGTGAATGAGAGCCTGAAGAGCTTTTGCATGCAGGCCGTGTTTTGGAGCAGGACAAAAGACCAAGAGATAGAAAGCGAAGAGCTGCACCCATCCTTGATCTAGTGTTGTGGTTCTTCCCTATACCTCGCATTGAACTCTCAGAGGGGAAGAAAAAGGAAACAAGCTTTGGCTTTTCCCATTGCACAAGTATTGTGACACTTCAGCATTTTGGTGTTTTGCTTCTTTTTTTAAAATGTCCTGTAGTAAGTGGTTGGTTTATACTGTACAAGTAACACTAGTAGCTGTTTGGAATAACATAGGTGCTCTTCCTCATCTCATCTACACACCGTGGTGAGCGTACAGACTGATTCAGGCTAACATCAGCAGATGGTAATCAATTTTGAAAAAGGATCATGGTTTCTGCTCTACTTTATAATCAAGACGAGTGTTTATTAAAATATTGTTTTGGAATGTTGGCTGTCATGTAACAGCAATTTTCATAATAAAAGACATTCATCTTTATGAGGTTGTTTTGATTGCAAAAGAAATGACACAGGGCAGCCTAAAAACTTTAAAGAAATCCAGCCTTAGTATTTTTTTTGCCCATGTTGTAATCTATGACTCTTTGTATTGGCCTCAGGGGACCCTCTAGGGTTTTAGAGATCTCTCTCTTTAAAATAAACATAAACTTACAGCTCCTTTGGTGGCAAAGAACAAATTTAACTTTCTGATCCTAATAACCCGAGGACAAGGGTCTTAAAAGAAATCTATTACTTCTTTGACTAAAAGGTCTATTTTGATAGTTACTGTTTGTTTGTTTGTTTATTTTCCTCCTAAACAAATTCAGGGAAGAGAAAGGTGAGGATTTAAAATTGTAGTTAGAAATATTAGGTCTTAGTTAATCATTTCCCTGTTGTAACGTCTTCTCAAGAAACCTTTCCATGTCGCTGCTGCTTTCACCAGAATGTGCCAGCCTGTTGTTGGGAAGAAACCAACACTTAAAGACTAGTTGATGTTAAACACTTTGCAGTTCCACTGGGGAATGTTTTGATTTTTGAATAGACGCAAATTCCACATTTGGCTTGTAAAGACAAATGTACTATGCTTGTGACCCCTTAAGAGAGAGAGATAAGCGTAATTGTGGAAATGGACAGAGAAAAACTTGAGACCCACTGAGAAATTGTCAGATGCTGATAGGCTGTCTTAATTCTAAAAAAAAAAAAAAACACATGTTATAATTCATCCTTTTATTGGAGTCATGAATGAAACTGTCCAGTTACTTTAAATTCTTCACACTGTATTTACACTTTTCAGATTGCATATTAAAATTATGATAATTCTCTTGGGAAAAACCCCTAAATCTCCAGGCCATGTGCAAACACTGGAGATAAATATCTAGCACCCATGCACAATTTACAAAGATTTCTCACACCTGATGAATGCTCACAGCAGCCCGGTGAGGCAGGGATTATCCCCACTGATCCCTGTTTTGCAGACAGAGTGGCTGTGATTTGCCCACTATCAGAGCTAGAACTCCAAATTAGAACATCCCTACATTAATCCCAGTGCTCTTTCCTACTACAGCTGCCCGAGACGTCATTTCATAGCTGGGTTATGCATTAAAAGTTCATAAAGTAAAAAATGAGTTGAAAATGAAAACTTTTAATGAAGTTAAGTGATTTCATTTTTGTTTCTAATTTATTTTTTTTCCCCTTCTTCCTCCTCCCATCCCCCTATTCTGGTTCAAGCTGTTGTTTCTCAGTCTAGTTGTGTAGGACACAGCTGGTATTATGAGCTTTGCCTCCCCCTGGCTGAGGCAGTCGGTCACTAGTCATCGGCTCACCTCGGCGTTAGAAGCATGGCGCTCCAAACACCTGAGCCACCAGGCCGGCCCCTAATTTACTATTTTTTATTTAAGTATATAAGTATAGTTGGTATATAATCTTGTATTGCTTATATTAGTTTTAGGTGTACAATATAGTGATTTGACATTTTTATACCTTATAATGTGATCACCCCGCTAATTCTAGTTATCATCTGTCACTGTGCAAACTTATCACAATAATATTAACTATATTCCCCTTCTTCTTTTTATCCAATCCCTCCACCCCATTCCTTCTGGTAACTATCCCTTTGGTTTCTGTTTCTATGAGTCTTTTTATTTTTTTTTGTTTTTAGATTCCACATATAAGTGAAACCATATGGTATTTGTCTTTCTCTGCCCGACTTATTTCACTTAGCTTAATACTCTCTAGGTCTGTCCATCCACGTTGTTGCAAATGGCAAGATTTCATTCTTAAATGCTTTTGATAAAATATGCTGTTCTCCAGTCACGAATGTATCACATCCCCAGCTTGGATTTTTCATCTACAGTGGAGAGCAAAGGAAAGCCATATGTTTACTTTAGGATGAAAGGGCTGATAACCTCTTATAATTGCTATTTGGTCTTTACCCTTTGCCTTGCTGTTAGCAGTATCTTTTTCTTGTTCTTTCTGTGATAACCTACTTTCAAAGTTTCTTCCCACTGACCCCTCCCTGCCATATAAAATTTTCAAATCAAGAAGTAGCTCAAATCTGAGATAAAGGATGGGTGAACGAGTTCAGAACAGAGGCTTGGTAGGGGACCTTCCAGAAGGAACTGTTTGTTACAGTCCTCATTATTGGCTGAAGACTTCCATCGCTTTCTCACCATAAAGTGAGAAAATAAGGTTAATAGGTCGACTTACTCTTGGGTATCCCAGTTTATCCTTTCATTAAAGTAAAAATGCTATCTTCCGTTGTGGGGCATCTGTTATCTTGAAATAGTCAACAAAAACATTAATATTAACTGTGCCAGCAATTTGAGAAAAAATACTAAAGAGAAGATTGAAAATGATAGAAATTATTAGAGTCTTCAGTGCAAGGAATATTTAAGATTTGTGATTGGGGATGCTTGTGAGTAATTTAGTGGTTAGGCTGCATTAGGCTTCTGTGGATTAAATCAAAAGAGGATGTGCAGAGATTTTATCAAGAACAGTGAGGTGACTGGCAGCTAATAGCCCACTTGTATTCCTCCTGAAGCTTTTCTCTGATTGGGGCAACATTGCATGTTCTCAGTCTTACAGGTAAGAGACCCTGCCAAATGATCCTTAGTTACCAGAGAGATCTGTACATGTCTGCCCCTCTGTCGGTTTTGACTAGTGAAAGATGTAATTCTGGGCAATCTGATTTAAATGGTTTAGTTTCATTGTAACCCAAGTTATATGGAGAATTTTATGATTTTGAAAGAGGTTTTGCTTTGAGAAGCCGTTTTTAAAGTAGGGAATAATGAGTTGTCATGAAGACTGAATAAAACCGAGCATTTGTCTTAGTCCTAATTAACAGCATTTTGACCCAGAGGAAGCCAGCCATCTTTGTACGGGCCATTTCTCGTTATGTTTTCAAGTGCTTTTCAGGTTTTGTCTAAAACCATTATTTTGAAAAAGCAGCATAATAGGGGTAGACGGTGTGGCATTTAATAGTAATTGCAT
This sequence comes from Rhinolophus ferrumequinum, assembly GCF_004115265.2. NCBI lineage: Eukaryota > Metazoa > Chordata > Mammalia > Chiroptera > Rhinolophidae > Rhinolophus > Rhinolophus ferrumequinum. Next base: position 29,786,195 of record NC_046291.1, read on the forward strand.
TTGAAAAGGTTCACGGGAATACTGATTTTTAAAATAATGTTTAGGACAAACTCCTCGGGTCAGTAACACCAATGCAGCTTCTGACAGTTAATGATAGAACTGGCTCTCCTTCCTGTGTTACTTAACTAGTCCAGAATTGCATGTGTGACTGGTTATTTAATGTAACAGTCTCAAGAATTCTCGTTCTCAAGACAGCAGAAATAGGTAAGTCTCAATTGACAAAATGGGTCAGAAGTCATGAAAAGGAAGACAAGGGAGGAACATCACAGTCTTGTGCCAGACAATTAGCACCTGTAAGGACTAACATTGAAAACAAAAAAGGAAAACTTGAGATTTTACTACTTGTTAACTCTGCTGAATTCCTCTTTGGAGTGTCAGATCCCTTATCTGTAAAGTGAAGTTTGCCTTTGATTATCTCTAAGATCTTCAGCCCTCGATTTCCAAGTTGGATAGGGAAGAAGGCTGAAGTCAGTATAACCCGACTGAGGAGGAGAGGCACGGACAGGCCTCTGGGGTCCAGCTGCCTCCCACCTCAGGACTGACGTCTCAGCTGCTCTCAGACTCCTGTGGGAGGTGTCGGCCTTTTACTTCCATTTCTTGGCCTCCCGTTTTCTGCTTCCCAGCAAGCCTAGGAACACCAAGTGCTTGCTATGACCCAAGTGCTGTTAGAGCTGCTGAGGCTACGGCAGTGAATAGGACAAGCCAGGCTTCCACTCTGACCCTCTACAGACGTGACACACAGGAGCCAGACCCTGGACAGGTTAATGTGTAAGAGAATTGTGAAGCACAGGAAGTGCTCTGAAGACAATAAATCACAGTAGTTTTTTCAGCCACCTAGAGGGCAGGAAAATCATTTTCTGGGGTTTTCTACGAGTTTTTGTTTTAGCTGGAGCTGCTATGACAAAGCATAAGGGACTGGGTGGCGTAAACAACAGAAATGTATTTTCTCAGAGTTCTGGAACCTGGAAGTCCAAGATCAGGGTACCAGCATGGTCACGTTCTAGTGAGGGTCTTCCTGGATTGAAGACTGTCTCCCTGTCCTCACATGGGGGTGGGGGGCAGAGGGAGAGAGGGAGAGAGAACTCTCTGGTGTATTTTTATAAAGGCGCTAATGCCAACATGAGAGCCCTAGTATCATGACCTCATCTAAATCTAATTATCTCCCAAAGTCCAGATATCCAAATACCATCACACTGGGGATAAGGCTCCCACATATGAATTTGGGATGAATTCAGTCCATAGCAAATTTGTCACCGAACCCTCAGGATAACCAGGCAAGCCGTTTTTAGAATTCAACCAAGTTGTGGAGATGAAAATGACTGTTTATGCCTCTATAGCTGAGAAACTAGTCAAAATGGGCTTTTTAAAATATATGCATGAGTTAGCCATGTAGCCCTGGAGTTGGTGATAGCTTTATTAGAAGCTATTTTAATAATTAAAATGAACTGTAGAAACCACAGTCTATTTGTAAAGCTTCCTCACAGTAAGTTCATCTTGGGAATCCAGTCTCTGGTGACCCTTTGGCTGCAGATAAGCTTAGTTGGCACACTCATCTGGGTATTAGATGTGGAAGAAATGTGGCCCATTTTATGATGCACAAACAGCCGGCTTGTTTAATCTGTACTGCCTCATCAAGGATGTATGATTTATGAGATGCCTTTTGGGTAACCGATTTTAAGAGGTTGCTGGATATGATGGCTTGGGAATCATAGACCCATCTGTGCGCTCTGTCTTTGGTCTGTCTGGCAGACACTCCATCTCTCTTTTCAATTCTCTACCGTGGAAGTGCTCCCCTCTAGGGAGGAAGATGAGTCATAGATGCAACTGTTATGCTAAATGACTCAGAAGAGGCTCAGAAATTAGAACGCAGGAAAAGGCAGTGTTTAACCTGACTCAGTGGGGGCCTGGGCAGGGTGGGTGGTGCTGAGCAAGGCAAAAACATGACATCAAGTTTTGGTAGAATCTAGCAAACTAAAATACTTGAGTGAGACTGGAAAAGAATGTGTACAGGAAAGTTGTCTAAAATTCCGTGACAGCTTTCTGTGTTGCTCTTCTCATGCCTTCGAATTTAGAGACAATAACCTGTCTTTCTAGATTGCTTCCCTGACTCAACTCTATAATCTACCTAGATTCTAGACAGTGGTTCTCAAAGACATAAGATTGAGTACCCCAGTTTTTAACAACTGATTTGAAATGCTCCTTTAAAACAAATATCTGGATTAATCCTTTATTATCCTATTGTAATAAGTGCTGTCGGTGCTGTACCCATATCCCCTTGGTCCTTACAATTTGGGTGCACTCTGTGCCAACTTGGAACTGCCAGCACCTGCCGTGACTATCTGGAAGTATGCGTGCAGCAGGCAGGAAGTGCCAGAAGTCATGCCCTCTGGGAACAGCCTCCACCCATGACCGGTAGCCCTGGTGTATAGAAACCCTCACTTCCTTGTCCTTCGGGCCCATGGGCTTAAGCTCCAGTTGCCCACAGTGGTTACTCTCTTGATACACCTTTTACTGTTCTTTTTTCCCCCCTGCCCTATCTTAATACCCCACTTCTCAACTTGTGTTTCTTGGGATTACTTTCCAAAAAATCGTGTCCCTAGAATCCTTGCCCTGTGTCTGATTCTGGAGGAAACCAAATGAAGATACTTAACCTACACAAAAGTTTTAAAAATCCATATCCATAGAAGGAGAAATTAAGTAAATGTAGTTGATAAGATATTGCATATTTCAGTATGTACCTATGGGATATCACTACACCAAAAGATATAATGAAATAAAAAATCCACCAGGGATACAGCAGCTTTGAATGTAGACGCAAATACAGCCTGAGAGTGGTGTATTGTAATTACCCCCTAAATACTGTGAGTAGTGTTGTCACTGGTGACATGATTTTCTGAAAGGGTAAACAACTTGATACAAGTCCAAGCAAAACAAAGTAAATTCATTCCTCAGTTGTGCTGGTAGCATTCCAGAAAATTCAATGTATATTAAAACTGCAAAAATACTTTGTATTTATATGTGAAGAAAAGTTGGGTTCTAGGCTCACATAATTATAGAGGTTTGTTTTCCAGCAATATAAAGTCCAGTGGGATATTCAAGGGTTATACAGGCCATGATTCTTCAGTGTGTAGGGCAACTTCTGGGAAACTTCCTCAAAGAACAGTAGGGATATTTCCTTTGCTCTCATTTCCTTAAGCCCTTCCCTATCCTGCGGGCTGACATTTCTAATGGATGGCTGGCGCTCCAGCCACTGTCTTCAATCAGGAAGATGAGAAGCACGCCACACCCCAGGGTGGTGGAGCGGTAAGGGAAAGAACCCATTCTCTGAGAACTTCATAGAGCAAGGCTGCCTTACCCCCCAGGATTGTCTCTGCCTCTGGACTTGTACATGAGCAAGATAGCAACGTCTACCCAGTTAAGACACTATTATTTTGGGTTTCTGTTTTTTGAAATTAAGCCTACCTAAAGCAATATGGAAAATAAACTCTAAGAGTATTCCTCAACAGTAACCCATAACTCTTGCAACTGTGATCAGTGCTGTGAAGAACTGTAGGGTGCAAGGAGAGGGAAAGGGGCAGGGAAGGCCCTTCTGAACTCTGAATGAGGGTAAAAGCAACTAGGCAAAGAGATGGGAAATAAATAAATATAACGTTACCACTTGCTAAAAAAAAAAGAAAAAAAAAGGAGTGTTTTACAAAATAGTCGTTTTCCCTTTCGCACAGCTGGTGATGGTTAATTTAGGGAGTAAACACCACGGTGCAAGAATTTATTTGCCGTGGATCTCAGTGTGTAGCTCAGGGCCTGACTTGCTCAATAAATGTTGTTGAAAATATATTTCAAAGTGCTAAGAGCTGCATGGCCAGTGTGATTGAGTGAGCTATGTGCTGCCTGTTGAATTGCTCTCTCGTTCTGATTCTTTCTGGAAGCTTGGGCAGAGAGGACAATGCAGTCAGACAAAGGAGCAGGTCTGCCAGACAAGAAGGACATGAAGCGTTCTCCGGCATCCTATCCAGAGAATGGTACGTGGCCCCGGGATTCTTTCTCTGACCAGAAAGTTCTTATAATATCACTCTGAATTGTGGTCAAATGAATGGGCAAAATTCTGATAGATTTACCGTGATTCCTCTGAGGAACTTGTCAAACACTTTTGAGGGTCCTACTATATCTGTCAGTGATAACTCTAAGCAATTTTCAAGGCAGGAAGGAAAAGAATTGACACAATGGATTGAGAATCTTTTTTTTTTTTTTTTTTTACCTACCCCACAATGTTTTACTTAAATTTAGAACTTCATTACTTGTTCACATTCACAATATCAATGCAACAAATAGAATTTCTATGAAAATACTTGTAAAAAAACCCAAGCATTCAGTAAAATCTGTTCAGTCCCTTTAATCAGTGGAATCCTGAGATTTATGTTAAAAAGTTAGAATTTTTCAGTAAGAATTTTCAGAAAAGGTAAAGACAAATGATTCAATGTTTGAATTAGAGGAGGATCCAGAAAACAATTGGATACTTTTGGAATGAGCTGAAGGCTGATCAGATTGGGGAGGAGAAAGCAACAATGGTCTCATAATATTAGGTTGGTGCGAAAATAATTGAGGTTAAAAATAATTCCGAAAACCGCAATTACTTTTGCACCAATCTAATATCTTACATCTGTATGCTATGATCTATTATTTCATCTAATGTTATGGGAAAGCTAGTGTATTCTCAATTTGCCACCAAGAAACTGGGTTTCAGATAGTTGAGTGACTTTCTGAAGTTCACAGGCAAGTGATAGAACGGGGCTCGAAGGCAGATCCTTTGTCCTGAAATCCATCTCCACTGCTCATGAGACCCTGTGGCATGTCCCAGCTGACTTGTCTTTCACATGTACACTCACCTTTCCTTCCACCCCCACCTGCCACTGTGTCCCTGCCCGCTCTCTTTCCTAGGTCCCTCCCAAATCCTAAGACTTGTGCTGCAAGAGCTGAATCTGTTCTACAGCCGGGATGTGAATGGAGTGTGCCTCCTGTACGACCTTCTCCACTCCCCATGGCTGCAAGCCCTGCTAAAGGTGAGCGCCCTGGTGCTTGGAAGCCTTTGCTTACTGTGGGAGCAGAAAATACCCAACGTGCTTGTCAGCTGGCAGGAAATTTCAATTTGGAAAAAGTTCTTAGAAGGCAATTCTCAGAGAAGACTTATACAAACCTCTTAGCTTCGGAACAAATTAAGGTAGGTGGCAGAGAATATGGCAGCTCCTTTCTCTTCTCCCAGAGGCCTCTGGGATCAAAGAGCAGCCATCACAAATGGGCGTGGGCAGCACCCTTTGCAGTCATTTACAACCCTTTGTTCTGGAGGCCAACTCAAGACAAGTCAAAGAGCTTCTAAAAAATGATTCCTCTTTGTTTTTTAAAATCAGGAAACGAGGTGTCTTCCAGTTTTGTTTGGGAATCTTAAGTTTTTCTTACCCTAAAGATTTCTTCTTTCTAAATAAAAATTTGGCCAAAATTTCATGCAAGATGCAATACATCTACTATCTGATTATAATTTTGTTCCTCTGAACAAATGTTATCATTAAGAAAGAACCTTTGAAAGTTATTTTTGGGAGATGTGGGTGTTTTCTTCACTTCAGTGTGAAATGTGATCAGCCTTATGATGCATGTTAATATTATTTTCTTTAAAATAAGAAAAAAGTGGCAACTTCTTTAGCATGAGCAAAGAAGCAATCATCACAGCACTTGTTTTAAAACACCTGATTTCTTTATTCATTTATCCATCGGTGGACACTTGGATTGTTTCCATATGTTGACTATTGTGAATAATGCTGCAGTGAACACAGGGGAGTAGATAGCGCTTTGAGATAGTGATTTCATTTCCTTTGGATATATACCCAGAAGTGGGATGTACAGAGGAATATTATTCAGCAATAAAAAGGAAGGAAATCCTCCCTTTTGCCACTACATGGATGGGCCTTGAAGGCGTTATGCTAAGTGAAATAAGTCAGAGAAACATAAATGTCATATGTTCTCACTTGTATGCTAAAAAAGCTTGGAATTCATAGAAACAGAGAATAGAATGATAGTTGCCAGGGCTGAGGTGTGTGGGAAATGGAGAGATGGTGGTTGGTGGGTAAAAACTTTCAGTGATAAGATGAGTAAGTTCTGGAGAGCTAATATACAGCATGGTGACAACAGTGCTTTGCCCCACTCACCACTGGAGGCTGTCTGCTTTGCACTCCTGCCATCAATCCATCAGCCTGACTTACTGGTACTTCCAGCGAAACTTGGGCCTGACACTGAGGTAGAGCAGGGAAGTGCCGTCATCCCAGATCTGGATGAAGGAAGGCTGGGCTGAGCTGGTCTCTTGGGTCTCATTTCTACATCCATAAGAGCAACTATACTCCCGAAATAAGGCGAAGGGCTGCACTGAGGAGCTAGGCAGGCCTGGGTGTACTCGGCCCAACCCGAGATCCTCGTGTGGGAAAAAATTCCAAAAGGTCAGCAGAGACAAAGTGGGCATTTTTGTACAGGAACTTTTCCTGGAGAATTAAGAGGAAAAGGAAACAAACAAAAGGTAAGAGCAGAATACAAATAAGCATATAGTGTACCCGGCCTTTTATTCAGATCCTCTGGTGAACCCTGATCCCCGAGTTCATGACCAACACAGCTGCCCAGTCAAGGTCCTTGCAGGTCTCTGGCCCCAAATCCCTGTGGGTCTCAGCCCTGGAAACCCCACTCTTACTTTGTTTAACAAGAGTTGAAGTTTGAATTTTGTTTATCCATGAAATCAGGTGGGGAAGATCAATTTCCAGTGAAATCCAGTAAATAATTAAGTCTTTGAAGCATTAGAAGCACCCAACTTGAGTTCATTTCCTTTTGACAACTAGACACACCTATTAAAGGCCAATACTCACACTGCTCAGCCGCTGGTGCCATTGCCCGAGCTGTGTCTTCCCTTGGAGAGCTTTAAATCCCAGCAGTTCACAGTCATGTGATCCACATGGCATTCTCACACGTTGCCCTTCTGCAGGTTTATGACTGCCTCCAAGAATTTAAGGAAAGGAAACTTGTTCCTGCCACACCCCACGCACAGACGTTATCCTTTGAGGTAAGGTGATTTTTAATCCACAGAATAGTAGAGCTTGAATGTAATGCCATTTTACTCATCGTGCTAGTTCAAATGAATTAAAAGCTCTAACAGAAAAGTTTGATTGATGATTATGCATCTGATAAGTGTTTCTCATTGAGCTTTAATAAAAGGAAGAAAATTGGCCTGCTGTCTCCCCAAATTAAAACAAACAAAAAATTAACATAATAGCATGTGTCCATTTCTCTTTTAACCCTAAACCGTGGATTCAATTTATCCTATGTAATCTGGGTAATGTTACAGTAACGATTGCACAATTTGTAACTCTGCATGGGCTCTTTCCCTGAACTGCAGACTCTTATTTCCATCTGCCCCGTCCCCGTCCTACTCAGATATTTAATGGACCCCTCAAGCTTAACATGTTCATCCCCATCCCCAAAGCCACTGCCCTCCCAGCCTTTTCTATCTCAGTAATGATCTCTTTGTTCTTGCAGCGCTCACATCAAAAATGTTTGGGGTAATCTATGACTTTCTCTCAGGCCTCACACCCAATCTGATGGCAGATCCTGTCAGCTCTAGTTTTAAAATATAACAATAATTTCACCACTTCCACTATGCCATCTAATATGAGCCACCATCATCTCTTGTGTAGATAATTGCAATATAGCCTCCCACCTGGTCTCCTATGTCTACTCTCCACCCTGTGGTCTATTCCCAACACAGCAGCCAAAGAGATTCTCTTTAAAGGTGAATCAAATCATGTCACTTCTCTGCTCAAACCCTTCCAATGACTTCCTATCTCAGGGTAAATATCAAAGTTTTTACGTAACTCCCGTTACCTCTTTGACATCTCATTCACTGCTCTCCCCCTTGTTCACTCTGCTCCAGCCAGATTCATCCCTTGCGATTGTTTGAATCAGACATGCTCCTGCCGCAGGCCCTTTGCACTTGCTATTCCCTTTGTCAGTAATTCTCTTTCTCGTATATTCCTGACTTGCTTCCTCATCTCCTTCCAGTCTCCATTCCAATGTTACCTTCACACAGGCTTTCCTTGGTCACCCCATCTAAGGTTGCAGTTCCCTTGTAGCACTCTCTAGCCACCTTCCCTGTTTTGTTTTTCTTTTTAACTCTTCTCACCATCAAATAAAACTATTTCTTATACTTATATATTTTATTTATTATCTGTGTCTCCTCACTAGAATGTAAACTCTGTGAGAATGGGGATTATTGTCTGCCTAATTCACTGCTGTATTTGCATCACTCAAAACAGTGCCTAGCACATAGTAGATATTCAATAAATATTTGTTGAATGGATGAATAAATGCAATCCGTTTTATCCTTATTTATTGCTCAAACCATATTAAAAGAAATAGAAGGAAAAAAAGAAGAAAAATTCTACCCTCAATTCCAATAATCAACAACTAAAATTGTTCTCATTTGTCCACAGAAAACACACACATGGTATTTTATTCCATTGTAATCCTAGTGAATGGAAGTAAAACCTAGCAAACTGCTTGTTTTCATTTGCCTGTGTATAATGATACTCGACTGCTAAAGATTCACAGGGCTGATTAAAGTCTTGAAAAGTCTCAAGTCCTGTCAAAAATCAGGTTACACCTAAGCTACAGCAAAGAGATCAGAATTTATTCTGTTTAGCACTTTCCCATTGCAACAAATATTAAAATTACTAATCAGATAATAAGCCCTAAAATATACATTGCTATTCCCTTTTTCCAATTGAAGACTGGAATATCCTGTGGGATTAAGCTACCCAAGGTCTTCAGGTATTTGAGCTTGTACCTGGAGAACTCAGATACCTTAACCTGCCCATAAAGTACTCATATTAGCAAACAGCTGTGTTAGAGCCACTAGAGGGAAATTGCCTTGGTACTGCAATTTAGAGGAAATTGCCTTCCTCTAAGCCTGTGACGTGCCAGGACTGAGGCACTGGGGTTTAGATGGACCCCAAATCTTGGATTCTACATGCTGTAGTCAAGTGTAGTGCATAAGAAAGGATCCTAGGCTTTGAATTGAAAGATGAAAAAGAAGGCTTCAATAACAGTTTTCTTAGATCAATATGGTGATAGTCAATATGTCTGTTGTCTAGCTTGGGTGAGTTCTAGTTTAGGTGATGAAAAATTTTTTTAATTTCACAATGTATGCTTTTCACCACCCAGGTAGTGGAGATATTACATGCAACCTCTAGTTCCCCTGAGATTCAAGAGCTGAAACAAATCCTCCAGGCTCCACACTTTAAGGCAAGTGCTTGCTAAAATAGACAAGATCTACCTATCTAGTGCATAGACAAAATGGGGAAGAAGAAAGAAATGTGATAGAAAATGAGCTCTCTGAATAGACATTCTGTTACTGTACATGGGTGACCAACAGTTTGTACTGAAAAATGTAGGAGACAGATATGACTGGCTCAGTGTTGTCAGTCATGGAGTTGAGCCTGACATATTGATGAGGAGACATCCAGAACTTTCCATGGTGTCTTATTTACCCCCTGCAAAGCCATCGTCCCTCTAAAATTCTGGGGCAATCAGGGTAGCATCCTTCTTTCCATCTTGGGAATATTTTAAGTTTTGGATAAAGTGTGTGAAGGTATTTGGAAAATACAGTATAATGATGATTAGCTCTGCGGTGGGGGGTGGTATATGAAGAACATTTGATGGCAGAACAGAAGCCTACCTTTTAATACTCACAGATTTGGAGCTCATTCTACCAACAAATTAGAACTTTAGGAGAATGTCTGCATTTGGAGCAATAGAATTTATGAGTCAAAATTTGTAGTTCACAAGATATCCCTAGAGAATTTTCTCTGAGTTCCAATGAAGATCTGCCCACCAATCTCAGGCAGGGCTGTAGAATGACTGCTTCTCCAGCTCATGAAGTGAAAAATTTAACATCATGGGTCATTATTAGGAACTCTTTGATGAGATCTTAAACCAGGGAACTACGGTTTTTCATTCTGTTCCACATGGGCCCTTAGATGTCACTGGCAAATGAAACCAGCAAGATGTTTCGATTATTGCCTCCCTATTCTGCCTTACTTAGGGAAAAATATTTTAAAAGTTGTTTTTTAGTTCAAGATCATAGGAGCACCATGGGTTACATGGGTTTCCAGGAAATGAGAAAGTGGCGGAATAATACATTTTAGCAGAAATCCAAGAATATATATGTATTGCTTAACCTCAGTGTCTCGTTTCTTTATCTGTAAAATGGGGACAATAAATGTGCCTCCTCATAGCATTATAAATTCCTAGAACTGTGCCTGGCATGTATATGTTGGTGGTTGTTGTATGTCTTACGTAGTATTGAGTCACTGTCTTCTAGATGGGTGTGTCCCGTGTGTGACATTTGTTCACCTTTTCTTTGTTCCCAGGCCTTGCTCAGTGCCCATGACACTGTAGCTCAGAAAGATTTTGAACCCCTTCTCCCTCCACTGTCAGACAACATCCCCGAGAGTGAGGAAGCAATGAAGATCATTTGCTTGGTGAAAAACCAACAGCCCCTGGTAAGGAAATTGTTTTGTCTTTTCATTTAGAATTATACCAGGGTTAATTGTAAACTAAGTTATCTCTAGTAGTTACTTGGGCGATATTCTTGTCTGTAGTCATACATATAGTCTGAGGCATTCAGAAAATGTGAGGGGAATCCATGATAACGATGGCTAAACTGTGTCTTAACAATTTTTGCCTGTGACTTCAAATGCATCACATGTTGTAACGTTTTCACGAGGAATGATTTCCGTTTAGTGTTTTTCTCTTTTGAAAGAGCTGTGACTGCTACGACGTATGTTTTATTATTTGGCTCTCTAGCATGTACATATATTTGACTCAATTCCAGTGTATTTGCCTAAGTTTTTTCCCTCCATTAATGGAAAGCTAAGGAAGGCATTCATTTGATTTTCTAAGAATAGTCCCTTTGACTAGGTTGTGGTTGTGGGAGCTTTCTTTATCTTGGAAAGGATCTAAATATTGTTTCATGTCTGTAGGGTTAGATAGAGACCACAGGAGTCCACGGTTTAACGGCCTTTTCTTTTTGATGGCATGGTATGGCCCTGGTTGGTATGAAGTCCCTCATCTGAAAGACCAGAGCTACACTGAGGGAAGCCATCAGAAAAATGGTCATATAAGCTAAAAGAGGGGTTCCTCTCTCTCCCCAGGGAGCTACCATCAAGCGCCATGAGATGACAGGGGACATCCTGGTGGCCAGAGTCATTCACGGTGGGCTGGCTGAGAGGAGTGGTAAGCTGGAGCAGCAGGGTACCTACCAGTGGGGCCAGAAAAAGACCATTGATTGTTGAGTCTTCTTTCCAGGGCAAACCCTCTTTCCTAACTAAGGTCAGGGTTTTCATAAGTTCCATGGCTTGGTTACTAAGAGGGAAGGAATAAATATTCCAGAGAAATCCCTCCATTCTAGACATCAAACTAATGTTTTCTCAAGTTTAGATTCTTATGGCAACCTAACAAGGGAAAGTATTATCATCGTATCTTATAGGTGAGGAAACTGAGGCGTAAAGGGATTAAATAACTACCTCGCTCACGGTCCCACAGTTTGGGTCAGGGTCAAGTCCAGGATGGCCTCCCTCTATCTTCCCAACTTTCTTTCGTCACTCGGTCCTTCGGCCTTCCCCATCCTGAAACACCTTTTCCTGGCCCTGTCTACCAGTGAACCGGGTGTCCTTCTTCTCACTGCTGAGCTTCTGAAAGGAGCAGGTGTGTACCTGCTGCCCCCATCCTCACCGTGGTCCTGGAAACCTGGCCCAGGGTTTTACCCCAGCATTCTTAGAGTAATTACCCCCAGGATGTCCTAGTGGCTAAGTCTGTTGGCCCTTCCTTCAGCCCCACTTTTATTTCTACTTCGCCAGCACATTTGATGTTATTGACCATGAAATTATCATCCTTGGTTTCTGGTCGATGACATCATCCTGCTGCTTCTCTCTTCTCCTCGACAGCTCCACCCTTCTACCTCATATTTCTCAAGGCTGAATCTTAACCCCCACGTTTCTCCACAGTTTCTCTTTGGAAGTATGCCCGCCTTTTCCTTTTCATTTATCATTTTTTCATGATGCTGACATCTTTATTTTTAGTGTTATCTTCTTAACTCACGTTCTTGTTCCATTTTACAACATCCGATTAGCAAAAATAAAAATATCACCATCAGTTAATACCTAGTGTTGGCGAAAAGGTGGAAAAATGCATTTCTCATGCACTTGGGTGGTGGTTAAATCGGAATAAGCAGTTTGCTTTAGTATTGTTGTTGTTGCCATTATTATTTCACAATAAATATTCAAATATCAGAGCATGCCTGGGCTAGCGAGTTGGTTAAATAGCTTTGGGATAGCTACCTCTATTTTTTGCCAATTTATTTGTACCCTTCTTTGTTGTTTGCCTAGGGTTGTTATATGCGGGAGACAAACTCGTAGAAGTGAATGGAGTTTCAGTTGAGGGACTGGACCCAGAGCAAGTGATCCGTATTCTGGTAACAGTGTCCTCTTTGCCTTCTTCATGACTCAATGTAATGCAAGGCTGAACTGAGCCCGTCCAGCCACGGAGGGTGCCCTGTATTGTGAAGGGGACCTGGTCCCCTTGCAGCTTCCTCTCTCCAGACCCCTGACCTTGTCGGTTTCTGTGTGGCCGTCCCCCTGTCCTCATCACCCCCAGAAGTCTGGCCCCTGCTGGGAGACTTCCCTCCCCAAGCTGTTCTTCCTGCCTCAGGAAGACTGCCAGCTTCCCTCACCACCTGGTTGCTCCATTGGAAACTGAGCCTAGGTGGGCAGAGTGAGACAGTGAAGGCGAGTCTGAACCTGAGCAAACCACCCCTCGATCCCGAACATTTCTGAACACCTTCCTTGAGGTAGTTTTGGGGTAGGAAAGAAGTCACCAGAGGGCAGGATATGGGGAGGGAGACATCCTGTCTGGCACTGCCGCTGTCCTTGGTGGTTTGAACTGGGGATTTTCTGACCTGATTATATGAGCCTTTGATCTCTATTAGGTCCCCATTCTCATCCTTCAAAACATTACCTGGATCACACAGTGCGGCTGTCAGTGGCATAGCAACATGCCTATCTTCCCCCACGCATACCCCAAGTGTGGGGCCTGATATGATATACAGTCCATTACTGTATCCATATCATGTAGACTAGTGGTTCTCAAACTGGGTTCTTGGAGGGGACTCTAGATTTTCATATGCCTCAGGGACTGAGATGAGGGGTGGTATTATAAGGGGGATACCAAGCACCTAAATATTTTGCAAACCACTGCTGTAAGATTCTGAGTGATATATACGATACTACAGAGGGAGCTTAGAGTACTGTTAATCACAGACACACATGCTTCCACCTCAGTCCTTCTGGTGCCAGCTGTGGAGTTGCCAGAATAACGGGATTGTGAAATTCCTGAGAGTGAGAATAAGGTTTTTTCATCTCTGGATCTCTAATACCTGTCACAGTGTGTGCAACAGGCAGAATCTTGCCTCTCCCGTCAGGCTGAGAGTTTCTCTGTCTCCTCCATATATTGACCCCCCCGCCCATTTCCACCATTAGCTTGGAAGCTTGTCAGTCCCTCCAGAAGATGTGGGAGCCCCTCATCTTCCCCATCAGACTGGGCTGTCTGGTGCAGAAACAGGTATTCAGGAAGTCATTCCTGACTGCGGCATGCGGAAGGAAGGGCAGACCAGCAGCTCATCCCCCTCCCAAATGCCTGTGGGAAGAAGACCTTGCTGAGTCGGGTGGACTTGGTGGCAGCGAGACAGAGGGTCTCTGGGAGAGGCCAGGCCTCAGCCGGGTTTCAGCAGACCAGACTCTGGAGCTCCACAGCAGGGCAGAAGTGGAGCTAAATTTCTTCTCCATTTCCATTTCTGGGTGGTGATATTCAGCTGTTGCACCCTTGTAAAAGTCCCAGTGGAGAGGTCCCCATTAGACCTGGACACGCTGAGTTGTAACTCCGTGCTCTGAACCCCAGTAACCCAATGAGCTCCGTGATTTCTCATTTTTCCCTCTTTGACTTTTTTTAGGCCATGTCTCGTGGCACTGTCATGTTCAAGGTGGTTCCAGTTTCTGATCCTCCTGTTAATAACCAGAAGATGGTAAGAACTTACTGAGCCTTCTTCCTCACATACAGTGAATCCTCAAATAACGGTAACTGTAAGTAAGTCTGTTGTGTCATAGGCTGTTCTCTATCATGTTCAATACTATGTTGTGTATTTTTCAATACTGATGACATAAGAGGCAAATGAGTGAGGGAATACAATACAAGGAGATGGGGCAGCAAGAAGTTAAGCAGTAACATCAAGAATGGTGAACATTTGAGTAAAAACTTCTCAGGGCTAAGACATTCTTTTTCTTTTTCCAAGTTACTTTTTCGCAACTCTTAGACTCAGTTCAAGAGCCAAGTTCTTCTTTATGGTGAGGATGAAGAGGAAAAATAGGCACAGCAGAGGGAGGGGTGGAGAAATGGTTTTAAGTCTTGCTGGCTCATGGGCGAGGGTTCTTCTAACGGTGCCATTATGCACCTCCTGCCAGGTGTATGTTCGTGCCATGACCGAGTACTGGCCCCGGGAGGATCCCACCATCCCCTGCGCAGATGCCGGGTTGCCTTTCCAGAAGGGGGACATCCTCCAGATCGTGGACCAGAATGATGCCCTCTGGTGGCAGGCCTGGAAAATCTCAGACCTTGATACCTGTGCTGGCCTAATCCCTTCTAACCACCTTCTGAAGAGGTAAGACAGAGTTATCACTCCTGGACTCAGGACTGAGCCATCAGGAAATAAAACGTTTTCTCATGCTCCCATTATTGCAGTTAAGATGAGATAAAGAGAGATGAGACAAGCAGATGGACGAACACACACACTGGTTTATAAATCCAAATGTCAGTTTGTCCATATGCCCTAAGCATTTTAAATACCAAGGGGATTGGAATAATCACATCAGCTAGAAAAGAGAGAAAACACATGGGAAACTAAATGAAAATTATAGTCCTAACTCCCTCTATTCATTTTTGAAGGCTGAGTCGAAACCTCAGTTACCGAGTCTCAATCTATCACCCTCACTTTTGTGCTTTTGAGGTCCAAGGAAGTGAGCAAAGGTAAAAAGAAGATAGAAAGAGGTCCAAGGCTCAGACAATCTTAAGAGATCAAGAAGAAAAGGAACCAGCAAAGGAGATTGTGAAGAAATGAGCAATGAGGCAGGATGAAAATCAAGACAGTATGGTCTTCTGATCAATTATGTCCATTGCTGCTGAGGGGACTGAAATTGACCATTCGATTTAGCAATATGGTGGTCACTGGTGATCCTGATAAAAGTGCTTGGGGGAGCAGTGGGGCCAAAATCCTTGTAGAGTGAGATCTGAAGAAATTAATGACAACGAGTTTGGAAAACTCTGAGACATTCTGGTATAAAGTAGAGCAGAAAAATGGAGAAATAACGAGAGGGGAAAGTGGAGTGGTATGAGAATTTGTTTTTAGATGGGGTAAATATGCTAGTGGGAATAATCCAGTGAGAAGGAAACTTTTTATGACATAGGAGAAAGAGAAGAGAAGAGCCTTGAGCAGGCAGGAGATATGACCTAGTATACAAGTCGAGGGGTTGTCCTTATATATAGGATCAAAATCCATTCATCTACGTGATGGGAACAGTTGGGAGTCCAGCGTATGGGGCACAGTTGAGGGTAAAGGATATGGTGGAGCTTGTGGAAGTTCTCTTCCAACTGTTCTTATTTTCTCAGTGAAATAAGAAGCAATGTCATAAGCTGAGAGTAAGGTTGGGTAAGGACGTACTGGGAAGGAAAAAGGAGGAAGCATGAGAAGTTTCTATGAGAACTGGAGAGCAAATGGATTAGGTAAATATAGTATGACCCGTATGAAGGGCCCACTTAAGGTTAAAGGTCAAAATTTTGAAGTGACCCTGGTCGCCTTCTTTGGGGGCAGGTCCAGATTAGACAGAGTTGGATTTAACAGTAAATCAAGGAAGAGCCAAGGAAGTGACTTTAATGAAGGAACATGACATCTAAGCTGCTAAGGAAGGAGGTGAAGAAGTAAGCATCAGTGAAAAGGAAGTAAGATCAATGGATTATAGATCCTACGGGGTCAACAGATTTGGGGGTTGGGAAGACAGGAGGATTGTAAAACAAAGTGATGCTGGGAATTGAAGTTAGGAATCGCAGCTATTGGTTCTGAAAAGGTCTAGGGCATGACAGTGAGAGGCGGCGGCTATCGTAGAATGAGGGGAAGGACATTGGAAGCGAGGAGATGAAGGAACTGAGAGGCCAGGATGTTAGAAGGGGCCTAATACAATCATTGAGAATTAGGACAGTGTTGAGAGCATGAAGTATCCGGGAATAGTTACCAGAAGAGTGGGGGGTACGATAGTCAAAGTTGAGAGCTTCTCGGGGAGAGGGAGAATGGTCTGGAGATGGTCATGAGAAGCAAGGACTCAGACCCCACCTGCCGGCCAGGGGAGGGAAGGCCCTGAGCAGTGGTACGTGTGCTGAACCGAGCTAACAGAACCCACTTGTGCACTTCTCACATCCACGGTCAGTGAGGTCAGGGTGGCAGCTTGAAACCAGCCACAAGGAGAGGACTGACACTACAGAAATCAGCAAAACTACACATCAGGGGTCCCCTGCGCCTAGAGCTGCTTTACCGGCACACCACTGGGAGTGGGAGAGCAGAGCCGCCTCTTCAAAGGGGCAGGGAAAGCAGTGACGTCAGGGAGACCTGGGTTTTTGTTAGAGCTAGAATGTGAAGCGCTCACCCAAAGCAGAGGCTGCTGTGGTCTGAGAGTTCCAGGGTGTGTGCCTGAAAGGGCTTCAGGGAGGGCTGGCTGGTGGATGAGTCTTACAGGGATTAAAGTGCAGAGGATAAGGGATGACCTGAATTTGGAGCCTGAGGACACAAACAGGGATAAAGGCCTAATGAGATTAGTCCTCACAGTCCCCAGGGCAGAAAGTGGCGAGGAGGCTCTGGTGGGGGTCTTGCAAGGAGCACACAGTTTATTGGATTAACGCACAAATAAAGACAATAAAAGGGACCGACATCCATGTGGCTCTAAAGGAACTGTAGAGGGCATCCACAGCCTGGGAGGGGAGACAGAATATGCTATGAAAATTCTGAGACCAGATGAAGAGGGCAGCATGTAGGAGGCAAAGGGTATAACGGTCCTTTACTGAAGGCTGTGGCCTGTGAACTAGGCATGGGACGGATTTTCACTGCCAGTGTGTGTCTGAAAATACCCCAGGAGGCAGGAAAATATAAGAAAGGCTGTGTATTTAGAGAATGTATCTGACAACGTGTTTGGAGAAGAAATCTCCTTTTTCATTTGGTTGGAGGCAGCAAAATTCTGTCCTGGATCTTTGGCCTGGGTTAACTAATCTGGGTTGATTTTTTTTTTCCTTTCTCACAGTGTATTTCTTTTTGCACAGGAAGCAACGAGAGTTCTGGTGGTCTCAGGCGTACCCACCTCACACCCAGCTCAAATCAACCATCTGTGAGTACGCTGATAGCTCAAACCCAGCACTGCATCATGGGAAACTGGCTCCCCCGTCCCTGGGCTGGCTTCTTGCCCAAGAAAGGATCTTTAAATGTCCCCACTGCCCCACATTACCTGGCAGCCATCTGAAATCCTTCCATAGACATTCACTCCTTTGGATTTAGAAGAGTTTTCAGTTTATGAAAATGCAAATGGTTTTGTGTTGGTGACAGCTTCAGTGATCACTCCCCAACGTGAAGTCCTCTGAGGTCTCTTCGGCCACCAAATCCATATACATACTGGCAAGCAAAGCTGCAGAGCTGCACACAAGACTTCATTTGGGTTCTCATTGGGGGAGTTAAATTTTACACTGTTCGGAAGCTCTGATTGACAGTGTATGTGCCTTTGATGAAGAAACAAGGGTATGAATGTAATTTGTTTGCTAGACAGTATTATTCAAATGGCCGTTTGGGGGAAAGGTTAGTAAAGGAGCCTCCTCACCACTTTCTGTCCTGAGATCTTGAGGACTAATCTCATTAGGCTTTCATCCCTGTTTGTGTCCTCAGCCTTCAAAGCCCAGGTCATTTATTATTCAAATGGGGTGGGAGGATGGTTAGTAAAGGGAACCCCGGTAGCAAATCCTGTGAACTACCTACTGCCTTAATAGATAAACTGCTGGCGCTTGCAAAGCCCAGCTTAAACCTGCTGAGTAAGGGCCTTCAGAAATGGACCTCCGACAGCCACCTGGAAAGGAATGGATGAAGGGGAGGGGCCTCAGGAAGAGGGAGAGGGGCACAGAGAGGGGGCTGGAAGGGCACTAAAGCAGGCAACGGTATGAATGTCACAGATTTGCCCACAGCAAGTCCTTACCCACTTTATTTCTCACTTCTCTAAGCCGAAAACTATTTTTTCTTTCAGTTTTCTCTTGAAAAGATAAGATGTCAACTATAGAGACATTTTTGAAATAAGAAAACACTCATATTTCCTCACACTGGCGATATTTTCATACCACCTTCCAGTTATGGGAGCATGTTTTTCATGGCTACATTAACAACTGCAATACCACTTTTTATTTTTATTTTAACTTAACATTTTATCAGAAAGATTCGCAAGGTATAATCTTTATAGTGATATTTTAGTTATTTGCTTTGGGTTTTGAAAAATTTTGTTTACCAAAACAAATCTAAGTATTTCTTTCATTCATTTTTCCGTTTCATTTTTCAAAAGCACATGCTAATAAAGCCGCTAATTAGTTTCTGACAACTAGTATAACCACGAGTTTGACATTTAATTTGCTCATGTAGCCTAAGTGCAATTTATAATTAGAGTCTTTGAAAAGTCCTTCCTGAAATTAGCTTGCAGACCCTGTAATTATCGTCTCCAATCTCTAAATCCAGGAAACCCAGGTTTGGAGCCACTGACTTAACCAGTCACCTCTCACAGGGATGTTTCTGATGGAGCACAATCATTTTCTAAACTATTTGATCATTTCTTTTCTTTTTAACTATTGTAGATAATTCTGTAATAAATATTATTTTATATCTCCCTGCTCTGCTTAAATGTTACCATAGGGGGAAAAGAAATCTCAGGAACAGGTAACTGAGTCAAGAGTTTAGGCATTTTGATTAATCAAGAGTTGTTGAAAAATTCGAGGTCTATGTTAGCTTGCAGATGGTTATTAAAAAGTTCTTTACTGAAGATGCACTTATACTTATTATCTCTTCTTTCCTCCCTTCCTTCCTCCTCCTTTCTTTCCTTCCACCTCCTTTCTCTCCTTCCTTCCTTTCTTCCAGTCAAGATGTGAGTTCCTAAAATATGCTGAACTAAGCATATTAGTTTAGAAGTGAGTAGAATGCAACCTTTTATAGCTTATTGGGATGGAAACAAGTAGGATTTGCCAGAGCAAGTAGATCCCCATTTCCAACGAGGCTCATGAATATATTAGTTTCTATAGGATATTCACTTATCATTTTGTTACTAAATTTTTACTTAATTTCTAGAGAATAAGCCCAGAACATTGATTATTATAATTTTGGCACTTTGCTTTTCTTATTGTAGGTAAGTTAACCTGAGAAACTAAGCATACACTAATATGTGTATTGTCTCTCTCTCTCTCTCTCTCCCTCTTTCTGCTTCAATCATTTGTACCCAGCGATTTCTATGGAAGAAGGTAAGAAATAGTATTTGGAAAAAAACTCTCATTTCCAAAGTCTCCTAGAAATTTCCTGTAGTCTTCTTATTGCACTTCATTTCAATTTAGCTATATATTAAGCTCTTACTGTATGTCAGTCAAAGGAAATGTGTTCCCGTATGTATACAGTATAATTGTCCTAACACTGAGCGGAATAAAAGAAAGGAGAACTGCCATTTGCAGGATGCAGTCCTAGAGTCTAACACAGCACATGGTAAGAACTCAAAGTTGTGAAACTGATCCACACATAATTTTGTGTCAACTGCTTTATATACGTTGTCTTTAAAATAACCTGAGGAAATTGTGATTGTTTCCATTTTATGGATGAAAATATTGTGGTTCAAATAAGGTAAGAATGTGTCAGAAGTTGCAAGCAGTGTAGTCTGGGTCGAACCTCCTATCTCAAGGGCAAATGGGGCCTCCCATTACTACCTCTCCCCTGCTCTGTGCCCATGCTCCCAGATGACTCATTAGATATCACTCACTCAGACTCACAAAAGCAAGCCAGAAAGATGCTGTTGCTTGTGGAAAGGGGAAAGAAGAGAGGAAAGTAGCCCCCTAGGCCACCACCCCCATTTCATCCCTGATACTGGAGAGGGGAGCCCTTTGGAGAGGCCTGGGTCTCTGAGGTCTTGGTAACAAGCCCACTGTCTTGTTCATTCGGGCTGCCATAACCAGAGACCACAGACGGGGGGCTGAAACAACAGATATTAATTTTCTCACAGTTCTGGAGACTAGAAGTTCAAGATCAAAGTTCTGGCAGGATTGGTTTCTGATGAGGCGTCTTCCTGGCTTGCAGATGGCCACTTTCGCTCTGTGTACTCACGTGGCCTTTCCTCTGTGAACACGCAGAGAAAAAGAGAGAAAGACGGAGATCTGATTTTTTCTAAGGCCACCAGTCCTTTTTGGATTAAAGCCCCAACCTCATGACCTCGCTTAACTTCAATTACCCTTTTAAAGGCCCAGCTCCAAATGGGGTTAGGACTTCAACATATGAACCTGGGGGTGGGGGGTGACACAAATCAGTCACCCCAACCAATACTGTGGAGTTGCTGATTTTGAGAGAGCAAAATCAGTAGCTCTTTTAGATCAGTTACAAGTTTGAAAGATCAGGGCTTCCTTGGAATCCCTGGCCTTTGTAAAACAGGAAAGACAATTGAGCTTTTATTTGCCTTTTACAAAAAACAACAAACTTTAGTTACATCCTAGGAACTAATGAATTCACTGTTGTTATTAATGACTGACCTGGAAAATAATCTCTAATTGAATATAAAGAATTGAGTGACTGTGTTGAAAATCTCAGCTATGTCACTTGTTTATCTGGGCCCCTCCTTCTATAAAACAGTATTACTTCATAAAAATTTTCCTATTTTCCTGAAAAACATTAATTAGTGATGTGCTCTTTAAGGAGGTGGTGGTAAGTGCTACTTTATGACACTATAGTTTATTATATAGACTATAATTTGCACTTTTTGAACTTGCATAACTCCTGTTCAGCCACTATTTGTTCATCACCTCCTTCTGGTTACTGTGACAGGCACAAGTGACCAGAACTTTTTTTTTTTTACAGCACTCAAAAGGAAAGAGATGTTTTCTGAACATGTATTCAAATCAACTATTTTGATATTCAAAGGAAATTTCAATTTAATTTAATAAATAACTTATCATGTACCTACTATGTGTATGACATTGTACCAAGCTCTGTAAGTTATGTAAAAAATTACTAAGATGGTTTCTGATTTCCAGGAGCTGTCTAGAAGGGTGAATAAGGCAAATACCCAAATGATCATATTACAAGGTAGAGTAGACGTGCCATAGCAGAGAATTCAAGGTAGTAGGAAGAAAATGCTAATTCAACTCATGGCAGGGATATTCACTTTAATCAGTGTTTGAGATGGACCTTGAAGCATTGTAAGCAGAGGGAATAGCATAAGCAAAGGCACAGAGAAGGAACCCATGCTGTTTGCTGTAATGATAGTATGTTATGTGAAACAGAAGTGCACAATAGCCTTTAAAATTGGGTGTGGGTCATGATGGAAAGGGTCTTGAGTATTAGGATGAATGGTTTTAAAAGTTACATCCTTTTTTTATTCTCTTATATATGCCCAACCTAGAGATAAAAACAGTTAACATTGATTGAGTGCTTACCATGTACTTGAGCTTTTCATGCATTATCTCACTTATTCTACCTTACACGGTAAGTATTATTACCATCCCCATTTATAGATAGAAAACTGAGGCTCACAGGTAAATGAATTTGTCTAGCATTCAAAAGCTTATGCTTTTTAAGTGTTATCTGTTTTATGTTATATAGCCTCTCATATCATATATTTTTATTTAAAACCGTAGAGTCCTTTTTATCTCTCCCGAGTGAGCAATAGTTGTAAGAGTAACATAAGTATAAGACGGTCTGAGTTTTATTGATATAAGCCTATGCATAGGGAATTTTGTTTGTGATGCTAACAAATTATACATTCTATTTTTCTCTTTCTATGCTGTTTTATATAGAAGATGACATGAAGATTGATGAGAAATGTGTGGAAGCAGGTAACATTTCCTCTTGATAGATTTATCACCAGAAAAACTATGAACCACTTCAGCTACAGAGTCTGTAACAGAATTGGCCAACGGGGCCACAGACCTTACCCCTGGAAGAAATGTGTAAAATGATTTCCACCCCCCACCCACCCAACCCTCCTTTTTCTGTGATTCTGATACTCAGAAGGGAAGCACGGCTGTGGGAATGTCTCCAGGCTCCAAACCAACCTTCTAGAAAGCAATGTCTTGGAAATGGTCACAGCAACACTTAGTAACACTCAGGTGTTACATTCAGTAACATTCAGGTAGAACATCTGGAATCCCTCATGTTCTTTGTGAAATACTATAAAGTATTGAGATACCAAATTTTTAAAAATTAAAATATATGTATTGTTATTGTCTGATACCACCTTCTGGTAGATTCTAGTGTAGATAAATAGTAGGAGGTTCCATATTTGAGAAATATATAAAAACTTTTTACATTTCTATACTTAAATTTTTTTGTAAATTGGGAAAAGGTTTTTCATATTCAGTGGCAGGACTAAGTCCGGCTCAAGAATCACTAGGGTTTGTTGGGAGATTAGTTGGAGAGACTTTGGCCTGATAGGTGAATTTATCTTGACTTTATGGTGTAAGAAAACATAATTCAACCGAGTAAGTTTCATTGGCTTTATTCAATGATTCACAAATCAGGGAGCATCTCATCTAGGACACAGAACAGGAGCTCCAAGGAGCCGTATAAAATGAGACTTTTATAGGCAGAAGGGAGCAGAAACAAGGAAATTATACTAGCAAAAATCAGATTGGTTGTGGCAAGGTCACGGTCCTTTAGGGGATGGCAGGAATCTATTAGGCAGGAGAGATCAAAACTGTAATTAAGGATATATCAATGTGGTGATAAGTGACTTCATTTTGGGACTGTTGTCTTGTTTTTAACAAACAGCTAGTTTAGTTTTTAGAAACTAAAGAATAATATGAAACCTTTCAATAGTGGGTATTTCAAAGATTCATATATACTTTCCAGAATAACTATAGAATAATACTGGTATTATATTTATTTTTCCAAGTACACATTCTGTTTTTTTAAAAAACTTGCAGTAATATTCATTTCCTTTTTATAATTTTAATTTAAATTTTTTATGAGGCAATACATTCACATATTTCAAATTCAAAAACTACAAAACTGTATTCAGTGAAAAGTTCCTCTCTTTCCCTGTTGCCTTAATCAATGTTCTTGCTTGAGGCAATAAATGCTCTCAGGTTCTTCCATATCCCTCCAGACATAATTTGTGTATATAAAAGCAATGACGTATATTTTTTCTCCTCTCTCCACCCTCATCCTCACCTTTCTTTTTTTAAAACACAAATACATATGCCCTTTCATGGTATGCTGTACAAACTGTTCTGTTCCTGGCTTTTTTACTTAACATTATATATCTTGGAATTGATTCCATCTTAGTACATAAAGAGCCTCCTCATATTTTCTTAAATAGCTTATTGGTTAAATAAGTTATTGTGCATTTATACAAACACTTATTAGTAGATGTTTGAGTTATGTCCAATCTTTTTAATTATAAACAATATTACAATGAATAGCTTTATAAATATATTTTTTCACACATATATGAGTCTACCTTAGATGCAACATTGGCTTATCCAAGGGTGCATACATGGGTAATGTTGCTATATATTTCAAGTTGCTCTCTATATAAATTCTAGTTTCTTAATCTCTAGTATCTCTTTAAAGCGCTAACAAAAATTGTTTTCACTGATGAGAAAGTTGGTTTATATCCACTCTTTCCCAGTCGCCTAAATTAGCCTACACAATCAAATCACTCATACACTCATTGTCCTTGCCACACTCCCCTGGCTTATGGACCCCCAAATCATGAGGGAGGGTACCTCCCTCCTACACCTGCAGGCCCTCTACCAGCAAAGCTGTGCAATGTATGACAATATATAGGCGCTTCTGTGACATTCCACCTTTCCCTTCCCTCCAAGCTTCTTTTTTTATTTTATTTATTCTTTTCCCTTCTATTTCATTATTTTATTTATTTATTGTAAGTTCCTGTAGCACCCCTGCTTGTCATCATGGCCCAATTGCTTAATGCCATGCGTCTCGTTTAAGGTTTATGTATGCCACAGAGATACCACGAACTTGGCCTTGATTTAGGAAAAACATTTCAAAGTTGGTATGTGTGCAGAAGCATAGGGTCAAGGAAGTAGACCATTAAATTCCAGACTCAGAATGGATAGTAATATGATGATACTTTTGTTTTTTTGCCTCCATGGAAAACCGTAGATGAAGAAACATTTGAATCTGGTAAGTAAAACATGAATATTTGGTACTTATTTAAAAATGTGTATAGTATTTCGAATTTTGGTATAATTTAAACACATATTTATGGATATAATACAATAATTGTTTAAATACATCAACAGTATATTTGCGAGATATTGTAAATTTCATCTTCCCCATTAGGGCCATTCTGGAACTCTGAGGGTATTGTTTTTTTTTTTTGGTTGTCACATTGATTAGAGGCACTACTGGCCTTTAATTAGTAGGAATCAGGAATGCTAGATGTCCTGCAGTATATGATGCCATCCTGCACAGTGTTTTGAATTTTCTGCTGAACAAAGCTCATTACATACATAAGTGAGTAGTTATTTAATACACAGTAGTGATACAAGTTTTCACAAGATGTAACATGAAAAGCCTGGTGGTTTAGCAGATAATCATCGTGGAGAGAGACATTTGAACAGAATAAATACATCGCCTTGCAATTACTGAATTATTTATTCCATACATTCTGTCTACTCCTTACTGATAGTAGATAAGCTAGAAAGTGAGGTATGAATACTGAATCAATGATTTTTCCTTTAATATTTTATTTGTTATCATTGATGACATGGTATCATCAAGTATCTGTCCCCTCAAAATAGTGTTGACATCGTTAGTAACAACATAGATCCCACAGAATATTTTTGAAAAAGTGGAAACCTTTTGGGGTATGTTACTATTACTTACCCACCTCTAAGTGTGTGTTTCCTCATTTTCTCCATTTCATCAGTCTGTAATTGCTTTGGCGTATTATCCCTAGTTCAATTAAGGCAATTTCTCTTTTTCTCTTATCATACACAAATAAATGTGTTCTGCTCCACCTGTCTTCAAGGGGTCAGTTGGAAATGGAAACGTGTGCCTGGACCCAGGGAGGGATGCTCAGGCCAGAGGCTGTTGCAGCACCCGCCCCTGTGCCCTTTCCCCACTTCCTCCACTTCACAGGACGGTAGCAATGTGGCCTCTGGGAGAGAAGGAGAGAGGAGACTCAAAGCAGTTGTCTTCCTATATAATTTCTCTCTTTCAAGCCTCATTTCATGCCAAGTTGAGAGGAGTCTTCATGGATAAAGACTGGGCTTCCTCCCTTCAGAGGGAGTCTAGATAAACAACTTGCAGAAAAAGTTGCTGTCCCCTGAACAGCAGTCAGATCAAATGAGTTTCTGGGTGCCCAGTATGTTGTTCAGTTCCCTTGCCACACCTCACCAAAGTTACAACTTTCTCTAAGGGTGACCTGAGTTTCTCACTTTTGTCATTTGTCTTTATTTGATGGCAGACTTGATCTTCTCAAAGGCTTAACATTTTCATGTCTTTTTTTTTTTTTTTCGCATTAACCCAAATATCCAGAGGAACTTTCAGAAGGTAATTGTTTGTTTTCATTTCCTGTGTAAGCCAAATAGAGCTATGTCTAAGACCTTTCAGCGCCTCAAAGTGAAAACTTGACAGGATAAATTTTAAGGTAAGACACGATATTTTTAAGGGTGAAATCAATGATGAAATATTCAGTGTCATAGAAAATATTTAAAAATAAATAATAAAAGTAATTAAGCTTGATGACTATATCCCTAAGTAAACATTTCCTTTTAAACTTATTGACATAATTCACTTAGGAAAATGTGCTTACTTACCAGAAGATGCAATTGATACTGGTGTGCTTTCTTTATATTAAAAAAAAAAGTTAAAAAAGGAGACTAGATATGTCATATCTATTCTATGAACAAATGCTCTTTATATGTTATTTAAATGATGAGAACAGAGTTATGTAAGGGAAAAGGACCATATGTTATAAAAAGAAATTTGAAAATGACATTTTTATAACATTTTTTCCCCCTGTAGTTTATAATAATTTTTCTGAGACCTCAGTGAAAACAGAAACAGGAGTTTAAATTAGCTCTAGAGGTTTCGGAGCCACTGGATACAGTTTTCCTCACTTTAGTCTCTCAGATTCTTGGACAGTCAGAATCCATTGGCAGACATAGAGCAAATATTAATTTTATATAGAATGAACCATTTTATAAGGGAAAAAATAAAAACCCATCTCTAACAAAGAGATTAATTATGGGACCTGCAGAAATCCATATCTATAAGTTAAAGCCAAAGGCAGTTTATATGTTTTTTTTTTAATCAGTTTCCTTTAGGCATTAAAAAAAACCCACAAATTTTTATGTTTTTTTAATGACTCAATATCTTATAACTTTAAACAAGCCTAAATAGGTTTTTTGTTCCCAACCATACTAGACAGAATATATTCAGTGTATTGCTAAAATTCTGCAGAAATAGTATCACTGAAGATTTGAAGAGAATTTCATACATCTGTTCTAAGTAAACTCCTCTTCCACATATTTGCTCCTGCCATTCTCCGTGTTCCAGACAAGGAGGAATTTGTTGGCTATGGTCAGAAGTTCTTTATCGGTAGGTAATGATGAATACGAGGTGGGTCTTTGTCACTTGCTAAGTTATATTCATACCAGCTGACCCTCGTCTGAAAGCATTTTTTGCTTATGGGCATTTCCAAACTTATTTCTTGTTCTGGTCTCCCTCTATCCTTTGTTTGTTTGTTTTATCAATATTCTGACGTATTGATCATTCATTGTAATTCATCTGGTTTCCACTGGATTTCTCTCTCTCTCTCTCTCTCTCTCTCTCTCTCTCTCTCTCTCTCTCTCTCTCTCTCTCTCTCTCTCTCTTTCTCTCTCTCTCTTTCTTTCTTTTTTTTTATTAGTTTCAGGTGTATAGAACAATGTAACAGTTAGACATTTACACCCCTCACAAAGTGATAACCCTGGATATCTGTTATCCATCAAACACAAATGTCTTGTTTTCTTCCAGACAATTCCAGAACATATTTATCTTACTCTAAAGAGACCAGTTCTCTGACTACTACACTTAGTTTTTATGGCCACATTTTCATAATCTGCCCACTGGGCAGAGCTTTCTGAAGGATCAGGCACCACTCATTTAAAACCTTGCTGGACTTCCTCTGCCCTGAGACAGTGGGAGGACAGCAGGGCTGCGGGGTCTGTAAAGTAGAATGTTGGTTCCCGGGCCTGAACTCATGTTGGAATCATTGGAGGAGTTTTTAAAGAAAACATAGGGGCACCTTTCTGCATCCATTCCAGAATAATTCAGCCCTAAGTAGGCTGAACAGGGTACGCCTCTGCACGAAGGTGGGGAAGAAGCAGCTTGCAGTGGGGCCTCAGAGCCTACGCAGGGTGAGGAGGGCATCGTGCAGGGACAATGATAGCCTGGTGGAGGCTGTCGGAACCAGAGTCAAGTGAGGAGGGCAGTTGCCATCACTTGGGCCCTGACACCTCACAGTCTCTACAGAGAGGCCCCCCTCACCCAGCTCGGGCTCTGACGCTTTCTGCCAGGCTGCTGACACTGTTCATCCCCCACCCTGCACAGGTACTCTTGACTGATACGGTAAGTAAATGTCCTGAGGATAGTAGGAGCCAGTGTCCTCACTGTTAGAGAAAGGAGTTACTCATATGGAAGGGGGCGAGGCTAGGATGAATTCTGTAGGGTTGAATGGCATTGTAGGTATTATGAAGTCATGGTTTTAAACATATATAGATATAACTTTAGGGGTGTGTGTGTGTGTGCGTGTGTGTGTGTGTTATACCCACATAGTGCCTCGCTCTACTGAGAAGACCTGGGAGAAGCTCTGAAACTACCAGGAAGCCCTGTGGTTTGGTAGGCAGATTAAGCAGGAGTCTAGGAGTTCGGAAATCAGAACTAAAATGTTCAACTCTGATCACATAGTTGTATGTGTGTGTGTCTTAACCTGTCTGTGTCTTCATGTTTCCATCTAGAAAATGTGCGTAATAAGCTTGCTCCATTGCTTCCACCTGGCCCGAGCCACTTTCCTTCCTCGTCTGGGACTGCAGTAGCCTCCTAACTGCTCTCCCCCGATCCTGCACGTACTCTCCCTAAGTTTACATCCTCCAAAGAGCAACCGCAGGAATTCTTCAGAAACTTAGATCCAATCATGTCACACCCATCACTTGACCATCCAGTGACTTCCCATCCCAGTTGGACAACAACCCAACACTTGGCGGATGCCCTGTGTGACCTCCCAGCGTCCTCTCCAACCCCATCTCCTACTACTGTCCCTACTGCTCACTTCTTGCAGATATATTTTTCAGACACCTACCTGAAGAAGCTCGCTATCAACTGTATCCACTGATTCTTCTCCTAGGCACTTATTTTTGTGGTTGTTGACTTTTGTCTCTCCTCTTCCATAAAATGTAAATTTCATGAGGAAATGGGGTTGGCTTCGTTGATCACTATATGACCAGCACCTGGTACACTGCCTGACACATAGTGGATGCTGGGTACCACTTAGAGGTAACATATGGGGCATTTTGTCATTTTTCCTTCATATTGTTTCTGACCTCCTACCGTCAGACAGACATGACTATGTTAATTAACGCTTTTGGATCACAGTCACTGCATGTTCCATGGGGTTTAATGCAAGATGGAATCTCTCGTGCCCTGGATCTAATGTTCTGTGTGTGTGTGTGTTTCCACGCTCCCCAGCTGGTTTCCGCCGCAGCATGCGCCTTGGCCGCAGGAAGTCTCACCTCAGCCAGCTGCGCGCCAGTGTGGGCTGCGCCAGCGGCTGCTACAATCCGGTGGGTGCTGCTTATGAGGAGGTGGTGAGGTACCAGCGACGCCCTTCCGACAAGCACCGCCTCATAGTACTCGTGGGTATGTCCAGGCAGGCAGTGTCTCTTCTCATCCATAGTGAAGTTGTCCTTCCAGATCCAATAGTCTTGCATTGGGAACAGTGGTAAAGTGGAACTCTTTTATGGACTGTCATATAAATAAAGCCTGTTTTATATGTGTGTGTTTATAAATAAACTTTCATTATTCATGCTTTTATTGTCTACAGTTGAGTGTGATATGCCATGGTATACTTGAATTTGTGTCATAACAAGTTGTATTGTGATGAGGTTATAACTGAGATAGATGATAGATAGATATAGATATATATTTTTCCTGTTTAGAATTTGTTCTATAAGCATCGATGAGTGTGTTCTCCTCGACTGGATCATTAGTCTGTATTACGTAGGAAAAAAAATCCCTTAAGATCCATTTTCCTAAGAAACTTGTAATCATCTCCTTTAGAAAGTGTCAAAAATCTTTGGGACTGTATCTTTGGTGCTAAGGAAAATATAGTGTTGGGGTGATCTGCTTTTGGACCAAGATCTCTACGAAGCTGGCCCCTGCAGTAGTAGTAACCTATGTCTTACTGCCATCTTTCTTGCTGTGGTCTTCGGTCTTCTCTGTGTACTCCGGCTGTGATCCAGGCAGGCCCCCAGAGAGCAGAACAACGTGGCTTACAGTAGGACACAGTGCAATGAAAATGTAAGGGCCCCATACTCAAAAATTATTAACAATTTCAGCATGGCAAAAGAAGAACACTACACCACGTGCAGTCTCCTAATCGCGGGCCCTGGTAACTGCACAGGTTCTATGTCCATGAAGTCAGCCCTGCCTCCAGCTGCACATGGGGTGTTGACTCAACCATGTGTCAGGAAATGTGCCCCTGATTTCTAGAAGTCACAGGGCCGATCATTGTGGAGCCTGATTTCTAGGTTGTGACATGATATGAAAATTCATTTGAAGAGAAAAGGCAAGTTGTCTCAGATTATCTGAAATGAGGCCAGAGAATTCTCCCAGGGTCCAACATTAGATGAAGTTTGCTGGGGTGACAGGTTCTTGCAAGTCCTCACCTCATGTCTGAATGTTGAAGAAGTGTGTGTTACTTTACAGGTTACCAGGAAAACTCCCGAGAGTTTTCTGGGGTCATTCCAATTCATGAGAAGAGAAGCTAAGTAATTTTCCTAAAATCTTGGTCTCACATTTCTTTAATGGAAGGGCTGAAATGATGATTTCACCACATAATTATGTTTATCCATATCTAATGATTTCTGTATGTGATTTTTTTGTGTGTTTAGGACCTTCTGGTGTTGGAGTAAATGAACTGAGACGACATCTTATTGAACTTAATCCTAACCATTTTCAAAGTGCTGTGCCGCGTATGTTTTTTTTCTTTCATAGCAGTTTGAATGTTGGTAAAACTTTCTTTGCCTCTGCAGATATACTGATCTCACTTAACTAAGTTATACCATCTTTGTTGTGGAAATATAAGACACAAGGGATAGTTCTTAATATTTCTATCTATATATTTATTTTAATAGAGGGAATTGATTTACTGATGTGTAGGTAGCTAGGCTTTTAAAAGGTGACTTAGTCTTTTTTCCATTTCTTAATGATCTTATAGATGACCTTTCAGGAAAATTAACATTTAGCAATAATAGCTGACAGTACTTACTATTTTCCTGGTACCGTGCTTGGCTCTTATCTTATTTTTTAAATTAAAAAATGTTAATATATGCACATACAGTATTATATAAATCTATAAGTAGGATTACACCATATATGGTGGGAAGAACTTGTGAGGGAGGGTGCTTCCTCAGGCAAGATGGAGGAACTTAGGGAAACCACTTAAAGAGCAGTTTAGGTGTCAAATTATACCCCCAAAAATCTAAAGGATGACAGCTTGGAGGAAGTGACCAATGGCTGTAGTTTGGGAAGTTGCTGCCCTGTTAGAGTCTGTCACAGCAAAAGTGTTGTGATGTTTCCCAAGGACCAGATGTGGGTGGATAATGTGGAAGAAAGTCAGCCTGGGGTTGTCTTAGTTCCTGACCAAGAGGACGTCTCAGCTGAAAGAGGCCAAAAGTGAACCCCCAAATACCTCAGGGTGTGGAAGAAATCACAAATGACTAGCTGGAATAGAGATGGAGTTAAGATACTCAGCGGTGGTGGTAGGTTTGCAAAATAACCCAACATCCTCTAAGAGAGAAAGAGCCAGATTTAAACATCTGCCAAGTTTAAAAGGAGCCAATAGCAGCCAGCATCAGTTAAGTAAGAATTGTCCTGCATTGTTTCCTGTCCTCTCTCTCTGCACTCCAGCCTTGGAGAGTTATAAAACTGGGGGAGGAACAGTAGAAATGCCATGAAAGAGAAAAGAAGAAGTGAATCTTACTTCTTTTCCTCACTGCAGATTCCCTGGGTACAGTGAGTCTGAGCTGGATGTGGGGAGAAGGCTAAAATATATATAAAATTCATAAATTTTTAAAAATTTTTATTTATTTATTGGGGAACAGTGTGTTTCTCCAGGGCCCATCAGCTCCAAGTCGTTGTCCTTCAATCTAGTTGTGGACGGTGCAGCTCAGCTCCAAGTCCAGTTGCCATTTTCAGTCTTTAGTTGCAGGGGGCGCAGCCCACCATCCATGAGGGTTCGGGAATTGAAAGGGCAACCTTTTTGTTGAGAGCTTGCGCTCTAACCAACTGAGCCATCGGGCCGCCCCTCTGGAAGCTCAGCAGCAGCTTGTCTTCAATCTAGTTGTGGAGGGTGCAGATCACTGGCCCATGTGGAAATTGAACCAGCAACCCTGTTGTTCAGAGCTCACCCTCTAACCATCTGAGCCATCTGGCCATCCCCAAAGTTCATAATTTCGATTATTACGGGAATGGGATTTTAATTATTCAATTGAAACTGAGTTTTGTAACATGAATGATGGTGGACATTTTTTAAACCTATGAGTAATCAGAAGAGTCATGGGAATGGCTAGGTTTTCATCCAGGGACAGGAGAAGGTCTTTCTCCACAGAAGGGCAGTTAAAGACAAAACAACATTGCTTTATAATCACATCCATAGGTTGTGCTTTCCAAGTACTGTTTACCTACATAAGAATGAGCATTAACCTCAAAAACAAAAACTACAAAAGAAATCACTATATTTCAACAATCTGCATGAAAATAAAATGCCCAATGAACATAGAAGAATTGTAAAAAGAATGGAGAGCCGTCATTCAAAGTGAGAAAGTCTTGTCCATATTTTGCTTCTTAACTTAAGTGAACAGATATAAGCATAAAATGAATACCTCAGGTTATGTACCAATTCACAGACTTGAACATACCATATAAAATATAGTCCAATAGAAACCAAGGAGAAGGGGACATCTTTGGTTTCTATTAACATAATTTACTATCATCTGAGAGCTATAGAGTTTTACTAGACTTATTTTTTTCAGTACAAAGCTATAGGAGAAGTGGCATAATTGTAGGAACTCTAAGGATCTGAAGAGAGGCTTGAATAAAGAAAAAACAAGCATGACCCTCCGAGATGACATTTGCGTTTTGAGCCCCTTGAATGTCCACAATACCTTTTATTATTTATGGCCTGTTTTTAGCTCCTACTTGGTCATTTCCATGTGTTGATATCATCAGATGTTGATCTATTTCATCCTTAAACTTTGTCAAAGGAAAATACACAATTTTTTTATGAATAAGGAGAATTTGTTGTCATGCAAATTAAGGGACTGGCTTTGCAGCATACATAGGACACAGAGTTGGAACTAACTGTGCCTTACTCATCTTTATGTTTTAAGAACCTAACATGACAGCTGGACCATAGGCATTTAGTACACATTAGTTGAATAAATGGATGAGCAGACAGTGAATCACTTTTAGGTATTTGGTGAACTCCTATGTCCTATACCAGGTGCTATTTAAGTTGAAGAATTCATAAGTAAAGTGGTCTTATCAAAGAAGTAGACTCAATCCAGACTTCACCAATTTTTCTCTCCTGGAGATCCCGAAAACTGATCACCATCTCACTTGGATATTAATGCATTTGCGCAAGGCTGCAGACTGTCATCGGCCTTCTCCATTTCAAATCTGAGACAATCTGGTGTGGTAGAAAACATTAGTCTAGGAGGAGTCAGAACGCTTAGGTTCTTGTTTTCAACTTTGCTTTTCACTTGTTTTATGTATGTGAACAAGTGACTTACTCTCTAAAATCTTCAGTTACTTATCAGTAAAGTATGGATAATAATATTTCACCAAACAAGGAGTGTGAGGGATGAAATGAAAGCTTGGAAAATGCACCTGCCTAAGCATAGGGTATTGCTGGTATTGCTACCTGGGGGCCTTTGGGCATCTTAGGACTCGTGTACAATTCACTAGTGCCTGTTGTGAAGTAAGAGCAGTTGTTCCCTGAGGGTAGCCCTATCCTGGCTTAACACCTAATGCATTCTTGTGCATACCATGAGTCCTTAATAAAACTTTATAGATTAACTGATTTTGATATGATAATTTCTACTTTCTTATCATCAATTCAGGCTCCTTCTTTTTGGTTCTGGCATTTTATTTATGTGTTTATATATACATTTATTTATTTTGACTGGATAGTCTTTATCCAAATACATATTAGTAGTAAATCAAAACATTTTGAAGATTCTAAAACCTTTTTCAAAAACTTCCTGTTTTCATAGATACTACTCGTTCCAAAAAGAGTTATGAACTGGATGGACGTGAGTATCACTATGTGTCAAAGGAAACATTTGAAAGCCTCATGTATAGTCACAGGTAAACGAGACATTCAGAATCTGATTCTTGCCTCTGGTTGTTCTACATTCAAAATAGATTCCCTATTTTTATGCATTGTCCAAAGCTTCTGAGGAACTTCTTTTTGTTTCTGAAGAATTAAGCAAGGGAATGTAAATGAATATACTAGTCCCACCAATCATTGGATTATGAGAGGGAGCAGAATCAAATTGCAAATATAGAGAATTTGGAGAAGTCATTAAGTCCTAGATCTCCTAATATTTTTCTCTCCTGTCAAATACCCACTAATTCTTTTTGTGCTAGCAAAGCCCACACACGTTATTCTATTCATGTTACTACTACTAATATTTTACTTGTAGAAAAAGTTCTTGTTTTTTTTTTTTTTTTTGTCCCACCCTTGCAGGATGCTCGAGTATGGTGAGTACAAAGGCCACCTGTATGGCACCAGTGTGGATGCTGTTCAAGCTGTTCTTGATGAAGGGAAGACCTGTGTCATGGACTTAGAGCCTCAGGTGGGTCTGTGCTGGAATGTTTCCCATCTCCCCAAAGTAATGAATGCATGCCATCCATTTTGTGCACATGCTGTAGGTTGTAGTCAAGACATTTTATTCTGTTAGTCTTTTAAGGATAACACCACTTCCCATATCTAAGGGCCAGGATCTTACATGAAGGACCAATCTGCCAATATTCTGCCTTTAGATTGGGGAATAAATCTAGTTTCTCAGACACAAAAACAGAACTGAGCAGGCTGCCATAAAGAAAACTTAGAATCCTGCTTTGACCTTGATCACAATGGCATCAAGGTAACTTCTTATGGAGGGAATAAGATGTTGGCTTTACACAGGAGGAGAGATTCCTATGTTGTCATATCTATACCTATCTTCCCGAGACCATATATGGAATAGAGCAAGAGTGGGCAAGTTACGGTGAGATAAAGAACATACATTGTGTAGGCCCAATTTTTATGATCCTTGTATTTTGTTTGCATTTTCCGTAGTCATTTAAAAATATACCTTATGTGCTAAAGAGAATCAGGAGACAATAGACTTGTTCGTACTTGGGTCAAAGCTGGTGGTCAGTGTGGGGATGTCAGTCGTATCAATGGCAAGAGGAAAGGGAAGTGAGGGTGAAACAGAGCTGATCTGCCTTGAGAGTCTTTGTCTTACGAGATCATGTACAGAATCCTATTCTGAGATTTCAAGATGGGTGTCATGGTTAGTAAGAGGAAGAGTCATGATTTGAACTTAATTTGATTCTAGAACCCCCACTCATAATTTTTAAAACTTTTTTTTTTTTTTTTTTTTTTTTTTTTTTACATTTGAGAAGTTGGGGACACATGAGAATATTCTCTGGCTAAAAATAATTGTTAATTTCTGGTCTTTGAAATTTTGAGAACATTCACGTTGACTCTAGGAAATTAGAACTTTTGTTTTTAAGTGTGCATTTAATTTTTCTGTGTAGAATATTCAAACAGCTCGAACCCATGAACTGAAGCCCTATTTCATATTTATAAAGCCATCTAACATGAGTTGTATGAAACAATCTAGGAAAAATGCCAAGATCATTACAGACTACTTTGTGGACATGAAATTCAAGGTAAGACACAGAAGAAATAAATAAACGTGTGTCCTTTTCTAGTTAAAAATCACTGTATTGTTTCTAACATCCTTATGTTAGGAACGTAATTTCTGTTTCTAATGAATTATGCTCTTATGATTTATCTTTACGGGACATAATTTATAGACATCAAAATAAAGTTTAATAGCTGCCATAATGGTACTCTTCTTTTTTTCTTCTTTTTTGGGGTCTAGCTTTAAAAAAAAAAAAAAAAGACCATCAAACTACAGTTTGCAAAACCACACAGAAATTGGGTGTGCACAAGCCTGATAGTTGTATTTAAAATGAATTCTTTTACAAAAACATCTGAGAGTTTACTTTAAAAATACTTTATTGGATATATTTCATCTGAAATACGAAGTATCTTTATACATTTATATACATAAAAATTTTATTAATGATGATGTTAATAATCAGGGGCCAAGCCAGGTGGGAGTAAGCTCTTCATAGAATAGGTGATTTGTTTTCAGTGTTATATATAGCTTTTTTATCATTAAAGCCACTTTAAATATTTTAACTCATGACATACATTCAGCAAGGTGTATAAATCTTAAAAGTACAGCTCAATGAATTTTCACATACGTATACACCCAGATAACCATCACCTAGATCAAGATATTATATCCACTTCTTTTGTGTGTGTGTGTGGTAAAAAAACACATAAAGCACAAAATTTACCATTTCAAACATTTTTAAGTGTTTAGTGCAGTAGTGTTAAGTATATTCACACTGTGAAACAGATCTATGGAACTTTTCATCTTGTAAAAATGAAATGAAATGTATGGAATGCATCACAAATCTGCGTGCCAATCTTGCATAGGGGCCATACTAATCTCTGTATCGTTTCAATTTTAATATATGTGCTGCTCATGATAAGCATGAGCTATCTTTATATTATCCTTTATCTCTCATTTTTATCTTCATATTTTTCAATGACTACTCTATGAAAGTCTGATTCTCCAGTTTGCATTTCAGACAATGGAGTCCACGGATATCATGTCTGAGTCTTATGGGCGTTTAAAATTGTGTTCTCTCTCATTTTTATGGCAATCTGAACAAATTAATA
This sequence comes from Rhinolophus ferrumequinum, assembly GCF_004115265.2. Lineage (NCBI taxonomy): Eukaryota > Metazoa > Chordata > Mammalia > Chiroptera > Rhinolophidae > Rhinolophus > Rhinolophus ferrumequinum. The sequence goes on from NC_046291.1 coordinate 29,822,902, forward strand.
AAATTGTTTCTGGATCATGCGTATGGACACCTTGTAAAGGAGTACTGCCACAAGATTTCAGTGCCTGCATTTATATCTGTGTTCATAATTGCATTGGCAACAAGTTGTACTATTTTAATTGTGGACAAATAAGAAAATAACAGCAATGAATTTAATGCATTAGTGCCAAGTGAAGGCCAAATGACCTTTATTGAATGAATATTTCACAATAGTAGAAATAGACAGTATTATAAGTGAATTAAGTCATCATGAAGCAAAGGTCATGCAGGTATGCCCAATTCATAGAACTGTCATACCATCCTCACATTGAAAGTGGCCATTGTGTATCTACAAAATAGTGTCATTCTTATCAGATTAATGTTCATTTGAAATTTATGTTTAAGTTTTATTTATACGTAACTGATAAAATTTCTTTGGTTTTGTTGTATATGGTTTGAGAGCTTCAGTGTTTAGATAAGAGAATAAGATAGTTTAAGTACAAATGAGAAGTTGAGAGGATTGGTTTGTCTATGAACTGTTACTCAATTTTGCAAAATCTTGACCAGGGAGACATTAAGTAAGGCTAAAGATAGAAGCATAAGTAATGGTTTAGAATATAGGACATTTATTTGACCTAATTCTTTCTATAAATAGCTTCGCAATGGAATGTAACAGCATAACAAACTGTGTTATTTCTATTCATTTCCTTATGTTTGCGCTGTCCACATTTTTCTATTTCTCCTGAAGGATGAAGATCTACAAGAGATGGAGGAGTTAGCCCAAAAAATGGAGACTCAGTTTGGCCAGTTTTTTGATCATGTGATTGTTAATGACAATTTGCAAGAAGCATGTGCCCAGTTGTTGTCTGCAGTTCAGAAGGCTCAGGAGGAGCCTCAGTGGGTACCAGCAACATGGCTTTCCTCTGATACTGAGTCTTAAGGGAGCCCTCTGCTTAATATTGCAGTTTTAGCAATGTTCACCAGTTACAAAGTTCTGCAATCTAAAACAGCAGTATTTTCCCTCTTAAAATGTATGCAACTTAGTAAGTGCTGCAAATCTTATTTGAAAAAAATATATTTGCATTGTATGGTTATGTAGAGTTACCTATTTGTTTTTGGAAAAAAATGTTTTTCTTTACCTCATATGCAACAATTGGTAGGAATATGAACAATGTTAAATCACTGAGCATAAGAATCTTTCATGGATTTCATATGGTCTTTGTACAATTCAGATAAAAGCTTTTCTAAATAAAATAAGTAGTAAGAAACTGTATTTTATCTCATAAAACTTGTTTTATAAAAATGGCTTTTACAAAACGTGCCTACTTGACTAACTCAGCAAGAAAGACGGGTTAATATACACATTTCACATCTAACATCAAAACCTACAGAAACTGTACTGCACTCATCATTTTACACATCAGGCTACAAGGAAAAATTATTCTTCTGGTCAGAGCTGTAACAATCATTAATTTTCCAAAAGCCAGTATCTACACTTACACATAAATTAGGAAAACTCAATGGACTTTAGTCCTAGAGACCAATATTTGAGAAAACCACAAGATGAGAATGTTATTCCAAAACGTCGTTTTTCTTTTCTTTGCTCGGTCTGAGACTTCCAGTCACTCTTCCTGCCCTTGCATCTATCCTCTGCATCATTCTTTCTCCATATCCATAACATCGCTCCACTCTTTCTTAGCTATAAAACAGAGTGAGTGCTTCAAAATATTTGCAGTTTTTAAAAATTTAACATGAATATTATCTTTCTAGGGAAAAAAATCCCAACCAAACAAAACGAAAATTAAGTCATTTTTGATACTTATGTGAGCCTGGATTTGATTTTATATTGTGCTTCTTTGAAGGAGGTTTCCCAAACTTTATTTGCACAGCTGTGTGATGGAGGGTAAACAACTGGAGAAAATTTGAGAATTGCCTTTAACAGCACACACACGTGGGCACGCACAGACACCCCCATCCGAACCAAAACGTTAGGCCTGGTACTAAATGTGTGCGTCCCTAAGTCTGACGCTTTGGGACGTCTGGCTTGGCAGAGCAGAGGCGGGCGGAGATCCGCCGTCGGGGGCGGCGGCCTAGTCAGGAGCCGCGAAACCCCCGCCTCCCGCAGGTCCCGGAGGCTGCAGCGTCGCGGGGAACTAGGCTCAGGCCCGCGGCGGTAGTGCCAAAGAAGCCCTGCAGGGAGGCAGCCATGAGGGCCGACTCCGGACTTAGGCTGGAGAACCATCTGGTGAGCGGTGCGGGGCGGGTAGATCCAGACGAGTGGCCCGGGAGGGGGGTGTTTTTCTAACGCAGCAGCTGCCCCTGGGGCGGGGCCGGAGCCTAGGCGCTAGGGATCAGGAGAGAGCCCAGCTAGTGGGTGCGCGCTTCTACCCCTTCGGCGCTTACAGGGTTGGATTAGGGCGGGCCTGGAACTTCGTACCAAGGCCAGGACGCGAACTCGAGGAGCCAGGCGGGAAGTTTCCGGGGATCTCATTGCGCGTTGTCATGACGACGCATCACTTCTCAGCCGCTCTGGCCCCTGCGGGTTCTCGGCTGCCAACGAGGCCCTGCTTACTGGCTCCTCCCAGAGGACGTTTAGCCGCCCGGGAAAGAGATCGCTGTTTGCCAGCGGAGACTTTGAATCATGATCTTCTCTTACGTCTCTCGAACAAATCACTGCAACCACTTGGGAAACCCTGGGGAAAACTGAGTGCTTCCCCACGCCCGCTGGAGTCTCTCCTCCCAGACACTTCAGCCCCGACTCCCCTGCCCACTTAACCGCAGGGGCGGACCGGAAAGGCCAGGCCAGCTACCCGCACGCCCTCTCATTCCCTCCGTGGCCCGAGGAGGCTGCGGGTCTGAGCGGCCTGTGCGACGCAGCCCGATGACGCATTGCGCCTGCGCGCGCGGCCGGCCGCGGCCGGTATGAGCTGAGGGGCGTGTGAGCGCGTCCGGGAGCCGGCGGCCGCCGGGGACTTTAGAAAGAATGGGAAAGAAGCAGGTGGTAAGCGAGCCTTAGTTACTTTTGAGTTCTTAGGATTATGTGTCCAGTCGAACCGTCCTATTTTTGAGGGGCTTAAAGGTTGGGTGGTTGGATGGGTGATGCTCCGTTTTTGCGGGACTTTTGAAATGTGGAGTTGTGTGAACTGAGCCTTGGATAGAATGTGATTCATTGCATCTTTAGAACAAAAGTGGTTTCGTGTGATTATCGTACTTTTCCAGTTGTAATTTTGAGTACTGGATAGTATTAAGACAGCCTGCTTTGTCCTCATCTTGTAGCATTTGTATTAGTACACTGTTTGAATGAATGGGACAGTTGCAGAACAAACAACGAGTGTCTAAAATTTAACTCTCTGAATCAATGTTCTCTGCAAACAGCATGAGATACTTGGAACATTAAAGTGATTTCTAGCTGTTTCTGCTAGTATTTTATTTTGAAAGTTTCCAGATTACTTAACTATAATCTCTCTAAACCGCAAATACAACTTTCCTTATTCATGGAAAGCAACATTTATAAGGGGGTTTTCCCCTCATTCTTTCTGTCCAAAAATGCATTCTTCATCCTGTATTCAGAATGATATTTTTAAAAGGTATGTTACTATGTGGCTTAAAACCTTCATTGGCTTCTTATTGAATTAAAACAAATTCTAGATTCTTTTCCTCAGTCTTCAAGACCCTAATTAATCTGGCCTCTGCCTACCTTTCCTTGGTAACTGTTGCAGCCGTACTGGCCTTCTTTTACCTGGAGCACTCCAAGCCTAATCTCCCCTAAAGGCCTTTGTATTTGCTTCCCATTCCAAAAATGTTGGCTCCTTGCTTATTCAGTTCTCAGCTCCGTTGTCCGAGAGAGACTTTCTCTAACTAAAGTAGGAGGCCTCACCCCCTCATTTATTACTGTTAATACATATATTAACGTTATCGGCTAAATTTAACCACTGGAATGTAAAGTTCCATGAAAGCAGTATCTCTGTTTTGTTCATTAATCTGTTCTTAGTGCTTAGAACAGGACCTGGCCTATAGATAAAAAGGAACACAGGAAGGAGGGAATTTTATATGAAATTTAGAATAGGTAGAACAAATTTAAATATTACATTTGATTCTCATCAGTACCTCCTGGCTTTACCCTTTAAAACAGGGTAATCAAAAGATTTGGAATATAAGACGTTAAGATGCTCTGGGCTTTTGCTTACAAGTAATATTCTTTTTTTCCCTGTAGCGTCCTCCACGAGCCCTTCCACCTGTGCCAAGGTAAAAATAATTTACAGTAATTTCATTATTTAATTTAAAAATGCAAAATGAATAAAATGAAAAATTGACTACCATTGCGAAACTGTAATAATTCAGAAAAGATTTCTTGAAAATTTTAGGAAAAAGCTTCTTAACAGTTTAAAGGTGAAAAAATCCTTGCAGCATTAGGATAACAGTTATAATTAAATGTTCTGTTTCAAAGCCTGAATGTCAATATGGTAGGATAATTGATCCATTCTGAATATTTTAGTGTCTTGTTTATCAGAATTCCGATTCCCTTTTGTTTGCTAGGATAGTTTCCTCAGAGTTTAGGCTAATGTTAATCCGAGGCAAAATAAGAATTCTTAATCTGTTTAATCCACCTTATTAATAGACAATGGGGAATGTGTATAAGTAGGTTCAGAGAATATTGGTATTATTTATATTTATAAATAATAAACTAGTTTGTAAGCTAGCCGACTTTGTGTGAAGGCTAATTTTATTTTAAATTTGTAATGATGTAAGTCAGTTTTCAGTCTGACAATACAATAACCTGCTAATTAATAGTTTTTTCTTTTGTCTTTGTTCTGATTAAATTTGGTCGGTGTCATGTAAAGTGCTATTCAAGGTAAGTTAGTTCACTGTTATGTAAAACTTTGTAAATAATAGTATTTGATGTTCAAAAGTTAGATTCCTTAATGTTTCTCTTAAAATTAAATCTGAATGAAATAAATTATAATAGTATAATATCTTTTCATCATAATGCTTTCCTATGACTGCCATGTTAAAATGGTGGTTGACTTTTAACACTCGTTATATGGTAGATATTTGACAAATATAAAAGCCGTCATCCCATCCCTGAATGGAGTCACTCAGATCATAACTCTTGGCTAGTTTATAGTTCTGTGTTAGGCACTGCATCTTCATTTATCTCATTTAATCAGGATAGACTGGGTAATGCTATACTAACCCCAAAATCTCAGTGATTTAATATTACATATTATTATTTCTGGTTAGTGCAAAGTCCATTGTGGAAACAATCCAGGCAAGTACCTTTCCCTACCTCTTCACTAATGATTCAGGCTACTTCCATCCTGTGCTTCTGCCATCTTACATGAGGCCTCCTCAGTTGCCACAGGGGAGGAAGAGAAAGCTGGAGGGTTTCTCATTGGCTCCTTCAATGTTTTGGCCCCCAAATGACACAGATCACTTCTGCTCATAGCCTATTGACCACAACCTAAGTGCAAGGAGGCTGGGAAATGTAGTGGATCAGGTAACTATTTGGTGAGCCCACCTTCTGTGTCACCGTTTCTAGCATTACTGACCCGCAGTGAGCTACTGGTACCACACGATGGGGGATCTTTTGACTTTGTGAATTTCTGGCCTTCTTCCCCTCATGTGTAGATGTTGGCTGGACCCAGGGAAGAGAGGGGAAGGTCTTCCCTATTAAGGGTCTTCCCTTTTGACTGTTACCTGCATTGAATTTTAGGCATCCTTTAGAATTTTTATCATCTATAAAATCTTTCTGTTTTATAGATGATACTCCACTTAGTCATCCTAAGAAGAAGAAGCCCAGAACAAAAACCACGCTAGGTAAGAAGTTGTTCTTTGTTGTGTGGGATCACAGGTTTTTCCAGGACCTTAGGCATCATAAATAGAACAGATCAGGGAGTAGTCCAAAGTCAGTGCTGTGTTGAGGATGGAATCAAGGTCACTTTGAAGCAGTGAGATTTCTGGTGGCAGTGATGGACAAGGCAGTGGAATGCCTCAAGAGTGTCTAGAAGGATTCATGAAATTAAGGGTTATGCCTCCAATATTCTTCCTTCCACTACATTCTTGGACGCTTTGAGGTCTTTCATGTTTAGACAACATAAATTGTCTTAAGTTATGATTGGTTCCAGACCCTTGAGCAGGATACTGGATTTAGAGACAGAAGGTTCTTGTATCTCTCATTTCAATTAGAACTATCTGCATGAGAGCATGAGTGTGAATGCAGGGCCATATCATCTAGGTATTAAAAATAGCTCCAATAATGTGCAAGTTCTATGAACTCTTTTTTGTTTTAGTTATCCACTAATAATCCTGGATGTTCTGTCTGTAACTCAAACTCACACATTCAGAATTCATCACCTTCCACAATAAGTCAGTTTTTACTTCTCACTTACTTCTGTTAATGGAACCCCTACTCTTACAGTCACTCAGGTTGAACACCTCTAACTGATCCCTTCACTCTACTTGCTGCTTCTCATAAGCTTGCTTCTTGTATGGTATCTTTTAGTCTCTTTTCCCCTTTCATTTCCATTGTCACAACTATAGGTAATTTAGCTCCTTTCCTCTTCTCACCTGAACTATCAAGGGTAGATTCCAACATTGCTCTGTGCTTCTAGCTTTCCTCCACTCTAGTCAGTCCTGCCCACCACTGCTGGATGAGCTCCTTAAAGCTTGTAGCTGATCATACCTTAAACCTGGTCAGAAACTTATGTTGGCTTATCATTGCCTAACAAATGGAGGAATAGACAGAGAGAAAGAAAAAGATGGAAATGGATGCAAAGGGAAAGAAAAAGACATACACACAGACAAAACAAAAAGAAAATAGATGCACAGAAACTTAGATTCACAAAGATACTGAAATGCTAGGCTCTAAAATTACACTCAGCTAAATATAGACATGTACATAGGAAGGCCACAGATAGAGGGTACAATAAAGGCAGATTTGGGGGAGGAGACGTACAGCTCTATCCCAGCTACTGGCGCTTCCTTCTTTGAAAAAAAAGAAAACAAAAATTGAGTGTTCTAGACAAAAAAAAGGGGATATGTTGCTAGGTTTTTATTAAACTCATTCACTTAGGTTACTTCCAATTTTTCAATCCTATAATTTTGCAGTTCTGCTGAAATGGTGGTGGGGAAGAAGAGGTGTTTCCATAGGATGGATTGCTAGCAATGAAATTGCTACACAAAGGACCTCTGCATTATTAATATGATAGATTCTGCTAAATTGCCTTCAAGGAAGCTTTAGTTATTTTATCGCCACCAACAGAGTTTGATTGTCACATTCACTAAATCCTGGACAATAATGGACAATATCAGTCTTTGAAATTATTTTGTCAATCTAGATGGCAAAAAGTAACTTACTTTAGTTTCCATTTATCTGGATACTAATGAGGTTAAGCATGTTTTTAATTTGTTTATTAATACATTTATATTTCTTCTTTTGTAAGGAAGACGGGCAAGGGAAGGTAGCCAAGTAAAATTCAGATCTGCCAAAATGTTTTGAAATCTGTTCAAAGACTTAATAAGGGGAAAGATTGAAAAGAATGACCAAATGAAGAGATTTGTAAATTATCGACTAACTCCAGTTCATCCATGATGACTTTATCATGTGTTAATTTATTAATGAAGTACTAAACTATATAGAGGCTGATAATTCTTAAAGCATAAGACAAGAGAGTTCTCTGTGGTGATAGTTTCCATAATGTTTTCACCTTTTTGAAAATTCTGAAGCAAATTCTCCTCATCCCCTTTTTTTGTTCTTCTTCCCAGCCCCCTCCCCTTCCCTTTTTTCTTCCTCATTCTTCCTTGTTCCCTCATTCGTTTTCTCAACTTAAAACCCAGTTACAGGTGCGGATGAGGAGGAAATCAAGATTTGGGGTATGATCAGTCCTGTAGGAGAAAGGATTATTATATAGGAGACATTCTAACTCCCTCTTTTCTCATCTTTTTAAGACTTGGTGAGTTCTGCTCAAGTTATCCCATTTTTTTCCACTCTGCTTTTTTTTGTAGGAAGTGCTTCTTTGGAAGGCTTTGTACAGACTGCTACTCGTAGGCCATCTGAGGGTAGTGAGCCACCAAATAAAGAACCCGTAGAGCATCCAGAAGCCCCTGTTCAAAGGAGACAGAAGAAGACAAAGCTGCCTCTTGGTATCTAAAGAAACCAGGGTTAGGTTGTGATAGTAGTTGCGATTTTGGGGGTATGATTAAAAACCTGTCTGTTCCCATTTTGCCTACCCATACTCCTTTTTTATTTCTTTCTTAAACTTTTTATTACTAAAGTAACTCCATTGGATTAAGTCAAGAATACTTTAGAGGGTCTCTTAATCATATGTGTGTAGATTATGAGGGAGGGGGTACAAATTCAGGACTAAAATTAAAAAGTTTAGATCTTGGTGTGTATAAGAATTTAGTATATGATAAAATAGACATTTGAGATTAGTGGAGAAAGGATAGATTCTGTATTAACAATAATATAATAAAGCAACAGCCAACATTTATTGAGTCTTGCCATGTCCCAGGCACAATTCACAACAATACTATATCATTTAGTTTGCCTATCAAACTGGCAGTACTTTTTAAAAATTACAGAATCTGCAGTGCTGATGAGAAATGGGTACACTCATACTCTGCTGATAGGAGTGTAAATTGTTATAGGCTGTTTGAACTTACAAGTATAGAAATAACTACAATAGCTACAGTAATTAAAGGATGTTAACCACAACATTATTTATAAGAGTAGAAATTGGTAATACCAAATATTTAGCAATGTGGTGCTGGCTAAATAAATCATTTTATCCATTTAACAGAACCAAGTACCCATTAACAGGATTATTAAAGGGAAATAGTGACATGGAAAATCATCAGTAATATGTTGTTGAATCAGAAACAAAGGTTATAAAATAGGCGGTATCAGAGGATCCCATTTTGTAAATTTTGTTGCATTGATTTCCCAGGGCTGCCAGAACAGATTACCACAAACTGAGTGACTTAAAACAACAGGAATTAGTCTCTGACAGTTTTGGAGGATAGAAGTTCAAAATCAAGGTGTGCACAGGGCCATGCTCCCTCCGAAGCCGCTAGAAAAGAATCCATTCTGGCCTCTTCTGGCTTCTGGTGGTTGTTGGTGGTCCTTGGCGTTCTTTGGCTTGTGACTGCGTTACTTCATTTTGTGCTTCTGTCTTCACATTGTTTCCTTGTGTGTCTCTTGGATTGCTTAATTTTTTCCTATGTTGTTTGGTATTGCAATTTCAATTATTTTGTTGCGTGTTTAGAGGTGTAATTTTTTTTTAATTAACAATTGGTAAGATGGTAAAAAAAATTTTGCCCAATTAAAAATTTTAAGGTTCTCTTGTATTACAAAAGTCTTGTATATTACTTTTCTTTTTACATTATAGTAATTCGAAACTTTAATCTACTTTTTTATTTATTTTTTTTCAGAATTAGAGACTGCCTTCACCCAGAAGACATCTAGTCCATCTGTATTACGAAATGAAAATGGTATTGATGTGGAGCCAGCTGAGGAGCCAGTTATTCAAAAACCTCGAAGGAAAACAAAGTAAGAATTTATTTGTTCTTTTAAGTATTCTTTAGGGATACTCTGATGCTTAATTTGGAGCTCCTAAATAATAGCTTCTGATTAAGTCTTATTAAATACTTGTAGTTGTGTATCCCTAGGATAAGTAGTATTACAAAAATATCAGTTAAACAAATATGATGATGAATTTGAAGAGTAAACCTCTGAGAAAAGTAAAATATTGTACTTAAATAAAAATTCTTAGGAGCTGTCTCTAAAAAATAGGAACACAAATAGAAGATTTTATGTAAGTAGCAAAAAATTACATATTAAAGAATTAAAAATTAAAGGTAATATTAGTAAAATAGGCTGTTATAATTTATTTTCTTAAGTTAACAGGATTCAAATTATGATTATTTCAGCAATAAATAAAAATGTGTATTTTAGCATAGGGAATTGTCAGGTAAAATAGAATTACATACTGTAAAGAAGTACACTGGAAGTTGTATAACACTACTACTATTTATATTTGGAAATGACCTTATAAATAATAATCATTATCTATATAGAATCATATAAGTTTAAGTCTGGGAAGGATCTTACAAATCTAGTTCAGTCACTTCATTGTCCAGATGAGAAAACAGGCCCAGAGAAATAAGGTGACTTGCTGCACATAATAGTTAATAACCAATCTGTTTGAGTAAAATCCAAATTTCTCCACTCAAAGTCCAGGGCTCTTTTCATTATACTTACAGGTACCTCCTTATGTGGACCTTTAAAAATTCAATGCTCATCCATTTTTCTTACCTTTTCTCTGATCGCAGGAAAACCCAGCTAGCAGAATTGCAGTATGCCAATGAGCTAGGAGTAGAAGATGAAGACATAATTACTGATGAGCAAAGTAATCCGGAACAACAATCTGTATTCACTGTACCCACTGGCGTTAGCCAGCCTGTAGGCAAAGTGTTTGTGGAAAAAAGCCGTAAGTAGTTCCTTGTTTTGGAACATGAGCTCTTTAAGAAGTACACAAGGATATCCTTTGATCTAGGAATTATACTTCGGGAAATCTGAATTAAGGAAATAAACAAAAACATGGACAAAAATTTATACACAAAGCTAATTATCACACTATTATTCATGAGAGTGAAAAACTGGAAATAACCTGAATATAAAAGAGGAGGGGAATGAGTTCAGTCAGTTATGCTATATCTATACAATAAAATCTTCTGCACCATTAAAAATAATGTTTAGGGAGAATTTTACATTTCATGGAAAGAGTCTAATGAAAAATAAACACACACACATAGAGTTTGATGTCAGCTATAGAACGCATAGGACAAAAGACTGAAAGGAAATATGCCAAAATATTAATGCTGGTTGTTTCTGAGTTATGGAATTATGGGTAATTTAAAAAATCTACCCCTACCTTCCGCCCATTTCTTTATTCTTTGTGTACTTTACCAGTTTTCTACAGTTGGTAGTAATGTTGGTGGTGGGGCTGGTAATGATATAAATCCTCTAACTAAAAATAAATGGGAGAACATACATAATAGTATTACAATATTAAATATGACTTTCAACATTATAGCTATATATTCTTTTGGAAAATAGTTCTGATGTTGTGTAGCATGTGCTGGTTACAAGGCTGCATTTGTATTGTTTAAGAAAAACCTCCTGAAACCATGATCATAATCTTATGCTCCTCCCATGGATATGCTATGAATATGCTGCCTGAAGAACTCCTCTGAAACATAAAGATTAGTCCTTAAAATTTACAATTTAGATTTTCCATAAGTTGTTTTAGAATTCTGGTTCTGTAATATGCCATCTAAGGGATCTTGGCCAGTGAGAAACCTGTGATCCAGAGTGGCTAACTGACTTATCCAGAGTCTCACAGTTGGTTAGTGCAGAACTGGGACTCATTAAGATTTCATGACTTCTAGTTAAGTGTGTTTACTGATATACCATGTGGCCATTTCATTTACTTCAGTCTGTTTTCAAGCAATGTCACTGAATCCGCATTTTTGTTCTTCATTCCCTTAGCACAGAAACTTCCGTACTAGAATAACTGACCATAAAAAATACCAGTTGTCAGCCCAGAAGTTGTCTTTTCTCAGGGAAAATTAGATGTTGCATCTCTGTCTTTCATCTTCCAAAATACCTGACAGCCAGGTACAAGTATGGCAAGCATAATTGAAATGGAACCTTTCCTGCTGCTCGAGGTTCCATTTGTGAGAAGGAGCCTCCTCGTGAACAGTAAAAGGATAAAGCTCTGCTCACACAGTATTGCAGAGCTGACACTTGATGGTTACTTACAGGAAACTTCTTAAGTTTATGAAACAGTCCATTTCTTTTCTCTCATTACAGAGTGCCATGCTACACACATTGGCACATTGGCATCTTTTCCTAAGAAATTTAAAGTGTTTTCAAATATTGACTTACCTTTATAGTATTGACATTTAAACTTTAATACTTCTGAAGTCTCTAAATTAGAATATTTTACACTTTGTCATGTTAAAGGTCTGTGACTTTTTTTCTTAGTTGGAAGTTCATTGTTGTATTTCATTAAACATACGATTTCTAAAACTATTACTTTAACATTTGTTTTGGGTTGAGAAGAAAGTGCGTGGACATTGTTTGTTTTCCCTAAAGATAAGAAAAGTAGTATGTTTAAACAACCAAAAGAAAAGAACCTTTTGAAATAGGGACTGAATCAGGGAGAACTTTTGGAAAAACAGCAAAGTCTCTGTCTGAGGGTTCTTAGGTGTGGATGAATAAAAAACCAGACTGTCAGGGTTCTCTCTGGTTAGTTGTTAATAATGGGATAATGTGTTCTTAGGGCGATTCCATGCCACTGATCGGGCAGAGTTGATAAAGACCACAGAAAACATAGATGTGTCGATGGACATGACGCCTTCTTGGACCACCAGAGATGTTGCGCTTTCAGTGCACCGGGCTTTCAGGTGGCTACTTTTGTTCGACTTTTCTTAAAACAAATTTTCCATAACTTTAAAAAAAAAATGTTGCTTGTTCAACACTGTTAACAAAATTGATTACTTTCAATGGTGAGTAGGTATTTTTTCTAAACATTCAATTTGAGTTAAATCATCTGCCTTCAGTATAGTAAAAAGAAAAAACTAGTTTTTACTTTCTGTGAAATGTTGAATTTTATTCTTATATGTGAAAAGACTTTAAAAATACTTTAGCTTTTTACTTTAGTAATTCACGTACTAATAATTAAACTCTTTTCCATTCAGGATGGTTGGTCTCTTTTCTCATGGCTTCTTGGCTGGCTGTGCTGTGTGGAATATTGTTGTGATATATGTTCTAGCAGGAGATCAGCTTTCTAACTTGTCAAACCTTCTGCAACAATACAAGACCTTGGCGTATCCATTCCAGAGTCTTCTCTACTTACTCTTGGCTCTAAGTACAATTTCAGCTTTTGACAGGTAAGAAAGACTATTGTGACTGAAGATCCCTCTAACTTCTATTCAGGAGGAAACGTTGAGCAAAATGTGTCACTATGACAGTTTTCAAAATAGAATTATAGGATATTAATATTATTTTTACTTTTTTTTTTCTGTTGCTTCCACCTTCCCCCGCCCCCTCCCCATACACACACTTCAGTTCCAGCCGTTGTTTCTCAGTCTAGTTGTGCAGGACAAAGCTCCCTGGCCCAGCCCATACTGGTATTATGAGCCTTGTGTTCTCCCCAGCTGAGGCAATCAGTCGGCTGCTCACAGTAGCCCACGGCAGCACACAGCAGCCTGCTCATGCCAACCTCTGGCTGCTCACAGCAGCCCAGCTCCAGGTTGTTCACAATCTTGGCTGTAGAGAGCGCAGCTCACTGGCCCATGTTTGAATCAAACCGGTGACCTCGGTGTTAGGAGCACGGCGCTCCAACCACCTGAGCCACCGGGCTGGCCCGACTTTTTTTTTAAGCCAGTCTGTTTCTGTTCTTTTTGGAGGGGGGAATGAGAATACTGTGAAGTAAAAAATACCTAGAAGTCTTAACCCATTCCAGCATGAACTCTTAAGTCCAAAAATTTATGCTAGATATAATCAACTCAAAAAGTCCTGAATACAGTGGTACCTCAGTTTTCGAACATAATCCGTTCCGGAATACTGTTCGAGTTCTGAAACGTTTGAAAACCAAGGCATGGTTTCCCCATAGAAATGGATTAATCTGTTCCAGACCTTTAAAATCAACCCCTAAAACTGCAAATTTAGCGTGAATTTTGCTATCTAAAGATACCATCGATCCATAAAATTTACGGCATTCTTAAACCAAAATGTTCGTCAACGGAGATGTTCGAAGACCGAGATACCACTGTATCATCTTCCAAATTATCTGAATCAAGTATAGGTGAGAGTCTGGGTATTGTATTGGTTTCCTAGGGCTGCTTTAACAAAGTACTATAAACTGGTGGTGGCTTAAAACAACAGGAATTTATTCTGTCACAGTTTTGTATACTAGAAGTCTGAAATCATGTTGTTCGCAAGGTTCTCCGAGAGAGTCTGTTCCCTGCCTCTCTCCTAGCTTCCATTTGTCACTGGCAGTCCTTGACATTACTTGGTCTAGAAGTCTGAAATCATGTTGTTCACAAGGTTCTCCGAGAGAGTCTGTTCCCTGCCTCTCTCCTAGCTTCCATTTGTCACTGGCAGTCCTTGACATTACTTGGTTTGTAGAATCATCACTCCAATCTCTGCCTTTTTTGTCACATGGCAGTTTTCCCTGTGTGTCTCTGCCTGTGTTTCTTCTCTTCTTATGAGGACACCAGTCATATCGGATTATAACCCATTCTAATGGCCTCTTCTTAACTTGATCACACCTGCAAAGACCCTATTTCTAAATAAGGTCACATTTACAGGTACCAGGGATTAGAAGTTCAACATATCTTTTTGGGAATACAGTTCAACCCATTAAGAAAAACAACAACTTATAGCCTAATGATATGGATAATTGAGAAAGGTAGAATCTAATGAAATTTCGCAGATCAAATTTGTTTCTTCAGAATGTCTTAACTCCAAAGGAGTATTGACTGAAATAGGCTTGTAGTTAAAAGTTTTATGTGGAACTGTGTAAATAAGATATTCTTTCATGTATGTTAAGTGTAAACTGTAGCTAGACGATACATGTAGCGCTAGACGATACATGTAGCATTAGAATAGAGAAGGAAAAAACTAGAATCAAGAGAGTACAGTTTTTTGTTTTTGTTTGTTTGTTTTCTTGTGTGACAGGAGAAAGAGATAAAAAATGAGGAAGGCCCATAGGTGGGCAAGTAGAAAGGCACAGATAATATTTACCTCTCCTTCAATCCCGGACGAGCCCCCAAATGATGTAGAAAATTTTCTTTGTGCCGGGATCATGTCTCGTGAAACCGAAGAATGGAAGCATGGACCAAGGAGAGGCAAGGAGTTGTAAAAGAGGATAGTTTATTAAAAGTAAAGAGTAAAGAGTCGCAGCTCTCGGAATGAGAAGGGGTCCCGACTGGATTGCCCAAGAGTCCAGTTTTGTAAGAAGTTTAGAGCTGCACTGTGACAAGAGGCTTTTGTATTTTTCTAGGATTGACTTTGCTAAAACATCAGTAGCAATCCGAAATTTTCTTGCCCTGGATCCAACAGCTTTAGCATCTTTCTGTGAGTAAATAGTTTAATTAGATAACTGTTTCATACTTGAGTTACATTGTAATTTTGAACAAGGAAAGTTATAATTTTATCTTTAAAAGATTTTATATTATTGCTGCTTATGAACATTACTTACAGATGTTCAGTGGAATTTATAATGGTAGGCATAATTTTGATAGAATTATTTTTCAATAATTGATCTAAGTTGATCTAAGTAACTTTTAAAAGTTTAATTTTGTTCTAGGTTACTTAATATTTAGCTTTTGTATTTTCTACTTGATGTTAAATAGATAGAGCTAGTATGACATTTCAGTAACAAATACTATTTTATATCAGTTATGAAAATATTAATGAAACTGGTTTTGGGACCTTGAATAAGTCAGATAATTTCTTAAATGATCTTCTAGATTCTTGTCAGTGTTAGTGATTAAATAGTGAGCATCTCAAAAGACCCTTCTGTACCTGTATTCTTGAAAAATAATATAAAGCTGTCCAACCTAATGAAATTTATCAAATGAATTTCTTTTATATTATCATTTCCCAAAGTAGAGATTATTTTTACCTTAATCTATAAATTAAAAATAAACCAAGCTGTTAAAGATACATTATTGGTAATTTCATTTGTCTTTTTCTCAGTGTACTTTACTGCTCTTATACTATCTCTGAGTCAGCAAATGACAAGTGACAGAATCCACCTTTACACACCTTCTTCTGTTAATGGTAGCCTCTGGTAAGATTGACAATAGCATTAGCAATTGTTGATGGTAATAACAGCGACAATGGGAGTAATGTTACTATTCTTATCCTTCTGCTCTTTTATGTGTTTTCATCTATAAATAATAATGAGGGTTCTGTTTTTGTTTCCAAAATTGTGGTAAGAAAATACCTATTCCATTGGTTAATGGATATCTATTGTTACAAACACTTGCGTTTTCAATGAAATGTCTTCTTTTTACAAATGTTTTAAATCTCTTAAGTTTTAGTTTCAAGATATGTCATTACACAGTGAACTGGGAATGAGGGAGCCCTGCACCCTCAGTCCCAATCGGGAGCCTGATGCCCCAGAATAGTGAAGTGAATGGGTAGCTTGGATAGAGTTGGAAAACCAAGCAATGCTAGAAGGAGCAGACTAGAGACAGCCAACTCCCGCAGAGCAGTGGCCAACCGTGAAACTAACAGGATGGCCGAGATTCCAGTTCACAAAATTCAGAGGGGCAGTCTTTTTTGAGAGAGTGGCTAGAGGCACGAGGTAAAAAGAGAAAGGAAAGATACTGCATGAAGAGTAGCACCGTAGTAGATGGAAGGGAAACTTAGGAAAAAAATTTGGCAACACTAAATTTCCATTTTTATCAGTGTACAAAGCAGATCTGTTTGGAATTCAATAACCTTTGCACCTGTGTTCTCATGGTATACATACTGTGTTTCCCTGATAATAAGACCTAGCCGGACAATCAGCTCTAATGCGTCTTTTGGAGCAAAAATTAATATAAGACCTGGTCTTATTGTATTATATAATATAAGACTGGATATAATATAATATATAATATAATACCGGGTCTTATGTTAATTTTTGCTCCAAAAGACGCATTAGAGCTGAGTGTTCGGCTAGATCTTATTTTCGAGGAAACATGGTATATGGTGTATTTTATAGGGCATTATGTTTTATTTCATGCTTTAGTAGTTATTTCTGTAAGTAAGGACTGCTATTTATTTTTAAAATTCCTAAAATAGATATATTTGGGTACATGAACCAAGATGAAGACATTTCTAATGAATTTTTGTGTATTTTTAGGGCAGCAGGAATTGAGGAACAGGTTCTTCAGCCCTGGATCGTGGTGAATCTGGTGGTAGCCCTTCTGGTTGGATTATCTTGGCTTTTTTTGTCTTATAGGCCAGACATGGATCTTAGTGAAGGTATTAAGGAACAAATAGTGTAAGAATACTATGAAATGTTCTATAATGATTTTAGAAATTTTCTTTGAATGGATATAACTGATAATATTGTGGTAACAAAAACATATTTAAAAATAAAATAACACAGGAAAAGTAACAATCAAGTGGTGAAACTGAATGCCAAGAGAAACAGGGAGGAATGTCTAAGAGAGCTGGCGTCTTGAAGTACTTACTGAGGGCCTTCGGTGGCCTTTGTGCATATTTGGGAGGTATTTCCTCTCTTGGATACCTCCCTTCAAGTATTTTAGAGAAAGTCTCTGCTCTTCATTTTTCCTAGTTTTCTTCAGATCAAAGTATCTCTTAATTTGGAATAAATCATGCTTCATCTATGTAGCCTCTGTCAGATGCATGTTAAAGTGAATTATTCTTCCTTCCCCCTCTAACTGATACAAATTCTTAACCTGCACTGTCGAATGAAGTGTTTAGTAATCCTACCTTTAGTGTGCCTAATGTGACGTGAGATTACCGATCTGTAGCCCTCAGACCCCTTTTGGCTCCCCTGAAGAAGAGGAGTTGTATTAACAAACTGCTAGTCCTTTAGCACTTCTTTAGGAACTCTTGGTGTTTGTAGTGTAGGTTCTATTTCCTTGACAGATGTTCCACAATTTCACCCTTGAATCTCTACGATATTTTCTGGACCTTGGTTATTATTATGTTCTTGATTTGTTAAACATCCCGAGCATTTAACTGCAATTTGATCAACTAATTACAACCTGTCTCAGAAGTCTTGAATTGAGGATCTTCCCAACATTGCCATTTGTAAAAGCCAAGACAAAAAATGTAATCTTCTTGTGTATTTTCATTTATGAATTTCTGTATCATCATTCTCAGGGTGCTTCACTAAATATCCTGTTGATTTATTTCTTTTGATATATGTAAAGTATTTTTACAAATCTTGGGGTGTATGTATTTTGCTGTTTTCTTGTGCTCAGTACAGTTTTTAGTCATTCAAAGAATTTTTCATCTAATATTTACATCAGAAGACTTTATTTTATTCAGTTCCTAAGGTTTTCTTTTTTCATATTTCTTGGTATTTTAATAAATTATGTGTATATGCTAAGTAATAGTTTAAATGTAGAAATGTCAACTAATAACATTCTATACTGTGGTTGGGATTGAAACTACACTAGCTGGCTTGTGTAGTATTCACAAATCACAAAGTATGCGTTACTAAATATTTACAGAATCCTGCTCTCTTTTAGGGCCATGTGAATTATATAACATTTTATTTCTAATGTGAATTATATAACATTTTATATTAAAAGTATATATAAAATGGGGGTGGTAATACCTCACTTATAGGGGTCCTTATGGTGACTAAATGGGGTAACACATTTAAGATATTCTGGCATACACCTCCTGTTAGTTCCAGGTCCTTCTACTGTGTCCTCACCACCATTTTAAGTTATCATGATCACTATAGAATTAGAACTTTCAGCTGTTTAAGGATCCTGGGTTCTCTAAGTGACTTACATTTCTGGTAAGAGCTTTTATATTATCTCCATTATATGCATATATGCTTTATTTTTCAGGGGTTACCAAAACATTTAAAACTTGAAATTTTCAAATTTCAATGTACTTGTACATTGAACTTGTACATTTTTTGTTAGTTCACCTTTAAAATTAGATTTCACTATCAAGATTTACTTGTACTTGAGGGCTTTCTATTATTGTACATTATATCAACATTTTAAAGGACTGTTTATATCTAAACTAAAAATCTCTTTTTGAGGTACTGGGAAACCATTTTGAGTGTGATCTGTTCATTTTCTCTCCCAGAGTTGATGTTCTCCTCTGACGTGGAAGAATATCCTGATAAAGATAAAGGAATCAAAGCCTCTTCATAATGCCAACTCACCTGCAGAGGAATATAACCCAGTATTTAGAATTTTTCCCATTTTTTTAAAAATGTATTTTTATAAGATATGTACAGATGTATTTAGAATTGATTTTTTGATTAATACTGAAAAATTTCTCAAGATTATGGGAAAAAATGGTAAAATTGTATCTGCAAAATTAACCCACATGTTAATCTCAGTAGCATTATCTCATTGGCAAAGAAGATAATGAGCCAGAGACCAGTAGGTGAAAGGATTTATTTCCTTTTTTTCCTCAAATTAGTTGCATTTATAATCATTATCTTAAAAAACACTAATACAGAAAAAACCATAACTTTAGTGTTACAAAATATATATCAGGTTTAAACATAAATTTAGGGAATGGGGAAAGGGGGAAAAAAAGGACCTTCATTATTTATTTTTGATATCTCCTTACTGAATTAATTGAAATATAAAATTTGTCTTTTTTGAAAGTGGCTTAATGGTTGTATATTATGTAATAAGTATAATGTAATGTAATTTAGCTCAAAAAATGCTTTACTTCATGGCTAATAAAAAGAAAATACATCTTTTTTGTTTGAAAAGTTTTATAACCGAAAAACGTTTCTTTCCCTTTAAAACCTATACCAGTGGTTCCCATGTGTAGTTGCACATCAGAATCATTTAGGGAGCTTTAAAAAAATGCGTAGCAAAAGAGAAGCTGAGCAGGCCAAGGGCTCAGGGAAATAGAAGGCAGTGAGCTTGTTGAGCTAACACTCAACTGACCTCTGCAGAACCCTTTCCTCTGCCTCTTTTTCTGCATAAGAAATATGAGAAGAAATTCACCATGCCTATTTTCAAGCTCTTTGTCAGTGAGACCATTGGCTTTTGAGGAAATCCTACTCTTGAAGTGAGTCCTGCACTGGAAAAGGTATCTTTAGAGCTGTATTAAATGGTGCCTCAACTGGTGTGAGACATTGGAGCTCAAGACAATTGGAAAAGGCGTCTCAGAGGCTCTCAAGCACATCAATGAAACTATTGGGCCTGCCCTGAATGTTGTGAAGCAGAAGAGGACAAATTTATGATGGACATGGATGGCTCTGAGAGTAGGTTGAAATTTGGCACGAGCGCCATAGGAATATCTTGCCATCTCTAAGACTGGAGTTGCTGAAAAGGGAATCCCCCTGCTGTCATAGAATTGTAAATCTGCTGGCATCCTGCCAGTTCTAGCTTTCATTGTGATCAGCAATGGTTATGCTGGCAGTAAGCTAGCAGTGCAGGAGTTCATGATCCTCCCTGTTAGCAAACTTCAGGGAAGCCATGGGCTCATTAGAGCTGAGACTTACTGCACCTGAACAATGTCTTCAAGGAGAAATGAGAAAACCAACGTGAAGGGTTGTGGTGGGCTCAATAATGTCTTCCAGAGCTGTCCCTGTTCCAGTCCTTGAACCTTGCATGACAAAAGGGATTTTGCAGATGTGATCTAGGTAGTGAACCTTGAAATGGGGGAGATTATCCTGTATTATCAGGGTGGGCCCAGTGTCATCACATGAGTCCTTAAAAGCAGAGAAAGTTCCATAGTCATATGATCATGGAAGAAGGGTCAGAGTTGTCATGCTGCTGGCTTTGAAGGAGGAGGAGGGGGCCACAAGCCAAGGAATGTGGGTGACCTCTAGAAGCAGAGAACAGCCCTTGGCTGACACTCAGCAAGGAAACGGAGATGGGCCCTGTCCCACATCTGTAAGGAACTGAATTTGTCAACACCCCAGATAAGCAAGGAAACAGATCCTCCCCTAGAAACTCCAAAAAGGAATTCAGCCCTGCTGACACCTTGATTTTAGTTTGGCAAGACTCATGTCAGACTTCTACATGCAGAACTGACATACAAATAGCAAATGTATGTTGTTTAAGCTGCTAAATTTGTAATTTGTGGCTACAATAGAAAGTTAACAGGGTTGAAAGGAGTTCTCCCAACATTTTAGAGAATAAAAGTGCTCAGGAACTGCTATGGAATGCAGTTGGAAGTTGGCTACTTGATAACTTGTAACTGGCATGGGCATCATTGCCTCTGCATTCTTCAGACCTGGAAAGTATGACCTGGACTTCAAATCTCCAGGTCACCTCAGCAAGTATATAATCCTTGAGCTGCTGGTGGACTTGTACAAATCTTTCATCAGGGAAAACCCAGTGGTGTCTATCAAAAAACCTTTGGCCATGATGATGGGGGAAACTTGGAGGAAGTTCATTGCTAATACACGTTTCCCTGATTGACTCAAAAATCATCTTTTTTCTCACTTTTTTTCTTGCATCAAGTGTGGGCAATATACTTAGAGTTTCTGAGTTGTCAACAAAGAAGAACCCCAGTGGGATTTTTGTTATTGGTTTTTTGGAGGATGCAAAATACAGTATTCAGTAATTAATACCTGCATCTCCCCACTCCCCCCAAGCAGAAAAGAAAACGTTTCTAGGCCCCATCCCCAGAGATTCAGATTCAATAATGTGAGGTGGTACTTGGAAAACTACCTTTTAGAAAAAGATATCCCAGGTTATTGTGATATAGCCTGTAGACTAGCCAGCATTTGGGACCTTTGGCCTTCATAAAACATTTGTAATCTATTATGAAAAATAAAGCTTGGATTGCGATAGATGCTCTTGATCAAGTTGCTAGGTCCATGAGGGCAAATATGAAAAAAAACGAATCAAACATAGTACTTGCCTTTAAGAGGCTCATTGTCATGCAGGGACTCATGCAGGGTCTCTGGTCCCGCTCCCCACATAATGCAGGATATGGTGAGGCCAAAAAGGAACATCCACGGAACCATAGATAGGGGAGTCATACCACCATATTCTCGCTGGCGGCTGGGTTGAAGACACAGGAAGTAGGAGCCATACTATCCGCAACCTGCTGTCCACTTTTCTCTGCCAACCAACCTCACTTGCTAGCTGCAATCCGCCATGCTAACTGCAAACCACACTTGCTGGCCACCATTTTCTTGTTAGCCCCCATTTTCTGCTAGCGTAGCCACGACAGTTATATTAGTGGCCAATGGCTCACTGGTTACAGCTGACGGCCGACTAGCCACAGCTGATGGCCATCCAATCACAGTTGATGGCCATTTACTACCTGAGTGAGCAACTTTCCATGTGAGGGACAGAGCCTGGAAACTACTCCTGGCTCTGTTCCCACACTCATAATCTACTCAGAAGACATAGATAGGTATGAGTTGAAGAATCTAGGAAAGCACTATAAATTGAATCATATAGTATGAAATCTTTGGGGAGTAGCCTTTTCTGCTCAGCATAATTCCCTGGAGATTTATCCAAGCCATGTGTATCGATAGTTCATTCCCTTCATTGCTAAGTCGTATTCCAAGGAATATATGTACTGCAGTTTGTTTAACCATGTACCTATGGAAGGACATCTGAGCTGATTCCACTTTTTGGCTATTATGAATAAAGCTGCTACGAGCATTTATTTGTGTATAGTTTTTATTTCTCTGGGATAAATGCTCAGGAATGCAATTTCTGGGTAATATGGTAGTCACATTTAGTTTTTTAAGAAACTGCCAAACTATTTTCTAGAGTGATCGTACCATTCTGTATTTCCCCATGACAGTTTTTTTTGAAGAGTCCAGTTTTGTTTTAGAATGTCCCACCTACATTCTGTATTTGTTTTTTGTTTTTTCCCCTAATAGCATCATTCAATTTGTTCCTGTCTGCTGAATTTCCTGTAGACTGGAGGATAGGTCTAGAGGTTTGATTAGATTTAGGTTAGATATTTTATATTGCATCACACACTTCCGTAAGGAGGTCAGAGTGTGCTGGCAGGCAGCAAGTCTCATTGGCACAGTGATTAAACAACACAGCAGAGACTCAAAATTGACAACAATCTTGAATCAAGGGCCTTGGGCTATTGTGCCACATGCCCTGAAGAGTGCAAGGTGAGTGTCAGGTTCCTGCCCCGAAAGAACTCTTGAAATTGACAACCAATTGAAATGGTGTGAGCCTACTAATGAGATAGACTAGTAGCTTGGAGATAGCAGTTAATTCTGCATTTGGGATATGTGTTTGTGGTTATAAGATTTAACTGAAAGCTGAACTTTGAGCTGGCCCTTGAATAAAAGAAAAATAGTTTCTAAATAGAAGAGCAATAAATAATGATCCTGTGGTAGCACAGAGTGCATTTTGGAGGCACTTGGTTCCCATATAAAAGAATTCAGATTTATAGCCAATAAAGAAGCTCTGAAGTTTTGGGTTTTGTTTGTTTTAAAAGTAAACTGCATTTAAAAAAATTTTAAAGGGGGCCAGCTTGGTGGCTCAGGTGGTTAGCCCTCCATGCTCCTAACTCCAAAGATTGCTGGTTCTATTCCCACATTGGCCAGTGGGGTCTCAACCACAAGGATGCCAGTTCAATTCCTCGAGTCCCACAAGGAATGGTGGGCTCTGCCCCCTGCAACTAGCAACGGCAACTGGACCTGGAGCTGAGCTGCGCCCTCTACAACTAAGACTGAAAGGACAACAACTTGACTTGGAAAAAAGTCCTGGAAATACACACTGTTCCCAAATAAAGTCCTGTTAAAAAAAAAAAAAGTTTAAAGGTAAAGCAGTGGATGACAGCAGGCGGGGAGACTCATGAGTAAACCATTTCAGTCGTGTGTGTGTGTGTGTGTGTGTGTGTGTGTGTGTGTGTGTGTGTGTGTGAGAGAGAGATGTCCCGAAACTAAGTGCCATAAAGAGAAAGAGTAGGGTTCAAATGGGGTTAGAATTCAAAAATGTATCTGAAGTTTTAAGCTTTTGTAGATATGACATTGCTACATTAAATGAGTTTGGAACATACTAGAGGTCTGGAAGGGATGATGTATATTAATGTGTTGTGTTATGAGTCTATGTGACAGTCAAGTATAGATGTCCAAGTAGAATGTTGGAAACAAAACATCTGGAGCACAGGGGATATTGTAAGGAAGTGATAACTCATACTATAAACCTCCCAAAAACTGGTACAGGGAGAAGAGGGCACACAAGAAAGCGAACTTTCTTGTCCGGTCACTGTGCTGAGGAGACTTGCTGTCCACCAGCATGCTCTGACTTCCTTCTATGAGAGCCCGAAATGGCCTGGGCAAGCGCTTGAAGCTGACCTTCTATGCTCGCTAAGCTCCCACGGCCCCCTAACCAGCTGGGGGCATGAGCCAGGCCTAAAGGTGCGGGTCACGCTGTGCGGTACGCATGCGCGGGGTGGGGGTTGTGGGGGAAGGGCTGCGCCTGCGCAGTAGCAGGCCGTCGGTTAAGCACAGATCCGTCGGCAGATGATGGAGGGATGGAGCTGCCCCAAGAGATGGCCATGGCTTCCAACGCAACTGATAACCGCAATGGGCGTGTCCATTCCCTCTTCACAGCCCCTGTACTTCAGAAGAGTCTCCACATCAGCCAAAACAGAGGGTCGGGGGTTTCTTCGGCCCGTAACTTGCAGGAGCAAAGCAAGACCAGGCATCTGCCCAAAGACAAGGACAAGGAGAGTCCTGGGAACCGGCTGCTGAACGTGAGTGGGGGCCCCAGCGGCACAGCCTCTCCCCTACCGGACCACCTAGAGGGCCCAGGATGTCCAATAGGGTCATTGCATGCAGAAGGGAGGGAGGGAGACCTGCCCTAACTTTGAAGGTGGTAATACCTTAAAAAGTTTACTTGTGGGACCTCGACAATTACTTAACTTGTCAGAGCCTCGTTTTATTAACTATTAAATGAAGACAATGATTGCACCTACCTTACTTATAGGGTGGTCTGAAAAACCAGAGGAGATAGTGATATAAAGTGCTTAACACAGGGCAGAACACAGAGTCAATAACTGTTGTTAGCTGCTGTCATCGTCATCATGGGGATTTCATTTATGTGGTAAAGGGCTGAACTCCAGAAACTTGAGTAACCCTTGTTTTCAATTCCTGAGGTTCTTCCAGGTGAACCTGTAGTAACAAATCTGCATCATGTCTGTAGAAGAGTGAGTTATTGGCCTCCTATTCTTAATTAGAAAGGTAAATTTATTTAGAAATGTGTGCAACTCTTGAGTTTACCATTCCTGCCAGAAGATGGAGGAAATGGACAAGGGGAATCACATTGAAACTCACTTTTTCAAAGTTGTTAGAGGATTATTGGGAAATTTTACATTCTCTGTTGGTCTTAAGTTATTAAAAAAATAGTACAGATAAAAGTATCAGTAAACAAATGGCATACAAAAAGATGATGTCCTTCTCTATAAAATTAAGTAGTGGAATTATTTAATATCTAAAGTAACCTCTTAATTCCAAGAACTTAAAATATTCTTCACTCATTATTATGACAAATAAAGAGCAAATTAGGATTTAACTATAGGATACTAGGAGAAATTACAAAATTTGCGAAAGAGATGTGCTTGTAAATCTAGGCCATAGAAGGTATTTGTTGTGTATCCTATTAAGCAATTTGGACTTTATTCTGTAGAATGATGATTTGTAATATTTTTTGAGTATGAGGATCCTTTTTATTGTAAAAAAAAAAAAAAAAAAAGAAATCTCCCCACATGAGAGTAGCTGGTGCTTTACAATCGACTGACTGGGAAAATCTGTAATGACAAAGTTACCATGTGGCAGTGTTTTTAGTAAAATTTGTATAGATACAACAGCATCTACATTGAAAAAAGAGTAATGTACCTATATGGAAGGTACATTGTTTACCCAAGTTGGTTCTCCAAATTATTTAACCATAGAATATTTTAATGATTTGACAGAGCAACAAAAAGGGTTTAGGAATTGAAATGTGCAGTTGGATTTAGTTATAATGACCTCATAAAGGATTTCTTTTCAGACACAAGTCCAGAAGAATGCATTTATGTAGTATAGATATTTATTACACAATGAACTTAGAGTAATATGATAACGGTATGTTATTAAAGTTATTATAACCGCGACTGTAAGATACATGATGTAGACCATTCAACATGGAATGGATGACCTTTTTCAATTGAGTAAATGCTGCATATATATTAGTACAGATGCAACATTATATATTTGAGCAACAGGTAGTCTTTTCTCTGACTTCTTGGCTTTTTGTGTGTGTATGGTACATGATTTCTTAACAGCAGATTATCATAGTTATAAAAACAGCTATATAAATATTTTTAGCGTTTTCTGTACAAAATACATAGTTTTTTAAAACTTGCAAGCAAATATATCTCTCAGATATGTCTTACATCTCTCAGAATACATTTTGGAAAACAGTAGTTTGCAGATAATGCATAGAACACATTTGAATTCAAGGATATTCGAAGTTGAGAACCACAGCTGTAGGTGGATTTTAAGCAAGGGGATGACATGAGTCAGGTGTACTTTGTTTAAAAAAAACTTGTTTTGGCTGTCAGGACTTAAGAAGAGCGAGGACAATAAAGTAAGATCTCTGAGGGGATGGAAAAGAATGGACCATGGAGCACAGGTGGAGGGATCCTACTTGGATAGTTAAAAGGGCATTTCTTCCTCCAGACCAGTGTTTGTTTCTTCTTTGGATCATTGGTATCCAGATCTTCTGAGAGTGTTTGTTAAAGTCCAGATTCCTGCACCTCCCCCTTAGACCTGCTGAATCCGAAGGATGGGGCCCAAGGATTATGCTTAAATTTTAAACTATCTCAGATGATTCTTAGATTCATGTTTGAGAAGTACTGTAGATAGAGGGGAAAAACGGGCATTGATGTAGGAAGCAAGCTGGAGAAGGAAGCAAATGGAGCAAGTGGAGAAGGAAGCAAGAAGAGTTTGATGAACTGGGTGAAGAAACAGGAGGAGGGATAAACAACTGGAAGTCTAAAGAGATTTTTGAAAAGGTGTATTAAATATAAGCTACTAAGAGAATTGGAAGCATTAACTAGAGATAATGCTCAGATCGAGGGATAGAGTAGTTTTTGACTTTGGTAAAAATGTGGGTAATCTACCCCCCATCTTAATGTCAGTTCTTTAAATCTCCTTAATTCCTTTCAGCAGTTCACTGCTATTCTACATCCTGGACCTTGTCTTCACTCCGAGGGTTCCCCCTCCAAAATCCTGAATTCTAGAATGTTACTTCCTAACTCTCATTACTTTACTTTTAGTACACTTATTTTTTGAAATATGTGCCAAGCTTTGTACTAGACACTGAGGATGCAGTGGTGAATGAGACCCGCAAAGCACCTTCCCTTAGGGAGCTAACATTCCATTGGAGAGACAGTCACAGGTGATGCTGCGTTCTGAGGACGTAAAAGGGCTATAATATAGATAATTATGGTGGCGGGATACATAGTACTCTGGATAGGGATCAGAGAAGGTCTCCCAGGAGAAGAGGCTTTTAAGTGAAAACCTGAAAATGAGAAGAGGCTAACCATTTAAACAGTTGGGGGGTAGGGAGAGCAAAGAGGGAATAAATAAAAACAAGTGTGAAGTTTCTGCTGAGGGATAGTTTGGAATGTTCACAGAACATAGTGACTGAAAGGGAGAAAAGCATAAAATGAGGCCATAACAAATCTTTTTGTACGTTTAAAGTCCCTATTAAAATGTGTGTGTGTGTGTTGTCCATTCGAGTCATTTTCCTATCAGATTTTTATTCTTTTTCCTCCTCAATGTTTTCAAAAGTTCTTTATTTGTTCAAGGATATTAGATATACATCTGGGATATATGTCACAAATATTTTCTCACACTTCAAGAGCTATCTTTTGACTGTTTTGGTGCTAAAAAGTTCTTAATTTTGTGAGGTCAAGTTTATCAACCATTTATTGCATCTGAATTTGCATTGTAAAAACTGTTTACGTACACCTAGGTCATAAAGGAATTTACCTATGTTACCTTCTAGTACTTGTATGTCATCCCTTGATTTATTTGGATGGTATGGTATGAGGTATGGATTTAATTTTTGTCTTTTTCCAGATAGATGTCCTAACACCATTTATTTTTAAAAATCCATCTTTGCCCTAATGATTTGCCCTATCTTTATACTAAGTTACTGTATGTATTTGTCTTTTTTTTTTTCCTGGACTTTCTATTCTCTTTCACTGGTCTATTTATCAATTCATATATCGGCACCATACTACTTTACTTTAAAGACTTATAGTATGTTTTATTGTCTAATAGGGCTGGTCCCCCACCACCACCTTGTCGTGTCTTCAGTGAGTATTCTTCCTTTTTTAAACACTTTATTATTTTATTTCAGTAAAGAAGATTTTTTAAATAAGGATTGCATTAAATTGGCAAATTAGGTAGAACTGACATCTTTATGATGTTTATCTGTCCTATCCAAGAACAAGAGATGTCTTTTCATTTATTCAAATCTACTTTTGTGTCTTTCAGAAGTGATTTCAAGTTTTCCTCTTAGGAGTTTTGCAACTTCGTGTCAAGATTATTTCTAACATGGGGACTTTTCTATTCTATAAGCTCTAGTTATTATTTATATATATTAAGGCAATTGATTTCTGCGTGTTAATTTCATATCCTGCTTCCTGAGAGAATTTTTTAAACATTTGAGTTAGTGTTGTTATTAATTGTCTGGGGTTTTACATATACTATCAAATCACCTTCAAATAGAGATAGTTTTACTTCTTTTTTTCCAATTTTCTTGGTTTTAGTTGATTTCTCTTATCTAATTGCTTTGACTAATGCCACCAGAAACATATTGAGTAGTGGTGGAGATAGTAGGCAACCTTGCCTTGTTCCTGATCTTAGTAAAAAGTGTTTCCCCACCAAATGAATACTGATTTCAAGACTGGCTTAATTCCTATTTTCTTGAGTGTTTAAATCAGGAAAGGCTGTTGAATTTTGTCAGAGGCCATTTAAACATGTATGGAGATAATCATATAATTTTTCTCCTTAGATCTACTGATGTGGTGGTGTATTATATTAATGAAGTTTCTAATATTGAACCAACTTGCATTCTGGAATTACTCCACTGGTTATTTCATATTAGTTTTTTAATTTGACGCTGAATTCTTTTTGTCATTATTTTATCTAGTATTTTTGTATCAATATTTATAAGTGATACTCATTTATAATTTTAATTATGGGTTTAAGTATAAATGCTATACTTGCTTCATAAAAAGAATAAGAAAGTTTTCTTTAATATTCAGTACTCTGGAATACTTTATGGAGTCATGGGTTATCTGGTTGTTGAAGGTTTGGTGGAATTCCCTGTGAAACCACCTGGCCCTGGTACTTTTTTGTGGCGGTAGTTCCTTGCTGTCTCTCTCTCTCTCTCTCTCTCTCTCTCTCTCTCTCTCTCTCTCTCTCTCTCTCTCTCTTTAAAAGGAAATTGGTCTGTTTAAGCTGTTTACCACCAACCGGGCCAATTTTGTTAAATTGTATTTTCTTAGGAAATTGTACATTTCATTTAGGTTTTTAAATATATTTACAGGTCTGCAAATTAGTCTTGTATGATTTTTTAAAATTTTGTCTGTTTCAATTGGTTATTTTTATCTTGTCATTTTTTATTTGTGTTTTATCCTGTTTTCTTAATTAAGTTAGCTAGTGGTTTGTGTATTTTGTCGACTATGTAAATCAGTTTGGAAATAATAGCGTAACAGTATTGAATCTTTCCATCCATGAATATGCAGTGTTTTCCATTCATTTAGATCTTTACTTTCACTCAAGAATGTTTTGTAGTTTTCAGTGTATAAGTCTTAATATTTCTTCTGTTAAATTTATTCCTAAGTATTTTATTATTTTGATGCTATTTCAGATATAATTATTTTCTTTATTTCCAGATTGTTCATTGCTATTATACAGAAATACAATTGGTTTTTGTATTTTGTTCTTGTATCCTGATACCTCACTGAACTCGTTTACTAGTTCTAGTAGTGTGTGTGTGTGTGTGTGTGTGTGTGTGTGTGTGTGTGTGTTTCTTTGTGGTTTCTATATACAGGATTGTGTTATCTGCAAATAAAGACAGTTTTACGTCTTCCTTTCAGATGTGGATACTTTTTATTAATTTTTTTCTTGTCTGAGTGCACTGGATAGAGCCTACAGTACAGTGTTGACTAAAAGTGGCGAGAGTGAATACTCTTGCTTTTACCAATCTTAGGGGGAAAACATTCAGTCTTTCTTGAGTGTGATAGTAAGGAAATTCATTCCTATTTTTAGTTTGTTCATAGTTTTTATTAAGATTGCATTTTGGATTTTGTCAAATACACTTTCTGCATCTCTTGAAATGATCATGTGAGTTTTGTCCTTTATTGCTCATATTTATGAATATGGTTTATTACATTAATTGAGTTTCAGATGGGAAATTTCCCCTTTGGTATGGTATAAGGTCCTTTTTATATATCACTAGATTTATTTTACTAATATTTTGTTGAGGATTTTGCCTCTGCATTCATGAGAGATATTGGCCTGTTGTTTTCTCATCTTGTGATATCTATCTAGCTTTGGTATTACTGTAATATTGACCTCATAGAATAACTTGGGAGGTATTCCTTTCCCTTCCTTTTCTTTTTTTTCCTGAAACAGTTTGTGAAAGGTTGTTACTATTATTCTTTAAATCTTTGGTAGAATTCACCAGTGAAACAATCTGGGTTTGGGGTTTTCTTTTTAGGAAGAGTTTTAATTACTAGTTCAAATTTTTTTTTTTTTACTTGTTATAGGTGTTTTCAGATATTTTATTTCTTTTTGAGTCAGTTTTGGTAATTTGGGTCTTTCTAGGAATTTTTTTGTTTCATATAAATTGTCTAATTTGTTAGCATGAAATTGTTTATAGTTGTAGTAGTTACCTTATGTGGCAATAAACTTTGCAGGTACAATGAAGTTTAGGATTTTGAGATGGGGATATTATCTTGGACTATCTGAGTGGGCCCTACGCGTAATCACAAATGTCCTTATATAAGAGAGGTAGAGGGAGATTTGGACACACAAAAGAAGGCAATGTGATCACAAAGGCAGATAATAGAGTGATGTGACCACAAGCCAAGGAATGCTGGTAGTCACCAGGAACCGGAAGACGCAAGAATGGATTTTTCTCTACAGCCTATAGAAGGAGTATTGCCCTGCTAAATTCCTTGAGTTTTTGACCCAGTGGTACTAATTCCAGAGTTCTGGCTTGTGGAACTGTGAAAGAATAAATTTTTGTTGTTTAAGCCACCAAGGTTGTGATAATTTGTTACAGCAGCTGCAGGAGCTAATACAATAGTATCCCCTTATCATCCTTTTTAAAAAATTCTATTAAATTTATTGGGGTGACATTGGTTAATAAAATTATATAGGTTTCAAGTGTATGATTCTGTAATACATCTTCTGTATACTGCATTGTTTGTTCACTACCCAAAGTCAAATCTCCTTCTGTCACCAGATATTTGACCTCCTTTACCCTTTTTTACTTTCCCCTATCCCCTTTTCCTCCATACTGTTGTCTTTGTCTATGAGTTTTTGTTTGTTTGTCTTTTTCCTTTGTTGCTTTCAGTTTTATATCCCACATGTGACTGAAATCAAATGGTTCTTGACTTTTTCCATTAGACTTATTTCCACTTAGCATGATACTCTCAAGATCCATTCATATTGTCGCAAATGGCAGTATTTTATCTTTACTTATGGCTGAGTAGTATTCCATTGTATGTATGTACTATATCTTCTTTATCCAGTCATCTACTGAAGGACACTTCAGTTGTTTCCATGTCTTTGGTACCATCAATAATGCTGTAATGAATAAGTCACATTTGACTTTTGCAATTACAAGAGGTGCTCAAAGTGGTTACCATCAGCGTCCAGACATTTCTGATTACAGCGAACTACTGTTTGAGCAACACTGACCAAAGTGTCCACTTGTATACAATTTTTTGACACCCCCAGTATATATTATACAAATATAGCATGATGTAATAATATTTATATGTAAGTATATATGGGTATGCTTATTTACATGTTAGTATACATACTTAAATGTATTTCTATATATTCTATAAATATGACATACAATAATATAATATAAACTGCCTTGCTTCTTCAGGCTTTTACACTTATTCTGTCCAGGCTCCTCTCCCTCTAGTTCTTAATTTTTCACTTCTTCATACCCACTTGAAGTATCATCACCTCCTTCTCTAACACTCTCTCCCCACCCCCCTTATTTTCCCTGTGTTTCTGAGATAGCTCTTAGGCATCCTGAATGGGGCTCAGTACTGGAATTTTACCTCTTGCACGTCTTTTGCTCCAACGTTGTGACCATTAGTATTTGCAAAAATGTGGACAATCAAATGAGGAACTAAGTCTCAGCTTTACCCAAGTCTTTTTGGTAATGAGTCTAAACTGAACACTATTGGGCAACCCCTACCTCCATCTTAAATTGAAGGCAGTGGCTCTATCAAATGGAGATGGTGTACCTCCCCCATTTTAAGCAGACTGTGCCGAGGTGGGCATATGCATGGGAACTGGCAGATTGAAGTCTTCAGAAAGGCAGATTTAAGAAAGCGAGACATAATTATAGGCATTTAGATGTGACTCTATAACAGTAATCTCCAAATTTCTTTCATTGCACAATCTTGTCAGCAAAAATACACGAGCATCTATCACCCATGTTTGTATATTTATTTATACATTACATAAATGTACTGCAATATATTACTGGGGGTGCCCCAAAAATGTATACACATGATTTATAGTCATCTTTTGTTATTGGTATATGTTGAGTATTACAATTTTAATACAGTATTTTCCTTTCTTAAAATGTGTATACATTTTTTTGGCACCCTCTGTACATAAATTCTACAATATACAAAAAATTAAAAATAATAAGCAGTGTTTCTAAAAATGATTTTGAATTCCATTTTATTTATTAGTGGTACAAAACTCATAAGCATCACTATTTTTGAAAAGCTTGATTTAATACTTTGTTCTGATTTAAATCACTTTGTAGTGATTTAAAGGTCTAGTTCTAAGGCACATTTATTTCAGTATTTGTTTTTAATACTTGAAAAAGATACCTTCAAAGGTTTGAAATTCCAAAATGGAAGAGGTGCATCTTGATTGTGCCTAGAAAATCA
Source organism: Rhinolophus ferrumequinum (assembly GCF_004115265.2). Classification (NCBI taxonomy): domain Eukaryota; kingdom Metazoa; phylum Chordata; class Mammalia; order Chiroptera; family Rhinolophidae; genus Rhinolophus; species Rhinolophus ferrumequinum. The sequence continues at coordinate 29,855,782 of NC_046291.1, forward strand.
TAGTACTCATTTCTGTTCTGTTATGCAAACTTTTTAGTTCAGATTTTATCTGTAAAATGGCATCTTCTTTATTAATTAGTTCTAGCAAACTAATTGGAAGGCATTGCATTTATATATATATATATATCTAAAAGGAAAAATGGTCTCCTCACCTGCCGAAACTCTTCCTTCTGAGATTTTTAAACAAATAAAATTGTTTCTAAGTTCCTGAGCTTCTAGGGTGATGATAACACATGTACACACACATAAAATAACATTAGATGGAAGTATTTCCAGTAGTTTTCAAAATTTTCGCAGCTTAACATGAGTTTATTTGAATGAGACAGTTGTTGTCACACTCATTAAAGTGTCGCCACCTTACTCTGAAAGGACAGATTAAGAAATATATATTTTAAAAATATTTGCTAGTTTACATACTACTAACAGCCATTTGCCATCACAGACAATGTTAGCAAATTTGGAACATTTGCCTTTTGTAAAAGCCAAATGTATGATACATTTTTATGTTTTCCAACTTTTGAAAATGCTTCGCCATGCTATTTTTTATGATGAGTCCTCATCTGTTTGTAAAGCAGACTAAATGTTCTACTACTACTTAAGGTCATGTAAGTGGCTAATCCACTTAACTAGTAAACTCAATACCTTGAAAGCATGAGGGCACTGATATGAACCCCTCTGAGCATGAAACTCACCCTTTTCCTCAGAATGTTCGTCTATTGCTGACAGTCAGCTATATGTGCTTGTTTTATTTGTTGAAGAAATTGTGAAGTTCTAATATTTTTCTTCTGCTGCTCCAGGGGCTATTCCCTGTGAGTATCATTCTTTCATGGGGACAGAAAACCACTGAGGATAAAACGAAGTCATTGCTCCTGAATTTGGGCAGGGAAAAAGAGCATTCAAACAAATCTTGTCTAGAGTAAATAATTCCACGTATGTGTAGCTTGTTCAATGAATGGTAAGATCTGACCAATCAGATAAATTACTCCTTTTCCCATGTAGAAAATCTGAGTTGGGCAAAGAAAGAGTACAGACAAAATTCTCTTGGTAATTGTTTTTCTATTAGTGAAACTGGCATTGTTTTTCCACTTTTCTGTCTTCAGCACCAGACTGAACTTCTGGAGAACAGAAACACTTACAACTGGAGACAGCACAATGCCAGGCATATGGCTGTAAATGCTAATTAAATGTTAGCATAGTGAGGTTTCCATTAGGGCTAGGAAGTAGGGATAGCCTAGGAAAAGGTAAGTATGTAGGCTAGTGGGTTTTCAAAGAAAAGTGTGGAATGGAGGAGAGTGGGTCAAAAAGGTCTTTGGGGAAGAAGTGCAGAACGATGTGAGTGAAGGTACAGACTTTTTAATAGAAGTGCCTAGGGACCAAAAGTGACAGAGATGAAAGGCAGAGTGGAATTAACTGAAATCAAAATTCTTTGCAGGTTTAGGAAAAATTCTAGGTGGTGACAGAAGGCCTTATGGACTCAATTTTAGAACTTTTGTTCAAGGTTCTAATAGAATTTTAGCAAAGAATTGTTTTGTTCCTGTTGCTGTCACTGAAGAGAGCTTTGTTCAGATAAGGAAGGAAAAGTAAAAAGGTAGTAAAATGAGGGGGGAAGTAATATTTTTGCCAGTTTGTTAAGGATAAATTGAGCCTAAAAACTCTAAAGGAGTTTTTCCCCCAACTATTTTATATTTATTAAAATGCACATTCAAAAATAATAAGATGCACATTCAAAGTAAACTTCCATAATGAGATTATCAAAATATTAGAAAGCATGAGGTTCCACATTAAATACACATATAATGTACCACAGTTTGATATTTTTGTGACAATACAATAATTGTCACTCAGTTATCTTAAACTACAAATTAAGCCATGCATGTATAAAGCATAATAAACCAGTCAGATGTAACAATAACAAAATCATCCATGATGTATAAAACAAATTTTTTAATACAACCAAAGTATTATATACTTTAAAACAAAAACTTCAACATAACTAAATATTATTTATTACATACTTTAAAAATAGAACAAGTGATTCTTGAAAGGCACATAACAACAAAGATTACTGGGAAATTAATGCTTGTACATAAGGCCATATTAATTCAAGTTTAACAAAGGTAAGGGATACAAGTATTTCTCTTTTTAAACTTAGATATTTTTAATAGGCAGTTTTTCCCTGTTCCCCTCATCTCTCTCCTCCATTCCCTTCCCTTCCCCTCCTTCTCTCCTTACTTTACTTTTAAAATCTATATTAAAAGGCAGATAGAGAAAGACAAATACCATATGATCTCACTTATATGTGGAATCTAAAGAAAAGAATAAATGAATGAACTAACCTGAAACAGTCTCAGAGATATAGAGGAAAAACTGAGGGTTGCTAAATGGGAGGGGGGTGGGGATAAGGGGGAAGGTGAGGGGATTAGAAAGCACAGTCAGTAACCACAAGATTGTCACGAGGTTACGAAAGTCAATTTGGGGAATGTAATCAATAATGTTGTAAAGATTTTGTAGGGTATCCGATGGACACTTATCTCATTAGGGAGACCACCTCAGGGAAGATGTAGATGCCTGATCACTGCACTGTGCACCTGAAACTGAAGCTGAACAATAATGAATGTCAACTACAAGTTTATATATATATATACATATTTAAATATATATATATAAATAGTTACGAGAAGCGGAGTACAGCATTAGGAATAGAGGCAGTGGAAATGTAACGGCTGTGTGCGATGTCAGAGGGGTAGTGGATGGGGGGAGGGGAGTTGTCACTGTGTGAGGGATATAAATGATAAATGTCTATTACATTGTTTTGTGGACCTGAAACTAATAAAAAAAAGTTATAAAAAAATCTATATTAAAATGTCTTACAAATGTTAAAGGCTGACTATCATGTGTAGTGACCAGAGAGCCCTTAACAACAAAGTTAAATGCCAACCCAAAACTATCAGTTAATGAAGTTACTCTGGAGGAATGACACATCTAAAACCTCCAAACTGTCCATTCATTGCTTCATTCCATTGTACCTATTATTGCAAAGGACTACGTTCCAATTTCTTCAGTGGCTGAAAACTGAAGAAATATTGGGATAATTTGCAAGTAGGATTACTACCATTTGTTGGATACAGAACCTAGTCTACATCAAATTAAGATTGGAATGTGGTAATAATGGTTATTTTTAGTTAGCAAGGTGAGGTCATTGTTCACGTTACTGTGCACGTCTCTCTTCTCATGATTCTCTTGATTTCATGTTTAACTGTGTACATTTTGTTTCTCTGCTAACTTATTGATAAACATATCAAGGGTAGGGATGTTTTCTAGTCATGCTAATATCCCACTTCCTAGCATACTTACTAGATACTCATAAAATTGAATTGAATTAATCTTTTATCTAGTTATGTTCTTCTTTGCCTTCTAAAGTCTTAATTTATTTACATTGTAGATGCTGAGAAGAACTCTTAAAGGATCTGAAAGTAAAGAACTAGAAGTAACACATGAGACACCAAAATTGGTGCCATTTGGGGGTGTGGTATGTATGACTAATCCTCAGTAAATCTATACAAGTTATTTTGTATTTCATATGAAGACTAGTCAATGTTTATTATTTGGTAATCAAAAAGTATGTACAGAAAATGGTACGCTGATAACATATTCATGAATTTTCATATTTATGAGTCAGAAAAGCATTCTAGTGATCAATGAAATTATGGAAAACACCCTGATTCACAGGAAAAAAACCACCCTGTGTTTTCTATGCTAGGGATTCCCAAACTCAACTTACATCAGAATCACCTAGAATACTTTCTAAAAACATTGATTCTTGGGCCCCATCTATGATCTGCTAACTTAGAATCTGAGAATGAGGCCTAGAAATCAGTATTTTTATTGAGCCCTTACGATGATTATATTTATTCTCAGATTTAGGAAGCTTTGAGCTACAGTTTGAAAATTGACCCCACACCTCTCCCTCATATCCAAAAAATAGTAAACCCTAGAACAAAAGCAAACACACTCATTAATTATACACATACATACAAACACACAGGTAGGATTTGATATCTAGGCTGAGAATGAGGAAAATCTGGTTTTTCTTTGAGTGCTATAGAGTATAGGACATGAGTATGTATGCACATTTACAACTCATATTTTGGTATTCTTTTATAGTTATCTTTATTTTATGAACACTATTAGAATAGTTAATAGGTATGAAATAAGAGTTTCTCTTCTCTAGCTTCTATCATACACTAATATATTTTCTTGATTAAAAAATATATAATGAATTTAACACCACCTTTTTGGGAGAAAATGACCATGGTATGCATTTAAACAAAATGACCATGGTATGCATTTCTTATTTATTGAAAATGAATTTAGTGTTTATATAATTGCATTTAGTGCATTTAGTATTTATATAATTATATAAAACTTTCTTTCCTATATTATAGTCAAAGTTGGAGTATAAGTCCTCACTCTCCAAATCTAAACTTAGAAAAGATTCTTTGAAATCACTTTTGGCTCTAAGCTATTATGCATGTCATTATGTTGACATACTAATTTCCATAATTCATACTCTAGAATATGACTTCTACATTTCTTTAGAATAAAATTTCGAAAATTTTGATTTCACTCACACTTCCTAATTTCATAGTTTGTGTTTTCCTTATCTGAATTACATGTTGCTAGACATGAAAAAGCTTCTGTTAAAAGTCAACTGGACGTTTTCCACAGAGATATTGTGATTGTGATTGACAGCTTGTGACTGATAGCTCCTTCCAATGCGTGATTTAGCCACATCACTTTCTCTTTGAAAGTTCTGTGATTTATTCTGAGATATTTGACAAAGTTTGTGCATGTGTAGACACTGATAACTACAACACAACCCACTACTTCTGTTTCTAATGGTCACATTCCATTTTCAGAAAAAGTGAAAAAGCTGTGTCTTAAAATTGGGCTTTTGTGAACAGCTTTCTGGTTGCTTACCTGTTTTAAATACATGTTTGAGAGTGTTTGGGGCGAAGGTATTGGGTTTCAGAATCTGTGGGAATATTTGTTCTCTGCAACCTGTGGTCATTATTTTTGACTGTTAAATCTTTTCCTATCCTTGAATAGAAATGTATTTTCATTTCTATATTATATGGATCTATTATGTAAAAATATAAAAAGCTAGTGAAACATAAGGAAAGTTAGGGTATTGCCCATGGCTTCATATTGAGATACTTGGCAGGCAGGCAATGATTTATGACAGAATGTTAATGTATAGAATTATACAATACAAAATTATAGCTATTCTTCCTTTTACTCTCCAATGTACAACCAAATTTTAAGAAATAAACAATGATTCATGGAATCACCTATGGCAATACTATTTAAAACCCTGCCTAGATTATGTAATGTGCATCACCCTTCCTTTGAATTTGAAAACTTAGAACCTTTCCTTTAACATAACATTTCATGCCTATATTTCCTTAAGAAGTAGACCACAATATTTTCTTCTTTAGGATTTCATCATTCAGATATAGTAGTGTTTTAGTTAATATTGAATGCCAACACCTTTTTCTGTGTTGTTCTAAAACCAAATCTTTAAAATCACTTATATTACACTTAAAAACACTATTAGGCCATTTATTTTGTTTCACAATGTTTAATATAATATTGCTGTTGTTTTTACTCATTTTTTTAAAACCAATAATGGCTAAATATATTTGGCTAATACTGCATATTAGTATTCAAGTGTTCCTGATTCATTTTGTATTTAATTTTATGGTTAAACACAAAATACAATTTTCTTTAACATTTAAAAACACTTTGTATAAGAGAAAACGAATATTTCACAGCTCTTGGCACATTATAGTCAGTGAGTGATTGTTGAATGAAGTGGTTTTAGGATACTGGATAAAAAAGCTTATCTGAAGCAATGCATATTTCTTATTATTATATGCATGATGCTACATTTTACCAATTCTCACCTAATATAAAATAAAAATGATTCAAAGAGTGATTTAAGTTGGTAATGAACCATGGTATTGCTTTGTTTTCTTGTTCATTTTAGGTTTATTTTAAACAAATGCTTATTTTTCTTCTGCATTTCTGTTTTCTGGTGTTTTTAATAACCAGGTATTTCTAATGGAAGCAATATTTCTAATGAGAAAGACTAACAAAGTGGAGCTTTTTAAAAAATATAGTTTAGTGTAGAGTAAAATAGGAGAAAAGGTAACTTTCAAAAATTCATTTGCTTTGTTTTTATTTTGATTGTTATAGGTTGGCTGCCTGGCTATTCATGTAAAGAAATGCAGACGTTTTACACCTAAGAGTATCCTTTCTTTTGATTTAAGAACTATGCTATGATCATATATCATTGTTTCACTTACATATTACTGCATTACAGGACACTCTAAGACTTAATGGCTTAAAACATTAACTATTTTATTATCAATCACTATCTGCGCATTCACTACTGTGTTTCCCCGAAAAAAGACCTAGCCGGACCATCAGCTCTACTGCGTCTTTTGGAGCAAAAATTAATATAAGACCGGGTCTTATATTATATTAAAATAAGACCCGGTCTTATATTGTGTTATGTTATATTATATTATATTATATTATATTATATTATAAAGACCGGGTCTTATATTAAAATAAGACCCAGTCTTACATTAGTTTTTGCTCCAAAAGACGGATTAAAGCTGATGGTCCGGCTAAGTCTTATTTCAGGGAAACACGGAAGGTGGTACTTCTGCTTCATGTCATCACAGCTGAGGCTGCAGCCAGCTGGCAGTTCAAAAGGGCTGGAATATCTGAAATGGCTCATTTATACATCTAGTGCTTAGTGAGGCTGCGTGGAAGAATGGACTCAGCTGGGATGCTGAAATGGTTGGACCTTCCCCTTTCCATGTAGTCCCAGGGCCTGGTCTTGTCTTCATTTCTTTCTGCATTAATTTTGGTTTAAAAAATATTACATTAAAATGTTTATCTTCATTACTAAAGTTTGTGGTTTTATTTTAAATGTTGCACCCTAGCTAGTGCCCTTCTCAACCTATCCTAATCCTAGCCCTGGTCATGTCTGTTGCATATTAAAGTAGTCACAGGGCCAGGCCAGATTCCAGAGCAGAGGAAAATAAATTCTACTTTTTGATAAGAGAGTGACAAAAGGTTTTCAGCCAGAGGTAATTGACCTTAGTCACCATATAACTTAAAGGAAAAATAAATATCTTCTTGGAAGATATATTACTAATTAATTTCTAAGTAATACTATTTTATTTCTAAGTAATTGCTTCTCTTAAACGTTGTTTAAGGGATTTATTTACCTTGGTGCCTTTAAGCTGAATTCCTATTGATAGATTGATCATGGCATAAACTCAGTGTCATTATGAAGACTTAGTGTTTCTTTTTTATGTAAGTGAAGTAATGAGAATTGTATATAAAGAGATTTTTTAAGGTAATTAGTTAAATCATAAAAACAAAATTGTTTTAGTGCATGGAGTGCTATGAAAGATAAAAACAGACCAGTATAGTATAAATGAAGTATATAATGAAGGGAATTAGAGTAGAATGCTGCTTTAAATTTTGTCTTAAAATAAAAAATAAATTACTCTCAAACGATGTATTTTTTGAATTTTTATACAATTATGCTTAGAAAAAAATTTTAGCTCTATATTGTAAATGTTTAATCACCTTAAAAAAACAAAGAAAAATTTGCAAAGGAATTACAGTGGAAATGTGAGGGTAAAAATACGAGAAGTGATCTAAGGAAGAATCATCCTTTTCCTCCTTATATTGTATCTACCATTGATGGGCAAAAATACTATTTTAAAGGACTTTTTTATTATTTACTATGCTGTTCAATTACCTTCTTTATCTATTTGATTGATTCTTAGGTTTGGCCTATATTGTTTAATGGATTAATTTTATATTGTGTTATTTTTCAATTACAACAAAATTTGCTTCCTAAATATCTATGTATTTTCAGTCAGTTTGTACCATTACAATAATTTATTCATTCGCATTTCTATAAACAACATTGTGAAATATACAAAGATGCGTAGTTTGCTATCCAAAAACAAACTATATAGCTATAATGACAAGAATACTGTAATTAAGTTTGATGAAGTGAAATATTTTTCTGTACAGGTAATGTTAAAGTTCTCTTCTAGATATAAGAATTCATCTTTATAGTTTCAAATATTCTACATTATATCTTTTGGGGGGATAAGAAAGAATCAAGCAGTTCCTTTTTATTTGATATTTTATAGTAGTCTTTATATATTATGGGCTATATTTGTATTTTTTTTTTTTTAATAAACAGCTTACTGTAAATTGCATAATCTTAGTGGTCTTCTTCCCTAAAATCTTACTGTCTGTGATTCTGTTTATCACACATGCATTTTTCTCTGGCTTGTACTTCCTCTCCCATCTACCCTCTCCTACCCTATTGCAGTTGATTCCGGCTGCTATAACAAATTACTATAGACTGGGTGGCTTAAAAAACACTTAATTCTTACCTTTCTTGAAAGTGGGAAGTTCAAGATCAAGGTGCTGGCAGATTTTTTGTCTGGTGAGATCCTAATTCTTGGTTTGCCAATGGCCATCTTCTCGTTATATAGTGATATGGAAGAGAACAAAGAGAGATCATCTTTTTACTGTCTCTTCTTATAAGGGCACTAATCCAATTCATGAGGGCTCCACCCTCACGATCTAATTACCCCCCCCAACACCCCACCTACAAATATTATCACATTGGGGATTTAGGCTTCAACTTATGAATTTTGAGTGGACACAGATGTTTAGTCTATAGCACACACTTTCTTTTTTCTTACCTCCTCCTGTTCCTCTCTCCTTTCTTATATAAAATCTCTCCAAGTATTTTTGCATGGATTAACTTAGTCTTTATAAACTGCCATATATATATATATATATATATATACACACACACATACACAAACACACACATATAAATGGCATACATATATAAGTATATACATATGTATATGTATACATACATATACGTATGTATATACATACGTATATGTATATACATACATATATACATATATATGTGCCATATATATACACACATATATAATTACCTCCTAATAAGAATATATATACATATATATATATGTATATATATGTATACTCTTATTAGGAGCCTTATTTTGCAGATGAGGAAACCGGTACTGTAAGATTTAAAGAATTTTCATAATGTCATGAAAACTAGTAAATGATGGAGCTGGGAATAAATCAGTCTGACTTCAGACTGAACTTCTGGTGCCTCTCACACCAGAGCTTGCTATGCTGAGAATTTGCTTTTGTTTATAGTTAAGCTTCTTAGAATATTAAATGTATCTAAGAGTTTTCTTTAAAATGAGCAACACTATTTCATGTAGCTGAAGGATTCATTGATTAGTCCAGTTGTTTCCCAATAATTTTGTTACACTGGTTGAATTTAATTGAAATCCTAAAAATTTCCTCTATGCTCCATATTTTTATTTTTTAAAAACTTCATTTTGCTTAAATGTTGAATATTGAAGAAACTTCTTTAAGCATAGGTTTAAAAAAAAGACATAGTTATGCTAAAGGTAATCCATGCTATTCATTTAACTTTGCAAAGAGTTTTCCTAAGCTTCATTGCCAAATTTTTGAGAATTTTATGGATATATGTCCATTTAAATAAAACTTGAAATTAATACTGGAAAATAATATAAATTAACAGTGTGCTTATCTTCATTAACATAATCAAAGTCTTTTTCCTATATTTATTTTAATAGAAACTATTAGTTTAAGAATATTAAGAGAATTTTAATGGAACTCAGAAGTTTGGGAATGACTTATTCATGATTACATAGAAAATTGCACAAGCAAACAAAAAAAAATAGACACATATTCACACCAGGGAAATTTAAAAAATGATACAGCAAAGGAAATATAATCATTATAACTATAATGTTAAAGTCTGAAAAATAGTTACATATGCGTAATAATGTAAACAACTAAGTATTGGTCGAACAAAAAAGTAAAATATATAATATATTGAGGAATGAGGAAAAGAGAAATGTGAAAATTGTCAGGGGAGGGTGTTGAGAGCTCATATTTTTCTTGCACAATAAGCAGTCAATAGATAGTATCTAAAAGTAAAAAAATCAACTAACAATAATATAAGCATGTTATCATACTTAGAAACATGATTTCATGACAAAAAATCCGGGGAAACCCCGTAATAAGGTTGAAAGTTGGCTTCTGAGGAGTAGAAATTAGGGGATGGGTAGGGTAGTGTTCTAAAAGTGTATCTGGGATTTACTTATAGAGATATGACTCAATGATGACATGGAGAGACTAAGGCCATCGAAAGAAGAATTTATTACTAATATTTCCTGAGAAAATGAGACACACCATTCACACAGGGCCATAGGGGAAGTATCCAGGTGGTCAGGAAGCAGAAGACAGAAGCAAGGGGAGAGCCTAGGCCAAAGCCTTCACTGAACTTTCCTTGAGCAAGACAATGCAGGGCAGAGTCAGCGGTTTAGGACTAGCTAATTTGAATAATTCCATCAGGCTTTGGGCTGTCCGAGAAGTCTCTGGTTGCTAGGTACTAGGCCCTAGGGATGATTTAGGGCTGGGGAAGTTAGAGGAGGAGGTGATTAGAGCTCTAAATTTCAAATTGGTTAGTTTGCATGTGAAAGACGTGCTTCTTTACAGCCAAGCCCTTTGCTCTCTCTAGGAGATGGCTAGCCTGGGAAGGGAAAGTCTCTTCTGGTCAGCAAGCTTCTTTTATTTTATTTTTTAATTTTAGTTTTTCAATTACAGTGGACATTTAATATTCGTTTCAGGTGTACAACGTAGTGGTTAGACATTTATATAATTTACGAGTGATCCCCCCATAACTCTAGTACCCACCTGGCACCATACATAGTTATTACAATATTGTTGACTATATTCCCTAAGCTATGCTTTACACCCCTGTGACTATTTTGTAACTACCAATTTGTACTTCTTAATCCCTTCTCCTTTCACCCAGCTCCCCAGGCCCCTTCCCAAAACAAACAGATTAACAGGTCTTGCAAGCTTCTAAAGATGTCAAAACATCATAAAATACAGGGAAAAAAGGTTAATACAGGTGGGAGGAAAAAAACAGTTCCTTTGTTTTAACCATTGTAGAACTGTTTGACTTTTAAACTGGGTACAATATAACTAGAATAAAATACTGTATATATTTTAGGGCTTTTAATTTGCTGAAACTTACAAAAACATACAAACCAAAAAATAAAAAGGAATAGTAAGTGGATTTAACTTAATTTAACTGTGCTGGAAGGCTGTTGGGTAAGTGATGTACTAAAAGCTCATATTGAAGATTGAATAGCAGTGGATTTCTGATCTGGCCATACTGGAGTAGCTGACATTGGATTTATTCTTTGCTCTAAAGAACTGTAAAACTATGTTCCGGTATTTGACAATGGAAATTGGAGGGCTGCAATTATTAAGAGAAGGGAAGCACTAGAGGTGAGCTCCACATTTACAGCAGGTTTCTGTCTGGCAGTGAACCTGGTACAGGGAAGTGAAACCCAAGCAAAAGAGCAGCCTTGTGAGGGGAAGGAAGCAGAGGCTGAGCAGAGGAAACAGATGAGAGTATGGGACTGCTAAGGTGGCTGGAATTTGTAAGGCAGCATGCTAGAGAGGAGGGAGCAGCAGATAGGGCGCCCCAGGAATCTGTGTAGACATTCCACTCAGATTCTTGGCTGGATCCTAAGTTGTTCATGAGCAAGGAGTGTTTCTAGGAGAAAGTGCAGAGAACAGATGCTGGAGAGCTGAGAGCTGAACAGAGATTTCAGAAGTCACAATTTCAGAGTCATTGGAGTCTGACATAGCTAAAATGGAGAGGCCTGGTTGAACATTGTCAGTATTCATTTGAGATTCCAGAAAGGCCAAGCCTTCGGAGTAAGTACCATTTCCTAAGAATAAGGGTTAAACTCTAAGACAAAGAACAAAAACCTGAAATAGACCCATCCTTAAACCAAGCCGTCATAGGATCAGGATGGTCTGCCAGTAATTAATTGCCTTTCAGAGAAGAACTTAATACTTTTTAGAGGAAGATCTGAAAACTAAGAGTCTCTACTACATATTTTTTACAATGCCCATGATACAATAAAAATTGCTACTCATGGAGAAATAAAGACAGGCAATAGAGATAAATCCACAGGTGAGTAAGAGCAGACTTCCCCTCAGAAACAGCGGCGGTCAAGTGACAAGGGAATGCCATCTTTCAAGGGCTAAAAAACCCCTAGATTTCTAAATCTAGTGAAAATATTCTTCAAAAATATTGTAAAAGACAAAAGCTGAGAGACTTTGTGTCTAGGAGACCTTCATTACAATAGATGGCAAAGGAAGTTTCAAGTTGGAGAGGAATCCCAGCTAGAAACCCAGATGCACAGGGAGGCATGAAGAGCACTGGTCATGGTAAATTTTTGGGTAAAATAAAAGACTATTTAAAAAAATACTGTTTTTAAAAATGTTCTTCAAAAGACTATAGACTGTTTAAAATAATGATGAGGAATGGTAGAATTTATATCATGTAGAAGAGAAATAGGTGACAAGAATAGCACAAAGGATAGGAGGTATAAATGGAATTACGCTGTTGTGCATGATATGGTAAAACAGTCCCATGTACAATTGCATAAAAAATGAAATAACTAGGAATAAATTTAATCAAGGAGGTAAAAGACCTGTATATTGAAAACTACAAGACATTGATGAAAGAATTTGAAGACACAAATAAGTGGAAGAATATTCCGTGCTTATGGACTGGAAGAAGTAATATTGTTAAAATGTCTACACTAGTCAGAGCAATCTAAAATTTCAATGCAACCTCTATCAAAATTCCAATGGTATTTTTCACAGAAATAGAAAAACAATCCTAAACTTTGTATGTAACCACAAAAGACCCTGAATAGTCAGTGCAATCTTGAGAAAGAAGAATAAGCTGGAGGCATCACACGTGCTAATTTGAAACTATATTACAAAGCTATAGTGATCAATACAGAATGGTATTGGCATAAAAATGAACATATAGATCAATGGAACAGAATTGAAAGCTCAGAAATAAACCCACACATATGTGGTCAATTTATGACAAAGGAGCCAAGAATATTCAATGGAGAAAGGACAGTCTCTTCATTAAATGATGTTGGGAAAACTGGACAGTCACATGTAAAAGACTGAAACTGGACCACTATCTTACACCATATACAAAAATAAACAAAAAATGTACTAGACTTGAAAATGTATAAGACCTGAAACCATAAAACTCCTAGAAGAAAGCAATAGGGATGATTTCTTGATATCGGTCTTAGCAATGATTTTTTTGGATTTGACACCAAAAGCAAAAGCAAAAGCAAAAATAAACAAGTGGGACTACATCAAACTAAAAAACTTCTGCACAGCAAAGGAAACCAACACAAAATAAAAACACAACAGACAGGGGAGAAAATATTTGCAAATCATATATCTGATAGGAGGTTAATATCCAAATATATATAAAGAACTTATACAAGTCAATAGAAAAAAAATCCAACTTAAAAATGAGCAGAGGATCTGAATTGACATTTTTCCAAAGAAGACATCCAAATGGCCAACAGGTACATGAAAAGGTGCTCAACATCACTAATCATTGGGAAATGCAAATCAAAACCATAGTGAGCTAGTACCTCATACCTGTAAAATGGCTACCATCTATTATAAAAGACAGAAAGTAACAAGTATTGGCCAGGATGTGGAGAAAATGGAACCCTTGTGCATTATTGATAGGATTGTAAATTGGTGCAGCCACTATATTAAACAGTATGGGGGTTCCTCAAAAAATGGAAAATAGAACTACCGTATCATCCAATAATTCTATTTCTGGGTATTTATCCAAAGAAAACAAAATCACTACCTCAGAAAGATATCTGCACCCCGATGTTCATTGCAGCATTATTTACAATAGCCAATACATAGGAAAAAACCTGACTGTCTATCTACCTGACTGTTGGATTTTTAAAATGTGATACACACACACTCACACACACACGAATATTATCCAGTCGTAAAAAGAAGGAAATCCTACCATTTGCAACAACATGGATGGACCTTGAAGGCATTATGCTAAGTGAAATAAGTCAAGACAAAATTGTATGATTCTACTTAAATGTGGAATTAAAAAAAACACAAAGAAATCCAAGCTGAACTCATATGTACAGAGAACAGATTGGTGGTTGCCACATGTCGGGTTTTGGGGATGGGTGAAATGGGAGAAGAAGTCAAAAGGTACAAACTTCCAGTTACAAGACAAATAAGTCCCGGGAATGTAATGTACAGCATGTGATTATAGTTAATAATACTGTATTGTATATTTAAAAGTTGCTAAGGGAGTAGATCTTAAAAGTTCTCATCAGAAAAAAAATATAACTGTTATGATGGGTGCTAACCAAACCTATTGTGATAATCATTTTGCAATATATACAAATATCAAATCATTTCTATTGTACACCTAAAAGTAATACAATGTTATATGTCAATTATATCTCAATTAAAATTGTTTTTTTTTAAAAAGGCACTTAGCATCTTGAGTTAGGGAGGCATGAGATTTTTAGAGTATGAATTTATTTTTTTTAATTTATTGGGGTGACAATTGTTAGTAAAATTACATAGATTTTAGGTGTGCAATTCTGTATCACATCATCCATAAATCACACTGTGTGTTCACCACCCAGAGTCAGCTCCCCTTCCATCACCATACATTTGATCCCCCTCACCCTCATCCCCCACCCCCCAACCCCTTTACCTTCTGGTAACCACCAAATTACGTTCCCCAGATTAATTTTCAAACCCGTGGCCATCCTGTGGTCACCGACTGCCCTCCAATCCCCTCACCCTCCCCCGCACCCCCCACCCCTCCTGCCCATCTAGCAACCCTCAGTTTTTCCTCATTGTCTCCAAAACTGTTTCTGATTAGAGTATGAATTTTAAAGGTGACGTAATAATAGTATTGTGTTACAGAGTTCAGGGTAGGAGAGAGTTCCAAATTGAGACAATGGTATACATTTTATGAAAAAATTAAAGAAAAAAGACTGAAAAGAATGTTGAATGTCTTTTGATATTGGATGTTTGGGTTACCTAGATTATTTGGATTGGATATTGGATATTGGATTACCTTTAATAATGTAGTTCCAGTAGAGTGCTAAGGTTAATGTAGTTGAATTTTTTTTTAACTTTGTGTAAATTTAAAAAAGAGAATGTAGGCAATGGGTGTTTCAAAAAGACTGTAATTGACATTAGACATAAGCAAGATCCTGATTTTTGTTGACATTAGGGTATATGTGACTCTGAGATTGAAAAGTTTTAAGGCTAATAACATACAAAAACTAATCATTGGATTTGCATATAATATAATATAGTTTATGGATGTATTTATTCAAAAATTATATCTGAAATTCAGACTGAAAATTTAATGCTTTTTTAAATATGTATTTTGTATCAAGGTTCCCAGACGTCATGATGATGAGAGGAATAATATTTACTTGGAACTAATGCAAAATGACAATAAAGAAAAATATCCTCTCTTGTTAGGGAGTGTTCAGGTACACCTTTATGAAGTAATTCAGGTATGTATCAAAATCAGTTTTTACCTTGGTATCATATTGTTCAGTTGGTGTTCGTTGTTATGATTTAGCTATACCTGAGGGACTCCTTTTGTTTATTATCTGCCTTCCAACTCATGTGCTTAGGAAACAGTATCTCCCACTAGCTATAAAAAAAAAAAAAAGATTTGGTTTATAACAGCATAATGTTTTTGAAAATTTATTTTCTGGAAGGGCAGTGATACAACCTAAAAGACTAAGCATATCTTATTATGTTTTCTGAAATGTTTTTATTTATTTATTTATTTATTTTTTATTATGTAAATTACACTGTGTGTTCACCACCCAGAGTCAGTTCCCCTTCCATCACCATATATTTTGTTTTCTGAAATGTTTTAAAATAAGACTCTAACCACAAACTCTGTCTCTTAGTTGAGAGCGTAAATTTCAGTTCTTTGTATCCTGAGTTGGGCTGTTTGCCATCTGCCCCGTGTGTGTCATTTAGGGGTCAGCCAAAGTTTTTGGCAGAATTTATACACAGATTTTTGTGGTTCCTTCTCTTTCTCTTTCTCCTTCCTAGTAGACTCCCCTCCCCTTTCCAGCAGCCATGGTTGCCCTGAACTCAAAGGAAGAAAACTAACTTGTTAGTGAACAAGCATGAACAATCTGAAAGATTTTCAGTGATTCAGTGATATTTGTTAGGGCATAAAGCAAGGAAGTCCTCAAAGACTAATGGAGTTATGTCAAAAGACACAGAAACCAAATTGCAGAGGCTCCTACTGGCCAATTTCTGGGTAATTTGAATATCAAAAAGATCATTACAAATTCTGAATAAAGAAAAATCTATGAATCCTTGGTGATTCTCAAAAGAGAAATAAAAGAGCATGGGGAGAAAAAGGGAAGTTTTTTATTTTTATATAGAAGAATGAAAATAAGTATAGAAGGAATGATGGAATTACAAAGTCACCATTTTTGCAACTCTGTATAGTAAATAATGATTAACTTAACAGTTAAGACTTAGCAATGGTACCCTGTTTCCCCCAAAATAAGACCTAGCCGGACAATCAGCTCTAACGCGTCTTTTGGAGCAAAAATATTTTATAAGATCCGGTCTTATATTTTATAAGACCGGGTCTTATGTTGTATAAGACCGGGTCTTATATTAATTTTTGCTCCAAAAGACGCGTTAGAGCTGATTGTCCAGCTAGGTCTTATTTTCGGGGAAACACAGTACTAAAAACATTAGGTAAAAGGTTATTAGGGAATAAAATATTTACATGGTGCCACAGTAATGGCCCATAGATTAATTACTGCAAAGGGGAAAATGTGCCTGTATAATAGAGAGACGTGGTAGTTACCACTTTAACCAAGAGTTTGAATCTTGCATAAGTAACTATGGACAACTTAACATCATGTACTTCCTATGGCGATACAATGTGGACACACCATTACCTATGAATTATTCTCATCAAAAATGTTTAACTCAAGTATAATCAAGCTGAGTCTAGACCTAGCTTTTAGTTTAACAGGAATTTAGGGGGTAGGGAAAAAAATTAAACACTATGATGATGATAAGTTAACTATATAATGTGAGACATACCAGCTTTAGTTCCTTAAAAAGTTAAGATAATTAAAACAAACAAACGAACAAATAAAGATAGAGGAACTGTTCTAGATTAAGAGGTATAACAACTTTGAATACAGGTTTGAAGAAGTTACAAAAGACATTCTTGGGACAATTAGGAAATTTTGAATATATACTGAATAGTAGATAAAATTCTAAAATTGTTAATTTTCTGAAGTGTGATGCTGATATTGTGGTAGAAGAATATCCTTATTTTTACAGTATGTAAGGTGAAGTTTTAACATTTTGGAGTGAAGTGACATAATGGCTGCAATTTATAAAAATGGTGCAGTAAATATATACACACACACACACACACACACATATACACACAGGCATACACACACACATGCAACACATACACACAGATAAAGTAAACATGGAAAATGTTAGAACAGTTTTAACATTTGTTAAACAAATGTTTGAACTTGTTTAAATAGGTGGAAGGTATATTGGTACTTGTTATAGTCTTTCAACTGTTCTGTGTGTTTGAAAATGGTCATATAATAAGAACTTGGGGAAAATCAGATAACTTTCCAATATATTAGCAAGAGGCATCAGGTGAAGAAGGAGAACATGTTGACTAATGAATAACAGTAAGCACTGGAAGATTCTCAGAAGAATTTGGGGAGAGGAATGATGAAAATTCATTACATGGCAATTTAGGCATCAGAAAAATGTGACTTTAGTAACATTTTGTTGAAGTAGCTAGAATACTCGTATTTAGACTACATTTGTATGTGCAAACTTTTCAGTATTTAGTTTTATGAGGATAAATTTTTTAAATGAAAATAACACCTACCATCCCACAATTCTCACACAGCATTTCATTTACCAGAATTTCCTTCCAATTCTTTTTTATAAACAGAGGCAGAAAAATAGAAAATACAAAGAGAACCAAATACAAATTCTAGAACTGAAAAATACAGTATTTGAAATAAAAATTTTATTTCATAGACTTTGCAGAATAGAAATGTCAGAGGAAAGACTTTTTTCCTCTTAATTTCTTTAAAATATGTATCACTAAAACAAAAACTATAATCTTGTCTTGTGGGGTTTATAATGTTTGTAGATGTGATGCATATGACATCTACAGCAAAAGGATGGGATGGGTGCTGGAACTTAAATGATGTATAAAATCGCAAGAGTTTTGTATTTCCCCCCGATTATATCTTTGAAAACTGTAATACAGTATCAACCAAGATGCAGAACATTTCTATCTTTACATGTTGCCCTTTTATAGCTATACCCACTTCCCTCCCACCCCTTTCTCATTTCAAGGATGTTATATAAATGGAATCATACAGTATGTAACCTTTTAGGATTCTTTTTTTTTTTATCCAGTATAATTCTCTGGAGAATCATTCAGGTTGTTGCATGTATTGATAGCGTATTCCTTTTTTGTTGTTGAGTAGTAGTAGTCCATGGTGTGAATGTACCACAGTTTGTTTAATCATTTGCCCACTGGAGGACATCTGAGTTGTTTCTAGTTTGGGGTTGTTATGAATAAAGCTACTATAAACATTCACGTCCAGGATTTTGCAAGAACATAAATATTCATTTCTCGGGTTATTTCTGGGGTGTAAGGTGGTTGCTTGTGCAGTTTTTAAAGAAACAGCCAAACTGTTTTCCAGAGTGGCTGTGCCATCGTACATTCCCACGAGAAATGTATGAATGATCCAGTTTCTGCACATCCTCATTTGGATGGTCACTATTCTTTACTTCAGCCATTCTCATAGGTGTGTAGTATATCTCGTTGTGGTATTAATTTGCAATGCCCTAATAGCTAATAATGTTGAACATGTTTTCATGGGAGCCTTTTAATTTGATTATTCCACTTTTCCTGAAGTGTTTAAATAGGTACAAGAGGCATAGGCTGTTGCACAGACTCTACCTCAACTGTACAATAAAAGGTCAAGGACAGTTCTGTTATTACGATGGTTCTAGTCAACAAGCTTGTGCTGTTCTGTATGTTCTCCAAAGCTTGAGCTCCATCATTTGCTATTTGGGTAACATGTGGGGTAGGCTATAGACCATTTATTTCGATTCTAGAACTGCTAGCTAGGGTCGAAATCCTCATGCAGACTGGTAAAATCTAGTGCTTGGATGAGGTGGAAAGACCTATGACCAGACCCAAACCACAGATCATGGGAGGGCCATCTGATTGTACAATTATCCTGCCAGTACACATGGAGAGGACACACATATATTTTTATAATTGCCAGTTAGTGTCAGTTGCTTTCTGAATGTAATTCACTTTGATTATGGAGGACAAAGACCTTGAGTTGAATTAAACAAATCACATAATAGATTTTACATAGCTTTATAAAGAAACAAGTAGTTTGTAGCTTGAATCCCTAATCCCTGGTTCCTTCCTATCCCCCATACATCTTGGTCCCTTTGAGGTTCTGAGAGAAACCAGACACATCAGCTAGCTGATAAGCCGTAGTTAATTAAGGCATATAAGTATATTGGAGTTTATAATATTCCTGTATTAATTATAAAAGGGAATGTGATTATTAATTTTGGGATGAATCGTACTATTTGTGTTTATTGCTCTGGTTATATGATCCTTACTAGGTGAGCCTAGGACTAGGTGATAAATTCAATGGTTAAACAGATTGGTAGCCACTGCAACTATTTGAGAAAGGCAACAGAGACTTCAGCGGTGTACAGGATTGTTAGAGTAATGCTCCCTACAGAATCATGCCTCTAGCCATACCTCTAAGGGGTGTACAGTTTCCCCCTCCCCTCCCACGCTTAGCCATGTAACTTGCTTTGGGCAGAGCAGACCCAAATTCAGGACGGGAAGCCAAAAAGCTCGTTGCCACACATTGAAACTCACCAGAGGAGCTGACTGAAGCCAAGCCTAAAACTCAGTGGATTTGGATGAGATGCACATTCAGGATGAATATTTTAATTGGCTCCAATGAAGACTCAGTTGGGCAGATCTGAATGGGAGCTCCAGAAACAACACAAATACATTTACAATAGTGAAAAGTATGACTAAAAGTTTACTTTTATATGAGGGAGATGAATCAATAGGTTGAGATCTTTGATCAAAAGCAGAGACAGGTTATAAAAGAGAAGAAGAAAAAGGCAGTCTTGGAACGGTGAGATGTTTCCCCACTCCCAACTTTGGAAAAGGGAAGCTATCAAAAGCAAGAAGCTATTATTGTATAAAGAGCAGGTTGAAGGGTCATTAAGGAAATCAGTTTAAGATATTTACGAATTTATGATATTAATTGAGAAATCTTATGATATTATATGAAGAACTTAGAGCAGGTCCTTGAATAATGTCATTTTGTTATAAACGTTGATGAAACGCCATAGGAACTTAATTAACTCTTGTTTATATCAATTAGCCTAAGGTATTGGTGGTATCGCTATACGTCATTTCGCTTAAAGTCCCAGAACCTATCAACTACGTTGAGTGACTTACTGTTTATGATAAGCTAATCCTGTGCAATGTCTGCCATTGTAACCACCTGTTACTTCCCTCATTATAATGTCTCATCAGGAACTAAAAGGGCAGGTGTTAAATAGATTCTTGTAGAGTGGGGAGTGCAAAGGATGTGTGAACCAGGTGCCAGATTTCACTAAATGAGAATTAATGAATAGAATGTCTAAAAGACATGCCAGACAGCAGGAGGCTTAAAAGAGGAAAACTGTTTATATGTACATGGAAATAATAGGAGGGAGTGTAGAGGATGTTACTCCACCTCCTGATCCTGAAGTATGTGAGCCTTCACTTGAGGGGTCTATAAGGGAAGTAGCATCCTTAGTGGTGAGCAAGGTCTCAGGTAAAGCAAAGGGGAATGTTTAGTGGAGCAGTTAAAGATGTAAGGTTGTTTGTTAATCATGGAATGGGAATTCCATGAACCACAATGGAAAATGCTGGGAAGAAAGGGAACCATGGGATGATGGATTAGGTAGGACTGATAGCACAACAGAGATGACCAGATATGGTGACCAGGGATACTATCAAAGATTTACCTGGTTAAAAAGATCCCAATAGTTCCTGAGAGATGCGAGAAGCAGTTCTGTCATAAGTCGGCTTATCTTGTAGATTTATGTTTAACCCTTCAAAAGGAGTGTAGACATGGGGGTTCCCTCTAAGACTTCCAAAAAGGGGAACTATAACTAGCAGGAACATTTTTGTCTAAAATATAAATGTAAATATTAACATTTATTTTTGGTAAAACCTGGAATTTTTATTTCTTCCAACCATTCATTATGTTTATATTTTAGCTATTAAATTAATATGTGTATTAACAATCATTACCTGATTTTTTTTAAATTTATACAGTGGTTTAGATTATATAGAGGTGACTATATGAGTGAGTCTATATTTTAGAACTTTATTATTTATTACTTTTTCTAGAAAGGGTGCTTTACTGAAGAATTTCAAATGCTGAATAAAAACACAGTAAGAACTTGACTGAAACTTCCAAAGTTTTGTGCACACACTTAACATTTCATGTAACTTTAATATTGTTTGTAGCCTCTGATACTGTTTTTCATTCTTTTGTTACACTACTCGTCACTGTTTGAATTAATGGAAATGTATTAAATAGAAAGTACAATATTTGCTCACAAAAATCTTCATCTCCACTTCTTTTTTTTTTTTTTTTTGCTGCTATCTTACTGTATGGTGAACAAGAAAATTAGAAAATATTGGGTAAGAGAGTAAAATGCCTTTTTTGACTGCATAGCCTTAGGATCCTCACTTGCTGAATTAAGGGACTTAACTATTTTTCTCCTTGAGGAGCTTCTAAAGCAGGGGTGTCCAAACTTTTTTCAACGATTTTCACCAAGGGCCATATGCGGTAAAATACACAAACGGCCGGGCCACTCACTCAGGTGAAGTACGTATTGCCTCACCTGGTTTATTTAAGAAAACTAAATATATTTTTGGAATTTGCTGCGGGCCAATTAAAAATGGATTGCGGGCCGCAGTTGGCCCGCGGGCCGCAGTTTGGACACCACTGTTCTAAAGAGTTATTTACAGTTCTTATTTGAATTTCTTTTTAAGTACTTAAAAATTGGCTTCCGCTGCCAATTGTCAAGAAACGTAAAAAACAGAATGATGCTCATTTGAGATCATAACCTCTGACATCCTCCTTCATTTCACACATGAGCCAAGCTGGTTTCAGAGAGATGAAATCACTTGTCTAAATCAAAATATTATCTGAAAATGGAAGTGGAGGTGGGAGACGTGTGAGTAAATACTTTTAAAAATATATACATGTATATTAATATATATACACATATATATCAGCATAATCCTATTAACAATTGTAAATTGATATTCCTTATATTTTAGTCATATAATATTCCTTAACTTTAACATAAAAGTTTTTAACATTTTGGAAACTTTCTTAGATTCTGCTATAAGAGTTCCTCGTATAAATGTTGTGTTTTTTTTTTAAATCAGGAGATTCATGCTTTGTTTTTCTAACTTAAAGAATTGTGAAGTAAAAATATCACTTGTTAGCACCTCTTCATTAAAATAGCTTTCTGATCAAATGGTAAAATAAATTTGCTACATGTTTAGTTTATCTGCAGGGTGGAAGTAGAATTTATGTTCTCCTACGGAAACTTTGGTTATGGATTTTCACATCAGGTTAGTTCCCCTTTTAAAATTTATTCTACTGCTGCTCTTCAGTCAAATCGTCCTCTTCTGAGTCTCTATCATTTCCAGTTTGATAAATTCTTTAAAATAAGTATTTTTATAAATTTTTTAAAAAAGATTTTATTGGGGAAGGGGAACAGGACTTTATTGGGGAACAGTGTGTACTTCCAGGACTTTTTTCCAAATCAAGTTGTTGTCCTTCCAATCTTAGTTGTGGAGAGTGCCGTTCAGCTTCAAGTTGTTGTCCTTTCAGTCTTACTTGTGGAGGGCGCAGCTCAGCTCCAGGTCCAGTTGCTGTTGCTAGTTGCAGGGGGCGCAGCCCACCATCCCTTGTGGGAGTTGAAACCAGCAACCTGTGGTTGAGAGGATGTGCTCCAATCAACTGAGCCATCCGGGAGGCAGCTCAGCTCAAGGTGCCCTGTTCAATCTTAGTTGCAGGGGGCGCTGCCCACCATCCCTTGCGGGACTCGAGGAATTGAACTGGCAACCTTGTGGTTGAGAGCCCACTGGCCCATGTGGGAATCGAACTGTCAGCCTTCGGAGTTAGGAGCATGGAGCTCTAACCACCTGAGCCACCGGGTCGGCCCCTAAAATAAGTATTTTTAAAAGAATGCTGTTTTTCTCCAACCGAAAGAAAAATGAAACTTTATCATTATTTGCTTATCCATAGTATAATAATTATCTTCTATTCAGAATATCTTTATTATAATACTTGCTCTTGTCTTTTGTGTGTGTGTGTGTGTGTGTGTGTGTGTGTGTGTGTGTGTATACCCACT
The DNA here is from genome assembly GCF_004115265.2 of Rhinolophus ferrumequinum. Classification (NCBI taxonomy): domain Eukaryota; kingdom Metazoa; phylum Chordata; class Mammalia; order Chiroptera; family Rhinolophidae; genus Rhinolophus; species Rhinolophus ferrumequinum. The sequence goes on from NC_046291.1 coordinate 29,879,422, forward strand.
TCTGTTAATTGAAAACAAAATTATTTAAGTATTCAAGAAGTGAGTCGGGATTTTTATATATAAAAGTACTTATTAAAAATGTTATTCAGATAACATTTTGTACTCTGATCACATATGCTTCTTTCCCCTGTGGTGGTTTCAACATCTGGTGTTGTTTGTATCCTCCTTTATTCATCAAGAAAGTAATATGCCCAAAGAAGATGTCTTCCTAGCTTTAGCCTGCCCCTTTAAATTCACTACACATATCCATGTTGCAGTGAAAGATTTTGTACATTAACCTATGTCCTTTTCTTTCATGACGTCCTTAGGTTAGATTCCTAGAATGGAAATTATTGTCCAAAACAATGAACTTTTCAAGAAATTGTTCTAGATAAGGTATACCACCATATATTTTCACTAAGTGTTTGAAAGAATTCTTGATATCCCTGGACATTATCACAGCTTTGGGGCGTTTATAAATCTAGTCCCATTAGTGCTGCAGTTATACAGAGGAAATGACCCCGATAGTCTGTCATTTTTAGTTTTTGCTACTTTTTTATAGTCTTGGTTGTTTTTTCATTATGAATTGAGAGTGGGTACAGTCTTATTAACAAGTCTACCACTTTGTTAACTGAGAAATCTCTGTAAAATGTATTTTAAAATTTTGCCTATGGTGTATCATTAAATATTTTTAATACATTTTGAATCAGAGGTAAGTACTATAGAAATGAAAGCCACTAGGCACAGGTTTTCTTTTTTTCTCTGCTTTGATATTTTTTCTTTTCTTTTTGCTTATTATCTTTATTTTCTTATCATGAATTAGGCCTTACAGGGGCCCCTAATTGTTTAGTCTTTATTGTGACAATCATAATTTATGAGCACCAACTTTAGAGAGATAACCCATTCTTAGGGAGATATATCCTTTTCAAATAAAGCTTGGCAAGTATTGTTTTATGTGGACTCTACTACAAACAAGGAACAAAAGGATTGTATGGAAAAGAGTGGGAAATATAAAAAAAAGTTCAACTTGAGTTTATGTCACTGAACTTTTTGGTAATATAGTCCCCTACTTACCTGTCATGATAATGTAAAAAGAGTACTTCACTAGGGGCAGATAAAGCTGCATTCAAATCTTGGCTCTCTTGTCTATTGGGTAACCTTGAACCAATTATGATTTTCTGTGTTGTCTGTAAAATGGGCACAGTTATCTACCTAATAGGATTATTGAGAGGATTAAATAATATTAAAGATAAAAAATTATTTAATGTATTGAAGATATTAATGTATCTTCAATAATTTATCAAGACATTTAGTGCTCGATAGATATTAATTCTTTCCTCCTCTCTTAATTTCTTTTCACCTTAATATGAATCATATAAGGCTTATTTAATAGCCCTGGAGCATATGTAACTAAACAGTATTAAAATATACTTAACCATTTTCTTCAGTTAAAATCTCTTCAGAAAATTATTGAGCCATCCATGTTTATGAACGTTGCACCACCTCCAGAAAGAACAGACCCCGTGACGTAAGTGTGTGAAGCCTTATTAACACAGTCAGATCATGTGGCATTTAAAACATTTAGGCTATTTGACATAGCATTTTTGTTGTATTAAGACATGGCCAGAATGGGTCAGAATCCAAGGTAAAGAGAGCAGTGAAGTGTTTTCCTTAAAAAGAAGGGAGAAATTTTGAGTTTCTGGGTAGAGCCCTGGAGAGAGGAGGTGAGGCGGTCTAGAAATAAGCAAAAGAAAAGAGGGGGTGCCAACTTCATGGATGAAGGAGGGAAGGGAGGGGTAGTCTGATGAGGAAAGTCAGCCAGTGGGATATTCCTTTTGTAGAAAGCAGTGAGGGACTTTTAAAATTAAAGTGTCTAATAGTTTTTAGTTTTCGGTTCTGCAGTATAGTAATGTTGCCCCCACTTCTACACACTTCAATTGTTACTTCTAAATCGTCAGCAAAAAGTTTATTTATGGTCAAAAAATGTCATTAGCAAATCCACAGTAACTTAAAATATAATATGTAAACCAGTGTTGAAATTTCAACAGTAAAAACAGAGCAAAGAAAAATGAGCACCTGAGAGAGAGATTTAATCTATAATTTTAAGAATAAGAAATGGAAAATTTCTGAAATGGGATTGAGGGAATTAGGTATAGGATGGGAAATTATATTCTGAAGTATTTATTGCCCTATATAGTCTTACCGACACTGGGTATTATCATTAAAAATAAATTTTGTTCATTTGATATTGGTGATTTGCTGAAATAGTAAAGTGGAATGTTTTTCTTACGTTTATTGATTGTTATTTCCTTATCTATTCATTTATTGATTCAATAAACATTTATTGCATGTATGCTATACCCCCAAGACATTGCAAATACAAAGATAAATGAGGCCTGGTCCCTGCCCTAAAGTAGCTCATGGTTTAATGCAAAGGTAACATGTAAAAAATACTATATACATAGTATAATACAAATGGGATACGCGCCCTCTAGAGGTAAACATAAAGAACTATTGGACATAGCCAAGGAACTTTTCACACCACTTAGGGGAGTTAGAAAGAAAGTACTATCAAGAAAGGCTCCACAAAAGAAACAGTGTTTGAAGTAAGACTTGGAAAATTAGTAGTAGTGCATCAGGTTGATTCTGTAAGGGTTAGGAGACACATTCCCCAAAGAGGGTACGTGTGTAAAAGGTGGGAGCCATAAGAGGCTACGTTGTATTGGAGAACAGTGAGTAGTTAGATGCGAGCGGCTAAGAGCATAGGAACAAGGAGGGAAGCAATGGAAGATGGAAGATGAGCTGGAGCAGTCAGCAGGGGCAAGATGTGGTGGTTAAGAGTTTATGCTTTAGATCCAGACTGTATGGGTTACTTACATCTTGGCTCTGCCATGTACTAGCTGTGTGACCTTGTGCAAGTTACTTAGGCTCTTTGTGCTTCATCTGTTGAATGGGATAAAAATAATTACCCAATTGAGTTACTGTGATGATGAAATAAGTTACATATAAAGCACTCAGAACATAGTAGCAAAAAGTGAAATGCTTGGTTGGTTGTTAGCTACTTACTAAAGTAATAAACATGTTATCATCACCGTCATCATTATTAAAGGTTTTTGCTTCTCAAATGTGAGTAAATTTTACTGTTTTGAATATTCAGGAGTGTGTCAGGGTAAAACGAAGGCACTGGAAAATATTGTCAATCTTTCTGGAGTATTACTTTACTCAAAAATTTTGAGAGGGAAAATGTTATATTAAAATTAACATCTACATATTATGAAATAAAATTTTTAAATTACATACATTTTTAAGATGACAGAGTACTTTCAAGAAATGATGTGTTTATGTCTAACTGCATTAAGGTACACCTCCAGAGACCTCCACTGCCCTCTACCCATAGGAGTTCTTGATTGGAAAAGTTTGGAGATGCTGCAGGAGATATATGGGTAGAACCACTGAAGAATTCTAAGTGGGGGAAATACCATGATCAGCTTACATTTTATAATGATTATATCAGTAGGATTGAATATGGACAGAAAGGGTTTAGGATTGGAGGAAGCTGTTGTATTTAGTCTACGTGAGAGATAATGACAATCTGAACTAAGGAAATGGATTAGTGGGTGTGACAATTAATTTTATGTGTGAATTTGCCTGGGCCATGGGGTACTCAGATATTGGTCAGACATTATTCTGTGTGTTTCTGTGAGGGTGTTTTTGGATGAGATTAAAATTTGAATCAGTAGATGGAAGCAGATTGTACTCCCTAATGCAGGTGGCCTTCATTCTAATAAGCTGAAGGCTAGAATAGAACAAAACAATCTGACCTTCCCCTGAGAAAGATAATTCCTCCTTCCTGACTGTCTTTGAACTGCAACATTGGCTTTTCCTGCCTTCAGACCCAAATGGAAACATCAGCTGTTCCTGGATATGGAACCTGTAGACCTTAGGACTAGAACTACACAGTTTGCCCTCCTGGGTCTCCAGCTTGCCAACTCATCCTGCAGATCTTGGGAGTTGTTAGCCTCTATAATCAAATTAGCCAATTCCCTATAATAAATCAATCTCTCATCTTATCGGTTCTGTTTCTCTGGACAACCCTGACTAACACAGATTTTGATAGTGAGAGTGGCCTAGAGGAACAGAATATTAAGGAAGAGGGTTTTTTAATTGGTTCTGTTGTTTCTGGAATTGGCTCTTTAATCCAATTGGATTTAAAAACTCTAATGACTCTATTTCTAGTAGTAAAAAAGAGCACTGATAATCCACAGCATAATCTGACAATAGAGATATGCCAAATATTACCATTGGGTACTCTTAATTAACTATTTATAAGGAGCAAAGATCTGGGTGACTGTGTATATGCAACTTTCAAACATTTTTGTCAAACTAACAAATATAACAATATTGGCTGGATACTCCTAATGTTGCTGGACAGAGTTGAAAAACAAAAGGATGAGTTCAAGGATTCAAATTCCCAGCTCAATCATTACATAACTGACCTGAAATAATCTATGTGTGCCCTTAAGGAAACCCGTATCTCCTATAGCCATGGGACTAAGATTGCTGAAAATCAAGCCCAGAATTTCATGCTATGACTGGCCAAATTACAACTCAAGTTGAACTCCCAACCTCTCAGCGTATCCACTGTTTACGTGAGGACATCTATTGGAATGGGAATTCCAACAAAATTTGGAATGGGAATATGGGGGAAGACCCTGATGAAGCTGGGGACATTGAGCCCCTAAATTCTGATGTGTCTTCTTTGCCAGTGGAAGTGACCTCTCAGCCCACACTGGAAGAGACCTCTCTACAACCAGCAAAAATGACATCACCATTTCCAGGGGTAGTGGCCTTTCCACCTCTCTCTGCGAGGATTAACCCTGCATTGCTTGAGGAAATAGGAATAGCCTCCTCTGAGGCAGTTGTCATGCGAGACATGCTGATTCTCCTCCTCAGGATCCACCCCCACCATCCCTCTTTGCTTCTAGGCCTATCATCAGACTCAGGTCCCAGCAGGCCCCTAAAGGTGAGGTACAAAGTGTGACCCAGGAGGAGGTAAGCTACACTCCAAAAAGAACTACTTGAGTCTTCTAATTTATAGACAGAAATCCTGGGAACATGCATGGGGTGGCAATAATGGTGCAAGGAACATAAATTTTGGATCACACAAAATTTATTGATACGGGCTCATTAGGCAGAGATTCTGCCTTTAATGTTACAGCTTAGGGAGTTGGAAATGACTCTGTTTGTTTGGTTTTTGGCTCAAACGTGGACCAAAAGATGGCCCACTGTGAGTGACTGGGAAATGCTAGACCTGCCTTGATTTAACATAGAGGAAGGGATTCAAAGGTTTAGGGAGATCATTGGTGTTAGAGTGGATTTGTCATTTGAGACCTATTCACTGACTCTGGGAGGCTCCAGAAGATATACCTTTCACCATGACTGTGAGAAATAAATTTGTGAGGGGAGCCCCATCCTTGAAGAGCTTTGTGATCGCTCATCTCTGTAAAACATATCTTACAGTGGGAACTGCAACTACTGAACTGGGAAACCTAAATGAATTGGGAGTAATTGGATGCTGAAGTGTCAGGGGCCATGTGATGGCACTCAACCACCAAAGGCAAGCTGGGAGTGGTTACTGTGATGGACAACAGAGTCAAAGCAGCAATTCGCATAGCCTGGCACACAGATCCATGATACTGGCTAGTTGCTCATGATGTTCCTAGAAATAAAATACGTAGGAAGCATACTAAATTCTTACTCGACCTGTATAAGCAGCAAAGTTCTAGGTCAAGTGAACCAAAGTCTAACCTGAATCATAAAAACAGTCACAGCTTCTCAGTCAGTTCCTAGTTTGAGCCAGTTTATAGCTTGAATGAAGGGGAGGCCTGGTCCCCTTGAGGAGAAACCCTGGCACACTGCCAGAAATTTATAATGTTAATCTTTCTCCCGGCTTTCCCCCAAAGGGAACTGTAGCACTTTACCAGGATAATTGTACATTAGAGAAAAAGAAGTAATCCAAGCTTTCAGACACTACTAGACACTGGCTCTGAACTGACACTAATTTCAGAAGACCCAAAACGTCACTGTTGTTGACCAGTCAGAGTAGGGGCTTATGGAGGTCAGGTTATCAATGGAGTTTTAACTCTGATGTATCCCACAGTGGACCCAATGGGTCTCTGAACCACCTGTGGATATTTCCCCAATTCCAGAGTGCATACTTGGAATAGACTTACTCAGCAGTTGGTGAACCCCTACACTGCTTTCCTGACCTGTGGAATCAGGGATATTATGGTGGAAAAGGCCAAATGGAAACCACTAGAGCTACCTCTACCAAGGAAAATAGTAAACCAAAAGCGACACATTCCTGGGCTTACAGAGATTAATGTCGTCATCAAGGACTTGAACGGTGCAGGGGTAGTGATCCCCATCACATCCCAATTCAACTTGCTTCTTTGCTTGCGGAGAAAACAGATGGATCTTGGAGAATGACAGTAGATTATTGTAAGTTTAACCAGATGCTGACTCCATTTGCAGCTGCCATGCCAGGTGTGGTTTAATTGCTTGAGCAAATTAACACATGTCCTGGAACCTCGTATACAACTATTGACCTGACAAGTGCTTTTTTCCTCCATACTTGTTAAAAAATACTGTCAGAAGCAGTTTGTTGTCTTCTGGTAAGGCCAGCAACACACCTTCACTATTCTACTTGAGGGGTATCTCCCCAGCCCTGTGTCATAATTTAGTTCATAGGAATCCTCTCGTCTTTCCCTTGTACAACATGTCACAGTGGTCCTTTATAGTGATGACATGATGCTGTTTGGACCAAGTGAACTAGAAGTAGCAACTACTCCAGACTTACTGGTAAGAAATTTGCATGTCAGAGGGTGGGAAATAAGGCTGAAAACATTCAGGGGCCTTTTACCTCAGTGAAATTTTAGGGACCTAGAGATATGAACTTGTCAAAATATTCCTGCTAAGGTGAAGAGTAAATTGGATCTGGCCCCTCCTAAACCAAAAAAAGAGGCACAGTACCTAGTGTGCCTCTGGATTTTGGAGGTGACATTCTCATTTGGATGTGCTACTCTGGCCCATTTACCAAGTGATTTGGGGGAAAAAAATTATATATATATGTATATACATATATACATATATATATGTGTGTATATATATATATATATGGAGGGAGAGAGAGAGACATATACATACATACATTATATATATACACATATACACACATACATATGTACATACATACATATATACATGTATATGTCGCAAGTATATTTTCTTCCCTCTCTTTCCTCCTTCTGTAACATAAGATATATTGACTATATATCATAATATTCAAGTATTGTTAACCTTACATCATAGTATTTAAGTTTTGGAATATCTAGGAGGAGAGTGAACATCACCCAACGACTTTAGTCCTATTCTGGAGGAAGGGGCTAGTGAGCTTTTCGTTGCATGTAGGATACTTGTGTCATGTTAGGTGGAATTATGACCTTATTATTTCCATTTGGAGATTAAATATGTTTTAAGGAGATGTTTATGGGTGCCGAGTTGACAAAGACTGGACTTTTGATAATTTCATGTGTCAACTTGACTGGGCCTCAGGTAGAGATTGGGAGAGAGATCTGGGCCAAGCACGTTAGGATTTCAGGTTCTTCTCTCCTTTCCCAGCCCTGCTGCCCATGATCTTAGTAGTAAGAGTACTCGAAAGAGTAGTTCTCTCAGGATTTCTGACTTCTGTCTTCTTTCCTAGTTCTCTCCTTTGGTAGTCCAAGGTGGAGAGGTGAACTTACAATACAAAAAAGAACGATTCTAAAGTGATAGGGACCCCCAGTTTTAGAAGTATAATTTCAATATTTAATGTTACTACCATTTTGCAGAAATGTGATTGTACCACAGCAAATAGAATACCCAGCATTCTTATCCCCGGACCTGAACGTCCCTGTTGGGATGCCAAATTCAGTGTCCCAGTGCAGCCAGACGCCTCTCGTGAGACTGACGAAACTTCAACAGCCACCTCGGGAAAGGTGAAAAACAAACAAGATTTTTAAATCTTATATATGTGTTATTTATATATTAATGTTTTCCTTTGAGACATGGACTTGGTAGTGGTCCAGAAACCTTCATCAGCGTGATATTTCATGGGCGCAGAGGCTATTCCTGAGTTTTGCTTATCATATGTAGGTGTTTGTTTTAAAAAGTCAGTGCTATGGCAAGAAAAGAGGTGAGAACTCATTTATAAAGTAGTGTCAACCTAAATAAAGAGGTAAACTGGGGCAATCTCAAAGTTGTCAAAAAGATGAGTTTATTCAGGAATAGCAGAGGAATTATAATTAAGGACATGTAAATTGTAGCAAGCTACAGATGAGTCCATTGAGGGCTTGCGGTAGGCTGTATTTATGGACAGGGAATGTAAAGAGGGGAAAGTTCAGTTGGAGTCTTAAAATAAAAAATAAATGGATACTAACTTTGAAAATTCGCCGAGCTGACAAAACCAATAGCCAGTCATACAAACAAAGCTCAATTCAGTTTATTTTGCAAGACCAACTTGACGTGGGTCATTTCTTCTTCATGATCTGGAAACCATAAGGAAAATTTCCCAAGGTTGATGTGAGGCAACCCCTGACCAATTCTCTATGATTTAAGAGAATTCTAATATTTTTAGTTTGCTGATAATTTATGGAAAATGAATTTTCAGTCCTTAAATTTTGTTTTTCTGCGGGCACATGCATGAGATTTTCCATGTTATATCCTTGAGTTCCATTTTAGATTGAAATTCTTTCACAGGAGAAAGTAGGTTTTATTTCCATATTTGTTTGTCTCAGTATATTTTTTGATTTTTCTTTTGAGTGCTTCTTTGACTCACTGGTTATTCAGTAGCATGCTGTTTAATCTATACATATTTGTGAAATTCCACTTTCCTCTTAGAATTAATTTCTAGTTTTATACCACTGTGGACAGAAAAGATGCTTAATATCATTTCAGTCTTCTTAAATTTGTTGACTTGTATTGTGGCCTAACATATGATCTATCTTGGAAAATGTTGCATGTGCGTTTGAGAAGAGTGTGTATTCTGTTACTGTTTGATGGAATGTTCTGCAAATGTCTGTTATGTTAATTGGATCTAATGTGTAGGTGAGGTCCAATGTTTCCTTATTGATTTTGTTTGGGTAATCTAACCATTGTTCAAAGTGGGGTATTAAAGTTCCCTACTGTTATATTGTTTTGCTGTTTATTTCTTCCTTCATATCTGTTGATGTTTGCTTTATATACTTAGGTGCTCCTATGTTGTATACATAAGTATTTATAAATGTTATATGCTCTTGTTGGATTGACCTCTTTGGCATTATATAATGACCTTCTTTATCTCTTATTACAGTTTTTGGCTTAAAGTCTATATTGTCTGATATAGGTATAGCTTCTTCTCTTTCTCTTGGTTTTCATTTGCATAGAGTATCTTTTTCCATAGCTTCCCTTTCAGTCTATGTGTATCCTTAAAGCTGAAGTGTGTCTATTGTAGGCAGCATGTATTTGGGTCTTAGTTGTTTTTTTCCTTTAAAATTTATTCAGTCACTCTATGTGTTTTGATTGGAGAATTTAGTCTATTTACATTTAGAGTAATTATTTATAGGTATGGACATACTATTGCCATTTTGTTAATTTTCTTTCTAGCTGTCGTATAATTTTTTTGTTCCTTTCTTCTTCTCTTGCTCCCTTCCTTTGTGGTTTAATGATTTTTCTGTAGTAATGTGCTTAGATTCCTTTCTCTTTATCTTTTGTGTATCTACTATAGGTTTTTCTTTCTGGTTACCATGAGGCTTACCTAAAACATCTTATAACAGTCTGTTTTAAGCTGATAACAACTTAACTTTGAATGCATACTAAAGCTCTACATTTTTACTTTCCCACCACCATTTTATATTTTTGATGTGATAGTTTGCATCTTTTTTACCTTGTGTATCCAGTAACAAGTTATTGTAGTTGTAGTACTTTTAATATTTTTTGTATTTTAACCTTCATACTAGAATTATAAGTGATTAATCCACTAGAGTTGTAAGTGATTCACCCACCACCATTACATTAGAGTATTATGAATTTAAATATATATTTATCTTTACCAGTGAGATTTATACTTGCATATGTTTTGATGTTACTTATTAGCATCCTTTCCTTTCAGCTTGAAGAAATCCCTTTAACATTTCTTGAAAGGCCAATCTAGTGGTGATGAACTCTTTCAGCTTTTGCTTCTCTGAAAGTCTCTTTCTCTCTCCTTCAACTCTGAAGTACAACTTCCAGGTAGAGTATTCTTGGTTGGCAGTCATTTTTCTTTTAGCACTTGAATATTTCATACTACTTTCTTCTGGCCTGCAAAGTTTCTGCTGAAAAATCTGCTGATAGTGTTATGGTGTCTTTCTTACATGTAACAAGTTGTTTTTTTCCTTCTGCTTTTAAGATTCTCTCCTTGTCTTTCATTTTTGACAATTTAATTATAATGTGTTCAGTATGGGTCTTTTGGATTAATCTTATTCCTGGGCTTCCTGGATTTGGGTGTCTGTTTCCATAGGGTATGGAAGTTTTCAGCTATTGTTTCTTTGAATAAGTTTTCTGCCCTTTTCTTTTCGTATTCTCCTATAATGCATATATTTGTCAGCTTGTTGGTGACCCATAAGTCACTAAAGCTATCTTTGCTCTTTTTCATTTTTTTTCTTTTTGCTCCAGTTGGATGAATTCCACTGTCCCATCTTTGCATTCACTGATCCTTTATTCTGCATCACCTAGTCTACACTTGAACGACTCTATTGAATTCTTCAGTTCAGTTATTGTATTCTTTAGTTCTGTGATTTCTGTTTGGTACTTTCTTATATTTTCATCTCTTTTGAAATTCTCTCTTTGTTCATGCATTTTTCTCCTGACCTCTAGGAGCATCTTTATGACCATTATTTTGAACTCTTTATCAGGTAAATCACTTATCTTTGTTTAATTAAGTTCTGTTATTTTTATTTTGTTGTTTTGTTTGGAACTTATTCTTCTCTTTAATCATTTTTCTTGACTCTATGTTGGTTTCTGAGCCTTAGATAAAATAACCACCTCTCCTAGTCTTGATGAAATTTCAGGCGATCTAAACCTTTTTCTCCTCAGGGAGATGCTGGGGGTTGGGAGTTCTTTCCCAATTGTGTGGTGCTGTGTCAGGGGTGAAGTTTATGGTAGAGTGTGTCTCAATCTTTCCTACCCTTTTTAATGTTGGTATTTTCTCATTTGCCCAATGTATAGGCGTTGCTTAGCTAGTTTCTGGATTTCTTTCAGGGGATTGTCCCTTTTAAGCTGTAGATTTGGTGTGTCCATGGGAGGAGGTGAGTTCAGGAGCCTTCTCACTGTCTTGGACTAGAATCCACAAATTTCTTTCATTTCTTGGCTTAATAAAACACAACTGCATTCTTATAATTAGTTCTACATTCAAACTGAGTGTCTCCCCAAGCTCCACCTGCAGAACTTTGACTTGTCTGGCTCATATTGACAGCAGTGGTTGCTGCTCTGCTTTCTGTTGCGTAACAGCACCGTGACCCCCTTCTTCGTAGCAGAATGAGTTCCACTGAATCGTCTTCCTCCTCTGCTCACTGGCTCACATGTATCTTTCTTCTATGCTTTCATAATCTAGGGATGTTATTCTGCTCCTTATTCTCTTTATTCTTATAACTGCTTTGGAATTTGGCCCTGGTAGTTCTCCGTTGCTCAGCCTTATGTGAAATTATTTTCCCGAGTTTTTTATAGAAGCCTTGGTTTAGAAAGCTTTCCTGTCTTCACAGAGCTCCCATTTCTGATGTTTTCATTTGGTGTTTAAAAAATAATGACTTGATTTCTAAGATTTTCTGGGGCTCTCTATGAGAATAGAGACCTGGCTGGTCAGCTTTGAGCACACACAGTGGTTACACTGCTTCAGTCCTTTTAGTTCTTACCATGAATCCTTTGTATTCACCCACTTTTTGACTGAGCAAAACCCGCCCAGTTTCAACTGCTATTCTTAAATTGGCGAGCTGTGCTATCCTGTGACTACCTGTGGGCTACTTGGGGTTCTCTAATTCTCAGATTTAACAGGTGCCCCTGTTATACCAGTTGATTTCTCCCATATATACATTGATATTATGAAGGTCCTATGTATGTTTTGGGGTTCACAGGGATACCTTGTCACATGATTTTGTTGTAAATGTTGCCCGTACGTTTTTGGGTTTGCTACCTAGATACTCTGAATATTTTTATGTAGATATTTGGGAAGATTCAAAAACTATGCTACCCCTGCTGCCATCATCTGCTTAGAATTTCCCTCTTTGGCTAAACTTTCATGTTTATAATAACTTACCTTTGGGGGAATTTATTTAAACAATTATATCATCTATAAATAACAATTTTGTTTCTTTATTCCTAATTTTCACTGTTTAATTTTGTTTTTGTTTTTCGTCTTATTATGATAGCTAGAAGCCCTGGTCAATGTGTGATATAAATGGCAAGGGTGGATATCTTTGTTTTATTTATGCTCTTTCAAGACAATGCTTTTAACAGTCAAGAACATTAACAATCAAGAACATTATTTACATAGGATTTTTGGTAGATACCATCCTATACCAGCTTCAGTAAATTCTTTCATTCTGTTCCTAGTTTTCTAAGAGTTTTTTATTTTAATCATGAATGGATGTTGGATTTTGCCAAATGCTTTTTCTCTTTAAATCAATTAAATTGTATTTGAATTATGTTTGCTAATGTTAATGTCAAAATATCCTTATATTCCTAGGATAAATTTGTTCATGGTATATTATCTGTATAATACTGGATTTTTTATACTAAAATTCTGTTATTTGTAACATTTGCATCTGTGTTTTTGAATGAGATTATACTAGTTTTCCTTTTTTTGTAATGTTCTTGTTAGGGTTTTATACCAAGGTCATAGTGTCCTCATGAAATGAATTGGGAAACATTCCCTCTTTTCCATTTACTTCTTCTTATTTAGATTATTAAAGCCTTTTGGATTAGAAGCTTTTTTTCTTGGATTAGAAGCTAAATTCCTATTTTTTCATTTGTTTTACTATAGAAGATATCATATGTATATTGAATAATTTATAAAATACGTATATATAGTTTTTATAATGAGACTAATATATATTGAATAATTTCTAAAACATGTATGTACAGCTTAAATAAAGATAAGACAATTGCCTAGATATTTATAATTCAGGTTAGGAAATACAGTGTCACCAATATTAGAAATGTGTTTTGTGTGTCCTTATAAGATTACATCCCTCTCCTCAACTTTTTGATGTAATCATTCCTTTTCCTTTGACTGTATCCTTAAGCAGTATATGTTGGTTTTTCTCTTTTAGAACTTGTAAAAATGAATCATACTGTATGTATTCCTTTGTGAATCTACCATATACAGTCATATGTCACTTGCTTTTTTAAACTATAACTCTATGATTTCTTTGTTCAGGCTGGTAAAAATGAAAAAAGAATATAGAGATCTGAGTACATGGGGAGAAAAAGCTACATATTTAGAAGGAATTCTTAACCCCAAATTGGAATATAATCAAACTAAGGTAATTAGCATAATACATTCTCCCATATATACCTTTGAATGCTTTTTATTAAAAAAAGATTATAGTAATTAAAAATGATGATCAGATATTACTTATGTTCTGGATATATAAAACGTTTTGGTGGCTCACACATTTTACTATTTTGATAATGTGACATTCAATAAATATTGGTTAATAATTTGTAAGATTTAGTTTTTAACAGCTTTGTTGAGATATAATTTATGTACCATACAATTTACCCATTTAAAGTGTTCAAGTCAGTGGGTCTGAGTGTATTCAGAGTAGTGTGCCCATTGCTACAATCAGTTTAGAACATTCTCATTACCCCCAAAAGAAACCCCACAGCCTTTAGGCTATACCCTCCAAATCCCCATTCCGCCCTGGCCCTAGTCAACAATGAATCTACTTTTTGTCTCTATAAATTTGCTTTTTCTAGACATTTAATATAAATGAAATCATGCAATATATGGTCCTTTGTGACTTGCTTCTTTCACTTCACATAATATTTCCAAGAGTCATCCTTGATATAGCATGTATCAAGGCTTCATTGGTTTTACTGCCAAATAATATTCCATTGTATAGATAATACCACATTTTATTCATCCATTCATCAGCTGATAGACATTTGGGTTGTTTTCACTTTGTACTTGTTATGAATAATGCTGTGAACAGTCATGTGCGGGTTTTTATGTGAGCATGTTTTTAATTTTGAGAGGTAGATACCTAGGAGTGGAATTGCTGGATCATATAATAATTCCCTGTTTAACTTTTTCAGTAATTGCCAAATTGTTTTCCACAGCAGCTGCACAATTTTACGTTCAACCAGCAATGTATAAGGGTTCCACATCTTCTCTACCACTTGTTCTTTTTTTTTTTTTTTTTAAATAGCCATCCTAGTGGGTTTGAAGTGGTTTTGAGTTGCATTTCTCTAATGACTAATGATGTGAGCATCTTTTCATGTGCTTACTGGCCATTTGTATATCTTCTTTGGATAAATGTTCATTCAAATCCTTTGATGATTCTTTAATTGGGTTATTTGTATTTTTATTGTTGAGTTATAAGAGTTCTTTGTATATTTTAGATACTAGACCCTAATCAGATATACAAGTAAGGTTTAAATATTTAGAAATGCAATCTAACCTATACATATTGACCTGGCAATAAAGGATTCACATGGATTTCAGTAGGTAGGCAAAACATTGACTAAGATCACAGCCTTGAAATGGTAGTTATATTGATATATTAATGATTTTCAATGCCTCTGCAATAATTGGGCCAAGTTGTGCTGCTATAGCATAAACTGATTAACATTTACTAATACAGAATTGGTAGTTTAGGGTAAATTTTGTGGGTTCTTCATTAAAGTGACTGTGGACTTTGGGTTCTTATTGAAAGATCAGTATTTTACAAGAGCCAGTAATCACTCTACCTTATTATAATTCTTCTTGGAATTTTGTAAAAAGCCACATCATTTTTTAACTCATAGGCCATAACATATTCCAATAAAAAAGTAATCTGTTTCCTGGGGATATCCTTTTATACTCCTTGAAGTTACATTACGTTATTTATCTGGTAATCTTTTCCTCTTGTACATTCATCATTCAAATACCCTATCAATTCTAGGATATCCTCTCCCTGGAAATTCAACTCCTAGCCAAGGTGTACCTTTCTTTAAAATAGAGCTATTTGGTTTGCTTTTCTCATAAACCCGTATCCTTCTTGTCTTCTATAAATTAAAAGAAAAATGTATTAGACGTTATGAAGGCAGAGAAAAATGTTTTAGTTCTTTAAACATTTCTCCAATATATTTCTTTATTTTTTTATTCTTTTACTTCTAGGGAAGTCATACCAACGAGGTACTTGAAAGCCAATTTGAAGAGAAGCCTGAAGATATTATAACATCAGGTTAATAAACTAATTTATTTTTGTATTCATTATTAAGATAACTGAAAACAGGGTGGTCATATAACAAACAGAAAATTAGTCATTTGCTTTAAGTGGATTTCATTTTTGGTTAAGGATGCATTTTGTTACAGTTTTGGAATATAGTATTTATTTTATAACACTTCAAAGAAAAGACTTAGACCTAATTCAGAGTTATTTTTAAATGTTCCTTTACTCCTTTAAGGACAAGAAAAAAGTTAAATCTTAACCATGATCTATGAAAAGGTGTTTTTGTTAAACATTGTTATGTAGAGCTATTTGGTTTCTTTTATGTAGAGGGTGTGTGTGTGTGTGTGTGTGTGTGTGTGTGTGTGTGTGTGTGTGAAGGGGGAGGAGAGAGAGACAGGAAATTAAATTAGCAGCTGTTCATGCAATCTTTAAAAAAATTTCTCTGTTGAAAGATTCATTTAGAAAGTAAGTTCAGATAGATGTATAATACTATATCTTTAAAATCTTGGATTCTAAAGGTATGGAATAATGATTTATTGTGATAAGACTTTTACCACAGTTTACTTTTCTACTTCCCTGGCTACCACAGGCTTTGATATATTTGTTTCCTAACCTCTGAGAATCAACCAGCCTAGCAGAGCTATTGCATCTTTAGCCCACTCTTCACCTGAAACATTCAAGTTTTAGGTATAGGGGAATCACATTTCCCTCTTCAATATCACTGTTTAAGATAGGAGGTTAACCTCTTTCACTGGTGGTGACCATCTTTTCCTTTTTTTAATTTACGTTTTTTCACTTATCCAGAGAGTTCAAGTTCCATTGGATCATCTAGTAACTTCTTTCATTTTGGTATTTCTAAAGCTTCCTATAGTTATAGTTAACATTTATTGATCACAGTGTCCTAGGCACTTTGCTGGGGTTATATAAATCAGCCCTCACAGTAATCAATTGAGGGCATTATTATTATTAATCCACATTTTTACAGATGAAAAAACTGAGGATCAAACCAATCAGAAGTCACACAGCCATTAAATGATAGAGGTTGAATTTGAACCTGTTTGACCCAAGAACTCAAGCATTTAACCATGTTGCCGTTCACATCTTATATATACTTGTATCATATCTATAAGATAAGCTATCATTATCCTATTTTACATATCCTATTTTACATAATGATTTACAAAATCATTATCCTTGATTTTACATAAAATCAAGGCTCAGAAAAATGAGCTGACCACAGTCATGCAGCTAATGGTTACCATATAAATTTTTTTACTACACTTATGCATTTCTTTGTATCTCAATTCTTTACTCCCTCTGTCTCCTTTTTAGGTTTTTCTTTTCTACTTGCTAAGTATGTATTCTTTATACTTCTAGGGATATTTTACAAGTGCTTCAGTCAATCTCTCTTGAATTGTCCTTTTTTCACTGGTTACATAAACTTTAGTCTCTTTTTCTAATCCCAACCCTATCACTGACCATCTGGGATTTGTTTTATTTCCTCTTATTTTAGTAAAAATACTGTATACTTGTTTTTATGTTTTATATCAATGGATCTGAAATCTTACCACTTATGTTTTCATTTTATTTCCACACTTGTGGATTTACCACTCCCCATCTTCCCAGAGACTCATCAGTCTGTCTTTGCTAAATAGTGTTTACGTTTGACTAGCTGCTTTGACTTAAATTGTTCTTTGTTCTTGGTGAGAAAAACTATAATAATATTTTATTCGTGTACATACATATAAATAATGTGTTTATTGTTTTATATATAATAAAATACTTCTATTCATTTATTGACAGATATCTTTCTTACAAAGGAGGAAGCTGAAACTATTCCAAGTGAGGTAAGGGAACTTGGAAGAGAACTTCTAATAGTTACCATTTTATAAAGGAATGAAATATTTGTAAATGGAGAAATATTTATAGGTGGAAAGAAAAAAGTACTCAAGCAGTTATTCAGGTTATCATTGTTATTTTTGTATGGCAATATCTGTACAATTGCATGATTTATTTAAGTAAAATTATACTCTTAAAGGGGAATTTTCAGCATAAAGTAGTAACATTTAAAAATACATGTGAAGGTAGAGGACAAAAGTGTTAACTAAGAGAAGAGGGAAACAAGTTAAAAAAAAAAAAGCATAGAGTTTTGCACAGTGATCTTAGAATTGGATGCCACAGACCGAACCATGTTCTTCACTTATTCTATATGGAATAATAATCTGTAGTTTGTAATAGAAATAAATAAAAAGTAGAGTTCACATTATAGTATTTGTTTTTATCTGATTTTACAAGTTATTCATTTCATAAAGTGGTAGATCCCTATTTAAACCAATAAAGAATAAAATATTTTTCTATATTACCTGACAAATAGGATTTAATGATTTCCATCCTTGGGTCAGTGGCTCCCAAATACCAGCATGTACTATTTTCCCCAGTCCAAGGAGAGAGAAGAAAAAGACACTATAGAGAATTTTCCATACAGCTAAACTTATTTAGCTTAACAGGCTGTCCTTTGTTATATGATACTATTCTTTGTACTATTTTGCTATTAGAATTTCCTTTGTGATATAGTTGTGTTTTTTATGACATGTACTATTTTGCTATTAAAATATCCTTTATTTTATGATGTAATGGTGATAATATAACAATAACCCCTCAATTTTCTATTTTGAGATGTTGCTGATTTATAAAATCTAAATATATGAGAACCACGGATTTATAAAGTAGTATGATCATTTTTATAAATAATATTCTATAATCCATGGTTTTAGGCAAGCAGAGAATTTCTTAACTCTTTTTTTTTTAATTGGAGAATATTGGGGAACAGTCTGTTTCTCCAGGGCGCATCAGCTCCAAGTCGTCCTTCAATCTAGTTGTAGAGGGCACAGCTCAGCTTCAAGTCCAGTTGCTGTTTTCAACCCTTAGTTGCAAGGGGCGCAGCTCACCATCCCATGCGGGAATCGAACCGGCAACCTTGTTGTTGAGAGCTCGCACTCTAACCAACTGAGCCATCCAGCCACCCCTTACCTTTTAAATAAGTAATGTAATAATTTAGAAATATCGATGGTAACTTATGATAAAGGATAAGGGTATAAATGATTTCAAGTCGAGTTTTGTCAGTTTTAAATATTGTCTAGTCAGTAATGATTAATTGGTAGTTTGTTTTATTGATATATTTTCTAGTTACTGGATAATGATGATAAGAAAGGCCTGACTCTACCAACTCTGAATCAGTCGAACCAAGATAATATAAATGTTGTTGCTCCTAAAAGTGATGAATCAACAGAACAAACAGATGCTCCATTAATCAAGATTCCTAGCCTGATGGTAACAGAAGAGAATGAAATACCACCTTTAGAGGAATGCCAGTCAGAAGTCGTAACAAACAGAAAAATGAGTAATATACTTTTTCAACCAGAACCAAAGTTAAAAGCTAGCTATCCAAACCTTTTAAAGACAGACCGACCTTCATCAGAGGTAATGTTGAAAAGTATCCCTATAAATCCAGGTGGGATAAAGAGGAGAAACTTAGATTCCTCTCCAACAGAAATTAGGTGGCCAATTAACAGTCTAAGCTTAGCTAGAAGGAAGAGCACAAGCTTAGTTTCCCCGGATTCAAAATCAAAAGGTAGCTTTCAAAGCCAAGATTCAAAGGAAGACCTTGAACTAAAGTATCTACCCTCATACTAGAAGTATAAGACTAGGAAAACAAAATAATTCACTTAAAAAAAATAAATTAAATACAAATAAATTGAAAATGCATTCAAATGTTTCTAAGTGGAAGCGTATCTAAGTGCATTAAACATTCCTGCCCTAATTATAATCATTAAGTAAGGGGGAAAAACTCTTAAACGAAAAGCAAAGTGGTCAGAGATATCGGTAATACAAACTAGTCTCATAGGTTGGTGTAAAAGTCAGCTGAAAGTGTAACTACAATAACAAAATGTAAATTCAAAGGAAATTTAAAAGCCTGGAAAGTTATTTCAGTGGAAATTTTTAATAAAATCATTATATAATAGGAAATAGCATATGCTCTCCCTGTTGTAAATAATTTTATAGTTTAAAATAAGAATTATCTGAATGTAAATTTAAAGGTACACCAGGGTAAAGCCTTTCTCAAAATGACTTATTCTATTTAGGTCTTTACATCTTATTGGAATTACTATTATAGGTAGCTCATAAAGCAATGTAAAAATATGTACTGGTCAGTGGGTAAACAGTCTGAGTGCTAAGTCAGGCTCTGCCTTTAAATATAATACTTCAACAAGTGTGAGCACCTAAATCTCTAGGCCTATTTCCTTATCTATTGAATGGTGGATCATACTAGGTCATTTCTAAATTCCCTTCCAAATTTCAAAAGATACAATTTTATTAAATACCTCTAGTTGGGGAATTATTCTTAATTACATAGATCAATAACCTAACCAATGTAACTGAAAAAGAGTAACATTCTTGTTTTTAACTGAATGTGAAAGTAATACAGTTGTTATAGAACATTTAGAAAATAGAAGTATAAAAGGAAAGATAAAAGTAGTTATAATTCTACTGTCTCATTTAACAATTTCATTTCCTTTTAGTCTTTGCTATGCAAATATATATATACCTTTTATTTATTTTTAAAAACTTAGATAAAACATATATATATATAATTTTGTATTGTGCTTTTTAAAACATTATATTATAAGCATGTTAACTGAATTTTCTCAAAAATTTACAAGATGCAGAATACGTTCAAATATGGATATTCAATGATTCTTTTAAACAGTTTCCATATTGTTGGACATTAAGTTTAAAATTCGTATCTTTTTACTTAACTATTTATTTGGATCTGTGGTTATCTCCTCATATATTCATAGAAATTGTATGTTGATAGATTGCTGTCCAGAAAGATTGTATCACTTTGCATCCTACCAGTGGTATTTGAGTATTAATGGTCTTTTAAATAATGGCTGAAACTTTTTCATGTCACTAGCCATTTTGATTTCCCCTACAAGTAGACAGATCATGTCCTTTGTCCATTTTTTCTGTTGAGTACTTTGTGATGTTTAGGTTTTATAATGAGCTCTTTTATTGTAAGGATATCAACCACTTGTATATTCATGGCACATATTTTTTCATAGCTTGTAGTTTGCCTTTTAATTTCTTTAAGTTAAATTATTATTATTATTATTATTATTATTATTATTATTATTAATTTCTTTAATTTCTTCCAAAATATTTAGTTTTCATTTGATAATTGAGTTATTTATTGCTGAATAACAAACCACTCCAAAACTTAGTGGCTTAAAATAACCATTTTATTATCTCCCAAGATTCTGTGGACTGACTGCTTAACTGGGCAGTTGTTTTGCTCTACTTGATGTTGGCTCATCCTGTAGTCATGTAGGAACTCTGTTTGGCTGGAACACTCATGATAGCTCACTTATATGTCTTACACCTTGATGGGAACAGCTGTAAGTTTGGCCTCAGTTGGGATGTATGGACGTCTGATTTGATATCTCTCTCTCTTTCCTTCTCTCTGTCCCTCTTTCCCTCCTACTTTTCCTCCCTCCCTCCCTCCCTCCCTCCTTGTAATCTTAGACGTAGGGATTATGCCTCTCCCTCTCTATTCCTCCTCTTTATGTGGCCTCCCGATGCAGTCTTTCTAGGAGGACAGCTGAGCTTCTTATGTGGCAGCTCGGGACTTCCAATATACACAAGCAGAAGCTTCAGGTACTCTTAAGACTTAGGCTTCAGACTAGCACAGAGTCACTTCTGCCACATTCTGTTAGTTAAAGCAAATCTTAGGGTCAGCCCTGGTTTAATATGGGAGGGACTGCATAAGGGCATAAATCTCGGAAGGTGGTATTCATCGGGGGTCATAGTTGGAGATCAATCACCACAGATAAACTATCTCTAGCTCCGAGTAATTCATGTCCCTCTCACATGTAAAATATACTTACTCCACTTCCAAGATCCTTAGTCTCATGCTATTATTGCATCAGGCTTAGGCTTCAGGTACAGAATTTCAACATCTAAATCAGATCCAGGTGAATGAGGCTTCTTGAGTATGATTTCTCTCAATTTTAAGCCCTGTGAATTAAGATACCAGTTATCTGTCTCCTCCTGTGAGTCAGGAACAGGAAAACTAGAATATTGCGAAGGTGGAGGAAGGGGAAAGTGAAGCGTATAACAGTCAGTGGGCCATAGTAACTGAAGCTCCTGGCTCTGCCCTTGGGGCTTGTCTTTACCCTCTGAATAATTCTTTTCTTCATAAGAAAGAGCTCATATTTGTAGCCGAGTAGCTTTGTAGTCCGTGTCTTGTCTCTAGAAAGTTGAGAGTTCAGACCCTCTTTTCATTTTAAATTTTCTCTGTTCCTTTCAGTCCAAGATGCTATGATTATCTTAAAGATTTTATGTGCATCCTAGGTATCAAATTATGACCTCAGCCAAATGTTACACCTTTAAATGTCTTCAAGTCAGGCCCCTATTTACCCTTGGCTGATAGTCAAGGTTCTGTAGCATATCCTTAAAAATCTTAGGAGCTATTCTGTTGAGCAAAGAAGATCCAAGAGGCCACCCTAAGTTACTTAGAATATTTTGTTTTCCAACTGACTTGGTCTGTGAGACACCAACTTAAATCCTTTGGCGGTCTTAGTTCTTACAGCCACACCCTGTGATCTTGACTTTGAAACCACATTTTACTGGCAATGCCATTGGGCACTGACCAGTGAAGTCATGAGATGAGGATTTGGGGCATTGGTCCGGTGACTTAACAGTGCCATCAAGGACCCAGGAACCTGACTCTTTCTTATTTTTCCTCTTTTCATGCTCATGCTTGTGTCTTCATGATCACAAGATGTTGCTTCCGTCCTGGGCATCATGTATAGATCAAGGCAGACAAAAGAATGTGGGAGGAGGACAGGCAAGTATTTCTTTTGCACTTGCCCCCTTTTATTTTTACAAAGAAACAGAAATTTACCCAATAACCCACCCTTCCCCCCCCCAGTAGCTTTTGTGTCGCATTGAACAGATTTAGGTCACAAGACTACCTCTAGCTTCAAAGGAGAATGGGAAAACTATCTGGCAAAATGAATGGGATTGCCAATAATGATTTATCATTTTGTACCATTTTGTACTGCATACATTGCTGTTACGTATGAGCAAAATTCAGGTTCTGTCAGTAACAAAGTAGTATGGGTCTTGGTTATTGTGTAATCAATTAGCAGTAGTGCCATAATTAATCTCTGATGGGATGCTCTTCCCCCAGATCTTCCCAAAGTTCATTCATTCACATCACTCAGGTCTCTACTCAGCTGTTATCTCTTTAGAAGGGGCTGCACTGACCACTCTATGTAAAATAATTATCTGCTCACCCACCCTACCCTATCCGTTACTTTTTTCCATGTATTATTACCTGGTTGCTTAGTTGTTTATTGTCTGTCATTCCCGCTTTAAGTTCTGGATGGTAATGATTTAGTCTTCCTCACCACAGTATCTTACCATTTAGAATAGTGATAAGTCCATGACAGGCACTCAATAAATATTTGTTGAATTCGTTAAAAATACTGCAGGGTACTGTGATTTTTTTAGAATCTCTGAATATATTGTAACTCTTGGACCTCATTGTATATATTAATGAAAATCACCTGGTCGTAGGAAATGCAAATTATTTTAGTACTCTTAAGGTCAATGAACCATCTAGCTTCAGCATAGCAAATATAAGGGATAAGGCAGCAGATGAATCCCACGTTTCATAAAGAGTAGAGATAAAGGCTCTGATTATGTATGAGTCTTTGAGTTTAAAGCCTCTAGTGCCTGCAGGATACGAAGATTAAAGAAGGCAGGAAGTGGTACATGTGATATCACTAATCTTCTGTTCACCCATTTGAATTGAATTGCCTTCACTGAGCTATGAATTCCATTTATGAAATTTAAATCCTTGAATAATCACTGATGGACAGACGGGAGATATGCCATAATCTCCCAAACTCTATCGTTGCTAACTCTGCACTTTGAATCAACCCAACCCAGTCACGCAAGTGAAATGCACCTTACAATTATTTTATCCATTATGCCTTTAATTCAATTATTTTTTTTCACCTGAAAGTTTTTCTAATCCATGTTTTCTTTTCATAGATGTAATGAATCTTTTCAACTAATTAAGACTATAAAATTGAGGTAAATAGTTTCCGTGATTTTTGGAGTAAAGGGGACTTTTCCAGTTGATCAACATAGATCTTCTTTTCAAATAGATACTTTAAAAAATTCTGATCATTTTTCTCTTGGCTCATACTTTTCTCTGGAAGGTGTATTTGTCCGTTGGTATCTGAGATGGAGTTTATCAGAGATTGTTCATTTAAATCTTTTGGCACCAGACAAATAATTTTAATGTTGCTGCATTAGGATTTCATTTGCCTGTAAGAAACAAGGAAAAAAATATATATACAGCCTGAAGCAATACCTACCACGGAATATCACTGAATTTTCCGAGTGTTTCCATGTTCATTGGCACAGCACTCCTTTACTTAGCTGGGCACTGGAGACTGATTTGCTGGTGCCATGAGCTTGGAGAAATGTGTGTTTCCATTGAATTGCAAAGGATTCTGTTCACTTTCTTCCAAGTCAGGTTTTTATTTGAATATCATAACTTACAGGTTGATTGGTTAGCCCTTAAATCTGTTTACTTCTTGACTATATCTTATAGAGATATTTTTGGACCGTGGATAGTACCTATGCTCATTATTTTCCATCCTGTCCCCACCCCTATCTGCTCTCCACGTTTCTTTGTCCTGTTTTTTTGCCACAAGATGCTGCCTCTCTGGACTGCCTCACCAGACTCTCTTTCTAGCTGACTTCTAGTTAGGTCCAGCAAATGGCAGGCACCGGAAGACACTGAGGAAAGAAAGAGGAGAAAGGTTGGGGTTTTCTATCCTACTGTTTTCCTGCTTTGGTGCCAATTCTGGCAATGGATTTTCCCTCACATCTACACCTACTCGTGGGGGCCCCACCTGCACGAGTCCAGTGGCTCTGGCTGGGGTGGTAACATCTTCTCACTGTTGCCGTCAACATCCCTTATTGGTTCTTTATCCATAAACACACTTCATTTATCGTAAAGCCTCTTTCATTGAAACATTTTAGAGAAATTCTAAGTCCTGCCCCAATTCTAACTAATAATCTTCTAAGTTTTCTAGTATGCATACAGATTTTCCTCTATTTTTATATCTCTCTGCTCATTTCACAAAGACTTTGTAAAAACTCAAATTATCATCTTGACCTGAATGTTCATAATGCATTTTTTAAAGTACAGAGTTGAAAATGATGCATGCTTATTACAAAAATTCAAGCAATTCCCCCAAAAATGCACGAATGAGCCTATAATACCACCACCCAGAAATGATCAGTATTAATAGTTAATATGTAGTGAACATTGTTACATAAATCTTTCCATATTGTTGGAGACAATGGTCTACGGTTCTCTCACATCTCTGCAAATCTTGTGAGAAGTGCGGGATTCCTTTCCTGTAATGTAATCCATTGCACGTGCAATTCTTTTCTAGCCCTCTTTGCATCATTTTGTGGGAATTAGGGCCTGAGGAACTGATATAAAAATGATTATGCTCTGGCTACTGTGATTGCTCCTAGTAATAAATTGTCCTTTGTCTCTGACTCATGTCTTCTATCAGCATCCATGAAAAGGTGGCAAGCTAACTTGTTAGCTTCCAGGTAGGGTACGCTCTTGACAACTTTGGTGATAAGATGGGATGCTGACAGACACGGCTTTCTGAAAGACGAAGGACAAGGACGTGTGGTCTGACCAATTGGATTTAGGGGAAGCCCATGAGAATTAGTAGTAACCAAATTATATGCTCAATCAGGCCATAAGTAATTCTCCACTTTAATGCTTGTCAATGGGGGGCATTGGAGAGGTAATTGCAAGCCAAGTGTAGGGAAGTACTTTCAAAAACAGCTGTGCGAATAGTGCCCTGGTTGTTGCTAATTTTCCTCCAGGTGGGGAGATGTCCTTGCCAATCTGATGATCCATCTCAGTCTGTCCCATTGTAATGATTAGTGCTAAGATCTGTCCTGAGTGGGCAGAAGACTGCTCTCTGACAACAGTTATACGAAGAGCTGCATGCCTACACTGAGGATGACAGGATGGGAACACGTGACGGCTATGGACAGAAACCGAGGGAATCATTAGAACTTTGGCTGGTTTGCTTGGAAGGTGAGGGTACACAGTGTGTAAGACATATAAAGGAAAGGTGGCAACAGCTGGGCAATCTTGTGGCCGACTACTCCAGCAGTATATAGTGACAATCTTATATCCATTCCAAAACAACAGTAAAAGATCTGAGTTTTATTGTAGTGGGTTCTGGCAGCTATAAGGTAGTTTGGGCCCTCTTGGGCAGATTTCCCTGGAACAGACGAACTTTTATGGGAAACCATATATAGGCATTGACTAGTATTCAAGCTCTTACAGCCCTGAATTGGGTACACAATACTGATGAAGGTGATCCCCTAGGAAATGAGAAACTGATCCAAAGAAATACAGATAAATTCTTACAGTCATCTTGCCCTGGAAAACTCTTCTAGCCCTTATGTTGAAACCAGGCAAGAATTTATGAGATGTCATCATGGTAATGGGACAGCAGCTGCCCTGGATTGAAGTGGACTCCACACAGTAGCTTACTGCTGTGCGAACCAAATTTAAATCCTCTGTGGACACCCAAACCTCCTGGCCCTATCCAGAAAGCAGTGCAGCTGTGGCTGCTGAGTCCAGGTATTCCCAGCGATGAATAGATCGTGTCAGCTATGAAGACCTGGTGCCTGATAGAGAGTGTTGAGAAGACCAGCAATAACGGAAGTTCCTTGGATTGAGCCATGAATTGCTGCTACACCACTCAAAATTGAAAGTAAATGTGAAGTCCTGTTAAGCGGCGTGGAGTTGCTTTCCCCTTCTTCACCCTATGACACCTCCATTCCCCTATCCTAATCTCAGCTGCTTACAGAAGCATGATTGGAGGTGGAGCCAAGTTCTCCTTGTCCCTAAAGGGGCCAGAAGGCTCTATACAGCCATTCAGATATGCTGGGGAATTTCAGGGAGGGAAGGGACCCAATCTTCTATGGCTCTGCTGCATACGGGTGCCCAAGTCTCCATCTTACCCAGACTGGTGGAAGGAAAAGTCACTTCGATTCAGCGTATGGGGTTTAGGCAAGGTTCACAATGCAGAAGGGCACTCACGTAACCTCCTGGGTGGGGCTGTTTAGCTCAATTGAATGTCCTGTTGTTTCTACATCTGAATGTGTAGTAGGAATTACTGTGTTATGGACTTGCCCATCTCCATCCCGCAAGTACCAGAAGGATTGGAAGAGCCACATGTAGAGAAAGACTGGTGGGGAATGTAAATCACTACCCAGCTTGTCTCCCTGTGCCCTCCCAGGTGGTCTAACAGAAACACTGTAGAACCCGGGGAGGACAAAGGGCAATCACAGCCTTCATTAAGGACTTAAAGGCAGCAGGGGAAGTAAGAGATGCGTTATCGCAGTACAACATCCCAGCGAAATTTGCTAATGGAGTTGGAGATTTATCGTGGATTAGCACCAACAGAATCCAGTTGTTGCTTCCATATCCCAGCTGTTCCAGATACTGTGACAACTGAATCCGTTATACAGACTGATGGCACTTGGTGTGCTGTCTTGGACATTGCCAACACACCTTTGTTATACTACTGACACCTGTGGATCAAGATCAGTCTCCATATGATTTTAGTACTCCCCCAGAGGTACCTACTCACCTGCCATTTGTCACCAGTGGGTGGGTCAGGATTTATTTAGCAGGAGTGCTTCTACCCTCTGATGTCCGTAGCTTTCACTATATAGATGACATCCTATTGGTTAGCAAGTCAAAAGCCTTAGTCTCAACAGCCTTGAATGTGGTCTTATCACACCTCCACCAGCAGAAGTGACTAATAAACCCTGACAAAATTCAGGGGCCTGCTTACCGGGTAAACTTCATTGGGACTATCTGGGCAGATTCGTAATGTTCATGGCTTCTGGCAGTCAAAGAAAAATTGTTGTATTTTTGCCCGCTTCTACCAACTCCATAAAAGGAGGCCCAGAACCTTGTCCGACTCTGAGTGTGGGAAACAGTATGTGCCTCATTTGGGCAGGCTCCTTAGTCCTTTATAATCTACAGATTGGCATCCCTTCAGTGGAGCCCATGCCAACAAGCTGAGTTAGAATCTGTCCACAAGCTGTGATACACTACCTTTGAGGCCCTACAATCCTAATAACTCTTTTGAGCTACAAATCTCTGTGCTGATTGGAACCTCTGCCTGAAGACCCTTCGTGGGGTTTTGGACTTGTTCCCCTCTGACACAGCTACCAGGTATCCCCTTTGGGAGAGCAGTTATTACTTTGAGTACATAGTCTGAGCTCAGTGAACTCCTTACCTGAGGCCTGGTGACTCTTAGGCTCGTTATTCCCATTTTGGGAATAGAAAATTGAGCTCGGCAAGTAAAAGGGAGAAAGGGCCCAATGAGCTTTCCAAATGGAAATGGCGTATTTAAGAACACAGACTGCCTAACCCCGGCAGTATCCTAGCTTTACAAGGTGGCAATTACCCTTTAGGGGAAACCTTATCCCTCCTTCTGCCCCCTGAAGAAAATCAGTGGCTAAAGGGAGCTTTTGCTGAAAATAATGAAGTCTTCTGTCTCTGACCCAGGAGTCTTCTGCTGCCATCCATGTAACTGTGGCAGGATAACTGCATAGTTTGTAAGTAGGATAACATCCTAGAACCCGTACAGTTCCTGATGGTTTTGGCAGTGGGAATGGGTTGCTGACGAGACATGACTTTCTGGGGAAGGCAGGAGAAAGGGCCCTTACAGGCGGGGTTGGGAAAGGTGATACTGTTTTGGCTTTCAGTAGCAAATGCTCTCACCCACATGGTGGTGATGGCGGGGAGGGGATGCGTGGTAATTGTCTTCCACTTGTCCTACCTGATAATAACTATTTAAAGACTGACTGGTGAGAGACAGGATTAAAACAAACCATGCGAACTGTGGTTTGTTGGTTGGTTCACTCCCCTCTGGGAGTAGGGGAGGGGATGGGAAAGAAAGGAGTGACCTCAGCTGCTTTCAGGAAAACACCCAGTATGCTGGGGGAACTTCTGGGAGGTGAAGGCAACGAGCTGTTGGCTATAGGCACCAAAGACGCTATGGTGGAGCCATAGTAGCATGTGCCAGAAGGAGAGGCGCTCCTGAGGCGGGTTGCACTCTGGAAGCAGGGAGGTGCACAAGGGAAGAGGGGTTCCCACCCTGAGATGAGGGGCCCAATAGAAACAAAACCTTTCTACTATTCCAGGTGTCCCTCACCAGCTAGCCTCCCTCTCACCTTGCTTGCCCTGTGCTCCCATTCTGGAAATAACCTCCTGATGGCTGTTATAGCTGTTATAGCTCCGAACATGTAGGTTAGTCTGTGTTACAGTAGGGGAAAAAATAGCTGAAATCCACTGGTGGGATTTGGGCACAACTTGCAGTGGGGAAGAAAACGTTAAAGTGACCTTATGGGTAGGACCTTCTCTGCTGGTTCAGTGTACTGTTGTTCTAGCTCTCTATGTGTAACAAAACTGATGTGTTGTGTGCTTAGACTGTAAATACTACAAGTGTCAGAGGGAATTCTCCCATTTCGGGCACTGCCACGTGTCAAGAAGTCCTTGCCCTTTGCCACAGGTGGTTGGATCGGGATTTCCATGAGCGCCTCCACCCTCTGCTGTCTAAATGCATAAATGACGTCCTGTTGGTTGGTGAATCAAAAGCCTCGGTCTCAGCAGCCCTCGCTGTGGTGTTATCACACCTCTACCAACAGGAGTGGTTGATAAACCCTGACAAATTCAAGGGCCTGCTCGCCAAAGGAATTTTCTTGGGACTGTATGGGCAGATTCACAGCACCCAAATCCCTTAGCCGTCAAAGAGAAAATGCTGTCTCTTGGGCCACCCACCACATACAAGGAGGCCCAGGCTATTTTTGAAATCTTTGGGTGTAGGAGACTCACTTGGGCATTCTACTTACTTCTGAATATCAGCTAATTTGTAAATCAACATGCTCTAAGTGGGCTTTGCTGGCCAAATGTTGTTAGTGTGTTCAGGGGTGCATCTGACCTGGTCCTGGTATTATTTTGGTTTTGCACAAAAACATGGCAGCTACTGGTTTTGGCAAAACCTTATCCTCCATTTTGCCACCTGAAGCAAAACCACTGGCTCAGTGGAGCCCTGCGTTCACAGAAATGCCCCTAAATAACTGGGTCAGGTTCACTGATGGTTTAGCTGTTTATCAACAACTAGGCTATTACGGCTGTTCAGCCTAAGGGCCAGCTATGCAGAACCAAAAATGGACATGGTTATTCCACTCAGTTGGGTAGAATGTGAGCCAATACTCCACCTGAAGAACCTTGTTGTATTTTTACTTACTTTTGGGCTATAACCAATGGCCTAGCTACTTAGTTTGCCATTTGGAAAACTACAAACTGGCAGATTGAAGACACTCCTCTTTGGGGCTGCAAACTATAGAACCAAATTGCTGCTACCAAAGTAAGCGTCTGGGTCCCTTATGTAGATGCACACAGGAAGGGCGTGTTCTCAATGAGACTGCCTGGAATCAGGCTGCTGGTTGAGCCTCTCTACTCCCTAGCTTGTCACCTTGGCTGCCTAGATTTATCATTATACTGGACACAACAGCACATCCACCATCATAGCTGGGCGCAAAATAAAGAAGTCAATTTTGGGGAAGTTTCTGAGGCAGAGGCTACCGCTGCATGCCAGACTTGACTCCTGCCAAAAGTTGACCCATTTCACTTGCTGTGAGAGAGTCTGCAGTGCGGATATCCCACCTGCTCCTAACACTGGACTTTGGGCCCCTTTTGCAGGTAATTGGTTGACACTTTTTTCAGGTTATGGTATTACTTTCAGTCCAAGCAGAGGACTCCAGCTATGCTGTTGTAGTCCTTGAAAATATCCTTCATCATGTCCTTGGCTTCCTGGGTCATTTGCAGTCTACAAATGGTGTGCAAAAGCCCCTAACAAACGGGCTAGTAGTCAAGGTATTTGATGGGCGTTTCATGGTCCCCACCATCCTCATACATCTATCTGGTGGTGGTGACCACTGGAACATTCTACTAAAAAAGAAAAAAAAAGACTTAAAAAGACTTCTGACTGCACCGTTCTCACCTCCTCCAGGTCCATATTCCTTAGACTAAGGCAGTTTGGTCACTGATTGAAGCTCTTCCCAGAAACAGAAAATTTCCTTTCAGCTGCTCCCTGGGTAATGATCAGGACAAAGGGAATGGAGGGTTAGATATTTGTTTTGAAAATTTGAGGTTCCACCTTGACCATTCATGGGCACAATGCTTCTTTTTTTTCCACTAATGACAACCCCAAGTTGGCCCGCTTTGAATACCCTCGATGTGGCAGCCAAGCCATAAAGGGCGTAGGGGATTCAAAGAATCTGGTTCAGTCACTTACATTCTCTTATTTGATTGATATTATGGTATATCATAAGAGTAATGTCCACTTGGCTGAATACACTGCTCGCCTAGCCCTTCTACAGTGGCCCACAGGGACCAATGTGGAGAGCAAAATGAGTCTCTGTAAATTTTATTAAAATGCCCTGATGCCCTTTTGGATCTGACTCTTCTAGGTTGAAGGTCTAGGTGACGTTAGGAGATGACTGGGGAAAAGGTGAAGTTGTACCATCTGGAAGCCTTTCCGTCTCTGCTGACGTCCAGTAGGGAAATGTTAGAGGAGTCAGGTCTTTCTTCTTACTTCGTCAGTTTACATCTTTCTAAATTAGAAGATATTAGTAAGAATTCTAAGGCTTTTGTTGATTTCTTTCCTCAGAATTGCTTCTAGGGCTGGAGGTAGGGTTAGGAACGATGTGATTTTGCAAATCACACTAGTTTCCCTTGTGTTTGCTCGGCTGCCAAGTTTTGAAGTTAAGGACAAAAACTTGCACCCCATTCCCTATTAAACTGCTGCTTGTGAATTTTTCACCTTTTCGTATTATATATATATTTTTTATTATATATTAGTATAAGGATTTTGCCATCCTGCTTTATTTCCCCATTTTTACCTAGACGTCTCCATTACACATATCCAATATCAATAAACAATTTCTGGGTTTTAATGAAATGTTAGTAAAATTATTTTCAGTGATTACTAAACATTTCCTTATATTCAGTTGAATTCAATTTCCTTCCTGAATAGGAAAACAACAAAAAAATTAAAAACCACTTTCTTAGCTTGCTGCTGCTTCTAAAATTAGTTCTGTCAGTGTCCTAATACTTGTTATTCATCTGTCCTAAGAAACCTTTACACTTTTTCATCACTCCCTTTCCAATATGTTTGTCTTATTGTGAGATATAATATACATACAGAATAGTGCATAAAACATGTGAGCATTTTAATGAGTAATTATGAAGTAACCACCATTGTAATCACTACCCATGGTCAAGAAATCAAACATGGCAAGTACGTCGGAGGCTCTCCATCAACCCCGTGCCCTGTCCTGTTCCCTCACACCCCCTCCAGCTATATCCACTGTTTTGACTGTTGTGATAACATTTCTTACTTTCTATTTTACTACTTATTTTTGCATTCTCAAACAACATAGTTATGCATGTACTTGTCATATTATTGCTTATTGTTTTCAGCATTATATATGTGAGATTCAATCATATTTTATACTGATGTAGTTAGCTCATTTCTAATGCCATAAAATATTTAGTTGAATGGAACATAGTTTAAATGCTGTGTGAATGTAATTTATTAATCCCATTAATTTTGATGGAATTTGGGTTGTTCCCAGTTTGGGGCAATTTTAAATAATGCTGCTGTGAACGTTTTTGTGGCATGAGACTCTCTGGGAGATATATATATATATATATATATATATATATATATATATATATATATATATATATGGAGAGAGAGGTGGAATTGCTGGTTCCTAAATAGATAATATGTTCAAATTAAAATTTAGAGATAAAGCCACACCATTTACCAAGATGGTTGTACCAATTTACATTTTACCAAGAGTGTATAAGGAAGGGTCGCTGTAGCTTTGTTTCCTGAATAACATGTTGATACTGTCAGGCTTTTAATTTTATCAATGTGGAATCTTATGGTAGTTTTTGTCTTTTTTTGTTTGTTTTCCATTAACTTGATTGAGGTATAATTTATGGTATTAATCTGTAGGGATGCCATAAAGTACCACAGATTGGCACCTTAAAACAATAGAAATTTATTGTCTCTGAAACCTATGAGGGAGAATCCTTCCCTGACGCTTCTAGTTTATGATGTTTGCCAGCAATCCGTGCCATTCCTTGGTTTATAGCTGCATCACACCATTCACTCCCTCTGTTGTCACGTGGCGGTCTTCTCCCTGGGTGTGTCTCTCCTCTAATGAAGATATCAGTAATACTGGATTAAGGTCCCAGCCTACTCCTGTATGACCTCATCTTATTACATCTGCAGTAACCTTATTTTCAAGTAAGGGCACATTGTAAGGTATTGGGATTTGGACTACAACATGTCTCTTTTTGGCAAGACACAAGTTAACCCATAACATTTCCATACCACAAAATATACAGTCATACTTCTGAGACATTGTGAGTTCAGTTCCAGACCATTGCAAAGAAGTAAATATCACAATAAAATTAATTACACAAATTTTTTGGTTTCTCAGTGCATATAAAAGTTATGTTTACACTCTACAATAGCCTGTTCAGTGTGCAATAGCATTATGTCCATAAACACAATATACATACCTTAATTAAAACATACTTTAATGCCAAAAAAGGCTAACCATCATCTGAGCCTGTTGGAAAAATGGTACTAATGGATTTGATTGACACAGCGTTGTCACAAACCTTCAATTTGTAAAAAACCACACAATATCTGTGAAGCACAATAAAGTGCAATAAAACGAGCGTGCCTGTACCCAATTTTATGTGGGTAGTTCACTGAGTTTTGAAATGTGTATTTCAGTGTAACCATCATCCACATCAAGATATAGAACATTTCCATCACTACACCATTAACTATGATAATACTGTTTTCTCCAGCTTTATTGAGATATAATTGACAAAACTGTATATATTTAAAGTGTACAATGTGATGACTTGATACACGAATACTTTGTGAAATGATTATCACAGTTGGGTTAATTAATATATCCATCACCTCACAGAGTTGTGTGTGTGTGTGTGTGTGTGTGTGTGTGTAGTATGAATATTTAAGATCCACTTTCTTAGCAAATTTGAAATATAAAATATAGTATTACTAATTAGAGTCACCATGCTTGCATTACCCCAAGAACTTACTCATCCTATAACCGCATCTCCGCGTTGCCAGGCATCTCTCCATCTCCATTAATTAACAACTTGATATGGTGGACATACAATGAAGACTGCTTCCAACAATTAGAGAATATGCAATTAAAGGCCGTAGGAGTTTTATTTTGATGTA
Source organism: Rhinolophus ferrumequinum (assembly GCF_004115265.2). NCBI lineage: Eukaryota > Metazoa > Chordata > Mammalia > Chiroptera > Rhinolophidae > Rhinolophus > Rhinolophus ferrumequinum. The sequence continues at coordinate 29,913,392 of NC_046291.1, forward strand.
ATACCACTTGTCTATATTTGCTTTTGTTGTCTGCACTTTTGGTGTCATATCCAAGAAAATACTGCAAAGACCAATGTCACGAAGCTTTTTTTCCTATCTTTTTCTATATTTTCTTTTAGGAATTTTATGGTTTCAGACTTACATTTTAGCTTTTAGTCCATTTTCATACATGGTGTTAGATACAGTTACAATTTCATTCTTTTGCTTGTGGCTATTCGGTCTTCCCAACACCATTTATTAAAGAGATTATCATTTTTTTTTTAATTTATTTTTAATTTATTGGGGTGACAATTGTTAGTAAAATTACATAGATTTCAGGTGTGCAATTCTGTATCACATCATCCATAAATCACACTGTGTGTTCACCACCCAGAGTCAGCTCCCCTTCCATCACCATACATTTGATCCCCCTCACCCTCATCCCCCACCCCCCAACCCCCTTACGCTCTGGTAACCACCAAATTACGTTCCCCAGATTAATTTTCAAACCCCGTGGCCATCCTGTGGTCACCGACTGCCCTCCAATCCCCTCACCCTCCCCCCCACCCCCCACCCCTCCCGCCCATCTAGCAACCCTCAGTTTTTCCTCATTGTCTCCCAAACTGTTTCTGATTAGTTCATTCACTTATTCTTTTCTTTAGAATCTGCCAATAAGTGAGATCATATGGTACTTATCTTTCTCTGTCTGACTTATTTCACTTAATATAATGTTCTCTAGATCCATCCATGTTGTTGCAAATGGTAAGATTTCTTTCTTCTTTATGGCTGCATAATACTCCATTGTATAAATGTACCACAGTTTCTTAATCCAGTCATCTACCGATGGGCATTTTGGTTGTTTCCATGTCTTAGCTATTGTGTATAGTGCTGCAATAAACATAGGAGTGCATAAAGATTTTTGAATTGAAGTTTTGGATTTCTCCGGATAGATACCTAGGAGTGGAATTACTGGATCATAAGGTAGTTCCATTTTCAGATTTTTGAGATACCTCCATACTGTTTTCCATAGCGGCTGCACCAGTCTGCAATCCCACCAACAGTGCACAAGCGTTCCCTTTTCTCCACATCCGCGCCAGCACTTGTTGTTTGTTGATTTATTGATGATATCCATTTTGACTGGGGTGAGGTGGTATCTCATTGTGGTTTTTCTTTGCATTTCTCTGATGGTTAGTGAGGTTGAGCATTTCTTCATATGTCTGTTTGCCATCTGTATGTCCTTTTTAGAAAAATGTCTCTTCAAGTCCTCTGCCCATTTTTTAATTGGATCGTTTGTTTTTTTGGAGTTGAGTTGAGTGAGTTTTCCATAGATTTGTGATATTAATCCCTTATCAGATATATCATTGGTAAATATCTTTTCCCATTCAGTAGGATCCCTTCTTGTTTTATTGATGGTTTCCTTTGCTGTGAAAAAACTTTTTAGTTTGATATAATCCCACATGTTTATTTTTTCTCTTAGTTCCCTCGAGCGAGGGTATATATCAGTAAAAATCTTACTCCGGGTAATGTCTGAGAAGTTTCTTCCTATATTTTCTTCTAGGTATTTTATGGTTTCAGATCTTACATTTAAGTCTTTAAGCCATTTTGAATTTATTTTTGTATATGGTGTAAGGAGGTGGTCCAACTTCATTTTTTTGCATGTGTCTGTCCAGGTTTCCCAGCACCATTTATTGAATAGACTGTCATTACTCCATCGTACATTCTTGCTTCCATTGTCGTAGATTAAATGGCCATATAGGCGTGGATTTATTTCTGGACTCTCTATTCTGTTCCATTGATCTATGTGTCTGTTTTTATGCCAGTACCATGCTGTTTTGATTACTGTAGCCTTGTAGTATAATTTGAAGTCAGGTATTGTTATACCTCCCACTTTGTTCTTATTTCTCAAGATTGCCTTTGCTATTCGGGGTCTTTTATGGTCCCATATAAATTTTAGGATTATATGTTCTATTTCTGTGAAAAACGACGTTGGCAGTTTGATAGGAATTGCATTGAATATGTATATTGCCTTAGGCAGTATGGACATTTTAACTATATTAATTCTTCCTATCCATGAACATGATATGTGTTTCCATCTATTTATATCTTCCTTCATTCCTTTCTTCAGTGTCTTATAATTTTCTGAGTATAAATCTTTTACTTCTTTGGATAAATTTATTCCCAGGTATTTTATAGTCTTTGGAGCGATTGTAAATGGGATTGTTTTTTTAATTTCTCCTTCTGATGTTTTATTATTGGTATATACAAATGCAACTGATTTCTGAATATTAATTTTGTATCCTGCTACTTTACTAAATTCATCTATCAGCTCTAATAGCTTCTTGGTGGAATCTTTAGGGTTCTCTATATATAGTATCATATCATCTGCATACAATGATAACTTTACTTCCTCCTTACCAATCTGGATGCCTTTTATTTCTTTTTCTTGTCTGATTGCTGTGGCAAGAACTTCCAGAACTATGTTGAATAGAAGCGGAGATAGTGGGCATCCTTGCCTTGTTCCTGATCTTAGGGGGAATGGTTTTAGCTGTTCCCCATTGAGTATGATGTTAGCTGTGGGTTTGTCATATATGGCCTTTATTATGTTGAGATAAGATCCCTCTATTCCCACTTTCTTAAGGGTTTTTATCATAAATGGCTGTTGGATTTTATCAAATGCTTTTTCTGCATCTATTGATATGATCATGTGATTTTTATTTTTCATTTTGTTAATGTGGTGTATCACATTAATAGATTTGCAGATGTTGAACCACCCCTGCATACCAGGGATGAATCCCACTTGATCGTGGTGAATGATCTTTTTAATGTATTGCTGAATTCTGTTTGCTAATATTTTGTTGAGGATTTTTGCATCTATGTTCATTAAAGATATCGGCCTGTAGTTTTCTTTTTTGTGGTGTCTTTGTCTGATTTTGGGATCAGGGTGATAGTGGCTTCGTAAAAAGTGTTTGGGAGTCTTCCCTCCTTCTGGATTTTTTGGAAGAGCTTGAGGAGAATTGGTGATAATTCTTTTTTGAACGCTTTGTAAAATTCACCTGTAAAGCCATCTGGTCCAGGGCTTTTGTTTGTTGGGAGACTGTTGATTACTGATTCAATTTCCGTGGTGGTAATCAGTCTATTCAGGTTTTCTGTTTCTTCTTGAGTTAGCCTTGGAAGGTTGTACGCCTCTAGAAAATTGTCCATTTCTTCCAAATTGTCAAATTTGTTGGCATATAGTTGCTCATAGTAACTTCTTAAAACTCTTTGTATTTCTGCAGTGTCCGTTGTCACTTCTCCTCTTTCGTTTCTGATTTTATTAATTTGGGTCCTCTCTCTCTTTTTTTTAATGAGTCTGGCTAAAGGTTTGTCGATTTTGTTTATCTTCTCTAAGAACCAACTCTTGGATTCATTGATCTTTTGTATTGTTTTTCTGGTTTCTATTTCATTTATTTCTGCTCTGATCTTTATTATCTCCTTCCTTGTGTTCCCTTTGGGCTTATTTTGCTGTTCTTTTTCCAAATCCCTTAAATGTGAAGATAAACTGTTGATTAGTGATGTTTCTTGTTTCTTTAGGTAGGCCTGCAAAGCTATGAATTTCCCTCTTAGGACTGCTTTCGTGGCATCCCATAGATTTTGGGTCGTCGTGTTTTCATTTTCGTTTATCTCGAGATATCTTTTGATTTCTTCCTTGATCTCCTGCTTGACCCATTCATTATTTAGTAATAAGTTACTCAGCCTCCATGAATTGGTGTGCCTTCCAGTTTTTTTCCTGTAGTTCATTTCTAATTTCATAGCATTGTGATCAGAGAAGACAATTGGTATGATTTCAATTTTCTTAAATTTATCAAGACTTGTTTTGTGGCCTAACATATGATCTATCTTGGAAAATGTTCCATGTGCGCTTGAGAAGAAGGTGTATTTTGCAGCATTGGGGTGAAATGTTCTGAAAATATCGATTAAATCCAAGTGGTCCAATGTATCATTTAAGGCTGTTGTTTCCATATTGATTTTCTGTCTGGAAGACCTGTCCCTTGTGGTCAGAGGTGTGTTGAAGTCCCCGACTATAATAGTGTTACTGTTGATCTCTGCCTTTATGTCAGTCAGTACCTGTTTTATATATTTAGGTGCTCCTATGTTGGGTGCATAGATGTTTACTAGGGTTATGTCCTCTTGTCGGATCGATCCCTTTATTATTATATAGTGCCCATCTTTATCTTTTAGTATGTTCTTCATTTTAAAGTCTATTTTGTCAGATATAAGTATTGCAACTCCAGCCTTTCTCTCGTTTCCATTTGCATGAAATATCTTACTCCAACCCTTCACTTTCAGCCTGTGTGTGTCTTTTGTTCTGAGGTGAGTCTCTTGTATACAGCATATACAAGGGTCTTGCTGTCTTATCCAGTCAGCCACCCTATGTCTCTTGATTGGAGCATTTAATCCATTTACATTTAAAGTGATTATTGATAGGTACATAGATATTGCCATTTTTAAATTTGTAGTTAGGTTGTTTTGATCTTTCTTCTATTTACAGAAGTCCTTTTAGTATTTCTTGCAATGCTGGCTTGGTGGTGATAAATTCCTTTAGCTTATTTTTTTCTGGAAAGCTCTTTATCTCTCCATCAACTTTAAATGATAGCCTTGCTGGATAAAGCAATCTAGGTTGTAGGCCTTTGTTTTCTATCACTTTAAGTATCTCCTGCCACTCCCTCCTGGCCTTCAATGTTTCTGTAGAAAAATCATTTGATAGTCTTATTGGAGTTCCCTTGTATGTAACCCTCCGTCTTTCTCTTGCTGCTTTTAGGATTCTCTCTTTGTCTTTAAGCTTTGCCATTTTAACTATAATGTGTCTTGGTGTGGACCTGTTTGGGTTAATCCTGGTTGGAACTCTCTGCACTTCCTGGACTTGTATGTTGCTTTCCTTCATCAGGTTGGGGAAGTTTTCAGACATTATTACTTCAAATATGTTCTCAATCCCTTGCTTGCTCTCTTCACCTTCTGGTATTCCTATGATGCGCATGTTGTTGCGCTTGATGTTATCCCAGAGGTCTCTTAGGCCATCCTCATTGTTTTTTATTCTTTTTTCTTTCTGTTGTTCCGTTTGGGTGATCTCTGCTACCTTGTCTTCTAAGTCGCTGATTCGATCCTCTGCTTCATCTAGCCTGCTGGTAATTCCTTCAAGTGAGTTCTTAATTTCGGTAATTGTGTTCTTTAGTTCCAACTGGTTTTTCGTTATGATTTCTACATCCTTCTTTATGTTTTCTCTAAGCTCGTTTGTTATGATTTCTACATCCTTCTTTATGTCTTCTCTAAGCTCCTTAAACATTCTTATCACCAGTGTTCTGAACTCTGTCTCTGAGAGGTTGGTTACGTCTGCTTCATTTGGTTCCAGTTGTGGAGGCTTCTTCTGTTCTTTTATTTGGGATGTGTATCTTTGTTTCCCCATTCTGGCTGACTGTGTTTATTTTGATATATTAGGTAGATCCCCTAGAGTTCTTAGTTCTTGCTAGGTTATCTTATGTAGTATGTGTCCTTTATATTTGACTCGCACCACGTCGTCCTCCTCTGCGTGTGCTCCAAAGGTGAGTCTTGTGTTGTGTACACTGTCCCGTTCAAGAAGATCTTTAATTGCTTCCCGCTAGTGAGCAGGTGGGGTCAACTCCTGGGCTGACCCGCCGTGAGACTTGGCTCTGCCCCCCACAGGGCACTCTGCTGCGTGAGGGTTGACCACCCCAATGTGATTTGGCCTCTATGGGCTCCAGAGCCTGCCAAGAACCCCCTCTAGGTGTGTGACCTGCAGGTCAAACCCGGCTGCACTCCGATTTGGTCTGGAGTTGGCCCCCGGATATGCCGAGTCCCGTGCCACCCAAGCTGGGCCCCGGCAGGGAAGTCCCAGAACAAGGCAAATCACCAAGCACAGCAGCAACGACAACAGCAAAGAGGAAAGAAAAAAAAAAAAAAACAGCCGATAACCCCCGCTCGACACAGGCAAAGATATCAGAGATACAAGACAAAGCAAAACAAAACCAAGCAAAGCAAAACAAAGCAAAACAAAAAGCAGCGACCGTCTCGGCCTGAGCCCATCAAGCAATGACCAGGTTGTCCTCTGCTGTACCAAAGAGCCCCCTGCTTATTGCGCAGGCAGAGCCGGTCACCTGGTGCTCAGAGAGACTTTGGGACTGCAGACTTAAAAGCGTGGGCCTGAGGGGTCTGGATGATAGTCTCCACAAAGTCAGTGCAGCTTCTGCCCTTGTCCGCATGTATGCACACCGAGAGGAGCACCACCAGTCCTTTGTCCAGAGCTCCAGAGTCCTAGGGCACTCCTTCAGTGTGTGTGTATGGGTGCGGGCGGGAGATTTCTGATCTGCTGACCGTGCCTCACAAGCTGGGCCCCGGCAGGGCAGTTTCAGAACAAAGCAAATCACCAAGCACAACAGCAACAACAACAACAAAGAAAAATATCAAATACGTTCACATGCAAAACCACCTGATAACCCCACTCGACAGAGGCAAAGATATCAAAGATATAAAGACAAAGCAAAACAAGACAAAACAAAGCAATACAAAAAGCAGCGACAGTCTCGGCCTAAGCCCACCAAGCAATGTCCAGGTTGTTCTCTGCTGTACCAAGGAGCCCTCTGCTTATTGCGCAGGCAGAGCCGGTCACCTGGTGCCCAGAGAGACTTTGGGACTGCAGACTTAAAAGTGTGGGCCTGAGGGGTCTGGATGATAGTTTTTACAAAGTCAGTGCAGTTTCTGCCCTTGCCTGCACAAATGCACACTGAGAGTGGCACCACCAGATATGTGACCCAAACTCTTGAGTCTTAAGGCACCTCTTCAGTGTGTGTGTGTGAGTGCGGGCGGGAGATTTCTGATCTGCTGAAAGCCCAGAGCTGCGCCTGCCTCACTGCTGATCTCCGGGTGTGTCTCGGCAGCTGCACCCACCCCACCCTAGGCAAGCCAGGAAGGGTGGGGGCTGGAGATGGAGGGGTCTTCACTCTCCCAGCCCAGCCGTGCGTTGCCCTCTTCCCGCAGGCCAGAAAAGGTGGTGGCTGGGGGTGGAGGCGTCTCTTCTCTCCTAGCGCAGCCAAAATCACGCACACTGCCCAGTCTGCCTGGGTCAGGGCTGCCCGTCAGGCATCCCAAAGCCTGAGCCTCAGATACCAGTCCTCGGTTCAGGAGCGGGTTTAAGTCTCTGGAAGGGCGGGGTAAGATTGGAAGAGCGGGGCGGGGGAGGGGCCTAGGTATGGAGACTGCGCCCCGCTTCCGCCGCAGGGCGCGCCGCCTTCCCGGCTGGAGAAATCAGCCGTGGGACGCAGGGAAAGAGCCCACCCCCGGTCTCTGCGCTCTCCGCTCTGCCTGGGCCCCTGTGCGCGCCCGGCACAGCGGGGCTCCACCGCGGTTTCCAGTCCCAGTCTCTGGAAGGGCGGGGTAGGATTGGAAGAGCAGGGCGGGGGGGGGGGGCCCAGGTATGGAGACTGCGCCCCCCGTCCGCCACAGGGCGCGCCGCCTTCCCGGCGGGAGAAATCAGCCGTGGGAGCAGGGAAAGGGCCTACCCCCGGTCTCTGCGCTCTCCGCTCCGTCTGGGATCCCGTGCGTGCCCGGCTTAGTGGTTTTCGGTTTTCGCCCCCGCCAGCTGAGGCTCCGTTGGGGGCTGGGCTCTCCCGCCGCTGCCGGCCGGGCGCTCTCACGCCGCTCCTCTTTTTCCTTTCCTTGCTCGCCCAATTAGCGTACCTTCAAGTATTTCTTAGCTTCAAGTAATCCACGAATCTCCCCGCTATTCTGTGTGGTGAGCGAAAATTTCTTTGATGGGTTATAGGTCCCGTTTGCAACAAGATCCGGAGGAGAACTCAGAAAGTGCGCCCTGCTGCCGCCATTCCTATCAATGGCTTCTTTATCATTTCTTTATTGTGTATTCTTGGCACCCTTTTCAAAGATCAGTTGACCACATATGTGTGGGTTTATTTCTGGACTCTCTATTCTGTTCCATTTGTCTGTATGTCTGTTTCTGTGCCCGTACCATACTGTTTTGATTACTATAGCTAACAACAAAATGAAAAAGCAACCTATGGAATGTGAGAAAATATTTACAAACCATGTATCTGATAAATAGTTAATATCCAAAATATACAAGAAGTTTCTGCAACTCAATAGCAGTACTTCTTCAAATATTCTTTCTGACCTTTTCTCTTCTCTTCTCCTGTGACTCCCATAATGTGTATGTTGATTGTCCCACAGGGCCTTTAAGCTCTTTTCATTTTTCTTCACTCTTTTTTTCTTTCTGCTCCTCACACTGGTTGATTTCAATGTCCTATCTTCAATCACTGATCCTATCTTCTCTCTGCTTCTATGTGCTCTTTAACTGTTTGAGTAATTTTTTCATTTCAGTTATGGTACTTTCTAATCCAGAATTTCTGTTTGGTTTCTTTCTATAATTTCTATTGCTTTATTTACAATTTGTTTATACATTGTTTTCTTCGTTTCTTTAGTTCATTGTCCATAATTCCCTTTAGCTCTGAGTATATTTAAGAAAGTTGTTTTCAATCTTTGTCTATTAAGTCCAATATCTGGGCTTCCTCAAGGGTTGTTTCTATAATTTTTTTCTATAAATGATCCGTATCTCCTGTTTATTCATATGCCTTATAATTTTTTATGGAAATTAGGCATTACATATAATAATGTAACTCTAGAAATGAGAGCCTACTTTTCCAGAGATTACTGTTATTAGTTATTGAGGGCTGCAGTAATTTACTTCTTCTGTGACTTACCCAAACTATTTTTGCAAAGACTGTATTCTTTGTCATTTTTGGTTAGTCACTGAACTCTCTGCTCCATTATCTCGGTAGCCAGATAATGACCTAACAGATTTCTTAAAACTCCAAAATTTATCTGTCCTTTTAAAAATTAACTAGTGCCCTGGTTTCTGTAAGTTTTGTACTAGATTCTGAAGTTTAAAATAATTGATCTGTCAGTCTTGGACAGTTTATATTTGTTTCAGTGGAGGTACCAATTCTTTGAGCACTCTATCATTTTCCATAATGTCACTTCTCCCTTCTCTTTTGATATATGCCTTCTTTGATATTAGTCTTATTTTTATTTATCTTTAAAGTTATTATTTCTATTTCCTGGGACTTAGAACAAGAAGCTCTGGGGCTCAGGTCAATAATATACAAAGTAATATCATGTGTTGTTGTTGTTGTTGTTTTATGCTTGCCATTTCTTATGTCAACAACTACTAATACAGTGTTTCAGCCATGCAAACTATCTCACCACCTCTGCTTATATTAGTTAAATTGTAAATCAGTTATTTTTCTTATATAAGATAAAGTCAAATGGTAACATTAAATCTAATTTTATTATTATTTATAGCCATCAATAATGCTAAATTTAAAAATATTGTTATTTAATTATTTTTTTCTATTCACTTTTTCTGATCTTTTTTTCTTTTATTTCAGAATTCACATTGTTTCTTGAACACAATGAATGAAAACATAAAGGTCCCTGATTATGCAGGTAAGTTATTATTTGTATATATATTGTAATTTTCAAATATTCAGTGAAATGGAGAACATGAATTCATAACAATTATTATCAAGATTTTCCTTCAAAATGTAAATCACACTATTATGTTTTGTGATTACTGGCATGAAACAACCTGTAGAATTATAATATTAGTGGGAAATCAAGCAAAGCAAAATACAGGTGGCCTTAAAATCCTAGATAATATTTATTTTTATGTATTATAATATTACTAAAACATTTAGTATGTTTATCTGTATTTAAACACATCTTGGCTACCCTGTAGATTTATCAAGTGAAGGCGTTTTTCTAATTTAAGGAGTTGTTTAATGATATTATGAAGACAAATACAACATATCAGTAAACCCAAAGATGATAATCAAAATATTTAACAACTAGTACAGCATGAGCATGAAACAACCAGGTCAGTCAATACTGTTGGATCAGAGTTCTGGAGGTTTCCTGTTGTGGGATGAAGGAAATGGGAGATTCCTAAGAGAATCGAGGTAGCCAGAGAAATGAATGTAAGGTGGGCACTTGAACATCTTGAGGCAGCAACTTTTTACAAATTAGTACAGAAATGCTTTAATATTTAACAATTGGAACAGTCATAACTGTGTAGTGACTGAATATCCATCCAGAGGATATTGCAGTAATATAATTAAAATGAAGAGAAAATAAGAAGATAACTAGAACACTTGACAGGGAAGATGAGCAATCAAACACATTTCTTTGTAACATGCAAGCATCCTTGGACTGTAGAGAGTGTACTCCAGTTAAGGAGTACTGGAGAGAGATGGTTTTAAGACTGTTAGATCTCCTGTTTCTTTAAAAGTCTATGTTGCTGAATTTATATCTGAACAAAGCCTTTTTTAAAAAGATTATTTAAGATTCCTAAATATATATTTTAAATGATTTTGTTTTACTTTGGGTTAAGGACTTATGGGGAAAAGTGTCAAATGAGAGTATAATTGAGAAGTCCCCGAAACAAAGTCCCCCAAAAGGAAATTTCATTTATCTTGAATAGTTGAATGTGATGGAATGAACGTGATTATAAATTAATGCTTTAGCCATATATTTCTGTTTCATATATACATATATATGTACATATGTATATATATTTATACATCTATTCTATACAATGATAACAGTTCCAGGCACATATATTGGAGTGCAGGAAGCTATTTTGGAACATGTCAGTTTAAGGAACTATTACTTTAAATATCAGGAAAAATTTAAAGTATGCCTAAATTATTATCCTAGAAAACAAAGTGACCATTGGGAATAACATTCAGTAGTAATTAAGACATCTTGGGAGATTGGGGTATTTGGGTACTCATAATATGATTCATACAAAACTTATTCTAATAACCTCTGGATTCTTCAAACCATAGAACAACTTTTGGGGTAAATAAAACAGCAAGCAAACTTCTTATTCAATTTTTTTTAATAAACTCTTCCTTGAAAAAGGGAAATATTCTATCAAGTAATAGAAAATATTACTCAGGGGATAAACTGGATCTCACCCCTCCTTGCCTTGCCACTAACTAGCTCTGAGACCTTAGGCTATCATTTGGTTTACAAAATCCTCAATTTTGCCATTTTAAAAATGAAAGAGTGGAACTAGATACTAAAAATAAATATTTCAATACTTCCTTGTGGTTGCCTTATATTGCTTTAGTTAATCATCGTGACTTTGTGAACACTTTACATAATAGTAATTTTAAAAATCTTCATACATCCCTGTGAGGTTGACACTATTATCTTAGCTTTACAAATGAGGCAACTGAAGTATGGAAAGGCTGAGTAATTTGAAAATTCTGTAAAAGATGTGATACAAGCCAGTGGTTCAGTCTCCTCTGAAGAGTGAAGAGCCTTTATAAGCAGTGTCAATCAAATACAGAATTGGGAAGAACGCCTATGGTGTGTCTTTTTTTTTAAAAGTAAGTGCTTAGGGTGGAAAACCAGGCTTATTTTCTTACTGTTCACTCCTGTCTTGGTTTTGGGCAGGCCATTTACTGGATTTTTCTCATTTTTAAAATGAGAGAGATGGTTTTAAGACTGTTAGATCTCCTGTTTCTCTAAAAGTCTATATTGCTGAATTTATATCTGAACAAAGCCTTTTTCAAAAAGATTATTTAAGATTCCTAAATATATATTTTAAATGATTTTGTTTTACTTTGGGTTATACTTTTCAGTTTACTCATGCAGACCAGTCTTATATAATTAACCCAATACTTCTATAGATACATTATGTAAATAAAATGCAGTACATCAAAGAGTTAATTTAGTAGGGCTCATATCGCACTCTTGTTGAATTCCTTGAATTATTATTTCCTGTAAGCAGATTAGAGGTATATACCTAGCCCAATTACTTTGGAGCTATTTTTATAGATACTCTCTGACTCCTGACATTTATGTACGCATATTTTAGACTAGAAGCACAATTCATTGAAGACCATGGTCATTCCACTCCATATTTTATAAATTGTTTTAATTTCTTATGTAAGAATTCTCTGTAGGGTCATGAATTGAATTCTTAAGGACATGACAATTGTCTGTCCACACAACTTTACAAAGTTGGGTATGTATAGCAAATGTATGATGGAAGATTACCCAAGCGACTGCAAGAGGAAAGGCTAAAATGAGGCTCCAAGAAGGATGGGTAAAAGCAGTCTTTTAAATGTCCAGTCAAGCACTGCTTTGAATAATGTACATCATTTTTAACAGCCACAAAAACTTTCAGAACCACCTAGAGTGCAATGATGAGATTTTTTTTTTTTTTTTTAGTTTTTTCTTTATTTTTTGAACTGGCATTAAGAGCCAGAAAAGTAGAAGTGCTCAATACATTGACTGTAATCTGACTAAAAGACAGTCTTTTATGTACATGAAAGTACAGAGCATGATGACATTTAATTTTAATCACTTGTATGCGTTTTAGCAATACTATTGAAAATACTAATTGGAGTTATTAGGTGACAGGCCCAAGGGTGCAATGTGTCAGGGACCAGAGCAAAGGGAGTAGTGATGATGGTAACAATAACAACAAACTCTGTATTCATTTTGTATTTATTACGTTCTTCGCACAGTATTAGATGCTTTAGCCCTTTAAATCGCACCACAACCTTAGAGGAGTGATCTTTATCATTTGACAAATGAGGACACAGAGAGAGCCAAGATAACTCGTGCTAAGTTAGATGGTTAGTTAGCTGCTGAGAATATTTGAGAACAAGCAGTCTGGATCCAGAGCATGAGCTCTTAATCACTTTGCTATGCAATCATTTGTTAGAGATGTGTGCAGAACATGCTTGTCAAATGCCACAAATGCCAACTTATTTATATAATCTTTAAAAAAAATTTTTTTCAGATGGGTTAATGCAAGATAAGGCCTATGGACAGCTAAATACAAATAAAAAAGGAACAGCAGTAAGTAGATGATATATCCTTTAAAAATCGCTGTTAATATTTTACATTGTTTTGAATTAATTAACACTGACAGTATTCTATCATCAAGACAACATATACTTTATTATTATGAATTTGTGATAATTCAATTTTATTACACATTTATTTTATAATTTATTATAAATTTATAGATTGTCATACAGCAATATAACATTAACTCCTGCAGGCTCCCCTATTTAATTCTTTACTTCTGCCTCCCCCAAAATAGCTATTAGTTAATAGCCAACTCAACAATAGCACAAGGAAATCATAGACTATCTCTGCCCATCTATTGTGTTATGAACAGTTTTAAAGAAGCCATTTCTCCTCATCCCAATTGCCCATTAATACTTGAAATTAATTATACTGGATTCCTTTCTTTGCACCTTGAAAACTTTTAATCATTCAAGATTCAACTGTCTCTATGCCGTACCAGGCTACCAGCAGTATTTATTTCAGAAATGGAACAGAACTTGTGCGGTTTGGGATGAGGATCAGGCAACAAAGAAATACTGAGGTGAAAGGTGAGAAGAGAAGGAAATATTTGTTCTCCTTTTTGCACTCAGCAGGTAGGAACGATGCTGTCACAGGGGAGAAGATTCTAAGTCCTAAAAAAAGTATCACTGCTTCTCCTTGCAGTTTTTAATGACTAACTGCCTCCTCAATCCAAGACATTGGAACCTCATGCTAATACTCTTTTGCAGAGAATAGATTTTGATATAAGAATGTCTTGGATCCATGCAAAAGGATTTAATCACTTTAAAGATAACAATCTCAATTTTTGAGGACATTACTGATTCCAATACACAATCTAGTTGTCCCAGTAATCCATTAAAATGTCCTGGAAATTTTAATGTTTGGTATTCAGACTACTTCCTCGACTGATTCACGCACCTAAAAATAGCACAATTTCCCATCAGATTATTGGCCTAAACTTTGTTAAGAAAAAAAATGGCATAGTGTTTACAAGGCATCATGTTGTTACAGCAGAAGTACCCAGTTTTGAGTCAGAAAACTTGGATTCCAGCACCATTCTCTTCTCTATTAGCTGGAGGTTAAATGGAAATTAATTCATGAAACATTTATTAAGTACCTATGATATAGCACACACCATGCTACTTAATAGTTAATGATGACATACTATAGATGGGCACATATTAAGCTTTTTATGTGCGTTATTTTATTTAATCCTCACAAAGTAGGCATTATTATTGTTTACATTTTGCAGATGAGGAAACTGAGGCTCAGTGAGGTTAGATAAATGGTACGATATCACACAGTCAGGGCATTGGATTTGATCAGCCACCTTCTCCTGCCCCCCTGCCCTTGAATAATTAAAAATACATTAGTGGATGTAGCGGATGGAGATGTAAACAGGGAATTATAATAACAGCCACACTAGATGAATGCACAGGATGCCTTGGGGGCGTCCTGGGAAGAATGTAGGAACCTGAGGCAGGAAAGGGAGGGTAGATATGGGTAGTGAAAGGCCTTTTTAACAAAAAGGGAGTGATTCAGTGAGATAACATATAAAAAATATTTTCCAGTGCCTTGCACATACAACTTGTATTGTTTTGGTTGAATTGAACTGAACGCTCATAGCACTGGCATTCCCAGGACCATTCAAGCAATTCCTATTGTGATAGGATCAACAGACTAGAGATAAATTTTATCAGAAATATGCAGCCCTAGGGGTCTCCGAGGGACTTACTCAGAGACTCCTAGGCAAAGTACAAAGCATTTCCTAAATGCCAGTGTAGTACGGTCTTTAATCATAGTTATTCATCATCTCTGCCAGAATGTAAGCATCCTGAGAGCTGGGAGTTTGTGTGTCTTGTTTTCCCAGCATCTGAACAGTGTCTGGAACCTAGGCGCCCGACAGATACTTTTCAAATGAGTAGCTACTATGTGCCAGGCACTGTGGATACAAAAATGAAAAGAATATAGCTCTTGACTTCAAAGACCTTATAGCCAGGTAGAGGAAAAGACCTACATGAAGGAAACCATTATATCACAGTAACATAATTGTTCTAAAGGAGATCAATTTACAAAGTACAGTAGGCGTAGGTGAGTAGCGCTGACGGGTAAAGATGATCTGACAGCTGGCTCGCCATTGGGCTTGACTCCACATTAACTAAGGCACCTCTGGTGATTTGGCACACGACCAGCAGAGCAATAGCGCACTCTTTGTAACTGATTATGCGACCACAGCCTTTATCAGATTGGGCCAGGGTATTTGTCTCATTTGTCTTTCTGTCTTCTGGCCCTGGCACAGTGGCACAAAGTAGTCACCTGATAGATGTTGTATTTTGCCTATTTACCATGTGGGTGTGGCTTATTGCTGTTGCCGCTAATAGTTTCCGTCAACAAGTGCCCTGTGACTTCTTCCTAAAGGTGTTAGTAGTGTTAGGAAAATGCTCACAAGTACAATCTAAATATGCTTTCCTACTGCCAGACACACTACATTTCTTGCCCCCTCTAGGGGCCCCTGCAGTCAAGGCCAAAGGCTGCCTGTGGATTTTGGGGGAACTGCCCTCCATGACCCTCCAAGGATCTAGATTGGGGGCAGTAAAGACCTAAAGGCAGTAAAGGGTGGTATTCAACCCCACTAAAACCCTGCACCTAATCAGTATATTTCTTTGTTAAAAATACACATAATATTTATATGCTTGCTATACAAAAGTTTACCACTATAAAATATATGCACAAGAAAAGATAAAGGAGGGATAAAGGAAAAAGATATTTATCATGCCATTAGGGAGAGGCACGGTGGCTAGTGAAAGAGGAGAAAGGACAGCCGTCATATGTATCAATAGAGTAGGAATAAAGATGAACTCTTCCTCTAATTCCTAAGGGATGTCTAAGATAAAGACGTCCCAACTTAACTTTGCAAATCGTTAATCTGTATTGCTACTGTTCAAAGTAAAAAAAAAACACACACACACACAAAAACACATTACTATAAGATCATTGAGCATTAAATAACAGTGCTAAAAAAACCTACAAACCTTGAGAAGTTTTATATTACTATGAAAAGACTGTAGTTCTGCCAAAGTGGTATAGCCCCATACAACTGAAAAAAAAAATACATAAACACAACAAACAAACCTAGGAAGTCTCTGAAACATGGAAAGAAAAAGGTAGGCTGCCTGGGGATCTCGGGACTTAAGGAAGACATGATGGTGAGTTCTCGGTTTCGTTATTGGCACCCATATATTCTGAACAAGATGCTACAGAAACCTCCACCCAGAAGCTTCCGATAGTCAGACTAAAAAGCTCCAAGGAAAGCCTGTTCCCGCTACCCAAAGGACCCTGAGCTAACAACAGAAAATTGTTTTGGCAATACCCACCCTACTCCAGCCAAACACCAAAGGAAAAACCACACTCCTCTCTGCACATATGGTGTCAGTGGGTACAAGCAGGAAGTTGATCCATCTCATAGCCCTACTGCCATCCCTGGGAAGCAGGTGATATACTCTTGATTTTTCCAGTCAGTGGTGGTAGGACCAAGCTGGCAGCCTGTCTTCAGTCTCCACCGAGCAGAACAAGGCAATGCTCTGATTCCCCTTCGAGGATAGTGTTGGTGGGGCTAAGCTGGAAGCCAATCTTAGCCAATCTTTCATCCCCTGCCGGCTGAAGGCAGGCAGTGAGTGCTCTGACTCTCGCACCACGGTAGTGTCGGTGGGGTGCAGGAGTCAGCTGAGCCCCTATCTGCACTTAACAACAAGATTTAATGAGGCTGTGCAATGTGGTCCTGGTCACCTCTAGACTTCTTTCTCCTTCTATCAGCAGGATCCAGTGGGGAACTGAGCCTCCACCCCCACCTGGCATCAATGAGACAAAACTAGGTGGTGGCTGCATGGCACTCTGCTTCTTCCTGTCCACTCCCTGGTATGAGGGACCCTAGTGGAGAGATGGTCTGACACCCACAGTCAGAAGGAAGGAGGTGGTGTGAATGGTTGCCCCTCTTTCACTTTCATTGAGCTCCATCCTAGACCCCAGGTGTCAGCAGGGCCTGGGATGGAGCTCAATGTCCATCCCATCTGCCTGCAACAAGGCAATATGAGTCACTGCCCCACTTTTGCTGGGATGGTGTCCAGGGAGCTTAGTGGGAAGCCAAAAGTGCATATCCACATGGCTGGCCCCCATGCTGTATCTAAACACTGTCTGCTGTGAGGCACAATGTAAGTAGACGAAATACTTAAGACAATTATATTTTAAAAGTAGGAAGGGTAAAGGAGCCTACATGGAAGTAAGTTTTTCATACTTCACTTGAAAAGGTAAGATATCAATACCAGTAGATTGTGGTAAGTTATATAAATACTATATTGTAATATATAATACAACCATTAAGAAAACTGTAAAAAGCAGTATACTCAAAAACTATAAATAAATCAATGTGGAGTCCTAAAACAATATCCAAATCATCTACGAGAGGGTAAGAAGAAAGGAATGAGAAATATAAGAAACACAGAAAACAAATAACAAATGGCAAACTTAAACACCGACATGTCAATGATTACCTTTAAATGTAAATCGTGTAAATACACCACTTAAAAGAGAGAGTTGGCAGTGTGAATAAAAAAACATGATCCAATAATATGCAGTCTACAAGAAACTAACTTCAAATACCATGGCATAGTTAAGTTCAAAGTAAAAGAAGGCGAAAATATATGTCATTCAAAATTCAACCAGAAAACACTGCAATAGCTGAATTAATCTCAGGTAAACTAAATAGACTTCAATGCAAAGAAAAATTACTAAAAAGCACGAGGGGTGTTATATAATAATAAAAATATCAATCCACCAGGAACACATAACAATCCTAAAGTAACAACGCCTCAAAATACATGAGGTAAAATCTGAGAGCGCTGAAAGAGGAAACAAAATCCACAATTATACTTTGGGAAATCAACACCCAACTCTCAGTAATTTATAGACAACTAGACAGAAAATCAGCAAGAATATAGAACAACACAAGCAACCAACAGGATCTGACACTCTACCTAACAACAGCAGAATACACATTGTTTGTTTTCAAGTGTCTGTGGAATATTAACCAAGACGGACCACATCCTGGACCGTAAAACTAAGTTCAGCACATTTAAAATAATTAAAACCATATGAAATCCTGCTCTCTGACCATAAAGGAATATAGAGGACTCAAGGGATTTGTGGGCTGGTCAAAGAGAAATATGACCATGAGGTGGCGATAGCACACACAAGCTTTATTTCAGTGACACTTGGACAGGTTTGCATGAGGAGGGTAGTCGCTCACAGCATGAGACCATCCAGAGGCTACAGCAGGGAGGCCACCACAAAGAAGGGAAAAAGGGCAAGGAAATTCCTGGGGCAGAAGGGTGTCAAAGACGGGATTATATGCCTGGTTATTTTACTCAGCAACCAGGCAGGGAGTCTCTGGGTCAGAGAACTCCAACAAGCAGCAGAGGCTTGGGGTCTTTATACCCTAAGGGTTTATCCTATCTATGACTAGCATATGCTGGGCACAGTTTCATGGGGGTCTGCAAAGCAGGCAGGCTCTAAATAACTAAAAATCTGTTTATTTGGGGTTATGTTTAAAATAACTGGATGTATACAAAATTTAGTTTGGCTTTGGCAGGTTTTCGAGCTACTGAGTCTTAGCCTGCTGTGAAGAAGTAAACAACCTGGGGGTGGAGGCAGCAATATACAGAGGCCGTTTTTGTCTCATTTACATAATATGGAATCAAACTAGAAATCAATAACAAAAAAACAGGAAAATCTCCAAATACTTGGAAGTTGAACATCATACTTCTAAATAATCCTGGGTCAAAGAGGAAGTCTCGTAAGGAATAAAAAAAAATACATAGAACTGAATAAAAATGAAAATAGAGCATATCAAAATTGATAAAATACAGTTAAGACTGCACTGAGAGAAATGTATAGCACTAAATATATACACTGAAAAAGGAAAACTTTCAAATCAATCATCTGAGCCTCTATCTCAAGAACTTGGAAAAAGAAGAGCAAAATAAACCCAAACCAAGAAGAAAAATAATAAAGAGTAGAAATCAATGAAATTGAAAACTAGAACAGTATAGGGAAAATCAATGAGACAAAGAAAGCTGTTTTTCAAAATAATCAGTAAAATTTATAAACATCTAACAGGACTGACAAAGGTGAAAAGAGGGAAGGTACAAATCACCAGCATCAGGAATGAAACAGAATATATCTTTCCATATATTGCAGGCAAAAAGACAACAAAAAAAATTACAAAAAACTTTATGCTTATAAATTTGACAACTTAGAAGAAATGGGCCAAGTCCTGGAAAACCACAAACTAACTCAACCAAGATGAATTAAACAACCTCAATAGTCCCATGGCCATTGACAAAATTGAATTGGTAATTTAAACGCTCCTGGAAAAGAAGTGTCCCAGATGGTTTCATTGGAAAATTTTACCAAACATTCAAAAAAGAATTATCACTAATTTTACACAATCTCTTCCAAAAAATAGAAGAGGAAGAAACACTTCCCAACTCATTTTATGAGGCTAGTATTACTCCAATACCAAAAACCAGATAAAGACAGCATAAAAAAGGAAAACTACATACCAATATTTCTCATAAACTTAATGCATAAATCCTCAACAAAATACTACCACATCAATACAGTAATATGTAAAAAAGAATTATATACCATGACAAATGGTATTTATTCTGGATATGCAATGCTGGTTCAACATATGAAAATCAATCCATGCAATGTACCATATTAACAGACTAAAGGGAAAACAGATCATCCTATCAGTTGACACAAAAAAAGGAATTCACAAAATTTAACACCTAATCATAATATAAAAACACTCACCCAACTAGTATTAGAAGGTTACTTCCTCAGCTTGATAAAGAGCATCTGCAAAAACCTCCAGCTTTCATCATACTTCATGGTGAAAGACTGAATGCTTTTCTTCCAAGATCAGGAATAAAGGAAGGATATATGCCTTACAATTATTTTTCAATATAGTACTAGAAATTTGGCCATTGTAATAAAAAAATAAAAGTAAATAAAAGTCACACAGATTGGAAAGGAAGAAATAAAACTGTTTCTATTTTCAGATAAAAGGATTGTCTATGTAGAAAATACCAAGGAGTCTACCAAAAAAACCCCACAAAAAACTAGAACTAATGAGTTCAGCAAGGTGGAAGGATACAAAATCAAAATGCAAAAGTCAATAGCATTTCTATATACTAACAACATGTGGAAAGAACAACTTAAAACATAGTAATATTTACAATAACTCCAAAGAAAATTAAATACTTATAAATCTGACAAAACATGTACAGGATCTGCATGATAAAAATTACAAAATGCTGAATGAAGAAATAAACAACCTAAATGAATGGAAAAACATACCATGTTCATAGATTGGAAAACTCGACATAGTAAAAATGTTCTGTCTACCCAGATTGACCTATAAATTTAATGCATTTTTTATTTAAATTCCAGGTCTTTGTAAACATAGACAAGTTCATTCTAAAAATCTATATAGAAAGGCACAGACAGGCCCTAGAATAGCAAAAATCATCTTTTAAAAGAAGAGGAAATTAGGAGAAATCACTTTATCTGATATTAAGGCCTACTATATGGCTACAGTAATCAAAAATCGAAACAGTATGGTATTAGAGAGAGAGACACCAAGATCAATGGAACAGAATAGACATACAAGAAATTTACCCACAAAAATATGCCCAGCTGATTTTTGACAATGATGTAAAGGCAATTCAGTGGAGGAAAGCTAGCTTTTCAACAAGCGGTGCTGGAGCAAATGGACATCCTTGGGCAAACAAAACCAAACTTTGACCTAAGTCTTATACCTAAAATTAAAAAAAAAAAAAAAAAAAAAAAAACAGTGATAAAACCAACTACTGATGAAATGTGGAGAAATTGCTAATGGGAATTTAAAATTTTACAACCACTCCTGAAACCAGATCGGCAGTTTCTCAAAAAAATAAAAACTGCTATGTAACCCAACACTTGTACTCTTGGGCATTTATCCCAAGGAAGTTAAATCTTATGTTTACAAAAAACAACTGAACACAAATATTCATAACAGCCTTCTTCTTAATAGCCCAAAAGTGGAAACAACCCAGATGTCTTTCAATTGGTGAATGGCTAAATAAACTGTGGTACATCCATACCATGGAATAATAGCAGTAAAACAGAACAAAGTATTGATACATACAACAGCCTGGATGAATCTCCAGAGAATTAGGCTGAGTGAAAAAAATCCGATCCCAAAATGTTATACACTGTATGACTCTATTTACATAACACTCTTGAAATTACAAAATTATAATAAAGAACAGATTAGCGGTTGCCAGACTACCTCTACCCCCTACCCCCAGTAGGGGTAGAGGTAGGAAAGAAATGGGTGGGACTATAAAAGGGCATCAGGGATCCTTGTGGAAATATTCTGCATCCTGACTGTATAATGTCAATATCCTGGTTTTGATATTTTACTAGTTTTATAAGATGTTATTCTTGAGGGAAACGGTAAAGGGCATGTGGGCTGTGTGTTATTTCCTACAAATGCGTGTGAATCTACGATTATTTCAAATAAAGAGTTTAATTATTAAAAAAGAAAAAAGAAAACTTACCTTAAATATTTTTCTTAAAGGTGGTAGTCAGACCAGTATATGACAGATAAAACTAAATTAAATTGAACAAGATATGCTGAACAAGATAACTCATAAAACATAGGTTACATAGAGTCAACAGACTTAGAAGGTTAAAAGAATCTATCACCTAAGCAACAGGCTTGTAAATTGAAGACATATCAGAGTTCTAGAACAAATTCCTAAAAGTCTAAGCTAATTGCTTCACAAACAAGTCGTAAAATCCTCAGAATTCTATAGTAAAATAAACTTTGAAGTTGTTTGAAGAGTTTTTTACGAACCAAGGTAGACAGTGTGTTAAAGAAATGTGGTATTTTGAGAAAAACTTCTGGAGTGCTAATCAGAATTGGAAAGGACTAACATCTCTTTCAACTCATAGCTGATTTAGGTGACAGTCTTTCAATAATTCCTTCACATTTTTAGAGCCCCTTTATAAATTAAGACTTTCCAGATTTGGCTTTATTAGTTTCTATTTAAACCCTAACAATGGCTAGATGCTAAAACATTTCCCCAAAGATCAGGATGCAAGAAAGATGGGACGGGATGAGGAATTTAACTTTATCCACCAATCAAAGGCAGTGTTTGGTGATGGTAAGAGAACTAGTATGAAACAGTAAAAAGAGCTTGGATTTTACAGGCAGAAATATCTAGATTCAAATCTAGATTCTTCCACTTCCACGGTCCTATAATTTTGGGCAATTTACATCTGAGTTTCAGTTGTCTTATCTGCAAAATGAGTATACTATCATCTATTTCAAAGAATTATAAAGGGCTTGGAACATAATAGTCATTTGCTAAATGGTAAGTTATTATTCTTTAATTCAGATTTGCTAATTTGCATTTACGCTCAAAATGTAGGAAAATACCCATTATCCCACACCCTGGTTATTTTAGTTTTTGTTAATTTGATGTATAAAAATGATATTTCATTGATATTTTCATTTACATTTTCCTGATTATTAATGAGCATGAATAATTTTAATGTGCTTATTACCCATTTGTATTTCTGTTATTTGACTGTTTACAATTTTTGCCCATATTTACAAATTGGGTTGTGTTTATTTGTTTATATGTGAGAATGTTTTATATGGTTTGAATAACAATGTTTTGTTATCTATGATGTTTGTTATCTATGTTTTTTAACTTCTTTAGGGCCCTTATAGAAATTTTAAATGTTTATGTTGTCAAATCTGTCACCTTTTCCTTTGTGGCTACTAGTTTATATCTTGTTTAGAAGGTCCTTCCCCTCCCCAAGATTATGTCAGTATTCTCCTAGATGTTTTTCCAGTATATATTTTTTATGTTTATTTAATCCAGCTATACTTTATTTTTTTGTATGAGGTAAGAATCTACTGACACTTTCACTGAAATGGATAGACAATTATCTCAACACTATTTATTAATTGTCCATATAATTAGCATATTTTTGTCTGTCAGTATCCCTTCTTGAGGGTATCATCCCTGCCCCACCTCCAATCCTTGATGTAGTTGGCAAACCTGACACTGCCTCTGTGGCTACAAGGATGACAATATAATGTGATATAAGAATATTAAGAAAAGAAGTCTTTAGTCATTTATATCAAGAGCTAGCAGTGGTCATTTTTCTACCAAGAGAAAAATGCCTATGAAAGCCAACACCAAGAGAGGAAGAAAGAGATGTAGAGAGAGAGTGACCTGGTCACATTGAGTCCCTGAAACCAGATCTCCTAGATATATGAGCCAATACTTTTCTTTCTTTTTTTTTTTTATGAAGTATTTTATTTCTAAAGCAAACATCGTAAAATGTGTTGTCTTTAAATAGATAGATTTTGTTTTAGGGCTGATTATATTTAAATGTTACCATCATTGAGGCAAGGAATGAAGGGAGAAAGGAGCAACAGTGATCTAGTACTTAGAAGAGTGCCTGGTTTATAATATGTTTGTTAATTAATTAATTAATGACAAGTAAATTCATAGAAAAAATAAGGAATACTTTTTAAATAAAATTAAATAAGAGAATGAGTAATATTTCTAAATGTGTAAAGTAAATAATTTTTTAAATGACAGGATTTACAGTACAAAGTCAACATTATATGGAATTTCCACCCTAAGGACAAATCAAACATAATTTTGGCATTAATATCTTACCTTTTTTCATGAGAAAATTAGCAAAGCCCTTATCCGGTGTGGCAGTGTTAAGTATCCATTTAACAATTACAGGCTGAGTATCATTGAAAATGCTATTTCAATATAATATCAGATGCTATTTATTATCTAAAGCATTTCACAACCTTTTAAAATTAGATTACGTTTGTTTTGACTTCTATTTTCTACTTTTGTTTCTGCTTGAAGTTGTTGTGCATTGTTTTCATTTTATAAATGCAATAGAATGAATATTACAGTATGTATCAAGGAAGTTAAGATTATATATGTATATATATTACCTGTGCAGATTTATTTGATAATTGGCAAAATAAAGTATAGTAGTTATGAGAAAAATACTTATTTAGGTTTTAAATTTGTTTTATATCTTTAATGACTATTGAAAAAATAAAATTATATTGGGAAATATCTTTGCATTCCAAGCAGTCTAAACTTAAAACTTCTCTTCTTATAAGGTGGCTTTTACACAAAAAGAATACACTGTACCATCTTTCAGACCAGAATGTACAGAATTCAAACCAACATATCAGGTGTGTGCTGAGTTATCTTATCCCAATATCAATTATACTAGCTTTCTCTAATACATTATGTAACTTAATGGTTCCAAAACCAAATTACCCATTAGAAACACCTGAGTATCTTTTTAAAAAATGCTATTCCCAGGTTCCACCTCTGACCTAAAGAATCTCAATCTGGAAATGGAGCCTAGGAATCTTTACTCCTCAAAAAATCCAAGGGGATTCTTATGCTGTCACCTGGGAATCAGTCAGCTTTGGAAAACCAGTTATAATAAATTGCATGCATTGAAATGAAGCTTGAAATACTAAGTTAAAATAAACTAAAACTAATTCCAGGCTGATTATTTCACATTTTGCTTTTTTTCAATTGGATAATGTAGAAGTTGTATGAACAAAGGGTTTAAATAAGAGACTTCATTTTGAAGGTTATTTCGGTGATAGAGTAGCCTGATCCCAGAGCTACAAAACTGCCTATGGATATTACACTGAAATGTCACTATAATCTAGATTTTTTTATACTGCTGTCTCTTAACCATTTCAGAGGAATATATAGTATTCATCAAAAAACAAGATTCTACTGTGACATGCTAAGGATTGGATGGAACTCATCATCACTGTTGAAACTCTCAGACTTAAAGGCAGATGATATAAGCTCCTAAGTCAGCCTTTAAAGAATATAAATGATACTTTTAATGGGCTACTACTTGCTTTGCATTTTTAAAAATTTTCTACATTGATACTAAAATAACTATATGGGTAGGACTTGATCTTGATGTTAGCCGTTGTCTAAGCAAATGCAGCTAACACTGGAAATTGAATTCTCAAAAAAAACAAAAAAACCACTATTTATGAGTGCCTTGTAAGTATTTACAAATATTCCAGGTAGCAAAAAGCTCTTGTACACCAAATAGTATCAGAGTTAGGAATTTGAAAATTTTGCATTAAAATTCTCATTAATATTTCAATCTCAAATATTTTTAAAATAATTAAAGTTAGTTTTCTCTCCATAGAAGTTAGAAGGAAGAATAGATAAATTGACAGATTACGCAAAGAAAATTAGTGAGAAAATGTATTATAAATTCAAAATAAATGTTACAGAATTTCTTACCTTTTTTTTTTAATATTGCAGTTCCAGATGTTCAACAAGGACAGTTTTGATGCTTTTCTAAGGAATATAAACAACAAAATGTCAGTCAGAAAAAGGAAGGACCAAGATATGTCCAAATGTAGAAACATTTTAAGCGCAGAAATTATAGAGTATGAAGACCAAGATCCTCCTTACCCAACACATTCAGAAACTGCAAGACTTACTAATAAATTCTGGCTGCATGGTCTTGATATCACCACAACTGAGACTGTAGACACTAAGAAAAAGTTAGCCATTGGTGATCCTGGTAGCACTGAAGGAAAGACTTTAGACACTGAGAATAAATTAGCCCGTGATCCTGCTATCACCACCATAAAGACTTCAAATACTAAGAATAATTTAAAGGAAAGACTACCAAATGTATCTTTACCAAACTTTGAAGGAGAATCACCACTGAATAGAAATGTAAATACATATCACCTCTCAAAATCATTAAATCTCACTTCCAACATAGAAAATTTAAAACAATCAGTGGTGCTCAAGTTAATTTTAAGTAAATATCTGCAAGATCTTTCAGATAAATTATTTTCTGAACCAGAAGTTCCTATGGACACTGAAGTAAGAAAGAACAGTCATAGTTCTCTATTTCTAAGAGTTCATGATAAACCACCAAGTAGTTTGGAAGACAAACTATTTGAAAAAGCCCAAGATTTAAAAAGCCCAAGGCTTTCGAAAAGAGACACCTTAAATTCAAAGTCTCTTACAAGTCCAATAATTAAAGATATTCCTACAGATTCACTTTCAAAAGGTGGACCAGGAAATTCTCCAGAGGTAGGAAGGGAATTTGTCTCTGAAAAACACTTAGAGGCTGGTGAGGTAGCCTTTCCGATTAAAAAAAAGAGTAGTTTCAAAAAGAAACATTTAGAAAGTGAAGTATCCAGCTCCAAACCAGGTTTCAATGACACTGCACATGATTATGTTATAAAGCAAATATTCACTGCACCCATCTTCTCTGAGTTGGAGATGGGAGTGGAAGAATCGAGAGAGACACAGATGAACTGGCAGAATCAATATCCCACAGCTTTGGAGAGTTTATCTTCAAATATTCTAGTTCACTATGAAGAAAACGATGATGAAACAGAATTGCCAGAAGCCAAATCTATTATAAGCCAGATAATACAAGCATTTCCTATAGATACTCTTGTAGAATCTGGGACAATCAAAGTGATAGATAAAGAATACCAGAAGAGTTCTTTGCTGGATACAGAGACAGCCTTTGTTAAAGAAAAGCCAAAGGATTCTGCAGAGGATTATTTAGAAACTAAAAGCAAAACAAACTCTCTTTCAAAGCAGAATATACCCATTATTCCCAAAGAAGCCACTGCTTTTTTAAATAGAGCTGAATTTATAGACAACAGCCAAAATATATCCCCACAAAATTCAAAATATCAGTCCACCTCAGATAAAAAAACCGATTTGCCAAGTAATGGTCAGAGTCTTGATAGAGAAGAAAATGATCTAAATTCTACCTTAGAAAATTTAAGTAACTTGTTAATGGGTAAATTTAATGAGTCAGATGTAATGTTAAAATCTTTCTTAAAAAACTTATTTAATGTTTTTTTCACATATCAGTCTGAAAGAAGACAACCAGAAAAAGATTTAGAAAGATTAATTCAACATACTTTTCCAAATAATATAGAAGACCTTGAAGAAATCGAAGAGAATTTTGATAAAGCAGATGTATTAGACAGAAAACCTAGTTTGAGTCCAAAGCTGCGTGCATTTCTAGAAGAACTCTCAGAATCAGAAATTAA
This sequence comes from Rhinolophus ferrumequinum, assembly GCF_004115265.2. Taxonomy (NCBI): domain Eukaryota; kingdom Metazoa; phylum Chordata; class Mammalia; order Chiroptera; family Rhinolophidae; genus Rhinolophus; species Rhinolophus ferrumequinum. Next base: position 29,940,546 of record NC_046291.1, read on the forward strand.
AAATCTAAAATCTGAATTAAGTAAATATATCCAGCATTACCTTGTAGAAAGACTTTCAGAATCAGGACATATCACCAGAGAGGACTTAACACAAATCTATCAAAATCTGTATTTGATGAATGAGGAAGCAGAACCAAAAGGGCAAAATGTTTTTCTGGAGAAATATTCAGAAACTGTAAAAGAAACCACGTCTTTTGTAAATAATTTTAATCATCATTTCATAGATAAACATTTGGAAATAAAGCTAAGGTCTTTTTTAAATGATATTCTCCAAAACTATTTCCTAAAAAACATTTCAGAAAGCAGTTTATTGAAAGATACAGAACCTGAACCTCTACACTCAAACATATCTTCTCTAAGAACCAAAAGTCTTTTAATACCTTTTCACAAGTTAGGACAAGATATTTCAAGGGGGAGTTCTGGTAGAACGCCTGAAGTAAACATGAAATATCCTTTAAATGAATCTCTGCAAAACTGTCTAATATCATTATCAGAAAACGAAATATTGAATCTAAAAGCTTATTTAAGCAAACACCTGCAGAGACTTTTTATAGAAAAACTTTCAAAATCAGGACTAATCAGTGAAAGGCAATTAGAGGGAATCAGCCACCATACAAATTTGATTAATTCTAGTTCCACACTATTAAAATGCATAAAGCCAGATTTATCTTTTAGAGATGAAAATCAATTTATGGAGGAGCATTCAGAAAAGCAAAATAAAAATTCAGAAATTGTTCATAAAACCACTTTACAAAAGGTTCCTGAGGATAGACTTGTAGAAACAGAATTGACTAGAAAGGAAGAAAAGGAGTATTTTTCCTTACAGAATATTAAAGAAAATCCATCAATAATCAGAGAACAGAAAAGATTTCATCCTAAAGAAGGAGCTAAAACACTGACTCTAATTAAAGTACAAACTTCTTCCAACAAAAATACCCAGGCAACTCCATTAAAGAAATCATCAGAAAGACTGACAGATATAGTGCTTCATAAAGAAAGGAAAGAACATGGTTTCACGCAGCTTCCTCAAGCAGAAAACTTTTATTTTAAAAGAGAGATTCAAGACCCGCATAGTGGGAGTGGTAAATCAAAACTAACTCAATCAAACACTTGCTTTGAAAAGACACTAAAAATGAAGTCCCTTGAAAAAGAGTATAATGATATCTATCAGTTGGTAGCACAGGAAAAGCCTGAAGTGCTGTCACCATATCCAAGAACTCCTTATTGCAAAATGCCAAATAAAGATGAAGAATACGTAAATAAAGTCACTTTTCCTTCCAGGCAGAATAACATTTTAACTGATTTTAGTTCAGAGGCTGGGGAGAACTCAAAATTAGAAGATCAACATTATCAGAGATTGAAAGGACATAACAATAAAAAACAACATTTAGTAACATCTTCACATTACAAAAAGGAAATACAAGCTATTCATATAAAACCAAATGAAATTTGCAATGAAAAATGTACCAAAATCCTTGAATCACAATCGTTTAAATATAATGTTGTGGAAGCTGAAAAAAACTCAAAACCATCCTTCTTCCCAGAAGTATTAAAGAGAGAAAATCTAAAGCCCAACGTCCGGAAAGAAAGAGACCATGTCAACAAACAAAAAAAGTCATTTAACAAGACAGTTAAGATACTACCAACCACACCACCCACCACAAGAATTCTAAGGAAACCTGTCCCGAGGACGTTGCTTCATTGGCCTGCAAGAAGAACTATACATGTAATAATGTTTTTCTCAGTCTTCTACCTCTGTATCTTCCAAAGTTCTGTAAATAATCCACGTTAGAGTATATATGTCTGCATGTGTGTGTGTGTAACCTTCATTGACCCAAGATGTACAGACATCCAAATTAAAACACTTCTCACATTCAAATCACCTTACCTGATTCAAAATACAGTCACAAAATTAGGGGACTGTTAACATGCTTAGTACCTTTGTATAAAATAGATTAAGGGCATCCCCTCTGAAGCATAAATTAGAAAAAGGCACCCTTTTCTCTGGGAAGCTTCCGCAGGATGACCCAACCTGGAGCCAGGGCACACAGCCTTTGTCTATGGAAAATGGCCTGGATTTCAGCCCCGACTCACCCCTCAGCCAGGGGCTGTTACACAGGCAACAAGCTGTACAACCATTGGCAGTGACTGTATACTACAGAAACATAGCTGGGATTTTCTTTTTATGCAGATATAAGTATAAATACGTAGTCTTTTTTCAGGTAGCTGAATTACCTTTTTTTCCATAAACAAAGATATTATCATGTGCCAGTTATTCTGCTAAACTTTAGGGTATGCCAAATTTACAATCTATTGGATTATGAATTGCAAATTTTTTATTTAACTTCTTCTTTGAACCACCACCCCACTTCTATATCATGCACTGACAAACTTGGGAATTCAAATATATCTTTAATATTTTATAAAACAGGAAGGTAAATCTGCTACTACACTTTATACAAACTATTCTAAAGAAAGTTAAAATCTAGGAATGGAAGGGATTTGTTTTAATTTTCTGGACCACTGCTCTTATCTATTAGTATATATAAATAAGCATGACCTACATTTGGGAAAATTTACACATTCTAAAATGCTATTGATAATTTGATTATGTAATTCTACCTTTGAATGAGAAAATAGGTCTAATTTCAGAATAGTTGCTTTGGTTTTCCACAGTAAAGCAAATATTTAGCTTTAGTAAATACATAAAACAAATTAGTAACCGGGTAAATATCAACATAGCCTATACTCTCAACTTTGGATTTCTCTGTTCTATCTAAATTCAGTGATTTAATATTGAGTGAGTGAGTGAGTGAGTGCACAGACTAGGAATAGGAAGATGAGTTCATAGTTTTTGGAAAGGAAGACTTTCTGAAGTTCCTTTAGACAAATGGAATTGTCCATATCACTTTTTCAAATAAAACAAGAAATAATGTCTATGTTATTATGGTATGAGATCATATAGGATCTCAGAACCCTTATCCTAGGAGTCATCTTTATCTCCCTCTGTTAAAGGGTACCTGAACTTTTCTCTCTAGTAACACTGACAATAGAGAATTGCATGGTAAGAGGGAATTTTTCAGATCATCACATTGCTTATGTGATTTTCTAAAATCCAAGAATCTCCCAAAGGAATCAAAACTGTAGGAGCTTCCAGAAAAATAATCAGTGGTGGGGGTCTCCATGTACTCCCACTGGCACTCTGGCCACCAGTTATAGCAACTGTGAAGCAAAACATATATATTACTCACCAGTGTAGCAGAAATTCCTTAATAGTGTGGCTTACCTAATTGCTCCATGCGCGTGAGAGGGAAGAGGGAGAATGTTTCCTTGCCCTCTGCTAACCCAGGCAAAAATGTAAAGTAGGTCGAATTTGTGTTGAGACTCTTCATACCTCCTTTTTTATAAATCTCTTTGTTGCTGTCCAATTCTCAGTTCTGCCCAACCTCCCCCAACCCTCAAATTCTAATAAACCACTCCCACTTACTCAGCAAAAGAAAGCTGGCCATGCCTTTGGTGTAGCCATCTCTATGAAGTGTTAAGGGACAGGCTGCTCAAACTGTAAAAGGAAACTAGTTTATATTATACTAATTAGAGAATGACTAACAGTTCCGTACTCTTTTAGGGGGTACTTGTAGATTATTATATTTTTATTATAAAATTTAGTCATTATTAAAAAATTGAAAAAAAGATAAAAAGGAAAACAGCCCATAATCCCACCACCCTAACACAACCACCATTTTAAAAATTATTTTGGTGTATAGGCTTCCAGCTATTTTCCTGAATGTTTTATGTGTTTACTCTCAGAATCGATATAAAATTTTGTATTATTTTAATATAAACGTTATAACCATATTCTTAGATGCTGGGCACTCTCTAAAGGTGTTTATTAACTTCTAAGGAATGAAAGTTTGGATGATATAAAAAGTAAAATGTAAGAGTTCATAATTTTATACTTGGGATCGAGGAAGATGTATTTTGGAGAATAATCATAGACTAGGCTGGTTTGCCTAGGAATCTGACCCCTGAGGATAGCTCCCTAAAGTTTCCTGATTTCCAACTTTATATCTTCTTTTGATATATCTTTTTTAATACATATTTTGAAATAACAGATCCTTTGAAACAGTAAGTTTTTTTTAAAGCAGTTTCTATAGTATTTTCTAATAGGAGGCTTTGGGTGTAGGGTCTGATTTTGGGGACGACCTATAAAACATTTGATGCTCTCAATCTTTGTCTCAAACTGTTGAGGATATTACAAACTTTAGTCCTTGTAAATTTAAAGTATATACCTTTAAGAAACCTAACTCACCAACCTGATTTTTTTATTTTAATATTTAGGATTGTTTGGATAGATTTGAGGATTTACATTTAACCTCATTTCAGCATCTTGAAAAAGCAACATCAAGAGGAATTCTTTTAGGAAAGAGCCCAGATGATAGCCATAATCGGTTAAAACATTCTGCAAGACCATATACTGCTCCAGAGGTTAACAAACGAGAAAGCTACACTGGAAAATTTACAAGTCCTCGAATGGTTTCAGCAGGTTTGGTTCATTTAAATGATACAAGCCCAGATTATGAAATCCAAAAACTGTGGCCAAAAAACAATTGAAAGAAAATGTTGAAAAATGTTTACTCATTTGTGATGTTATCCAATTGTTAAACAGTTCAGAATGCTATGCGAGGCCAACGGTCAGGGTATCATTTCTCCAGTTAACAAAATGGTTTGGAGATCTTTCCTTTTGTGTGATAGAAGTCAGCAACCAAATGTTGTCTTGTTAGAACCATTTTGTTTAATTAAAATGTAACAGAAACTTTTTGATGTAAATGTTTGTTTATGAACCAGAAGGAACAAACCCAGAAATACATACTCAGTTCATATGCACTAGTCAAGTTTTTTCCCAGCTTATCTCACTGTGGAACAGTATCACTCCAATTCGTAGTCCTCTGATTTCCCAAATCTGTGTGATGCTCTAAACGATCCAAGTTCTCTACTTGCAGTTGTTAATATTTTAGCCTTTTGTTATGAGTATACTTTTACACTTCAGCTCTAGTTGTTTCCAGATTCAACAAAATGCAATCTCTGGGTCTATAGAACTTCTGTTAATTTTAATATCATTGTATATTACAATTTTTTTACACTATAAAGATAATAACAGATTTAAGACTAATTCCTGAGGCATCAACTACATTGGAGTGACTATCTAACTTACTTGAAAAACTATGTAAGGGCCTCTTTAATAACACAAAACCCAAGAAGCTGTATAAAATTGTAGAAACTGCATAAAAAATTATCTAACTAAATCAACCTAGGATTTAAGTCAGACTTTTGAGAATTGGTTCTATTCCTATCAAGTACATTATTTGGATCTTGAACTTGGGAAGCAAAAACTTCAATTTATAGAATTTTTGTCAGTTTCAATTTTGTCTCCCAGAAACCATAAAGACTATGGGGTTTAAATAGATTGGGTGAAGGAAAATATAATTCCTGATCATTCATGTAATGGTATAATCTAGGTATCAAGATAGTAATTTTTTCGGGGAGACCAAGAATTTCTAGTAATCCTCAAAGTTGTCAGTAGTTTTATCAGTTGGAATATAATTGGGAAAACGCAAATAGATTGGTGCAAAAGTAATCGCAGTTTTTGCAATTCCTTTTAACCTTTTAAACCGCGATTACTTTTGCACTAACCTAGTAATGCTGGCTCTTTCAGGTGGAAGGAACACAGGGAATTGGTTTCGATGGGTGACGGAACCAAGGCCAAGAAATCAATGGGGGATGAGGCAATCGAGAGATTAGCAAGAGCAGGAGGTGCTGCCACCCCTTCAGATGGAAGAGACAGCAGGAGCCAAGTGCTGTCACAAAGTGTCACTGCTAGGGACACCACAGAAACAGGGAAGTGGGGCAAAGGGTGAGAAGCACCACGTTTCTTCTCTCTCTCCTCCTGCTTTCTTTTCTTCCACCATTGCCTCCCTGGAAACCCGAGTGAGAGTGCATGGAAAATGTGATTCCCTGTGAACTACAGCAGAGCAGGGGAAGCGTGGAGAAATGAATTTAAGAGCCAACAGGCAATTGACCAGCAGTATGTAGGCAAAAAACCACTGGTGTGCCTTGCAGTAAGGGAGGCAATATTTACTATTAGGAAATCTCAAATCCTTTTGCCTCATCAAACTTTTAATAGCAATACTGTGACAAAGAGTTCAAAATTTCCTACCATAGAAATGTCTCAAGTTGTCAAGTCTTTTTTTTTTTTAATTTTTTTAAATCCCATACCTTTTATTCAAGGTTGAATTCTTTATTTATTAAATGTCCATAATATGCCTAACACTTTTGCTAAACACTAGTGAATAGGACAATATTCTCAAGGAGTCCACAGTCTATTGGTGACATAAACACAGAATTGTTTGGGAAAAGTACTATAGAAGCTCATAGGAGGGTATTTTAGCTAAGGTGACTGCTAGCTTGAGTCCTTCAGAAAGCAGACACCGAGATGTTTAGACATGAGTGGTAGGCAGAATAATGATCCCCAAACATACCCATGCCCTAATCCCAGAAACCTGTGAAGACGTTACCTTACCTGGCAAAAGGGACTGCGGCTGGGATTAAGGATTTTGAGATGGGGAGATTATCCTGGATTATCTGGGTGGGATTAATGCAGTCACAAGGGTTGGAGTCAGAGAAGGAGATGTGATCACCGAAACAGAAGGAATAATGCTGGCCCATGAAGCAAAGGGAGGCAGGCCGCCCCTAGAAGCCTCCAGAAGGAACATAGCTTTGCCAACTCATTTTAAATTTCTGACCTCCACAACTGTAAAATAATAAATTTGTTATTTCAAGCTACTATGTTTGTGGTAATCTAGTATAACAATAATATAAAGCTAATACAGCAAGCAAGGAACCTATGGTACAAAATTTAAGACACTCTCAGGATGAGGCTATCAGTCGAATACAGTATCTACTGTGATGCTTAATTTCATGTGTCAATTTGACTGGGCCACAGGATGCCCGGATATATGGCCAAACATTATTCTGGGTGTTTCTATGAGGGTGTTGTGGGGTGAAATGAACATCTACATCTGTAGACTGAGTAAAGTGGATTGCCTTCCTTGACATGGGTGGGCCTCACCAGTTCAAGGCCTAAAAAGGCTGACCCTCATCCGAGTATGAGAATTCCTCCTGCCTGCCTGCCTGCAAACTGGGACATCAGCTTTCTCCTGCTTTTGGACTCAGATTGAAATATCAGCTCTTCCTGAGTCTTCAGCCTGCCAGCCACGGACCAGAACACCATTGGTTCTCTTGGGTTTCCAGCTTGCCCACTCATCTTGCAAACCTTGGGACTTGTCAGCCTCCTTAAGTGTGTGGGCCAGTGCCATGTAATAAATCTCCTATTGGTTCTGTTTCTGTGGACAACCATAATATATACTCACGGGAGATCTGAGAGGCACTGTTTCATGGTCTCCACAGTCCACTTTAGCACTACCAACACTCCACACAGATTTGGGAGAACCTCCTCTATGACTACTGTGAGCCTCTCTTGCTGAATGGAAATTTAGGAGGAGGTTAGTGGAATACTATAGCCCCTGCCACCACAGGTGATCTCGGGGCCTCAAATACTATTCATCTCCTCTCCCTCCTCCACCTTGGCAGATCTCGGTGGCTTAATAAGAGTGTACAGATTAAGAAAAAGCTATTAACTGAGGTAGGTCCCAGTTGAAACTACATACTTTTTGAGACACAGCATCTCTTCTGCTAATAAGGTGATAACATGAATTAAGATCTCTATGTCCTTCCATGTTGTATTACCTACAGGAACAAAGAATACAAGTTCAGACCATTAAGTTCGTGAACTCATCCTAGAAAAAGTGCTACATAACTCACTGCTGAATATCACTACAGTCACCTTTGAAGTATTCCCCTTGGGAAGCTACGCACCAACGCCAGCGCCTAGTCCACCCTTCAAAGCAATTTTGGAACTCTTTTCTGGAATGGCCATTAGAGCTATCATTGCATTATCCTTGATGTCCTGAATGTCATCAAAATGTCTTCCTTTCAATATTTCCTTTGTCTTCAGGTAAAGAAAGAAGCCATCGGGGGCCAGATCAGGTGAGTAGGGAGGGTGTTCCAATACAGTTCTTTGTTTAGTAGCTAAAAACTCCCTCACAGACAGTTCAGTGTGAGCTGGTGCATTGTCGTGATGCAAGAGCCATAAATTGTTGGTGAAAATTTCAGGTCGTCTAACATTTTCATGCAGCCTTTTCAGCACTTCCAAATAGTAAACTTAGTTAACTGTTTGTCCAGTTGGTACAAATTCATAATGAATAATCCCTCTGATATCAAAAAAGGTTAGCAACATCTTGGAACAAGTTCTCGAACTTAATTGTCACACCTCATAATCATATAAAGGGCCAGAACAGGTTCTGATTCCACTGAATCAAATACCAGGATGCCCCCAATTCAATAGGTTATGTAAAAAAATCTTTTTTGCAAAACAGCTTTCCTTGGCAAAAAGTAAATTAGAATCTGTATTTTAGCTTTGTCAAACCACACAAATAAATAAAAGCATAAACTCAATTCAATAAATCTTTATTGAGCTCCCACAGGGTGCATGAATTTAGGATCTTTAATTTATACAAGTAGAAAAGTGTTACTTTAACTAGCCCTTAAAAAAAAAAAAATCACAACTTCTCTACATATTTCAAGTGAATCATTTAATGTGAGTGAGGCTCAGTTTGATGTTACTGTAAATATTAACAGAAGAAAATGGCAAATCATAAACATTTTCCCTGCTACCAAAAAAGGGTTTGATGCCAAGATAAACTAGCCTGTTGGTTTAACAAGAGCTGATCAAAAGGGCTAGAGAATCTGGAAGTAAAAAGTGTACTTGGAAGCACTGTCCTTTGAGGGCTCATTCCCCTGAGGGCAACAAAAGGCTGAAAAAGTTAATTGGCTCAAAAATTATATTGAGAGATCAAGAAGAGGAGTTAATCACAGTTTTGGGGGGAAAATGTGAGAATAGAGTACACTAAATGTAGCTAGATTAATAACTCTAAAGTTCTCCTGGAGTTGTAATAGCACTCTGAGCTAACCAAAGGGGCTGTAAACTCAGGCCCCTTTGAACAGAGTGGTTTTAAATGATAGATTCTCCAGTGCAACTGTATTTTCAAGTATAATTCTAGTATTTGTACCTAGCAATACAGAAGAAAAAGCAGCAGGGAGAAAGTGTCAAGTATATAGGACATAAAAGGATTTGGCAGCCCTAGAATTCCCAGTTTGAGTCTTTTTCATCAGGAAAATCACATTCTGGCTCAGTCCAAGGTGATGCTGGAGGCAGTGCTACTGATGGCTTGTGATAAGCGGGAGGCAACAGTGAGAGTATTGAATCCTGGCTTTCTTCTTTCACCTGTTAAAGAAACTCAAAATAAGGCTGTTGGTACATAAATTCAATACATTAGTTTTGTTAGCAATAAATAACATTAAAAAATCACATTAAAGGTGTTTAAAATTATTTTTAGGTATTTTCACTAAAAATGCCTTTGATTCTGGTCATCTAAAAACAGGAAGAAGTGACAGCCAAAAAAACTGAATTTTATCAGAATTACTTTTCCTTTAAATCACTTCTAGACAATGCAGAAAACTAAAATGTCTCTAAATCAAAATATAAACTGAGGATATAGTAACATATGATAATATTCCATTGGTTTATACTCATTTTGTTTTGCAGAATGGACATATTTTAGAAGTCTATAACTGAACTACCAAAAAAGTTTTGTTTTGTAAGAAAATTCTTATTAAGAACCTTGGCAACCAAACTGTCCCATTAAGGCAACAAAATGAAGTGACTTTTTAATAGTATTTAAAAACATCTAGACAACAGAAGATAGATCAGCTCACCTGTTTGAAGAAAACATGGGACAATAAACTGCTTGCTGATGGCCTGAAAAATTGTTTTAAAGTTATATAAAAGAAGGACCTCATATTAGAATGTAGATTTTTAGGTGTAAAAATATATTAGAAATTAGGTTTAGAGCTATAAAACCCAATACTAAAAAATTAAAAGGAAAAAAAAACATATGTCAAGGAAGCCTGATTCTTAGCTTTATCCTTGATTAATGGGAAGAATTCTAATGATATCCTTTAATTAGTCCATAACTCAACATTTATCGGGCACTTACTAATTATAAGGAGCTTACGCTAGGCTCCTTATAAGGGGCTAAAAATAGGTAAGACATATACCTTATTTCCAAAATACTAATGCTAATATACATTATCCATGATAATTTATATTATTATAATAGCAGCAACCAACATTTTTGTACCGCTTGGAAGTTGCTAAATTGTCTTAACATAAATGCAGTTATTAATGCCCAAAAAGATTAACTGATTTTTACAAGGTGACTTGGTTAGGAAATGAAATAGCAAAGACTAGAGCCCAAGTCTTCTGACCTTGAACCCAGTATTCTTCCCCTTTGTTCACAGCCTCTGCTTGTTCTTAGCATTGATATTGTCTGGATTAGACTATAATTTTTGTATTAAAAGATTTGAATTTGGTGGGAAGAAACTATCACAAAGCTTCTGTAAGACATAAAACACATGTTTTATGTTATTTAGAAGTGAACCATAGTACCTTTTTTCAGGATCTTGTTGCAAACAGAGCTGTACTAAGCTAAAGAAGGCAGGAGAGAAAGTTTTTGAGGACGGTGTTTGCAATCTGTCACTATTTACTGTGCGAGTTCCACTGGAGACAAGTACGCTTTCTCCAATCCCAGAGTCTACACCTGATCGGGAATTCTTCATTCTGGATTCTGACTGAGGGAAAATACTGATATCCAATGGGCTATAAGGAGGGCCTTTCAGTTTCTGCAACAGCATCTAAAAGAAAGAAAAATTTCCTTCAACGCTTTGCAGGCAAAATAGTAAAACAACAATAATAACTATCCCAAGAGTCTACAGCAAAGCTGTTAACACATTAACTAGACTACATGGGATCATATGAAAGTAGTTCAGGGATTTTAATAGCATTTACCTGAGTCCTGTGCATGTCTTGGAAAGGTACCTGCCCACTGGCCAATTCACATGCTGTAATCCCAACACTGTAAATATCTGACTTTACATTATATCCATGTAAATCCTGTAGAATAATTAATTTGCAGTCCTTTAGTGTAAATAACTTAAAATGTTATATACATGTGCTTTTTTGATAAAGGATGGTGAACAATAATGGAAAAATCTCACGAATGAGAAATCAAACTATAATTTAATATATCATATACATTTTTAAATTCCTAACAATAATTTTGACAAGAAAGAGAAAAAAAAAGCCTTGTGGTAGTAAGCTATTCAGCAATCCAAATATAAGGTCACAACTGTCCTTTAGTCAAGCTCAGAAGACACTCGAGACGTACAGACAACCCAATGCAACGGCCACACCTGACCTGTCTCAGTAGTTCTGGACTCAGCCACGGCTGCACTGACGTGCTGAACTGTGGGAAATCATACACAGCCCTATGCCTCTGTCCGTGCTTAACCAAACTATGCAGATGGGACAGGCCAGAGAGGGTCACTAGGCCATCACCAGAAATGAGGATATGGCTGGCTTTAAAACTCCTAGAACAGAAAGAAACAATCCTAAATACTAGGAAATTGGCCAACGAAGAAAGAATAAAAATCTGGTCAGAACAAATCCATGTATTCTCTTGGAAATTAAATACTCTTTACAAAATAGCAGCACACTGCTATCGACATGTAGGAAATGTTCAAGGAATATGGAATCCTTTCAGCTATTTAATATAGCATTAGAACAAGGGAAGATATAACTGACAGCTACATATTTGGAAGTGATAATATTTTTTTCAAATTTGGAATGGAATCAAATTAATTTCACTATTTTAGGATGCTATTGCAAAACACTCAAGGAGAAATCTAAAAAATCAATATCAATTAAATAGTATTTAAAGCATAAGTTATAATTTAAAGTTAAATGTAATATTATCCAATAAAAGACAGCTTCTCGTGGTATTAACCTAATTTATAAAAATAGGTCTTACGTAAAAATATCCTTTTTCAAATAAAGGAGTCTTGTTTTTCATCCAAAACACTGAATTTGGAAACTAACCGAATTCCTAATAGACTAATAGAATAGGATGGCCAATAGTCTGGCAAAGTATAATAAAACCTTGAATAATTAGAATACAGTGTATTAGAAATTCTCAGTTAATCAGAACGCTGCTAAAAAAACAACAAATAGTAAAAAAAGCATTAAGGAGGTTGGAACAAACAATAAGAAAGCAAGCTTATTTATAAGTAACTTAAAAAGAAAAACAAAGTCTCAATATATCTTAGAACAGCACTATTTTTTACCATTCAGCCAATTACTTCTGAATCTATAATTTGGTAACGAGAATTGATATTTAGTATAATAATCTAAAGGTGCTACAAAATATTTAAGAAATCAAAGAAAGATTTAGTTACAATTTGTACATGATATAACTGTGACATAAAGCTGAAAAGCAAATAAAGCAGTTCTTTATTTAAGAAAAATAAAAAGAGCTCATTAGAGTCTCACACCCTACAGCTTATATCCCTCATTAGATTGAGACTTGAGCTCCGTGAGGACACCCACTCCACCCCAGTACTGAGCACAGCACTTGGCACAGAGAAGGTGGTTTGAACATTTTGGTGAATGAACACAAAATGTAAGCAGTATCTATTGGCCTCTTCCTCCCTCAATTTTTATTTACAAGTTTCCTATTCCTCCTTTCTAACAGTCAAGTGCTCCCTCCTAAAACCTCTCTAAAAGATTTATTCCACTAAAATTCTTTCATTTTGCAAAATACAAGTAAGTAAATACCTGTGAATACAGCCATTTTGGTGCAGATAGTTCAACCCTCTGACTGCTCCAAAGAGAATGTTCCTTATTAAAGTTTCACTCATTCCTTCAGGAAAGTAAGTCCTCAAGAGTTGACTTGCTGAACCTGAAAGAAACCCCTGAAATCTTTAAATGAACATTGAAAGTGATTTTCCTTCTAACTATGTTTTAAATTTTCTTTTCAACCATACACACACACACACACACACACACACACACACACACACACACACACACGTTACATTTTAGTCTAACCAGTTTCCTATGCAAAGGTAATTTTCCTTCAAGAATTTTCTAATGACACTCGAGATTCTAAAAGAGAATTAACAATTCTCAATATTGCTTAAAAAAAAATACATACTGTGTGTTTATGTGTATGTTTTAAATCCAGAGAAAAATCACAAAAGCTGTCCTAAAAATCAAAGTTCTAGAATCCATTCATTTATTTATTCAATACACTTACTGAGCACTACGTTTTGCTACGTACTGTATGACCACCTGGGTGCCCCAAAATGAAAAATACATACATGAGCCTGCTTCTTGAGAAGCTCAAATCCAGTGAAGGAGACAGGTACACACATATGTTTACAATGAAGTGAAATAAGTTTACAATGTGGAGAAATAAGGACAGGGATGGTGTGCACAAGTGGAAAAAACTACTTCTGCTTGAAGAATAATGGTAACTCTCCATTGAGAGAGAGGAAGGAAACTGAAGGGAAGAGACAGCTTGTTCACAGACATGGGCTTCTTGGAGAAGCAGTGGTGGATCACTGGTCATGAGACCCATTCTATTTTTTGCTGAAGACTAAAATTCAACATGAACCAGATATAGAAATAGATCATGAAATCTGGAATTGGCCGTCAGATTTATAAATTAAAAGCAGTGAATCATAAATCTAAGATCCTACTCATCCTTACAATTATAGCATCCAGGCTAAACTATGAGTTATTTTACCTGAACGAGTTTTCTTACCATAAGCCATAAATGGAGAAATAACCCAAAGCCAGCTGCCAACAGTGAAAACAGTCCAATACGTTGTAATATTGGGGTGCCGGAAAAAGTGGGATAGAATCACTGCTTTCTAGGATAGACATGTAAGAGACAAGACATTTAAAAACAACTTTTTTTCCTTATGATGAAGATAGCAACAGTGGCAGCTAACAGTGGAACTTATTATTACAAAGCACTGTTCTTAGTGCTATCATCTCTTTAAATCTCACAACCACTATATGAAGTATATGATATTACAATTCCCATTTTACAGAAGAGGACACTTAGAAATAAGTTAGAAAACTTGTCCAAGAGCACACCATTAATAAAAGCAGTGAAAGTGGGATGTGAACTTAACTGTCTGACGCCAGAGGTCAAACTCTTCTTCACTATACCATGTTGTTAGTATTGAAACATTTAAAAAGACATCAAAATATGAAGATGAAAGTCCCGCTAACCCTACACCACAGAGAGAACCACTATTAATAGTTTGGTAGAATTTCTTCCATTCTTTTTTTCTGTGCAATATACATGTGCACATATAAATATTTAAAAAATTGGGACAATATCAAAACAAAATTCTTTCCCTCTTTATATCAAAAATGATTAGTGATAATGAAAATGGTATTATAATATTCCTAAAATGTAATTCTGTTAAGATTTATCAATTCAGAAGTTAATTTTACTTAACTGGATGAAAAGGAAACTGCTTTTGTTTTTTTTATGTCCCTATATGACTATTTGTGATTGAACTGACTAGGGGTATTTCAAATATATTCGTTTGAAGGAATTTACAGTAGTTACAGAGTTTGAATATATTTGTTCATCCATGGATCTGGCTTCCAAGTATTCTTTCCAATTCTGTAATAGCACGTTTATTAGAAGAAATCTACCTTTCTCTAACAGAAGGGACTATTAATTTGGGGAAATAAATTCTTACAAATGTAATCTCCTCAGATAGACAGTACATTAAATGTATTTTTTTTCATATTGTTACCTGTAAAGCTTTCAGGCGTTCTTCAGTGCAGTTTTCCAGATTTGTAATTTTTATAGTCACCAGTGTTCCTGTCGGAGTATGCCGTGCAAGATGGACAGAAGTCAAATTGTCAAATCCTCTTCCTATAATCAGACATAAAACTTATGTTAGCAACCAAAGAGGAAAAAAATTGATAATTTGTACTTCATCAATATTAAAAATTTTCTTCAAGAAAATACTGTTAAGAAAATGAAAAGGCAAGCGATTGATTAAAAGTGTTAATAATATTTATAACTGACAAGATTTACATCCAGAGTATAAAAATAACTCTTACAACTCTATAATAAGACAACAAAAAACTCAATTAAAAAATAGGCAGAAGATTAAATAGGCAATCCATAAAAGAAGATATAGGAATGGCCAATAAGCACATGAAAAGATGCTCAAGATAAAGAAATACAAATTAAAACCAATATACCATTATACACCTATTACAATGGCTAAAATTGTGACTTGATAAACAACATGTGACATATTCAAACAATGGAAAGCTATTCAGCAATCTCCTCCACCCAATCCCGGTCCTTGGCAATCAATGATATAAATGGTATCATAAAGAATGTAGTCTTTTGTGTCTTTCACTTAGCATAATGCCGTGGAGATTCATCTGTGTTGTGGTATGGTTCAGTAGTTAGTTTCTTTTTAATTGCTGAGTAATAATTCATCCCATGGATATAACACAATTTATTCATAAATTGATAATTTGGGTTGTTTTCAATTTTTGGAGACTATAAAGCTGTCAAAAACATTTTTTAAGCAGACATGTTTTCATTTCTCTTTGGCAAATACCTGCGAGTGGGATTTGCTGGGTCATGTATGCTTAACCTTATAAGAAGTTGCCAAACTGTTTTGAAAGCGGATAAAGCATTCTGTGTTCCCACAAGCAATGTATAAGAGCTGCAGTTGCTTGATATATTCACCAGCATTTGTCGTCAGTTTTTACAATTTAAAACACCTAGAGTGGCCCCTATTAATAGGCACCTGATAAACATTAAGTTCCCTCCCTTTCCACAGTCATCATATTCTGCCATTTTTATCTTTGAAGACGTTAATCTCGAATTCATCCCTTTAGTGCCAGCATCACTGCCTTAGTTCAAGTCCTGTCCTTCTCGGGATAGATGCAGTGACTTCCTCACTATGCAAGTGGGATTTGCTGGGTCATGTATACTTAACCTTATAAGAAGGTTGTCTTAGCTCAAGGTTGCCTTGCCTTAGCTCAAGTCCTGTCCTCCTTCTCGGGATAGATGCAGTGACTTCCTCACTATGCCCTGCATTCTGCATCCAGATGACTGAGGAAACTGCCTCAGAAGCCAGTGCCTCGCTCCCCTTCGCCAGACATTTTGAGTCAGTAGGCCTGTGATGGGATATAGGCATTGCAATTTTTAAAAGACTCAGGTGACAAGGATGATACTTCCAGTTGTAAATCACTGATCTACTACATCCTCCAGCCTTGAACTGCTGCCAATTGTCCTTCTAAATTCAGCAGTTTAGCAACAGAAAGGTACTATAGTGCAACAGTTGAGAGCTTAGACCGTGTGGCCAGAAGGATTTACTTTCAGATCATGTCACTCAAATTCTCAGAGCCTCCATATCCTTATCTGACAAGTGGGAAGTCTTTCACAATGTGCTCCACACCTGCCTTTTCAGATGTATCTCCTACTACCACTGCCTACTCTCCCCTTGTTCCCACTTCTAGGCAACTATGTGGTAATCCCTTTTTAACCATCCTTCCTCATTCATCTGCTGAAGTAAATTTTTACCTTTTTTGAAGTGACATCATCCGAACCTCCTTTCCAATTTTAGGGCATTTCCACCAGTGCTACTTTAGAACAGGTCAGATGCTTATTCTCTCTTTGACTCCTTGACCCTGGCGGGGGAGGGTCAATGACCTACGCTTGGTTAAGTGGAGGACAGAGTGAGTGACATAAAGAAGCTGGGCAGTCAGAACGCGCTGCCTGGGGTCCAATGTCTGGTGATGTAAGTACCCAGCTAGGGAGTACACTAGGCTGCTGCTATGCCATGGCCCTGGCTGTGATTCTACTAACGTAGCTTCTCTTGGCTTCTTTCAGGCCTTTTTATTTCTCTAGCCAATAATTCTGAGTTAGCAATATTGTTCAAAAAATTCCTCTTTTACTTAAGTTAATCAGGATTTTT
Source organism: Rhinolophus ferrumequinum (assembly GCF_004115265.2). Lineage (NCBI taxonomy): Eukaryota > Metazoa > Chordata > Mammalia > Chiroptera > Rhinolophidae > Rhinolophus > Rhinolophus ferrumequinum. Next base: position 29,957,592 of record NC_046291.1, read on the forward strand.
TTTTGTTTGTAACAAACACCCTGACTAGAACATTCAGCAAACTTGTCCTCGTGCTTCAGGATCCAGCTCCTTTTGGCTATCTTTCCTGATTCCCAGATGGATAGCTGGATGTTCCATCTTCTCTGTTCTCATAACACTTAGCACATCTCTATTATAATACCCTCTAGTGCATAAAACAAAGCTGTCTTACTTGCTCACCTTCCCAGAGAGAATGTGAACTCAAGTGTTTCACGTGGCTTTATATCCCCAACACCTAACACAGCACCTGTGAGTGCTTAACAGATATTTCTGAATATTCAGAGCAAATGTTTCACATGTATAAGACTATAAACAACAACCCACCCTATTCCAAACTTAACTGATAAAGGATTTTAGGTAAATTGTTAAGTAAAAGAAAGTATTTGGTTGAAGGACTATGATTGAAAAGTTCTTGTTGTCATCAATTTCATTTCTAACAATGAAGGGTCATTTATGTGAAATCAAGGATTATTACCTATTTCCACTTGGAGTTCATAGTGAGAAACGTTGGTGGAACAGAACACTTCCCTGGCTTTAGTAGATGGAGGCAACCAGGAAAGGGATGGCTCATCGACCTGCATTGTTTTAAAAAGATGAAAATGTAACAGGTATAAACTTCTTTGGTCCCCCAATTTGGTCTCCTACCCCAGTAAAATACAGGTATTATATTTTCAAACAAACAAGTGCTTATCAAGAAGGCACTGAAAGGTAGCTTAAGATATTTTTAAGGTCTAAAAAGAGTTTACAATTGCTAATAATTGATATTAGTTAGAAAGCTATCAACCTGATAAAGGAGCTAAAGGAAGAAAGGACAGGAAAAACAGGTTTACGGGTAGCAAAGAATAATTTCCAGTAAGGTTTTTTAGCAGTTGCTAAGAATAGCTGTTAATTAATTCTTCAGGGTATCCAATAAATCTGTCAAGGGGAGAGATGCAGAGATCTGCGAAAGATATTCCATGCTTGTGCTCTTGCTTTAAGTGGTCACCAGTTATATCCATTACGCATGGAGGCACCTGCGCAGCAAGTGAAGATATTAACAGTTAAGGAACAATTTCCATACTGCAATCTATTAAAATTTCTGAAGAAGTTTTTCACAAGATGAAATAAACCGGAAGGGAGGTCAGAAAGAAAAATAAACATCATAGAAGATGGGAGAACAGATTACAGACCTCCTGAGTGAATGGCCATGTACTGATATGGGCATCTCACAACGTGCTTTGGAGTCAGAGTCCTAGGTTTGCGCCAATCTCAGTAGCAGTGAAATAAGATGCACAGAGGAGAAAGAAGATGCTGACACCACTTGGTGTCATATGATAGCCAGGAGGATTTCCCAAAGGACACCAGTATCCATAAGACACTTAGGAGCCCACAGGCACCAGCAGGCGGCAGGAATTTTATTACTACTTTCAGGGCAGAGAGGAAAAAAAATGAGCGTTAGGATGACATTACTATGAATTAGAAATTGTGCTAACTACTTTTTACATCCTAGGTTCTATATGTTCCCTAAACTTATAAGAGAGCAGAAAAAATTATAAGCTCATGGCTAAAGATGAATAGAGGTGAATATTTTTCAAGCAAGATGAAAGACTGTAAAAAGAAATTCTACTATACAGTTGGAAATAATCCCAATGAAGAAGAAAAAAGAGAAATCTAAATAAATCAATTTAATTTCTTTGGAACAGGTAGTCTTCAAATAAACTCAAATGTAAAGAACACACATAAGGGGAAGGGACTAAGAAGAACAAATTGGGTGTTACACAGTAGTCGTGGGGATGTAGGGTATAGCATAAGGAATATAGTGAACAATATTGTAATAACTAGGTGTGGTGCCAGATAGGTACTAGATCTATCAGGGTGATAGATGGAAATGGGGTTGGGGGCAGGGTGAAAAAGGTGAAGGCATTAAGGAATACAAATCGATAGTTAATACAATAGGGGGAATATAATCAACAATGTTGTAAAGATCAGGTAAGGTGCCAGACGGGCACTGGACTTACCAGGGGATCATGTCAAAGACTGTGTAGATGACTGATCAATGTGCAATACACCTGAAGCTGAAGTAGAGTAATATTGAATGTCGACTATAAATACACAGGTACATATAGTCACAGGATGTGGAGTATAGCATAGGGAAGAGAGTCAATGGCATTGGAACAGTTATATACGATGTCAGAGGGGTAGTAGCTTGGGGGTGGGTTATCACTTTATGAGGGGTTTAAATGTCTAACTATTACATTGCTTTGTACACCTGAAACTAAAAAAAAAGTTTAAAATTTAAAAAAAAGAAACAGTCAAACACTGACCCAATTTTCAAAAAAGGGAGAAAACTACAAGGGGGCCAACTTGATGCAGTTGCCCAGTAAAGTCTGACTTCAAATTACTCAATAGATGACTTATGGACACGTAAGAACAAAACAAGAAGACAGCATAGGTTTACTAAGAGTAAATCATTCCAACTAACCTAACTTCTCTTTTTGAGTTGATGACTAGTTAGAGAATTAGCAAAAAACCAGGGTCTTGAAGAAATATTTGTACATCCATGTTCATAGAAGTATTATTCACAATAGCTACAATATGGAAGCAACCAACCATTCATCAATGGATGAATAAGCAAAATGTGGTATATACATACAATGAAATATTCATCCTTAAAAAGTAAGGAAATTCTGCAACATGCTGCAACACAATGAACCTTGAGAACATTATGCTAAGTGAAATAACTCAGTCACAAAAAAACAAATATAGTATGATTCCACTTATATTAGATACTAAGAGTAGTCAAGATCATAGAAAGTAGAATGGTGGTTGCCAGGGGATGGTAAGGGAGAGGGAATAGGACATTATATAACCAGTACAAAATTACAGTTTTACAAGATGAAAAGAGTTATGAAGATAGATAGCAGTGATAGTTACACAATATTATGAATGTATTTGATACCACTGAACTGTACACTTAAGAATGGTTAAAATGGTAGATTTTATGTGTATTTTAGCATGATACCAAAAAAAAGCAGTGCCTATGCAAGTTTCTGGAGTTCTAGGCCTCTTTCTTGGCATAGCAAGGAGATAACACTTTACTCTCTGAACACTACCTCAATTTGAATGAAAACTAGGATTAGACATTACATCCTATTATACAAAAGGGGAGGTAACTAGAAGTTTTTAGAGTATTGACTAAGAAGTAAAATGATACAAATGAAGGCAGCTGAAGATAAGATCAGGATAAATTTATAAACATTATTAAATGGGATTCCCTTATTTTGTAGGAAATAAGCCATTTGCAAGGCAGGTTCCATTTCTGTAGTAAGAATTACAGTATAAAATAAGGATTAAGGTGGCGGGGGGAGACCCCAGATAAATATTTTTTCCCAAGCATGTTTCTTTAAATATTATTTACATCAGGCATTGCCCAGAGGAGATAAAGATGCAAAAGGCAGAAAGCCTATTTTATTGGGATCATGTTATAGTTGGAGAGACACACTCGCATACATCACTCATTATAATACAGTAAATGCCATTTTATGCAAATGTCTAGGATATGTAGGAACATAAGGGGGAAAGGTGAAAGAGAAAAGACTTCAGAAATGTGATATTTGAGCCAACTCTATGAATAAGGAAAGATTTTAGAGGCAGAAAAGGAAGAAGGGTATTTTAAGCAGGAAGATGACTACGTGCTAAGACTCAGTAGCAAGAAATAAAACCCAAAATTATCAGACACGTTCCACACCGCTCAGAGTCCTGCTACCACGCTAAGAAGTGTGTTCCCCTTCACCTGCCTGGAAAACCTCTCTGAGTACCCTAAGACACTCAGTAGTATCTCCTGTCCTGATTCTCCCTCTGGGGGATACTGTGGTGCACAGCCGGATTTCCTGTCAGAACGGAGGCACTAATCTCCCCAAATACCAGAACCACTGAGTCTTATAGAGGGAACTGCCCTCTTCAGAAAAAGCTGCCCGCCCAGGGTTACACCACTTCCCCAGGAGCAGCCTGTGTCCAAGACTGGTGGATACAGGAGTAACAATGCCTGGAGCCCGTGGACAACTAGGAAAATCAGGCAGAGACATGCCAGCTCCAGAGATGCTCATTGGACTGGCGGAGGCCTCTGTTCAGATTTCCTGGTTATAGTCAACTCTGCCTCCCTCACCCTTCACAGGTGTTGGTCTAGAGACAATTTCCCAATAAACTTCCTGTATAGACACACACACACACACACGCAGGCACGAGCATGCACACACATTTAGGCTTTATCCATAGGCTTTCGGAAAACAATGAAAGTTTTACAGCTAGAAAGTGACACAAGCAGGCCTGCAATAGTAACAGTGTTGACTGATCTGCGTGGTGAGAGGAGGTTACCGTGTGTGTCGAGGAAACTAGAGGCAATGAGTGTACCTGCAATAGTCCAAGGTGAGAGATGATGAAACTTGAGTAGCAGTGGTGATCAGGTGAAGGACGGGATGGACTCAGGGGCATTTCAGACAGATTCGTAAGACATGGTGTATAACTAGATGAGGGGGCAGAGGTAAAGGCCATGTGAGGATAAACTCCATAGTTTCTGGTTAGGGTGATTTAGTGCATGTGTTTTCATTAGCCAAAGCAGGAAATACAATGGGTTGGTGAAGTCTGAGAGACGATTAAGGTGTTACTCAAACTGTATAGAGATGCCTTTGAAAACCCTAATCCAAGGTATTCTACAGACACCTCAAGTGCCCAGGAAGAGTTCAGGGTTGCAGGTGAAAATTGAGAGTCACCGGTCCTGCTTGATGCCGGGGTTCTGACCTGAAGGAAAACCTGAGGAAAACCTGACCTGAAGGAAAGACCTGCTCAAGGACAATCTGAAATCTGAGCAACTGAAGACATAGGAATAGGTGAGACTGCTCAGGAAAAGCTGATTCAGGCAGAAGAGGAGAGATGAATTATAGACATCTGGAGAAGAGAAGAGGAGTGAAGAAGAAGAAGTAGTAAAAGACACTGTGAAGAAAAAGAGATATAAGGGAAACAAGAGTGAATGGCATTACAGAAGGTAAAGGAGGAGTATTAACTGTACTCATTCATTTCCTTACCAAGTATTGATGGATACTGGTTTCAGACTGTTTTTCAGGTCTGAGTGATTCAACTTGTGTTCGTGAAGTGCAGAAACAGTCCTGGAAATTCAGAAATGCATTAAATAAGTGAAAAATGAGTCACAAGTTAAGCAAGGTGGTGTGTGGATCCAAAAAGGTCCAGGTGACCAGGGTGAGGAGCAGAGAAAGGGTAGCATGCAGGAACCTGGAATTAAAGCCAGGATCCATATTGTGGAGGCGCTCACTATGCGAGAGAAGCAGCCGGCTGTGCAGAAGACAAATTTCCTATCTGCTATAATTCTACTTGGCACGATCTCCAATCCTTGTCCTCTCCTTTGGAGGTCATGATATCAATTAATTTTTACAGCTGGTGTTAACATTCAACCCTTTCGTCATCATTGCAGTTTTCTTCTAAATATTAGGTTGGTGCAAAAGTAACTGCGGTTTTTGCAATGATTTTTAACCTTTTAAACCGCAATTACTTTTGCACCAACCTAATATTTAGCTGAAGATTATTCTGCTGTACTTATTATAATCATTTTTATTTTGATCCTCAGATTTTTTTTTTTCCTTATGTGTAGCAACCATGTTTATCTGCATAAAACCACACACTGAGTATATTTGGAACCACTTTTATTTCTTAGGGCGATAAACATCTTTAACTTCAACTCAAAGCAAATTAAGAGACTTAGTTCCATTATCCCAATTTATATTTTCCTGCATTTTAACCCATGGTCCTATTATCACATATTGCCAATAAAGAAATGTAACCCTACATATGATTTATCTCACCATTAATTAGTAGGGTGAAGTTGGCCTTATGGTATTTAGAAAGAAAGGGCATGTCAAAAGAAAAGTATAAATTTTATGAGAGATTTTTATAGTAATTTTTAAGCATCGCATGAACATTCAGTTTTATATGAACATTAAAGCACTAATATCGAATGAGTCTTTAGGATAAGTTCATCCATTAACACTTTGGAGTCAGTTACTTAAAAGGAATCAAACTTCTTTTGTTTTAAAATATGCCATAATGTCTCACTAATTAAACTAATCATTTTCCCAGTTAGCCTGAATTACTGATTATTTTAAGTTGAATTCCTATAGTCTGTATACGTTATTAATTTTATCACAATGATTTGATATTACAGTGGTACCTCGGTTTTCGAATGTCTCCATTGACGAACACTTTGGTTTATGAATGCCGTAAACCCAGAAGTAAATGCTTCGGTTTTCGAACACGACTCAGAAGTCGAACATGTCACATGGCTTCCGCTGAGTGCAAGATCCTGAGGCCTAGCTGTCAGCTGTTTTCGAACGTTTCAGAACTTGTGGATTACATTAGAAAGCCGAGGTACCACTGTACATCCCCACTGTTTTATGTAAAACTTCCACCTGAAGAACAGAAGCTAACAATATCAAGATAGTTGTAGAATCGTTTCCTTTGCAAAGTTTGTATTGATTTGTCTACGATAAATAAACTTTACATTAACAGTTTTTGAAGACACTTATTACTGTTGCTCAGATTGAAAATAACCATCATATATTTGGTATTTATACATTTGTTGCAACATTTACCCTGAATTTTTCACAACAATCATTAACACCATTGTGCAGAAAAGAGTTAACATAGCAGGCCTAAAACTGCTATTCTTAGGAAAGACCTGCTTGCAAGTCTGATCTTTGGCTGGTATCTAGGAATTTAAATTTTGGGAGAGTTCCCACTATTCCCTAAACTGTTTGTGCAAACAATTATGGTTTATGCTGAACACCTGATTTTTTTCTGGGGGTCTGGAATTTGTTACCTGCTAGCAGAAGGTGCCTACATGACTTTTGTTTCTTAAGGTGATAAAAATCGCTAATAAAAATCCTGAGAATGAGTCTCTAATGATCTTCCCTGGTAAGAAATATTTCACTCATGTTGTCACAGCTCTGGGGAAATTAATAAGCACAACCTATGTGACTTCACTGGGAGAGGCTTCTTGGAAGTTTGTACCTGGTTTCCTCTGAAATTGACTCCACGTCCTTTTTCCATTTGACAATTTGGCTTTGTATCCTTTTGTTGTAATAAATCTTAGTTACAAATATGACTATATGCTAAGTTTTGCAAATCCTTATTTTTAGCAAATAAAATTTAGCAAATCACCAAACCTAGAAGTAGTCTTGGGCGGGACCTCTGACACAGCTATCAAAATACATTCAAGCATAGAAAAAGAATCTTACTCTTTAAAAAATGCCCATCATTTTTTTCATGGAAGAGAAATTAAGACATATTGGGCATATTTTTTAAAACTTAAATTGACACCAATTTATTTTCAAAATAAGAGTGTGATCTGTTTTCAGTTTATAGAAATACAGAAAACATTTTATAAACTAAGATGGTAGACTTCCATTTCATTATCTTTATATAAAATTTTCAGTGCAAGAAAGTGTAATCGTTTAAATACAAAGACAGTTAAAGACAGCAGTATTGTAAGGCAAAATATTTCTGTTGATCCCTCAAAAAAAAAAATGTGAGCATGTTTACTAGCTGCCCAGGTTATAAAACATCACGAAATAGTCATATTGTATCCTTGAAAACATTTTTTATATCCACGTTGAATCAACTGGATGCTGGTGAATATAACAGCTCACGAAAAATCTATACATTAATTTCTTTTAGGCAATGTAATGATTTAAAACCATCCAGAAGAAAGCTCCCACCAAAATATTTTTGAATGTAACTTTTTTTATCCATTATCATAAAAGCCAAAGGAAAACAGTAACACCCTGTAGAGAACCTAAAGGAAAATATTTTACTTATGCTGCTCCTTTGAAATCACCATTTCTTAGCTCCAAATAGAGGGTAAAACTTGAATGGGGAGAAATCCTTCATAAGTAAAAATATCAACTTTATCTCAGTTGTAAAAATATCAACTTTATCTCAGTTGCACAAATATCTAATTTAGGGAAAAACATGAATATCTTAGTTCAAAGGATACTAAACATTTCATCCTTGCAGGAAGAATATCATTTAAAGTAAAATTATTAACAAATTGAATGAATGTAAATCACCCATTATCATACTCCATTATTTTTCACAAAGTCCATAATTATGGAATAACAGATAAAGATAATATTTTTCCAAAATTTGGAAGCCCTGGGCTACCACACAGCCCTCTGAATCTCAGAATCTTCATCTATCAAATGCCCTTTCACATCTCATCCAACTCACAAATTGATATAAAACTGTTAATCTTAAGCAATCCGTTAGAGCAGGGATCAACAAACTATGGTCCTGACTCACCATCTTTTTTTTTTAGTGAATAAGATTTTACTGGAACATAGACACATTCATCTACATATTGCTCATGGCTGCTTTCACACTGCAACAACAGAAGAGTAATTTAACAGAGCCCACATAACTCACAAATACTATCTAGCCCTTTACAGAGAAAGTTTGCTGATCCTTGCTTTCAAAAATGAGGTAGGTATTTCACCTCAGTCTGTTTTCCAGATACATAAAGCTCCCCCTTTAAGTAGAAAAGCTATACTGTAAACATAAAGTAAATACATTCTGTATTTTCTATATAACTAACAATACAGTCTCCTAACTTCATAGTTTTGCTTCTCAGACTTGGCAACTGAAGATGACTGGCAGATATGAGTTTGAGCCCTGGCTCTAATTCTTTGCAATCTTGGGCCAAACTCAAAATGAGGATTATACCACCTGTTCTGCCAATCACTCACAATTTTAAAGACTGAAAGAGATTTAATATATGAAAGTATTTGTAAACTACAAATCATCATACAGATGCACCACTTTTTAAAAGATCACTGCTTTAATATAATAATTCAAGTATTCAAGTATTGTATTGTATTCTACATAAGGCACAATGAAAGTCCTAAAACTACTTAATCTAAAGCAGATACCATGGATTTAATATAAACAGAAAACAAGTTGGTATCTATACATCATATTATGCATCGATCCAATTTAGTCGTGCTGTTAAGTCCCCCGGGGGGCTTACTTTTTTGCTTGCCTTTAATCAGACGGAAATTTGCAAAAGGAATTTTAAAGATTTAAAGGATAAGGCATAGCTAACTGGATGAAAGAGGCATATCCAAGTACAGTGTATGTATGAGAAAAAATGGGTATGGGTCAAAGGAACAGAATAATGAGTATATTGCAAAAGTATAGAAGAAACTCTTGAAGATATAAAAACTCAGAATTTAACTAATTTCTTAACATTTCAGAGCCTAAGAATATCCCATCAGAATATTCCTCTTGTTACAGTATTAATATCTAACTACTCTGATGGCACAAAATTAGATCCACATTAACAAAAACTTACCAAAAGAGACATTGAATCGCTTTAGTTCACAGAAAGTGACAAAAATCCATCTATTCCAGAGAAGATTTTTGCTTTAGCTTCAAGAAGCAGAATTATCCTACCAAAAAAAAAAAAAAAAGGCAAAATAATTTACATAAACATTCCTTGAAGAACTAGTTGACATAAACCCACACAATATTTAGGCAGCTATTCTTTGACACAAGGAGTGGAGACATTCCTATAAAAGTATCTTTAAAGAGTATTTCTGTTTACTGAACACTATTTGGGATCTGACAGAAAGACACAGTGAAGTTAAAGCAACCCAAGTGCCCATCAATACACTACTGGATAAAGAAGATGTGGTACATATATACAATGGAATATTATTCGGCCATAAAAAAGAATGAAATCTTAAACCATTTGTGACACCATGGATGGACCTAAAGAGTATTATGCTAAGTGAAATAAGTCAAAGACAAAGACAAATACCATGTGATCTCACTTATATGTAGAATCTAAAGGACAAAATAAACAAACAAAATAGAAACAGACTCATAGAGAACAAACTGATGGTTGCCAGAAGAGAGGGGGTTGGGGAGCTGGGTGTGAAGGTGATGGGATTAGAAAGTACCAATTTGTAGTCACAAAATAGTCACGGGGATGTAAAGTCCAGCATAGGGAATACAGTCAACAACTATATGTTGCAACAACTGTGTATAGTGCCAGGTAGGTACTAGACTAATTGGAGGGATCACTGCATAAATTATATAAATGTCTAACCACTATGCTGTACATATGAAACTAATATAAAGTAATATTAGATGTCAACTGTAACTGAAAAAAATAATTAAAAAAAAGAATGAGGAAGTTCTTACTAATTCCTACTTTTCCAAGAAATATTTTAGTGAAATTTTCAAAAATTTTTACTGTGCCTATTAAGTTGATTATAAGGCTTTTGTTTTTTATCCCAATATTATAATACATTAAATTGATTGACTTTGGGGAAAAAAGGAGGTTCTGAATATTTTCAAAGGCTCACTATACCTGCATCTCTCCCTTCCATATCTGTGCTACATTTTTTCTTATCCTACTTTTTTAAAGGACCTGAAGCAAATGTGAAAGCAATACAGAAAAGTAATGTTGGAACCACTATTGATATAAATGGTGCCACTTACAAATATGCCCCAAGAATTTCCAACAATTCCACTTATAAGTAATCTTTGAAGCTTCCAAAGCTTCCTAAGCAGAATTAATTACCTATTAAATCATTTGGAGTCCCTGATCAGCAAATTTGGAAAGAATCAGGATTAATAGCAGACTAGGAATGGAATTAACAACATCTTCTTGTTGCCGTATATTTTAGAATAAGAGAATTTTTTTTTCAGTTTTCACATGAAAGTATTATTTTCTATAGGTTTAGTATTTTTACCTTATGATTTTTAGTTCTCAATTTTATTCTTAGAATTTATTGACAGATATGAAAGATATGCAGATTATTATTCAAATAATCCCTGTCCACTTTCACTCATAAAATATTAATCTCAGTAGTTGATGAAGACTCTGTAACATTCAGAGATTTAATATCGCAACATCTTCAAATTTAAGGAGCTACAAAAGCACTACCAAAAGTTTCCATATCTTTCCTAATAGAAAGGGTAGCAAAGTTCTAAACTTGCTAGTGCCTGGGTATTTCCTTATACCTAATCAGTACCTTCTCTTTCATATAAATTGTGCTTCATTATTTCATTTTAATTAAGTCCTCAAGTTTGATCAAGGCATCTGCAAATATCGAAGCCAAATGAGAAAGAAAAGGAAAATTTTGTAAACCATCGACATTATACCCAATTTTATTGCTAAGGAAAGAAGTAACTTTATTCAGGATGTTCACTACAAACCGAAGATAGAAAATGGGAGAAAAAAGAACATGAAAGAGTATGATTATTTTGTCATCTGCCATTCACTATCATTGATTTAAGGTGCTGGAATTTGCTGTTACAAAAGAGGGAATGTAATGCCTGTCCTGCCCACCTTCCAGGACGATTGAGAGCAAATGAGATACTTCATCAAAAATACTCATAACCACCAAACACTATACCAATATACAGCGCTTGAGAGGCTGCTCTGAAAGGTACACTCAACTATCCCAGTGCAAAATGGTATATATAGCTCATTTGGAAAGCTAGTTGGGAATGTTCCAATAACCATGAAAATGTTCATACCTTTTGACCCAGTAAAATTCTCACTTCCAGTAATCTATCCTAAGGAAATATGCAAGCAAAGGAAGAAACCATATATATGTAGAAAGTCATTGTACTGTTTGCCAAGTATTCATTCCACAATTGTTTAATGAATGGCTACTATGGATCCAGCACTACGCTGGGCATTGGACACTCACTGGTGATCACTGCAGGTAAGTCCTGACCACTTGTCGCTTACCTTCCCACAAGCAGAAAGACTAGGGAGGTCATGATTAACTGAATTTTCTGGTTATTAGGATTTTGTTTCCTGCGTTTCCCACTTAGTATTAGTAAGCTCTTTCTTCAACAACAACAAAAAACTAAACTTTATTACATTACCTATTTTTTGGAAAAAACTCAGAAGAAACAAGCACAATCTATGGAAATTGTTAGTACTAATGGGGTTGTCCCCATGGGGTGGCTTAATCCCAGAGGCTTTTGCTTGAGATATGCCAGACTATTAAGAGATAATTTTGCAGACATTCTGATGTCAAGGCAGCAGCTGCATCTAGTAAGGAAGGGGCAAGGAGGTGGGTTGTGTGTAGGGGGTGATGATTTGCTGTCATAATTTTCTCTGCATGCTCTTTCACTAGGTATTAATATAGTTTTTTAAAATTCATGTTTCAGAGACATATTTCTAAATGTATACACGAGCACATTAGTATGGTCCCTGACACTTGTATCTAAAAAGCTAATTAGGATAAAGCTTTATAAATAATTTAAATTTGTTCTATAATAGAATGGTTCGTCCGAGGGCTTTAACCTGAAAGGTTGCCACTTTTTGTGAAAATCAGAGGCTGCGCCTAGGTATTTACAGAACTCGGGTTTTGAGTTGATTTAAGCATCCAACAGAGTTCACTGTTATAAGGAATGCAAGAAACCTGATTTAACTCTCTTTGCTGAGCTTTAAAATTACTGTAATTTTCAAAGTGATCTTGGGAACCCATAATATCTTAAAAATTATAGCGACACACAATTCGGTAGAATTTTCCAAACTTAGTATCGTGACTCATGTTTTCAAAAAGGTTTTACTGAACGCCTACTGTGTGCTCTGTGTTAAGCAGGCGCTGTGTCACAAATTCTGATCAAGTTTTGAGGGAAAACGTACTGCATACAACAAACCCACGCGGGAAAAACACAACGCTGAACTTAAATACCGAAGACAAAACAAACGACGCTTGAGCATTTATTTTAGTAAAAGGTTCCTTCCTAGGCCTGTTCTGGGGGGCTTTGTAGCGAACTCGCAGAAGGCGGCACACAGCCAGGGCCAGAGGGTGTCTTCGGTTTGGAAACTGCCCACTCGTGAGCTCAGCCAAAGGTGAGAGAGTTTGGGGGTAGAGAGCGCTGCGGGCAGCTCCGGCCCCGCGCACCTGGCGCCGCCAACCCCAGGGAGCACCGCCTACCCCGCACGCAGGTGCCTCCAGCACCGCGCGGCCCGGGACTCCGGGCAGAGCTGGAGCTGCGCGAGGTGCAGGGGCCGCTAGCCACGCCGGGCCGGGATCTAGACACAGTGGCGAGTTCTAGCCTCGGGCTTCCCGCGGCGTGCGCGGACCGAGCGGCGCTCCCTCCTGTCCCCAACCCGCCCCTAGATTTTTCCCTCCCGGACGTGGACTCCCCTCATTACCCTGGTGGCGATCACCGCCAGCGACTCTCCTCAAGCGGCCAGCTGTGCGGGGCCTGGGCGGGCGTGGGAGCCCGGTCAGCCGAGAGGCAAGGCGACCGCGCAAGGCCCGCTCCCAGCGCCGGCCGCGGGGCGCAGGAAGCTGGCGCGACCCGCACCGGGACACTCCGCCTGGAACTCAGCCCCAGTCCCAGGCAATCTGCCAGGATGGGTTTCGCCCCACCCCGACCCCTGGGTCGCGGCCCCGCCTCCCGCCCCAGGGCCAGGCAGCTAGGGGGCGGGTCCTTTGATCGTGGGGACTGGGCAGAGACTAAACAACTACGGAGGATGAGGGGGCGGGGCCGACAGGAAACTACAATTCCCAGCAGGTCGTGCGCTGGAGCCGTGGAGGCTGCTGGGAAAGTGGGTCTCCTTTGCTTTTCCCCAATTGCTTGGGGACTGCCATCGATCCGGCGTCGCTGTAAAACTGAAGTCGCCGAGTAATGATGTGAAATCGCCCGCCCATCCCTGCCACGCCCGGGAGGTTACAAGCGGCGGCGGCCGTTCGGCTGCTGCTCTCAGGCTGCCGCCGCTTTAGAAGCTTCTCCCTGAGGAGTGCGGGCGGAGGAAGGACTCCGAGCCATTCTTGTGAGTAACCTTCCTGTGTACAACCCTAACTTGCCCTTGCCAACTTCCCCTGAAGGCAGCGGAGCCTCCCTGCCCCGCACTCCTCCCGGTCCTCGGAGGTCACGCGCGGACACTGGAGTCAAAGGCTGGGTACGGGAGGTCTTGGTCCTCGCCGGATCCCCGCCCCGCGGTGGGAAGTGGGTTGTTTCCCAAGTGTGAGTGCGAAGTGATGGTCGCTGGGCTCTTGCCTCCGGTTCACACTACCTCTGAGGATTGGCAGCATCTCATCCTCTGCAGGACAGTATCCACTGAGAGCCCCATCCTTGAGCGATGAGCAGCTTTAGTGTTTGGCTGTTATACGTTAAGCCTCGGTCGCCATCTGTCATGTGAGCGAGAGGAGACGGTATTGGAAAGAGCTCTTGAGTTGAATTGGGCTCTTCTTGCAATTGAATTTGAGCCAGACACCACACGTCTTTTAAAAGAAATGGTTGACTTTAATCTCAAGCGTAAATAATGGATATTGGCAGACGTCCATTTTATTTTTAGTGCCAGCAAAAAGATAATCTCTCGAAAACTTAAAAGATTTCAGGGTCATAATAATAGTGCTGAACTCAGTTACTTGCCCACAAACCTTTTATTTAAACCTGCAGTTTCTGCACCGGAAAAATAAAACAAACAACAAAACCCAGTAATTTTTCTCTGGAAATTCATCAAGTTAGAGTGGACCATAGGAATAAAATGAAATGGACTTCTCTATTTAAAAAAAAAAAATCTGTTTCAGTAAGTTTTTCCCGACCTTCAAATCTTTGCTGTAGAATTGGATGTCTGCGCTACAGTGATCTCCAAATAGCATGTTACTGGTGGTGACTGACGTGACATTTCAGAACAAATTGTGAAGGACATTTGGTGGTGAGAAAGGGCAGACATGAAGACACTTTATCATCTCAGCATTCTTCCAGCTTTCTATTTTTAAAATTAAGTAATGTTCAACAAGTCTCAGACATTCAGCAAGTGCACACTATGAAAAACTTTTGTTATTTTATAGATTTTTATTCATATGATGGAAGGAGTCAAAAAGAACAAATATTTGAGTACTTTCAATCAGCCAGGCATCTCATTTATGAGCTCTACATACATTCACTCAATCTCTATAATAACCCTTTTGCACTACTCTGAAGTTCAAAGACATTAAGTGAAGATTCAAACCTAGATTTGCTTTGCTTCAAAGTTGCAGATCAGGTAACCTGTAGCTATTTCAGAAATTACCTTAAAGATTGGATGATTAAACAGTATTTTCCAGTGTTATTCCCTAATACGGGTTCCTACACAATTTGGGCATCTAGAATAAGTCTGAACCCCTGCTTTAGTACTTTTTGAACAAGTTCTTCTCAGCTTGCAATTCCTGTCCTCCAGAGAGCAGCTTGTTAAGAACCTAGAAGCCCATTCCAAATCCACCTCTGTTTACTAATTATAAATGTAAGACATGATAGGATTGGATTTCATCTCAAAAGTCCTTTCTGGTTCAAAGATTTGGTCAATCTACAGTTGAAAATATGAGCCAAGGCGTGTTGTTCTCCACTGAAAATGGTTAACATCTATAATCACAAGAGTCGAAAAACTTGTTTCTTAAAAATTATACTTCAATACCCAACATATGTTAAATACCAATATAAGGAATGAGACCGATAATAATATATTATTACATGTTTATTTTGAGCTCTGTTTATATTATCTTTACCAATTTTTGAACCTCTTTAGTTACCGTCCTATTTATAGTTGGTAAGAAATCTGAAGCATTAAAGTAATGCATTTAAAATGACTTAGTAATTGAAGGAACTAAATTATTCATGATTTCTAGTCTTATTTGTTCAGACCTGGAGTGTTCATGTAATCATAGGAAACATTTGCTAAAGATCAAGAAGGAAGAGTATTCCAGGTACAGTGAACACTTACAAAGGCCCAGAGATAGGAGAGAGTGTGATGAGGAAGTGAAAAGAAATGACGAAAGGTCTGTGTCTCTGTGGCTCAGTATGAGCAAGGAGGAGAGTGGTGCAAGATGAGGGACAAGTAGTCAGGGACCAGACTGGGCCAGGCCATGTAGACTGAAGTGTGGATTTTATTCTAGGTGTTATGGGAACCCTTGACTTTTTTTAAAAAAAAGTTTAGTTTTAAAAACATTCTTGTTACCTATGGAGAATAGAGAGGAATAAAAAATTGACGTGGAGTCCTGTTAGGAGGTTGATTCAGAGTCTAAGAGATGATGATCACTTGAATTAGGATGGTTGAAGAGGAGATGAAGAGAAGTGGGTAAATTTGAGATATATATTGATATCAGACTACACAGAGGATTTGATAATGGATTGGATATGGCAAGGTGACAGAAAGGAGGCATTTACTGTTCAATGGATAAATTTAGGGGATCATAACCAGCCTCTGAGAAATTTGAGTAGAGCTCAAGAAGACTGGTCTGAAGAGCCAGACTGAGAGTTATTAACACTGAAGAAGTGGTTTAATCTCTGGTAGTGGTTGGGTTGCAGAAACATAAATGAAAAGCAGCAGTAATAAAGAATTTGGTCCCAGTTGGAATTCTGGGAAACACTAACATTTAAGGATCAAGGGGAAGGAGCGCAGTGATTCAATAAAGGGATTTGAGAAAACATCCATTGTAAGATGGTGGCTCCAGGAGATCCACAAGAGGAGAGTTGAAGTAGGGAGTAGTCAACAATACTGAAGCAGAGATAACATAACAACTAAGAAGGGATGATGCGATTGGTTAGCAGGGACTGAAGGGAAAGTGGTTTTAAGAGAAATCCAGATTGTAGTGGGGTTGAGGTATGAGTGAGAAATGGGGAAAAGAGAATGACAGTAAATACTCTTTAAAGAAGCTTGGCTGAGGACAAAGGACATTAGCTAAAGAGGGGACACTTCTTGGGGAAAGGAAATTTTTAAAATTTCATTTTATTTGTTTTTAATACAATGGAAGGTTTGGAACATGATAACAGGCCGTGCAAGAGGGTGAAGCTAGTGTGGGATAGGAATTACGAGTGGAGCAAGTTTAGAGAAGGCAGGAATAGAGACTTGTCAGTGACATGTATTTCATTGTTTTTGAACTGTGTGGACATATACACATGGTCGAAAAATTGAAAGGTATATGATGAAAAATAAGGTTCTCTCCTCTTTCTGCCTTCCAGACACTCAGTTCCTCTTCTAAGAGGATTGCTAAGTTACACTCCCATCGATAAGTGTGCAAATGCATGATTGAGATTGATTGTACTTCTCAGAGTTTGGAGAGAAAGCTAGCTATAGATTATGTGGATTTATTGGTGGGAAGAATGAGAGTAAGAGAAATAGAAAACAGGAGTTCAGAGGTGAGTGAGTAAAGTGCGGTATGGAATTGTCTCAAAAAAGAACATTTACTAGAATAATGGAGGGCATACCTATGGTGAAATACCCAAGTTAATGACCGAATTTGCAGCAGCCCCATTCACATGGTTTTGTGATCTGATTTTCAGGAGAACTTAACCACTTCTTTATATGTAAAATGCATGTCGACTTAGAAAATGGACTTCTCAAAAATTCAACATATGTATGGTAAATACATTTTTGAGATCCAAGCACCAAAGTTCTGCTTTCTGCTCTTACTGCTTTCAGTCATGGGCTTGTTATGTTGGTGCTTTGGGGTTGTTCAGACCAGTGGTATAAATCAAAACAAAGGGAAGTTTGTTGGTTAAGAAAGAGCACTCTCTGTCTGAAGGAAGAAAGGAAGAGGAGGAGGAGACTGGAAACCAACTAAAATGTCTCTGAGATGGTACTGCTGTTCCTAAAGCACGTAATTTAACAACTTAAAAAAATTTTTTTCCCCTAAACATTCTCATCTTTTTAGCTAGTGCTACGATAAACCACTGAATTTTCCTTTGTTTTATTTTTAGTCACAAAATCAGAAGACTACAAATGAGACTTATATTAGCAATTGTGATAATTTTAAAGTAAATATTTGATCATTTCTCATTTGATGTGGGGCTTATTTTAAATGCATTTCATAAACAGCTGCACGTGCTCTTAGTGGAAAACATGGTAAAACTAAGCAATGAGCCAAAAATTCAGTTTTAGCTTTCCTATGAAATTGATAACCAGTTCTTTTTAGTTTTTACAAGAAAAGTGGGTACTCTGTTATTTGCTATAAAAATGATAAATCAACATTTTAACAGCAAACTCTTACAGAGTTTTTCATAAAGCAAATATGTTTTCTTTCAAATGTTCAATCTTAGCTTGATTTTGTTTTCCAAGGCAATTCATTTAGTTGATGTTGGACTGACATGTATTAATAATCAATTTTGTTCATTAAATTGCCACTATTATTCAGTGTGTTGACATTTTTAATCATTAAGCCTATAATTAGGTATGTATCGCAAGCCTACTATATATCCATTGCTTTTAGGTTTGGGGCATACGACATAAGATACCTTCATTCAAGGAGCTCACAGTGTAGTGAGGAAGAAAGTGAGCACATAGTCTTCCGGGAGCATTCAAGAGGGGAGTCATTAAACCCTGATTAAGGAGCAAAGTCACGATGAAAAATTTTAAGTTTTTCTAAACATTTTTTCCATGTTTGTAATCCACTCCATATTTCTCTATAGCCATTAACAAATTCTTGCAAAAGAGAGGTAGACCTATGCTTTTCTTGAGAGGCAATAAAAAAAGGACAGTGTATTCATAACCAGCCTAGGGAAATGAACACCAGGTGAGAAAAGCACTTGGCGACAGTGCCAAAGGAAGAAAAGCAAGCCTACTAAATCCCTCGTGTTCAAGGGGATGAAAGAAAGAGGTACTTGAGGAACCAGCCAAGGGCCGAAAAACAAGTCCTAAGATTCAGGCTCAAGCAGCCACCTTCTGGGTTCTCTGATAACCGGGTTATCTGGTTCCTCAGCCAACAGCAGTTTAGAAAGGGGAGAGGCACACTGGCAACAGTAAAACGCAATGGTTGATAGCCTCACCATGAGGCAGAAAACAAAATTAGAAGTGGACTTAAAATCTCAAAAAAAAAGTTAGCAATTTGAGACCATTTAGTGTAGGGAGAAAGCTCTTTAAAGCCTATAATCCTGGAGGATATCAGTGTGGTCACTATATTATAATGTAGTAATTGCCGAGTCATAGCAATGATCCTGAGTCATCAAATTCTTTCAGTCTATTCTATCTAAGGACTCCTTCACCCCACCCCGCCCCCCGCCTTCCAATAGCAGTTTGTTGGACTTTCCCCATTACCATGTCTTAACTTTAGGGGGAAACATCTTACTACCAAAATTTGTAAAATAAGAAAACACGGGGGTGGGAGGGAGAAAAGTATTAAAGAGTTTGTGGGTTTTGCCACAGTGTTCTCAGACACCTCTCTAGGGAATGTTTGCAACTTCAGTGTCACTGATGGGCTTAAATGATACAGCCCTGCAGGTACACTCACATCTCTTACTGAAAACCACAAGAGACCTATGCAGATTTTTGTAAGCTGGGCTGAGAAAGCCTTCAATATTCAAATGCTCTAACAGTTGTATGTTTCTTGTGCAGTTCCGTTTTTCTCCCTGCTACGGATTGAAAAGTGTAACTTGAGTATAGATTGATTCATTCATCTAACAGATATTTATTAAATGCGTGTCATTTGCACGATATAGGTTGACTTAATTTATTGGAATAAGGATTTATGTATTTTGATCTATAATCCACTTATTTTTAGCGACTTAGAACAAGTAACAGAATTATTCCCAGTTTACAGTAATACGTCTGTATTATTTTCTTGATACTGAAGAGTAACCCATCTAAAGGCAAAATCAAACTCAGATTTGGAGTTGTCTTACTTATTAAAGAAACATAATATGCATAAATCACAGATCATTCTGCTTCATTGTAAGTAGAACCAAGTTTGTGATCAAATGACTCATTTCTAAAAGTAAATATAAATCACATAAGAACATACTGGGTCACTTGCCTATTTTTTTTTTCTTTTTCAGTAATCAGATGTGTTTTTTATAAAGGAGTAGAGAGGCAGGGTTGTTTTAGAATTATCTCTGAGGCTTTTTCAAACTACACACATTCCCAGTCTCCCATACTCCCAGGCTCTTGCCGGGAGAGCTCAGAGGTTAGAGGCCTCAGCTTTGGAAGAACACTGTCTTGGGTTTGATTCTGGGCTTTTCCTAGCTTGGGTAAGTTAATTTACCTCTAAGCCTCCATGTTCCCTGTCTATAAAGCCATGGCAATAATATCCACATCATGGGATTATTTGTTGTGAGGACTAAAGAGAATCACATGCATAAAGTATTTAACCCAATGCCTAGCACGTAGGAAGTGCTCCATCTGTGTTAGTTATTATTAGGAAAACCGAATTTCAAACAGAATTGACTATTATTTCTTTATCATGTATTTTCCATTTGAAACAGAGTTCATCTGTCTTTATTGTCAATTGTTTACCATTATAAGCTGATCTTAAAAAACTTCCGTACTGCTAGTTTCATTTGGTATATTTACAGTAAAGTCATGAATTTAACAAAGAGGTTTTGGTTTTTGCTTTTAGTCAAACAAGAGTTCGTTTCTGCTCAGGAAAAGTCTCACAGGGCGGTGATGTCTTTTTAATTGTTCAAGTCTAGAAACTGAAGTTGTCTCAGTGTACTCAGAGTAGACCAGGACTGGAGGAGGAAATACACTAAGCAAACTCACTAAAGAAAGATAAATAGGCCAGAGTGTCTGCTCTTAATATACGGTGGAACTTTGGTGCCCATAGTTAGTATATGTTTCCTTTATAGGAGAATCTACATGAGAAACCAAGTTACCAGTTTTTTTCGTGTGTAGTATGCATTGCATTTAGAGGTGGAGGACAGTTGAAGCAGAAGGACCAGTGTGCTAAGGGAATGGGGAGGGTTGAGCTGAGTAGCAGTATGCATTCCAAGAGCCACACAAGCTCTGAGTAGAGAGGGCTGAAGCTGGAAGGCCGGGTGGCAGTAGCCAGGGGCAGACAGACAAAAGGGCTTGAAAAGCCCATCACAATAGGCTTGGAGAATAAATTGACAGGAACTGGTAACTACACGGAAAGCAGAGATTGAGGAGGAGAAAGATGGCTCTTAGATTTGTGGCTCTGCTGATCAGGTGACTTGATAATGTTAACTTGTAAAGCAAGAAAAAACAGATTTTTTTCTTGGGAAAAGGATAATGAGTTCAGTTTAGAATGTGGCAAATTTATTGTATTAATTGTAAGTTGATATTGAGAATTCCAGTTTAAAGTGAAGAAATGCCAATTTAGGCTCAAGATAGAGACTTGGGAAATAATTATCATATAATTGGAAATTAAGGTTTTTGAAGTAGATGAGATTTCTGAGGAGAAAAAAGAGAGGGCCCCTGATAAAATCCTAAAGAACTGGGGATTCTAGCTATTAAAGGCAGGTGGAATAAAAGGGTTCCTAAGTTTTCTCAGCCCCTTGGTAACTGTATCTGCCAAGCTCATTTGAGAATCTAATTATCTCCTGAGTTGCAGGTAGCCAACAGCCATGCCTTTAAACATTTATCTGTTCTTATTTGGTTCCTGAATTTCATTGGCAAATCAAAATAATTCATTATGTGTCAGTGCTCCTTCAAAAGGTAACCTCGTCTTGAAGTTGTGGACTTGATTGTCACAACTGGTTTGGAAAATGAGTCTTACATGTAATCCAAGATATGGATTTCTTGCTAGTAGAATTACATTACTAAAATGGTTATATACCTTAGACATGTGCAATTCTAGAATCATTGTGGAATTAACTATGTTTATAAGTATGTTTACATAATAAATATTCTGTTCTGACCATCACTCACCCCGCATTTCAAGTTACACCCTGTTCCTGGTAATAGGAGATTGCAGGTCCTGGTGCCACTGATTACTTTGTTGATCTGAGAACCTATATATTCCCTGCACTTTCTCTTTTCGCACCCTTTGGAAACTTCTACTACTGAAGACTTTAAGTATTATAAGTTTAATATAAACTGAAAGATTTAAGATCATCTTAACTCACCAAAAGCATTTACGTTTGATTGTTACAAGGGACAAAAAGAAATGACACAGATTTTCTACCTGTCCCTGAATTATTTCTGTTTTTAAAATTTGTAATTACTACTATGTGAATATGCTGCTTCAAGAGGTCTTCTTAGCTAGTTGATTTGAAGGTAAGTCCTGAAGAGCAGATTAAACAGTAATACTCTTAAGTCTGCCAGCATGATTATATCTGTTCAGTTTATTTCTTAATCTTTCGTGAAGTGTTTGTAGCTTTTCAGGTCATGGTGTCTCTTGATTTAATCCACTACCTAAATTTTGCCAGTCGACATTGAAAAAAAGAAATGCTTTCTGGTTTGGTGGGGAAAGATTGATTTGTTTCTACAAATACAGTACGTGCATACTTTAGTACTCAACAGAATCTGTTGCATAACTCTGCTCAAGACATTTCTCCCATTTTGGTTAAGAGAACAGGAAATCCACAGTGCCATTTACTCTGCATTACTCATTTTTGATGACATATAATTGTTTTTTCCCTTTTTTAACCAGTGCTTCATTCAAAAGGACATAATTTTCTGTGTTTAAAACAAACAAAAAAAGATTTTAAAAGATAATAGCTATGATGATTTTATTAATATCCTGGAATATAAATTCTTGACAGCAGCTGCTCTTGTGAACAAATATTTTAATGTGTCTATAACTCAAATGTCAGCTGAGTGCTCGGACATTACGAGCTAAATAGTTGGCTTTACCTTCAGTTTCATGTTATAGGGAAGCCAGAACCTTCCCTAAGATTTCTGTAAATTCTTGGTGTTCTTGTGGCCTCTGAGCTACTGCCATCTGGATGGGAGTTCTGTCCCTTTTCTTCTCTCTCCCTCTCCGGAGAAAGAAAAAAAACGAACAATTTTTCCCCCAGTCTTATGCAGAGCATCTTAGCCTTCCTTTTAATGTTGTAAGGCCTCACCTTCCACCAGAAGTGGCTTTTCCGTGTATTTTCCCAAACAGAAAGCATTTCTTTCCTCAGATGAGCTCTGCTGGCCTATGTGAAGATGATGAAATGTGTACCTTATTAGATATAACTTGATCATAATAACCCTTCAAGTAACTCTTATTTTCTCCATTTATCAAACTTTCATGTATATAAATAGTTCGTACTAAACTCAGTCTTCATTCTTTGGAAGTTCCAAGAAAACCCTATCTTGACAAAGCTTTTGCAATTTTAGTATTGAATGTATTATATAGCATTGTGTAGTGCTTTTGCCAGATGGTACAGAGAAGATCATGTTCTCTTAAAAGGATACAGAATTTTAGATAGGGAGTTTAAGTATCAAGTTGCTCTTTCTCTTAGAGAAATAAATCAAGGCTATTCTGTGACTGTGACGCTGAAGTCTACCCTTTTGAGATCCACATTTAGTATTTTTGAGCTATTTCCTATTTCCTTTGACTAAACTACCATATGACATCACTAAATTATTTTGAGTGCCAAATAATAATATGCTTTGTTTTTCATATTTCTAAGCCAATCATGATCTTTTATAGAAATGAGTTTGAAAAAAAATTGGTGATGGGAACTGGTATAACAAACTAGGGATGTGTAAATAGTAGTCAGTGCTATTTTAAGGATGTTTAAATATCTACTATTTCCTTTGATACTCATTGTCACTCTGGGACATCAAGCAAAAGATGGAATTCCTGTTTAGAAACAGAGTTGTGAAAAGATGATGTCGATATTTCTTATTTGGCTATTTGTTGCATTTTCTATGAGTTTGTTGTCATTGTAGTCTTTTATTCTGTAGTGCAGAAATACTATGATTTAAGGTACAGAACGGAGGTCAGCAAACTGACCTCCCATGGGCCAAATCCAGCCAATTTTATAAGCTAAGAGTGTTTTTTTCATTTTTTAGAAGATTAATAAATAAATAAATGACAACAGAAGCTTCACATGGCTGTAAAGCCTAAAATATATTCCAGCTTTTTACAAAAAAGTTTGCTGAAACTTGTTATGAATTCTTGAATTTTAAAGTGGATGAATAACCTGTTTGTTCATTGTTGGAAAGTCACTGATGTAAGCTGTCAGTGATTGTATAATTGTATATTCTGAATATTGTGTAATTCAGAAATTAATTATGTTAAAATGATGGCGTATAATGATAAGCTGACTTGGAAAGAAATGAATAGGCTTCTACGTAAACAGCATGTTTACATTCTATCTCCCAGTGAGAGCTGGTAAAGTAGCTTTCATTTGATTCTTCACATTTATCTACTACCTGAATTTTTTTTGAATGAACATAATACTTTATAATGATAAACAAAGATGTACAAGTGCTTATGTGTGTGTTGTTTTTGCATGTTTTAAAGAGAGAGAAACTAAGTGGAAATTTCTAGTATAGCTTTGGCTGATTGTCATCAGATGAGGAATAGGTTTGTTTATTTAAGGAATATGGTTTATTATGCACCACTTTTAAACTCTTATCATCTTTGAACTTAAACATTTTTTCCTTCAAAGTTTTTAACAGATAGCCAAATAACTGAAAAGGTCAACATCGAGGCTTCATCTCACTTGTTTTTTTGTTTTGTACCATTTCCTTAGTTGAAATCTAATTATACTGCTTTAGAGCAGCTAGGTAGTAATATAAATATAAAAGCAACATGGCCTTTTAAGAAATTGTCAGAAACTGTGTCCACATAGTTTGCATTGCAGAGATTGCTTGTGTATAGACCGTTCCCGCAAATGTTTCCGTGCTCAGGCCTGTATTCAGACTTTAAGGATTGAAGAAATGCAATAATAATATATGATAAGTAGTCTGCTAAAAGAACAGTAGGATTTCCCTAGGTTTTTAAAATTTTCCTTTCATCTCCATACCTTGCTCCAAACTCTCCTCACTTTCTTCCCCGCAAGGCAAGCGTTTTAATGTGTTTATAAGTATAATGCAGAAAAAAATAATTTATGTAAATGGCATTGTGGTAGCTCTCTCATTTTGCTTCTTGCTTTATTCACTCAGTACTGTATTTCTAGTGCTACGTAGGTTGCTCTGTGGTATGTATGCCCAAAGTTTTGCCTGTTTACTCACTTTCCAGGGAGTAGGCCCTCACTATCATATCACAAACAGCGATGCAAGAGATAATGGTAGGCATGTCGCTCTATGGACTGATGGAGAATTTCTTTGGGATACATCTACCCAAGAGCAGAATTGCTGGGTCTTAGGGTACATATGTACTTAATTTAACCATATGGTTTCTGATGGTTTCTTTGAATGGCTGCACTAGTCTGCATTCCCACCGTGGGCTTTTTGTTTGGGGAAATTTTTATGAGTTTCTCTAAGACCAGTAGTTAGTGACAAGAAAGGATTACCTAGAACTCCTGCATTATTGCTAAGTGGCAGCTACCGATGAGACATATAGCCATCCAGGCTTTTTATAAGAGCATGTGCTTTTTTAGAGCTAGAGCTGATAACAATGTGGAAGGGTAGGAACTGATCTTAATCAAGTATTATCTATGTCCCAGGTCCATGAAGTGGTATTGTTTATAATTTATAATTCTTCCTTCTTAGCTGTTTAACTTTTAAATTATGTTTAATGCATAAATAATACTGGGTACCAAGTACTGTTACATATGCTTTATAAATATTAACTCATTTAATCCACATACCAACCCTATAAGATAGGTATGATTATTGCCCCCATTTTATACATAAGGAAACAGAGGCACAGAGGGATTACGTTATCCAAGTATAGATTTCTCAATTTTAATATCACTAACTAGGGAATATGGAAAATACCAATATGTGTAACTCGTAAGGCCAAATATGAAAGGGAAACACATCTATTAACATGTTTAGCATTATAATTCTAAGAATTTTAAAATAAAATCTAAAGATAATGATAACCTTTAGTACGTGCCATGGACGGTACTCCAGCGCACGGATATGTGAATTTTCCAGATAGGTAAAATTTTATTATTTAAGCACCGTAAAGTATTTTCTTTTAATATTTTATGTTAAATCCTGCTTCCCTAACTTCTTAAAGAGTAGTTATGAATGCGTGAATTAATATTTTCCTCATGATTGGAGTCATGTTTCGATGACTGTCATTGTACTTTGATGAGGATATAGAGGTGAAATACGGCACAGCATGGCTTCTGATAATGACTAGACCTTCCTTTTTTGGAAAAAGTCCTAATATCCTTTTGCTTTTGGATTGTTTGCTTAATCTTATAAAAGGTAAAATATGGAATATGAAACTACAGTTATATAATGTAGCTGCTTTTCTGTGAAATTAATCATTGACTCACAAGTGGTTCCTTGCCTAGAAAACCTCTTCAGTGTTTCTGTTTCTGTAGTGGTTTTAGTTTTTAGTGATTTCAAGACCCCCCATCACAGATAGTAGCACTGTTAGCACCCACCCACTCACTATTTGTTGAGGAATGTAGAGAGAAACAGTATCTCTTTACACTTCAGTAGTTTGGGCTAGATTACTTCAAAGAATGTGAATTCTTTATCTTTGCAAACAAGACATCAGGCTAAAATTTGCTTTAAACCTTCTTTAATATTTGACTTGAAACCAGATGCAAACATTTACAATTATATCTCCAAACACCGGGGGTGCCAAAAAAATGTATGCGTGACTTGGATTCATCTGTTGTTATCAGTATATATTGAGTATTGCAATTTTAATACAGTTTTTTCCTTTCTTAAAATGTGTATACATTTTTTGGCACCCTCTGTGTATGGGACAAAAAGACTTCACATTGCGTGGTAGATTTACTTTCTTACCCGTTTTGAGACACACACTCATCTGCTTAAAACTTGTAATTTATGAACTCTCTGGATAGGGACAAAATATGCTGCAGACTAAGGGATTCAGTTCTGCTGATCATCGGCAGATGGTCACTTTTAACTCAGCCATTACTGTTATTGATAGCATGTTTGGTTTATCTGTGTATAGTTTTGAGGTATTTTATAAATATTAGGAACCTCATTTTGACCCTAAAAGCAGTGCTATGATAAATTGATTTCTACAAAAGTAGAGATAGTGTAAAAAATTGAAAGTAAGAAAATTACACATATTAAAACAGTGATTGGACAATAAGAATGATTATGAGTGAGCCAAAGGTGAAGAAATGTGAATGGCAGAGAGCATTGTTAGAGTGGGATACCTATTTAGTCAAAGGTTAATTCAGCTTCAAGTTAGGAGTTTAAGAACTTAAAGCTAAACATGGTGAATGAAAGTGTAGCTGTGAAAATTTATCAAAATCCGCAGATGGCACTGTGGGTTCAGGGCCTTTCTAATCTGCAGGTAAGCTCTGGTGTGGATTCCTTAGCTGCCAGAGGTTCCCTCCCTTCTGTTGATAGAGATTGTGTCAGGGAGGGGTTGCCCACCTCAGTAAATGTTCATAGTAAATAAAACAGGACAGTTTTTAAAAAATATCCAAAATATATCAGCTAAGAGGAAATGCGGGTGCTATAAGCCTAAATCTCACTCATAGTTTTGGACTTTTAAACTAATGGATTTAACTGCCTTTTGGAATCCAACCTGTTTGAAAGTAGAATTGGCTCCATATATTTCATATTCTGAAAACCTTACTGATCTTTACATTGAATGGCACTGAAAAAGAGGCCCAAATATTTGCTGAGCACAAATCCTATTTCCTCGGGGTGAACTTTACAATTGCTGGTAGAATAGCTGTGCTGAATACAGCCCGTGTAATACACTGTGGCACGGGAGTGTGCTGCTTTCGGTGTTGGTGTGGGGTCTCTTCCTTTGTCAGGTCACCTGCTCACTGTCCAGGTTGGATTTTGGTGGTGATGCCACCACCACCACCCCTTGTTTTTCTCAGCTCTTGACACTGAAGCCATCAAATAGTCTTTTGTGGTTCAATATCTCATTTTAAACTTATTGTGGGGTTTTTTTGGTAAATCTTTTCTTTGGTGTAGCCAGATGCCTTAAAATTGGTAAATCTCTGTCAGGCTCTATTATTTCATGTAGGGACATGGTACTTTTATGTTTTAAATTACACCATTTATGTTTTATCTGGATTAGGGCTGCCACTGCCTTTTTAAAGAGTTGCTGGTGGAGTTCATGACTGGCACTGTTCCTTCTTCAGCATGCAGATCTGTAGCCAACATGTATTTTAAATGAATTCCCAAAGTACGAGAAAATTTTAAAATACATTTCCAACTTAAATGTTTCATTAAATCATTACATTTACTGTAATTATGCCTCTGCACACCTGTCAAGATGAAGTGCCCCTGAATTGTTCTAGCCTTTTCTATGAGGCTGTTTTGGCCAGTGTATCCTGTTTTAAGGAAGTAGCAAGATTTTTTTAAGGCCCAGGGCCTATATTTAGGCACTTATTGTTGACCATTAATTTCCGTGGCTAGGCTAAAGTAAGTCATAAACCTAAGTCATGTTGTTTTCTGCCAGCAGTATTTATATCAATGGAATGTTTGGTTGTTCTTTTTAAGTCTCATCCTTATTAAAATGTCACTTGGCTGTTTTGCTTTATTTTTTCCTGGATGTGCATGAATTACAAAGGCTGGCTTCTTGTTAATAATACATGCTTGGTTGATGTTTTATAAAGAAAAGCTGCAAAGTTGTTCCTAAAAAGAGGGAATAGAGATCCAGCATAGAAAATAGATGATACTCAAGAAAGTGCTAAGAATATGTGGGTACAAACTAGGAAA
The DNA here is from genome assembly GCF_004115265.2 of Rhinolophus ferrumequinum. Classification (NCBI taxonomy): domain Eukaryota; kingdom Metazoa; phylum Chordata; class Mammalia; order Chiroptera; family Rhinolophidae; genus Rhinolophus; species Rhinolophus ferrumequinum. The sequence goes on from NC_046291.1 coordinate 29,986,135, forward strand.
GGCACTGAAAATGTGTTGTTTGTGCTTGCCAAAGAGTAGTTTCTACTACATTTAGGATTCTGATTCTGCAAGCTTGCGCTTTCTTCCTACATCAGCGAGGTAGAAAGAAAATGATTCATGGCGCTAAACTACTATCACTTGTCAGAGGGCAGAAAGTAAATGTGACTTATGTTGAGAGGAGATTCCATTAAGCAGTCAAGAACAGGGTTTACATTTTGCTCAACTTAGTGGAAGGTACAATAACAATAATAATAATGGTAATAGTACTATTTGGTGATGATATAATAATAACATATTTGCATAGCATTTACTGTATTCTAAGGCCTTGTTTTAAGAGCTTTATGGGTATTAACTCATGTAATTCCCCCAGGGACCTTCTGAGGTAGGTGCTACTGTTTTCTTCTCATAACTCACTTAATCCCCATAGCAATCCCATAGAGTAGACCTTGTCATTAGGCCCATTTTACAGATGAAAAAACAAGGTTAAGCCATTTGTCCAAGGTCATACATGAATTAAGTGGTGGAGTTGGAGTTGAAATATCATCAGTCTAGCTCCACAATCCATATTATTTTCCACTGTTGCAGGCTGAATAATGGCCCTCAAATGTACCCAGATCCTTATCGCTGGAACCTGTGAATATTACCTTACATGGCAAAAGGGATTTTGCAGAAGAGACTAAATTAAGGATTTTGAGATATGGAGAATATTCTGGATTATCCCATTTGAGCCTTAAATGTAATCACAGGTTTCCTTGTAAGAGGGAGGTAGAGGGAGATTTGGCCTAAGGTGATGTGACATAGAAGCAGAAAGAGAGATTTGAAGAGGCTGTGCTGCTGGCGTTGGAGATGGAGGAAGGGGCCCTGAACCCGGGCTGTAGCTCCAGAAGCTAGAAAAGACAGGAAATGGATTCTCCCTTCCAGCCTCCAGAGGAAGCACAACCCTGCAAACACCTCGGTTTTGGTCCATTGAGATCATTTCCTCCCTTGACATCCAGAACTGTAAGATAATAAATTGGTGGTGTTTTAAGCCACTAAATTTGTGGTAGTTTGCTGCAGCAATAGCAGGAAACTAATACAGCCACTATGCTGTGGATAAAAGTACTAGTTATAGTTAAGAGTTTTTATTATAAACAGCCCTTCCCCAGAATTCATGAAGAAATGAGCTCCAATAGTAATCTCCCTCAGTAGTCCTGCTTATGGCACTTGTCTCTTTATTGCCAGAAGCACAGTTTCTCAGTTCTTATCTCTTTCTATATGAAGATTATTCAGAAGTAATCTTTAGGCAACATCTGTACCATACTCAAACAGGGTAGCCATTCTCTGTTCAGAGTTGGCTGTTGAGCCAGAAACTTAAGAAATATTAGGCAGAAGACATCATCTTTTCTTCAGGCCCAAGCAAAGGGGGAAATCTGAAGGGAACGAGCATTTCAGTGTCTACTGTATGTCAGGTACCAGGCTAGCAATTTCTATTTTTTATTTAATACTCGTACACCACCCTCCCTGTAACGAGTAGTTAATTATAACTCCTATCTTGATAATGAAGAACTGTTGAATAATGTCTTCAGAGTCAAAAAACCAGTAAATAACATGAAAATTCAGGCTTGCCTAATGCCAAGCTGCAGACATTGTTCTGTACCCACAGTTGCTTTCCCAAACTAACCTGCTGAGGAGCTCAGATCTAAACCAGGGCATATCCAAAGGGTTTATTTAGTTCTCAAAGAGTCACCAGGAAGAACATACCATTTCCAGATCATCCCTGATAGGGTGCACAGTCTGCAGGTTAGGCAGGTTCTCGGGTTGCCCTGAAGGTCTAGATTCTTCCTGCATACCTCTGGAAATGGTCTTGGTTGTGTGTCAACTTGGTTTTCTCTCTTCTTGTGTGCAAGACTTAAGACCAAACCATTAACATAACCTCCAGAACTGATTAAGAAGCAGTTCTCTAGAGCAAAGATCTGGAGTCCATAGTTGAAAATGATATATAGTTTTGTGTGTTCCTGTGTGATATATGTATTAAATAATAATAAAAACAATGGTAATGTAAATATAAGATTAAGTCAGCTGGTGTGTAGCAGTCAAGCAGAAGGTCCCAATGTTATCATTAAATTTTCACAATGGTCTTTGATTAAAATATGATTAAGAACCACAGTTCTATTTAAGAACCAATTTGGACCAGTATGAGAGGCACTTGGCTTTTACTCTGTCCCTGTTAATCCTCTTCCACCTCTCTTTTCCCTCCCTTCTCCTTTTCCTTCTTCACAAGCAAATTTGTGACATTACTTTTTTAAAAAATGCTTTCTTAGAAATTGAAAATAACTCTAAATAAATATAGTTGTAGGTGTAAAAAGTAGAAGTCTCTTCTTTATTTTACTGAAATTCTTCTAGAGGTGGTGATCTAATTACACGTGTCTAAATGTAGGGGGAACCCTGTTTAAGAAGTTGATCTAGGAAATCATTGCATTAGACAGGTGGTTATTTGATGTCTAAATTATTTTATTGCTAGATCAGGGACTGGCAAACTTTTTCTATAAAGAGTCAGATAGTGAATATCCTACAAAGCACACAACAAAGTGTTATCTGACCCAAAATGTCAGTAGTGCCAGGGTTGAGAAAGCCTGTTTCATATCATTCCATTTCATCTCCTTTGTTGGTTTATTATCTGTAATTCTTGAGTTATTTTATGGGTTGCTTTAGGGTTTATAGCATATATCTTTAAGTTATCACAATTTGCCTTCAAGCATTATTTTACTATGTCACGCAACATAAAAGCTTTACAACAGTATATTCCCATTTTTCACCTCCTGGCCTTTGTGCTATTTTTGTAGTACATTCTACTTCGACATATGTTATAGACCTCATAATATTTTATTATTTTACTTTCAATAGTCGATTATCTTTAAAAAATTTTTAAACAGCTTTATTGACTAACATACATTAGGTTGCACATAATTAAGTGTACAATTTGGTAGGTTTTGACATATTTATACTTGGGAAACCATCACCACAATCAAAATGATGAACATAATTTGTCATCCCCAAAACGTTTCCCCTGCCCTTTGGTAATCCCTCCCCCAACCCTTGGCAGCCACTGATCTTTCTGTCACTATAGATAAGTTTACATTTTCTAGAACTTTGTATAAATGGAATCATAAACTATGTACTTTTTTTTGTCTGACTTCGTTCATCCAGCATAATTATGTTGAGACTTACCCATGTTGTATGTATCATTAGGAAAACATTCTTAATGACAGACATTGCAGGTAATTGGACTCCTGTTATGAAAGAGCATGTGAATTTCATAGTCACCTGATGTGTTCTTTGTTTTAGGTCATGAATGTCCAAGGTATGATAATCGCCTGAGAACACTCGTTGCCGCAGATGTCATTTGACTCATCAGAAAAAAATCTGTTTAAAAGCAACTACCCATACGACCAGATCCATTTTTTTATTGAATGGCTTGATGGATTTCCTTCACTCTAATTCATACCAAAGCTGTCCTCAACCAAAGCAAGAAAGGATCCTGCATGAATCAATCCCAGAATGCCATTTTTACATCACCAACGGGTGAAGAAAACCTCATGAATAGCAATCACACAGACTCGGAGAGCATCACTGGTGAGTCCAGTTTAATAAATATTGATGTGCTATTTACTTACAGGATAAAATGCAAACGCCTTAATAAAGTGTATAAGACTGCCATGATGAAACTCTGGCCTCTCTTTCCAGCCTGGTCTCCTCAGAGACCGACTGAATTAATTTCTTCATCCTTTAGATCACATTATCAAACTCTGCCTTGTGTGCTTTTCCTTGTCTTGTGCCTGACTCACTGTACTGTGTGAGCCCCTGGTCAACAGAAACCGTGTCACACATGTCTTCCTGTCTCCACAGGGCAAGGACAGAGTTGTTTGTGTTTGTATACTCTGCAAGCAGCAGACAACAGTACCTGGCACAGGAGAAGCGCTCGGGACATGCAGGGTATACAAACACAAGTGAAGACCTATAAGCCCTCATTTGCAACAAATCAGAAAAACTCTGAACACCCAAAGTTTTTTCTAAACCTTGGTTCTAAAACTCATTGGTTCACACAACTTGACCTGTGTAGCTATTTCTAAACTTCTCTCACTTAGTTTATAAATATTTACGTTTGCTGAAAAGGTATTCGTGTTACTGAAGGATGAGGCACTGCGACAGAACCAGTTGGGGGCGTTATGTAACGTACAATCAATACACAGTACTACTTAACTAAAACTCCAAAAAATTCTGAAACCCATCTAAACCTACGGTGTTTTTTCCCATTTTTTAATTCAGCTTTATTGAGATATTTTTAAAAGATACAATAAAATGTACTCATTTTAAGCGTACGTTTGGTTTTCACAAATATATACACTCATGTCACCACCAGTACAATCAAGTCGTAGAGCATTTTTATTATCCCCCCTGAAGATCCCTCGTACACAGAATTCACCACCTTTCCCCCTGGCGCTAGGTAATCACTGATCTGCTTTCTGTCGTAATAGATAAAATCTGCTTGTTCTGGGATTCCATATAGATTAATCTGTGTCTTTGGTGTCTAGCTTTTTTATGCAACAAAATGTTTTTGAGATTTATCCACATTGTGATATGTGTCAGTAGTTCATTCATTTTTGTTGCTGAACTGCAAATACTCAACTCTGCTGTTGTAGTGGGAAAGCAGCCATAGATGATACATAAAAGCAAATGTGATTGTTGTGTCCTAATAAAACTTTATTTTTAAAAACCAGGTGGAGGCAGTGGCTAGAATTGGCCTGTCGGCCTTAGTTTGCTGGCAACTACTGTATGATATCATTACTTGGTAATGTCAGTGCTTTTTATTTTAGCCATTCTAGTAGGTATGTACTGATACCTCTTTGTGATTTCAATTTATTTTCCCTTGAGGATTAGTGATATGGAGCATCTTTTCATGTGCTTACTGGGCATTTCTAAATCTTATTTTAAGTTGTCTATTAAATCATTTGCTCATTTTTAAATTTGTCTTACTTTTGAGTTGCGAATGTTCTTCATGTATTCTAGATGTAAAGCCTTTTTTAGATAAATGGGTTGCAAATATTTTCTCCCAGATTCTTGCTTGCCTTTTCATCTTCTTAATGGTATCTTCCGAGGAGCAAAAATTTTAAATTTTGGTGGAGTCTTGTTTTTCAACTTTTTGCTTTTATAGTTGATGTTTTTTGTGTCATTTCTAAGAAATCCTTGCATACCTCAAGATCACAAAGATATTTTCCTTTGTTTTCTTTTAAAAGTTTATAGTTTTTCTTTTACATTTATGTCGGTGGTCCATTTTATAGTTAATTTTGAGTATGAAATTAGGTTAGAGTCCAGGTATTTTCTTTTTTTTCAATTGAACGTTTAGTTACTCCTGCCATTTGTTGAAAACATTCTTTCACCCTATTGAATTACCTTGGTAATTTCATTGAAAAATCACTTGATTATATTAGTATAGGTTTATTTCTAGACTCTATTCTGTTCCTTTAATCCCTAAGTCTGTCTTTACATAAGAACTACATTGCCTTAGAGTGGTGGTTATCAGAGAGGAAGGGGAAGGTGGGTGGGAGAGGACAGAGGTTAAAGGAGGCCAATACCAGGTGATGAAAGGAGACTAGACTTCATGTGGTGAAAACACAATGGAGGATAAATAAGTTGCACGATAAAGTTGTACATCTGAACTTAATATAATGTTATTAACCAATGTTACCCCAATAAATTTAATAATAAAAAAGGATAAAGAATACCACATTGTCTTGGTTAATGTAACACTACGGTAAATCTTGAAATCAGGTAATGTAAATTCTCTGACTTTGTTGTCCTTTTTCAAAAATTATTTTGGCCATTCTAGACGTTTCATATTTCTTTATAAATTTGAGAATCAAGTTGTCAGTTTATACCAAAAAAGAATGCTGGAATTTTGAATGGAATTACACATACTCAGTAGAGAATTGACATTTTAAGACTATTAAGTCTTCTAATCTGTGAACATGATATATCTCTCCATTTATTTAGGTCTTCTTTAATTTCTCATAACAGTAATTTTTATTATATATTTCTTATACAGATTTTACTAAATTTAATCTTAAATTTTTATTTTTTTTGACACTCTAAATGGCATTGTTTATTTAATTTCATTTTCCAGCTGTTTGTTAGTATATAGAAATGAAATTGATTTCTCATTATATTGACCTTGTATTCTGCAACTTTGCTTAACTTACTTAGTTTTATTAACTTTCTTGTAGCTTTCTTAGAATTCTCTACATAAACTATAATGTTGTCTGCAAATGGAGACATTTTTACATATTCCCTTTCAATATGGATGTGTTTTATTTGTGTTTTGTTTGTTTGTTTGTTTGCCTTACTGAATGAGATAGGATCTCAGTATATTTTTTAATAAAAGTGGTGAGAACAAGCATCCCTGTCATATTTTCATTATTAGGAGAAAAGTTACATACAGCCTTTCACCATTAAGTTACTTGAGAATGCCCTTTTTTATTTTTTTATTTTTTTAAAGATTTTATTGGGGAAGGGGAACAGGACTTTATTGGGGAACAGTGTGTACTTCCAGGACTTTTTTCCAGGTCAAGTTGTTGTCCTTTCAATCTTAGTTGTGGAGGGCACAGCCCAGCTCCAGGTCCAGTAGCCTGCAGGGGGCACAGACTACCATCCCCTGCGGGAGTCGAGGAATTCAGCTGGCAACCTTGTGGTTGAGAGCTGGTGCTCCAACGAACTGGGCCATCTGGGAGGCAGCTCAGCTCAAGATGCCGTGTTCAATCTTAGTTGCAGGGGGCGCAACCTTGTGGTTCAGAGCCCACTGGCCCATGTGGGACTCAAACCGGCAGCCTTTGGAGTTAGGAGCACGGAGCTCTAACCGCCTGAGCCACCGGGCCAGCCCCGAGAATGCCTTTTTTTAAATTGAGAAAGCATCCTTCTCTTCCTAGTTGGATAAGATGTTTTTTTGAATTTTGTTGAGTTGTGTTAAATTTTGCTAAATGCCTATTCTCCAATTCTGTTGATTTATTTTTGAATTTTAAACCAACTTTGCATTTCTGGGGAAATCTCCATTTGATCACAATGTGTTATTCTTTTTATATATTTCAGATATGATTTACTATGTAGTGTGTGTGTGTGTGTGTGTGTGTGTGTGTGTGTGTGTACACCATTCATGAGAACCATTGGTTACTACTTTTTTCTTTTCTTTTTTTTTTTTTTTTTGCATTGTCTCTGCTTGATTTTGGTATTGGGGTAATACTGGCTTCATAAAATGAGTTGTAAAGTATCCCCTTCTCTATTTTTGGAAAGAGTTTGTATAAAATTGTATTACAGCATTTTCCATCCTAACTTATTTGAATATTTAAAGGACATGTCTTATAGATAGCTTATAGTTAGATTTTTTTTTTAAATCCAGTCTGACCAGCTCTACTTTCTAATTGGGGTATTTAGACCATTTACATTTGCTGTAATTATCAACTTGATTGACTCTACTGTACTCGTATTTGTTTCCTGTTTGTTTCATTTAAAAGTTCTTCCTTTTTTCCTCGTTCCTTCCCTCTTTTGAATTAAGTTTTGTTGTTGTTTTTAGGATTCCATTTTAATTCCACTATTGACTTAGTAGCTATACCTCTCACTTTTCTCACTGTTTGCTCAGTTTGTGTGGAAGAAAGACTGTTCCATGAATTAACAGCTGCCAGATCCACAAGCTGGTCCTGGGCTAGAACGGAGATTGCTTACTGCAATCCACCCTTAGAGACTGTCTGATTGTAATCGATACTCATTCTGACATAAATTAGCACCCCTCCCTGCTTCCTGCAATGTGCTGCTTCCTGGAACAGGCCCTTGTCCTTACCTGGTCAAGTGTGTAAAGCGTTTACCTGTACCCGTGACTCTCCCATCTTGTTTTATATAATTCTCTGGCTCCTGCCAAGCAGCACAGGGATCCATTCCGTCTTGCTGCTGCCCAAAGTATGTAAGGTTCCCTTAAAAATCTCTATGAATTGTCAAACTAGAGTGGCCTGCCCTGTGGTCTTTCCCTGCTTCCCACTTGTGGAGGTAGGTTTTCAGTCCTGGGACCTCTCTCTGGGTCTGCATGTACTAATAGTTTGCATTATGCATTTTAAACTTATCACAACCTATCTTCAAATAACATTATACTATTTCATATAGTGACAGTCCTACAATAGTATTGTTCCATTCCTCCCTACCATCCTATGTTTTATTGTTGCCATACCTTTTACACTTACATATTATGTGCATTATTATTTTTGCTTTAGACAATTATAAGTTAAATAAATTATGAGAATAAAAGGCTTATATATTTACACACAAATTTACCATTTCTAGCACTTGAATTTCTTTTTGTAGATTGAAGTTTCCATCTTGTATCCTTTTTGCCTGAATAACTAACATTTTTTGTACTGTAGTTCAGGGGGCAATAAATAGTTACGGTTTTTGCTTGTCCGAAAAAGTCTTTATTTTACCTTTTTTGAAAAGTGTTTTCACTGGTACTGAATTCTGAGTTGACCTCTATATGCACTTTAATGACCTTCTGTTGTCACCTACTTTGCATTGCTTCTGACGAGATCATTCTTGTCTTTATTCCCTCAAATGTAATGTCTTTTTTTTCCTCTCCGATTTTAGGATTTTCTCTTTGGGTTTTCTTTGGGTTTATCCTGCGTCAGGTTGTTCGGCTTCTTTGAACTATGCATTTATAGTTTTAATTACATTTGGAAAAATGTGGCCATTATTTCTTCACATAGTCTTTCTGTTCTCACCTCTCTCTCTTCTGTGACTCCAACTGCATGTATATCAAACTGCTTGATATTGTGGCGCAAAGTCACTGATGCTCCGTTCATTTTTTCTCAGTCGTTTTTTCCTTTTCTCTGTACCTCATTTTAGATCGTTTGCATTGCCATGTCTTCAAGTCTACTGTTCTGTCCTTCTGGAGAATGCCTTATCTGTTCATGTGATCCAGTGAACTTTTTACTTTAGATATGTACTCTAGTTCTATTATGGTTTTATACATACAGCAATATTTTCTGTTTCTCTTTTTATCTCTATGTTTTCCTTTGAAATCTTTGAGCATATTAATAATAGCTGTTTTAAAATTGTTGCTTACTAATTTTGTCATCTTTGTCATGACTGGGCCTGTTTCTGTTCACTCCTTTTCCAACCGATAATGGATAAAATTTTCTTAATTCTCTGTGTATCTGATAATTTTTTACCTAATGCTGAACATTATGAATGTTACATTGTTAGACATTTGGATTTTGTTGTTTTCCTTGGAAGACTGTTAAAATTTATTTTGGCAGGTCATTAAATTACTTACTATAAAGTCGATCCTTTTGAGGCTTGTTTTTTAATCTTTGTTATATGGGACTCTAGACCATACTCCTAGATGGTTTATTCTAGCATTAATTTAGCCCTACTACCAGTAGGCGTGACCCTTCTGAGATCTTTACTGATTGTCCCAGCTGTTCCTGAGGTTTTTCTACTCTGGCTAGAGGAAAGTCAGCCTCTCTTAGCCTTGTATAGAAGAGTGACATAATGAAGATATGAAGATGTGGAGGGAAATTTTAGTGTAATGAAGGCAGACCAGTTTTGAGGCCTCCTGTTTCAAGAGAAACAGGAGGAGCCCTTGAAGCCAAATGGAGGCAAGGTGGCTAGCAAGAAGTGTGCATATGGAAGAGACATTTGTTGAAGAATAAAATGGTGGAGTGGGGTTGTTATGACTGGACAGTCAGGAGAGTAATAAATAGTTTATTATGAGAAATATGGAAGCAAATAGGAGGAGCTAGTCTGAAGGATATTTAGTTTAATCTTCTAAACTTTGATTATATCTTCATTTTTAAAATTACCTTTTGGAAGTAGGGAATTTTCACAGAATGTCATTAGTGGTTATTAAAAGAAAATTTCTAGGGAATAGTAACTCTTTTAATGAATGTCACTTTTGTTCTTCATTTCCATGAATGTCTAAGAGTTTTTAGCTCTGCATGTATTTATAATCAACTTCTCTCCCTGCGAGTATTACAGTGACAACCTGTATGTGATTTATTTGTGGCAGGAAAAATTTGGATAATCACATGGAATTCATAGGAATAGAATTTGGATGTATTTTAGGGCTCTCATTTAAGAGATCTAAGTGTGGAGAGCTTCTTTAGAACCATATTGAAGGTTTTAAATGTACCTCATCTCTGTGGACATGAAGCTACAGCATGTCCTTTTGGGAAGATAGGATTGTCTGATATTGCCAGCCGCCTTGTGTTTGATTTATTAAATTGTCATTCTTAAGTTAAGGTCAAGTAGTAGAAATTCACTCCTTTTAGGGTATGATTGTTTTGTTTGTTTTGTTTTTGTTTTTGTTTATTTATGAACTTGGTTGTTCTTTGCTAGAGTTAGAACATATTTCTCTACACTACCCACAAAGGAAATACCAGATCTCTTTACAAAGTGAGGGGGTTGATGTAACATCCTGTAATATCTCTATTTTAAGCCCTAGTATTTCAAGCATTTTTACAAGCGATATCATTCCTTTTTTTTTTTTTTTTTTTTGTAAATGGCTAAATTTGGGAGGTGTTAAATGATGGGCAGTATTTGGAGCAGAAAGCCAGAGTAAACACATAAAGGCAGAGGACCCCAGGTGTGTTCAGAGATATGTGTGCAGTGGGAGAGTTAGAGGTGCGCAGGTGAGAGGTAGTGATTTGAAAAGTATTCAGGACTTTAAATGGACCCCATCTTTCAAGTGAAAATGATAAAGTACTTATTCCAGTATCAGTGCCAGAACACAGTGTTGGAATGTTAACTTTATTGCTTAATATTTAACCAATAAATGTTAATTTTTTATATCTAGCTGCTGTGAGAATATACTAAAATTTAGTTTTACCAGATTTTGAAGAATCCTCCCACAGAGTTCAAATTCTGTTGCTAAAGAACATGTGATTTTATTCCTTTTGAACTGGCGATTTTCTGCTGGTTGTTTTGTGCTGCCTTTTTTCCCCCAAGAATACAACTTATTTGAGATCAGATCTCTTTTAAGCAGCACTAGATTAATAAGGAAGAAATAAGAGATTTGTCTAAACTTATTTTAAACTTTAAAAAGTTATATTCACTAAGCAATATATTTTTAGATAGGGTGTAATTAAAATTCATGGTATAATTTTTACTATAGAAGTTTTCATATTAAAGAAACCTGGAGAAAGACCAACTATAGCACCAAGATATATTAATAAAAATCAGTGGAGAAATGATGTGGCTAATCATGTGTCTTTGGTTACCCTACTTTCCCAAAACGAATTTCACTGCTGATTTTTCTCTGTAGCCTAATAATTGAAATACATTGGATTATTCATACGGACTCTCCTCTTTAGATGTCTGCTCCAATGAGGATCTCCCTGAAGTTGAGCTGGTAAGTCTGCTGGAAGAACAGCTACCCCAGTATAGGCTAAGAGTGGACTCTCTCTTTCTGTATGAAAATCAAGACTGGACTCGGTCCCCAAACCAGCAGCAGCATGCATCTGATGCCCTCTCTCCAGTCCTTGCTGAAGAGACTTTCCGTTATATGAGTGAGTACTTTTTTACTCTTGTGGAGTTTGTCCATTGAAATAAAAATCATGAATATCTTGGTGTTGACTTTTAAAGCATTTGATATCCCTAGCCATTGTTCAGTGTGTACTGACTTTAACTCAAACAGATCTAACAACACGAAGAGTTGGTTCTAATTGTGTTATGTCTGAATGCAGAAAGTTGGTCATTCTTATGACTCTTGAGTGTCCAGGGTTGCAAGCATATTCACATGTTCCCACTTCTTCCATCTTTTACTGATACTTTCCTCAGACTGAGTAGAAAGAGGAACTTTAAAAAAAATAGTGAAATCATTTAAAGTTTTAATATTCCTCTCTATCTCTTGACGTTTATTATCCCAATAGTTTGATATCCTGAGCCATCAGCTTTTGACTCTTCCCTATTAAACAGTCACAGGAACTGTCTGTCATTAAGAAGCATAGTTCTTGGATACATAAGTAGTTTTAATAATGCCAAGGAGAAATAAATGTGCACTATATAGTAATTTTCATTATTTACTTAAGGATTCATAGAGGATATTTCAGTGAGAGACTAATGAGCCAGATTTGTCCTGAAAATAACTGTTTTACACCAAGCTCTCATAAATGACAAAATTAAATAGGACACTTTTTAAACTGTAAAGTATGGAGACCTTTTGGCTTTTGTCCTCATTTCAAAAATCTGCATTCAGGCTTAACTTACTTTTTTTTTATTCATTCACTATAAAAATGTCATGTGCATAGAATATATAATAAAAGTCTATAAGTTCAACGTTGATAAGTTTGTGAAATTCTTTTCATTTGAATGAGATAAGAGAGGGCGTCAGGTCCTAGACATTTTCCCAGTGAGTGCTTTAGTGTTTTTAAAGATTGTAGGTGGAGAATGATTGTTGTGAAATACTCATTTTCATAGTAATCATTAACTTGCTTTTAATAGTAGTTTCCTGGAACCAGGTTACTTACTGCTAAGGAAAGGAATTGTAAACATTGTTTAAACTTGAAGGGGAATATCAAGAAACTCAAATAAAACTGTATTTCTGTCCTCAATTCTTTTAAATAGTTGAATATTAAATTAAGGCTCTTAGGGTTTTCCTAAATTTCTACTTTGAGAAGTTGCTTGCTTAAGATTTTCTGGGAATTCTTTTTAGAAGGAACACTATTTTTTATTTCCATTTCCCTTTGTTCCATGAGTTTTTAGATTTGTGAGAAGAAAATTTCAAACTGAAATTTCATCGCAATAAATTTAGTTTGTCATTATTTTGATAAAGTGGCACATAAAGTGCCCCTTAGTTTACTTGTTCTTTGTCCTATAGGTCACGGGGAAGGAGGTTTGAACTGTAGCTAGAAAGCTGTCTTAGATCATGATTTAATAAAGTTATTTTTAGGATGAATTTTAAAAGAAAAAACTGGAAGATAAAAGATAAGCAAATTCTAAAATACTTGGTTTTCAGGACTTTATACAAAATAAACCATAATGTTCAAGGGAGCAATTTAAAACTTTGGATTAATAGGATGATACAGATCCATATTTCCAGGTTCTGGAAAACTATCCTATTCCTTTAGTCGAATGATACTATTTTCACTTCAACAATTTGCAAAATAAATTATATAGATGATATACCTAAGATCATGAAGCAAATAAACTGGGATTATAATTGATTCACTAATACTTTATCTTTGTGCTGTATTTTAATTTCACTCTTATTTTAAAGGTATCAATTCTTTGTATTAACAACAGTTCACTCAAATATAAGGAAATTTCATTATGAATTTGCATCTTATGAATGTGAAAGATAATTGATTTACTTTATTTAGTAAATTGACCAAGGTTTTAAAAAGCAAGATACAAAACATTCTCTTACCCTTTCCCACAGTTTTCTATCCACCAGAGACTTCAAGATTTGTGGTTTTGAATAATTATTACGCACCCTGGCAAACCATTCTGGGGTTCAGCTCCCTGGTGCTACTTCAGCCCCCTTCTTATCTCTACTTCCCTCACATGCCATTAGATACTGGTGCTCATTAAAATGAATTTTAACGACTGAAAAAAAGAAGTGGCACTTTCTCTCTTGTAGAACATAAAGAAATTTAATAAGTTATGAGATGAAAATAAAGAAATTTGGAAGGAAACATGGGCAGGGTTTGGGGTTAGTAGTCTTCCTCACATGAATGAAAGGATACTGATTGTTCTCTGAAGCCCCCATCAAACAAACAAGAAAAAGGTTGTTTACTTTTAAAATAGAAGACGTCAAAACAATGGCTAGGTCGGAAAAAAAAAAAGAAGAAAATTCCATCTTAGTCCCCACCACACACACTATGTTTAAGATACTCAAAGAATGTTCTGCATGCAAAACAGGTCACTCCAAGGTTTTCTTAATTTTATTAAGAGTGAGACCCAGAGTGAGCTGTGGGGTGAGCAGTGCAACCAGAGCACACGTGACAGAAAGTGTCGTTTGTTCATGTAAAGTTAAAAATAGAAACCTGATCTGCCTTTCAGGATTATTTTTTTACTTGGGAATAAGGGATCACATATGTACCATTTCCTAATGGGTAAGAAAAAGGGTGGGGAGAATTATTAGTTATGTAAGTTTTATTTTAGGCATCAACATCACTTGGGAACTTGGGCAAATTCTTGGGCCTCCAGGCCAGTTCTGCAGAATCAGAAACTCTGGAGGTGGGGCACAGCAGTCTGTGTTTTAACAAGTCCTCCTGATATGCTGACGCACTCCCAGATTTGAGAACCACTGATGTACAGCTATGTCAATCAAAGCTAAATGGCCATTTCTCAATGACATTAGTTGGAGAATCTAAAGAATTAGGAATATAATTTTGCAAAGAAATACAGTTATAGAAATTATTACTTCTGGTTGATAGTTACATTTTTCCTCAAGCTCTGCCCTCAGAAATTATTGAGCTGTATTGCCAGGATAGGAAATATAACTGATAATGTTCAGGAAGCATTAACCATAGTCAGGTCACAGAGATAAGCAGATATATAATTCCTTAGATCAGCCCTCTCAACCAGTTCTACAAAAGAATTAAGCCATATGTTCTAAAACATCTACCGTGTTTCCCCGAAAATAAGATCGGGTCTTATATTAATTTTTGCTCCAAAAGATGCATTAGGGCTAATGTTCAGGGGATATCATCCTAAAAAATCATGCTAGGGCTTATTTTCTGGTTGGGTCTTATTTTCAGGGAAACACGGTATTGTATAATGGATTACCTTATCGTCTATGCATCATATACTAGCTAAGTATTATCTGTGGGAGAATTGAGAAAATTGGCACTAAAATCATCTGTAGGGCTTAATTCTCCCTGGAACCCTGTTGAGAAAGTCTGCCCTAGATGGTATGTATCATCAGTCTCCTTTTTGTTCTGTCTCAGTTCTTTCGAAGGCAGTTTTTTGCACTGTAGAAATGTTCTCTATATTATAATAGCAAGAGCTACAGTCTTTGGGGTTAAGACCTCAAGACCTGTCTGTAGTTGTTAGGAGCTATTGCAACTTATACTATGCCACATGGGTGGTGTTTTTGTGTTTTGTTTTAGTATTTTTTTTCTTTTTATTTTAATGTGGGAGGGTTGGAGAATAATGAAAGATTAGAAAAAGTCTTTTTAAAATTCAGTAATTGTAAAACAAAAAAACTCTAGATCTTGACAAGGGACATCTGAGAGAACTATTAAGCACCATCTCGTATAAATGTCAGAGGTGTCAAAATGGAAGAACATTGGGATTTCCCACCCTGAAAAAAATGTGAGATTGGAGTAGTTGATGTGAGATTATACAGAGTTAGAGTATAAAGTAAGGATGAGTGAAGTGCTTATGTAATTACCCCCTGTATTTGTTTCAGGAACATTAGATTCTCTAAATACTACACCAAAAATGTAGAACATGAATTAACAACCTCTGAAAGAAAGTTATAAAATTGCTCTGTAAAAATGTTTATGTCAATTATCCCTCAATGAAATTTTTTAAAAAAATAATGTTTATCGTCTCCCTAATGTATAAAATTTTTGTTTTGAATGAGGTTAGGGCAGTTCATGTCTGGAAATAAGCAAGAAGCATTGCTAATTTCTGTACCATTTAACATATTCCTATTTCAACAGCTGATAACTGAAGGGAAAATAGGATTTGATAGCCTGCTTGACTGTCGCTGCATTCTTGGTGACAGAATTACAGTGCAGAATTGGTCTATGGCTTTGGAAGCATTTAATTACAGTGCCTAAATGCCAAGAGAGTGGGAAAGAGCTTTGCCCTGAGTACTTCTGGAATCATCCCAAGCAGTAAGTCTTTATCAGGAGTACAGTGATAAGGAGAAGACAGAACTCATTAGGCTGCAGAGAGGAATCCATGCTGTTCCTATATGCTTTGTGATTGACTGACATCAATTGGCAACTGTGCAGTTGAAGCGGCCCAGCCTCTGGGGCTTGGTAGTAAATAGCCTATTTCACATAAAACATAAGAATCGGAGAGTTCTGGTTGCATTATTTAATTCCTTTGCCATAGTAAATATTTAAGCATTTTTAAATTCATTTTTGCTTTTTGAAACCTCTCAACAAGAGCTACTATTTTTTGATTGCCAAGTTAACATTTGTTTTCCATGAAACATTAGGGGGAAAAAAACTGAAAAAACAACAGAACAACCATAACCCGTACCCAGAGATAGCCACTATTAACATTTTAATGTATATCTTTCCAGCCTCTCATACGTAGATATGCTCACACTTTAAAGAACAAAATTGGAATCTATGCTGTTTTATAACTCTAGTGTTTCATCAGATAAAGGCCTTTTGGTCTTGGTGGGACTGCGGTAGAAACAGCAGGGTGGTTAGAGCCCATTACTGGGAATGAGCAGAAACAAGTGTTTTCTTACGACCTTGTGAATGGGCGTTGTTGTTATTGCCTTTTTATTATTATCCCGGCTTTGCCACTAATGCCTTGCTTTGTGGTATTGGACATGTCATGTAATTCCTCAGTCAGGATTCCTTATATAAGAAAATGTGATCATTAAACTAGATTGGCTTCTTAAGGTTCAGCTTTAAATTCTCAGACTATAACAGATGGTAAACATTTATAGGAAATACCTATTTAGTTTAGTTTCTCCTCACTAAACATTTCTGTATTACTGCGTCCTTCATTTTCTCTTACCCGTTCATCATGTGTGACTTGTAGCTCACAGCTGGTTTTTACATCCTTAACTTACTGGCTTTACTTCAAATTTGATTTGCTACTTCATCTTCAACTCTGGTCAATCATGTAATATAATAAATCATGTCATGAATTTTTTTAATTAGTTGTATAAAAACTGGTTTTAACTGAGTCTTATTAATCTGAAAATAAAAGGCCAAGGTGAGAGGCAGTAGCATTTATTTGAAATCACAAAGAATAGCTGTTCAGGAAGCACTGATTCAGGCAGAAACCCAAATAGTGTTTCCATTTTATGTGGTGAAGGGAAGAGGTTTTCATGAGAAGGGAAATAATTACATGAATAGAAGGAAGGAATGTTCTTGCTTTCAGTATTAATCCTGGATCAGTGGTTTTCATCCCTAGCTCCACATCAGTTCTAACACCTGGGCATCTTTTACATACTACCTGTGCTCTGGGTTGCCGCCTCCAAATCAATTAAATTAGAACCTGGATTTCAGACCCACTGCCCTAAGTTAAATTTGGTTTTGCAGCTATTGGCTGGTTTTCTGTAATTAGTTTAGAGCAGACATAATACTGACTTGATTTTTTTCCCCTTATCTTGTTACCAAGACCAAAAGTATAGGAGATCGACCACACACTGTATCTGCCTTATTTTTAATCCTTTGTTCCTGCTGTGCTACCGAATTAAATTGTGAAGATTCCTTAGGCCCAAAAGTTTGTTTCCCTTATCCCCATGGTTAAATTATGGAGCCAGTTTCTCTACTTGTAAATATAAGTTCTTTTGGAATTAAAATATTTCTATTTTTTTCCCTTAGTTTTCTTATATTCAGTTTAAAACTTTTTAAAGCTATTTCCTACTACCATCAACCAGCATTTTGTTGAACTAAGAATATGAGCATCATTAATAATTAACTCTATGTAATTCCCAGATTCATTTTAAGCAATGATGCTAGGAAGAAAAATTAAAAGCTCAGACAAAAGTAAAACATGCCTAATGTTGTCTTTTGGGCAGCCTCAAGTGTTAAGATGGAGCTAAAGAACTACAAATGACTTAAATCATAGTATCTGCTGCCAACTCAGTGAATTATTTACAGAGAATTTAGAACCAAGGCAATTTCATACATACCAGTTGTGTTTAAAGAGTAATAACTAAACAATTGTATGATACTTAGCAGTTTTGCTCAATAAATCATCATTTTAACCTCCTAATGACCTTGTGACACGAGTGTTACCACCTCCATATTATAAATATGGAATCTGAATCTCAGAAGGGGTAAGTGGCTTTTTCAGGCCCACTCAAATGTGTGAATTGAACTTTTCTGCTCCAAAGTCTCAGGTTTTTTTTCAAGACAACTAATTATAAAATCAGTATAAGTCACACACAAATCTGTATCATGTAGTGCACTCCAAAATTAAAAGATCCCTTATTTATTATGAATCATCATTACCTTAAAAAGATATTGCTTATTGTGACTGTAATCATTGGGGTCTCTCTGGAGCTAAATTATCCAAGTGCATTGACAGTTCCTGAGTTTATGAAGTGCAGAAATACAGGGCTTAAATTATGCAAGTCATAGTATAGCATACAATTTATGTTACAGCAAAGGCCTTAGATACGAACATTATCATATAGTGTTTTTAATTTAGCTAAAAAGGACATTGTTTATGACAGAGCTACAAAAAGTCCTACAAGTCCTATTCCTTATTTATTGATATTAGCTCGTGTGATGGTCATGATACATACTCAAGGTATTCACAACAGAATTCTAATTAAATTCCTTTGTAACAGCATAACCTCTCACTAACTTGCCCCTAGGTAACTTTAATTTAGATTAGGATAGAAAACAATTGGTGATTTAATGCATTCTCCCAGCCCACATTCTCTAGTGTGCATGGGCCAAAGTTCTAATCTTACGGAGGGGGGAGGAGATAGTCAGGAAGTGACTGCCTTGTGATCATTTGGTACTTTCTTAATTCATTGTACGATGCACGATGCACGTTTCTTTGTAATAATTAATTTGTCTGTTTCCTGAGTGTCTAGTATTTGAAACATTTCTTTCCATTTCTTCTTTCACATATGTTTTTATTCTCCTGAATGGCTCTTTGTTAAAGCCTGGGTTCGTTGTTGTTATTTTTCAGTTCTTAAAAATATTTAAAATTTTCTGTGATTTCTAAATCTTATAAACAGTTGTTTTTAACTATCTTAGTTCTAGGCACAGACAGGGTGGAGCAGATGACCAAAACTTACAATGATATCGACATGGTTACACATCTCCTGGCAGAGGTAGGAATGAATATCTCTTTTCATTCTCCAGTACAAAAAGCTAAAACTTGAAGATCGTTTGGAATCTATCAAATTTTTACATCAAATGAAAAATGATGTCTTTCCTTTAGGTTATTTTGTATAAGGTTGTTACCATTGGAACGATTGACATACCAACTGGCATTCCAAAGTAGAGTGGTTCCTGAAGTTTATTGTTAATGAAATTATAGAAGGTTTCGGGGGGTGGGGGGGGCGTGTTATTTTTGTTGTTGTTGCAATGGTACCATTAGCCTCCCTGTCCTAGAGAAGCAGATGTGTGACTCAGCCTAGAGCAGAGCATCCTATTCAAGAAGCAGCTCCATTGCTAATCAGTAGCTACAGTTTGGAGCATCTTCCCAAAGACTTTTACTTTCAGTTTGGGCCATTATTTGAGCTCACTTTGTCCATGATGTTTTTAATATGTATAGTGTATCTCTTCCAGTTGGCAGTCATAGAGGTCTCTCCTTATCCTTCAATTTCAGTTGATCTTAGGGAAGACGGCCTTTCTCTTTGAGGTACCTCTCTCCCCTCTCCCCCCAGCTCCCCAGAATCATTTGTGTATGCCACTTAGCCTATATTGAAAATGAGATAAATGAGCCTTGAAAATTTGGGAATAACCCATCTACCTGTTTTCACACGCTGTTGAACGAAAGGACAGAAGCTTAATTTTATTCATAGTGATTAAGCAGAGCCCATACTCTTTTATGAGGCAGTTAGGTGTATACTGACAGTTTTCCTTCCTACAGAATACAGTCCTCAGCACCACCATGTAGGTGGGATGCCTATGCCCTTGTGAAGTATCACCATGTACGCAGAAAGAGCAGCTCTTGCTTTGTGTGGCTTTTCTGTAGGCCTCCCTGCATCATTACTACCAACTTCTTTAGATTCCCTTTTTTTCTATACTCTAAGCAGAACCTTGTAGCCTCAGAACTTCCAGTCTTTCATCCCGTTTTATTTCACATCATCATTCTTACACCAATTGACAATAAGCTCTTGACTATGCTTCCCTCTAATCCTCTGGTTCTCAGTGCATATAAGCTTTGGCCTAAACAAAACTTTTTAGCATACCTGATCCCCGTATCTTAAATACCTAATTCTATAGCATTACCATGCTTGATAGATGGATGCATTCAACAGATATTCATTGGGTTTTTACCGTGTGCCAGACCTTGACCTCATTTTTAAAGACTACATTGATTTTCTAATTCCCCAAAGTTACAAGTTAAAAGGCTGGGTTGCTGGATCCCAATTAATTGGGTGATTGATGAATAAATCTCACTTGATATCAAGAAAAGAAATGCCCCCTTGCATTTACAACTGTGGTGGCCATACATTTGACCAACATATATTAAACACCACCTGTGTGCCAGGCCTGGTGTTCATTTTGGTATCTGGGCATTAAAAAGAATCGTGATGCTTTCTAGGACATTGCTTTTGCATTTAGCAAAATTGACTGCAGAATTTCTAAACTATCATTTAATTTTGTTTGTACTCAAAGAAAGTATGTATTTGGTATTTTAACAGAGGGATCGTGATCTGGAGCTAGCTGCTCGCATTGGGCAAGCTCTCTTAAAGCGGAACCATGCCTTGTCTGAGCAGAATGAAGCCCTGGAGGAGCAGCTGGGGCAAGCCTTTGATCAGGTAAGTCTTTCATCAAGTATTTGGAGCATGAAACAATTAGGTCGTGGGCATTGGAAAAATTGATTTTCTGGGTGCCCCTGAATGGATGAAAATAAGTAGGTAAATGACACCAGTACATGTTGTCTTTGTTGAACTAACCATTGAACTAACCAGTAGAGAAATGAAAGGTTATTGTACAGAGGACTGCTTCTGTGATGACCTTAGTCAGGATAAAAACCTGTGTTCAGTGCCTCCAGCACTTGTGGCGCCCCGCTTAGATTCTAACTGCATCCTCACCCCTCTGTGTAGATTTTGTGTGTGATCTGATCTTAACTTTACTTTTTTTAAATATGTCCCCCAAAATCGATACCCAAATGAAGTACCTTTGTTCAAAAACCCAAACAAAAGGAAAAGAAAAAGAAATTTTTGAAAATATATTTATTCCAAAGAAATAAATATTTTTAGTAAGAATTAATTTATTAACTTGAATGGTTAAATTTCAAATTTTCTGTAATTTGTTATTTTCATAGTTTTATTTAAATTTTATAAATGTATTATATTTAATAATATTTGAGCCTTTATGTTGAAAATATTCATTCCTTAGAACTGAAGTTAGGAAGTCATGCAGTTATCCAGCTTGAAAGTACAAGCCTTTAGGATAAGACTTTGAAGTAGGGATCTATTCTGATACTTTGAAGGTTCTTAAGTTTTGTTTTGTTTTTAACTGGGACTGTATCATTATCTTATGTAAAATTTTCCTCCCATATTTCTGTTATACAGAATGTGAAAATTGGCTTTTTTTCTTACCTAGCATAGAAAAAGCTGTATTTGTTAGACTTAATGCTCTAAAATTATAGCTTAAGAAGTATCTTGAGGTTTGTTACTCTGTTTTTAGCACTTGCTATTTTAGTCAGTAAAATCTAGTAGCTGAAAATCTATTTAGCTTTAGGGTGAGAAACAATTGCTCCATGAATTGGAAGCTATATTACATGTAAATAATGCAAACTGAAGACCATCTTGTAAATCGAGCCCTTTTGCTGTGCAGGTTAATCAACTGCAGCATGAACTATCCAAGAAAGATGAGTTACTTCGAATTGTCTCCATTGCTTCTGAAGAGAGTGAAACTGATTCCAGCTGTTCTACACCTCTTCGGTTCAATGAGTCCTTCAGCTTATCTCAAGGTTTGCTGCAGTTGGACATGCTGCAAGAAAAGCTCAAGGAACTGGAAGAAGAAAATATGGTTCTTCGATCAAAGGTACATTCAACCTAATCCCCAATTTCCTTTACCTTAAAGGCTGTAAGGTTTAGTTAGGCCCAGGTAGTGTGGAGGTGAAATATGGCATAACTAAGGATTCGCTATTGACATTCTAATTAGGGGGTGGCAGCCGAGGCACATGTATTTGCCTTCCATTGTTTCTTAGGTCCCACTGAAAAGTGGATAACAGCAAGTTGACAGATAAAACAGAGAAAGCCACAGCACAGAATATATATCTTGTGGAGTTTACATAAATAATTAAATAATTACAGCTGTGATAAGAACTATGTTGGAAAATTACAAGGTTCTGTGAACTTGTATAAAGAGGAGGAATCAAAGAAGTCCTACTTACGCAAGTGATATTTTAGGCTAAAGATTAGCCAGGCATACACATAAAATCATTAAAAGATATCGCATACTATTTTTTCTTCTTGAAGGCTTGTCACATAAAGACAGAAACTATTACCTATGAAGAAAAGGAACAACAGCTTGTCCATGACTGTGTTAAAGAACTTCGTAAGTATTAACTATTCTGTTTCGTATCCTTTGGGCAATTCTTTGGTAGGATATCTCCAACTCAGAAATTTAGATTACTGGTGTCAATAGAAGCATCTCAAGAAACAGTGTTAAACCATCACTAAAGTCTTGAAGTATCACACTGAGCCCGCAACTCTAAATAAAATGCCATGTGTACTTTTAAGAAATATCTTTGTTTCAAATTGCCATCATAAAATAAAGGTCTATATTTCTATCAGTTATAGCTGAAAGGAATCAAAGCTCTGATTTTGTTGATGGGGAAATAGTTCTGTAGACAATATGATTAACCAGAGTCAGAAAATGATAAGTGGTAGAGCCAGGGCTTAAATGATGACATAAAAGCCCTGACATTCAATGAGAATGTATTAAGTGGCCACTATGTGTCTATAAAGGAATATATTTTGGTTTGATATAATATTAACTAAAATAATTTTTAAATTAGTTGGGGAAAGATCAGCTTTACTAAAAAAGGTATTTAATTTCTCTATAACTACATAGCATTTTATATTGAAAAAGAAGATGTAACATCACATCAGTTCATTTGGGCTGTGGGCCTCAGAACGTGATACCTTAGCAAGACAGAATATTAGAGAACCAGAAGGAATGTAAATTGAATCTTCTCCTTTAGCACTATCATTACCCACCTCTTAAACTTTAAAAAACAGAAAAGAAATGACTTACCCAGGATCCCACATCCAGGTCTCCCTCCTCTTTATTGCCACCTTATGAAATGTTATAGGCCTTCTGTGAATTAAAAAAATAGTTTTATATGACACAGAAATGGTTTTGCCACTTGTATTTAAATGTCAAAGTTTTTATATGAGACAAAGATTTATTTCCCCAGTGGAATTCTAAAGGGTGTGGTTCATGTGCATGCAAGAATGCTAGGCTGTAAGAATTGCTTTAGAGGTGCTACTCAGTTTGCCGGGTATCCCAGAAAAGTCTCTCTAATACAGAAGCATCTCAGGAACTTTATCGGAAGCTTTAACTGATTGTGACTGTTCCATCCTGGAAACGTTCTTTTGTTAGACTTGTGAAGTTTAATTTCCATTGCTTGTGGGATTTTATTTACATCCCTGAATAGTTCTCAAAGACATAAATGAGATTATGTCTTGGCACTTGCAAAGATATATATTTCATCTATCTCTTTTCAGCCTTCTTGTCCTTCATAAAGAAAAAATTGGAGCATGTGTCTTTTTCATCCAGAAAAATATGAAAGCAAAGTCTTTAGCTTGCTTCCAAGCTAAAGTTATCTCGTTTACCTTCATTGTCTCATAATCAATTCCCAGCATTAGCCTATTTCAGAAGAACATTTATTTTTCTCTGTTGGGTTATCTGGGTTTATTTTTTAAATTTATGTGAAAGAAAAATCTATTTGTGATAGACCAGTGCTTGTTACAAAACAGGGTTTGGCCCACAGGCCATCGTTTGCCAACCCTTACCCTACATTTATATTAACTTCTAAATTTTTTATTTTGTTTCCAAGGTGAAACGAATGCTCAGATGTCCAAAATGACCGAAGAATTGTCTGGGAAGAGTGATGAACTGATGCAATACCAAGAAGAGATCTCCTCTCTCTTGTCTCAGATTATAGATCTTCAGCACAAACTTAAAGAAGTAAGTTCATTAATTCATTCATCCAACAGTTGTTTATTATGCACTGACCTAGAACCATGTACTCTGCTAAGTGCTAGATACATTAAGCAAAATAAACACAGTCTCTGCCCTTTTAAAGTGCTTTGAGTCTGGTTGCTGTTTTAGTCTTTTCTCTGTCGTGAAGTATGATGAATAACTACTTTCATGTCACTGTTTCTCTCCATAAAAATAGGGTTAGATCTTCCTGAGAAGGTTGTGATGGGAATTACAGACTCGTGCTCATTGTCCTCTGAACGCCTTGATGGATTTTGTATTCTGCCCATTTTATTGCTCATATTTGGCTTTTGAAAGTTTAGATTTTTATAGGCCTCTACATAGACTGTACCCCTTAAAAGCACTCTTAAGGTGTCTTAAAAAGAGCAGCCTCTATTTTATATGGGAAGGCTTCACAGGTCTCTTTTAATATGTTGTTATTAGCATGTGATTGAGAAGGAAGAACTGAGACTTCACCTACAAGCTTCCAAAGATGCCCAAAGACAACTGACAATGGAGGTAATGAAATCTTCCTTTATCTTGTGAATCCAGGAGGGGGAGGAATGAATAGTTTCTTCCATCTTTATGAATAAGATTTAAAATAACAACAGAAGATCAAGATGAAATTATGAGAGCTAAGAAGTAAAGCATTTAAAAAATTCTACCTCTGAAACTAATAACATGAAAGCATCCTTCTTGACTCATAGGGAAAACCTTGACTTTTATAAGATTATTTAGGAATATGTGACCCTTTTACCAGTCCACCTTAACTAATCCAACAGTTTTTAAAATGTCAGGAGAAATAGCAGAAATCTCTTACTTGGTATCTACATAAAAATTCTCTATATTCGATATAATTTAGTGGTTCTTGAGCATGCTTAAGAATCACCTGGCAGGGTGAGGTTTAAAAGGAGATTCCGGGGTTGGGGGGTGGGGGATGAGGGTGAGGGGGATCAAATGTATGGAGATGGAAGGGGAGCTGACTATGGGTGGTGAACACACAATGTGATTTATGGATGATGTGATACAGAATTGCACACCTGAAATCTATGTAATTTTGCTGACAATTGTCACCCCAATAAATTAAAAAAAAAAAAAAAAGAAAAGAAAAGAAAAGAAAGGAAAAAGAAAATGCAAAAAAAAAAAAAAAAAAAAAAAAAAGGAGATTCCTAGGCACCATCCCCAAAAGTTTTTCATTCAGTAAGTCTAAAATGAACACGTAGAATCTGCATTTCTAATAAGCATCCCCAGCCCTGGTGATGTAATAATCCAGTCCACTTACCATACTTGAAGAAATCTTTGAAGTTAAAATGTACTCTGAAAAGTATGTACTCTTTTTACCATCCTTGTGTCTCTAACAATAAAGAAGGTTCTGAAACAAGGGAGAAGAAACTACTTGTTTAGATAATTGAGCACCCTGACATCATATACGATACTTTGCAACTTGATCTTGTCATTTATAGACTTCAGAATGATGTTTAAAATATATATATCTAACAGTATGCTAAATCTGACTTGACCATAACTGTTGTATTTCTGTAAGTTTTTTTAAGGGTATGAAGCATTAAATATTGAATTAACAGTTATGGTTATCTCAGCTACATTTCAGATTTTTAGGAAATCATGTCTGTGTATAATTCTGACCAAGACACCCCTGGTTCTGGCAGCTTGAAATACATATGTACTCTCCTTGCTTAGTTTATTTCAGAGTCTTTGTATGGAAATGAATTATATTCATAGACTTAGCTAGCTCTCTGGATGAAATTAATACTTATCCCAATGGGTTTTGTTATATGAGAATATAATAAAGTATGCTAATTACCATCCTTTCTTTTCAGCTGCATGAGTTACAAGACAGGAATATGGAGTGTCTGGAAATGTTACATGAATCCCAAGAAGAAATAAAGGAACTTCGTAGTAGATCTAGCCCTGCTGCTCATCTCTACTTCTCCCAGTCCCATGGGGCTTTTTCTGGGGTAAGGAACTGAGAAAGGTATTAGTATTGAAGGAAGCTTGTTTAAGATGAGTTTGTCCTCAGAGTGATATGGTTTCTGATGGTATAAAGCATCTTAAGAAGAGATAACAAGGATTGTCATTGTTTCTGGAATTCACTTACTGATTTAGGCCTTAATTTGCATTATCCACCTTATTACTTTTTTTTACTGTAGCCTTCATTCTAACAGATGACCATCCAGATTTATTGTAATATATGAGATGAGCCCCAAGGAAATTAGGTTTAGGTCTGTGTACCAAAGAGCTACTTAAACTTGGGTCATCCTTACCCGAGGCCCACCACGTGCCACTTACTCAAATAGTGCTCTGAACATCTGGAATCTTTTTCAATACATCTTGAGTTTCTTGATATAGTTAAGTCCAGTTAGAGTTAAGTAAGCCCTATGAGGGCAAGAATGTTGTTTATTTAATTCATCAATAAACAGTATTTTTTGAATTATAGAAATTAATGAAAACATCTGAGTTTATGTCAGAATTTGTAATGTTGGGTCAAAGACTTATTTTAACAATCTAGTTCTTCAACACTTACATGCAATCCTGTGAAATTTTTTAAAAGACTGAAACTATAAATTATAATAGATTTTCTGAAGAATATGGGGCAGAATTTTTGGTTTTTAACTTTTTAATTTTGACATAATTTTAAATGTAAAATAAAATTCCAACAACAGTACAAAAAAACTCTCATGTATCTTTCACCTAAATTCCTCAGTTTTTAACATTTTACTACATCTGTCATATCGTTCTCTTATTTCCTTCTGGACCATTTAACAGTAAGTTGCAGATACACCGTGTTACCCTTAATGCTTCAGTGTGTTTTTACTGACAATAAGGACACTCTCCTACATAACTGCTGCAACCATCAACATCAGGAAACTGACATCAGTGTAATACATGATAATTGCCAGATGGTGACTTTCTAATTTCATCATGTTTTCAGCATTTGTTAATTGCCATTCTTTTGTGAGTTAGAGCTTTCTGTCTGATTTATTCACTTGTTCAATTATTTCAGTATGGACTCACGGATTACCGTTTTAGTCAATGAATTATAATTTATTACTACTGTTTTTTATTTTGATACCCAAATTGTCCCACATATAGCCAGTGGGATCTCCTTCAAACTCACCTTGCTCTTTCCCTGTCACAGTCCTGGGATTGGCCATTTCTCCAAGTTGCTTTGTTTGCTTTTAATGAGGAATGGTATTTAGAATCCAATATCTGGGTGCTCTGAGTCTGTTGCATCCAGGCCTTCTCAGCAGGTAGCGCTAAGAAATATATGTATGTTCATACGTACATGCACACATACAAACACATCTATATCTATCTTTCATCCACACTGTTCACACCAGTACCTCCAACCCCAGTCATTGGCAGCTGAGCCCCACTGAGCGTGCCACCAGTGCTGTTTGAATCCTTATTCCTGACCAGGGGAAAGGGAAGCTTGCTTATTTTTCTTTTAATGATTTTTCTGTATTATAAAAGTTGTACATGTTTATTATAGAAAAGTTAGAAATTACAGAGAAGCAATAAGAAATTGTTAAATATCATCAAATCCTGACCTCCACAGAATCACTGTTAATATCTTGTTTTATAGCCTTTCACACCTTTTATTTTTGTGTATCTGCATATGTAATATTTTCTATTTATCATATTGGTTTTTGCAACTGCTTTCCTGTAAAAATATACCATGAAAAAGTAGTTGGTTCTTGTTTAAAAGTTACATTTCCAGAATGTATTTTTTCTTCTGTATTTTCTTGTATTATAACACCAGAAAGACGGATTTTGGAGACCCTGTTCATTAACTTAAGGACAATTCATTTTTTCTTAACAGCCTTCTTACATGATCACTGTAGGAATCTCAAACTCTTTTTCTTAGGAATCTTTGGCAGCTGAGATCGAGGGGACCATGCGTAAAAAGCTGAGTTTGGATGAGGAGTCTTCTCTCTTTAAACAAAAGTAAGTACAGATCAGAAGTGTTGTTGCTCAGCCACTGGGATGGAAATTTAAAAGAAAGCAGAATCCAAAGTAATAGGTATTATGAGATTCAGCAGTAAGTCTGCTTACTTTTCATTTTTTTGCTCTTAGTGCTCACATTTGTGAGAGAGTTCTCTTATTCTCAGTTTATTTTCTGATGATCTCTCCTAAACTTTAGAGGCTATTCAGGGCTGCTTTATTTTTAATCAACTGCACATATGTGTCTCTTTTCTAAAGCACTCCAGCAGGAGGCAGTGGCAATAATGAACACTTCTTTTTAATAGAGCCCAACAGAAACGGGTATTTGATACCGTCAGGATTGCCAATGACACACGGGGCCGCTCTGTCCCATTCCCAGCTCTGCTGTCCATTCCAGGCTCCAACCATTCAAGTGTCATCATGACAGCAAAACCTTTTGAGTCTGGTTTACAACAAGCAGAGGACAAAACACTCCTGAGCCAGGCGAGCAACTCGGAGGAGATTCCAGGGTAAGAAATAGATCATGGCAGTGGTTCTGCATTTCTTTGTGGCATTGACATGCCAGATTCACATACTCAAAAGTTCAGCATTGCTCTGTGCTATCCCAAGGAAGTGCTGGAGCTGTCAGTTTTCATTCCACAATGATGCCCTGTATCATTTGTATTAATAAGATCGATCCTTGATTTCATGAACGTTTTTGGAGTGAAAAGGCCACATTTAATTGTGTTCAAAATGGAGCTTGCACTGAACTATGAAATTCTTCACTACTTTCTTCTTTGGTGTGGCAGAGTTTGAGTCTAAATCTTTTTTTGTGTTCAAAGTCAAATTTGTTGGAATTTGTTTGGTCATTGGCAGTTATGCATAGCATCAGGTGACACTGGCTCATAACCCATGCTCATAATTCAACTGCTTTAGGGCCTTCAGGATAAACAATAAGCTTGAATGCCTATTGTGGAAAAGTAGCTTTCTCTTAATTTCGTATTTGTTTCAGCTTAGATTATTTTTTTCCCCACTTTTCCTTAATTCAGTTCATTGAATTACCTTTAACTAGAAATTAAGCAGCATTACTGCAAAGTCAGCTGAAAGCTTTTGGAAAACAGATGTTTAGCACCTGAGAAAAATCTTTCCTAATGCAAAAATCCATTACTCTGAGTTTTCGATTGTATTGCCTGGTGGGTAGTGGGCATGTTCTGCACCCACTGTAGCTTCATGTGTCAGTACTTGACCTTCAGAGATCTGACCAGCAGATCTGTGTGAATTCATACATAGTAGCCAGGAGCAACTGCAACTCAGCTTGCTACTCTCTTTTGATATCAATTTTAATTTTGACTCTAACTTTTTAAATGGTGAAAAGTGAAAAAAATGTGTAGCACAGAACTATGAAAATGCAGTATTTATAAATCTTGTTTTCTCTTAAATATTCTACAATGTTCATAGAGGATTCTGTGGCCTAAAGCAAAATTTTCCACGTTTTAATATTTTTGAAATTGTTTATATTTTACAGCTAGTGGCATGTTATAGTTTACTGAGCAGCATTTTTTTTCTTTCTTAGTAGTACATAAAATAATGGTGCCTTGTGTAGTCAATGGCATAATAGATTCATGAAATAGGATCATATTTACTTTTTTGACTACCTAAACTGAATTTATAGATGGTCATATCAGTAGTTTCGTAAATTAAATGAAGTAGAAAAGTTAGTAAACGCAACCTAATAGTAAAGAATATTTTTTGCCTATCTGAAGTCATTTGAAATGATCTATAAAAATGATATATAGCATTAATGATTTTGGTTTGTTGTTATTGTATTCCACATATCTAAGAGAAACTACTATGTTTTTAAGATCGGTCTCTTGCACACTCACCGTTGTAGAAAGGAGAGGTCAGGTTGTGCTGATGATCCTTACAGATCTAATCAATGGCTGTGATTTTCACGTAGGAGCGCTCAGAACGTGGGTCGGCCAGGACTCTCTGAAGACAGTGATTTGGCTACAGCACTGCATCGCCTTAGTCTGCGGCGACAGAACTACCTAAGTGAGAAGCAGTTCTTTGCTGACGAATGGGAGCGGAAGATCCATGTTTTGGCTGATCAGAGAGAAGGCATTAGTGCCTGTGGCACCTCCACAGAGAGCCTTGCCTCTCTATGCACTGACCAGTCGGAGTTCACAGACCTCAGTAGTACCAGTTGCCTTCGGTGTTTTATGCCTGAAAAATTACAAATTGTCAAGCCCCTTGAAGGTAATAAATCAATCAGTAAGGGCCATTTTCAAGCCACATTGCTTGTTGGCCTTTCCTTCCCCTAGAACTGTGATTTGTAGCGTAACTGTAAGAGCACTCTGTGCAGAATATATCTTATTATCCCCAAATCTCACAGTTTAGGTGACAGTGCATTGCAGTACTTTGTGGAAAATGAATGAAGAGAGCTGCATTCTCCAGGTCGTCAGCCATCAGTTTTCTTTTACTGGTTTTTTTTTTTTTTTTTAACATAAATCTGAGGGAGGAAGAGGAACCTTTTCTTGTTCTTTGCTAAGGTATATCATTGATGGCCGTTTTCATGGTAAGATAAATGGGATATGATAAGTAAAAATAATCTGGATATAATATTTCATCTCTACCTTCCTTTTCAAAATAGAGTTCTTTACCCAAATTTCATTTACTTAGAGGTATGGGTGCCTGTATTTTTCTTTTCAGTTCTGTTCGTTTCAGTTCAGTTTCTGTTCTCTCCTAAGAGAAAACATGAATTCAAAATAAATTTCTTTGTTTTATAGAATATTGACAATCTTCAGATGATTCTCTGCTATTATCATAAGAGAGTCTGCATTAGACAAAATTTTGAGTAGGAAACTCATGAGGACCCCTCAATCTCAAAAGTTCTCTGTATTAGTGGTATTCATTAATGATCAGTGCAGGTATTTGTCAGAGTTGCCATTTTTAGGATGAAATGACTATAGTGTCATAATTAGACATTGCATCTGGTGCAAATGCTTGGGGTGATCATTCACCAGGTTCATAGACAGGAACCGTGGGGGGTATGTCCACCTTTTATCATTTCCTTCATTTTCCTACTCTCCTTGCGAGCCTAGTGAAAGGAGAGTCATGAGCAAGATGGGGACATACACGCAAAAATCACTGAAATTTCAAGGTGTCTTCCATCCTAGGATCCTGGCTTTGACATCAAACTTCATAAGCTGAAGAAGTATTGATTTTTGTCACCTGGGAAAATAACAACCCCACCTGTGAGGCACATACCTTCCTTCTCATCACTGCCTCAGCATCCTGGTTGCTGTAAAGAGTGTTGTTTTCCAGTTTTATTAGATACCTCCATACTGACTTCCGTAGTGGCTACACCAATCTGCAATCCCACCAACAGTACACGAGGGTTCCCTTTTCTCCACATCCCTGCCAGCACTTGTTTATTGATTTATTGATGATAGCCATTCTGACCAGAGTGAGGTGGTATCTCATTGTGGTTTTTACTTGCATTTCTCTAATGATTAGTGAGGTTGAGCATTTTTTCATATGTCTGTTGGCCATTTGTATGTCCTCTTTAGAAAAATGTCTCTTCATGCCCTCTACCCATTTTTTAATTGGGTTGTTTGTCTTTTTGGTGTTGAGTTGAATGAGTTTTTTATAAATTTTGGATATTAACCCCTTATCAGATGTATCATTGACAAATACCTTCTCCCATTCAGTAGTATGCCTTTTTGTTTTATTGATGGTTTCCTTTGCTGTGAAAAACTTTTTTATTTTTATGTAATCCCATATGTTCATTTTTTGTCTTACTTCCCTTGCCTGAGGGGATAGATCAGTACAAGTATTACTTGTACTGTCTGCAAATTTACTTCTTTTATTTTCTTGTAGGAGTTTTATGGTTGCAGATCTTACATATAAGTCTTTAATCCATTTTGAATTTATTCTTGTATATGGCGTAAGAAAGTGGTCCAGCTTGAGGAGTGTAAATGTCTAACTATTGCATTGTTTTGTACACCTAAAACTTAAAAAAAAGAAAAAAAAGTGTTTTTTCACCCCTGCTTTAGATGTCTCTTTTAAAGTAGAAAGATAATTATTTATATCTTCAGCAACTTGTCGGTCTTCCACAGAGAACTTTAATTTGCAAATTTTACCAAAATGTTAAGACTAATAAGTAGTTTCATTATTATTACTTTTTTACACATGTAATTTTAGCTTCTGCTTCAAGATTTAATTTTTGTGGAAAATTTTAAACATGCCTTGTTATTTATTTGTTTTTGTCTTGTGTACTCAGGGTCACAAACTCTGCACCACTGGCAGCAGCTTGCTCAACCAAACTTAGGAACCATTCTTGACCCACGACCAGGTGTCATCACTAAAGGCTGTACCCAGTTGCCCAAGGATGCCATCTATCATCTCTCAGATTTAGAAGAGGATGAAGAAGAAGGTATCACTTTTCAGGTTCAGCAACCTCTTCAAGTGGAACAAAAACCTACAGATTCCAAGCCAGCAACAGGAATCTTTCTACCGCCCGTTACTTCCGCAGGTGGTCCAGTCACAGGTGAGAAGAGTGCTTTGTTGAATATAGTCTAGTAACTAGTAGTACTTTGCATCCTGACTTACTCTATGGTCAGCTTACTACCTCTACTTAAGCCTCACTGCAGTATACTTAGTCTTGAACGTAAGATAGTGAAAAATTTATGGCTTTAGTGGCCCTTCTAATTCTACTTTTCTTAGCCGGACTACATAAATCGATTGGGCAGAGAGAGAGAGAGAGAGAGAGATCAATTCAGTCAGTGGTTTGCAAACTTTCTGGGCTCACGACCTCTTTATACTCTTAAAAATCACTGAGAATAATACCAGAGAGCTTGTCTATATGGGTTGTATCTATTAATAATTACCATGTTAGAAACCAAAACTGAAAAATTATAAAAGTATTAACTCATTTAAAAATGATAATTACATGTTAACACAAATCATATTTTTTATGAAAAATAGTTATTTTTTAAGTAGTGGGAAGAATGGTTTTGTTTTACAGTTTTGCAAATTTCTAATTTGTGGCTTAGTAAAAGATAGATTCTCATAGCAGCTTCCACATTCAGTCTTAGAATTTGTTATTTTGGTTGAAAAGTGTGAAGAAAATGCAGCCTGACACAGATACGTAGTTGGAAAAGGAAAGATTATTTTAATACCCCTCAAGTATTTGTGGATATTCTTTATATTACACCGAAACTTGGTAAGTGGTAGTTTAAGGTTTGTAGCAATGTGAAATCTGAAACCCTGTCAGTGAACTTTTCATACTTTGTTACATTAAAATTTATTGGTCTATCCTACACTTTGAATGCATCTTTTCCCCATGTATGATTTTGTAACATCATGCATTGATCATTTGGAAAATACTGGTTCTGCCAAATACTGAGTTATGCCAATCTTCCAAATGTTGACACATTTCATTATATAGTAAAACCACCTTACTATTGCCACTTGTCTCATCTGATAAATCTGTTAGAATTAGGAAGCTTTCAAGCTCTCAGTGGATACAAGTTTTCCAAAACTCTCATTTTCACTCAAAATCTCAAATTTTGTCAGTAGCAGCAAACACTGTCAGCTGTTTTTCTTGAAGAGATAGTCTCGCTACGTTCATTTTCAAGAAAAATTTCTGCCAGATGGCCAAATCTGGATAACTGTAGTTTGTCTGTTAGTTGTTCTTGCAAGTAAACACGGTGTCCCATGAAAAAATTTCAACTCATTTGCACATGCACTTTTCGTCTAGATGGACATTGCATCTCGGTATGCTATAAAGTGCCTAATGCTTACTTCCTGTTTCATCACACAGAATATTGAAAAGATTCAAGAGTTAACATTTAATAAATAATGTCCTTCATCAAGGACATTCTTATGTGAATCTGGCTTGTTTTTTTAAAAAACTGTAAGCGGACAACTGTGTACAGCTTGGTGCCATTGCCCTGATTTTTGCTAAGGAGCCCTCAGTTTTACCCACCATAGCTTGGGACCAGCAGTGCAAATGCCAACGTAATCGAAAATGCAGATGGCGTCTTATTAGCATTGCCATGAAAGTAGTTTTGATCTGTAGGCTCCCACAAGGTCTGCAAACCACACTTTGAGAACCACTGAAGTAGACAGTTTGACTAGAAAGATTGGATGACTAGATCTTGGATTTTTGGGGGTTTTTTTAATGTATTTTTTTTCTCAGTATGTGTTTTTCCCTTGTTTCTAAGCTACTTCTAATCCTTTTAAATGACAGTGTTAAAGGATTCAGCTATATACTAACCAGTAACTACTAATGCAGTATTTATGTGTATTTCATTTCCAGATTTGGGATTTATTGTACAAATGACACTTGATAAATGCTGTATTATTAATAAATAATAATGAACTTTTTACATTTTTAACCCGGTCTTTCAATTTTGTGTTTGATTCCCTAAAAGTCTCTACTTCAGTTGCAACCTCAAACCCAGGGAAGTGTCTCTCGTGCACAAACTTGACATTCACCTTCACCACCTGTAGGATATTACATCCGTCTGATATCACTCAGGTTACCCCCAGGTAGGTCTGGGCAATTTGAGGCCTCACTTCTTTCTTTCTTCAACTATGTTTTTATGAATTTGTTTTAAAAATTACTTTCATTTTAATTTCCAGATTTTTAATTAGTGTTCTGTGATAATTTGTCTTTAGAATATTTTCACATTGCATTTTCTCAATGGACCATTCTAAGTCTTTGAAGTAGCCAGGGCAAGTGGGTATGTGCTGTGTAAATGAAGAAACTGAGGCAGAGGAGGTTCATGTGACTTGTCCAAGGGTAGACAGGTAGTAAATGGCCCAATTGGAACTATACCCACAGTTAGCCAAACTGCAAGATTTGAGGGACCAGCCCTCCCACACCGGACAAGTTCATAGGATTCCCAAAACCACTCTTTGATTTGATAATTTGCTAAAGGACTCACAGAATTTCACTGAAAGCTATTATGTTTGTGGTTACTATTTATTACAGGGAGAGAATACAGGTTAAAATTAGCCAAAGGAAGAGATAGTGAGTCAGTTAGGGGGGGTTCCCACCCACAAAGCATCCCTTGTCCTTGGGATTCATTGCTTCCCTGGCATCGATGCGTGGTAGTGCACACACAGTACTGCCAACCAGGGAAGCTCACCCCAGCCTCAGTGTCCAGATTTTGTATTGAGGCTTCAGTGCATAGGCATGATCGATTGGTTCATTGATTACCCATATGATTGAACTCACCTTCAGGTCCACTGACCCAAGGCCCCCACCCGAATCAAATCATGGGTCTTTCTGGCATGGCCAGCCCCGACCCTGCAACTATTGGGTGTGGCCAGGCCCACCTCAAAATCTTCATCGCAAACAAAGACACTTTTTGAGCAATGTCACAGATTACCTCTCAGACCCCTCTAAGCAAGGCCAAATTCTTTGCTACACAGTCTGTTAGTTGTTCTTGCAAGTAAAAGCGGTGTCCCATCCCGTGAACAAATTTCAACTCAACTACACATGTGCTTTTCTTCCAGCTAACCATTGTATCTTGGTATGCGGCAGAGTGCTTAATGGGTACTCCAACATGTAGTTGAGAGAGTTTTTTAAGCCATATTGCTACTATTTCTATCCTGCCAATTCCCAAAAGAATCTAAGGTAGTTTTCAAAGATCTGTGGAACATTGCAGGGATAATGTTAACTAAGAGAGAAGAAAAATAAAACAAAAAGGAATCAAGGGTAAGGTTATAAAACAGATAGAGAAATAAATCTAATGTACCAATTGGACCATAAAGTCTTACATACTTGCTAAGGTGAGCCATGTATTTGAGTCTTAACTTTCTAGCTACTGGTGTGGAGGGAAATAAGAGTATGATTCACAATGTCTATAAGATAAAAGCAAATCAATTGTTTAGAGAAGCATTTGGGTGTTGTCCAATAAAAATCTCAGTCTGTGATGAACAGACATATCGGCAATCTTTCTACATTGTTCTTACAGTCAACAAGATAAGCTTTATAAAATTGGTTCTCTCAATTCAGGTTGATACCATCATATGAAGTGTACAACTTGGGAAAGGATAGGCAGTTCTACAGTAAAGCAGAGACAGGGAGGTAGGAGACGGGGAGTATAATACATACACTGCATCAAATCAGAGGTCCTTAGTTTAACCAAATTGTTTGTGTTTTGCTTTTATACACGTTGGTATCTTGGTAAGTTTATTTATTAATCCTTGTCTTGTATTTTGTTCATAATCTTTAAAAATCTTGATAGCTTGATGTACTATTTTGTGTTGAAATGAAAGTTTATTAAATATGGTAACAGCACAGGGGGAGAAAATTGACTAAAGAAGTACTCTCTCCATTCTATCACCATTTCCTTGAGTACACAATTTCTTGTTTAGTTTCTTTTTTCTTTTTAACAACATATTAAATAAGAAGAAAGATTCTAAAAGCTGTTAAAGTTTTTAATTATTTTTAATTGCCCAAAAACGTATGTTTTAAGTCAAGGTTGAGAAAAATTTGTCCCTTGGTATCTCTATACTACTATTGTTTGGAATTAACATTCTTAAAAATGGAAATTTAACAGAACTTCATTAGTTCTCAGTAATATAAAATTGAAAGATTAAAAAGAAATAAATTTCTCCTTAGAAGAGCATCTTTGGTTTAATTCTGAAAGATTGTGTTTTCTAAAAAGTTGAAGAATTGTTTACTCGTGGATTATTGTCTCTTGGTATATTTCACTTTATGGAGTGTATATATTCATTTAGAGTTTACTTTAATATTTAAATTTCTTTTATTTCCATCATAAAATTTATTTGTATTCTGAGAGATACATATTTTATGAGTTAAAATTTAAGAGTAAAGGTATCTAAGAGTAAACTTTCATGTTATTGAAAGACATATGTTTCAATAAGTTCATAACTAAATGACAAATTACAAATAATTAGCCAGTCACTAAAGTAACATATCAAAATGTTCATTCCTTACAGTTCAGTTACTAATGTGTTTGCTGTCCCTCTATATTTACTGTGGATAGCTACTGTAATTACTTAAATGCTGACTTGGAGATTGCTTCTTATCCTTAAGCTGTCTCTCCTGCTTTTTTTTTTTTTTTTTAGTTCTGGGTTTCCTTTATTATCTTGTGGAAGTAGCAGTAGCAGTTCATCAAACACAGCGGTGAATCCTCCTGCTATGTCCTACAGACACAGCACTGGTGAATCCATCACCAACCGACGAGATTCCACTGTAACCTTCAGTAGCACCATGAGCTTGGCCAAACTTCTACAAGAGCAAGGTATCTCCGCTCAAGTGTACCACGGCCCGGCTTCAGAGAACCCCCTCCTCCAGCCTCTCCCCAAAGCCCTGACCACCCCTTCCACACCACCAAATTCACCGTCTCACTCACCTTGCCCTTCTCCTCTGCCCTTTGAGCCTCGAGTGCATCTCTCTGAAAATTTTTTGGCCTCCCGACCAGCTGAAACATTCCTCCAAGAGAGATATGGATTGAGACCTTCCCGGAACCCTCCTGATGTTGGCCAGTTGAAGATGAACTTAGTGGACAGGCTGAAGAGACTGGGGATAGCCAGAGTGATCAAGGCCCCTGATGCCCGGGAAAATGGAAGCAGCCACGAGGCAGAAATTGGTCTTCAAAGACCAGAGTCTGCAGTTTATTTAAATTCAGGTAGCAACTTACTGAGTGGATTGCGGAGGAATCAGAGTCTTCCAATCATGATGGGTAGCTTTGGCCCCTCAGTGTGCGCACCCTCACCCAAGATGGATGTCCTGAAGGAAGACTGAGGTTCAGCACTTCACTGACCTCTTAACGCACATTAGCCGATGAAGGAGAGATTTGCACTGATACACGTCGTCTGGTCTAACTGAGAGAACAGGAATGTTGCAGATGGGTTGTGAACGTGGGAAGAGGGAAGTGGAAGAATGGAAGCAGAATGGGGATGACAGCCTAATGAATGAGATCTAATAAGTTGAAAGTATACATGAATGGGTCCTGAGTGTGTGGAGGCAGAAGAGGAAGAAAGGTTTACTATATTCCTTCAGTTGTGTTTTCTTGTCTTGAAAATAAAAAGTGACTAGAAAATAAATTCAGTAATATTGAAACATACTGGAAACACTAAACTTGCCTAGGACTTTTCTGGGATTATAAGCAGGGAGCACCCAGGTTAGGAGATGGGAAGAGAAAGAGAGCAACTTTGACTGTTGCCTAAAGAAAACTGTTCTGGAAGGTTGGGGTAAGCTCGGTCTGTTACTGAGACAGCAGGAAGGTGTCCTTTATGTTTTCTCCTGTTGATGTCTGGTTAAATTACACATCCATCGAGTGGTACGCTCACAGCATTGGCAAACAAGGAATTTCATTAGAGCAGAATAGTAGACTCCCTTTTTTCCTTTCTGTTTTCAAGACTTTGAGCCACTGGGAGCCCAAACACCACCCAGACTTCTTTTCTATTTGTCATTAACAGAAGTTTAATTTTTTCAAATTTGTATTTTTATACAACATCCAAAAAACACAACCATGTGTGGGAGGTAAAAGGGATTTACTTTAAGAAGGAAATATGGGTAAAATGGAACGAAGGAAACTTGTTTTCAGAAGATTTCTTCTGGAAAAGTGCAGTGGCCAAGGAGTGAGTAACTACATGTCTTTCAAATTTTCTTGGAGGCTGGACGGGGTTAAAACAAACGTACAATCAGTAGGAATTAGAGAATGTTGTATATTTATGTCTGTAAGTTCTTTTTATAAGGAAAGTTGTTTGCAACTAAACTTTTTCCAAAGTGCTATGCATATTTTAAATGAAAGTTGACCTGTATTTGCACAAAAATTCTCAGGCACATTAAATTATTATAAGCTGAAGTAAAACCCAGGTGCTTGCTTTGAGACTGGTTTTTTTAATGTAAAATAAAATTAAAACATATTTGCCTTTTTCTAGATATCTGTAAAATTATAGGATGAACTTTCTAATGGAAGAGTTAAAGCTTTTGCTTTTACTTCGGATGGCTTCTTCCTTCCTTCCTTCCTTCCTTCCTTTCTTCCTTCCTTCCTTCTTTTCTTCCTTCCTTTCTTCCTTTCTTCCTTTCTTTTTTCCTATGTGAAATAACAAGGTGAAACTAGGGGGATTAGGTTTCCGCATTCAGCATTGTGATGCAAGGCTGTGAATTGGAAAGAAAGATCTGTTTTCTGAGTGTTGCTGATCAATCGGTCTGCTCCTCATCCAATGACAAGCTTTATCTAGACAGGGCAGTTCAGAAAGAAATACCATTATATGAAAGGCATGATGGAGAGAAGATGAGGGAGGGAGGTAATTATTTTATCTTTGAAAATGAGAGGCATATTACTTGACTTTTTGGTGCTTAATTTGCACATCTTTTGCTCCTTTGTACTGACTTAACTGAAAGGAATTTTCTGAAGAATTCTTAAAGAGTCTTGCTCCTATGGTTCCCACCGATGCACTTATTCTTCTCTCCTCCTGAGGTGCCTTTCAAGAACTATGTGCTCAAAAGGGCAGAAAAACAACATGCATGCTGTGGGAAGAATGTGTGAGTTTTCCATGCTTTTTGAGTCTTTTAATAAAACTTTTTAAAGTCAGTTTCTTAAAAACAGAAAGTGAAAGTATCCTTCCCCTCGCTCCCCTTCTCTCCGTCATGCCGAGTACAGCAGACCTTACACATACGTGTTCAAAAAGGATTCCCGCTGAATGTAAATGTCCCTGAATGTGGTAGGCATTGGCCGGAGAATTCCTGATGTTATATTGTTTCCAAAATATCCCAATTCGCTTCTTTTTTAAATAGTGTTTGAGTTTCTACTTCATAAAGTAATTCTGGGGTGCTTATTTTGGCCGATATCTTAAAGCTTTTTATTTATTCTCTTAAGAAAGTAATCTTCCTGTTGCCAGTTTCTAAGAGACATCAGGAAGTAGGAAAATACAGGGCTAGAGAGGAGTACAAAGTGTTAAATTGTCAGATTTATATCTGTTATTTAAATTAAGCTAGTACTCTGTCTAATTAGCATACTTTTCTGTAACGATGCTAAAATGACCACTTTAGAGGCCTGGCCAGGGCGTATTCATAGCCAAATAAACCCATCTGATTAAAGAGAAGCAGACTTAGGTTTTTGAAAATTAGATTTATGTTGCTGTTCCACCGGAAGCAGAATTGGATACTGGTGCACGCTTTTCTCTAGAAATGAATCCTGTTTTGAATTGGGTTTTGCTGGTTTTTGAAGTTTCCACCTAAAATCATTTTTGATACAGCCTGAGAATCTTTATTATAACAAACTTGTGTGCAAACTATAGTCAGAAGAACTGGAGCCTTGTAGTAAGTTCCTCCTCCTTTTACCTGTTATGCTTTAACACTATTCACATTGTAGTTTTTCTATATCAACTGTATACGTATTTTTATGCGAGTATAGGAAACTCCAATCTTTTTCTCCTTCAAAGTTTTCAGTGATTATACCTCAGGTATTTCTGAGTATCCTATTATATAATAGGAAGGATACCTTTGTAAGCTCAGAATTAAAGGTACTCCTGAATTATGATGATCCCAAATCTTATGTAAATAACCTTAGGCATGTGTCTTAGGGAGAAGTTAATAACGATTGTTAAAGTAGTTTTTAAAAAAGGATTTGTACTCTATGTCCTTTGTTTGACATGAATGAACAGACTTTGGCAAAGAAAGGAAATAAGTTAGAGACAGCTCCCAAGAGCATTTTCCAGGGTGTATTTTATACAGTATTCAAAACCTGTTACTTTTTCTGACCATTCTAGTACATAATTTGTACTACTTGTTGGTTACTAACATTGAGTTTTGACATCTGGAACTAGAGCTCTGAGTGTCTAATGGTCTGCTCCTTTGATGTCAGATGCCTGCAGGCTTGTACTCCAAGTGCCACAGACTGTGTCTACAACTGAGCGCTTGCGTTGCAGAGCACAGCTACCCTGTGGGGCAGCCAAGGAAATCCTGTTTGATATCTGCGGTTGATTTTGTCAAACAGCTCTTTGTTGCACCTACCTTTGCTTTGTCAAATGTAAATCAGATAATAAATATGAGTATCTTCTTAAATTTTCATTTGTCTTCCTGTGTATTTGTCCCAGTTCTTTTCATAAATAGTCCTGCATTAAGTCTTTCCATTTTATTTTGTCGTCTTGGGTACAGAAAACAACCTATATTTGTCAAACCAACCCAAAACAAACCCAGCAGTAGTGGTACGTAGTAGATCTTATTGTATTTCTTAGATATTTGTTTAAAACACAGAATAGACAGAGTATCTATATATGCCGTATTTCTTCCTTAGCAAAGTAACAGCAACAAAAAGTAAAATCTGAAGTCACTGATATGCAGATGTTTAATTTGAAAGTATTTAGGAAATGTGAAGCAATTCTTCATTCTTACAGTCCACAATATACTGTTGATATTGTTAGCTATTTAGAAACTGTTTCCAAGAAACTAAATTTAAAAATTGTTGGACTCTGGTAGAGAAAGTTATTTGATATTCTCATCTTCATCACAGTTTAGTTGCTGTGTTTTTTAAATTCATCTAATATCCATTTAGAATTATAAATATTTTGTGAGGAATAGGTGAAGTGTGAGTATGTACTTGTTTGATATGAAATTTAATGGTATTTCCAGCATTTTGAATTGTTTCTTTCACAAACCATTACAGTAGATGTGTTTAAGTCCAAAAACCAGACGAGAGGAAAGATTTGATGCTTTCAGCATCCTATTAATTTCCATCTCTGTTTTTATTAAGTTTGAGTTATACTAGTATCAAGCTTTGATTTTCATTAGTGTTTTTTTGTTTTTGTTTTTGAAATAAAGGCCAAATAAGGGCCATAAAATTTTCAAATGAACAAATGTTGCCGTGCAGGTTTGACAAAGATGTTGAAATATAACTTGGCCTGGCAGGCAGTGTTGCCAACAATAGCATGAAGTGTTTTGTTCTTCAGTGTGAGAAAGTATGAGGAAAGCACACCGAAGGTGATGTGAGATGTTAGGGAAAAATACAGAAGAGCCAATATATAAAAATCAAAGGATTATTTCATTAAATGTATTTTTCTTGCCTTCTCGGCAAAATCACTAATATTGGTAGCATCAGTCCCTTTCCTGGGTCTTTGGAAAGAGCCTTTCATGCAATGCCCAAGTTCCCCTAAATTCAACCAAAGAGAAGAGCAGTTAACTCTTAGTCCCAGAAGCCTTCATTTCCTTCCCCTCCACCATTTTGGAGCTGACAAAGTTGTACTAATGTTTAGACAGAGGAAAGGAAGAAAAACATCCCAAAGTAGTGGTAATTCGTGTTAAACCTTGGCCAAGTCAACTGGCTCCTTCCTTTGTATCTTTGGTTTTAACCACTCTACACACAAGACCCAAATCCTGCTCTTTTTAAATCATAAGGAAGCATTTTAATATAAAATTTCACACAATAAACAGATTCAGAGAAAATATCCAATCGCTAGTGGATGACTACTCAAATCTATCCATTGTTCTCTTTAAACCTTTTTTCCCTCCCTTTTAGCTTTTGAAGTCTGTCTCCATCTAGCGTGCTAATGGTACTTGTGGTTGTGGCAGCCATAGTGCAACCACTAGGCTCCC
Organism: Rhinolophus ferrumequinum; assembly: GCF_004115265.2. NCBI lineage: Eukaryota > Metazoa > Chordata > Mammalia > Chiroptera > Rhinolophidae > Rhinolophus > Rhinolophus ferrumequinum. Next base: position 30,028,726 of record NC_046291.1, read on the forward strand.
CTCAGGCGACACACAGGCTGGCATGACAGAATCACTTAAAGAACCCAGCTCTCCAATGACATTGCTGAAACTGCATTAACTGGTAGCACCACCTCCATGTTTTATATTTCATGAAATTAAGGAACCTCTTTGGTTTAAGGACTTTCATTCAAGTGATAGTTGTACATATTTTAACTTACACATTGAGAAATACTGTCGTAAATATTGGGCTTCTCCGGGCTCTGTTGTAGACACCTCTTCTTACATAACACTCTTTCCCGGTGTGAGCTCATCCCTTAGCTTTAAATATTATCTACTCGGAGACTCCTAAAGTGTTTTCAGCCCAGACTCCTTTGAATTCCCAAAACATGTAATAAACTCTGTAATAGACATCACATTTCAATGTCTCCCTGGCATCTCAAACTCAACATATCCAAGCCTGAAGTCAGAATCTGCTCCCCTGGGCCTTTTTATCCCGCAGACTTTCCCATCTCAATAAATGGCACCGCCATCTACTCAAATGCTTGAGCTAGAAACCCAGGACTCATCATTGCCTCCTTTCCCTCAACCTGGGATCCAATCAGTCAAGTCCTGTTGCATCCTCTGCTCTCCATCCCACTGCTGTTCCCTCAGTTGAGGCCACAATTGTGTCTCCTTTGACCCCTGCCGTAGACTCCTAACTGGTTTCCCTGCCTCTTGTCTCGGCCCCTCCAGTGTTTCTCTACATTGCAGTCAAAATGATTTCTCTAGCATGCAGAGCTAGTCAGGTTCCTTCTCTGATTAAAGCTGTTGTCTGACTCATCAGACTAGAAGAGACTCCCTGCTGTACACTCACACGGCATCCGCTAAGTTTCATTGTGCTTTTACTGAATTTATTGTCTCCCCTCTATGGACCACAGGAATTGAGGTGCCTCACAAAAGTGCCTGGCACACAGTCGATAATAAATGTGGAGTAGAATGAATGCATACATTTATAACAATGGTTTGTAAACTATGGGTTGTGAACCATCAGTGGATAATGAAATCAATCTAGTGGATTTATAATCAGCTTTCATTTTAGGTGGAAGAAAAAGAATCAGATGAGAATTAGTAATAAGGGTATTATTTCATACAACTTTTTATTTCAAAATGTGTAAAATATACTTCTTATAGTGAGTTGCAATAAAATAAAAGGAAAGCCGCTGGTCTATAATAAGCAGGCATTTTTTTCTTTAATGAGAAAAAGTAGCTTTACTTGGGGGGGAAAAAATCTGATTTCCTGGCACCTGAAAAAGACTCCTGCCCTGGGGGATTTGTACTTCTACAGATTTCGAAGCTTGAAATTCAAGGAAGAAAGTGGCTACTTTAGAGTTTTAGGTGTCTGTGAGCAAACGTCAGAGGAGCTTAAATCCATCACAGATCCTGTCTGGTAACTGCTGCCATGGGCCAGTTAAGCCTAAGAGTGCTGTTTAATTTCCTCTGAAAGTATTCATCAGTGTATTTTGTCTCATGTCTTGGAGAATTTCTTAACTGGCTGCTGCTCCAGCCTTTTTTCTTTAAGAGCAGAGTGCCTGAGCAAGTCAGGTGCTGCCATTCTGTTTCCATAGCAATAAAAGAAACAAACGTCGGCCTGCCACCTCCTCTGGCCAAACCTCAAGGACAACTCAAGGCCCAAGTCAAGGGAATCTGAATGGAGGGGTGACTTTCTCCCCTAGTTTGACTTTCATTGCAATTTCGGAAGACTCAGACTGAATCGTCTTTAGAAGGGACATTTGCGCTCGTGCCAGTTCAACCTTTGTAAACGCCAGTGCCTGGATTCACTGGAAGTCTGTCTCTCTGCACTACACATACTCTGCATTTTTCTGCTTTGGCATTGGAATGACCACTAAACTCTTGAGTTCTGGAACCTCTGGATTTAACCTACAATGAATTCTGATTCTGTCTCGATGGGAAACAGTTTCTCTATAACATTGTGGTGTCTTTAAGACTCTCGACTTGGGAAAGAACCACATGGGAGAAACAAATCTTTGGACAGTCCAAGGTAAGCTCTTTGGAAAAGATGTTCTATATAATTTTTTTTCTTTTGATTATTAATACTAACCAGTGACCTTTCTGAAGGCTCCGCTGCCTGGTGTCACAAGGTGGCACATTCAGTCCACTGAGCCTCGGGCAAAGTCATTAGGGAGCGATGCAGGAACGGCAAAGAATGGGGAGAAAGAATCCTAAATCACACACGCATGTGCACACGCGTGCACGTACATACACACACACACACACACTTCTGTATGCTTAGAGTCATGCAATGCAACATCAAGCCACTGTGAATGCAGTAGATGTGTCTATGCTGATGTAGAAATACCTACTAAATATCCTGTTATGTAAAAAGAGCAAGGCATGGCATGGTGTGTAAAGTATGCTCTCATGTATGTATATATCTTGTATATACATACAAGATGTATATAAAATCTTCATGTATATATATAGAGAGAACACTTCTGGAAGGATATCCCAAACAACTTAACAGTGGTTTCCTCTTGGGAGAGTACTGGAAATTGAGGGCTGATGTTTAGTTAGTATTATGCACAATTATTGAAATATTGAAATAGTACCATACTGGTTGTGTGTATACAAGTATACATTGTCCAAGCCCCTCACCTCCTCCTCTGGTACCCCCAGACTTCCTCATGATTCAGCAACTCAGGGGTTAATGCTGGCATGAGGGTAGGAGTGGGGTCCTCCAGTTCCCCTGATCCAGCCTTGTAGCCCATATATATTCTGATTGTCTTACTGGTTATTAAATATTTTGAGTATCACCTCCATGGGGGTTTGGAAGAAGAGGCCTTCACTTTTTAAGAGCAAAAGAATATATGCCACAGCATTGTTTATAACAGAAAGAAAGGAAAAAACAAAATGTTCATCAATACAAAACTGATTAAAATTGTAAACAGGTACATTCATTGAATAGAAATTTATAGCTATGATGATATAGGAGCAAATCTCAGACTTGCTTTAAAGATTTGCTTTAAGTATAACTTAAGTTACACATTTGCTTTAAATTTACTTTAAAATAATCTGATGTTGGAGGAGTGGGCTGGGTATAGATGAATGAGATTAGCCACAAATTGCTACCTGTTGAAGCTAGATGGTGGGTGAGCTCATTATACTCTTTTCTCTGCTTTTGTACATTTAAAAATTTTCTCCACAGTAAACTTAAGTTTAAAAACTGATGATTATATGTATAGTTACTGACATTAAAAGAAGCTCAGGACATTATTGAAAAAAGATTATCTACAATATAAGTAGAGTTTGTTTCTGTTTATGGACAGTTATATAAAACTGTTTCTTTAGAGAGAATTCTAGAAGACATTAACCAAAATATTTTCAGTGGTCATTTCTAGATGTTTAGTATTTTGGATAATTTTTACTTCCTTAGGTTTTTCTGTGCTATAATTTTCTTTACAATGATCCTATTTCAATTTAACACACACACATGAATAAACCTATTCTCCCCAAAAACTTAGAAATAAAAGCTTCTGTAAACAAAATACCATTGGGGTTCATAATATTCCTAACTCAGTTACCAGTTTTTGAGAACCTAATGTGTGCAAGACAGTATGCCAAGAGCTTTCCTGACATGGTCTCGTTTCATGTGCATGAAATGAGTTTAGCCCAATGAGGGGTAAACTCTCATGTTCCCATTTTCCAGATGAGGAAACTGAGACTCAGGAAAGTAACAGTAAATTTGTTGAGGTCACACAGCTGGTAAGCAGAGGAGCCTCTATGCAGTCATGCCCATCTGACCCAAAAGCCCAAGGGAAATTTTAGTAAAGAATATTGTACAGGAAAAAAAAAATAATATTGACATTCTGGCCCACTTTTCATTTTTTAATATATTCTTTTCTAATCCTTTTCTGTATAGGTACATATTTCTACATAATTGTATCCATTGCATACATACCATTTTATATCTTTTTTTATAAACATTTCTTCATGTTTCTACAGGTTTTAAAGTGGGCAGTTAAAAATCTATGTAAAACTCCATCGAGTGGTTGTGCCATAATTTACCTATGAATTTTGGTTTTTTAATTCTAACTTTTAATATTATCTATGATATTGTAGTGACCGTTACATTTTTGCAATTTCATCTGTGGATCTCTTTTCTCCTTGTTGAACTGGTTCCTGTGGTTACAGCCACCCACTTTATTAGTCAGGCAACAAATATTTATCAAATACTCATTGTAAACAAGTTGCCTTGCCAGGTTCTGGCAGGGGGTGGAGGGCACAGAGAATGACATGGTGAAGTCCAGGCCTTCAGGAATGGCACAGTCCGGATGGGCAGGCAAGAAATGTAAGAGGGAAGGCAGTTTCTGGGAGCTGGCCTGCCCTAGCTGATCACTTCCTGCCTCAGGGCCTCCTGCTAACTCCCCTGAGTTCTGGATTGGACCCTGTCTTCACTGGAAGCTGATACAAGATCCTAAGCAGAAGCAAAACTATCTTGCTATTGCTGCCGTCTCCTTTCAGATTCTCACCTGAATTCTAGCCCCTGTGGCATTGTCTTCTCACCTAGGATGTTCCACCCGATCTGCTTCCCTGAACTCATCTCCCTGAGATATCCTGACCAGGTCCCCAAACACGGGAGAACACAAACAGCTAGATATGGAGGCCCTGTCCTTAGACCTCCTAAACTGGGTTTCTCAAGCTTTAGTCATGGTATAGAAAAAGGGTTTGTTTCATTTTTCAGCTGATTCTTAAGTAAATTTATTCCAGTGTGCTATTGGAAACCAGTCACTGACTTAGAAATTTGAATTAAATCGGCTGTCATTGTAATGCTTCTGTTGGTCTCTTGGCTCTCATGTTTTTGGTGTTGGTTTTATTTTTTATCAAATAATTCACCGACATCATTTAAAAATCAAACCATGTTAAAAATTCATTGATGAAAAGTTACAATTTCTGCCCCACCCTTCCTTACTTCTCAGTTCTATTCTCAGTGTGTTCCCTAGAGACAGTTATTGTCAACTCTTTTAGCTATTTCTTTTGGAATTTAGCTTCATGCTGCTAAATAATTTCTCTACTCCATTTGTTAATTTTTCTATTTTAGACATTTTCTAATGACTTCCTGGTCTGGTATGTAAGATTTAATACTTACACATCCTTTCTCCAGTGCCTGCCCCCCAATCTTTTAGAGTGGTCACAAGTCACTTTTCAGTTAAATCAATATTGAGTGTTTGCATAAATATATATAATGTGTACCTTACTATGATTAGGTGTACTTCTTTATATAATATTTTTAACCTGGAGTAATTATGCAATTTTTATTTTCTTAGGTTTCTATGTTTCTGTTGGTAAGTTTCCCCAAAATTTTCTAGTTTTGTTTTGTTTTATTACAATTGCTCTGTAATAAATTACCACAAATCTAGTGCTTAAAACAAACCAATTTATTGTTCTGTGGTCAAAAATCTGAAATGAGCCTCACTGGGCTAAAATCAAGGTGTTGGGCAGGACTGTGTTCCTTCTATAGGGTCCAGGGGAGAATCCCTTCCTTGCCTTTTCCGGTTTCTAGAAGCTGCCCACTGTCCTTGGCTCATCTCCCTCCCTTGATCACTCCTATCTGACCATTTTCTTCTCTGGCTCTGACCCTCCCACCTTCCTTTTATACAGACACTTGTGATTACCCTGGGCTCACGTGGATAATCCGGATAATCTCTTCATCACAAAATCCATAATTTAATCATAGATGCAAAGCTCCTTTTGTCACATAAAATAACATATTCACAGGGTCCAGGGATTAGAACATGTTTTGGGGTTTTTTGTTTTTTTTTTGGTCGGGGGTGGGGAGGAGCATTATTTGACCCACCACACGCTCCAACAGAGTGAAGTCCCTGTCAGTTTCATCAGATAATCTATCAGTTCCAAGTTCTGAGTCATTTGGAGCCTTTCATTCCGGAATTGGCTCCTAGTTCATATGGGAATTGGCTCCTGATTCATTCCCCTTCTGCAAGCACAGAGGCTGTAGCTTCCTATAGTGTGCTAAGTAGGAAGTTGTGACGAATATATATTGTGCAATATTGTCTCCTCTCCCATTCTCTTTGTTCTTGTGGAATTAAATCTCTTTTAATCCTGTACTCTCATTTCAGTGTGGTTCTGGGGGAAAAAAAAGATGAACAAGTGTGATAAAGCCTCCATGTTTTTCGGGTAGTTGTCTTTTGTGCAAACTTTCATAATAGGGATTTTTGTTTTTCTTTTTGTTTTTGTTTTTATTAAGCCAAAAAAGAAGAGTTTTGACTATAATTCAGGCAGGTGACCAGGAATGAGAAACTGGGAGATCCAGTTTAATTTGAGTAACAGAGCTAATTTTCCAGAAAGTTCTATACAGGACCTGCTGTAGGGATTTCTCTTTGCTTCAGTAAGAACTAGTGTGACCTGATGGAAGAGCACAGGCTTAGGAGTCAGGCAGATTCATGTTTGTTCCCAACTCTGCAACTTGCTTCTCTGAGCCTCAGTATCCTCATCTATCTGTAAAATGGGAATGACAGTAATTGATCACTTATTGTGTGTCTGGCTCACAGTAAGCACGCAGTCACAGCAAATTTTAAATTGCTTTCAAGTCAAGCCTATTGAGTCACAAGGGGTGAGGTATTATTCTATAGTCAAGACCCTGTACCAGATCAAAATCTTTCAGAATCTACCATCTGTGTTTTGGGCCTTCCCTGGGTCATTCCCAATTTGTCTCTAAGTATTGTCACTTTGACTATGAATGCTGTAACTCTCTGCTGTTGTTTTCCCATTCAGCAGGGACCTCCTGACCTAGCAGCCAAGGCTGTCCAGGACTTCCTGCCATGTACCCCAACCCTCTCACTTACTGTACCTGCTGGGACCCCTGGAACTTGGGACCACGGAAGCTAATCAAGACCCCTCAACCACCAAGAAAGCGCTCCACAGGGAAGCCCCAGTAAGGATTACCTGGGATGGACTAGAGCCCGGGGTTTGAGTTTCATTTGCAGCCTTCTTTCTCTCACAAAATTTCCAAAACAGTCAATTTGATAGCAAAATCCCAAGAGGGCCACACACGCTGCCTTTGCACAGCATGGCCCTGCCAGCCTGTTTCTGCCAGCCCTGACTAGGCTCAGTGTCATTTTAAATGAGGAGGTCTCAGAATTAGTGCGACAGGGAAAGGGGGGCTTCGAACCAAAGGGCCCCATGACGGGTGGCCCCTCCAGGTCGGACCAAGTGCTTTCGGACCTGGGGAACACACTGTGCTACCAACCCAGGGATCCCCTGGGACAGTGAACAAGTAGCAAGGCATTCGGCCAGAGGTTGCCAAAGACAATCCTGATTTGAAAGACTCCCGTCGTCAGCCCATATATTCCAATTTTGGGTCCCTATGGGATTTACCTAATCTGGGCGTATTAAAACACATTTCTGAATTTCCAAATTTCTCTTTTTTGTTACTTACTTTTTAATTTCAGGCTAGCTCCTCTTCCTCCACCTTCAAAAAACCAAAATTATGTCCAACCAACAACAAAAGCTGTTGCCTCCCCAAAGTAAGTATTTTCACGTCCATGGGGTGGAAATGGTTTGAGGTAAATAAAACAGTCTCCCTCCTTGGCCCTCACAGCCTTGCTGACGTGAACCAACTGCTGCCAGGAATGTCAGAGAGTTGCCAGAACCCACCGTGATTTCCCCCAAACCTCAGATCCTACATGTAGGTTCTGTGGCCCTCTGCAGCCACAGCTTTCAAAGCTCTCAAATGAGGGGCCGGCCTGGTGGCTCAGGTGGTTGGAGCTCCGTGCTCCTAACTCCGAAGGTTGCCGGTTCGATTCCCCGACTCCCGCAAGGGATGGTGGGCTCCGCCCCCTGCAACTAAGATTGAATACGGTACCTTGAGCTGAGCTGCTGCTGAGCTCCTGGATGGTTCAGTTGGTTGGAGCATGGTCCTTCCTCTCAACCATAAGGTTGCTGGTTCGACTCCCGCAGGGGATGGTGGGCTGTGCCCCCTGCAACTAGCAATGGCAACTGGACCTGGAGCTGAGCTGCACCCTCCACCACTAAGATTGAAGGACAACAACTTGACTTGGAAAAAAGTCCTGGAAGTACACACTGTTCCCCAATAAAGCCCTGTTCCCCTTCCCCAATAAAATCTGAAAAAAAAAAAAAAAAGAAAGGAAAAAAAAAAAGCTCTCAAATGAGCTCTCAGCTAAGGTGCCCCTGACAACTGTTTTGGGCCCTAAAAGGGCACAGTGCTCTATGCCTGTCACAGGCAAAGAGCCTCCCACAGGTGGTGGCTCACGCTTGTACTGATTACTTTCCTGTGTCTAAGAACTTTTGTAAATTGCAACTCAGTTTTTACTCAGAAATTTAGAATTTTACCCATATTTTATAAGCTTAGAAGTGTAACTTCGTTTGGTCTTTGCATGAGTCTTTGTATTCCCTTTATTTAGTTATTTGGGAAATATCTATTGAGCACATCTTTTTGCCAGGCACTCTTTCAATTGTGGGAAACAACAGGGAGCACAGCGAAGCCTCTGCTCTCCTGGAGCTTACAGTTGTTATTTGATACAAGGAGAGCAGGGAACGTCCTGTGAAAAGAGGACAGAAGACGTCCCACTGACACCTGGGGCAAGCGTGCCTGGCAGAAGGAACAGCAGCCACAAAGGGTGTGAGCGGGAACTTGCTTAGCACATCTGGCCTTTTCCAGAAAAGCAAAGAGGCCAGTGTGGTGGGAATGGAGGAAGTGAGGAGAGAGAGGTGGGAGATGAGCCCAGAGAAGTAACAGAGATGATGAATGTGGTCGGCAGAATAATGGTCCCCCAAATATGTCCACGTCCTAATCCCTGGAAACTGTGACCATGTTCTGTTACTTGCCAAGGGGGTATTAAGATGGCAGATGGAATTATGATTGCTAATCAGCTGCCTTTGAGATGATCAGATCATCCTGGATTATCTAGTGGGCCCAACGTCCTTATATGTGAAAGAAGAAGTCAGAGTGTCAGAGGAGATGTGACAACAGAAGCAGAGGTCGGAGTGATGCAGTTATTGGCTTTGACGATTGAGGAAAAGGCCACTAGCAATGGGGCAGCTTCCAGAAGCTGGAAAAGGCATGGAAACAGATTTTCCCTAAAGCCTCTAGAAGGAGTATGACCCTGCCAACACCTTGATTTCAGCCCAGTGAGACCCTCTGCAGACTTTGACCTCTAAAACTGTAAGATAATAAATTGATGTTGCTTTAAGCCACTAATCTTGCCGTAATTTGTTACAGCAGCAAAAGCAAACTTACACAGTGGCGTTTGCTGGCCACTGTAAGGACTTTGGCTTTTACTGTGAAAGGGATGGTGCATTAGCAGCTAGGGCTGCCATAACAACAACAACAAAAGACTGAGTGGCTTAAGCAACAGACACTTATTTTCTTCCAGTTCTGGAGTCTGGTAGTCCAAGATCGAGGTGCTGGCAGGTTGGTCTCCTCTTAGGTCTGTCACCTTAGCTTGCAGATTGCCACCTACATGCTGCCTCGTCACATGGTCTTTCCTTTGTGCGTGTGTATCCCTAGGCTTTCCGTGTGTCCTCATCTCTCTTATGAGAACACCAGTAACACTGGATTAGGGCCCACACTAATGGCCTCATTTGACCTTAATCACCTCTTTACAGGCCTTATCTCCAAATACAGTCACATTCTGAGATGCCAGGGCTTCAATATATGAATTTGAGGGGGACACCACTTAGCCTATAACAGCTGGCCAGGCATCAGAGGACTCTGAGAAGAGTGTCCTGATCCAACTTGCGTTTTTGAAAAGACTATCTGGCGACTGTGTTGAGAAATGACGGCAGTGGCCAAGGGTAGAAACCTTGGGAGAAGGCAAGGGAGACCGGATAAGATCTAATCGCAAGCTCCAAGCAAGGGATGATGGTGATTGAACCCAGTGGAAACAGTAGAGGTGGTGAGAAGCGGTCACACTCTGGATATATTCTGAAGGTAGAACCCAATAGGATCTGCTAATGGGATAGGTATACAAAGTATAAGATAAAAAACAAGAGGAGGAGTCCAAGCTGACTTCAAGATCTTTGGCCGAACGACAGGAAAGATGGAGTCACCGTTTTCTATGATTGGGAAAGACTGAAGGAGGGGCATATGTGTCGTGGATTGAGCTTAGGACGTTTGAGATGCCTCTTAATATCCAAGTAGCAATGTCAAGTAAGTAGTTGGCTAAGCAGGTCTGAGAGGTCTGGGCTACGGGTACACACTTGAGAGTCATCAGCATGTACTTGGTCCTTAGAGCCCTGCACTCAGGTGAGATCTTCAAGAGGAATGGAGATAGAGGCAGGAAAGGTGAGAGAACCGCGCCCCAGAGTGCTCCAGTGCTGAGAGGTGGGAGAGACAGGAGGATCCAAAAAGGAGACTGGGAGAGAGTGGCCAGTGAGGCCGGTGAGGCGTTGTCTACCTGGAGCCCTGGAAGCAAAATGACAACAAGGTTCCAAGAAGGAAGGTCTGATTATCTGTGTGAAAAACTGCTGCAAATAAGTCTGCTGAGGGCTGCTGAGCAGTACTGTTGGATTTAGTAGCCCCGCAGCTTGGTGACAATGCAGGGAATTGTTTCAATGGATGGTGGTGGCAAAGCCTGATCAGGACAAGGGTCCATTGAATGGCTGTGTGAGTGAAACGCTTCCTTCCTGCCTGCCTTCTGTGCGCTGGCGCCCTGCTGGCATGGTCACACGTGTGAGGCTTATCTAACCTCCAAACTAACAGGCACGCTCAAGGGCTCAGGCACCCAGCACCTCTTGTTGGGAGCAACCCCACTAGGGAACACCCGCAGCTCCAGCCTGACAGCCAGCGTTAGCCCCTGCCAACACCAGCCTCCTCTGGCTTTGAAATACAGTGAGAGACACTGTGTGGCTATGTTTTAAATTCTCTACCAAAGATCTGCTAATTGTCTTTATAACTTCTCAGTAAAACTCTTCAAGGCAAATTCTTCCCTGAAACATGCCATTCTCTAAAACCAATTCAAAGTAGACACACTTGGTCGCTGTCGCCTCTCCTGGGCCTCCATGTCAGCTGGCCTCCAAGTCCGGTCCAGGCAGCGCTGAGTGGGGCTGGGCAATGGAGCAGCCAGGCACAGGGGGGCCAGCTGCTCCTGGCCTCTCTCTCGGGAAGGGGCTCAAGTAGACGCTGGCATGACCTCCACATGAAGACACGGAGAACCTGTTCATCAGTCGGCTTTTGACTTGAGCCTCAGGCCTCAAACACCTGATCTCAGCTGGGAATTAGGTCTGATGGTTATTAACCAAGATGGAACTGCTTCCAGCAGGTAAAGTCCTCCCAACCCCTTTCCCTACATCCAGAGTTACCCATGGACTCTGGACCAGTCCCACCCTGATATTGTGGTTGTTCTGATCGTGGGGAAATGGAGCATCTAAGCAGGTTTCGGTTGTCTCTCTTCACAGCAGTTGCCCGATGGTATGTGTACACATGTGAGTGTACGTTGAAGACCAGGGGAGAGGCCCTAAGCCCACCTACTCTCGTCAGCTCATCAAAAGCTAGTTACTCTTATTCTAATCTTGCAACCTTCTGTGTAAACTTCCGTCTAAATACTCTTTTGAGATTTGAGTAACTGATATTATGCTCGTGTTTCTGGTACCTGAAAATTTAATTAAAATCAGGGTTAGCACCAGATTGCAAACGAGTAACACTGTGCTTATCCTGAATTCACTTACCTGACAATTTCAGGGTCCCAGAACACCAATTTCTGGTGCAAATGAAAAGAAAGACAGTCGGGCAAAAAACATTCATGTCACCAAGAAACGTGAGATTTGAGATTATGGACCAGGCTCATCAGAGAGCCCTTTGGATCTTCACTCCAAGCCCCTTTGCCTTTGTGTCAGAAGTGGTTCTACTATTAGGCTAGTGACTAGTCGATTTCCCAGTTTTTCACTACCTGCCACTTTATTAGAACTTGTGTATCAGTAATTCCTGGACCGTTCAATATTCCCCATTTCCTGAAGTAGAATATTTTGAGAGCTGAAAGGGGCCTCAGAGATTATCCCAGGAATGTCACTTTTTACAGATGGGTGGCAGGGTCAAGGCTCAGCTCCTAAGCTTGGAACTTGTCTTTGCTCTCCAGCGGCTTCTAAGCGTGCCTTTCTCTTGCAGAGTGAAAATCCATTCAGGAAAACAAGAGGAGAGCAATAAATTGCCTTATGTGAGTAAGTCGGGAAGGGGTCAGTGGGACTAACAATTATTGACCACCTACTAAGTGCAGGCATGGGCTCTTTACACGTACTTACTTCACTGAATCTTTGAGATGATCCTCTGAGGAGGTGCTAAATTGCTGCATATAGAGTGTGGCTGCTAAGTGGCAGGTCCAGGACTTGAACTCAGCTCAGGTAGACCCCAGAGAGCATTAATTACCTCTCTACTGCCTTGTGTAGTTCCAGGAGAGTGTCCCAGGGAAACCAGACGTGACAATCAGTCTAGGCAGGGGACAGCTCATGCCCAGATGCAGAAAACCTTCTGCCACACTTGGGAACCCACAAATGCTGGGCGAGGGACTGTCACGGCACCCAGTGTGCTGGAGAAAGAGATGGGGACCAAACCCAGAAGGATCTTAACACCTGCCTAGGAAACGGCCTAATTCTTTCATTGTCTGGGAGACTTTAGGGAGTGTGATATAGGCAAGGGACCAAGTAAGATTTACATTTTAGGAAAAACATCCTCTGGTGGGATACAATTGGTGTTTTTTATCACTTTCTGCTTTTATCTATTTTCTTTTCTCCCCCACCCCCGTTTTAAGAAGATCATGCAGTCTCTTAATGGTCAGGAAAAAAATATGTCATAGCCCTCCAGATGGAGAGGATGATGAACTTAGGGGAGCCAGACTGAAGGCAGAAAGGCCAGCTGGGACGGTATCTCCAGAGCCAAAGAGACAGATGGCGGCCTCGGGCTACGTCAGGGGCAGGGGTGTGAGAAGAGAGGATGAGGTTCAGATAAATTGAGGAGATAACAATGACAGGACGTTTGGCACTGATGGGGTGTGCTGCATAAATCCAGAAGGAACAATCTTATCCTGGTCTATGCTGGCTGGTAGCCCTGCCCAGATTTCTGACTTGGCATCTAGTGGGAGACGGAGGAAGAACTAACTAAACTGTTTTGGGGTTGTTTTTTGTTTTGTTTTGTTTCTGTGCAAATATGCTAACATTTTCCCGTATGTTATTTTGTCTTTTCCTCACAAAATCCCTTTGAGGAAGAGTTACTATCCTTATTTTCTGATGAGGAAACTGAGGCAGAGATGTTGAGTAACTATGGGGGGTGGCAGAGCCAGGATTTAAACTCAGGCCTGTCTAATGCCAAAACCTGAGTGATTTCCACAGTGCTCGGCTGACTCCTGGCTTCTGGCCACGAAGGAGAAGGCAGAGGAGGAGCAGGGCTGGGACACAGAGTATAGAGTGGGTGGCAACGGTTAGGTTTTGCAAATGTTCAGCTTGAAAAGCCTACGGGGACATCCAGGACCCAACTGAGTCTTGCAACTAACTCTCAGGAGAGAGATCTGGGCCGGACATCCCTGGGTGACTGGGAACTGGGGAAGGGCACAGGAAGGACTTGGGCTCCCATCTCATGTCTTTGTTTGTAGATGTGAGTAGGGCACTAGTAGAAGATTGGGAGGGATCTCAGCACTCCAAGTCTGCAATAGTATCTTATCTTACACCTTGGTGTCCAGGAAGTGATCAACGTGTCGCCTGGCTTTCGCCTCATTCAGAATAGGGAGCAGATTTCTGTCACCTTGGGAGATGAGGTGTTTGAGAGGAAAAAGAAATCAGAGATCATGGACAAAATCAAATTTTCCAGGTAATGTGTTCGGACCAACATCCAGCTCCTCAGAAATATCCTTGCCTGGCTGGGCCTGGCTTCAAGGACAACCCCTAACATTCATGCCCAGTCTACACGACTGGGCATTGTTCTAGAGGTGTTGCAAGATTACTTCCTACCTCAGCCCTGTGCCTGCTCCTCTCTCGCCCACTGTCTTGCTCCAATCCCCTTCTGGTCAGGAAGAAGATCAAGTCAAGCAGCTGATCAGGAAAATAATTAGGTATAACATAATTCATACTAAAGGAGAGCAAGTGTTCCTGGAAGTAATGAACAGATGAAATATTCATAAAATAGTCCAAATTTGTAAGATGGGAACTAAAAGTAAAGTCAGGTTTCTGGTAGGCCCAAGTATGCATCTCTTTTCCATTTTGTCCAAAGGTACCACTTAGTCCATTCCTCTGAGAGATACAGCATGGAAGATTCTGGCCTGACTCCATCCCAGTTAAACCCACGGTCATACTCTCTGTCATTCAAGTCCCACCCACTCTGTCCTCCAATGCCATGTAAAGGCAGTCCCCACCTCCTTTTCATTCTACCTCCTGAATCTCTCATTCATATCTTCTCCTTCCCCATCTGTTACTTCCTGCCTGCACGATTGCAGTGGTTTCCCAATGAGTGTCTCTTGCTTGGGCTTTAAATTGCGGTGAAAATTATTTTTCCAAGACAGAAATCTAAAAGATCAACAATAACCACAGAAAACACACACATCACCTACCTAGTTGTAAATGTACAGAAAGGATACAACCAAACTGTTAGCCGTGGTTTCATTTAGAAAGAGATTCAGACTGGAAATGAGGCTGAAGGACACAGAAGCCCATGGTTGAGTGAGTCCACTCCACGCATGGAGTCGCCCTGAGAAACCAGACGCCAGTCCCCGTCTTCCGTCCAGTGGGAACACTCAGGCCCTGTTTTGTTGGCTCTGCTCACTCACGACGCTCCGCAGGAGGAGATGAGCTGTGTGCCCACAGCCAAACCAGCGTCCTCAGCTACCTGTTGGCCTCCTAAGAAAGTTGTCGCCAGTTGTAGCATAATGAAACACAACAGCACATGCTTGTTTTATTCCCTGTGAGTAGCTGTGAGTATTGTTTATACTGAAGACCATGTTCAAAAGACGGGGGAGTTCCTCCTATTGTTCAACTTTCTCATACCCTTTCTTCTTTTTCATACCTTGATGCTTTCTCCTACATCCTTTTGTTTTCTCATCTTCCCGAGTCGAGGACCTCTTCTCTACTGCACTGCACACAGCGCTGCCTGCCACCCTGTCCACTCCAGCTCAACTACATAGAGACGAATAATCTTATAGACATTGTGGAGACCCCAGGCCCCCAAACCAGAAAACCTTTATCAATTCTGAAAGCCACTCTCTTAAATCCCCTCCTCATCCAGTTCTGGACCATTGCTTGCCTATTGTTCACTGTCAGCATCAATCCTATGCCCCATCTTCTCATTCCCTAATTTTTTAAACTTTTCCCTCCCCCATTTCAACTATCATTACCAAATCCAGGTGAAACCTTAGTAGATTTCTGACATATTCCTCTTTCCCTTCTATTCATAGGCCACCAAACCACTCCAGCTCACTTCTGGCTAGCTTACCATGTCTGAGGGCCAACCACCCTACTTCCAAATTCCTTCTCCCAGACCACCCTTCTATCCCAACCCTCCCACCCCAGTGATGGGGGAGCAGGTGCAGGACATGGTCTGGCTCTGACCAGGCCCAAGTCAGTCATGCTCAGGGAAGGACCTCACTGGCACAAAATGGAAGCTCTGCGGGTGATTAAAGAATTACTTATCCCATAGGACTGATATCATTATTGATCTAGAAGAGCAGATCTCAGAGCTGATGGTGATAATAGAACAAATGAACAGAGAACACCAGTCTGTCGAAAAATTGGTGAGTGACCCTTGAGTTAGTGACCCTTGAGTTAGCCAACATCTCTGGATAAAGACCAATATTTTCAGATCAACTGCTATGTGCCAGGCATGATGCCAACCACTTGACTCAGGCGAGCCATGTTGTGTTGGTGACAGCTCTGGAGATAGCACCATAGTCACCCAGTAATATTTCTGTCTCCGTCCTCATCCATAATTGCAAGAACTCAAGTCCCTCCTCAACGCCTATCTTATATTCTGTGAGTTCTCACGGTGCCTCTGGTATGTTCAATGCCAACATCCTCTCCACACCAGGGGGCACCAGCAATTTCCCATGGGGTCTGCAGAGGCCTTCGTGGACAGTTAAGCTTCAGAGGTTACAGAGGCTCCTGCTTAGGGCACCAGCACGGTCAGAGCTTCCACTGTTGCTCAAAAACTACCCGGGAGCCTCCAGTGCCCACTTCCTGTTGTTGTCAAAACTACCAAAGCCTACACTTCAGTTTCTGCTGAGGTCAATTGCACTCCGTGTTTCCTGGGGATTTAGGAGACACTTCCTTTAAATTTTACCATCTGTTTTATCATAGTCTCCTCTTCCCCACCTGGAACAGGTGTGCCTGGTGGCCTGGGCTGGAGTGATAAGCCAGAGCGATAAGCAGAAACATCTCCCCCCCCGCCAAGCTCCCTCCCCCCAACCACACACACACACTTGCCTGTTGTTGAAACTCAGTTGTGAAGGGTGGTTTCCAAGCCGTCCACCCCTTACCCTCTGATATACCCCGGATGCTTCTGAATCCTACAAGGGATATCCTCTTTGCACCAGCTGGCTTATGACTCAGACTAAGCCCTCCCCTACTGCTGATTTATTACTATATTTATCTGCAAGTCCTGCCAGGTTTATGTTTCCTCCTTCAGAAAGGAAATGGAGGAAGTTAAATAATTGTCTTAAGATCACTTATCTGATCAGTGCTGTATTATTGGGCAAAATGTACATTTTCAGTCACTGAAACATCAACCCTGCTGAAGATATAGTTAGAGATTATTCTAGGGAGGGACCTCAGATGGTGATCCTTAAAATTCTCCCACCTGTGAACATTGCAAATTGTTGTGTGACCCTGTGGAAGGGAGGAGTGCTGGTGCCAGGATTTAGTCAGAGAGGGACAAGAACAAGCCCTGAATCCTTGTCTCAGCTGGCAGTGGATGCTGACTGGTTTGGAAGTGTCCATTCTTCCTGAGACACTGACCAGAGGATCTGATGTGTTCGAATGGAGGGTACCTGGAAGTGAGCAAATCCTGCCTGCCGAACAAACCATTCTGCCAACAAGGATTTATTAACAGTGGATTTTACGTCCATTGAAGGCAGAGTCTGAGGCTTAGGCCTCATTGGCTCTTCTAGGCCAAGCCCTTTCTCAAGAAACGATTGTTCAGTTGAATTACATATGTGAAAGTCCAAAGGCCATGCTCTTACAAAGAGGTGACAGCCCAGCAGAGGAGACCAGACCTGCTCACAAAACCATGTTGTGACAGAGATGGTTTCTGTGCACCAACGTTATGAACTGATTACCTACCAAACAACACAGAGCAAGGCAAGAATTGTTCTGTTCCCTCAGTAATCCTGGAGAGGCATGGGGAGTGGGTGTACCCCGTCAATGGGAAGACTTCTCAGAAGTTGCAGATTGGAGGGGGAGCGGGGTCCTCAATCTTGTGTGGCTAATGCTGGCCCCATTTCCAGCTCTCCAATGAAATGAATCTCCGCTGTGCTGAGATGCAGAAGAACTTTGAAAACAAGAACAGGTATGCTTTCAGGAGCCAGAGCCACAGAGACAAACCAAGGAGAGGTAAAAGGAGGTGTGTTGTCTGTGTGGGTGAAGAAACCCACAAAATCCTCTTTGCACCACCTGCTGGGCACCAGAGCGGCCTAACTCAGTCCTCCTAACTGAGTCATAAACTTGCTTTTTTAAAAAACAAAATTTTAATTAATTAATTAATTTCTTTATTTTAGAATCGTGAATGAATTAACTTATTTTCTAATAAACGAGTTTTTTAGACTAGTTTTAGGTACACAGTGAAATAGAGAGTAAAGTACAGAGAATTCCCATACACCCCCTGGCCCCACACTCACACAACCTACGCTATTATTGACATCCCGCACCACCATGGTGCATTTGTTACAATCGATGAACCTGCATTGACACATCATTGTCACCCAAAGTCCACATTAGGGTTCACTCTTGGTGTTGTCAAAACATTCTGTGGGTTTTGACAAATGTATAATGACACGTATCTACCATTATAATATCATACAAAATAGTTTCACTGCCCTAAAAATCTTCTGCGGTCTGCCTATTTATCCCTCTCTCCCCCACAATCCCCGGCAACCACTGCTCTTTGAGTGTCTCCATAGTATTTCCTTTTTCAGAATGCCATATAGCTGGAATCATACGGGCCACAGCTTTTCAGATTGACTTTGTTCACTTACTAATATGCATTTAAGGCTCCTCTATGTCTTCTTTTTTTGGCTTGACAGATCATAGAGCCTTTCATTTTAACATTCATCTTGAACACTGCAATAGAGCCTGGAGAGACCTTGGACTCTAAAATTATATTGGGAGCTAATGCAGTCCATAGTTTCCCAAGAGAACTGTAAGCAAAGACCGTGCTGATAGGAGGTGTCTATGGCACCCCCTGGCTCCATTCAAAATAGTAATTGGTGAAAATAAGACTCCTTTCCCCCTTCTCTGGGTAGATGCCAGGAGAATGCATGAGGAAGTGAGGGCCCCACAGCCTGCACACTGGCTTCCTGTGTGAGGGAGAAGAGGTGGGATCAGGTGAATGCAGCAGTTCAGCTTTGGATTTCTTTTCACTGATGATTGTGGCTTTCTCTTGGGACCCCAAAGGGAGCTCAAAGAGGCTCATGCAGCAGAGCTCACTGAGTTGAAGAACAAATACAAAGCAGCCTTAGAGGCAGAGAAGTTGGCTGCCCAGGAAAAGCTAGGTACGTTTGGACCCGAAAGAATGACCATGGTGAAGGGGCGGGAGAAACTCTCATGTCCATGGATAGGTAATAGCTAGGCTTTAAAGGTTTCCTCCTAAAGCTCAGGGAGAGGGAGTGATTGAGAATGAAACTGGAAAGAGGGAAGCCATGTCTACCAAAGTCCTTCCTACACCCAGAAGAGGGAAGCCATGTCTACTAAAGTCCTTCCTACACCCAAACCTTCCTGCAAACAAGTTTTGGGATCTGAGCAAGTCCCTTAATCCTAAGTCTCAATTTCCTCATCTGCCTTTATCAGAATGATAAGAATGTAAAATTATTTTTAAAAGTTCTACAAATATAATACTATTCTAATTCAGCAAGTTTCCTCCTGCAAAATGATGGTGCTTCATTAAATCTGATATTCGATAATTTGTGTGACCTTATAATTCAGAAGGGTTGTGTTGGCCATTTTTCCCATTGTTTATGCTGCTTTGGAGAAGACGGAAGTGCGTCTTCTGAGTTCGGAGTTTATAGACTTATCTCCATAGAAAGGAGAAATTCTGTAATGTTTTCCCTTTCGTTTGCCTTGCACTTTTAAAAGGTGCAATTTATACCTTGCTGATTCCCTAGCTTTTTAAAGAGAATGTGTATTATTTTCAAAATCAATGTACACTACGAAATGTTATTTTAAAAAGAGTGAGGCAGGTGCATGCTACAAAGTTTTGGTCCTCTTCTTCCAAAGATGCAGGTTTACCCTGGGAATTCGTTCTCAGACTTGTTCAGATTAATTCTCATGAGAATTGCCTGAGAAGCATATGATCAACAAATACCTGGCTTCTCCTCTGAGAGCTCGATTCTGTAGGGTCCAGGCATCTGAGTTTCTAATAAGCTTCCAGAGTGATTTCTGAGGCACACCATGGTTTCACCACGTAGAGGATGAGTTTGAGGTAGGGAAGGTGTGCAGGAGACCTCACATTTGTATTTGAAAATGTGCATTTCAGAGCAATAATGATATCCTGTTTTCCTTTTGTCCAGAGGAAATGGAAAAGGAATATAAGTATTTGAAGAATGTGTTTCATACGTATCAGGTGAGATTCAGAGTTCCTTGGTGGTTTATGAGAGTAACAGAAGCAAAGCTCATTGCTGGCTGATAATGTTGGGATGAATCTAGAGCTCTGGTCCAGAAAATAATTTCCTGAGATTCTGAACAGCATTCTTAGACCTAAGTGGCACTGATTGCGCCCGGGAAGAAGAGTGAACCTGGGAACTATGATAGTTTTCATGAATGATAAGTCAGTCACCCAGACCCTAAAGAAGCCCATTGAAAAATGTTTGTGATTACAAAATTAATACCTGCTCATTGTTTTTTAAAAACTGGAAATACAGAACCAACAACGGCAACAACAAAAAGAAAGAATCACCACCCCAGGACAACTGCTGTTAATATTTGTACTTTGTGACATCTTGGATTTTAGTAGAGTGCTAGGTCAAAAGGAATAACCATTGTAAAGGTCTTTGATACATTTGACCAAATTGTCGTCCAGAAAGACCACTCTGCACTCACTACTCCCACAAGCAGAACGTGGGAGTGCTCTAGCCATCTCAGAACATAACCCATTCATTTAATCAGCTAATTGGATGGAGGTCCAGGGACACAAATTTAGGGTAGGAGTTCTTCCTGAGAGATGAGAGAAGGGGGGATGGATGTAGACAGGGAAGGGCTGAGGGAGGAAGCCTTCATCCTAGGGTGACCAGGTTGGCCCAGGACTTTGGGGATTTAGCACTGCAAGTCTGGAGTCCCAGGAAACAACTGAGTCCCATGCAAACAAGGCCAGTTGAACACCCTAACACCCTATCGAAAGAGGAAACCAAGTGAAGCACCAGCACCACCTCTGAAATTTGATATACCACTCACAATTTTAGTTTTGAGCTTGTATCCAAAACTCATTTTTCAAGAATGTACCTTGATACAGTCAGGAAAAAACGTCATAGAGCAGAGTCTAAGAGAAGTGTCAGGTTGATGAGCAGGTTAGCTGCCCCAGTTTCCTAGGTATACTTTGTGTTTGCTTCAATCTGGGCCTCTCCAGAGAGTTTGACCTCTATAGAAACACAGCTGCCCACTAGTCATGAAAACAATAAGAGAGAACAATTTAAATGGCCACAAACAATTACAAAGGAGCTCTGATGCCCAGGCGCTGTGTGAATTCTGCAGCTAACCTGACAAGGAAAGGAGTCAGGATTCTGAGACCTTAGTGGCAGCATCCGGGTCCTGGGCCTGCTCCCTCCTGCGGTCCCACCCTCATGAAGTCTGAGCCAACCAATAAGGGCTGGCATCTTATTTAGGCTTATTTAACCTCAACCACAAAGGAAGTTAGATTTGCTGTGGGGCATGGGCACTCTGAAAAACATCCTATTGTTTTCTAAGTGTTCAAATTAGCTACTAGACATTTCCCTTCTTTCTTCACGTGCTATTTATAAGTGATTCATGATTTAGAGGGAGCTGACGTGAATCTTCAACATGGGGAACCCTACTGTCTCCAAAGAAAGCTCCATTCCAGTGGGCAAACCCTGTACAGAGACTGACTTTTAGGTTCTTCAGGCTTTCAGGGTGGTTAAGCTGGAATGTACTTCCAGCAGTCACCCAAATGGGGCCCCTCAGCCAGGATCTCAGGTGACGGGAGCTGCAAAGGGCCCAGTGCTGTGCCTTGGGCAGTGTGCAGCCTCTTTCAGGACCCTTTTACTTCATGATGCCGTTGTGCCTCCACAGGAGAGCATTTGTGATGAAATGGAAGATAAGTGGTCAAAGAAGAAGGCAGAATGGGAGAAGAACGAGCAGTTGGAGCGGGAAAAGATCCTGCTCCACCAAAGTGAGTACAGAAACTTCTGACTTCCTGAGGACAGATGCACCAAAAGACTGCACTTAAGCTTGGTCTCAACTCAAGGAAGGCAGCTTGCATTCACTCAGGGTGATGAGCCACATGGCTGGTGCCTGGTATTTTTAAGAAAGTGACAGAGAGTCTTTTATGAAGTTCTACCACCTGAGATTCTAAGCCTGAATCTACCAAAACTCACTGGTTCCAAGTTTGGCCATCATAGGCAGGAACCAGCTTTGGGACATGTGGAGGAATGTAGACTTGTCATCTGGATGCAGGTGACCCCAAAGTTCCAGGAAAAAAAGTCCTTGAATTAGAGTTTCAAATATTCAGTTCTTGAGGGCGGAGCAACTAACTCTGTTGTACTGAGAGCCTCTATATTCCCACCACCCGCAGAGGAAGCCATGTTTGATATATTTTTAAATTCAGGTATAATTGACATATACTATTGAGTAAGTTTAAAGTATACAACATAATTGGATACATTCTATTATGTATTTTTAATATTTCCAACACTCAGCACAGTGCTGGATCACGCAAAGTGCTCTGCAGGTGAGCCTCCAACCCCCACTGAGCATTTTTAATAGCGGAAAAAGGAGAGAGGGGTTTATGGAGACTCTGCTCCCTGACGTAGAGGACTGGCTGCGGCAGGAGTGGGACCTCTACAAACATATGCCACATCCCACCCCAACCCAATTCATATCAGATTTAGTTGATTTTTAACAAATTACTCATTTAAATGCAGATATCCCTGGAAAAGTTAATCCGTAAGGCCATTCCCACCTCGGTGGGGACGCTGGACTGCTAGAAGGTAGCGGCATGAAGACCCTGGCGCTAAGGCTGGGGGTGGAACACGAGCTGCTCCTGTGTGGGGCTCTGCAGAGAATCCTGGTTTAGCATAGGCCAGGTCATCTCCCAGACTCCTCGCTACTCATACTACACTCGTCCATGTTGTCAGAGTCTAAATTAAGATGGAACAACCAGTTTTGGAAAAGCAGAAGTTAGCTGCTCAGAATGTAGCTCAGTCTAGACTTACCCTGTGAGCCCAGGAGTTGCCTCCTTCTCCATCCTCAGCACCAAGAAATTGGTGTTAGTGCCTCACCCCTCCTTCCTCCTGTTTAGTACTGGGTCTCTGCTGGCAGGTTCCCCTGCCCTCCGCCTCCCCCCTCCCCCAAAAAAAATTTGTTTAAGCCTACCTCTACCCCAAGGCTAAGTACAGAATGAACTGTATTGCTAGGAAAGTCACCTTAGCCAAGAGCTGTATTTTAAGACAAAGATATTCAAGAAAGCGTAGTGGTTACTTCAGCAGAGGGAATAAACAAAATAATAAGCAACAGATCCAAAATAAACTACACAAAAAGTAGCAAAGACCTTAGAGGTCAATCCCATAGGGCTGCTGTGACGGAGCCTCCATGGACTGACCTCACTCGCAAGCACCTCCAGGCCGAACGCCAGACTGAAAGGACCTTTCGTGTCACCCAGTCTGAGCTTTCTGTTATCTTCAGATATTCTGGTTTTCTCTCTGCATCTGTTTTTCCCACATGTACACATATATGTGATCTCTTCTCACTTCCACAGAAAATCAGATAACAAAAAGGTTTGAGTTAAAGTCAGAAGAAGAAAAGAAGAGAATAAATGACTCCTACAGTGCTGCCTTGGAGAACTTCAATCGAGAGAAGGAGGTAACTCAGCCCAACGCACATCCGTGGTTGAATGTCAGGTCTAAATGGGACATTTGGTTCCCAAGTGTGCCTCTGTCATTAGGGGAGCTTTTGTCCTTCTGGCATATTTCCCCTTTCCCCATATATGCAAGTAGACTGACAATCTTGCTGTCCATTATCTAGAAAGTCTTAACACGGGGTTATTGGAATGAAAAGTGTAATTAACAGAAAATAGAATGCGAAACATGTACAGAAATTGAAATTCCCTAGTTGGCCAAAATCTCAGACTCTGAATGTCCTTCTCATCCTTGACTACAGCTGAAGAGAAAGGGTATTGTTGCAAATTAAACTAAGCAAATGTGGTCATGTACAATTCTTAATAAAGCAGAGTAGCTACCTTAGTAAGGGTTAGCTACTCCGGTTAGTCACTCCCCCACAAGCTTGATACCGATTCCAGGTTATGATGAAAGCAGATCCCAGACTAAACATGTGGACATTTACTAAATGAATATGCATTCGTCAGCATGTCTAAGCACTTATACCACCAGTTCGCTGAGCTTTTGGGTTCATGAAAGATTGACCAGAAGTATACGTGAAGGTATTACAAAAGTAGGATTCTGTAACCACTGTGTCAGCATCAGGCGACCAGAGGTCCTCCTATGCAGGACCTTTTGGGGATCAAGTCTTAGACCCCCATCTCCAAGTATACAAGCTATAGACTTTGTTAGATTCTTGTGCCCATTTCATGCAAAGTGGAGAGTGACTCTAAAATATTTTAGATATCTTGAGCCCATTTTTAAGAGCCCATTTCTAACCCTCATGCCAATTGAAAAGCCACTAATTTCATCAATAAAAGCCCCTTTATGGCATCTACTATATTACTGAGCAAAACAATAATGAGGAGATGGGGCAGGCTCTGCAATATGTCCGGTGCTTCTGGGGTCTGGCTTGCTCAGATGTCTGAATAAGAAGTAGCAGTTCCTCTAGTGGGAAGAAATTTGATCATCTGCATGCATGCCTTCTTCCTCTAGTGACACTGACTATAAATCTGACTATAAATCGGGCGCCCTCTCTCTCTGTCTCTCTCTGGTATAAGTGACACTTAGCAAAATGCACAAATATTAAATATACAATGATGAGTTTTGACAAATGTATACATCCATGTAAGCAATACCCAAATCAAAATCTAGGACATTTCAACCCAGAAAGCGCTCTTGTGTTCCTTTCCAGTTATGCCCGATCTCCCTAAAGACTTACCCCAAAACAACCACTCTTTTGATTCCTACCACCATAGATTAGTTTTATTTACTTTTAAACTTCATAGAAATTTGAATTATATAGCATATGCTCTTTTGTGTATGGCTTCTTTCCCCCTAATGTCATGTCTGTGAAATTTATCCATTTGTTGTTGATAACAGTAATTTCTTCCTTTTTATTGCTCAGTAGTATTTCTTTTTAGGAATATTGCACAATATGTTTAGAATTTTCCTGTTTTGGAAATTTGAGTTGTTTCCATTTTGGGGCCTTTTACACATAAAGCTTCCATAAACACCCTATACAAGTATTTTTGTAGACATATGCTCTTATTTCTCTTGGGTATATACCTATGAGTTCTATTACTGGGATCTAGGGTAAGTATAGATTTAACTTCATAAGAAATTACCAAGCTACTTTCCACAGTAGTTGGACCATTTTGCTCTTGCATCTTAAATATACGAGAATTCCAGTTGCTGCATATCATCAACTACAGTTAGTGTTGCCAGTCTTTTAATTTTGACGATTCCAGTGGGTATAAAGTGTTATTTCATTATGGTTTTAGTTTCCCTGGTGACAAATTATGTTGGTTAATTTTTCATATGCTTATTGGACCATATATACCTATGTCTTCTTTTGTGAAGTGTCAGTTCAAGTCTTTTGCCATTTTTTAAAAACTTGGGTTGTTTATCTTTTTATTATTGATATGTATAAATACTTTTTATACAATGATACAATTTGTCAGATATATGTGTTCTGAATTCTCTCTCACAGCCTGTGGTTTACCTTTTCCTTTTTGCATGTTGTCTTTTGATGTGCAGAAGTTTTTAATTTGGGTGAAAATCAAACTACCAAACTTTTCCTTTTATAGTTACAGTTTTTGTGTCTTCTCTATCAAATTATTGACTATTCCAAGGACATGAAGATAGTCTTTTCAAAAAGCTTTTTAATTTTAGCTTTCATGATTCTATGATCCATTTTGAATAATATTTGTGTGTGGAGGGAGATAGAGGACATAGGTCTTCTTTTTTTCCCATATGGGTAAAATCCATGGATTCCCATGGATATCCAGTTGTTCCAGAATGATTTGTTAAAAAGCTTTTCTTTCTCCACAGAGTTCCCTTGGTGTCTTGTTGTATTTGGAGAGGAGAATAGGTGGACTCTCTATTCTGTTCTATTCAACTATTTGCCTATGTGAAATCACAGAGTAAAAATCTTCTAACTTCACTCTTGTTTTTTAAGATTATTTTGGCTATTTCATAGCCTTTGCATTTCTATATAAATTTTAGAATTATCTTGTCAAGAAAACCTGCTGGTATTTTGACTGGAATTGACTAAATATAAATTCAATCTGTGGAGAATTGGCTATTTAACAGTATTAAATCTGTACACTAACAAGAAAAGCCTTTGACGAAAACATAATTTATTTTAATATTTGTCAATGTACTGAGGTTGAACATGAATGAGATTTTTCATTATTTAATTTCAACATGTTATGTCATTAGTTTATAATGTGTACATCATAAAATCAATACGTAAACTTTGGTAAATATTATATTTCTGAATCCTATTCTGGCTTTCTTAGTTTTTGAAAGACGTGCCAGAACCCAAGTGCTGACCTTTTCCAAATAAAATTATTTTTAGGAGCTCTTGAAACAACATGAAAAGGACACCTTGCAATTAGAGGAACTAAAAAAGACCAAAGAGGTAAGCTTTTTCATTATTCCTGTGGAATTAGCATCTTACAAATACATCGGTAAAATTATATACTCTCAATAAAATGGAATCTATGATAATTTTCCCAAAACCAGTAAAAAAAAAAAAAAAAAGAAAAAAAGAAAGAAAGACCTAATGCTGAGTTTGCTGAAATCAATAAGCCAAATAGGATTTTAGAACTACCTGTAAAACAAAGCCACTGATTATCTTTCTAGAGCCAGATTTGAACAAATATATGAGCAATATACTGTGTGATCTTCAATGTCAAATGCCTTCCATTTCTAGTAAGGCTTAAACCACAAAAGAGTGTTGAATAGTAAAATGCCAGATTCTTCCCTTTAAGCTCTGAAAAGTACAATAATGCCCCCTTGGAACTGTGACTCCAAGCTTCTCCTTAAAACTCTGAGTGTATCTCACCCCCATAGCCTTCTCAATGAACACTTTTCTTCTGGAACTCCATGTGGGAGACACCTGAAGGGAAATGGTTCAAACCCACAAAATGTCTTATGGTTCTTCTTACACTGAGAATTTAATTTGGATCCAGAATGGACATGTTTGGGAAGTGATCAGCCATTACGAAAGCATGGAATGATATCTTCTAGAACCCAGGCAGGGCTTCACCATTGTTGGGCATACTATAATGTCCTACAAAGTGAAGTAAAGGATTTTGGAGCAAGGTAGAGCCAGTGTATTATTATAACTGCTTTAATGAGCTTGTTTACTAATTCTATTATTTGTGTCATTTCTGGGTCCATTTCTATTCATTGATTTTGCTCCTCATTTATGGTCACATTTTTTTGCTTGTTTGAATCCCTGGTAATTTTTTTTAAATTGGAGCCAGGTATTGTGAAGTTTACCTTGTTGGGTGCTGATTATTTTTTTATTCCTTTAAATATTGTTGAGTTTTGTTCTGGGATTCAGTTATTTGGAAATAGTTTGATCTTTTCAAGCCTTGTGTTTAAGCTTTGCTAGGCAGAATTTAGTCTAGGGCTAATTTTTCCCTACTGAGATGCTATAATTCTACCCAATACTGTATGTGTTGGAAGGGTTTTTCTACTCTGGCTGGTGGGAAAATGAACTATTCCCAGTCTGGAGTTGGTCCTGGGGATTGTTCCACCTACTCCATGCTGGTGGTTCTTTCCTCCAATTTCATCTCCTTCAATTTCTTCCCCTCCATCATTCCACTCCAGTGGCAGTGGACTTCTTGTTGTTTATTTAACAGGCCAGGATGCTCACACTTTGGGGTCCATTTGATTTTTTTCTTTTCCTGGAAAGCTCTTTGCCAGATAGCCATGTTGCTAACTTCCTTACCTCCTTCCAGTCTTCACTCAAATGCCACCTTCTCAGGGACGCTCTATTTAAAGGCTCAAGAAAAGGTCTGACACTTCCTTTTCCCTATTTTGTTTTTCTTCACAGACTCATAACTATCTAACCTGATAAACTCAATGTTGGCAGGGATTTTTGTCTATTTTATTTACTGCTAATCCCATTTCTAGAACAGTGTCTGGCACATCACAGACATTCAGTAAATAGCAATTGATTTTTTTGAATGAATAAAGAAATGAAAAATGACTTGGTATAGGGCTTCGCACAATGCAGTTGCAGTAAGTGATGGTACCTCTCCAGTTATACATCATGTGAAGAATGCTTATTACATGGGAAGAGCTCTTAGGACATGTGGAAGTTAAATGAGGCTGACACCTGCAAGCAGAAACCAATCTGGTTCATTTTTATCGTCTGTCCAGGATCTACCTAAAGTAGATCCCACATTTAGCCCTTTCCTGCACTTACACTGCATCCTCTACCTGCATCCTTGGTTTGTTTTCAATTTATTATTATAATTATTTATTTACTTTTATTTAATTTGTTTGTATCGCCCCTCACTACAGTGTTTCCCCAAAAGAGTAGGAATTATATTTGTCTTGTTCATCATAATATTCCTGGTGCCTAATACAGTAGTAGGGTTCTGATTTTTCCCTCCCCTAATTAACAGACTATTATTTTAGAGCAGTGTTAGGTTTATGGAAAAATTAAGCAGAAAGTATAGTACAGAGATTTCCCATCCACACACACAATTTCCCCTATTATTAACATCTTGCAATGGTGTGGTACACTTGTTAGAGTTGATAACCCGTATTAATACACCATTTTTAACTAAAGTCCATAGTTTACATGGGGGTTCACTCTTTGTGTTGTACGTTCTACAGGTTTTGTCAGATGCATCATACCTCATAGTCACCCTTGCAGTATCATACAGAATATTTTCTCTGCCCTAAAATTACTCTGTTTACCTATGCACCCTTTGCTTCCCCTCCCAACTCCTGGCAACCACTGGTCTTTTTCTGTTTCTATAGTTTTGCCTTTTCCAGAATGTTGTGCAGTTGGAATCCATAGTAGATATTTAACAAATAATTGTTTAATGAATGAATAATTGATCGCTGTTGTGACAACCCACGTGAGCTCTGGTGAGGGCTGCCTCTGGCACAGTGACAGTGAGGCTGCCGAGGAAGGTATAGATGGGCGAGACATAGAGGAGGGAGACTGAACAGGGCCTAGTGACTGAATGGGGCAAGAGAAGGAGTAGCTAAAGTTTGATGCTTCACATTGTAGTCCAGGTGCCCTGGAGAAGAGAATAAATGGGTAGATATGATCATGACGCCCCGAAACAATTTCTCCTTGCACAGGTCATAGAGGAAGAGCTGAATGCACAAACAATTGTCCTAGAATCACTCAACACAATCCTCTACCACACCCAGATGGAACTCCAGAAAAAGGTGAGTCCTGGCTGGAGTGGGGATGGACGTTGGGAGGAGGAATCCAGGTCTCTGTGCAGCTTGGCCCTATAGTTCTGGTGTGGGAAAAGTAGCTATTAGAATGTATATGTCTTTCAGAAAGCCGTGGTCGGAAATCTGGAGAAAACATTCCAGACCAAGTTTGCCGAATCTGAAGAGAAGTTTAAATACACCATCCAGCTCCTGACAGAAGAAAACATTCATCTGAGGTGTGAATGATGACGCTCACAGAAACATGGCTGAGTTACCTTTAGGAAGTAAGAGGGAATTTGGGTGAGGAAAAGGTGAAAATGAACCCAGGTATTCCATAATGAAGTCAAGGTACAGACACGTACGGGAGGGAGATCGTCACTCTGAGCCTGGCCACAGAATTTACCTGCTGAGGCCAGACAGTTCGTTTGAAATGGTACTGGGAATGTGTCTAGACTCCCCTTCCTTACCTATCTACGTCTTAGTTTTTATGCAGAATGACATGAGATTTGCCTGAGAATCTCTGAGTTTATTCAGTTTTGTGACTAGGGATTATTTTTAAATTTATCTCCCCTGAGAGTTTAGGGGTTTAGGTGTTAATGGTTTGCCCTTAGATACAGCTGCATTTGTTTCCTGTGGAAAACAACTTCAGGTCAAAAATTATACTGTTACCTAAAGATGCATCTTAAATCATTGAAATAAACTTTGGTCAATACTTTAACAAAGGGAATTTACTCATTGCATTGATTTAGTAGAAAATTCCTCATATGGGCATTTGGTCACCCAAATATTGTATCTCACTAAATTCAAAACCACTACAAGTAATGAATGAGACTGCCCCCAATGAAGGAATGAAACATTTCTCTCTCCCTAAATATCCTACACCCCTTTCTACCCTTTGAGTCTATAGTGATACATCTCTTTCTTTACAGGCAAAAGATAATTGCCAAGAATGAAGAAATTTATGAGGAACGATTGGGAAAATCAACCTCTGTTACTATTTATGAGGATGATTCCAACACTTTAGAAGATAGTAGCAACAAAAGATAAGAATTATGAACAGAAAAGTTGTTCTTCATCATCAGAGATGGTAGGAATTGTGTCTCTGTAAGTCTAGAGAACTCCTGTGAAGTTTTCTTGGGAAATGCATATGATGAGTTTAGTTCTTGGGTTGTCTTCATTCTATTTTTGTCTTTTCACAATTTGCTTTCTTCTGAGTGGTTGGGAATATTTGAATTCTCATCTCAATTACATAGATTTTCATGACTCTTCGTTGAAAAGTGATGTTCTCTATACCTGGAGCTGAGCTTTCTCTGGGCTTTGTACTATTTTTCTCTTCTACTTTAATGTATTTCATTTTGAAGACACTGATCTGAAAAAAACTTCTTCCTATTGAATGTCGACTACATTTTGAGGTATACCTTTTGTTCGACTGAGGCATTTATCTAGCAAGATAGATAATTTATTGGTTTGATTTCACGAACTTTTCTTTCTTACATGTGTCCCCACTCTCCCACCTCTCAATCATATTCCCAACCTATAATTTGGGAAGAGTTTCTGATGATTCTTGCCACCTTCTCTAAACCATTGCCAGAATTCAAATGTCCACAGGACAGTCAACATAAATAAGTGAAGTGGGCTGGACATAAATAAAAACAATCCCATAAGCACAGTGATAAATGGTAATTAGCAGTAGGTTCAATGAGGGGATTGGGCAGGGTGGTGTACAGGATTGGGGGTGAGGGGCGGGGGTTGGGAGAACCCATTCCATTGTTGCCAAATGGGAGCATGGAGTCAATGTGGTCAAATATTCTGATTTTTCAAAAAAAGGTATTCTGGTTTGTTTTTGTTTTTGTTTTAATTGGGGAATACTGGGGAACAGTGTGTTCCTCCGGGGAGTTGTCCTTCACTCTAGTTGCGAAGGGTGCAGCTCAGCTCCAAGTCCAGTCACCATTTTCAAGATTTAGTTGCAGGGGGCGCAGCCCACCATCCCATGCGGAAATTGAACTGGCAACCTTGTTGTTGAGAACTTGTGCTCTAAGCAACTGAGCTATCCAGCCACCCCAGTATTCTGGTTTTTATGTGACATCTGCCAATTTTTAAATATGAACAACACATTTTTTAGAACTACCACTGTCTGAGCAAACATTAGGAGGCTCGAGTAAAATATATCTGTAATTTAAAATTTTTCCACTTGTGAGATGCCATTGGCAAGAAACAAAACCAAATCAAACAAAACAATCTCCAAGGAACAGTAAAATAAAATTATATTTTATCCTGTTAAGAATATTTTTGAAAACTATTCTTTAAAAAAATTTCTAGTTTTTAAAAATAACATAAATCCTAAATATTTCAAATGAACTGAACACATAAACGAATTATAAATTTGCATGCATGAAGGGACCTCATCATTTTTAGCAAGAAAGCAAATCAAACATGTACAGAAGTATGTATGTATATATTGCAAGAACGATAAGAGAAAAGGCTGAAAAGGGAGTTTGAAAACAGATTATAAAGGATTTATAAAACATTTTGAGTTTTTAAAAAGATTTTAATGTAAAAAATAACATTTTCCAATTTGTATTTTAAGGAAACCTGTACTAGGGTTCAGGGCATATTGATTATTTTGAATTAAAGTTACTTGAGAAACAACCAGTGCAAGAAGGACACTGACCCTCTTTTATTCCCCCGAAGGCAGGAAATAAACCTCCCACGTGAATGGTACTCTCCCTGTACTGGGGGAGCTAGAAAGTATCCTTATCACCAGAGATAGGGAATTCAGGGTCAAGAAGGCTGTATAAATAAATCTTGTTACTACCCCAACTCCAAACACCTTTGTCTTGTCAATACATCACAAATGTGTTGTTATTTTGTCTAAAAAGTATAACTCTGCCTTATTTGGTCATTTCTTTGAGTCTCATATTTCTATGAGCTCCTATAGCTATGAAAATTAAATTTGTTAAAAAACAAAAACAGGGGACGTCATAGGAATGGCGGCAGCAGGGCGCACTTTCTGAGTTCTCCTCCAGATCTTGTTGCAAACGGGAACTATAACCCATCGAGGAAATTTTCGCTCACCACACAATATAGTGGAGAGATTCGTGGATTGCTTGAAGCTAAGAAATTCTTGGGGGTAAGCTAACTGGACGGAGCAAGGAGAGGAGGAGGAGAAGCGGCGTGGGAGCGCCCGGCCGGCAGCGGCGGGAGAGCCCAGCCCCCAGCGGAGCCTCAGCTGGCGGGGGCGAGGACCGAAAACCACGGAGCCGGGCAGGCGCGGGATCCCAGGCGGAGCGGAGAGCGCAGAGACCGGGGGTAGGCCCTTTCCCTGCTCCCACGGCTGATTTCTCCCGCCGGGAAGGCGGCGCGCCCTGCGGCGGTCGGGGGCGCAGTCTCCATACCTGGGCCCCTCCCCCCCTGCCCTGCTCTCCCAATCCTACCCCGCCCTTCCAGAGACTGGGACTGGAAACCGCGGTGCAGCCCCGCTGTGCCGGGCGCACACAGGAGCCCAGGCAGAGCGGAGAGCGCAGAGACCGGGGGGCGGCCCTTTCCCTGCTCCCACGGCTGATTTCTCCCGCCGGGAAGGCGGCGCGCCCTGCGGCGGTCGGGGGGCGCAGTCTCCATACCTAGGCCCCTCCCCCGCCCCGCTCTTCCAATCTTACCCCGCCCTTCCAGAGA
Organism: Rhinolophus ferrumequinum; assembly: GCF_004115265.2. NCBI lineage: Eukaryota > Metazoa > Chordata > Mammalia > Chiroptera > Rhinolophidae > Rhinolophus > Rhinolophus ferrumequinum. The sequence continues at coordinate 30,061,317 of NC_046291.1, forward strand.
CTTAAACCGGCCCCTGAACCGAGAAGTGGTATCTAACGCTCACGCTTTGGGAAGCCTGACGGGCAGCCCTGACCCAGGCAGACTGGGCAGTGTGCGTGATTTTGGCTGCGCTAGGAGAGAAGAGACGCCTCCACCCCCAGCCACCACCTTTTCTGGCCTGCGGGAAGAGGGCGACGCACGGCTGGGCTGGGAGAGTGAAGACCCCTCCATCTCCAGCCCCCACCCTTCCTGGCTTGCCTAGGGTGGGGTGGGTGCAGCGGCCGAGACACACCCGGAGATCAGCAGTGAGGCAGGCGCAGCTCTGGGCTTTCAGCAGATCAGAAATCTCCTGCCCGCACTCACACACACACACTGAAGAGGTGCCTTAAGACTCAAGAGTTTTGGTCACATATCTGGTGGTGCCACTCTCAGTGTGCATTTGTGCAGGCAAGGGCAGAAACTGCACTGATATTGTAAAAACTATCATCCAGACCCCTCAGGCCCACGCTTTTAAGTCTGCAGTCCCAAAGTCTCTCTGGGCACCAGGTGACCGGCTCTGCCTGCGCAATAAGCAGGGGGCTCCTTGGTACAGCAGAGAACAACCTGGACATTGCTTGGTGGGCTTAGGCCGAGACTGTCGCTGCTTTTTGTATTGCTTTGTTTTGTCTTGTTTTGCTTTGTCTTTATATCTTTGATATCTTTGCCTCTGTCGAGTGGGGTTATCAGGTGGTTTTTGCATGTGAACGTATTTGATATTTTTCTTTGTTGTTGTTGTTGTTGTTGTGCTTGGTGATTTGCTTTGTTCTGAAACTGCCCTGCCGGGGCCCAGCTTGTGAGGCACGGTCAGCAGATCAGAAATCTCCCGCCCGCACCCATACACACACACTGAAGGAGTGCCCTAGGACTCACGAGCTCTGGAAAAAGGACTGGTGGTGCTCCTCTCGGTGTGCATACGTGCGGACAAGGGCAGAAGCTGCACTGACTTTGTGGAGACTATCATCCAGACCCCTCAGGCCCACGCTTTTAAGTCTGCAGTCCCAAAGTCTCTCTGAGCACCAGGTGACCGGCTCTGCCTGCGCAATAAGCAGGGGGCTCTTTGGTACAGCAGAGGACAACCTGGTCATTGCTTGATGGGCTCAGGCCGAGACGGTCGCTGCTTTTTGTTTTGCTTTGTTTTGCTTTGCTTGGTTTTGTTTTGCTTTATCTTGTATCTTTGATATCTTTGCCTGTATCGAGCGGGGGTTATCGGCTGTTATTTTTTTTTTTTTTTTTTTTCTTTTTTCCTCTTTGCTGTTGTCGTTGCTGCTGTGCTTGGTGATTTGCCTTGTTCTGGTACTTCCCTGCCGGGGCCCAGCTTGGGTGGCACGGGACTCGGCATATCTGGGGGCCAACTCCAGACCAAATCGGAGTGCAGCCGGGGTTGACCTGCAGGTCACATACCTAGAGGGGGTTCTCGGCAGGCTCTGGAGCCCATAGAGGCCAAATCACATTGGGGTGGTCAACCCTCACGCAGCAGAGTGCCCTGCGAGGGGCAGAGCCAAGTCTCACGGCAGGTCAGCCCAGGAGTTGACCCCACCTGCTCATTAGCGGGAAGCAATTAAAGATCTTCTTGAACGGGACAGTGTACACAACACAAGACTCACCTTTGGAGCACACGCAGAGGAGGACGACGTGGTGCGAGTCAAATATAAAGGACACATACTACACAAGATAACCTAGCAAGAACTAAGAACTCTAGGGGATCTACCTAATATATCAAAATAAACACAGTCAGCCAGAATGGGGAAACAAAGATACACGTCCCAAATAAAAGAACAGAAGAAGCTTCCACAACTGGAACCAAATGAAGCAGACGTATCCAACCTCTCAGAGACAGAGTTCAGAACACTGGTGATAAGAATGTTTAAGGAGCTTAGAGAAGACATAAAGAAGGATGTAGAAATCATAACAAACGAGCTTAGAGAAAACATAAAGAAGGAGGTAGAAATCATAACGAAAAACCAGTTGGAACTAAAGAACACAATTACCGAAATTAAGAACTCACTTGAAGGAATTACCAGCAGGCTAGATGAAGCAGAGGATCGAATCAGCGACTTAGAAGACAAGGTAGGAGAGATCACCCAAACGGAACAACAAAAAGAAAAAAGAATAAAAAACAATGAAGATGGCCTAAGAGACCTCTGGGATAACATCAAGCGCAACAACATGCGCATCATAGGAATACCAGAAGGTGAAGAGAGCAAGCAAGGGATTGAGAACATATTTGAAGTAATAATGTCTGAAAACTTCCCCAACCTGATGAAGGAAACCAACATACAAGTCCAGGAAGTGCAGAGAGTTCCAACCAGGATTAACCCAAACAGGTCCACACCAAGACACATTATAGTTAAAATGGCAAAGCTTAAAGACAAAGAGAGAATCCTAAAAGCTGCAAGAGAAAGACGGAGGGTTACATACAAGGGAACTCCCATAAGACTATCAAATGATTTTTCTACAGAAACATTGAAGGCCAGGAGGGAGTGGCAGGAGATACTTAAAGTGATGGAAAACAAAGGCCTACAACCTAGATTGCTTTATCCAGCAAGGCTATCATTTAAAGTTGATGGAGAGATAAAGAGCTTTCCAGAAAAAAATAAGCTAAAGGAATTTATTACCACCAAGCCAGCATTGCAAGAAATACTAAAAGGTCTTCTGTAAATAGAAGAAAGATCAAAACAACCTAACTACAAATTTAAAAATGGCAATATCTATGTACCTATCAATAATCACTTTAAATGTAAATGGATTAAATGCTCCAATCAAAAGACATAGGGTGGCTGACTGGATAAGACAGCAAGACCCTTGTATATGCTGTATACAAGAGACTCACCTCAGAACAAAAGACACACACAGGCTGAAAGTGAAGGGTTGGAGTAAGATATTTCATGCAAATGGAAACGAGAAAAAAGCTGGAGTTGCAATACTTATTTCTGACAAAATAGACTTTAAAATGAAGAACATACTAAAAGATAAAGATGGGCACTATATAATAATAAAGGGATCGATCCGACAAGAGGACATAACCCTAGTAAACATCTATGCACCCAACATAGGAGCACCTAAATATATAAAACAGGTACTGACTGACATAAAGGCAGAGATCAACAGTAACACTATTATAGTCGGGGACTTCAACACACCTCTGACCACAAGGGACAGGTCTTCCAGACAGAAAATCAATATGGAAACAACAGCCTTAAATGATACATTGGACCACTTGGATTTAATCGATATTTTCAGAACATTTCACCCCAATGCTGCAAAATACACCTTCTTCTCAAGCGCACATGGAACATTTTCCAAGATAGATCATATGTTAGGCCACAAAACAAGTCTTGATAAATTTAAGAAAATTGAAATCATACCAATTGTCTTCTCTGATCACAATGCTATGAAATTAGAAATGAACTACAGGAAAAAAACGGGAAGACACACCAATTCATGGAGGCTGAATAACTTATTACTAAATAATGAATGGGTCAAGCAGGAGATCAAGGAAGAAATCAAAAGATATTTCGAGATAAATGAAAATGAAAACACGACGACCCAAAATCTTTGGGATGCCGCGAAAGCAGTCCTAAGAGGGAAATTCATAGCTTTGCAGGCCTACCTAAAGAAACAAGAAACATCACTAATCAACAGTTTATCTTCACATTTAAGGGATTTGGAAAAAGAACAGCAAAATAAGCCCAAAGGGAACACAAGGAAGGAGATAATAAAGATCAGAGCAGAATTAAATGAAATAGAAACCAGAAAAACAATACAAAAGATCAATGAATCCAAGAGTTGGTTCTTAGAGAAGATAAACAAAATCGACAAACCATTAGCCAGACTCATTAAAAAAAAGAGAGAGAGGACCCAAATTAATAAAATCAGAAACGAAAGAGGAGAAGTGACAACGGACACTGCAGAAATACAAAGAGTTTTAAGAAGTTACTATGAGCAACTATATGCCAACAAATTTGACAATTTGGAAGAAATGGACAATTTTCTAGAGGCGTACAACCTTCCAAGGCTAACTCAAGAAGAAACAGAAAACCTGAATAGACTGATTACCACCACGGAAATTGAATCAGTAATCAACAGTCTCCCAACAAACAAAAGCCCTGGACCAGATGGCTTTACAGGTGAATTTTACAAAGCGTTCAAAAAAGAATTATCACCAATTCTCCTCAAGCTCTTCCAAAAAATCCAGAAGGAGGGAAGACTCCCAAACACTTTTTACGAAGCCACTATCACCCTGATCCCAAAATTAGACAAAGACACCACAAAAAAAGAAAACTACAGGCCGATATCTTTAATGAACATAGATGCAAAAATCCTCAACAAAATATTAGCAAACAGAATTCAGCAATACATTAAAAAGATCATTCACCACGATCAAGTGGGATTCATTCCTGGTATGCAGGGGTGGTTCAACATCCGCAAATCTATTAATGTGATACACCACATTAACAAAATGAAAAATAAAAATCACATGATCATATCAATAGATGCAGAAAAAGCATTTGATAAAATCCAACAGCCATTTATGATAAAAACCCTTAAGAAAGTGGGAATAGAGGGATCTTATCTCAACATAATAAAGGCCATATATGACAAACCCACAGCTAACATCATACTCAATGGGGAAAAGCTAAAACCATTCCCCCTAAGATCAGGAACAAGGCAAGGATGCCCATTATCTCCGCTTCTATTCAACATAGTTCTGGAAGTTCTTGCCACAGCAATCAGACAAGAAAAAGAAATAAAAGGCATCCAGATTGGTAAGGAGGAAGTAAAGTTATCATTGTATGCAGATGATATGATACTATATATAGAGAACCCTAAAGACTCCACCAAGAAGCTATTAGAGCTGATAGATGAATTTAGTAAAGTGGCAGGATACAAAATTAATATTCAGAAATCAGTTGCATTTGTATATACCAATAATAAAACATCAGAAGGAGAAATTAAAAAAACAATCCCATTTACAATCGCTCCAAAGACTATAAAATACCTGGGAATAAATTTAACCAAAGAAGTAAAAGATCTATACTCAGAAAATTATAAGACACTGATGAAAGGAATGAAGGAAGATATAAATAGATGGAAACACATATCATGTTCATGGATAGGAAGAATTAATATAGTTAAAATGTCCATACTGCCTAAGGCAATATACATATTCAATGCAATTCCTATCAAACTGCCAACGTCGTTTTTCACAGAAATAGAACATATAATCCTAAAATTTATATGGGACCATAAAAGACCCCGAATAGCAAAGGCAATCTTGAGAAATAAGAACAAAGTGGGAGGTATAACAATACCTGACTTCAAATTATACTACAAGGCTACAGTAATCAAAACAGCATGGTACTGGCATAAAAACAGACACATAGATCAATGGAACAGAATAGAGAGTCCAGAAATAAATCCACGCCTATATGGCCATTTAATCTACGACAATGGAAGCAAGAATGTACGATGGAGTAATGACAGTCTATTCAATAAATGGTGCTGGGAAACCTGGACAGACACATGCAAAAAAATGAAGTTGGACCACCTCCTTACACCATATACAAAAATAAATTCAAAATGGCTTAAAGACTTAAATGTAAGGTCTGAAACCATAAAATACCTAGAAGAAAATATAGGAAGAAACTTCTCAGACATTACCCGGAGTAAGATTTTTACTGATATACACCCTCGCGCGAGGGAACTAAGAGAAAGAATAAACATGTGGGATTATATCAAACTAAAAAGTTTTTTCACAGCAAAGGAAACCATCAATAAAACAAGAAGGGATCCTACTGAATGGGAAAAGATATTTGCCAGTGATATATCTGATAAGGGATTAATATCACAAATCTATGGAAAACTTACTCAACCCAACTCCAAAAAAACAAACGATCCAATTAAAAAATGGGCAGAGGACTTGAAGAGACATTTTTCTGAAAAGGACATACAGATGGCAAACAGACATATGAAGAAATGCTCAACCTCACTAACCATCAGAGAAATGCAAATAAAAACCACAATGAGATACCACCTCACCCCAGTCAGAATGGCTATCATCAATAAATCAACAAACAACAAGTGCTGGCGCGGATGTGGAGAAAAGGGAACGCTTGTGCACTGTTGGTGGGATTGCAGACTGGTGCAGCCGCTATGGAAAACAGTATGGAGGTATCTCAAAATTCTGAAAATGGAACTACCTTATGATCCAGTAATTCCACTCCTAGATATCTATCCGGAGAAATCCAGAACTTCAATTCAAAAATCTCTATGCACTCCTATGTTTATTGCAGCACTATACACAATAGCTAAGACATGGAAACAACCAAAATGCCCATCGGTAGATGACTGGATTAAGAAACTGTGGTACATTTATACAATGGAGTATTATGCAGCCATAAGGAAGAAAGAAATCTTACCATTTGCAACAACATGGATGGATCTAGAGAACATTATGTTAAGTGAAATAAGTCAGACAGAGAAAGATAAGTTCCATATGATCTCACTTATTTGCGGATTCTAAAGAAAAGAATAAGTGAATGAACTAATCAGAAACTGTTTGGGAGACAATGAGGAAAAACTGAGGGTTGCTAGATGGGCGGGGGGAGTGGGGGGTGGGGGGGAGGGTGAGGGGATTGGAGGGCAGTCGGTGACCACAGGATGGCCACGGGGTTTGAAAATTAATCTGGGGAACGTAATTTGGTGGTTACCAGAGCGTAAGGGGGTTGGGGGGTGGGGGACGAGGGTGAGGGGGATCAAATGTACGGTGATGGAAGGGGAGCTGACTCTGGGTGGTGAACACACAGTGTGATTTATGGATGATGTGATTCAGAATTGCACAACTGAAATCTTTGTAATTCTACTAACAATTGTCACCCCAATAAATTAAAAAATAAAAAAAAATAAAAATAAAAAAAAAAAAAGGAAAAAAAAATAATTAAATTTGTTTTTCTCCTGTTAATTTATCTTACGTCAATTTAATTACTATGAGGTGTGATCAACAATACAGGGAATGTTTAAATCAAAATAATTTATTACAGTAAATGACACATTGCCATTAATTCCCCTCAAAATACTCACTCTCACTTTGAATTTAGAAGAATAAAAAGAAAAAGTTTTCATTGCAGAGTAGCATGGAAGGTGGCCTGGAAAGAGAGGGAGTAGACGTACAAAAAAAAGAAAGTAAATGCTGAACAATTGGAAGGGAATTAAATTAAGTGATTATGGGTTAAAAGCAGATGAGAGATGTGTGAAGAACATTGTGCCACTGTTTTTGAACCTTCATAATGTTACATTTCTTTTAAACTTACTGTACTTTTTGTACCTACTATAGTTTTGTTTTGTTTTCCCCCTTCTTCTGTCCCCCACCCCCCACTCCAGTTCAAGCCATTGTTTCTTAGTCTAGTTGTGTAGGACACAGCTCCCTGGCCCATGCTGGTATTATGAGCCTTGCGCTTCCCCAGGCTGAGGGGGTCAGTCCTCGGTGGGCTGCTCACAGCAACTCGTGGCAGCTCTTGCCGGCTGCCGGCTGCTCACGGCCACACACGTTAGCCCACAGTAGTCCAGCTCCAGGGAGAGCTGTTGTTCACAATCTTAGCTGTAGAGGGTGCAGCTCACTGACCCATGTGGGAATCGAACCAGCAACCTCAGCATTAGGAGAACGGCGCTCCAACCACCTGGGCCTCCAGGCCAGCCCCCTACTATAGTTTTTAAAAACTTTTTTATCACATTAAAAATACAATGAAAATCACCCCATTTTATTACAAATAAAATGGCTATAAATGTCTAGCTATTATTACAAACCCAGAGATTTAAGCTTGAATTTGCCTAAAAACTAAAGAGATGTCCTTTGGCTCCCATTCTCTCCCCTTCCTGTCATCCAAAAAAAAAAAAAAAAAACAGAAAGTGGGGAATAGCAGCATCTTATTAACAATTAGTGCATAATTGTTATAGTGCATAGTGTTATGCATCAATTAAGAGGGAAGAAGAGTTTTTTTCTTAGAGTGAAAGTAGGTTGTGGCATCTGCTTCCCCATATTTTTCTTGTCATCCTTATTGCTCACTTCATAGTTCACTTCAGTGAGGATGGTGAGAATATCTTCACCTCTGAAAAACATAACATTTTGATCATCTGTGAGGGAAAAATAACTGGTAAACGCTTTCATATGATGTGCTTATGATAGTTATTTCCCTCAAAACATTTGAAATAAACAACACTCTATGTCACACATCGCTTCTGGTACACGGCAATTTCTGTCAAATAAAAACATTACGGTGTGACCTCATCCATCTTATTCACCATCATTTGAAATAATAAGTTGCTAAACTAAGATGTACCACAGCTTTCCAGGTAATGGAGTGGTCTTAGAGCTTAATAACTTATCTTTGGTTTACTCAGGATCTCTGTAGACCATCAGAAACCTCAGTGTTAACATCAGATTTTGTTTCTTTTCCTCCCAACCTATTTGTACATTACTCTGCTCCATGTGCTATGTCACTTGCCCCCCAGATCACCTCAATGCCCCCTAAACACTCTGCCCCAAATTGACATAGCTTCTGTGGATTCAACTATGATGCAATCAAACTTGAAGCAAGTAAAACTTGGATGTCTCCTGCAGCCACCTCACCCCTTTCTCACCAGTCATCTAATCAGTTTAATTGGGCAACCTATTCATCCACCTCTAGAGATAGTCCCCAGAACTCGCAGGATTTTTGGTCTAAATTCCAAAATGAAAACATAGTGTTGATGTCTGCCATGGAAAATTCTCACTCTTCAAACACTTTAAACATAATGAGATACAGGACTAGAAGGAACCTACAGAAGATTCCTTGCTTTCCATCAGTTGTGTGTGCATTTGGGTAAACTGTGACATACAAAACCATCATTTAAATAAAGGAAGCATAGGATATTTAAATGAGGGAAGGGTCTTTTCCCACATTTTGTCGCTTCAAGTCAGGTCAAATTAGTAAAACTACAGAGGGTTTTTACTCTTTGTTACTTATTTCCCACAATGCACCAAGAGGTTGGTTAGCTATTATAGAACTTTTGACAGAGTTAGAGGATGTTAAACATTGAAATGGGTTACTGCCTTCTTGGAAGACTTCTTGGAAGTTTTCTAGTTGAGTTGAAACAGTCATGTTTTTGCTTAAATGCCCAGCTAGACTATATGACTTTATCATCCTTCCTAGCAATATGATACCTTGATTGTCCTTTGAGGTGCTAAAAAAGGAAACTCCTCAGTAAGTAGCTCAGTTCTTTCTATCTATGAACTAAAGATGTTAACAGTTCCCCTCTGTCCCACTTTGCAACTGACCCGGGAAGTACAGCTATGTGATGTACGGCTAGACATTTATTGATGAATGAAGGGGTGGGTAGGGAAAAATTACCTAGGACATCTTTCTCTCAGGCTCTGGCAAAGTGACTGAATATACCAGGTCCCCTCCATGGGGCTTCGGTAGGAAACACAGTTGTTCACAGTAGCCATCCCCAGCAGAAAGTCAGCCTCATTTGGGATATACGTCTTCTGAAGTAATGAGTCTGTTTCTAAATCGGCTTCCTTCTGTTCTGAGTCAGTATCAACAGCTATACCTTTCTGGTAGTTATCCCCTTGACAAGCCTGAATAAAAAAGATTTTGGGTTTGCCTACAAGGGAAGGGCAATTCGAACCAGTGAAGTAAGAGGTCAGCTCATAGATGGGGGCTTCCTGCCCATCACAGCCATAGATGATGCCCTTATCTCCATGGGAGAGGATGCAGCACATGAAGCAATCCTTGTTACGGTGGTCCATGCTTTGGTAGGATTTCAGAATTTCACAGATTTTCCCTGCTGTTGAGTCTTTGTAAACCATTACTTCAAAATGAAGCTCACTAAAGGTGTTGTTCAAAGCCACTGAAAAGTGAAATGAGAAAGGTCATATTACATTTCAATAATTCCCAGCTAAAGAGAACACTGATCATATAAGAATTTGAAGCAGAACTTGAGAACAAGACCCTCTATATTAATGACTGAATTCCACAGGCTTCTAATATTTACTGCCACCAGCTGAAAACATTTCCCAGTCTTGAAGGCAAATAAGAAAAGGAGAATACTATTGTTGGCATGTTGTGTTACCTCAACTAGTCTACAAAATGGGTAAGCTATTGTTTAGGCTTACTACCAAACCAATCTAAAAAATAATTGTATTACTTACATAATCAGAATACAAAAGCCAAAAAAGTTTTGAATAAAAGATCTATACTTATTTTATCCCTAATCCTTTCAAAATTGTCAAAATATAATATATGAATGTTTACAAAATCAAGTAGAACTAAAAGACTATCACTTCTCTATCCCTCCCTATTACCCAGTAATGTTCCATGAAGGCAACCACTTTCAACTTTCAACTACTTTTCTTTTTGGGTATTAGCTTCCATTTTATAATACATTTGGGTGCTTTGCTATTTATTTGTTGATGAATTTTAGAACTTTGTATTGAATTCTTATTATGGGTGATGAGCTTTTGGTGCTCTTACACAATTATTTACAACTTTTAGTTGAATCAGTAGTAATGTTTGTATTACTAGTAATATCTAAACATAATATTCTTTAATTTTGCTTCCTTTCTTATTAAACTTTTTGTCTTTCTTGGAATTTGTAATCACATTATTTTTTTATTGCTTTATTTGCTGTATGCTTAACATTATTTTCCCTCAAATGCTCTTATAGATCTAGTTAAAGTCTTTCAATATTTTCTGGCTGCCTGTCTGACTCCTTTTAAAAAAATTAAAATTGTATATATTTAAGGTGTACAACATGATGATATACATAGTGAAATGATTGCTACAGTCAAACTAATAACATACGAGTATCTCCACACATAGTTACCATACGTGTGAAGGAGAGATGAGAGCACCTGAAATACACTCCTAGCATATTTCTACCGTGTTTCCCTGAAAGTAAGACCTGGCCGGACCATCAGCTGTAATGCGTCTTTTGGAGCAAAAATTAATATAAGACCCAGTCTTACTTTAATATGAGACTGGGTCTTTAATATAATACAATAATATAACACAAAATAATATAATGTAATATAATATAATATAATACCGGGTATAATATAATATAATATAAGACCTGGTCTTATATAATATAATATAAGACCTGGTCTTATATTAATTTTTGCTCCAAAAGACGCATTAGAGCTGACAGGCCGGCTAGGTCTTATTTTAGGGAAAACACGGTAGTATTCAATATAGTCACCATTCTGTACATTAGATCTCTAGACTTATTCATCCTACATAACTGCAACTTTGTACCCTTTGACCAAAACGCCAGAAATACAATCAAATATTATTTTTTCAAAAAAGTTTTAATAGTAAATGAATGGAAATCAAAGGCTTTTCTTGAGTGCCAAGATGTATAATGATGAATGATGCAGTCAATCAACTTAAGCTCTGTGGCTTTTTAAAATCATAGAATCGTTTTGCTTGAATAAACAAATGTTAACAGAGACCATTTGCAGAGTCCTGATGATTAAAATCAGCCTACCTTAATTCCCTAAACTTTACTCAATTTGAAAAAATTAGTCATTACCTGATGTTATAACCTGTAAAAACCATTTAGAAAATTCTTTGATCAAATAAAAATTCTTAATATCACAAAGGTTGGGTTGGATTCTTTCTATTATTACTTTTAGTTGTGGCCATTTCTATGTACACATGCTACCAATTATTTTTTTATTTAACTTGTAAGTTCTCAATCTTAGCTGAAGTAGGCTGAGCAAAAGGATTTGTCTAGTTTAACAATGAAAATGCTACTTCTCTTGGGGACTCACGATTTTTGCTGCACTCCTATAAATGCAACTTCTATGAGAGCTCTTGGCACCAAGGCAATGTTTTCACACATTGTACTACTAACACATTCTACAGAAGCACTGTTCATTTTGTTGAATTAAAAGCAAACCTTGGGATGGCCAGTTAGCTCAGTTGGTTAAAGCATGGTGCTGGTAGCACCAAGGTTGCCGGTTTGATTCCTGCATGGGCCACTGTGAGCTGCGCCCTCCTTAAATAAATAAATAAACAAAATAAAGCAAAAGCTTATTGCTGCTTTTCAGTATAAGTCTTTTAGTAAGATTTGATATTTTATCTTAATATACACATTGCTTTGATTTTTAAAATTAAATAAAAAAAGAAAAGCAGTAAACCAGCAAATATAGAAGAGTGTTCTTCATCTCTACAGGGAAATATGGTTATATCCATTTAAAACAACAACAACAACAACATGTGGCCCTGTTGATAAATAGCTTACGTTCTCCCCTTCTGATAGAAACATAAGTATTAGACATATTTCACTTCTCTTTTGGGTTTTACTGTACCCGCATCCAAGTCTGTTCCATTTCTATTCTTCATGCTGTGAAGTTTGGGCACGTTCTTCCGTGCTATGCTAAAGTCATAATTGTTAAAGATCACACAGTACCCCCGAGGCTTGCTTTCCATTCGGTAAACTTTGTCGGATGTCTGAAAAACAAAAATCCAACCCAAGAACTGACTCTGTGGGTCGAACATGTGAGATATGAACATACAACTCCCCAGTAAATGGCTAGGCTGTCCCCTAAGCCACGCAGGGCTGCAAGTGCTCATTCCTTGGCTCCAACCCAACTTGACGTTTCCCTAGCGAACTCGTTTCTGCCTAGGCTCCCAACACAGGATTCCCCAGACTTCTGCCGCACAGTTAGTGTTAGTGTATAGAGTCCATGTCCCAATACTTGGGCCTCCTGAGCACTTTGCACTTATATTAATATTGTCCTCATAACAGATTATCGTTATTTGTTCTCACTTCTGCTCAAGGCAGGTGATATATGTCGGGAACTAGGATTTATTAATTTGGGAGTGCTCGATCAGGAGTTGCTGAACGAATGGATGTTTTAGTGCTGCCCTTCCTTGATTTTGTGATTCCCTTGGCTGTCTACTCAACTCCTCCATGCTTCTGGGCTAACAGCTGATGGCCTGCCCTTCATACAAGGCATAGTGTGGTCCCAGGAGTTTTAAAGCTGATGGCTTAATCTGACTCTCAGGACCACGGTGACTGGAGACAAGAGATGCACTGGTCAGGCAGGGTCTTGGCTGTGCTGCAGGTTACAGTATCCAGACTCTAGTACCTGCCAGCATCAGTCAGAGGTGGCCCTGTGTTGTCCTGATTTTCTCAGGGCTGTGTCAGTGCTGAGATAGTCAGCATTTACCGGGAAATGCATGCAGCTCTTCTAGATAGAGAAAAGAGCTCCAGACTTGGGGGCCAAATTGCTGGCTCTACCACTTAATAACCTTAAAACTTTGAGCAAGTTAATCACTCTTGCAGTCAGTATCCTTAGCTGTTCCTTGGGGACACTTGTAGAGTGCTTCACTCTTCACAAAGTACCACAGGACTTTGGTTAATCCTTGATTTTTCAGACTGAGAGAGGTCTGGTAATTTGTTCAGGAGACCACTAGCAAATTGTTTCTCTCAAACTTAATTTCAAGTCTCCTGCTAGATTCGTAGCATTCAGGATTTCCTCTGCTTGCTGCCACGGAGAGGAGTAAATGGGCTAAAGAGTCAGAATGTGTCTGGTCCATTGTTGAAGGTTACATAAACAGATGTGACTGTGTCTAGAAAGGCAAGTCTTACACTGGCTCATTGAGATGAGAACACAGCGATGGCTAGATCATGAGCGTTTGCTGCTTATACCTAATCACAAAGAAGAAACAGTCTGAAATGTCAAGTTAAAAGAAAAGGCTTTGCTCTTCCAGTCCTGCTGGACTCCTTCCCCAAAGCCCTCTGCCAGTGAAGCGGATGCAGCTGCTGAAAGGGTTAGGTAGGATCTTCTCACCCCTCTGACCTCCAACTGTTCCAATGTCTTTGTCTTGGGTTTTAAAATAAAAATTTTAAACATAGGCAACCCAAGGTATCATATTTTTTTTAAACTAAAAAGTCACACTTTAAGCTTGTCCTTCTGTGAATTTTTCCTACAGTTCTCAAAATTTTCACTATGTTTCTGCCACTTATTAGTTTGTCTGGATGCTAGAAAACAAAAGCTAAGGCATATAATAACTAGATTCTGCAATGCAAAGAGAAGAAGGAATGGAAGGTTTCCTCGTACTTGTGATTGACTGTCCTGTTCTCGGGATTCACAGTATTGTTGGCTCGGGGAGTCCGACACTGACAGCATCCCAAGAGACTTCTCCCCATCATACAATTGAGACACCTCTGGAATGAGACATGAGAGGGAAGATATTTTGGTAAAGAAACATGTGGCACCGAGGACAACACGAAGTCCCTTTTAAAACGAAAATTCACAGACTGCCTTGAACATAATATCCTTGTAGTTCACATAATAGTTAAGAATCTTATTACTGACTAACCGCATTTTTTCAAACTTGCAAGCCTGAGGCCACACGGGCTGTGTCTTTTGACAATTCTTTTTACTGCTGTCACTGTGTAGAGATGGTGACAACAGGTAGCCACCGAGCATTCATCCTGATATTAGGCTGCAGGTCCATTAAGATGTGGATGTGGTAGAAGGTTGTGGAGAGCAAGCAATGAGGATCAGAGTAAATTAACTAAATAAACCTTGAAAACATATCTCCAAGTATTACCAATGAAAATTCATCTGGACTTTTTTCAAGTTGGTAAAATAATAAAAAACAAATGGAGACCCACCTTGAAAACTCCTGAGCAAACAAAACCAGTTTAATCATACCAGCAAAGCTTAATTTAGCTTATTTGGCAAGACTACTTTGACCTTAGCCATTTCTTGCTTATGCCTCTGAAAATCATGAGCAAAACTTGAACTTTTGTCCAAGATTGATGATAGGAAGTAACCATGGACCAATCCCTTATTATTTAAGAAAATTCTAACATTCTAACCAATTACTGTGAAGAATACATAGTTACTGCTTTCTCACTATATAAGCTGCTTTATAACAACATATCTCTGAACCTCATTCCACATTTTGTTTTGAAGACTTTCAGTTTGCAAACGGCCTTTTTTGGTGTGTGCTTAATAAATTTCTGTTAATTACTACAATGATTCATTGGTTTCCTTTTGGCTATTTATGAACCTTTAACAAAGGCTCATTCATCCCTCTGAATTAAAACAGAAACACACAGTTTTTTATTGGAAACACTGTGACATAGAGGGATTTGTCAATTTAAGAATATATTGGGCCGGCCCGGTGGCTCAGGCGGTTGGAGCTCCATGCTCCTAACTCCGAAGGCTGCCGGTTCGATTCCCACGTGGGCCAGTGGGCTCTAAACCACAAGATTGCCAGTTCAATTCCTCGACTCCCGCAAGGGATGGTGGGCTGCGCCCCCTGCAACTAGTAAGGGCAACTGGACCTGGAGCTGAGCTGCGCCCTCCACAACTAAGACTGAAAGGACAACAACTTGAAGCTGAACAGCACCCTCCACAACTAAGATTGAAAGGACAACAACTTGACTTGAAAAAAGTCCTGGAAGTACACACTGTTCCCCAATAAAGTCCTGTTCCCCTTCCCCAATAAAATCTTAAAAAAAAAAAAAAAAAAAAGAGAATATATTTTGCTGATTCACAGTTATCAGGTTGTACCTACCTCTGCTTAATTCTTCATAATCATTGATTTTCTTCAGCAGGCTCTTGTTGACTTGGGCACATATTTTTTTCAGAGTATCCAAGTTTCTTTCCCCAAGCATGACCCTCTTCTCCATCTCTATGAAAATATCGAGCAACGTCTAGAGGGAGGAGAAATAAAGTTGGAAGCCAGAATTGGGCCATATTGGCTTTTAGATTAGATTTTTTACTTTCACTTTCTCCAAACCTAACTTTCCAAGCAGACCCTCCTGAGAGGGCATGTGGTCTTACAAAGCCAATAGATTACTATCGAGACAATTCTGTGTTTTCTGGCCCAGCAAGACAGAAGTGAGCAGAGGAGAAGCCACATCAGACATCACCCAGTCCCCAGGCCCTAGCCCCTGTGCTCAAAGTCTGTGGATATCTTTATAGGAAGACTGTGAAACAGCCCAAGTTGTATTGCTGAGATTCAGCAGCCTGGGGACTGCTTCACACCCATCATTGCCTCTGGTACTGTATCCACTACACAGAAACACACACAACCACACACACAGACACACAAAACCACACTACACACACACACACGACCACCACCATACCACATACATAAGCACACACAGACACCACCACACCACATACATACACACATAGACACTACCATACCATACATACACACACACACGATACACACACACAGACACCACCACACCACACACACACACATATACCACACCACACACACACGATACACACACACAGACACCACCACACCACACACACACACCACACCACACACACACACAGGCACACACCACACACACCATACACACACAGAGACACCATAAACACATGCACGCGCATACACACACACACACACACACACACACAGTTCTAGGTCCCGGCTTGTTTCAGAGACTGCAGAAGTGGGGGAACTACGTCAGGCCCACCACTGTCTTTCCTGGCTCTGCAGGGTCCCACATTGAGCTATTCCCCCACAACCCGCCTTCTGTTCCCGACACCACCTTGCTCCTGATAATTAATGAGCGGCACTGTACAATATACAAAGGACTCATACATAGAACACTCATGGCTGACAGCTTACTTCTTCTCCCCTGGTTAAAACATGAGAATTCAGGTTGCTTTTACCAGAGTAGCCCTCTCTTCCTAAGCAGAAATTCCCACTGGTTCAGAACTAAACCTTGGTGCGACAACAGGTCTTACCATGTCATCATCCAGTTTACATTTGGAAATCTCCTGGCTCAAAAGAAACTTAAAGGCCTTCCATTCCACTTTGGTTACATCTTCTGAAATCTGAAAAAGCATGACCCTGTGGTGGGAAATGGAGACACTTGAGAAATGCTTTCTTAAATAATTTCCCATTTGATATATGGAGTCACAACAGATGTGATTCCAACAGCCTCCCTTTAAAATAAAGCTAGCTAATGACATGCTTTATGAGTTGAGGAAGACTGTTCACTCATGCCCAGCTACCCCATCTGTAACTCAATTTAAAGTTCTACTACCTTTGTCCTTCAGCTAAATTCAGTTAAATGAATGGCTCAGTTGGTTGGGGAGCAAGCTCTTGGCAACAAGGTTGCCGGTCCCTGCAACTAGGGATTGAGGACGGCAACTGGACTTGAGCTGAGCTGCGCCTTCCACAACTAGATTGAAGGACAACGACTTAGAGCTGATGGGTGCTGTTTCCCAATAAAATTTACTTTTTTAAAAAAATTCAGTTAAATGAATTGTGGCTTCCCTTGTCTTCACTATAAAATCACAACCTTGTTGCAATAAAAAAGTTTTGATTTTGGAAATTACGCTTTTCAAAATGCAAATCAGATCACTATTTCCTTATTGAAACTTGGCAGTGTTCTCCCAGCTGTTGCCTTCAGTTGGAAGGCCAAGTACTTGGTTCTATAATACAGACCTTTGTGAACTGAGCCCAGCCTGCCTCCTCTCCTCTAGCCACTCCTAAACACCCTCCGCCATCTCTTCTCCAAACACCCAGCGGCCCCCTGACACTTTATACTGTGCCCCCCTCACTCCCATTCCTGTCTGTCTACAGACAACCATTCATCCATTAACAGCTCACGCACTGCCTGAGTGTCCTCGGGGTTGCATTCACCCCACTATGCCTTTGTACTACCTGAAGCGTAACACATATAATTGTGTGTTTATAAAGCTGTCCGAGTCCTCTGAGAGCAGGGTCCATGCTCTTTTTGTTTCCATAAGCCCAGAGGGTTGTGAGGTACAGTGTTTAAATTCAGGGGACCCAGACTACTAGTGTTGGAACCTTGGTTCCACCATCTATGAGCTGGGTGACTTCAGATTGTTACACATTTTTTTCCTCATTGTAGGCCGTAGACATTACTATGGCTACACCATTCAGACATGTTGAAACTTACAGAAATAAGTTTATCTGAAGTGCTAAAACTAATCTTTGGCAACAGACTAAGTGTTCGATACGCGATAGGCACTACTATTTCCAAATCTATGATAGGCTCTTGGGATATGCTTGTTAAATGAACAAAGGAATGTTTTAGAAGTCAGCAAACCTTTCACTATTATGGTGTAACAAAAACATGTTAACTTCAAAATTAAATTTAAATTCTGAAAATAAAAATAGTGTAGAAACAGAAATTACTCAGTATTATCATCTGCTTCATCCTTCTTCTCATGGAATCTTCTACCCTAGAAGTATTTCTCTAACACTTTCTTACTTTGGTCAAGATTTGGTCAAAGCTTTTAACTTTATAACAAGGTATTTTGTGCTTTTACTTTCCTCATTACTGAAACATATTGGCTTTATTGTACCATCATTGTCTAGACATTAATTAACCTGATAGTTTATAAGATACTTACTTTATAAGAAGCAATTATAATTTGAAAATTAAAATGTCTAGTGTTTCCTTATAAACGTAAAGTGGTCACACTAGCGTATTTTTTCTTTCTTGGCTAATGTTCAGCAATGATGAATAAGCAGTAGGTTGTACTTGTGTTGAGCCTTTTATTCCCAAGTTAATATGTTGATGATTTTAACAGACAGATCCTGCCCTTGTTAGTAACTCTTGACACTCCAACAGAGAGGGACAGGTCATTGTCTGGTACTGGCAGTTTGTCTCAGAGTCTAACTCACATGGCAGAAGGAGTGTAACCTCCAGAAGACCAAGAGAGTGGGTACAAGATGAGACGGTCCAGCCTTCCTACATCTGGGGCTGTGTTTTTTAGGACTAATTGATGCCTTAATTTACAAATTCCTTAAAAGAACTTAACAATCCAATTAAACCGAAGTTACACAGTATTGAATAGTTTCAATAGTGTCTGCATGTCCCCAGTTCATGTTCACTCAGAGCGTGTCAATGTGACCTTATTTAGGAAAAAAAGGGTCTCTGCTGTTGTAATCTCATTAAGATGTGGTCATACTAGACTAGAGTGGGCCTTAATCCAATGACTGGGATCCTTATAAGAGGGAAATTCAGACAAACAGACACAGAGAGGAGAACAGAGGCAGAGATTGAACCGATGCATCTACAGGACGAGGAACACCAAGGATTGCCTGTAACCACCAAAATCTGGGAGATCAGCATGACACAGATTCTCCATAGAGCCTCCAAAAAGGGACCAACGCTGTTGACACCTTGATTTCAGACTTTTAGCCTCTAGAATTTTAAGGGAATAAATTTCTCTACTGTGTTAAGCCATTCAGTTTGTGGTACTTTGTTTCAGCAACCCTAGAACAGAAATACACTCAGAATATCTCTTTTGTCATTTAAAATAAAAATGGTGAAGCCGCAAGAAGAGAGTATGACAAGGAACATGCCAGAATCTCAGGTCTCTGAGACCAGTAAGACCAGGGCATTGATAGGCTGTTCTAGAAGACGGTAGCAAACCCAGGCCGAGAGGACTTAATGTTGCACATGCAACAGTTATTGACAGGGAAGCAGAGACAGTGAAATGGGCCACACCCAAGGCTTGAGTAGAAGCTTTCTGAAAGGAAAATTAAAAATAACTTTAAGGAGTGTCTGAGAAGTGCCTGAGAATAGAGGATTTTGAAACAGAGAAGTTGGTGATGTGTTTCTATTTTTAAAGTCTTAAGAATCACAAAGATGTAACTGAATGTGATTTATCACGCCTAGGTTACCTGCTGTCCCACAGGTGGGGACAGGCCAATCTGCAAGGTCTTTGGCAGGACAGACACCCACATCACCGCCATTCTAGCAGCAGCTGACCTCACAGGGGCTAAGCAGTCTCTGTGGGGTCCAGCCTGGCCAATACAGAACAACTGGCAACATACACCTCATTGGAGAATTTTGTAATGCAAGTGTGGATAAAAGCCTAATTCTCCACTGAGAATTTCCGTAGTCATCCACCAGCAGGTGGGAAGAGGATTTCAGGGTGGGAAGTAGTGATGTTTTACCCCATAATAGACAAAGTAAGCACACAATGTGGGCACCAGAAAAGCAGAGACACCGAGGTAATAGGCACGTAGTAACAGAAAGTGAGAGAGAACATTTAGAAAAAGTCTATTTTAATGTCAGCATACTTATAGGTAATGTTTCACTCTGAAAAAAAATTTTATTTTATGATTTTGGCATTTTTTTTTTTCTGAATTATACATAAGGTCTCTAAATTTCTTAATCGGGCCCTGGTAGGACATCTTCCCAGAGCCTCCAAAGTCATGCTATATAGGCAACCTGCAATCAACCCTGCCCACAAAGATGTGTCCACTCCCCACAGACCTCCCAGTGCCACACTGGAGGTTCTCCCCACCTGTAAGCAGAGATCTGAGCCCTGCCTGGTGTCTGAAGCTCCTTAGTCATCTCTTCCTTGCTGGTGCCCAGGTGTTTGACCAGCAGATCCAGTCTATTAATTCGGAATAGCAGCTCCTTCAAAAAGGACAAGTTGCTTTCTTCCAACATTCTCTTTTCCTGCAGTCTCTGGAATAACATTAAGGCATCCTTGATGGGTTCCTGTTTCCTTTGTGGGATGTAGTCCTGGCTCAGGAACTTGAGGGAGGCCAGCTCATCACTGTCCAGATGTTCCCCGATATCGTAGAGACAATTGCTGAAATTCATGCTTGTCCAGTGTTAGTGTAGTTATAGCCTAGGTCCAAATGCAACATCATGTTCAAATGAGGAAGAAAAGTAGCATTTACTGGTTTGTTCCTGCATCAAATGCTATTACATCTATTACAGTATATACAAGACATTGTACTGTGGATATAGGGAAGGTAAAACAAACAGGACAAGCTCCTGCTCTCAGGTAGCTTACTGTTTAGGAACGTAGATATACAAACTAGCCAGTGGTCAGCAAGCTGTGACCAGGGTGCCCGAGGAATATAAAGCCTGGGAGAAACACTTCCTGGAGGGAAGGCACTTTTGTGGAGGAGGTGGGAAAGGACAGTTCTTGCAGGAAATAGTTTATGCAAAAGATGGAGTCAAGAATATTCAAGTCAGTTCAGACAGACACAAGGAACTCAATAAATAAGCTGGAAGGGTTTGGGATGGGGAATGATGGGTCAAAGGGATGAAGCTGGGGCCAGGGCCTATTATGGGTCAAAGGGTTCAGGCTTTGTCCTGGAGGTGATAGGGAACTAAGAAAGGATATAAACATGAGAATGATGTCATCTGATTGGAATTAACATTTAAAGTGTGGAGGACAGATTGGAAGGGTTGGAGGTGGAGAAGAGATAGGGTCTGACTGAAACAGTGGTGGTGGGAAGACGTGCTGCAGCGCTGCCCTCCACAGACCTTAGGGAAAGCACTCACTGCTGGTCAAGAACCCGAGACTGGAAGCAGAACCAGGTCAACCCTGGCAACCCTTTCAACAGTCTCTAAATTAGACAATGCGGTTTTTTTCAAACACACATTGAAATAGGTTTAAAAAAAAAAAAAAAAGGAGAGGGCAGTGTTTCGGGAAACCCAAACAACCTTCATGAAAGCAGTCCAGGATCTGGGGTTTCTCCTCCCTTGAAGCCCTTGAGTCACCTTGACTGATTTCTCGCCACTCTCCCTGCTCTGACAGGCCTGTGAAAGAGCCCTGGGAGCAGTGTTTGTATGGCTTCTTCATAGGAACAAAACTGGGACCTGGTTCTGTAGAGCGGGATACAGTGTTGCCCATCAAAGCCAGGAAGCTCCCTTGCAGCTGACCCTCGGGGGAGGCAGGGAGTGCAGTGGTACCGAGTAAGGGGCTTTGGGCTCAGACAAAACTTAGATCAGAATCCAGGGGGACGCTGCCTTCAGGCCCTGGGTAGTTCCTGTCCTCTGAGGTTAGATTCCTTTGTAAAACAAGGATCAAAAGAACACCCATCTCCTCAAGTGTTGTGACTATATAACCTCTAATGCATTTAGATAACAATGGCCACCAACTAGTGAATGCTAAACAAGTGTTAACCAAAGAGAAGGAAAAAGACCCAGACTGTGGGGCCCTGACACAAACTGGTCACTTGAGCACGCCTCTTACCCTCCTAGTTTTCCCATTGCCTCGCTTGATAAATGTGAAAATTCAGTTAGAAGCGGTGTTTTTCAAACTCTGTAAAGTTAAGGAACTCTTCGTTGAAGTCTTACTCAAATGCTTACTTACCTTAAGTGGTGGTCCCGGGCAGCTACCCTCTGAGAACCTTGAAGTAGAAAAACCTTAACTTCCCATCCAGCTCCATCATCTCCTTGATCCCACAGAGTCTGTGTTCTTGGGCACTTTCCTTAACCTCAAATAACCTTAACCCATTTGGACCTCTTTCCTCCATTAAACAAGGCAGATCGCTTCCTGGATCTTTACGCTCCCTGCATTTACAAACGTTCTGAAAACGCAAATCCTGACTATTACTCAGAGGTAGTGATCAAGAGTGATCCAGGACCTCTGTATTTTCTACATCTGATGTTAAAACAGAAATATTTTTTATTTGCACATTAAAGTAAGCCTTAATGTTTTTTAAAAAGTGGCCAAAAAACACTTCGAAACTTTTAAAAATACCTTCCTCTCCCCACACTGATTATGTAGAAGCAGTGTATTTTATGAAAATTGAAAACACAGTGAATTATAACTGTATTCTATAGCAGGATACAGATACTTCCCTGCAAAAGCAATCAATTATCAGGAAAATACTTTTATTTAGGAAAGTTATCTTAAATAAGTGGCTAGCACCTAACAGCATATGTTCAAAGTGCACCAAACATAAACTGCTGGCTATACATGGGGACAAACTAGCAAGCTCAATTCCTTAAATCACACTACAGAAACACGCATGTGCTCAACAGGGTATGTTCTTGGAGTGTCATCACAGAATGATGTGTAACCCAGAACAACTAGAAACACCCCATATGTCCTTCAATGAAGGAATGGCTAAATCAACTAAGGTATAGTCATACTATACAATAGTATGCAACAGTTAAGAAAATGCATTCCATCTTCTGAAATAAAAATGAGTATCCAAGACATGTTATTATTATGACAGTGAAAAAAGCAACTTGCAGTATAACAAAAAAAACACAAAAAAACATACATCTAAAGCAATACAATAGATTTTCAGTGATTACAGACATATATATTAAAGCAGAAAATAAAAAGGTAAGGAGACCTGGAAAGAGATATGCCAAACTCATAAAGTTGTTCTTTCTGGGGAACAAAGGAGAAAACTAGAACTTGGGGGTGAAGGAGTGAGGAAAGGGAATTTATCTTTTCCTATAATGTGTTAAGAAAAATGTATGCAGATACTATCTGCGTAAATGAAATTAATGTTAAAATATTAGCTTGGATGTGTTCTTCTGTTTAAGAGAGTGTAATCAAGTGAGTAGAGGATAGGTAAGAAATGAGGCTTCTTGGGAAACTCAGGGCCGATAACAGCAGGCAGGGAGACCAGATTACAGAGGAGTGGTACAATCATATTTGTGTTCTTAAAAGAAAACAAAATGTAAGAACTTTAAACTTTAAAAAGAACTTAAGAGAACTCGAAGAATTTATTTTCCCCTAAATGGCAGGAAGCTTTCATTCATCTCTCAGAGACTAAAAAAAATCTAGTAGACTAAATATAAGAAGACTATGGAATACCTGCATGGCACAATTGACCAACTCTAACAGGCATTTCCTCTCAATAGAAAATACACATCTTTTTATACACATACAAAATATCCACATAGGAAAAAATCTTAATAAATTTTAAAAATCTTAATAAATTTCCAAAAAGCAGAAATAATACAGTCCATGTTCTCTGGTTATTAGAAGTTAATGAAATTAGAAATGAATGCATTAATTGGAAGTTAGTAAAAAATGGCCAAATCGAACACCCTACAAAAAAGGCTAGCCACATTTAGGTGTCTTTTGTTAGCACATGGTTTTAGAACAATTGGGAAGACTTCTAGAACAAACTGAAATGAACCCTAACTGAACTCCCTACATCAAAATAAACTGCAGATGGATCAAAGATTTAATCCTTAAAATTAAAATGCTAAGGAAAGAAACACAGGGGAATTTTTAAAAATAATCTTGCAGTGGTGAAGAACCTTTTTAAGTATAACAGAAAAACTGAAAGCCATTAAAGAAAGGTTGGTAAATGGCCTTAAATAAAAACTAAAATATTCTGAAAAACAGCCCAAACAAAATTTTACAAAAATCAATAAATCTTGCACTGGAAAAAAAGGGGGCAATGATATGACGATATAAAATAGAAAATGGACTGATTTTATAGGAACCTTATTCCTATAAGGAATTTTAAGGTTCCTATAAGTTCCTATAAGTCAATTTTAAGAAGAGTGAAAGATCAACAATCCAATGCATATATAGGTAAAATCATGAGCAGACAGTTGAGAGAAAATACAGTACCAGTGCCTTTATTTTTTACAACAAATGGCTTTTAAACATTTGAAAATATGTTCAATCTCACAATAATTTTTTTAAAGGAAATTAAAATTACAAAAGACTATTTTCAATTACCAAATTGGTGAAACAGAAAACTTGCAATACACAGTGTTGTAATCTGGTGGAAACAAAAACAGGTAGGTGAGTGTTTTGGCCATATCTGTCAAAATATGAAATGCACATATCCTTTGACCCCACAATTTAACTTCCAGGAGTTTTTCCTACATTACCTTAAACATCAGGGTACTAAGACATATGTACAAGTTTATTCATCGCAGCATTGCTTGAAATAACAAAAGAGCAGGAATAACTGTTTATCAATAACAGAAGAATTAAATAAGCTATTAATCAGATCCAATGGTACTCTATTCAACTATTTAAAAGAATGGAAAGATCAACATGATTGGATGTGTGTGATCTATATAATGTTTTAGTAAGTGGTGCATAGATTTGAGTATTCACAGATCTTTGAACAAAATACACAGGAGGCTGCTCAGTGGTTGCCTCGGGGAGAGAAACTAGAGGGCCCGGGTGTGTACAGTAGGAGGCCTCGGGGTAAACAACAAAGTGGAACATTTTTCCCCCCATTTAAAATTTGTACTACGTGCATTCTAAATGTACACATACCTAAATTAAAGATATATATTTAAAGATGGGTTTTTATTCATATACTGGAACAGATCTAAACTAGGTCCAACCCTCTTTAGTACCATTAGGTTCAGTGTCTTTAAATTTTTAAATCAGTTCTAATCACTGTGAAAATCTCATTTTATAGAATAAAATCAACTACAAAAGCTAATGTAAGCAGAATCTTTTTTTTTCCCTCCACAATTATTATTTTCTGACACCAATATTTATTATATTCATTTTAGAAAATACAGAAAAAATAAAAAAGAAAATTAAAATTACCTCTAATTCCATAATTCCACCATCCAAACACACCTAAAAATATTTTAGTCTTTCCTACTAAATGTTTTATGTATATATATTTTACACCATTATACAAGATGTTACACCATTAACCACAGGCGCTGGGGTTCTAACTACAGGGACCCTGGAACTAGGTTTAATGAACAAGCTAAAAACTTTACTGGACCGGCTAGAAACTTTCTTAAAGTAATAGTTTTTTAAAAAACATTCATTGTTTTATTTTTATGATCATAAAATAGCTAAAAACTTTACTGGACAGGCTAGAAACTTTCTTAAAGTAATAGTTTTTTAAAAAAAACATTCATTGTTGTATTTTTATGATCATAAATAGTAAAAATAACACTTTTCCTTACACCAAGTGCAGAAAAATATAAAAAGAAAAATTACTTAGAAGCTCACTATTTAAAAGTAATTCTTTGGTGGGAGCATTTGAGATCTTCACAACAATTGTCAGTTTGGGCTCAAATAAACTCATAAAATTTTTTTTAAAAAGTAATTCTTTGGTCACATTTGGTGATTTTTTATTCACCTATTTATGTATACAATTATAATAAAAACACACATATATAATGTGTTTTATACATATAAAATATATAAATTTGCATATTTTGATATATAATGCACATAAGGCAGAGGAGAAGAAATGAGATGGAAATACCACCAGGAAGTTTTCTTTTACTTTTGATTACTATATAATATCTATTAAATAATAAATTCATATAAATACATTTGTATTACATAATATATAAGTATATTTAATATTTTTATAATATAGTCATGCCTCAAAATATTTCAATATAAATGTTTATATTGAGATATATGGGTTTATCACATATAATTCATATAAACATAAAAATATTTTTCTTGTCTCATTTTATTACAAGTCTCTGAAAAAATTGCTATAATCATCCACATTTTACTATTGCGAACAATCAGTTTAGAAATAAGCTAATAAGAGAGGCGTCAGGCTCAGATTTGAGCATCTCAGTCAAGGATTTCGATGGCAGGCCTTGTGAAGATTTTTTGTTTTATTCTAATTGCAGTTGGAAGCCAATGAAGGAATTTAACTAAGAAAAACATATAATCGTAATATTTTTAAAGATTAAAATTATTAAAAATGTTTAAAGACAAAAAAACAAAAGCCACAAAAACGAGAATTCTTAACAAATCCACTAGAGCAGAGAGAAGGGCAGAGCCTTACAAACCAAGCCAGTACATGCTGGAGCCTGGATTTAGACCTCAGCATCTCATTCCAGAGTCATGGCTCCACCGCTGCCTCATATGCCACAATTTAATTACAAATAAATTTAATCTAATCACAAACAGTCCTTCTAGCAATAATCTAGCAGCACCCTAGCTTCTTCAGTGGCATACCTCAAAGCTGAGGAAAATAAATCCAAAACTTGCATTAATCTTCAGAGACAAAAATCCACGTCTTATTCAAAGCTCAACACTACTTGAAAGTGGCTCTCAGGCCCAACCCATAAGCGATATAGTGTGGACATTCCATCCAGACCAGGACAGCCAACCCAAAATGGGGACTCCCTCAGAACTTGCCAGATTGCCACTCTGCACACAAACACTGTCCACTGCAGGGCCCTGAAGTGAGTGCTTTCACACAATCCAGTAAAAGAGTTTAAACCTCAATAAAACATATATCCAACCCTGCAATTTTCAAATTAAATGAAATTGATAATTTCATCTATAAATGCTTAACCCCACAAGTACAGTCTCGGATCTTGTCAGTCTATACTCATTATTACATTATTCTCTGTACCGCTTTGTACATTTTTTATTTCTAAAATAAATAAAGAAGTTAAAAATTGAATTATTAAAACTGTGTGCATGTGTGTTTGTGTGTGTGTATGTTAGTGGTTATAGATGCCGGTGAGTGTGTGTTCACTGATGGGTAGCTGTAGCAGCAAAATCAGTTGAGATTTAAATTTGGATTTCTTTTCTTTGACAACTTTTGCCAATGTAAAGATAAGACCTCTCTACAGACAGCTGTACTTGAAACATTCCAGAAAAACCCCCAGGAATTCCTCAACCTAAGCTGGGAAGGCCTTGAGATCTGGAATCTGTGGGCCTAGAGGCTCTAGAAAGACTTCTACCGGTTTCCCCATCTATGCTTAAATAAAAGCCTCACTTCCATGGGCGCCAAGGACACTAGATTCCATCCCCAGCAGCCTAGAAAACTCTAGAATCAAAGGCCTTCCTCCCCAAAGACCCAACTGACCTGACCAAAGGCAAATCCTGGAACCTTCACAGCTGCTTCTTCACAGGCTTGGGACCCTCACAGCTGCTTCTTTTCCCCTGGTGCACTTAAGGCTAGAGTACAAGTCGAATGAAGAATTATAAGCAAAACTCGCTCTACTTCCTGTTTTACTCAACTCTGAGTCACATAGGGTGCTCTGCAAAGCTCCTCCTTCTAAAGCTTCAAGAACAAACTTGGTGGGCAAGAAATAAAGTGTTTCCTGGAAGGGAAACATGGCCCTCTGAGTTTGGCTCTGGCTGTGTGACTTTGGACAGATCATTTTACTTTGGGGGTCCCATTACCACATTCCAAAATTAGAAAGTTGGACTGGATGATAACTAAGAATGCTTTCTTTTCATATTTCAGGAATGTACAATTTTTTCTAAGTTCATTAATAAGACTTTAATGTTTTCTTTCAATAAATATCAATTGAACACTTCTGAGAGATCTTGAGATCCGGAAACTATGGGACCCTCGCCATGGCTCACAGAGGATCTGCGAATTCCCACAGCCAACTCTCATGGTTTCCCAACCAACACTCAAATACTACACGGATCACCTGCATGGGCCCCAAGTCACCTAGCTCCCACCCTCAGTGGCTTAGAAAATCCTAGCCTCAATCCAGCCGACTTTACCAAAGAGGCAAATCCTGGAGCCCTCACCGTGGTCTGAGCCTGGGAGATGTAACAGTGAGCAAAACACACATTAGCCCTGCCTTTTTGCTGTGAGTCAGTTGAAATATTTTCTGATGTTAAAAGTAGAAATTAAAAAAAAAAATCAAACACCTCTGTTCGTTTTGAAACTGCCTTTTTTCTTTCCCAAAACAGAATATAAGTTTTCAGAGACCCATCTTATAACAGAGGATTAAACAAGGTATCTGAAAGTGCCTCTTCCCCTGTAGAGGGCTAGGTAAATGTGCTATGGTAACATCCATGTCGTTCTCTACCACTTGATTCTGCTCATAAAGTCTAAGTGAAAACACACAACAGAATGAAATCAAATTAGTGGCTAAATCCTAGCCCAGGACGTATTCTCTGACTCTTTCTTGATGCCTTTTGAGCATCTACCCCATCATTTGTCCCACTGTTTTGTGACTAGTTCCTGTCCTAGGTTGTGAGCTTCAAAGGGCAGAGACTGCATCTATCAGGTACTCCTAGGACCTGCTATGAGACTACGTAGCAGTATCTAGAACATACAAAGGTTTCCTGAAAATCGACAAGGAAATGAAACCATGTGGAAGGACAATGGATACAAACATGGGGATACTCAAGTAACGAAAGTGTAGGACATGATGCTCAAACTCATCAGTAACCTGGCAATGAGATAAATAAAGCAACGAGATACCCACTTTATACCTATCAGATTGGCAAAGGTTTGCAAGTTGGATCAGGTCAAGAACTGGTGGGCAAGTTCTTATATAGTCCTTATATATGACGGCGGAAACTGTCCATCATGGAATACTACATAATGGTTAGAAAGTGGAGGCAGGCAAAATACATAGAACTTAAAATACAGAGTGCTTACTTTTAAAAAAAAAGAAACAGAACGAGCAAAATACAACACACATAATACTAATACATATGTAATAATAATTGCTGACACTTACTGGGTACTTAGTAGTGCCAGTCACTGTTGCAAGTGGCTAACGCGTATTATTTCCTTAAGTCCTCACCTCACGAGATAGTACTAAGCCCATTTAATGATGAGGAAAGAGGCACAAAGACAGTACTTACTTTCTCCAGTTCACATAGTTTGAAAATAGTTGTATACACACAAAACAATTTTGCAAAAATACAGAATAATTCAGGGATGCATATCAAAAGATTTGAAGAGTTGTCTTTTGGGAACCATCACGAGGAGTAGGAAGTGGGGTGGGAGTGGGGAGTTCAAAGAAAGGACCTAGAACAGGGCAGAGGGAAAAGGGGCTTAGAGACCAAGGACCACAAGCCATCAGGGTCTGACAGAAGGATTCACTCTACCCTCTGCCCCAGGGCAAATGGAAAAGAAAACAAACACAAGAAGGTAAAGAATGTCTTATGGAATCTCCAAACTCCAGAAGGAGAAACACACTGTGTCTGTATTGGAGGCTTCTGGAGATTTCGAGGAGACTCTGAGAAACGTAGCAGAGGAAATGGAGATTTCCAGAGTTAAGAAGTAGCAAGGCCAGTGGCTGTAGTTCAGAGAGAAACACCAGTCAGAGATCCTGGAAGGACCCAGAGGTGTCACCCCTGGGCAGGTTGGAGGCGCCCCCTAAGTGAGTCCCGGAAACATGGTAGCCAGCAGCCGCCTCCGCACCAGGCACTCACCTGCTCCACCCTCTTCC
The DNA here is from genome assembly GCF_004115265.2 of Rhinolophus ferrumequinum. Taxonomy (NCBI): domain Eukaryota; kingdom Metazoa; phylum Chordata; class Mammalia; order Chiroptera; family Rhinolophidae; genus Rhinolophus; species Rhinolophus ferrumequinum. The sequence goes on from NC_046291.1 coordinate 30,091,254, forward strand.
AGCAACATCACAGTCACCAAATCTCTCGATGCCAAGACCCTTACACTGCCTAATTTCACATGCTCAGATTCCTAAGGCTGATCCACACAACCAGGGAAAAATCCCTTCAAACAGAGAGGGGAGCAAAGGGTAGGGATGGAAACGCCTCCAGGAAGTTTTCTTTCACTTTCGATCATTCCACCAGGCTCTTCAGCCACCTCCAGGGGACTCACTTCCTGTTTCTCAGTTCTCTACATTCAGAATTTACTAGCAAATTCATACGGCTTTAAAAAAAAAAAAATCACAGGAGACAAAAGAAGAATTAATAAACATTGCCCTGCAGCAGAAGGGCAGAACCTGGTGTTCAGCAAGAGAGAATGAAAATTCCTTAACAGAAAGCACTAGAGAATAAACTTGATTCCTCAAAAAGGAAACAGAGATGACTCATTCTAGGAAGAAAGGTTTCTTATTTAAAGGAACAGATGCCCAATTTCCAACCACTCAGAAATTGGGCATGTGTTCGTCAACATGCAAACTAAAACCTGGAAGCTGGACATGTTTCAGTGGAAAGCATTTATGCTGACTACATTTAGTATCAATAACCCCTGTAATTTTTAAAGACAGGCTTCAGACTTCCCCTTGAAAGGGAACTGGGGAGAGGAAATGCCTTCTGTGCAGTGGCCCAAATCTCAGCACTGAAGCCATGGACCAGCCTCACGGGTCGTATGGGAGGGGCTCTTCTTGGGTCAAAGCAGGCCTCTAGCAGAAATGTGTGGAGATCCTAATTAAGAAGCAGGTTTGGGTCTGACCCCGCCTAGGGTAGGGGTAACAGCACTGCTCATGTCCTGGCCATGCTCTTAGGTTAGTAGTAACCGGTGCCCGTCCAGTGCATGCCTGGAGAGGTGGGAGACAGAGGTGGCAGCGATCTGTTTCCCAGGACACTGAGCCCCAGGCTCTCCCCAGCTTTTTTTCATCCTCTGTCCCCTCCCCACCCTCTGCCTCTGTTTCCTGTTTAAATTTTTAAAGGATTTTTCTGCCCTTTTGTTTTCATATCTTGCACATTTTATAAACAAAACACCAACAATAATACAATGACTAGATGTTGTATCTCTTTCACACGAATTAGCTGTAATTCTCACAGCAATGCAGAATCTTGTTCTCCAATGTTATGGATGAGGAAACTGAGGCTCAAATAGATACATAGGTTCAAACTCAGTCCCATTGGACCAAACACAGGATTTTCTCACTATAACACACTACCTCCTCTTCCCCCAACACTTAGGGTTTGAAATAAACCATGTGGCTGGAAGAGCAATACATTTAAACTAAGACAGAGTGACCTATGCTCAAATGTCAGAAGGTTTTGGGTTCTCAGTCACTTAAGAAAAAGGAGTTGGCCTAAAGGCACCAGCTAACATTTATCAAACGTTTTATGTATGCCAGACACAGTACCTAAATTGGCTCACTTCATTCTCTGAACAATTTTTTTGCTATTTTTGCTCCCATTTTGTGGATGAGGAAACCGAGGCCTGTAGAGGTTAAAAGACGGCCAACTGAGCTAGTGAGTGACAGAATGAGGTCAATTTGTCTCTAAGACACTGAGTGGTTTCCCCTGCCTAAATATTAATACACAACAGTAGTTCTCAACTTGACTGATCTCAGAATTAACTGGGAAGACTTAAAAAAGATCACTCTTCAGGCCCCAGCTTTGGAATTCCTATCTGTGCAGAATTATGGGAAATAAAACAGATTGAGCACCCAGAGTAAGGCCTGGACCTTCGACACTTCTCAATAAATATTCACCACCATTGTTACTTAAGCTCACATCATGTGTAAGATGTCTATGAAATATTAGACATAGTGTACAGATGAAGAAACTAAGTTCAGTGTCAACCAGCTGACGAACTTCAGGACCAGCAAATGAACCCAGAATTTTCTCACTTGAGAAGTTATGCTCATCTCCCAATCTGTACCAAGACTGGCAGAAATGGATGAGTCACTGAAGATGTGAAAATTATTAAACAGAGCTCATTTAAAAATAGAGTCTGGAGGCTAAAAGAACTCCCAGGGACCTGCCACTCACCGCAAAACAGGAAGAAACGGACCTTGCATCTCCAACAGGAAGTGACTACATTACCACCTCAGCAAGAAGAAGAAAAGATTCCTCCTTGCCCAGTAACAGCTGCAGCCAATGGGAGACTGCCAATGTAAACACACTTAGCCAATGTAAAGACACTATACTTTGAACTTTCAGTTTCCTCCATGGACCCTTTTACACCAGCCCCTCCCAAATCCATAAAAGAGCATTCCTCTCCCTTGTTCTCTGGACTTGCATGCATGCAGTAGACCATTAGACGGCATGTCCTGAATTGCAATTCTTTATTGTTTTTGAATAAATCTATTCTGCAGGAGGAATATCTGGCTGTTTATTTGTTAAAGGTAAACAGAGGCATCCAGGGAGCCATGCTGTGGATGAGTGGAGATTCTTAGGACTTCGACTTATGTCATTTGTAAGGTATTGATCCCAGGCTTTCCCAGTCTTAGCTCTTTTTAAAAAGGAAGATGAATAATTAATAAGTGAACTGTGAACCTCAAGTTAGTTAAATTCCTATTTTGATCTGCAAGGATCATTGTTAATTCATTTGCTCTAAACAGTTTCTTGCTTCCATCTTGTGATATATGTCTGTGTGGTTATTTATATCAAAATGAATAATGTACATGGTCTTTAGCTCCAGAGAACCTGGAAGACCAGGTGTAATGCAGGGTCTCGGCTCCTGTTCCTGGCAGGTGAACGCAAGAGACGTGGAGGCCAAAAAGGAATGCCAACGGAGCCATAGATAGGGTACTCGTACCACTATATTCTCCATGGCCGCTGGTTGAGACACAAAAGCAAACATCCCCCAGTACCCCAACAGGGGGTCTTCCTGCACCCCAGTCTAGGTGGTGGCTGGGAGAGACACAGGAAGTTAGGATCCACACAATTCGCAATCCGCCATCCACGCTTGCTAACCCCATTTCCTGGGGGCAATCCGCTGTACTCTTCTCTGCCAACCAACCAACCCCCCAACGTAGCCACGGCAGTTATATTAGTGGCTAATGGCTAACTGGTAACAGCTGATGGCCACCCAGCCACAGTGGATGGCCATCTAATAACCGAGCCAGCACCTTTCCACGTGAGGCTGAGAGCCTGGAAACTGCTCTCTGGGACTCTGTCCCCACACCAGGAGGTGTTGCAGTAGCAGCAGGACATGGGGCCACTGTTCCTCACCTAATGCAGGGCGAGGATGGCCTGATTTGACTTCATCACCAGGTGATTTACACCCTCCTTAATCTCTGCTCCCACCTGAAGTTCTACTCAGGAGACTCACCATCTACCGATCTGCTAAAAGCAGATTTGGATCTGTAAGTCTCCCTAAGAAAAGCCAAGAAAGAATACACCTCCTCTCAACTCATTGTAACACACCCTTCCCATTGATCTGGATTTGAACCACAGAACAGTAGTCAAGGATAAATACTGACAGTGGGAGAAAAATCTTCTGAAGTGCATGTTCTTTTGTTTGTTGCTTCTTCGTTAAGTTGCACATACCTGACTCACAGGCCAGGTGGTCTTTTTTGTGGATTCGATCAACCCAACCACACCCGTTCTTTTACTTTAGCCACTGGCCTTGGCTCCTGCCCTAGATTCCCTCCAGGAAATGGTGACGGAGAAGAGAAGAGATTGCATTCCAATCAATCTGTTTCATCCCCTCCTGAGCCTTGCAAGGAGAGACTCAACTAGTTGTCTAAAAGTTCTTAACCGCTGGGATTTTAAGTCTTTTGATTATTGATTTCTTTTCTTTATTTTTTCTTTCTTTCTTTCTTTTGGTATTGAAACAATTAAACAGTTGTGAACAGATAGAAGAGGTTACAGTCACTGACTTCAACATGTATGTTCTGCAACGTGCTGGTTGCCAGTATCTGCCTCTACTTTCTTTAAAAGAAACTACTGTAAACTAGAACCCATACCACTGACCTAGAAAGGAGGAAAATGAAGCAATTGTTGGGCTGTGATGCCAATATTCATGTCATCAACCTAGCCTTTTCAATATTTTCTTGAAGGTCTGAACATAGACAAGGTGAGGGTCCTCCATGTTCTTGTTTTATTATATGCCCCTACTCAAGGGGGCACGTCAAACCCTGAGGAGAAGTGTCAAGAGTCATTTAAAATATTTTTATTATGGTAAAATATACATAAGTTTTACCATTCTAACCATTATAAGTGTACATTTCAGTGACATTAAGTACATTCACACTGTTGTGCAACCACTGCCACCATCCAAGATCCACTTTTAATGATATCATAAGAATATATTTGTTAAGCAGGATACAGATTTAAAGCATTTTCCCTACTTCATCTCATTTTACCTTCATTGGTAACCACAATTTTTAGTCTAACACAGGCAGGGCAGGTGTTATGAAGACGTTCAGGAGACCTAAGCTGAGAAATGTGAAGTGACTGAGCTGAGAGAAAGGATACTCTTTTCATGAAATGGAAAGTGGCACAACTGAACATCCACATGCAAAACAAAACAACAACAAAAAGAATCTAGACCCTGACCTTAAAATTTTCACAAAAATGTACTGAAAATGAATCTAAGATATATGTGTAAAATGCAAATTTCTAAAACTTTTAGAAAATAACATAGGAGAAAACCCAGGTGACCTTGGGTTTCGTGATGAGTTTTTAGATACAACACCAAAAGCACAATCCATGAAAGAAATAATTGAGAAGCTGGACTTTATTAAAATTAAAAACTTCTGTTATTCAAAAAACACAAAAGAGAATGAAGAGACAACCCAAAGATTGGGAGAAAATATTTTCAAAAGACACATCTGATAAAATCCGAAACAAACAAAGAATTTTAAAAACACAACAGTTAGAAAACAACACCCCTTTTATAAAGTGGGTAAAACATCTGAACAGACACCTCATGAAAAAAATATACAGATGGCAAAAAAGGCATATAAAAAGTGCTCAACAACACGTTATTAGGGAACTGAAAATTAAAACAATGCTGAAACATCACCATACATCTTCTAGATGCAATAAAATTCAAAACACGGACAAAACCATATGCTGGTGAGAATGTGGAGTGACAGAAACTCTCACACATTGCTGGTGGGAGTGCAAAATGGTACTCCACTTTGACAGTTTGGTAAATTAAACATACTTTTACCATATAATCCAGAAATTATGCTCCCAGTAAACCAAGACTCTTAACCCAAAAGAGTTGAAATTTTATGTCTACACACAAAAATCCTGCACATGAACGTTTATAGCAGCTTTATTCATAATTGCCAAAACTTGGAAGCAACCAAGATGTCTTTCAGTAGGTGAATGGATGAATAAACTGTGGTACAACCATACCATAGAATATTATTTAGCACTAAAAAGAAATGAACTATCAAGCTGTGAAAAGATATGGAGGAGCCTGAAACACATATTACTAAGTGAAAGAAGCCAGTCTGAAAAGGCTACGTGTTATATGACTCCAACTATATGACATCTAGAAAAGGCAAAACTACAGAGACAGTAAAAAGATTAGTGGTTGCCAGAGGTTGGAGAGGTAGGGTAAGTAGGTGGAACACAAGAGATTTTTAGGGCAGTGAAACCGTATTCTGTATGACACTGTAATGGTGGACACATGACATGAGCACAGGACAACTGTACAATGCAAACAGTAAATTCTAATGTAAACTATTGACTTTAACTAATAATAATAATGTGTTAATATTGGTTCATCAATTGCAACAAATGTACCAGACTAATGCAAGATGTTAATAATAGAGGAAAGTTCAAGGAGAGAGGATATGGGAACTCTACTTTCTGCTCAACTTTTCTGTGAATCTAAAACTAGTCTAAAAAATAAAGTCTGTTACTTAAAAAAACCAACTCTCACACATATAATATCACCTGATTAATGGATAAAGATGACACTGCATTGAAATGAAAAAAAAAAGATGATCTTTATGATAAATAGTAACATATAAAAATAAAATGAACTGGGGGTGGCCCGCTGTCTCAGTTGGTTAAAGCACGAACTCTGAACAACAGGGTTGCCGGTTCAATTTCCACATGGGCCAGTGGCCTGCACCCTCCACAACCAGATTGAAGACAATGAGCAGAAAGCTGAGCTTCTGGAGGGGCAGCCAGATGGCTTAGCTGGTTAGAGTGTAAGCTCTTAACAACAAGGTGGCGGGTTCAATTCCTGCATGGGATGGTGTGCTGCGCCTCCTGCAACTAGAGATTGAAAACAGCTACTGGACTTGGAGCTGAGCTGCTCCCTCCACAACTAGATTGAAGGACAAAACGACTTGGAGCTGATGGGGCCTGGAGAAACACTGTTCCCCAATATCCCCCAATTAAATTTAAAAAAGAAATAAAAATAAAATGAACCTTGGGCCGGCCAGGTGGCTCAGGTGGTTGGAGCTCCATGCTCCTAACTCCAAAGGCTGCCAGTTCGATTCCCACATGGGTCAGTGGGCTCTCAACCACAAGGTTGCCAGTTCAATTCCTCGAGTCGCGCAAGGGATAGTGGGCTCCGTCCCCTGCAACTAAGATTGAACACGGTACCTTGAGCTGAGCTGCCTCCCAGATGGCTCAGTTGGTTGGAGCGCGGGCTCTCAACCACAAGGTTTCCAGTTCAATTCCTCCACTCCCGCAAGGGATGGTGGACAGCGCCCCCTGCAACTAAAATTGAACATGGCACCTTGAGCTGAGCTGCCGCTGAGCTCCCTGCTGGCTCAGTTAGTTGGAGCGCGTCCTCTCAACCACAAGGTGCCTGTTCGACTCCAGCAAGGGATGGTGGGCTGCGCCCCCTGCAACTAGTAATGGCAACTGGACCTGGAGCTGAGCTGCACCCTTCACAACTAAGATTGAAAGGACAACAACTTGACTTGGAAAAAAGGCCTGTAAGTACACACTGTTCCCCAATAAAGTCCTGTTTAAATAAATAAATAAATAAATAAATAAATAAATAAATAAAATAAACCTTTATCTCCTACGTACAGAAAATTCAAATCCAGATGGATCATAAACCTAAATATAAAAAGGAAAGAAACAAAACTTTTATAAGAAAACCTAAGAGAACATTTTCATGATGTTAAAGTAAACAAAGATTCTTAAATAGGAAACAAAAAGAGTTAACCATAAGGGAAAGAACGATCAGCTGGGCTGTATTAGAATTAAGAGCTTCTGTTCAGAAGATGATACCATTAAGAGAGTAAAAAGGCAGGCCAGAGAACAGAAGAAGAAATGTTAACGACATTGCCAATCACAGAATGGCGTCTCCTCTGCATTCCAGCTCCTTCAATATCATGAATCCACACCTCCAAAGTGAAAAGCCTTCAAATGATTTTCTGAGGGAAAATTTGCCTCTTGTTTTGAAGTGAATATTAACTGAAAGACTCAGGCTGAAAACCTAAACTGATAAGGTTGCCACTTTAGCCGCCTCAATCAGCCACGTCCCCACCCAATCTGATGAAACACTCACTCAGCACACAAGCTGCTACACACCAGAGCTCCATTAAGCAGGATCTTCATGCAAGCCAGCATGGTCAACCCATAAGGTAAGGTTCCCCATGATTTTCTTGCCCTGCATTTCCTATTATATTGTTCTGGATATTTTTCTTTATCTTGTTAATTATTTAGAGTAGAAAAGAGAGAATCAGTTACCATGACTAAGGAAGTAGGGTGTTTGGAGCTCAAAAGTCGAGGCTGTTATTCATTAATACATTGTGCTAGTGGAAATTCTGCGAAATCCAGCCATCCCTGGCAAAAGGCAGAGCTGAGGGGAAAGAATGGAGCCAAGAGGAAGGATCTCCAGCCTGAAAGTTTCAACGTCCCAAATGTGCTCTTGGTTTATTGCAAGAGAAACTGAAATTTATATATATTAAGTTAAAAGAAAAGTATTACCTGGATATCCAAGTGGCCACCAGCCTAGACAATTCCAGAAACAAGCTGATTCCTTCTTAAAATTCTAAATAAATTTATCAAAAGGTAAATACAGATGCTTCTTTCTGGAATGTGTTCTTGCCAAGAAACGCCTCCAAAAATATAATGAAAGTCAAATGAAGGGCATTTTGCTAGCGCTCCTGTGAGTGCAACTTCTGGAATTTCCACAGGCGGAACAGATTCAGCAAGTCAGTGTGAGAGGGTGGGGCTCTAAGCAGAAAATGAAATACAAGGTTTTCTGTATCGTGCTCGCATGACAGGCCATTTTACGGCATGGAGAGAGCACAGGTCAGAGCATAAGTTACCCAGACTTGAATCTGGGCAGTTCAATTTAGCTCTCCGTCCAATTTCTACATTCCAAAAGAAGGAAGTTAGAAAATCTAGAAAACTTCTAAGATCACTTTCAGTTCAGTATTTAAGGAGTGCATGATGGTGTGCTCTTTTTTTCATTTAGGACATCTATTTTTCCAGGATTCTAGTTAGGACATTCATTCATTCTAGTTGGGACTTTATTGAGTTACAAGAGGATCCAAGGCAGACGATAAGGGTTCACCACCTTGAGTAATGGATGAAAGGTGCTATCCTTTCTCATGGTACAGAAGAGACTGCCCACAGTTGATGGGGAGAAGTCCCTCCAACTGACGGGATGTGAGCAGCTTTGAACCTGTGAGCTTGGTCATGGGAAACGGAGAAGTGGCGATCTAACCTCTCTCCCACAGAGAAGCCTGTGTGACTTTGACATCACCCAGTTCCGGAAGTTGCCCCTGCCCTGTATTTGACAAACTGCTGGAGGTGTCACCCCCTACCTGACCCCACAGATAAACAGCTGATTGTGCTGCTGCTAAATACTACAAATGGGCATTTCTCTAAACATGGACCTTTCTGGTACCTCAGCGACCCCAACCTTATTATTCTAGATCCAATGTGCTGCCACAGTTGGACTCTGACAATGCAAGAGCAAACGCCTTCCTAGGTGTCAACTTGTTCCTGTCAGACCAGGGCAGTTGGAACATCTCAACAGGGGGAATGGGATCCACCATCAGGGCGATTTTGACCTCAGTAGCGAAGGCCGTCTCCTCCCCTACACTTGCCCCCACTTTACACAGACTTTTCAGTTCCACTCAAGGACCCTGCCCACTGGGAGTGACTTCTGGCTGATAGAGTCCCATGGTAGCAATGACTCTTACACTCTAAGCATTATGTGGGCCCCTTTGGATTGTTATTTCTTTTGTAAACACAGGCCTTCACCTGCCTTCCTCCTAGCAATGTAATGCATATATATGGGGCATTCATGTAATCCATATATAGGGGGCATTAGTAAGAGACTTCCAAATATTCAAAACAGTCCCACCCATTGAGCATATTGCACTACACTGAGTAAGATGGGAACTCCAAGACCAGGGGGACCCCGGTTATTCAGGAGAATTACTAGGGGCATTACCAACTCCAGGTAATTATTTCCACTGTTGGGTTCCCTCAGTTAGAAAGACAACCTGTCTTTGACTCTTGCTGAGGTCATTCATGGCACTACTTTAGCTTTGAAGGCACAACAGATCAGCCTCAGTTCCTTGGCCCAAGTAGTGTTGAATACCTGCAATAGCCCTCAACTTCCAGCGGCCAGCCAAGGTGGGGTCTGTGCAATTGCTGACACATTGTGTTGTACCTGGATCAATGAGGCTGGCAAAACAAAACAATCCATCACCAGGCTTAGATAGAAAGCCTCCTGGATCTCTGAAGTAGACCCAGATGGACTATCAGACTTCTTTTCCTGACCTGGCAATCTTTGGGGCTCATGGTTATGTTCAACCCTCCAGGCAGGTCTAATCATCCTACTTGGAGTGATATTAATTATGATCTCAGACTAATTACCTGGTTCTTGACACAGTCCCTCAGAGTCCCATTATGGTCCGTGATCAGGTAGCCTATGTATTTCCCTTGGACTCTGAAAATTGAAAGGATGAAGTTGAGAGTCTGGCTCCAGGCCAAAATCCTATGTGTGATCTTTCAGGCCCACACATCGGCAATTACAAAAGCTTTACCTGGTCAACCTCACAGGTAAGCTGCCCTCCCCACATCAGATATACATGTGAAAGTAACTTGTTAAGTTGTCTGACTTATTAAATTGGGGCGGTTCCCCAGAACAGTGTGGAACAATAGCATTACTAACAGACAACTTTATCATGTTTTTGAGTTTAATGAGAATGCTTACAAAGTCTCCCTAATGAGTATGAATTTTAATTTAGGTTTCTGGTAGATGTTTTTATCTACCTTCTTTCCATTTTAGCACTTTCCTTCCATCTTAGCTCCCTAGCATTTTTTTAAAATAAGGAAGGGGTGTTAAATTATAAAAACATTTTTCCCCCAGAATCTTTTGAGATGATTATAGGATTTCTTACACAGTCTAAGTTTCTTAAAAATAAATTGCCTGCATTGTGCTTGTGGATTCAGGACTATGTGCACCTCACCAAATTAGTTGGTGACATGTCTTTTTCTATGTTCCATAACTGCTTCAGTAACAGAAATTTTCTTGTGTATAAATTGACTGTTTATCTATTTTTGTCACTTATAAAATGGATATGGGGTACTGGCCTTTTAATGTATAAGAATTCTTTTTTTTAAAAAATTTATTGGGGTGACAATTGTTAGTAAAATTACATAGATTTCAGGTGTACAATTCTGTATTACATCATCTATAAATCTCATTGTGTGTTTACCACCCGGAGTCAGTTCTCCTTCCATCACCATATATTTGATCCCCCTTACCCTCATCTCCCACCCCCATCCCCCTTACCCTCTGGTAACCAGTAAATTATTGTCTGTGTTTATGAGTTCTTGTTTCTCATTTGTTTGTCTTGTTCTTTTGTTGTTTTTGGTTTATATACCACTTATCAGTGAAATCATATGGTTCTCTGCTTTTTCTCTCTGACTTATTTCGCTTAGCATTATATTCTCAAGATCCATCCATGTTGTCACAAATGTTTCTATATCATCTTTTCTTACCGCCAAATAATATTCCTTTGTGTATATATACCACAACTTCTTTCCAATCATCTATCAAAGGACATTTTGGTTGTTTCCATGTCTTGGCCACCGTAAACAAAGCTGCAATGAACATTGGAGCACACGTGTCTTTGTGTGTAGATGTTTTCAGATTTTTTGGGTAGAAGAATTCTTGATATAGAGTTCTTCAGCTTTTATTTTTCTTTTAGCACATATATTTTTCCAACTCTGTTGTTTTCTTTTGCTTTATTTGTGAGAGAGAGAGAGAGAGTGGGTGTGTTTTTAAATTATTGGATATTCAAGCATATCTATTTTATTTCTAGTATTGATCTCTATTTGGTCAATAGTGAGGTATACCAAAATACTTCATCTTCATATCATTTTTTTCTATATTCCTTTGTCAATTTCTCTAACTCCTTTTAAGCTTGGATAGGTCTTTCGCACACAGAGATAAGAAATTCAATCAATTTGTTTGTTTTATTTGTTTATTTTTTAAATTTAAATGTTTGACCCAATGAACTCAGGGCCCTGACTGCATTGTGCTTGTGGATTCAAGGCTATGTACACCTCACCAAATTAGCTGGGAAAAAACGTATTTTTCTGTTCCATAACTGCATAAGGGCTTTTTTTTTTTTGAAAAAACAAGGCAATTTTTTTTTCAAGTTACAAAAATATGTATAGGTCAAAAATACAGTCTAGTCCATGTAAGAGTAGTTCCAGCCTTTTAAAATCTATACAGAGTTTGTAAAAAGCAATTCATATACAAGTCTTAAAAAACGTTTCATGAATAGTATACAACCATTCAATTCAGTTATTGCTTGTTATATGCAGCTTTTACTGGAGACTGTTCTCCGTAAGGGAAAGGGCAGTGTTTGGGTACTCTGATTGTTATTTCTTAAGTTGTGGTTTTAAAAATCAATCAAAAATCAGAATAAGCTCACTTTGAATAAATGAGGACGTATTAAGTTTTGATTAGTGCTACGAGTAGGAGTGGTCTGAATTTCAGTTCCTCCACCTTCTCCTATTTAATTCTATTTTGTTAATATATCAGAAATATTAGTGTGTAGTTTGGGGCAAGAGTAAATGAATTACTGGTTTTCAAATGAAGTGATAAGAAACATTAACTTTGAGTTCCAATGTAAAAACAAAGCTGGCATATCCAGTTTAAAAACTTTAAAAGAATAAATTCAAGAATGGTCGAACATTTAAAGTTTAACTAAAAACCAAAGCTGCATTTCTTTCTCTTTAGACATTGAGATATAAAATGAATCAATTTGTTCTTTTGAAGTTTATGGGTATATGAAGCTCTGATGCTCTCTATTTTCTCATTACAAAGTCAAAGAGTTAGCCACATAACAGGAACACATTTTAAAACAAATCTATTTGTTTACAATGCCATAGGAAGAACAAATCATAAAATTAAATATTTTTAACTTTAATGAGTAAAAACACATAATGCAGTTGATAGTGTAAAACGCAGGGAACACATCACTTTGGGGGTGAATAATACATAGGAGACTTTTGGCCTGAAGTTCACGTGGAAGACAGAAGTTAAGTGTGTCTAAAAAAGATAACAATGGTTTTGTTTCCAACGTTCCTGTCAGACCCTGCAGCAGGGTCAGGTTTATTGCTGATATTTTACCCTCATAAGTTCTTGAATAAATTGAGACACACTGGTGATAAGTATGAGGTAAACTGGAAAAACCTTTAAAAATCATTTTAGAACCAAAGTGATACTCATGACCATTTGGCAACACGATACTTATTACCTTAATAATTCAAATCCTAAAAATAGGCTACATTTTTAGGAAGTAGAAAACAAGTGTTCCAAAAATGTACCCTTTGGCCACCCCTTCTAACTTTTGGCCAACCTTGGATTTCTATATTTCTCACTCCCCATTCACTCATTAAAGCTATTGGTCCCACTACCATTCATTACCTAAAGTTATAACCCTGGAATTGCCAAGAAAAATCTTTTAAAGAAGTTTTGCTTTTAAGTCACTGAGTGTATCCAATATTCAGGTATCAAATAAGAACATTTTACTCCTGTCTAGTAGATTAATTCACTTCATAAGAACACATATTAACATAAAACATAAACATTACTTAACATGAAAAAAAGACTACTGAACATCTCTACATGTGATTCTAATATGTCAAAGTAGTTATGGTTTCTAAATTAGTAATGTTACTAATGCCTACTCTCTCCTTTGTCAAAAAAGGAAGTTAGCATGTTTTGAGACATAGTAAAGATATGCTAGCACTGAAAGTGAATTTCTTTCCCCCTGATGTAAGAGAATTATAAAGAGAATAACTTTTACTATGTTATCCATCATGGTTGATTGCATAATGTCTATGTACCGCCCAGTATCACCCGTGGCCCCTCCTCTGTGGTAGGGTCCCACACTATAGAGGAACACTGCATTAGTTCACAGCACAGGTATCAAGAACTTGGCTAAATACTGCTCCCCTCCATACATACAAAGCCTGAAGGTAACAGTAGTAGACTAATAACCAAAGAGAGGGTGGGTAGATCCCAGTTGGCCCCTGCTCCAGTCAGCCCATTGGTTTCTGAGCTGAGCACAGCAGTGGTGCTCACCATTTCTCTTGCCCCCAACCTCCTTTGGAAATGCTATGTTCACCTCAGTGTTCCCAAGGTTTGAGTGGCAAACTGAGCTCAGGCTGAGCAGGCCCAGCCCCACACAGACTGAAAGTGGATATAGCCCAGGAGCTGCTCCTAGAAGGAAGGAGAGATGATGATAAGTTGAAAACCAATATCAGCCCCTCCAGCTTGGCTCTCCCTCCACTGACACCTTGACCTTCAGCCCTCAGCCTCTGGGGAAGGATCTAAAGTTGTTGGACACACCAGGGTTAGCCTTCCAGAAGCAGGTAGTTGGGGAAAGGAGCCTAGCCCTTTACTATCTGGAAAGAAGCTGGGTGTGGTAGAGGGAGCTTGGACTTTGGGATCGGACAGATCTGGGGTCAAGTACTGACTCTGCCTCTTGCTGAGGATCTGGGTACCTTCCTTTGCTTCACTGAGCCTTAGTCTTTTCATATGGAAAACAGGGATAATAATGAGTACTTGATAAGGCTGCAGTGGGGAGCAGAGTAAAGCACTGTACAGATGGTGCTTGCATATGTTATCTGACAGAGAGCAAGTGCTCCATAAATGCTAATTCACTTGCCCATGGGCATCCCTTAGGCAGCCATTAGCCACCTTTTCCCTGAAGCTGTTGGGATGGGGAGGGCAGGCCCGAAGCTCAGTGTGGATAACCAAGCACAGCTCAGACCATAATGTGGTCCGAAACCAATGTATGTGAAACCAACACTCAGAGTGTGTGACTCACCCTCTTGTAAAGCTTCTCTACTCAGGCCACTGCCACTTCCTCCCGGCATGCCTACCTTCCAAACAAATAGGACATTTGTTTCTTATTAGAATGAGGAATTGTCACTTATTATTTTAGTTTCTTCTTTGAGAACTATCCCCCCAAGAGTCCGACCCACATATACAAAAACAAAAAAGCAGTTGTTTTATCACTGTATTTATTTGAAGTACTGATTAAAAAGTGAGAGCATCTCCCATGGCCTCTTCAGTGCTGCCATGACAGGTCACCACTGTTAACATTTGGATTCTCTCAGGCTTTTTTCTCTGCCTATAAAGCCATAATGTTTCTTGCTCTGCCACTTACTAGCTGTGTGACATTGAGCAAGTTACTTAACAGCTCAGTGCTTCAGTTTCCTCATTCACAAGGTAGAGATATTACTAATCCCTGCATTTGAGGATAATTATGAAAATCAAATGAGTTAATATATGCAAGATCTTTAGAACAGGTCCTGGCATGTAGAGTAAATGCCTAATAACTGGGAACAAATATTATAGCATCTATGCACATAAATCATATAAACCGTTTTGTTTACAAAAGCAGGACTAATATGCTGTGCTGGAATCAATCAATGTACTGCCTCTCAGCTTCAAATCCACCCTTCTTCATCCTGTTTGGTCATGCCCTAGTTACAAGATATAAAAATGTCTCCTTGGCCAGTTTGCACAATTTTAGGATTTGTCAATAGAGGGCGCTGAAGATACGGCACAAGTCAGAGCAGATGAAGGGGATTCCCTTCCTGGTTCAGGGTGCTTCTCTTCCGGCTCCTAAGGCACAGCTGGCTTGCAGAAGACCCAGAGAACTCCTAGAGGGTTGCTCACCCTCCAGAGAATTTTGTGGGCACGCGAAGGGCAGCCTTCTGCTCACCAGGTCCGGCTTGCTGACTGCAGACCAGCTTTGGCTAGTGACTCACTCTCTAGTGAACTTCCCCTGGGCAGATCCACATCTTCAACTAGCTCTGATTCCCAGCCTGGATGCGGTGGGGAGGAGTCTTCCTAATTTCTTCCTTCCTTGGTTATTCTCCCTCATTCGAGAGGGATTTGACTTTTAGTAGTTAACCTTTTACTAGTTACTAATTCTTCCTATTAAATTTTCCCTTTCAAGTGACAGGTGTACTTTCCATCTCCAGTTGGACCCTAACTGGAGCATATATATATATGTATTTTTATATATATATATATGTATATATATTTTTTATATATATGTATATGTGTATCATATATATATATATATGTAAACCACATAAACAATCCAGATATTATAAGCATCTTTCCACATCTTTAAATATAATCCTAATTCATTCTTTTAATTCATGCTTAATAATGTCATGCAGGGTGTCAGGCGGGGTCTCTGGTCCCGCTCCCCACATAAGAACGCAGGACATGGTGAGGCCAAAAAAGGAACACCCATGGAGCCATAGATAGCGGAGTCATACCACTATATTCTCGCTGGCGGCTGAGTGGGAGACGCAGGAAGCAGGAGCCACACTATCTGCAACCTGCCGTCCACTTGTCTCTGCCAACCAACCCCACTTGCTGGCTGCTATCCACCATGTTAACTGCAATCTGCGCTTGCTAGCTCAGCCACCGTCTCCTTGCCAGCCCCCATTTGCTGCTAGCGTAGCCACGGCAGTTATATCAGTGGCCAATGGCTCACTGGTTACTACTGACGGCCAACTAGCCACAGCTGACGGCCATCCAATCACAGTTGATGGCCATTTACTACCTGAGCCAGCACCTTTCCATGTGAGGCCGAGAGCCTGGAAACTACACTCCTGGCTCTGTCCCCACAAAGGAAATGTGGGTAGTTTCTAATTTTGGACTATTACACACTGTGCAGTAACTACTGTACAGTACGGAACACGTGTTTTGTAAACATGACTTTCCGAGGAAAAAATTCTGTTGTGCGGGAGACCCTGCTCACTGAACCAGTTGTCACGTGGGGCGGCCTGCGGGGTCTCTGGTCTCACTCCCCACACAAGAACGCAGGATGTGGCTAGGCCAAAAAGGAACACCCACGGAGCCATAAGTAGGGGAGTCATACCACTATGGTCTCACTGGAGGCTGGGTTTACACGACGTGCAACCTGCTGTCCGCTTTGCTGCCAACTGACCGGACTCTCCTCCACTCTCCTTCAGTCTCCTCCTCTCTCCTCCGTAGCCACGGCAGTTATATTAGTGGCCAATGGCTCAATGGTTTCAGCTGACAGCCAACCAGCCACAGCTGATGGCCATTTGATCACAGTTGATGGCCATTTACTACCTAAGCCAGCACCTTTCATGTGAGGCCGAGAGCCTGGAAACTGCTTTTTGGGGCTCTGTCCCCACAAATTCCTACAAGAGGAATGAATTGCTCTGTCATAGGGTTGTACCATCACATTTTTGAGAGATGCTGTGATAAAGGCTGCACAGTTTATATTACCAATAGAATTTAAAAGCCTTACCAATCTCTTCTTCTTTGACTTGTATTAGTTTGTAGGATAATATCTCATTGTTTTAGTTTGTTTTGTGAAACTACTAGGGAGATTGAATATCTTTTCATAATTTCATTTTTATTTATTCTTTTGTGAAATCTCTGAAGGGATATTCAAAACATTGGAGACACCCACGGAGGAACACCCACGTGGAAGGAACTGGAGGTTTGGGGAACAAGTGTGAGGTTTACTTTTTCCTGTGTATCCTTTTGTACTGTTTTAATTTTTTTACCACTTGCTTGTGTTATATTTTGCAAATAAATAAAAATAGAAAAATGTAAAAGATGTTTATAACGAAATGAGTAAGCTAGAAACATATACACATGAAGCAAAATTGTGAATAAGAGGGTAGAAGAGGGCTCAGTTCAGAATTCTAAACTCCATGGCTCCAAAGTAGAAAGGTGGGGCTGGAAAGGGGCCAGGTTTAGGTCTTGCTTAAGGGCCCTGTAAATATCAGGTAGCACGGCTGGTGGGTGGACAGAGAAGCAAGCTTCTGGAAGGGGCTGTTAAATACTGCCCTGCCTGTCCACGTACATGGTGGACTTGGGAAGGAAGGCGGTTGAGATCTGAAGGTCTGCTCAGTGCCCCTACATGTGTTCTCTTCCTGCCACTGGATTAGTAGCATTTTCCTTTTCAGAAACTAGAACCCTTTACTGAATACAAAGAGCAAAACAAGGGAAGCCTGGATGAGTGGGTTTTTCCACATGTAGGGATCCCAGACCTAAGGCATCGGTGTTAGGGGCCTGAGGAAGTTAAATCAGCCTAACTCTTCTACTGACAGCTGTGCTTTCAATTACTGGCAGAATGAATCATCTTTCTTATAAGTAATAAAACTGATTCCTTTAATCTTTTTTTGTCACAATCTTTAACCTAGCCCACCCTGTTTCTCACAGGCTTGAAACCTGATAAAACTGGCTTGTCCTTGACATTTTAGAGTGACAACTCAAGTGGAAAAGACAGATTTCTACCTTCAGGACTGGGGATGGAGTACAAATTACGTAAGCCCCACCCTCTGTCCCTCAGGAAATATTTTCACATTTCCCTGCACTGGGAAGACAACCAAATAGACTTCACAAGTCTGGTTCTTCCCACTTTCTAGCAGTGTGAATTTATTTATTAGGTATCTTCTCTGAATCTTGGTTTTCTGATCTATAAAATGGAAACACCTCTCTGTCACTCTCATGGAGTCATCATTTTCAGCATCAGCCAGTGGCTAGACCCGAGAGCTGGAGTTGCTCATTTGGCAGCAGCAAGAAGTCCTTAGCCCAAATTGGCTCACTATCTACTCAAAGCGTGGCCAGAGCCGGGGATTCAGGAAGGCATGAATGGGAGTGGAGGGAAGGATTCTGTCAAGTGGTAGAATAAGCAGCAGTGTAGGATGATCAGATGTAGTACTGAGCCTCTGATTGTTCATTCTGGGAATGGAGAAATGTCAGCAGCAACAAGGATCGGGGATGAAGAAGACTGAGTCTGCACTCGAACCCTTGACTTACGCTAATTTGTCAGAACAGGTTTGGGGCACTTAGAGGCATCACAAGGGAGTTTCCTATATTCAGGCTTTTTTCCTGTTCCAGACTAAATACCAAGTGAGTTACTTTGCAACAAGGATGGCTCAGGGCAACAAAAAGTGAGTCAGTGCTCCTTATCCCAGCATTGGCAATGCTAATTACATAACTACCACAGAAATAACCACTACCAAAAATACAGACACGTACTGGATTGAAGAAACTTACCCTGCTCCAACCAAGAGGACAAAGCCTCCCTGAAGCCCTTACCTGGCTAAGCATTCAACAGTGCAACAAACTGAGAAGTCACCCTGTCTGATGGCCAAAGGATATGAATCAGCTTTGACAAGCAATGTGATCTTAGAAGAAAGAGAATACCCATAGATCCAGCACCCAGCTGAAGAAATAAAACATGACCTGTGCAGCTGAAGCCCCTGCATAATTCTTCCCCATTGCATTCTCCTCCCGTGTTCCCTAACCCCAGCCCCACCACAGGTAACCACTATTCTAAACTCCTTGTTAGATCTTTATATTTGGACAACATATGTATAAATTTATAAGCAACATGTAGGACTATTATGTATGTTTTTAGCATTGTATACATTCTATCACATTGTATGTATTCTTTTATTTGCTTAGCATTGTGTATCTTTTTTAAGTAGACTATTTTATTTACCATTTTAACCATTTTAAAGTGGATAGTTCAGCGGTGTTGAGCACATTTACAATGTTCACATCCACCACCATCTACTTCAGAAAGCATTGTGCTCTGATACAAATATTTGCAATTGAAATTGCCGATATCTGACTGTTTCTGTCCTACAAGAATGGCAATTTCATATAGTTCATTTTGTTTCACAGTTTGGTAGTATTCCTTTATGTGACTACAATTTATCTAACCCCTTACTGACAGATACTTAGATTTCTTCTGTTTGGGGTTTTTTGGTTGTTGTTTTTTTTTTCTCTCTTACAAACAATGCTGCTCTGAAAATTCTCCGTATTTCCTTGTGCATGTCCAGGAGTTTCTTTTGAACCATAGACCCAGAAATGCAATTGCTGGATCATACTGTGTGCACATCTTCAACATTTATAGATACTGACAAATTGTTCTTTTAAGTGATGTGTCAATTTACATTTCTCCAAGCAGCATAATAGACTTTCTTTTGCTCCATATCCTCACCCACATTGGTCCTGACAGGTTTTTAAGTGTTGTCAGTATAATGGGTATAAAGGGTATCTCATTGTGGCTTCATTTTTGCAGTTCTCTGGTTACTAAGAAAATTGATTATGTTTTCATATATTTATTGTTTATTCATATTCCTTTTCATTATTGGTTCATATTTTTTACCCATCTAATTGGATTATTTTTATTAAATTGTAGAATATATATTATATATATAATATATATATAATATACAATATATTATATATAATATACATATATATTATATATATATATATATATATATATATATATATATATATATACAGTGTTTCCCCAAAAATAAGACCTAGCCAGACCATCAGCTCTAATGCATCTTTTGGAGCAAAAATTAATATAAGACCCAGCCTTATTTTACTATAGTATAAGACCGGATCTTTAATATAATATAATATAATATAATATAATATAATATAATACCAGGTATAATATAATATAATACTGGGTCTTATATTAACTTTTGCTCCAAAAGACACATTAGAGCTGACAGTCTGGCTAGGTCTTATTTTCTGGGAAACACAGTATATTCTTTAGATTTTCAATGTTGTTTTTTGATGTTTTAAAATAGTCAGGAGGCAAAAGAGTGTTTCTGCTTAGATAAATTCACAACTGACAGCTCTGTAGTGGGTTATTTTTTTTAAAAAGCTGGGGCTTTTCCGGAAACATCCCTAACTTTTTAAGTTGAGAGCACAGAAAATTCTTCCACAACATTCTACTTGACAGTGTTCCTCCACAACATTGTTTGACTCTATGTGACATTTGTCATGTGCTCTTGCATACATTAGGGCCTCAGGTAATCTGGAAGGAACTAGGAGTAGGAAGAGAAGTGGCAGGCTGTAGACCAGGGGCAGACACTCTACACACCACAAAAATGATAAAGTCTAACCTGGCCTTTCAAGTCATTCCAAAGATGCAGTAGGAATGTAGTTTATAGGATGTTTATATTGTACATATGGTTTATGGGCTTCCGACTTTACTACGGCTCCGGGCCTTGAAAGTGTTGCACAGGCCTGATGATGGGTAACAAGTGGGAAGATGAGCTGTGATGTGGAATCAAAAGAGGTGTAGGGGTGCTGTCAGTGCTCCAGGCAGATCTCTTTAATCTTTTTATACCCCCCTTTAAGCGCGCACGCGCACACACACACACTGTCATGTGGAGTGTCCTGCGGGGTCTCTGGTCCCGCTCCCCACATAAGAACGCAGGACATGGTGAGGCCAAAAAGGAACACCCACGGAGCCATAGGTAGGGGAGTCACACCACTATACTCTCACTGGCGGCTGGGTTGGAGAAACAGGAAACAGGAGCCACACAATTCTCAACCCTCACTGTGCCGCTTGCAGACTCAGCCACCGTCTTCTTGCTAGCCCCCATTTTTTGCTAGTGTAGCCACGGCAGTTATATTCGTGGCCAATGGCTCATTGGTTACAGCTGACGGCCAACTAGCCACAGCTGTTGGCCATTTGATCACAGTCAATGGCCATTTACTACCTGAGCCAGCACCTTTCTATGTGAGGCCGAGAGCCTGGAAACTGCTTTTTGGGGCTCTATCCACACACACACACACCTCTCCCACCCTCCCCAGCTTGCAGGGGTTTGTGTAAGAGACTATGTTACAGATGGCCCTCAGACCACGGGAAGTGTCTGGGAGTTTAAGTTCCCCCACCTGGGGCAGCTATTAGCCCAGGATGGAGGGGTGAGGCTGGATGGAAGCCCAGTTCCCTTGCCTCTGGATAATTTTTGCTCCAGAGTGCTCCCACCGGTCCAGGCTGAGAGATAACATGTGTCGGTTGGCTTTGCCTGCCTTCTTTTCCCTGTCCTGCATCCAAAGAGCGATTCTTGTATAAATCACTTTTACAGGAATCCTCCTCTCAGGGTCTGATTCTGAGTACGTGACAGAAGATAGGCATTTGGGGGTTCCCGTTTTGTTTTGTTTTGTTTTGAAGGAACGGGAAATTGCAGCATGTTTTGTAAGCCCAGGGAAGTGACCTGGGAGAGAGGGGAAAGTTAATAAAGCAGGAAAGCGCTGCCGGAGTGACGTCCTTGAATAAGCAGGATGGGACGGTCCCTGCACAGGAGGAGGCATTAACTCTCCTGAGTAGCACAAACTGCTCACCCATTGCTGACAGGCGGGAAGGCAGAAAATAAGGGTTAAGTGCAGGTGGATCGGAAGACTTGGTGGTAGAAGATGGAAGTCTCTTCCAATTACTTCCCTCAGTGAAATGATTGAGACCATCAAATGGAAGTGAGAAGAGTAGAGGATGATAGAAGTCTGAGGAGACAGAAGAAGATGTAAAATTGTCTGAGAGAGCTAAAGGGGGACATTTAGGGAAATGTCCCAGGATTGCTGGGAACCACTGAAAGCTTATTGGAGGTTTGTGGTCATTGGTTTTAAATAAGACCAGTCTGCAGCATTGTATGTTTTCACACCAGCCACAACCAGGAATTCCAGTACAAAGGTGGTAAGAGCAGACATATGAGATTAACCAGAGTTTGGATTCTGCCCCATGACTGAGGGAAAGGCAAGAGTGTTAAGGGTGGGTGCAAGAGAGAGAGTTTAATGATGACACATGGACTCTAGCTGGGTAAAGAGCAGGGGAGGGATGGAAAGATGGCATTGGAAAGATGTCAGATAGGGTTAATGGACTAACTAGAGGCCTGGTGGCACTGAAGACTGTTGGAGAAAGGGTCCTAGAGGAAGTGAGATGGAAAAGTAGGAGGAGGTTGTCAGAGGGGCATGCTGGAAATTGAGACTTGGGTAGAAGTATAGATATTGGTAATGACAAAATTTACCAGGTGAGTGACTGGGAGGACGTGAAGGTTAAGCTGGTTTAAAGGGGGAAGGGAAGATCAGGAACAAGTGCAGAGTGAAATAATGGCAAAGTGTATTCTAAAATGGAATGATAAATGAATTAACCCTACTTTCTTTATGTATTCTTGTATTTCCCAAATATTCCATAGTGAGCAAACATTACTATGTAAGTAGAAAGAAAAATCAAAGATATTACTCAAAGGTAAAAAGAAAAAAAAAAAAACCTTTATTTATTAAGTCAATTTCCATTATTTACAAGCACCCAGTCCACAAAGCTCACAAAGTTTTCCATTCTAGAAAAGCATTTTACATAAAATCATTCAAAATTAGACCAAATGAGAGATGTGAGTTTCACAGTGTATGTACTTTGTTTCAAGCAATACCTATTTTAAAATACATACATATTTGTATTTGTTGTATTTGCATTAAGAAACCCTGACATTATTTATGGGATGAGGAGGTACGAGGAACAGTCACACAGTGGACAGAAACTGGGGCAAGACTTTTCTTGAATACCTTTTTATATTTTCTTATTTTTGAACAATGTAAAGATATTACCTATTCAAAAATAAATTTAAAACTTAATACAATGTTTGAATTTTAATAGAAACACTTTTAAAAATCACATATGCAAAAGTTATGTTAGAAAATGATTGTTTGTATTGTGAAATGAGTCTTTCCTTCAACAGAGAATTCCCCCTTGTACTTTTTTTTTAAAAGGGTTCCACTTACAAAATTTAGTTCTTGTTCTAAGATAAAAATGGGTCACTATATTCTTACCACATCCTTAGAAGAAAACTGAAGATTTTTGACAAGACTCATATCCTACCATAAAAAAAGTTAAATAACTTTTCACTTACAATATGTTACCTCACAGGAGGATAATTATACTTGTTTGGTATGGCTCCAGAGTTTAGAATGAGAACAAGTGGTTTCAAGGCCATTCTAAAGAGGCAGATTCAAGTCCAACAGAGATAAGAACAATTAACGCTGTCCAAAAGTGAAAACAGGTAGTAGGATTGCAAAGCAGGAGATACACAGGATAGCAAATCCTCCACTAACAGCTCTGAGACTTCGGTAAATTGTTTAACACTGAAGGCTAGACCAGAGGGTCTCTAGGGTTCTTTTAAGCTCTCAAATCCATTACTTTGTGTGTGGTGTGAGTTGTCTCTGCTGGAAGAGTTAAGCAGAGGTGAGGGAAAGTACAGGATTTGCAGTCCTGTCATGGGGTGGTGGGAGGATGGATTGGAGCAGGTTTCAAACAGATTAATCACTGTACCTGACAATAAATATGACCTTCATCCAATTCTGTGTAAAGTTCATCACTTTCTGTGGACACCAGGATGTGAACACAGAGGTTGTGTGGTAGAGTTCAACCATGACATCATCACAGAAGAGCCAGGATACACTTCTAGTCATTTTTAAAGTTTATGGCCAAAAAGAAATTACAACATTTAAAAATGAAGGTGGGTGACTTATAGACCCTGGACATAAATCCACAATATCCAAGGGCTCAAGAATTCCAGGTTGAGAACAAAACTTTACTAGATCATTCAGAAAGCATCCAACCTGGAAGACTTTGTGAGTCAGATATGACACAAAAGTTAACGATAAGATGATCTAAATTTCTAATATGGTTAATCTCAGTGGAGACCTGATCACTGATAAAAGAGCTGCTATTCACCACTGTGTTATACTGGTCAGTGTCTGTTCTGATTGGTCAGTACCACAGTGCACCTGTTGCTTATATATTGAAATTACCTGAGCATTGGCACAATATAATGCAATGTTAAGGGGAATCCCCGTGGTCTCAAACCTGCTCACCACCACGGTAAGTCCCGGAAGTAGAGGCCAGTAGGACACTGTGGTGACTAATAGCTCTAATAACAATAAACACCAGTAGCATCATCATTATTAAATAACTAATATTTGCATACTCTATCAAGTTTTTATGTCCTTTATTTTGCTTGGTAGAAGCCAAACTTCTGAGAAGGAAAGAAGAGAAAAGAAGAAAAAAATTAACTACGGCTCTTGTAGGTTGAACAAAACTAGACAAAATATACAGAAACCTTAGCTAACTGGCCCCATTCATTTCATAAATGTCTGGACCATGGGTGTAGCCATTGCCAAATAGCTGTGATCAATCACCTCCTGTTGTTCCTGGACTTCTCTCTCTCACACACACATACACACACACACACACACACACACACACACGGGACAAGTATGCACACACTCCATTGAGGAATAATGAACCAAGGACAACTGCACTGCTGACGTCTGTATAGATCCATGACTCACAGGCATAAATGTCTAGTAACTGCTAAAGTGCTTGCTGGAGGCCTCTGAAAAGAAAGTTCATGGAACATTTCCTGATTCTAGAATTTAACTTTGCACAAGCTCGAAGTCCCAGCAAAACAGAAATATGAACTAGAACACAGGCCTAGGTCTTAAACATCAAACCTAAATGTTACTGGTGAAGGAGAGTTCATCAGCAATGTTTTGTCCATCTGGATTCAGAGCCAAGAGCTGGCCTTGTTGCTGTTGGGGACACTGTGAACCAGCGAGGGAAGAACCAGCTCTTCACTCAGAGGATGGCAGTAGGTATTGCTATCATTGATTTGCAGCTAAAAGTCAGCTGGAATTAGATGCAAAGGAACTCAAACTCTGCTATTTCCATTGAGATTACTACCAGAAAACTCTGCCACGTAAAGGCCTGATAGGTACCACACCACAATTAAATTTAAATGGAACATACATCCACACACAGCTATAGCTATATACCTATATAGGTATATATATATATATATATATATATATATATATATGTGTGTATATATATATATATATATATATTTACATATATATGTAAATAGATATCCATTAAATCTAAGGAGATATATATATATATATATATATATATATATATATTCCTTAATCCTCCCAACAGATAATATTTTCTCTACCTTATAGATAAGGCTTAAAAATCTAGCTTGAGTTAGTGTTTCACAGCAAGGGAATCACAGGGCAAAATGGAAACCCAAAGTTTCTATCTCCAGATACTTTGCTCTTTCTTTTGTACCATTTCATGCTTCACCTGCAGAGAAGGACTGTTAAATGGCCCAAAACTGTGTATATCTAATTGAACAAAGACTGTAACCACCAGCTGTTAGCTTTGACTTGTATGAACAATGGTTTTGGAAGACCATCCTGACATACGTATTAGATTCATTTCCTTTGTCAAGCTATAGTCAAATCCATGAGGTTATTAGCTGCATTACAACAAAGTTCTTATGAATATTTCTCATAGCAAGTTCACCATAAATTAATTTGACTTTCACAGAAATAATTATAAAATCAGGAATCACTGACAATTTTCTTCATTCCTTGACACCTTTCATGAGCACCTGTATATCCAAGGAGACATTCATAAATTGATATTATGTCCCATGACAGTCTAGTTCATTTACATGGGATTTTATTTCCCACGTAACTAGCTAAAAGGCTGTAGCAAACAGCTCTGCCTCCTTGGGCCTCAGCTTCCTGATCTAGAAATGAACACTTGAACAATAGGACTTTCAATTTTCCTTTCCGGGAATTAAAATTTAATTCCTTCCAAGAATTAAAAAAAGACAAACTCCTCTTGCAATTAAAAACAGTTCACATACATAAACATATTCAAAACCTTAATTTAAAAAGTATCAAGGCTTTCACACAGAGCCACCCCATCCACAAGGCATAGCCAGACACCTGTCTAGCTAAGGAGACAGCAACAATCCCTGTGAACTGCTTCAGTCCCCAATGAGGAGCTGCCTCACTCCTCATCCCTTGGTCCAGAGGAGCAGAGGATGTTAGTTGGGGTGGGGGGGCTGTAGTAAGCACCGTGCAGCTGACAACCCCAAGGACACCTGGCCCAGAGAGAGATGCTGTGCTGCAGATTGAGTCCTGATTCATGCCTCACCAGGAGCCAGCACTACCCATTCACGCATTGTCAAGTGAAACAGGCGGTAAATTCAGTCTGAGTGAAGTGTTCTGTTCACCAGCATCTGACAGGTTCTGACCAACATGGAAATAACATCAGGTTGTAAAGTCTCAGCTCCCAGAGTAGCTGAATGTGTCTCTCTTCACACTGAGCTGTCATCTTCCTAGAACCAACCCCGTTCCCAACCCAAGAGAAACAGTTCCTACAGGAACACCTTCTCAACACTAAAGCAGGAAATGGCGTGGCACAGACCAAATTTTCTCCTCAATAGATGTGCAGGAGAGAAGCCTTAGGAAGGGGAGAGGAGAGGGAGGGTCAGCGAACTGTGACCTCGTCATCAGCCAATGTCTAAAACAGAGCTATGCATAAGGCACACAGAATTATAACAAGGAGTAGTGATACAGAAGAGAAATCTATGAACGCCGGTTCTTAGAGCTAAAAGGAACCTTAAAATGCACCTGGTCCCGCCTTTTACTTCACAGATACACAATCCAAGGCCAATTACTTTTTTCTCAGAGTGCACAACTAAAGCCAAGACTGCAATGCAAGGTATCAATACAGACAGTTTTCTAACAGTTAGACTTGTCAAAGAGAAAAAAAAAAGAATTTGCTGTGCCAGAAAATGGCATTTTTATTACAAGAATGACAGATAGAGGCCAGCTAA
Organism: Rhinolophus ferrumequinum; assembly: GCF_004115265.2. NCBI lineage: Eukaryota > Metazoa > Chordata > Mammalia > Chiroptera > Rhinolophidae > Rhinolophus > Rhinolophus ferrumequinum. Next base: position 30,118,264 of record NC_046291.1, read on the forward strand.
CCATCTGTCATTGATTCCTACGCTGGGTGGGAAGTTGGAAGAGATGACAAAAGGTTCCTTTCAAGTCGAAGAACCAATGAAAACTCTCTATTATTATGAGAGTTCTTTCTGTGGCACAGGGAATACAACTTTTTTACGCAGTGTGAAAACAGGTTGAGGCATCTGTTTCTTTGCTCCACCTCGTCGACTCACATCATCATTGACAGCAGTGAGGATGGATAAGATATCTTCATGTCTGCAGGCAGAAAAGAAAATATATTTTCAATCAGGAGACAGAAATCCCGTACCAGTTCTTAGAAAAAAGACGGCAAAACATGTGGCTTCTTCCTACTCTAACATGCCCACAGCCTAACCGAAATCCTGCCAAATATAAAGAAATACTTCTGAAATTGAAAAACAAATGCTAAATTATGTAAAAATTTTCCATTCTATACTCAGTGTTTGAGAACATTATAATAATTACATCTGGCACTTGAATGCACTTAGTCCACAAAGGAATTTTGCATATAATTATTTTTCCATGTTCTTCCTTCAAGCTAGTAGATGAGATAGACATATACATATACATATACGTATATATATAGATATACATACATGATAGAAGGAATAGATAGGTAGGTGACAGAGAGAGCAAGAACCTATTATTAATGACCTCTTTATTCTTGGTTTTGGAAGGGGTACAAAGATAAATATGATACAATTCCTGATCTTAAACACTTAGAATGCAGACATGAAACCTGTACCAAGGATGGTATAAATGCAAAATTCATAATGCAAAGCAGAATGTGATTGATACCATGTGAAAAGTAGGTTAAAGTTCCATTGAAAGTTCAGAGGAGAAAGACAGCACTCCTGGCTGGGAGAAGAGATGGCTCCACGGAGTAGGTGGCATTTGAGATTGAACTTGCAGGAGGTGTAGCATTTACCAGAAAGTTCCAGGGGTGGGCAAAACAAATCATTGGAAGTAAGCATAGGCTCTTCAAACAGAACTCATGTTTGAATCATGGCTCCATCACTCACTAATTATGGGGTCTTAGGCATGTTACTTCACTAGGCTTCAATTTTCTCAGCTTTAAAATGAAGACCATAATTGTATGCATTTTAGGGATTGCCACGATAATTAAATGAGAAAAATTATGTAAAGTACTTAGAACACTGGCTACAATATTCATTGACCATCATATTTAGTATTATTAGTATTACTACTACTTCTCATTGTCATCATTGTTATTTTTCAGGAGGCAAAGCAGACCCTGCCTGGTTCTTAGTCCTTTCATCCTGCTTTGCACTAGCTGTCCTCTCTGTCCCCAAATCATCCCTGTGGCTGACTGTCACACTTGAATATCACTTCTACCAAGAAGCCTTCTCAATAGCTCACTGGCCCCACTCTCTATCATTATCCTGTTTTGCTTTCTTCACAGCAGGTATCACTTCCTGAAATTATCTTTAACTTAATTACTCACTTTACATTTTTATTATATGTCTTCCTCTCACTGGACTGTAAGCTCCATGGAGAAGAGAATTTGTCTCTCTTATTCACAATCGTACCCCTAGTCCTTAGCTCGTTACCCAGTATAGTAACATAATAGCCCCTTGATAAAGCTTGCTTTGTCCCTGAAGCCATAGGACATTGCTCTTTGATGGCTATGGTGGGAATGGAGACGTTGGTAAGGAAGAGGGAAAAGCTTAAGTAACTTAAGTCTCCAGTCCTGATTCCTGATCCTGAATTCCCAGAAAAGCATTGTGACTATTTCTAGAAATGGGAAGTCAGGAGTAGGAGCTCCTGGAGAGAACTGAGAAGATGAATTCAGGACTGTTCATATGGGATGTGAGATGCAAGGGCAACACAGAAACAGGATGCCTTCAGGCTGCGAAAAATGTGCAGGACTCACCTTAAGAATGAGGTTGGCTTGGTCAGTCATTCATTGGTCAAGCAAAGAGTTATAAAGTTCAACAATTTATCAGATACTATATCAGGTGCCAAGGATATAAAATTAAATAAAATTACTCTGCCCTTCAGAAACTCAGAGATGGCAATTTAGGAAACATTTTCATGGAGAGGCCAGTGACCTCCCGATATAACTAAAGCTGCCAAGAGGGGCTATAGAGAGACAGCAGAGTAGGTGGTCCAGGGCAAAACCACGGTGAAGGCCCATTTCCAGGGTACCAGGTAAGGAGCATGTGGCAGAGACAGAAGGAAAGTTGTCAGAGCAGTGGCAGGAGACCAAGGACATTATAATGTCAAAGGCAGCACATAGGCACTCATTAAATATGAGTGATTGATAAATGAATAAATGAAGGAACAAATAAAAAAACCCCATGCCTTTATTCATGCTGTTCCCTCTGCTCAACATGTCTTTCACCCCAATTATTTACCTAACATCAATTTGTCATCTCTAGAAGCTTCCCCTGGTCCTCCAAATCTGGGTGGAGTACTAGTTCTATGTGTTCCCATAACACCTATGCTTTACAATGTGTATTTACCAAGGGGGGATGGTCTTTCCAATCTATTTGTTTATCCCTCTAGATTGTGAGCAACTTGAGGGCTGGAACTATGTCTTTTGTAAATTCGTATATTCCTTTCTATTTATATGTTGGTGCTCAATACAGGTTTGTTGAGCAGGTGGATGGATGGATGGATGGATGGATGGATGGATGGATGGATGGATGGATGGATAGATGGATGGATGGATTGGTGGATGGGTGCATGAATGGATGCATGGGTGGGTGGGTAGACAAATGGAGGAACAGGTAGGTAGATAGAACAACTCAAAACTCTCACCTTGGTACCAAGTCCTTCAAATGATTACACAGAGATTGAATATACCAGCTACCTTCCTTCTTGTGCCGAAAGGATACGTAGCCAGGGACAGTAGCCAGGCCAAGAAGGAAATCTGCCTCATCAGGAACGCTGTCCTGAAGGGGAGGGTTTGTCAACTCAGGATTTATTGCATCTGTTTTAATGTATATGGAAGGTTGTATTTCTTCACCTTGACAGGCCTGGACAAAAAAGAGTTTGGGTTTGTTAGCCAGACCAGGGCACTCCCGGGCTGTGAAGTGAGACGTGATCTTCCGAATGGGAATGAGGACCCCATCGGAAGAGTAAACAGCTCCAAATTGCCCATGGGTCAGAACACAGAATACAAAGCAGTCTCCATCATCAAGGTCTGAACGTCTCTTATAGTTTTGCAGAATCTCCTCTAGCTCCTTTTTAGTCACATTAACCTTTATTATTACACGGAACCCAAGCCACTGAAACACAAGCTTCAGGCACTCTGTTAAAAAAAAAAAGGAGGGGAAGAATAATGAAATGAAATGAAGTTGAGTGCAATGAAATAAAATGAAGGGGTCACACAATGCTAATGGTTATAAAAATTGCACTGCAAATAGCCTGAAGCTTTGTATTTTTTTTCACTTTCATAACAATAAAATTTTACAATTAACCTGCCTTTTTTATAGTAACCACAGTGCTATCACAATGGTCCTGAGAGTAGGTAGAGACCAGAGTTTCATTTTGTTTCACAGATAAGGGAGCTGAGGCCCTGTGACTCCCCCACGGTCACAAACCTGGTTAGTGGTGAAGCCAGAGCTCAAACCCAGATTTTCTCGTGCTGCCCTAGCGTGCCCTCCCCTAAACCACAGAGTCGTAAATAGTCAGGGATTCTTGTCACTCTTTAAGCAGGCTAGTGACACCTCAGGTGCTATGGACTGAAAGTGTTTGTCTCCCCAAAATTCACAGGTTGAGGATATTAGGAAGAGAGGCCTTTGGGATATGCTTAGGTCCCAAGGGCTGAGCCCATAAAGAGACCTCAAAGAGCACTCTCACCCCTTCTACCAAGTGAAGTTACAAAGAGAAGACAGCCACCTAGGAAGCAGACACCGAAAAGCCAGAGCCCTGATCTTAGACTTCCCAGCCTCCAGAACTGTGAGGAGTAAATATATGTTGTTTACAAGCTACCAGTCTCTGATTGTTTGTTATGGCAGCCTGGATGGACTAAAACACCTGCGGCATACAAGGGGCTTAGAAACATTCATAGTATCGTCCATACATTTAAATGAAAGATAAAAATTACAGAAACAAAATATTAAAATAAGAAATGATTTTAAGATTCCCCATCGTGCATTTGCTACACTATTCCAGCCTGTCTTACCTGCATCTTTATTGGTACCTTCCCTTTCTTGCAGGAAGGTTGAGGTAAAGGTGTGGTTGTTAATAATAACACAGTGACCTCTAAATTTCCGGTTCATCCGGTACACAGCTGCCTCCTTGAAAGAGGAAGAGATAGAGACACTTATCAGGGAATCTCATTTTAAGGGTTTAATGTTTTTAACCAGCCACTCCATTTTTCAGTACCAAAGGCAGGGAGTTCTCAAGAACCTGGATCTGGTCTGAAATTAATCGATTAATTCCAAGGTGGAATCCAGGCCCTGATTAGAACAAAGACTTCACTTGGTTTGACTGCAGAATGTCAATTCTCGGTGTTAAATATCAGAATATGTATTTTAACTTTGGCAAACCCAGGGCTTACGGAAAAGTGTCTTCCTTTGGATTAGCAAAGTGAAGAAAGCATAGGTAAGAATCTCACAAGACAACCAAAATATCAAATGGTAATTTTTTTTTTTAGATGGTAGGATTTGGAGTGATCTGATTCCTCCAAAAACAGAGAAATCTCTTTCGTAGTGATCACAGTGGGAATTTTTAAATATGTGCAATTATTTCTGGGGGCTATTATAAACAGCATATGATTACAAATTATCTGACTTAGGATCAGCAGGGCCTCTGTGTGGCTAAAATGATCTCCTGAAAACATGGTACATCTTTAATCCAAGCAGAAAAGAAGTGGCATCAATTGGAAAAAAAAGAAATTTCCCTTTCTGGAAATAATTCAAAGGGTATGTATGACTAAAAGGGCAATAGCATCTCTTCTATCGCCAAAGGTCAACACACTTCTGATGGTTACAGAAAAATGTGGGACGGATGGAATTAATCACACAGGAAGACAAACCAAGACAGACACGAAGAGCTCTGAGCCCTCAAAGCCATGAAAGGCTAGACCCCAGATGGAGAAGCCCTGAAGAAACTGTCCAGACCTTTGTGCTAGTTTCTGAAGTTAGAATGTAAGCAGATCTTCATGGAGACCCGGGTTGCTCTGTCACCCAGAAAGAGAAGTACTTGGACTCTTCAAATATCTTGCCCCAAACCCTTAGATGTTCTTATACAGGATGGGTTAAGAGTCAACATCACATGAATCAGCTCAAGAGTTCCTGGTAGAAATCTTGGTTGGGTTGAGTCACCATTTATCTGGAACTAGCTAGAGAGAGGCTGGGAGGATACCAAGGAGAAGAGGGAATACAAAGGCCCAGAGACCCAACTGGCAGGACAAAAACCAGTGCACAGCCCTGGGATCACTTAGTCATGCTTTTGGCATTGGCTGAGGATTGCGCTGTTTGCAACTGTTCCTGCAAAGCTCCCTGGTTCCTCAGAATAAGAATCCATTATAGAGAGGAAACCAACAATGAGTTATTTGTCGTATGACAATAACAGGAAAATGTATCTTGAAGCTTTTCTTCTCACACCAGCAAGTAGAATCCAGCAAGCGCTACCCTTGTCTCTGAGGCCTGAGGTAATTATTAACTATGGTTAAGGGTCAGTCCTGGGTGCTCAGCTCAGGCTGAGTGAGTCCAGTATCCCCCAGACCAGAGAGCACACCGAAAGGGACCCAAGTTGCAGTCATATGGAGGGGCCTGTACATTCCTCCTCACCTTGGGAGAAGGAAAGCCACATCTAAACTTTGAAACCACAGAACTGCAGAACTGAAAGAAACGTGTATGTGTCCGAGAAGTGAAACCGTTACCTAAGCTCCTGTAGCTACACAGTGGTCAGTCCAGGTCATCAAAGAGTGAGCTCTGGAGTCAGACTACTGGGTTCCACTCCTCGCTCCACTCCTTTCTATCTGTGTCCTCTGATAAACTTGACACATAACAGAGAGACTATGCCAAAAAAACTGTTCGTAAGCCGGTTAGCCCAGTGGCAGATTCTGGAATATTTTCCTGAGGTCACGGTTTCTGGGCAAGGATTCCAGGCACCAAACACACCATGGCCAAACCACTCCCTCTGGCCTTTCTCTTTCTGAAAAAATACAAGCAGCCCCTGGAGCCGCCCTACACCAGACGTTCCCTCGCACTCCACATTCTGCTCTGTCACTGCTGCCCTGGGCAGAGGGTGACTGAATTCTGAAGGGTTATCTGCATTCCCCAGAAGCTGCTATGCTAGGCTTTCAGAGTAGAAACCACCTCTTCACCCTCCCATAGGAAAGCCTGGTACAGTCCATACATTCAGCGGCTTTGCCCTAAATTGAGATGAGAAATGAATTGTCCACTCATTTGTAAACCTTCTCCTAAATCACCTCGAATTGCTTCATATATGCCAAATATACGAATTCCTGACATATTGATTCAAGTTATAAAAAGGGACGTCTACCATTACTCCTTCCTCGCTCATCTTACCAGGACTCCTCCTGCTGAGGAAACAGGAAATGCAGGAAATTTACAAAGTTAGGATGAGGGTTGAAAATCTAGACTTAATGGGTTGGTGAACACACTGAGGTGCTGGGAGGATGATGTGCCCTGAGAAGACATGGAAGCTCCCTGCCATTTCCAATCCTCCTATCTTGCCCTATGGATCTCTTTCATATGGATGTTCTTGAGTTGTATCCCTTACAATAAACCTGAAAAGGTGAACTGTTAAAAGAAATCTAGACTTGATGCAGAGAAGGACAGATACCTAATCTCCAGGCATAGAAAATGTCACTGGTAGGTGACAAGAAGAAAATCAACTCCTTTCTTCCAAAGGGGAAGATTCACAAAGACACAGTGGCAAGAATATGATATGACACATGCACAAGGGTATGTATTCTTGTGCATTGTTTGGAATAACAAAAGCCTGGAACCAACCCTAATGTCTACCAATAGGGAGTGGTTGAAAGAACTACGGTACATCCCACAGTGGCATAGGATGCAGAAGACAATCTCTACACACTTCTCCAGGAGATACTGTTACATGAAGAAGTAAGGTGAAGAATAGTATTTTAGCGTGCTACCTCTTTTAGAAAAATGGTGAGATTGCCGGGGGGGGGGGGGCTTTTTTCAAAAGTAACAATAAGATAGATCAGAAAACTAATAAAAATGATGATCTATGAGGGAAGGGCAGAGGGGCAGGGATGCAATCCAGATGTCTCTGTGTACTCTATTTATAGTTTTTACTTTAGGCCTACATAAATGTTTTATATAATTAAATACAAAATTGAAACATAGTGTAGGGCCATCAGCTTTTCTGCAGCATCCTCCCTGCCCACTCCACCCCCACCAGCCCCAGTCCTTCGCCTGAAGCAGAAAGCTCCAAAGGGGACATGAGCAAGGTGTTCTGGGGAGGGGCTGACCCTGCCACTGGCTTTGTGGTGAGCAGCACCAGGAGATCTGTTTGAGGTGACAAGCAAGTCACCTCCAAGTCACTGGGACTGCCGCCCTGCTGGAGCCCACAAGGCTTCTGGCTACAGGAGGGTAACTTATCTTCAATTCAGACCAAAGGTGCACTGCCTCACTCCCAGGCTGCACAATACCAGGATTCCTCAGCTCTGAGGGAACAAATACAAAGAAAATTTAGTTTCACTTTCCAAAAGACTTCCTGCCTTTCTTTTTGCAAGGCACATTTCCCTTCCTTTGGAATTCTGGAGTCCTTCTGGCAGGCTATTTTCAGAGTTTATCCAGCTGGTTTTGAAAGAGTTGAGCAAACAACTCTTAAGAGCAACTGCGGGCTCTAGGCCCCTGGTTTCCTTGATTTGTCATCCCAGAACAGGGATGAGGAATAAGCTTTAAACTCTACATGGCTCTCTTTCTTAGAGATTGTTGCATCCTATGTTGGCACCCACCAAGAAAGAAATGAATAAATGAATGAATGAACCACTGCCTGGCTTATGTTTGGTGTTCTTCCCACGGTTTTCAAGAAGGTTCTAGTAAAAAAAAAGCCTATGCCACACTCAAAAATATTGACTTGCTCTTTTAACAAATTAGGGAATGTGGTTTGAAATCCAGTTTCTTCTCATTAAGTGCAATTGTTGGCAGTGATCTCTTATATAAGGAAACCTCTCAGGTACATGTGAAACATGAGACAATTTACCAAGTGTTATTTTATTCATCACTTCATGCAGAGGGGCAGTGTTGCCTAGATAACTTTTAAGACATCTGCCAAACCTGAGAGTCTATGAGAACATAGGCAATGTGAGGGGCTGCTCCCCAAAGCCTTCTGCATATGTCCAGCACCACTACAGCTAGCTTCATCTTCCTCTGGCCATGGCCAAAATCATCCAACGTCAGCAAAACAGCAGCACTAGAGACCAAGGCTGAGCCACAGCCCTTAGAAACTACTGAATTTCTAAGAGACAAAGAGCAAAGCCGTGTGTGTGTGTGTGTGTGTGTGTGTGTGTGTGTGTTACATGCACATTAATGTCTGAGCACACACAAAACTAGTTGAAAGAGTGGGAGGGAGGAATAAAGTTTAGTGGGCAAAAACTTTGGGAGGAAGAAAGGAGGGCATTTGCTAGAGACTGCTGAGAGATAATTGTTGAGAGAATACTGGAGTTTGAAAATCATTGCTTTTCACCCAACATAGGAAATATTCAATCACACATGAATCCTCACTGGATGCTCAATCTAGAGGAAAATTTTTGATGCAGAGTAGGATATTTGCTTCTTCTTAGAATGTCTTCCCACCACTTGTTTATTAGTTGCAAGGGGAAAATAGTAATTATATAAAAGTAACTATATAGTGAAGAAATCAGACAACATCTTGACCACAGAATCAAAATTAGCATCACGCATGAGGGGCAGAGGGCACCATTGCTTCCAGATGTGATGCCTTCAGAACGGTGATATTCTGAGCAGAACATACAGCTTGAATCTAATCAGGAGGCAATACCATGCACACCAAAACCAAGGCAAATTCGTGTTTTCAAGGTGCGTATGGGGAGATAACTGTGTTCTTTAAAAGTGTCAATGTCATAAAAGAGGAGAAGCGCTGTCGGAATGTTCAAGAGTAAAGGAGACTAAAGAAACATGACAACTAAATACCATACATGTACACCATATCCACCAGTTCTACATTGAAAGTTGTTGACCCATTTGTCTTACCCTTGGCATGCTCTATCTTTGCCTGTCTAGCTAGCTAGCTACACAAACACATTTTTTTTTCTGAACTTTTTGAGAGTTATTTGCATACATGATGGCTCTTTACCCCAAAATACTTCAAATGGGCTAAAAAGTCAACAACAGGTGGAAGAATCTGGGTAAACAGTATATAGTGTTCTTTATATTATTCATATTTTTTAAACTTCTCTGTAAGATTGAAATGATTTCCAAATTTAAAAATAAAAAATTGTGACTGTAAAAATATGAAACCATGAAAGTAGTAAAGAAGCTATGAAAGAAATATTTAAGAATAAAAAATAAAATGTCCACAAACACCCCAATTAAAAAATGGGCAAAGGACTTGAGTAGCATTTCTCCAAAGAAGATATACAAATAGCCAACAAGCACGTGAAAAGATGCCCAACATCACTAATCATCAGGGAAATGCAAATCAAAATCAAATGAGATACCACCTCACACCATTAGGATAACTACTATCAAAAACCAAGAAAATAACTGTTAGCGAGGATGTGGAGAAATTGGAACCCTTATGCATTGTCGGTAGAAATGCAAAATGATACAGCTGCTGTGGAAAACACTATGATGATTCCTCAAAAAACAAAAATGACATACAGAATTACCATATAATCCAGCAACTCCACTTCTGGGTAAATATCCCAAAGAACTGAAAGCACGGTCTCAAAGAGGTATTTGTACTCTCACGTTCATATCAGCATTATTCACAGTAGCCAAAAGGTGGAAGCAACCCAAGTGTCCATCAATGAATGAATGGATAAACAAAACGTGATATATACGATATATATAAGTTATCCAGGTGGTTCTTAAATAGAACTTGTGTTTGAGGATCACACTCACAATGGAATATTATTCATCCTTTAAAAGGAAGAAAATTCTGACAGGGATGAACCTGGAGGACATTATACTAAATGAAACAAGCCAGTCACAAACAAATATTGAATGGCTCCCCTTATATGAGGTACCTAGAGTAGTCAAATTCATAGAGAGACACACTAGAGTGGTATGTGCCAGGGCCTGGAGGGAGGGATGAAATGGGCAGCTATTGTTTAATGGATATAGAGTTTCACTTTTGCAAAATAAACAAGAGTTCTGAAGATAGGTTACACAACCATGTGAATGGACTTAATGGTACTGAACTGTACATTTAAAAATGGTCAAAAATGATCAATTTTATGTTATTTGTATTTTACCACAATTTAAAAAACAAAACAAAGCCGAAAAATTCTAAGGCCAAGCTAACTTCATGGAGGCTCACAGGTGATGGCAAAATAGAACTGGCCAAGTCTGCTGGGAAGAAATAGAAATCCCAGGGAAGAATGTCATACGACTCCTAAGGATCATGCTAATGTTGTGAAGAACAGATTGCAGTATCTCCCAGTGTTTCCCCCTCTACTCACCTTTCCGTGATCGGCACTACAGGAACTCAGTTCTTGTCCTCTGGGGAGGGCTGGCTACATAATGTGTGGGGCCCAGTGCAAAACAAAAACGTGAGACCCCTTGTTTGTACATTATTAAGAGTTTCAAAATAGTGACAGCTAAGCATTTAAAAAGCATGGGCCCTATGTGACTACACAGGCTGTATGCCCATGAAGCCAGCCCTGATCGAACACTGCAGATAAAAACAAATGACACAGTGTACTGGAGTCAGCTCAAGCCAGCTAGTGAGAGCCATTGTTAAATTTTCAGAAATTCTGCAATCCAGTGGATATCATGTTGGTAATTTGAAATCAGCCATGGAAAATCTCTCTCTCTCTCTCTCTTTTTCACTTTCTTGGGGGCTGGGGGTGGAGAGTGGAGCTGGTGCTTAAACATTTACCAATGAACATACTTGTACGGCTCCATGGACTTGTTTAAAGTTTGAACTGGAAAATACTTCTTCCTCTCCTTGGGGCAATGATTCGGTTTCCTTTTTTACCGGAGATGTCACTACCTGGGAGGCTGGAAATAGAATTACAGATAGGAAAACAAAAATCACCTTCTAACAAGTAGTAATTCAAGGTACAATCAGCAAAAGAAATTATGAGACAGACCTATACATTTGTGGTACCATTTGCTTAAAGAGACTTACATATAAACCCAGAAAAATAAATGTGAATTTATAAATTATTTTTATTTATCATTATATTTTTATTCTTTGTATCATTATATTTTATTTCTTATTGTTTTATGTTTTATTATTTTTATAATTTTGTTAGTTCTTTAAAATGTATTATATACTTTACCAAATACTATTTCAGTACTGATGGTGCTTAATGTGTCAAATAATTGCCACATAGGGATTATGAAAGCATTACCTCAAGAAATAAAACCAGAACAGACTATAATAGCAAAAAGAAAAAGAAAGAAAGAAGGAAGGAAGGAAGAATGGAAGGAAATAAGGGAGGGAAGAAAGAAGGGAAAGAAGGGAGAGAAAGAAAAAGAAAAATTATTCAAAAGTGGTAATTAAATAAATGTTATGTACATAAAATGTATTTCTATAGAACCATTAATAAGAATGAGCTATATCTATATTATATACATGGTAAAATGTCAGATTTATTAGGTGAGAATAAAGTAAGTTATAAAATATGATTAGTATGATCTTAGTCAAATATATATTAATCTCACACACACACACACACACACACATTGTCTCTATAAAGAAGAAAGGCTACAAAAATATTCTCCAAATAGTGGTTATCTCTGAGGTATGGGCTGGCAGTACAGGAAGAAGAGGCAGACTTTTACCTTCTACACTCTGTATTGTTGTCATTATTTGAGTTTTATTTAATTTTATTATAATTATTATACAAGTTTTTAATAATAAATTTAAAATATTAAAGCACACCAAGGCTCAAGAAAACTCAAAAGTTATCCAGGTGGTTCTTAAATAGAGCTTGTGTTTGAGGATCACACTCACAAGAAAAGTCTAAAATCTGCACACCTTCCATCTTTTCAGTCCTTTAGTCCTTCATCCTAAATGGCAGAATTAGGCCCAAACTCTTAAGACTACAGAAAGTCACTATAAAATATCAGTTGACACCTATAATAATGAAGATAGATTTGGTCTCTGCTCCCTTTCCTGGCACACAGCTCCTAAAACCCCTGGAATCTCTGAAGTGACGTGTCTTTTATATGCTAATGAGATGATTGGTTGTGGGGCAGGTCTCCTAGATAGCCTCAGGATGGGGGCTGGTTGCCAGGAGAACCAACCCTGTGATCTGAGGAACTTACAGCTCTACCCTTAGACCTCTAGGAAGCGGAGAAGAGTTAGAAGTTGAATTTATACTAACAGCCCTCTATTTAATCAATCAATGCATAATATGAAGCTTCCATAAAATTCCCTAAATGAAGGGGTTCAGAGAGTTTCTGGGTTGGGGAAAATATGGAGGTGCGGGAATGGTAAACTGTCTGAAGAGGACATGGAATCTCCATGTCCTTCCTCCATACTTTACCTTATGCATCTCTCCCATTTGGCTGTCCCTAAATTACATTCTTTCATAATAAACCAGTAATCTAGTAAATAAACGACCTTCCTGAGTTCTGTGAGCCATTCTAGTAAATTATTGAACCCAAGCAGGGGTTCATGGGAACCCCCAGTTTGTAGCCAAGTCAGATAGAAGATGTGGGTAATCTGAGGACCCCCTATTTGCAACTGGTGTCTGAAATGGGGAGTATGGTTGGGGGATTGAGTCCTTAACCTAACTTAGGGTCTGCATTAACTCTGGTTAGTGTCAGAATTGAGTTGAATGTAGGGCACCCAAGTTGGTGTCTGCAGAGAATTGGAGAATTTTCCACACCAAGGTGTGGAAAAACCCACATATCTGGGGTCAGAAGTGTTCCAGAAGTGTTGGTGTGATAGTAGTAGAGGAAACAAGTGTATTTCTTTCAACACCCAAAGATGACAGCAAGTGGGTTGTAGGAAAAAAAAAAAAATCAAAGTTGGAATTTTTCTGAAATAAAGTTTGGTCTTAGAGATTCATGGAGGCATTTGCTACATAAAAACAAGAGTGCCTTCTGCAGGGTTCAAATATCCAAAAATAATCTGACTACCTGCCCTATGTTTACTTTGTGTGGGCTACTACATTACAGGAAAATGGCCATGTAATTAGAAAAACAAAAACAAAAAACTCAGTGATCAGAGTTCAAGTGAGGATTCCAAATATACTTTCAACATCAACTTCCTGCTTTTTATTTCTCATTTGATTCCTTGATGGTTGGAAGAACCTGTTTTTATTCTTCATAACTTTTACTTAACTTATACATTTATTCATTGCTTTAGTTATGGTTTGAGATTATATCAATTTAACAACAATATATATTTTGTTCCACCGTTCATTTTATATTTATAGAATTCTTAGAGAGAAGCTTCCTTTTGGCTAGTTTCGTTTTTAACCAGAGAAATTTGCACACTAGATTGACTAACTGAACTGTAATATGGGTATGGCATAAAAGCTTCATGAATATATTCATGAGATTCTATTTATAGCTCTTGCTTAACAGTGGAGAAATAGACTCAGAAAAACACAAATTTTGGCATACTGATACATGGTGAGGCAGCCAGGTTTGATTTCTCCCCTGTGTTATTACCTCTATATAATACCGCAGTCTGTCTTACAAGACAGACTGAAAAATAATAATAATATTCTTCTCTGATAATAATTTCTGAGAATACAAAAGTTTTCATGACTTTCCTCTCTGACAAACATATTCGTAGCAGCATGTATTGAATGCTTTACTCTGTGCCAGACATGTGTTTTATAGGAATTATAAAATTCTTATCCTCAAAAAAACCCATGAGGTAAGTATTATCATTATCGCCACTTTATAGATAGGGAAAGTGAGACATAGAAACGCTAAGGAAAGGGCCGCTGCACCACTAATAATAGAGTCTTGGCAGTCTGACTCCATAGATGTCACTCTTAATCTCTATGCTTTCCTGCCTCCTTCTTTTTACGTTATTTCATTCAAAACGATTTCCTATACTCTCGCTCCCATATAAGAATGAGAAGACATTTGTCTAAAACTACTTTCCCCCACTAGAATATAGGTTCCTAAGAAGAGCTCCTAAAACTGTCTAGTACAAAGTATGCATTCAATAAATATGTGTTGAATAAACAAATGTGGAAGAGTTCTGGCTTTCCCAAGAGAATATCATCAGAGTGATGAGCAAACATCATACATGACCCATTAGTTTAAGAATTCTCATAGCCTGGCACAAGCAAGCAAGCAAGCACAGGTTAGTTACCTTTCTCTCTTTCATATTTTTCTATCTTTCTTGTAAGATGAGGTGCAACTTTTGCGCAGAGATCCTCCAGTACCGCCAGATTATTTTCATCTATTAGAGCTTGTTTCTCCATATGTACCAGGAAACTTATAGAGGTCTGCAAGAGAATCAGTGGAGTCACATTTACTTGCCTGTTGATTATCCATTCATTCATTAAACACTACCTGCATGGCCACCGGACACAGGTTTTGCATTGATAAATAAGGTAGAGTATTTATCCCCGAGGAGTTCAATAGTACGGGGGAAGAGGCATTACCAAATAACTCTCTATACAATCTATATTAATACTAGATAGCAAATATATATATATACACACATTATACATATACCTAATATATATATAATATATATACCAAATATATATGTGTGTATTATATATACACATATATAATATATATTATAGATCTATAGATCTATATATCTACATATATTAGATATAGATATATGCATACATATACATACCAGGCAGTGCTTGCTGTATATTAACCTCAAAAACAACCCAATGAGGTAAAGGTAAATGTTATTATAATCTCCATTTTAAAAATGAAACAACTGAGGCACAGAGACATTCAATAACTTGTCCAACATCACAGAGCCAATAAGTGACAGAGATGGTGTTTGAACCCTAACAATTTGATGTGAAAGTCTGTCTTATTAAGCATTGAATTGTACTGCTTCTAACTCACAGCTATAGATGATATAATAGATCAGGGCAGCACAAAACAGAAGCACCAAGGAAATGAGCATAAAATGTTCTGACAGAATTTTATATTTGGTATTTTAAGAGAAAAAAAAATCTCTTATGTACTTCTAGGAAAAACTACAAACTGGCTAGTATTAACTTTAATATTGAATTACGTATGGGGTAGAAGGCACCATAATCTTTTCAATGATTAGGGCTTCTCAATATGTTCAACTGGTTAAAAAAAAAATATATACATATATATATATATATATATTTTTATATATAAAAAATTATATATTCGAGCCCTCAGAAAAAAGAAACTATTCAGAAACACTATCCAACTATATCCATAAACACTATCCATCTGAACACTATCCAACTATATCCATAAGCATCAGCAGGGTGGGAACCAGGGAAGAGTCTCCAAACATGTTGAACGGTTAAACATTTGAAAAGAGACAGTGTGTTCAGGAATATTGAGAAGGAAGCATGAGTACAAACCATGAGAGCTAGGTCATAGATGGAACAGTGAGCTGGTATCAGACTGTGAAGGAACACACACATCATATGAGGAGTCTGGGCAAGTAAGTGTCCCGTAGGTCACAGGGTGACAATTGTAGTTTTTAAGAACAGTAACATGAACACTTGTTTTTAAATAGAAGTCTTGGGGATAGGTTGGAGGAGGAAATGGATTAGAGAGAAAGTATTGACAGGAAGATTAAATACTCTTGTGAAGAGGTGATTAAAACCTGCTCCAAAGCTAGTGGTAGAAATGCAGAAGAGGCACTGGATTTGAGAATATTTCTGAAATATAATCTGGTGAGTTTTGGAGATAATTTGGAAATGGGTGAAGAAATAAAGGAAGAGTCAAAGATTACTTCAAATGGTGATATCACTCATTCATTCATCACTCACTTATTCCACATAGCAGGCTTCACACAAGCTGCACCTGGGAGGTGATACTTCAAGTACATCTTGAAAAATAACTAGGTCTTCATTGCCAACATGGAAAAGGACATTCCAGGCAAAGAAAACCACATGAGGAAAACAATGAGAAACTAGAAATCTGGTTTTGCGGGAGGTTTGTGGTGGCTTCAGCAAGAATAGTTTCACTGGAGTGATGGAAGCCGGAGCAATATTGGAATGCACTGTAATGTGACCAAGAGCTGAGTTAGTGGAGAAAGAGTGCGTGTAGACTATTGTTTCAAGAAGTTTGGTAGTAGAGGAAAGGAGGAAGTTAGAGCAATAACATAAGGATGAGAAAAAGTTAATTAGAGTGTGTGTGTGTGTGTGTGTGTGTGTGTGTGCGTGCGTTCAAAGAAGGCAGTCAAAATGCCAACAACAAAGGGAAAGGCCAGAGTTACAAATTCATCTGATCAAAAGAGAAATTATAAATTTTCAAGAAACTCCAGACACAGGTAGGATAACCAAAAAGGCAAAACAGCATGTGTGCCTCCATCTGCAGCCCCTGCACACCAACAGCTTGACCAGGAAATAAAGCAGGAGAGAGAGTTGGAGGTGAAGGAAGATTCATCCAGAGCTGATCAGCTGGGCAAACAGGTTATGGGGAACCCACACACAAGGTGCAATAGTGGGTTATGTGCAAATAAGCTGTCTCTAAACCCCAAAATAAAAACTCCTATCTTGACAGCATCTTACGAGGAGAAAGAAAAGGGGTTAAGACATGATTCTAGAAGCAATGATGGAAATTCATTATACTTGGTAGAAAGTTTATTAGATGTTTAATAAATGACACCTTACACACACACACACACACACACAATTTAAATGGAGTCTGTACACTACTCTAGTTTTAGAACACCACCCTGTGACAGATGGTTACTAGATTTACTATGGTGATTACTTTGTAAGGTATATAAATGTTGAATCACTATGTTGTACACCTGAAACTAATACAATATTATATGTCAACTATAATTAAAAATAAATTTTAAAATAAAAGAACACCATCTTAGCAAACACTCGCAAAAAGTGTCTGAAAGCTCTTTTGCTCTGTTGCTTTGCTAAAAGGCTTGTAGATTTGGGTGTGGTTTCCTTTACATCCACCAGTTCTACACTGAAAGTTACACTGAGAAATAATTTTCTGACCGGGTCTCTAAGGATGTATGAAGGCAGTATCGTGCTAGAAGTTTGCATGAAGCCATCAAACAAGAAACTTAAAACACCCTACATAAGTCATTTTTGTCCATCTGGAACAACCATATGAATTCAGAGCCCTTTCTTTTCAGCTGAGGGGTGTTCAGGCCCTCTTCCACTGGCTGGTAACAAGTTTATTTCTGTGATAAAATCTTTTGCAATTTCAATTGTAGATAACGCAGCCTTATTAAATTAAGCCCTGGTATGAAAACTCATCTGGATGGCTTAGAGATTGTCGTTCACACACGTCAGAAGGCTGGCATGATCCCAAAGTCCCATAGAGATCAACCTGTATTATCTGAGGTGTATAACTCAGCCACAATTCTAATGTGAAGAATGAGCTCACCTTCAGAATAAAGCTGAGATCCTTTGGAATCCAAGAATACATACATATATTACAAAGAGTGCCAAAAAAATGTGCACACATTTTAAGAAAGGAAAAAACTGTATTAAAATTGTAATACTCAATATATAGTCACGTTTGTATTCTGCAATTACAAGAGGTGCTCAGAGTGGTTACCATCAGCGTCCAGACACTTCTGATTATGGCCAACTACTGTTACATAGATAACATCTCTTAAAATGTGTATATATAGTTTAGGCACCATGTGAGTGAGTGAGTGTGTGTGTGTGTGTGTGTGTGTGTGTGTAAATTGCAGCCTTATTAAGCCCTGGTATGGAAACTCATCTAGGCTTCCATACCAGGGCTTAATAAGGCTGCATTATCTGCAATTGCAATTGCAAAACATTTATTACAGAAATAAATTTTTTACCAGCCAGTAGAGAAGGGCCTGAATACCCCTCAGGCCAAAAGGAAGGGCTCTAAATGGGTGCTCTAGAGGGACAAAAATGACCTTTATAGGGTGTTCTCGGTTTCCATACATTTACTTGTAAAAAGACAAAATGAAAATTAAAAGAGAGTGTAAAAATAAAATAAGTAAATAAAATTTAAAAAGAGAGTGTAGTATATAGTGGCTATATGCTCTGACAATGTAGATGTCTCTTAACCCTAAAAACAAATGGGAAGACAATGGGTATGGCACATGCAAAATAAACATTTCAGCAGTTATGAATAATCATATTGGTGATAGAAGTATTAATATAGATATTGTGAGAGTGTTGTATGTGTAATGTGGCATAAAACAAATAATCAGGTGACTAATTCTATCATCCCCTGTGACATGAGGACCAAGATTTTCAGAAGAGAAAAAAAAGAGACAGGTATAATATAGAAGAGATTATTTAAAATTCGACTTGAAAATAGCAGTATGAATTTATGAAGTATTTTATATGAAAACAAAACAAAAACTAGACACACAACCATTTCCTAACACTACCCTTAAAAAACAACCTAGAAACAATGAGCATCTTCAGCGTCTAGTTTGTAGTCTTGAAATAACATTTCTCATGAAAAGAAACTGGGGCTTTTTGGGAAAATGACAGATTCTAGGTCTGGGCAAAAAAATGTACGAAATGAACCTGTGACATCTTGTCACACCAAAAAAGCCATCAAAGACTACTAAGGTAATGTCAAAATGACTCAGGAACAAACTTGAAGAAGCTACCACTGGGCAAAAATAGGACAATTTCAACTTCAATAAGGATAATAATTGCAATGGATTGAAACCAAGCAAATGTGTTTAAATCCATAAGTTAAAATTTATATATTTTTATAATGGGTCACTTTCAGAGAATGAGAGAAAGCCTGTTAACTATTTTGAACATTTTTTATTTAAAAGAAATAATCAAGGATTTATATATAAAATGTCTCACCGAGTAACCAAATAGTAGATGAAGGGAAAACAAAATGATAGAATTTGAATATCTCCATTTTGCAACCTCCAGAGAATCAATACATAAAACTGTTGAACACCAACCGTTGCTAATACCAAAAAAGAGAGAAAACCAGGAATTGCGTACCTCCCAATAAAAGAATGCAACACAAGACTACTATTGTCTTGACTAAAAGTTCTAAAGTGTGTCTGATGAAGCTTCTGAATCCAGCTATCAATTTGCAGGAAATACAGATGATAGAGAACCATATTGAACTGCACCAAGCACACATAATCAGCAAAACCTAGAGTGGGGGAAATTCTACGGGCCAGTTGTTCTGGGGATCTTCAACACATAAATTTTAAGAAAAACAAAGTGATTGGGGGGAGGGAAGTTTAACCTATAAATCAAAAGACACTCAAAAGAAAAACTGGTCAATGGGGCCGGCCTGGTGGCTCAGGCGGTTGGAGCTCCGTGCTTCTAACTCCGAAGGCTGCTGGTTCGATTCCCACATGGGCCAGTGGGCTCTCAACCACAAGGTTGCCAGTTCAATTCTTCGAGTCCCGCAAGGAATGGTGGGCTGCGCCCCCTGCAACTAGAAATGGCAACTGGACCTGGAGCTGAGCTGCGCCCTCCACAACTAAGACTGAAAGGACAACAATGTGAAGCTGAACGGCACCCTCCACAACTAAGATTGAAAGGACAACAAGTTGACTTGGAAAAAAGTCCTGGAAATACAAACTGTTCCCCAATAAACTTGTGTTCCCCTTCCCCAATAAAAAAATTTAAAAAAAAATCTTTAAAAAAGAAAAAACTGGTCAAGACTAAACTGAGGTCTAGAGATGTACAGGTAAGTGATAAAACCATAAAGAAACATAAGAATGTGGTTACTATAAAAGCCAGGACATGGTTACTTCTAGTGGGTGGGAAGGGGCCGTGATTGGGATGGGGCAAATGGAGGGGTTTCTGGAGTGGCTGGCAAAGTTCATTTTCTTGACCCGGGTGGTGGTTTCAAGGATATTAGCCTTATAATAATTCATTAAGCTGTGTGTTTGTTTTGTGTCATTTTCTGTAGTCATCATTTGTTGAGGAGAGGGGTTTAAGAATAAAAAGATTAAAAGGAAAAGAGTGTAAGAAACAAAAACAAGAGGATATCAGAACTTCCAGGGGCTATCTAAGGAAGAAAATTAATAGATTCTGACAAGGGGCAACAACTGTGAGAATGTTATATATTTCACATCCCCATCATGGTGGTTTAGTTCATCCTGCTAGTTCATCCCCCAGTTATTCATTACATAATCACATAAACAGAAAGTTTCAGGCCATTTTCTCAGAAGGAAAGAGAAGGGGGAAGATAGCATCATTTCATTCATTCATGCTTTCATCCTGAGCACCATTTTGTAACAGATTCTGCAAGGTTCTGGGGCTATAACAAGGAGTAAGGCTCAGTTCCCACCCCCCAAAGGAACCCACAACAATCTTTGGGAAAAAGGAGCCTCATTTGTTTGTCTTGTTCTTTTGTTGTTTTCAGTTTTATATCCCATATATCAGTGAAATCATATGATTCTCAACTTTTTCTGTCTGACTTATTTCGCTTAGCATAATACAAATGAAGAAACAAAAACTCATAGACACAAACAATAGTTTAGTGGTTACCAGAGGGTAAGGGGGGAGGGAGGTGGTAGATGAGGATAAAGGGGATCAAATATATGGTGATGGAAAGAGAACTGACTCTGGGTGGTGAACACACAATGTGATATGTAGATGATGTATCCTAGTACTGTACACCTGAAACCTATGTAACTTCACTAACAATTGTCACCCCAATAAACATTAATTAAAAAAAAAAAAAGAAAAGAAAAGAAAGGAGCCTCAAGAGGTGGCCAATCAAAGGACAGAAGACGCTAAAATCCCTGAGGGCTTTGAAAGGGAAAATAAAAGATTCAAAGATTGAGGCCAAAACAGAGAATTAACCTGCTATATGTCTGACACGAGGAGACATGTGCAATGAATGACTAACGTCCTCATTTGTTTGACCTACCACATGTAAAACAACTTCCGATTCCTCAATGATTTTTCTAAAAAAAGAAAAACAAAGTTATTTGTAGTTAATATCAGTTGATCTGGGGAGAATGTGATGCGGGTCTATACGTGTAGGCTGAGGAGGGTTGGTGAGGTTTTCATTCATAAGTTGGATGGGGGAATTCATGGTTGTTCACTTAGTGCTACATTTCGTAACTTCCATACATGTTACATGTTATTTTTGGTGTGTTTTAGTAAACATTAGATAACTTAAAATCTAATAAAAATAGCAGTTGAATAACACAATTAAAATAATGTTACAGGGCAAAATTTGAAAATTGGCCCCTTTCCAAATGGACTAACTTGCTTGTCACACGCTGTTATAGGAGTCAAAAGAAAAGATGTAAAGTTTTGAGGCCTGGAAGAGAGACATGCAGCTATTTTCCTGCCCTTAAGTGTGACCAATATTTATACACCAGAAACTAATAAAAATAAAAAAAAACACCTGTGACCAACATAGAAAAAAATATTACCAAATAGCATTGTATTAATATTAAAAAGCATTACTATTAGTTCAAAGCTCCTGAACAGTCCTTTACAAAGTACATCCTCAAACATTTGTCTCATTTGATTGTCACAGAAGCTTTGCCTGGGAGACACTGCAAAGTCCACTGAAAAGGACACACAGCTCCTTCAGACAACTCAATTAGTGTAGATGACGAACCACCAGTTCCCCCTCTGCCATTATTTCCCACTTCCTCATTTCTTTATCATGCCCTGAACATTTCTCTATCGTAAAACACAGTGGATGCCAATAGCAGTTAATCATTGACTGCATGGTTACTGTGTGCCAAATACAGTCCCCGTACTAATGCTTTATGTACATTATTTCCTCTAATCCTCTCAACGGTCATGGAAGGAAGTAGTATGATTTTCCATAATATAACATATGAGAAGATGAAGACTCAGAAATGTTCAGTCACTGGCCTCATATAGGGAAGAGTTGGTCACAGAGCTAGGACTAGAATCCAAGCCCATTTGATACCAAAGTCGATGTTCCTAACCATTGTTTGACACTGTCTCCGCAAAAAATTAATGGTATTGAAAACCCTTTCCAGCATCTTCCCAAACACCAATGAAGGCAATGCTCACAAGACTACATTCCATACGACCCACTCACCAACTGGATTTTTGGCATCGATTCCTTCTGAAGGAAGATCATGCTCTTTAAGTTCTCTGAGTCGATGTTTTCTGCCAGTTCGTAGAGCAGGTTTCTAAGACATACACCCAAAGAAACAAATGAAGCCTTACACTTGCAGAGGACAGTAAATTGAGTACTTTTACCAATGTTTTCTCTCATGTAAATGATCACAACCCTGTGAGTAGACAATTATTAATCCCATTTCATAGATTCAAAAACCAAAACTTTGAGTTTCAAAGTGACCTATTAAATTAAGATAACACAGTAAGCAGTAGGGTTCCAAGTCCAGTGCGAGGAAGGCATAAAACACAATTTTCTCATGCCCTCCCATCTCCCAACTCCATTCTAGGAATTCAGACTTACTTCATAGGCCTTTGTCAGAGAGAACCTGATGCCAGTCAATGTAAAGTCTGCTGCTGAAGAGGAAAGGAGACTACCCCAACTTCTGGATACCCATTTAATGGACAACCAGAAAAATTGAATACTTCAATCACACACTAACACCTCTGAACATCAGAGACCATGCCTCAGTTGTTTAAGCAGCAGAGCGGATATAACAATTTCCAGAATCCCCTCACTGACCCAAAAATAGAGGCCTGAAGGACATAATTACCCAGGTAATTAGATAAAATAACACTTTAATGGCTCCTCCTTTGAAGGAGGTTCTCTGTCAGTGAAGTCCTCTGTAGATATTATGTCCATGGACAATTTAAAACAGTGTTGTCTAAGATCTGACCCGTAATAGGCCTGAGGCCTATATTTTACCTTTCTGAGTTTCACCCAAAAATGTAACTGGGCATTGCATAAATGATGTCCCTCCTAACCCCAGAGACACAACTTTTTCCACTTTGCTAATTTGGCTCCAAGTGTGCATTCCTCTCTTCTCAAATCACTAGATATAGGCGGACACACCCAGTGACTCACAACAAAGGAAAAGAGAAAAGGGTAGGCCTGCTACACTGACATGGCCTTCCCTTGGCAGTGAGAAGTAGAACTAAGGGAAGCCACCATCAGACCCTGAGAGTCCCAACCTCTCATCTCATCACCACCTAGAGCTGAGAAATCTCCTAGTATAGAATCACTATATCATACAAGGAGGTAGATAAGAAAAAGATCTTAATCCCCACCTCCTTTCAAAGCCCCATGGCCTGAACACTAAATGGAAAATCCTCCTCACCTGAATGGAGAGACCCTTTTTCGGGTGGGCAGCAAACTCTCCACTTGTTCTTTGGTATAGTTGAGGTGCTTCAGCAGTAAGATCTGCTTCATGATATAGAGGAGTTCTGCTAGGAGGAAGGGATCTTCCTCACTCAGCAGCTCCCCTACCAAGAGATGATGAAAAATATCCATGGCGGAGCTGGATTCCTCCAGCTTCCTGGAGGGGACAAAGTCTCGGCAGAGAAACTTTAGTTGTTCCACCTCACAATCCCCCAGGTTTACATCAATTTTCAGAAGCCTCTCGCGAAAGTTCTCTCTATGATTATCATCTGAACTGGAAGTCACGGCCATTCTGAAAGAGACGGAGAGGCCAGGCAGCGTGTTAGAGAGTTAAGTACACATGGCACCACAACTTCCCAGGACCTCGCCCACTTCCGGCCTCCTCTGTTCCAGGCACTAGAGTTGCCTAGAAATGCAGAAAAGTAAAAAATTACTGAAATAAAAACTACTGTGAAGGTACTTTAATAACCAATAGCCCAGAAAACTCTACCCCAACTCTTCATGCTACTCCTTTAGGAAGTCTGGAAGGAGCTTTTATTGGAACTCATTTACCCTGATTTCTCTGAAATCAAAATATCTCCCATGGGAGCTAGTCAAAAAGGAAGATCAGCACAATTTTTCTCGTTGGAGTACTTCTTCTGGTTGGAGCTCTTAATTCATTTCCACCAAATGGCAGAAACAGCACTTAGATTTATGTCCTACATTTTATAAATAAAGCAATCTGGGAGTTTATATTTCTGAGTGTCTACCAACCCAAGAACAATGAGGTAACATTACTAATTATAACGGGACAGGCCTGTATCTAACAGAAAGAGAAATCATAATCCTAGACCCCAGAAATAAAGGGAGGTTTTTGAGGAGTTGCTGAAATCAATATAGGAAATCACAAACTACCTAAGTCAGTATTTCCACCTGACCAGTTCGTAAACTATGGTATTTTCTACACTAAATTTCATTCTAGTCCAAGGAGCAATAAATTGATAAAAATTCTTTTTTTTTCCCCAACAAAAGCAGCTGGACTTTATTGCCAGGAAGCTAGGGAAGAGCAGGGCAAGTGAGGGTCTCTGCAGAACTCCCATTGTTGAGCAGGATTGCCAGGTTCCGGATCTGTCTGGAAGGCAGGAAAGGATGGGTGTCCTGCCCACTTTGGTCCATACTGCAGGCTGGGGGCCCAGGCCCTCACTACCTGAGGCCGAGATAGGTAACGGTCTTCCCTATTTTCCGCAGGGTCTCCAACAGAGTATCCACGCTGTGCTCAGACTTGATGAAAACCTTCTTGCTGGGCAGGTCGATCTCAAACTGAACTCCTCCAGCTTGTTGAGGAATTGAGGGACCGCATCAGCTCAGTCTTCACTGGCCATGTCTATGGAAAACTCGTGCTTCGGCATTTGTGAGGCGGTGATGGCTGTGATGCTTCTCTTGGTTGCCGATAAAAATTCTTCAATGTAATATCCTTCATTCTATAAGGACGTGAGGTATATATCCACTATGTAAGACTTGGCTATTTAGAAACAAGAAACTACTTTCTAAAGGAACGAGAACATGGGAAAAAACAAAACATCAATAACAAAGAGTGGTTTTATCTAGGTGGTATAATTATAGATACTATAAATTTTTCTCTGGGCTCCTGTACAAGTTTCTCAAATTTTATACAATGAACGTATATTACTTTTATGATTAGAAAAAGGAAAAAAAATGTCATTTTCATGTAACCATCCATGAGTCCTTCCCTTCTAGCAGCCCTGTGATACGGTTTCTTGGAGACATCTTCTTCTTTTTTTATCATTATTAAATTTATTGGGGTGACTCACACCTGTTAGAATGGTTATCACCAACAAGACAAAATAATAGGTGTTGGAGAGGATGTGGAGAAAAAGGAACCCTCATACACCGTTGGTGGGAATGTAAATTGGTGCAGCTGTTACGGAAAACAGTATGAAGGTTCCTCAAAAATTTAAGAATAGAATTACCATATGACCCAACATCTTCCTATTCTAACACATCATACATTTGCCTTGAAGTTCCTGAAGATTCTAAATCTCTAGCTTTGGTGACTAGCGTATTTCTGCCAGTAAGTCTGTGTTGAAGCCTTCCCGGGGCTGTTCAAACTTTCCTTTTCCTTGGGTCGGCTAATAAATGCAGCCAGAAATAGTGCCATTACTGAAAATAAGAGTTTCTGCAAGTTTCTATGACATGAAGCAAGGGAAAGGCTGGAGTGTAAAACCCGCGGGGGGCGGGGGGCGGGGGGCGGGGGGAGTTGTTAATTACATACCTTCAAATCAAATTCGACTGAGCCTCTTGAAGTAAACGGGTCTTGGAGAAATTGACTGAAAACGAAGTTTTAAAGAAATTAGAATCCTTTGTGTACTCCAAGTTCCAAGGAAGATCCCGTTTGCCCGGGAAGAGAACTCAAGACTTGCTGCTCTGGCCACACAAGTGAAAACTGGATCTTTTGAGTTACTTGCTTTCAACTTCCTGCTGGCGTCGTCACTGCTTTCCCCAATCTCCTTTTCCTGGGGTTAGAATAATCCTGATAAACAGCGTCTCCTAAAGGCTGATTCACAACTTTCCACAACTGTAGAGCTCGGCATTTCCCCAGGTAACGCCAAGGGCTCTTAACATTAACCCCTGGAAAGCTCTGTGTGCTCTAGCCATTCCTTGGGTCACTCCCCTCTGAAAGTTAAAAAGGGCAGTGTCAAGTTTACTAAACATCTCCTTTCCCAAATGCACTTAAACTTTAAAATAAAACCCAACATTACCACAATGAAAAATAATAAGAAGGAAAAATGCTGAAAGGAGAAATGAAAAAAATAGACAAATAAAACCCACAAAGCTCATGATATAGTAGTCAGCCATTAACCCTTTCTCAAATAAGTCCACGTGCAAATAAACAAGCAAAACGAAAATTTTTAAGGCCAAAAACAAAAAAAAAAAAAAAAACAAAAAAAAGGAGGGGGACTTGAACTACAGGCCCATTTGAGGTATTTGCAAGGCACTCAGCTAAAAGTAGACAAAACTGATGAAGTCTGTGCCCTCACAGCACATTCAGGGCAGCAGAAAAGAGACTTTGAAGACATTATTTCTAAGAATAAAACAGTAACTAATATTTATATCGTAACTACCATGTGCAGGCATCCTTCATTCACTTAATCACCCCAAAGTCTCTAAGATAAATATTATTATCATGACCCCTCTTTTAAGATGTGAAAACTAAGACACAAACGGTTGGGTGATTTGTCCAAAGTCACACAGTGAAGTAGTGGGAAAGCCAAAACTTAAACTAGCAAGTTTGCCTCTAAGTCGCTACACTATAACTCAGCTAATTCAAATGTGCAGAGCGCTGGGAAGAAGTACGAAATCTTAGATATTTTATCTCTGAACAAAAATAAGATTTATGATGCGTGATTAACAAATGTATTAAAGTGCACCCATATCCTAGGTATCAGTTAGAGAACTGTGTTTAATAAAGACAAGCCCTAGTGGTGACGTGGTTGCACAACAGCATAAATGTACTTAATGCCACTGAATTAATTGTACACTTAAAAATGGTTAAAATGGTAAATTTTATGTCATATATATTTTAACACGTTTTTTTTAAAAAAGAGATAAAGACAGATAAGCCCTCAGTCTTGGTCTTCTATTCAGATGTTCAATTATAAATATTTCATTCCCTTAGGCCATTTCAGCAGTTTGGTGAAACTATCACTTCTCACCCTGTTCATAAAGTGTATTAGGTTTTCCAATTTTTTCCATAATATTAAATATTTAAGCTCTTCCTATGTGTAAAGCACTGAATTGGGCACAATTAGAAAGCAAAAGTGAATAAAACTCAGTGTGTGCCTTCCATAATAACTATGACTACGACCATTTCTTGACCCCTTGTTTTCTGATGAACTGTCTGAAGTTGGCACTATTATCCACATTTAATAGATGAGGAAATCAAAACTCAGAGAGGCAAAGTACCTTGTTATCATCCCAAAGGAAGAGATAGGAAGTCAGGATTCAAACCTAGGTCTCTCTGATTCCAAATCCCATGCTCTTGATCCCAAGGCTACTTACAGCTGCCTGTGACTCCATATGACACATTACAAAATATATGTAATCATTGGGCATGGTGATGCCACAAGAGACCCAAGGAGCAAGGTATGAATCCAGAGATGGGAATGCCTTGGAGGAGGAGGTATCTGAGCTAAGCCTGGAAGGTAGAGGTAGAATAGAGACACCTGAAGTGAACTTAAACTTTTATCCTGGTACCCCGAGTGTGCAAGGGAAACACTTGCACCAAATTACAGAGGTGAGATTGTGTGCTGTGTTATTTGTATTCAGCATTTCATATTTCCTGTCATTTAGAATAC
The DNA here is from genome assembly GCF_004115265.2 of Rhinolophus ferrumequinum. NCBI lineage: Eukaryota > Metazoa > Chordata > Mammalia > Chiroptera > Rhinolophidae > Rhinolophus > Rhinolophus ferrumequinum. The sequence goes on from NC_046291.1 coordinate 30,146,163, forward strand.
AATTACTGAGAGCATGCTGATGGTGAGTTGATGATCGTGCAAAGAATAAACATTTCTTACAGCCTCTTTCCCCACTGCGCCCACCAGAAGAGCCAATCAAAATCTCTATAGCCTCTTATCGTGGTGAAAGTCAACTACTGCCCTGGTGACAAAAGGGAAATACCAGACTGTTTCTGCCTTGGGAGAGGATGCTGGTAGCAATAGTTGGCTTTTCGTAACATCCAGGCTTTGGTCCAAGTTCCCCATCCTCAAAGTCTATAAAGGGAGTAAAAACTTCTGAATTACAGAATGGATACGAGTGAGAGGGGAGCTGGGTATATTAGCTGGAGAAGAGCTCGGTGCCCTGAAGCTTCCCCTCCTCCTCCTGTGGTAGCAAGTTCTTTTGATTAGCCATCCCATCCCCAACTTCCAGGATCCCCTTTCTCTTTCAGTCTATCCCTCTATCCACATACTCCAGACCTTCCCAAAACCAGTTTTATTCTGGGTATACAGAAACATGGTAAAGCTAAATTCTGAAGGGAAGACTTTTTCTGGTAAGGATCCCAGTAGAGATTTCCAAATACTGAATCCAACATGACAAAGTAACTGCTTGAACTAAAGTTGACCCTTGAGATCTCCAAATAGTGAACTGTCAAGAGTCTGTAGCTAGACAAATGAGAAACAACCCATTTTGTATTCACTATACTACAGACTGATCTATTTCAACATGTCTATTATTACAAAAGTGGTTTATAAAAGAAGTAGAAGGAGGAAGAAGAGAAGGAGGAGGAGGAGACAGGGAGAACTTCCAATATTTAATGTAGAAAATATAGAAAATACAGAAATGCAGTCATTTATAATCTGTAACTACTGTTAAAATTTTAATGTATGTCCTTTCGCTTTTCTCTGTGTATATTGTTTTCCAAAAATTGAATTATGCTGTACAATTTGCTTTTCCCACTTAACACATATATTTTTTTTTCATATCACTATGAAAAATGATGTTTAGTGTGGCTAGATGATATTCCCTTCCATGGATGTACCATATTTATCTAACTAATTTCTGATTATTAGACATTTAATTTGTTTTTAATTTTTTGCTATTATAAACAATGTTGCATTGAAGATCTTAGCGATAAATCTTTGCACAAATTTATAATTATTTCCTTAGGATGAACCCAAATGTATAATTAGCACGCTGATCTTTAAATTCACCCTTCCCCAGATTATGAACCTGAAGACTTTCCATCCCACTTTCTTGTTTAAGTGGGCTTGGGGCAAGAGCTAGGTAATTCTGAAATAACAAAACCTCACAAGATGGTGGTATTTCCTAAAAGAGTTCAACAAACTAGCATTAGATCGAGTAGGAAACTAGGTGGATAAAGGAATAAAATATTTTGAATGCTGATTTTAAAAGAATCAAAAGATAGAGACAGAAAGGTCTTTCATTTAGAAGATAGGTTGTTGTTTCTATGACCAAAAAAATAGATAGCTGTTTTAGCCTTTGATTTAATAATTTTTCAAAATGGCAGCATGTGACACAGCCATTCTACAAAAAGCTACAATAATGAGGCAGTGACAAGAAATGTCACTGATATTAATGTATGTAGAAAAGGAATTTAGTTGAGATAGAAAAACACCCCAAGTTGATCTATATATTCAGTGCAATCACTATCAAAATTCTAACTGCCCTCTTTACAGAAATTGATTCTAAAAGCCATAGAAATGTCAAATATATGGGGACGGAAGGAGAATTGACTCTGGGTGGTGAACACACAATGTGATTTTTAGATGATGTAATACAGAATTGTACACCTGAAATCTATGTAACTTTACTAACAATTGTCTTTAATTTAATAAATTTTAATTAAATAAAAGTCATAAAAATGTAAGGGACTCAAAATAACCAAAATAATCTTGGAAAAGAAAAAAAAGTTGGAAGACTCGCATTTCCCAATTTCAAAACTTACTACAATAATCAAGACAGTGTGGTACTGGCATAAGAATAGACTGATAGATGGATCAATGGAATAGAATTGAGAGTGCAGAAATAAACCCTTACATTTATAGTCAGTTGATTTTCAACAAGGGTAACAAGACAATTCAGTGGGAGAAAGAATTGTCTTTTCAACAAATAGTGCAGGATATCCACATGCAAAAGAATGAAGTTGGACCCATACCTCATACCATATGCAAAAAATAACTCAAAATGGATCAGAGACCTAAATGTAAGAACTAAACTCATAAAACTCTTACAGAAAACATACATGTAACTCTTCATGACCTTGCATTAGGCACTAATTTCTTACATATAAGAAAAAGCAAAAGCAACAAAAGAAAAAAGAGATCTATTGGACTTCATCAAAATACCAAAATTTTATGCTGAAAAGGACACTCTCAAGAAAGTGAAATGATAACCCACAGAATGGGAGAAAATATTTGCAAATCTTATGTCTGATAAGGGACTAGTATCCAAGTAAGCAATGATGGCTTATGCTGAAGGCAGTGACAAGGGATATGGAGAGAGAGGAGGGGATGAATCTGAAAGACCTTTGTGGAATAAGATTGATGGGATTTGATGACTGATCACTACTGTGAGGGAGGATGCTGGGAGTCTAAAGAGGAAGAGAAGTTTGTTGGAGAGAAAACTGGGCATGAGTTCTCTTAAAAAGGGATCACTTGTGTATGTATCTCTTTCACTGTACATAAGACAGGATATTATAATTAGCTGTGTTTGAGTCTGCCTCCTCCATGACTCATTCATCTCATCTCCCCACTGTCTAGTGCCCTATCTTGCATAGATCATGTTAACACTGAATGAAAGAGTATAGCAGAGATTGGCTTTGGTTTGGGGTGGGTGGGGGGAAGCAGGGAATGGTAGGGAATAAGTAACTACAGAAATTGGGAGGCAGGAAGTTCTCCAGCCTACTGCCTCCCTCCTCAGCCTCAGTCAGAAGCCTGCCCCAGGGGAGATCCCTTAATTTTCCCTCAGTCATTTCCTTCTCTGGGTTAGCCCCCACCGTGTGATAGTGTTGAATGGCTGAGACACGAGTGGCTTCAGTATGGGGGAGAGTGTCTCCCCCAGATTCTGCTACCATCACCCATAAACTGATTCTAAACAGGCATTGTAGGTGAAGCCTCAGACTTTTACTTCCCTCCTCTAAACCACCAAACCTTGAGATGTATGGCAAGAGGTGGCATTTCTTTAGCATGCTTTTAGCATGTCTTTAGGTGGCACAAGCTGATGTGGCAAGGGGAAAAGAGGGGGAGCAGCCAGGAAGGTGCGAACAGCAGACAAAAAAGGAGGCTAAGGACCTGAGACCTGGGGATGTGAAAGGAGAAAGGAACCAGTGGGCATTTTAATTATTATTATTTAATTAAAATATTTTAACCATTTGTATTATTAAAAAATCATTTAAATCAACAGAGAAGAAAATGCATCTGATTTAACTATTAACTGGACTTAACAATTATCAATATTTGCTACATTTAGGTCAGTTTTGGGGGAAGTATTTTAAGATAATTCAGACAATATGACATTAAATCCTTAAATGTTTCAATATGCATTGCTAATAAAAACACGTTTGTACATGTGAAAAAAAAGAGACTAGTATCCAGACTATATAAAGAATACTTACAACTGAACAATAAAAAGGCAATCAACAAAAAATATGGTAAAGTATTTGAATAGCTGTTTCTACAAGGAAGATACACATATAGCCAATATTTACATGAAAAAAATGCTCGACATCAACATCATTAGTCATTAGGGAAATGCAAATCAAAACCACAATAAGATACCACTCAGTAGGACACTTATAAGAAAAAAAAAGACGAACAATAACAAGTGTTGGCAAGAATGTGGAGAAATTGGAACCCTCACACACTGATAGTGGGAATGTAGAATAGTACAGCCACTTAGGAAAACGGTTTGGCAGTTTCTCAAAAAGTTAAACATAGAATTACTATATGACAGAGCAATTCTACTCCTATGTATATACCCAAGACAATTGAAAACATATGTCCACACAAAAACTAATATATGAATACTCATAGCAGCATCATTTATGATGTCGGAAAAGATAGCAACAATTCAAATTTCCATCAATAAACAAAATGTAGTATATCTATACACTGGAATATTATTCAACCATAAAATGAAATGAAGCACTGATATGTTCCACAACATGGATGAAAACATTATGCTAAGTGGAAGAAATCAGACGCATAATGCCATGTGTTGTATGGTTTATAGGAAATATTCAGAATGGGCAAATACGTAGCGACTGATAGTGGATTAGTGGTTGCTAGTGGCTGGGGGAGGGCAGGAATAGGGAATGATAGCTAATAGATATGGGGTTTCTTTTTAGGTAGATGAAAATGTCCTGAAATTAGATTATGGTGATGATTGCACAAGTTTAAATATACTGAAAACCACTGAATTGTACACGTTAAAAGGATGAATTTTGTGGTACGTGAATTATATCTGAATGAAAAAAAGAGAGATCTAGGATATGTCACAATCACGTCATACCTTTGTGATAGCTAATTTTATGTGTCCATTTGATGGCTAAGGGATACCCAGAGAGCCAGCAAACATTATTTCTGTCTGTGAGAGGCTGTGGAAGAGAATTAGCATTTGAATCAGTAGACTGGGTAAAGAAAATGTGATCTCACCAATGTAGGTAGGCAACATCTAATTCATTAAGGGTCCAACAAAAAAGAAGGAAGGGCAACTTCTTTCTCTCTCTTCTTCAACTGGGATGTTCATCTTCTCCTACCTTCAGACATTGGAGCTCCTGGTTCTCAGGGCTTTGGACTTCTGTACTTAAAACAGCAGACCTCCTCACTCCTCCACTCCATCCCTCACCCCACCTCCCAGCCACAATTTTATTGTGTATGCACTGAAGAATCTTGAAGGTATCTAAGGATGGAGGTGACAAAACTGCATTTAGAGAGATTCTTTGGGTTGCCATGTCTGAAATCACAGGACTGGGAGGTTGTGGCAGAATCAGTGAGAAACTATTGTCATAGTTCAATGAAGAGGCCCCCTATGTTCGTTGCAGCATTATTTACAATAGCCAAGATATGGGAATAACCTAAGTGCCCATGAATGGATGAATGGATAAAGAAGAGGCGGAATATATTTCAGTGGAGAAGTAATGAAGGCAGGAAAGTGTACTGACAGAGATAGGTGGAAAAGACATTACAGATACAGAACCAACTTGATTTAGACAATAGCTGGATATAGAAATACAGGAGAAGGTAGGCTATAGTGAGAATGATGTTCTGAGGTCCTATTAACTTAAATTGGAGACACAGGCAGAAGAGATTTGAAATAGAGGTGTTTTGTTTTTTATATTTGGAGTATATTGAGTCTGAGGTGCCAGAGGGAAAATCAAGGGGAAGCAGCTGCCAGGATGTTGCAGGGTGAAATTTGAACTTTAAGAGAAGAGGCTGGGCTAGAAATATCCATTTTGTTAGTGACATAAGAGTATTAATTTAATCTACAAAGTTGTCAACAACAAAAAAGAGAGAGAAAACAGGAGTGATTCTTGGGAATATCCACCTTTAGGGATCAGGAGGGGAAAGATACTAAGACGACTTGCCAGAGAAATCCTTGATAGAACTTATATAGTGAAATACCTTGGAGAAGTAGGAAAGTGACAATGATCCAATAGAATCCAAGGATCACTGTTTTGGTAACAAAGATCAATGTCAACCTTGGATCTTGTAGATTTTGTAGGATGATTAAAGGTGAAATCCAGATAGCAGGGAAGTATAGAGTAAATGGGAAAGACAGAATGGAGGAAGTATAGAGTAGCCTAAAATTTACACAAGACTGTAGTTTGAAAAAGAGGGACTTTATTTGATGGGGAAGTCAGAGCTTGGTTTTAGACTGAAGGATAAAAGACAAAGGAAGAGACTAAAGATGCAAGACAGTCGAAATAATGCTTAGTCATGAAAGAGGACTGACTTATGCCAGAAGAGGGACTAAGAAAGGGATAGGAATCCTAGGTCTGGGGCAGGAAGTCCTTACCAAATAAGGAAGAAAAGATGTTTCTTGTATCATCATTTAAACAGTGAAAAACTGAATGACTTAAATAGCATACAGATATATTGATATAAAAATGGCCACATGAATGAAAAGAAAGAGAACAGTGTTAAAACAATATGCCATTTATGTTTAAAATAAAATGAATATATTGTTTATATATATTAAAGAGACTAGACCATTTTTACAAGTAATGTTTATTTTATTTTTAAAAGTTACAATGATATGTGCTCTATATAAAATGAAACAAATTATATTATTGAGTTTATTCAAACTTCAAAACATGATGTATGATTGCTTTCCTTGGTACTCCCAACACTGGGTACATCAAGACTTAATATAAAGCTACAGTGATCAAAACAACGGTGTATTGGTGAAAGCATAGAACAAAAATCAGTGGAATACCTACAGGGCCCAGAAATAAACTCATAGAAATAAAATCAACTGATCTTTGGCAAAGGAACAAAGACAACTCAATGGAGAAAAGATAGTGTTTTCAAAACCAAGTGCCAGAAAAATAGGACATGCAAAAAACTACTAATAATGTAGACACAAACCTTAAACCTTTCACACAAAAAAATTAACTCAAAATGGATCACGGACTTAAATATAAAATGCAAAACTCTACAACTTCTAGAAAATAACATAGGAGAAAACCTAGATGACCTTGCGTTTTGCAATGATTTCTTAGACACAACCTCTAAAACAAAATCCAGGAAAGGAAAATAATTGATAAGGTGGACTTCATTAAAATTAAAACTTCTTCTCTGTAAAAGACACTAGCATGAAAAGACAATCAATCCACAGAGTGGGAGGAAAGGTTTGTAAAACGTGTCTGATAAAGAACTTATATGCAAAATATACAACGAACTCTTAAAACTCAACAGTAAGAAAATAAACAATTCTATTTAAGAATCAGCAAAAAAGTTGAACAGACATCTCAACAAATATATACATATTGCAAATAAGAATATGAAAATGTGCTCATCATCGTATGTCATGAGGTAATCAAAAATTAAAACAACATGATACCACTCCCATCTACTGAAAAGGCCAAACACTACCAAACACTACCAAAACACTAACACTACCAAATGCAGAGGAAAATCTAGCACAGCCACTTGGAAATACGGCCTTGTATTTTCTTTCAAAGTTAAACATAGGCCTACCATACAATTGCTTTCCTTTGTATTTAGCCAAATGAGTTGAACACTTATTTCTATATAAAAATTAACACACAAATGTTTATAGCAGCTTTATTCATAATGTCAAAACTTGGAAGCAACCTAGATGTCCCTCAATAGGTAAATGAATAAACATTCTGTGGTGTATCTATACAATGGAGTATTATTCAGCTACTTAATGTTTCCTATCTATACAATAGGAAAAAAATAAAGAGGACAATAATACCTACCTCATAGCGTTGAAGATTAAAAGAGATAATTCATGTAAAATGAGCTAACAGCTCAATGTAAGCTCTTATTATTTGTATATATAATATTAATACCTACATAAAATTCCAGCCAGTAGACATCTCATCATAACCATGCCCCTATGACTGACTACGTAGCTAATTCTCAGTTGTGGGCTGTTATTATGTTTGAAGTATTTTAGTACATTTATCTCTTTTATATTTAGGTCCATTACTTAAAGTGATACACTAAGAATCCTCATACATACTTAAGAACATTTTATTTAAGCTGGGTTGTAGTTACATACATTATGTTGTTATCTAAATGTCATTCTCTTTAGTATGTCTAAAATATTTCATTAAAAAATTATACTCAGTGAAAAATAAGCATATAGTAACCAAATGCTTGTGTACAAAAGTGCCAAAGAAAGGGTCATAGATTCCATTATTACAGTAAAATAACTCACAAAATAATTTACATGAGAACTGACTAGAAAGCAAAGATAGGGACCTTTAAGGCTCTTCCCAAAATAACCACATCTTCTGGCTCTCCCTTCACCATTGCTCACATTCTTTCCCCTCCAGCTAAGTTACATTCAAGGTTTCTGTCTTGCATTTCCCCTCTGTTCCTTTGCTTGTTACCTCTCCCACGACATTTTCTCTTCTCCATCTCAGCCTGCCAAAATCCTACCAACTTTTCAAGTTTTGATTCAGTCTTTCCAAAACAACTCCTCCATAGTATGGTATCATAATAATGATGATGTTTGCATGGCATCACCAAAGCAGTCATAAAAACTCTCATTGGGTATGATCATAAAGGTTTCCTCATTTCATTCTCAGAACATTTCTGTATTCTTTTTTTTTTTTTTTTTTTAAGATTTTATTGGGGAAGGGGAACAGGACTTTATTGGGGAACTGTGTACTTCCAGGCCTTTTTCCCAAGTCAAGTTGTTGTCCTTTCAGTGTTAGTTGTGGAGGGCGCAGCTCAGCTCCAGGTCCAGTTGCCGTTGTTAGTTGCAGGGGGCGCAGCCCACCATCCCTTGCGGGAGTCGAACCAGCAACCTTGTGGTTGAGAGGACACGCTCCAACCAACTGAGCCATCCAGGAGCTAGCTCAGCGGCAGTTCAGCTCAAGGTGCCGTGTTCAATCTTAGTTGCAGGGGGCGCTGCCCACCATCCCTTGCGGGACTCAAGGAGTTGAACCGGCAACCTCGTGGTTGAGAGCCCACTGGCCCATGTGGGAATCGAACCGGCAGCCTCTGGTGTTAGGAGCATGGAGCTCTAACCGCCTGAGCCACCGGGCCAGCCCCTGTATTCATCTTTTGTTATCAGTCTATATTGAGTATTACAATTTTAATAGTTTTAAAATTATTTAAAACTTTAAGATAGGTCCCTATCTTTCTTAAAATGTGTATACATTTTTTTGGCACTGTGTGTGTGTGTGTGTGTGTGTGTACGGATGTATTTATAGTTGACATTCAAAATTATTCTACATCAGTTTCAGGTGTACAGTGCAGTGGTCAGGCATCTACAAAGTCTATGAAGTGATCACCCCAATAAGTCCAGTACCTATCTGGCACTCTACATAATCTTTACAACATTATTACGTTCTCCATACTGTATTTCACATTCCTGTGACTATTTTGTGACTACCAATTTGTACTTTCCAATCCCTTCACTTTCTCCTCCACCCCTCCAAACCCCTCCCTTCTATAATAGTAGCCATCAGTTTTTTTCTCTGTATCTCTAAGTATATTTTTGTTTTGTTTGCTCCTTTATTCTGTTCCTTAGATTCCACATGCAAGACCATACGGTATTTGTCTTTAACAGTCTGATTTATTTCACTTAGCATCATATTCTCTAGGTTCATCCACGTTGTTGCGAATGGTAAAGATTTCATTCTTTTTCATGGCCAAGTAATAGTCCATTGGATAAATGTACCACAGTTTCTTTGTCCAATTGTCTACCAATGGACATTTCAGTTGTTTCCATAGCTTGACTATTGTGAATAGTGCTGCAGTGAACATTGGAGAGCACATATTTTTTTGAATTAGTGTTTTGGATTTCTTTGGCTAGATAACCAGGAGTAGAATTGCTGTGTCATAAGGTAGCTTCATTTCCAGGTTTTCTTGTGTACGTGTTGTTGTTTTTTATGTTTTTACTTTTAATTTTTTTAAACATTTTTTTAAATTAGTTTAGGTGCACAAAACAATGTAATAGTTAGACATTTATCATTTATATCCCTTACACAGTGATAACCCCGACCCCACCTACTACACTTCTGACATCGCACACAGCCATTACATTTCCACTGTCTCTATTCCTAATGCTGTACTCCACTTCTTGTAACTATATATATATATAAAACTTATATATATATATAAAATTCTGGTTGACATTCATTATTGTTCAGCTTCAACTTCAGGTGTACAGTGCAGTGATCAGGCATCTACATCACCCCTGAGGTGGTCTCCCTAATGAGACAAGTGTCCATCGGATACCCTACAAAATCTTTACAACATTATTGATTACATTCCCCAAATTGACTTTCGTAACCCCGTGGCATCTTCTGGTGCTTTCTAGTCCCCCTCATCTTCCCCCTTATCCACACCCCCCACTCCCATCTAGCAACCCTCAGTTTTTCCTCTGTCTCTCTGACACTGTTTCTGATTAGTTCATTCATTCTTTTCTTTAGATTCCACATATAAGTGAGGTCATATGGTATTTGTCTTTCTCTGTCTGACTTATTTCACTTAGCATTATGTTCTCTAGGTCCATCCATATTGTTGCAAATGGTAAGATTTCATTTTTCTTTATGGCTGCGTAATACTCCATTGTATAAATGTACCACAGTTTCTTAATCCAGTCATCTACCGATGGGTATTTCGGTTATTTCCATGTCTTGGCCATTGTGTATAGAGCTGCAATAAACATAGGCGTGCATATATGTTTTTGAATTAGTTTTTTATTTTTCTGGATTAAGAGTGGAATTGCTGGGTCATAAGGTAATTCCATTTTCAGATTTTTGAGATACCTCCATACTGTTTTCCATAGTGGCTGCACCAATCACCAACAGTGCACAAGGGTTCCCTTTTCTCTGTGTCCTCGCCAGCACTTGTTATTTATTGATGACAGCCATTCTGACAGGAGTGAGGTGGTATCTCACTATGGTTTTAATTTGCATTTCTCTAATGACTAGTGACATTGAGCATCTTTTCATATGTCTATTGGCCATTTGTATGTCCTCTTTAGAGAAATACCTCTTCATGTCCTCTGCCCGTTTTTTAATCGGATCTTTTATTTTGTGGGGGGGGGGTTGAGTTGCATGAGTTCTTTATAAATATTGGATATTAACCTCTTATCAGATGTATCATTGGCAAATATCTTCTCCCATTCAGCAGGATATCTTTTTGTTTTGTTGATGGCTTCCTTTGCTGTGACAAAACTTTCTAGCTTGATGTAGATGTAGTGTAGTCCCATTTATTTATTTTTTCTTTTGTTTCTTGTCTAAGGGAATATATCAGTAAAAATATTACTACGGGTAATGTCTTCAAGCTTACTTACTTCCTATATTTTCTTCTAGGAGTTTTATGGCTTCTGGTCTTACAATTTAAGTCTTGAATCTATTTTGAGTTTATTCTTGTATATGGCATAAGAAGGTGGTCCTGTTTCATTTTTTTTTGCACATATCTGTCCAATTTTCTCAGCACTATTTATTAAACAGATTGTCTTTACTCCAGTGTAAATTCTTGCTCTCTTTGTCATAGATTAAAAGACCACAAAGGCATGGATTTATTTCTGGGCTCTTTATCCTGTTCCATTGATCTATGTGTCTGTTTTTATGCCAATGCGATGCTGTTATGATTACTATAGCCTCAGAAGCTATCGTCAAATACTCCTCCCTGTCAAGCATTTCTCACAGACGGTGGTATCAGCACAGGGCAGGATCTCACTTCACCCACATCACACACTAGCCTGAAAACTACTTTCTGGCTAGTAATACAGAATGCAGGGCTAAAAAGGGCCTTTGGACCTTTTTGCTTTTCATTTGCAAGAGAGAATGAGTTTCTTTCTCAGAGTGTGCTGCAGCCAGACGTGGTACCTCTCCTGAAGAGGCACTCTGCTGTTCCAGTCATACACGCTGTCATGGAGTTCAATGTGGAGTTCCAGAAGTGGGCGTCTTCTGGAGGGAAGAAGAAAGGCAAAAATGAATGCCATGCAAATATCAAAGAGGAGACAGATTATCATTAGGGTGAAATGAGCCAACTGACATGAAAGTGCTTTGAAATTGTTCCTTTCTAAATACTCTACAAGCTGCTTAGTGAGTCCAATCAGCTGGCAGCACTCTGGCCCACTGACAGCCAGTTTCTTTCCCCAAGGGGAAATTGAGTCTTACTCTGGAGACACACCAGCCAAATGACAACCCACTTGGATCATCTATGCAAATGCAGGATGCATGTAAAAGGCCAATAATACTGCTGGTCCATGAAGTATCCACCTTGGAAGGTGGAGTTGCTCCTGCTCTAGCTCTCCCCTTACTGCTGAGACACAAATGAGGGGGCTGGGGGCCACAGGCCATGAGATTTATCCCTAGGGTCCCCAGAGCTACAACAGAATGCATTTCACAGGTGGAACTATAATTGGGGGACCAGTGGAAAAAAGACTGCTAATCTTACATTTGAGGAAAAGTGTGGCATCATTCAGGTTAAATGAAAACTAGGTCACCAATGTTTCCCTTAGAAAAGCATTTTTGCTAATAAACATCAAAATGTCTACATACCAAGAACTTGCAGACCTGAACAGTCAGGTACCATTGTTTACCTATCAAATTGTCAAGAGTTGGGGAAATAAAAGAGTATGCAGTGCCACTGATAACTTGGGGACACGGGCACTCATAACAAAGCTGGTATAACTGTGCTAGAGGACAATCTGAGAAGATGCATCAAGGGCTTTAAAAATACATGTCATTTGACACAGTAATTCACTTCTGAGAATTTTCCCAAGAAAACAATTACAGATAACCACAAATACTGAGCTACAAAGATGTTGAATACTTTCTTTTTGTGAAAGCAAAACACAGTCCAATGCCTTGAAGACAGGTCAAGTAAATTATGCTATAGCCATGTTTTGGTTACTCTGTAGACATTAAAGCAATGCTGTAGAAATGTGACTACTGACGTGTAAAAATGTATGTGATGTATGGTTATACAAACTAAAAGCAGGTTATAAAGTAATAGCAGGTGACGATTCCATTTTGGCTTAAACAATATTAATATATGATTGTTTGGGTATCCAACAAAGATCTGGAAGGCAATACGAGATTTGGTTAACAGAGGTTGGTTCTAATAAGTAGGATTAGAACTGCTTCTTATATTCTGCTTTTAGCATCAATATTTCATGGGTTTATATATATATATATATATATATATATATATATATATATATATATATATATATATCAGGGGCATGAATTGCTTTTATAATAAAAACAATTAACATTTTCTTAATTTTTGAAGAAAAATATCCAAACGACAAGCTGACTAATAAATGACCTCCTAAAGCACAAAGCATTCATATACTGTGTGGGGTCTCATTACAGTCCTAAGGCAAACCCTCCCTGCCAAGAAGGGCATCAAACATAGCAGTGGTAATCTCCGTATCAGTAGCAGGAAAATAAACAAGTGGTCCAGGGATGGGCCACAGCCTGGGTGGCTCACCTTTCTTGCCCCAGTTTCTGGGCGAGGCACTGCAGGTACAGAGATGGTGAGCAGGACTGCTCCAGCAGAGACACGTCTGCTTTGCACAGGCTCCAGAGGAAGTCAGCTTCTCGGTGAACTGTGCAGGGCTCAGGTTGCCTGGCCCTGGATTCCACATTGTTCACTGCTGGCCCATCCACCTCCAGAACGTTGCTGTCCTCCAGAAGGCTGTCTGACATGATGTAGTTCTGAATAAAAAAGAGCTTTGGCTTTCCTAAGAGGGAAGGGCATGCATCTCCCATGAACATCCGCCTGACCTGATCCAAGGGGAACCCTGAGTGAGTCTGATCCACGCCAAACACGCTCTGGGATCCCCCTCGGCTCACCAGGACACACACAAAGCTGTCATAGTCTTGATGTTGAGGCGTATGGGCAACTCGGTGAAGAATCTGAATTATACTGTCCATACTCAGATACAAGAAACACTGGACTTCATAGCCCAAGGAAGTGAAGGTGTCCCGAAGAACTTCTGGGGGTGGAAAAAAAAAGGCTGTTTCTTAAAATAACAGACAAGTACATAGGAATATATATATTTGCAGAGCTCAGATCCAAACAGCTGCAGAAAGGGTGGCATGGGTCATGAGTTCTCTCACCTCCACCTGCTGTGGGCTGATATGGGGGCCCCTAAGATATAAGTTGTGACTATTTCCAGACCCTCCAGTTCCTCTCGTGACCTGCTTCCCAGTGTAATTTTCAACTAAGCAGTGGGAACCCTTGGCCAAAATTCCCTACAGTGCCCCCAAAGATTCTTCTCCTAGTTTCCAGGAATCCTGGATTGACTTTGCCTCCAGAAGCAGTGGAAGGCAGTGGAAAAAGAAGACTTTGAGTCTGCTGGCCCTGCCACACCTAAGAGCTGTATGAACTTTAGGAAGTGGGTCTTCTTAGCTTTAAATAGAAGTAATGATACCCATTCTGTGAGAACACTGTGAGGACTAAATGGGATAATACAAATAAAGCTCCTGGTACTCAATAAAAATCAGTTCTTATTCCCTTTTTAAAAAGTTTTTTTTTGGAAACATCTTCTAGAAGTTTCTATGGCCATGGAACCATAGAAACTCTACCCAGTCCACTTCTTTCCTATTTTCTCAGTTTGCTTTCATTGGGAAAATAAACACAACCTCCAGAATTGTTTTATGTTTCTCAGAGCAAGAAATACATCTTTCTCCTCCTTATTCAAAACTTCTACATTCTTTTGAGCCACCCATTAAGTTTCTGTTTCTTGTCTGAGGGATGCCTCCAGTGTTTAGTTCCTTTGAGGGGAAGAGAAAGTGTTCTGACTTAAGCCCAGAGGCTAAACAAGCATCTTCTAATTCAGGTTATCACCCAAAGTATTAGCCCATTAACTACTCTGGGTTTGTTTCCATGTCTCATGACTATGCGCTCTCTTCTTCCTCTGGGTATATACGGTCTTCCAGAAGTCTACCACTGCATTCACCCCAAACCAAATGACATGCAATAATTAGAACAGATGTCACTTCCATCAAGGAACAGAGGGGCCCTGTTTAGGCATCACAGAAAAGCATCACAGGGAGATACATAACTGAAGGGACCACATAACGTTACTATAAATTCTCAATGCTCTACACTAAATGGGAACAATTTAAAATCTGGATTGTCACAAATAATTCAAAGACTCACAGCTTCAACCAACCGTTTCCACCTTCTTGCCCTGCAAACTTTACCGACCACTAATTATAAAAGTGAAAAAGAAATTTCTCTTCTAGCTTCTCAGCAGGAAATAAAGATAAAAGGGAGGAAAAGAAACACAGCTGTGGGTAAACAAACAGCTGGAATAACAGCCACTGGATACATAAGAGTTGGCCTGAGTGCTCAGCATTTAATTTCCTCAGCCTGTGAACAGCATCCGGACACATTCACATAGGGTCAAGTAGAACTTCACACTCAGAAGAGCTGGGTTTGACTGGCCCCACATGCTACTAGATATGGCACTTTTAAATATGTCCACGAGTTCTTTGACACGCCTCCCTTAAAAAGAGAGAGAGTAATGCCCTCCCCTTGAATGAGGACCATACCTGGTAACTCCTTTTTAATGAATGGAATGTGGCAGAAGGGATACTATGTGACTTCCAAAGCTAGATCCCAAAAAGGTTACAGTTTCCTGCTGGCTCTTTCTTTTGAACTGCTCCCTCTGGGGGAAGCCAGCTGCTATGTCCTGAGGATACGCAGGCAGTCGCATGGAGAGGCCCACATGAGAAACGGAGGCCTCCCACCAACTTTCCAGCCAGGAGTGAACCTGAGAAGATCCTCTAATCCCACTCGAGCCTTCCGATGACCCCAGCTGACATCTGACCACTACCTCCTGACAGACTCTGGACCACAACAGCCCAGCTCAGCCACTCACAAATTCCTGACCCACAGAAATTTTGAGAGATATAAATATATTAGCATTGTTGTTTAGAGCCACTAAATTTTGGAGTGACTTGTACTCCATTATTAGATAAATAATTCACCAAGTAAGGCCTTTGACTTCTCCTGTCAGGAAAAGGGAACACAATAACCATGACTTACGACTGTAGCCGGGCTACTTACCTATTTTGCCATGTATAATGCGAACATTTTTGCCCAAATTTGTAAGGGGAAAATAAGGATGCGTACTATACATGGGTAGTAGTAATCCCATGTCTATGTAAATGTTTTTGATTATTTCATTTGTGCTTATGAGTTAAAAGTGTAACTAGAAATCAATAACAATATCTGTATGCAAAATAATACCCTGTAATACAATAATCGGTTTTGTTGAACTTACAACGAATTTGCAATGACAAAGAGTTCTTGGCCTTCTATGGTGCATAAATATCATCCTAAATTTGTTACAGGTACATAAAATGTCTTGTACCTCGTGTCGGCTCTTGTGTTTTGTAATTATTTGTTATATAAAACTTCTTATACCATAATATGTTAAAAAATAAATGCTAAAATTTCTTTATAATACAAAAAAGCAAGTACCTAAATGTAAACAAATAAAAATTTGAAAAAATTAAAATGAAAATTTTGTTTTCCCCTGAAAGTTTGGGCCCAAAACGTGGGTGCACATTATACATGGGAGTGCATTATACACGGCAAAATATGGTACTTTTCTCCTCTGCCTACCCACAGGTAAGAGTGAAAAAAAATGAATTATGTACCACATAATGAAGAGATATAAAGAAGTTACCAATCTCCTTAAAACCCTATGATAAATAAGTATTATCCAGGAAACAAAGACCATAATACACAGGTGGCTGATATCCTATTAAATAGAGTAACTTGCTTGTCCTCATAGGATCTCAATGTAGCAGAAAAGGCCTAGCAGCGCTGCCCCTGCATCACCTGTGAGCATGTGGGCAAGGCTTCAGTACCCAGGACTGTGCTCAGATTGAAATCCAGACTGTATGGTCAGAGAATCTGGACTAGGACACTGTTCCATCACTATTGTTTCATTCCAAACACTTCCTTTCAGGACTCACACGTCTCCAATCATGGAGTATTCTCTCCTCTCGGGGGCAGAAGCAAACAGAAACACCAGCCTCAAAGCTGTGTTTACTTACCTCAGAATGGTTCACTTCCCCCAAAACTCTCTCTGCACTGATAGATTTCCTCCCTTATCAAAATCTTTGAAAGAAAGCCATAGTCTCTTTTTCCGTGTGGATATGCAGGGACAAATGCTGTCCTGTGCCTCCCATCTCTTTCCTTTATCTGGGCTCCCTACAAGTTCCTACTGGCGCAGCAGCTGTCACGGCAGCTGTCACGGCAGTGAGCAGGCAGCTGCGTGGTACAGGGCAAAAGAGGAACCAGGCTTGGAATCACAAGATCAGAGTTTAAGTCTTGCCTCCTCACCCTACTTGCAGGGTCTGAACTCTGCCTGTTCCTGAGAGAGGACTAACTTACACAAGCAGAGGGGCTAACAAGGCCATGGTGAGAATCTGAGGTCTGAGGCAGGAAGTCCTTACCTAACAGGAGAACAAAGGCTAAAACTGGAAGTGAAACCGAAAACCATACAGGCCCCCATTGCCAAAAATACACATCAAATCTGGACGGGCCTCAGACCAGAGGATGGAGCACTTTAAATATCCTGCTGGCAACAAAGTCACTCAAGAGACACAGCCTGAAGTCATTGCAGCTGACATTTCTCATTAATATCACATCTTTCCTCTATCAGATGGTGAGGTAGCATGGCAACTGATGTTACCTGGTGACTGCCACTTTCTTTCTTGGGCCACAAGAACACACACATAGTCCAGTCTAATTTATAGGATCAAAGGGGTGATAACAGTGTGACTTTGAACAAGTTACAGCCTTAGTTTATTCACCTATAAAATGGGATTACTACTAATGCCTACACGATGGTCTTCAAAAGGTGGCTGTGAGGACCCAATGAGGATTCTGTCAAGATACTTTGCACCAACCCAGTTGTTTGCACCAACATGGATGGACCTAGAGGGTATTATGCTAAGTGAAATACGTAGGACTCAGAAAGACAAATACCGTATGATCTCACTTATATGTGGAATCTGAAGAACAGAATAAATGAGCAAACAAAACAGAAATAGACTCAGAGAGACAGAGAACAAACTGATGATTGCTAGATGGGAAGGGTGTTCGTAGAATGGGTGAGAAAGGTGAAGGGATTAGAAAGTACAAATTGGTAGTCACAATGTAGTCACAAGGATGTGAAATACAGTGTGGGGAATACCGTGCTTCCCCAAAAATAAGACGTAGCCAGACCATCAGCTCTAATGCGTCTTTTGGAGCAAAAATTAATGTAAGACCCTATATTATATTAAATTATATTTATCATATCATATCATATTATATCCGGTCTTATATTAAGAACGGGTCTTATACTAATTTTTGCTCCGAAAGACACATTAGAGCTGATGGTCCAGCTAGGTCTTCTTTTCAGGGAAACACCATATAATCAGTAATGTTATAAAGATTATGTATGGTGTCAGATAGGTGCTAGACTTATTGGGGGGATCACTTCATAGATTATATAAGTGCCTAACCACTGCGCTGTATGCCTAAAACTAATATAAAATAATATTGAATGTCAACTATAATTAAATATACATACATAGTACATCGTACAGTCACAGGATGTCAAGCACAGCACAGGGAATAGAGTCAATGGTATTGTAACAGCTACATACAATGTCAGAGGGGTAGTAGACTTAAGGGAGTTACCACTTTGTGAGGTGTGTAAATGTCTAATTATTATGTTGTTTTGAAACTAATAATAAATTTAAATTTAAAAATAAAAAAATTTTTATTTTTAAATTTAAAAAAGATACTTTGCAAATTGTGAGTGCTTATAAATATAATAATTTTAAAGAAAATAAAGGCAGCCATTTCAAATCACAAATCAGAGAGCCTGTAGTGCATCTCTGTCATGGAATCTACCTCCTTAGAACCCAAAGAGAGGTCTCTATATCCTAAACTAAAATGGGCCCATGTAGCACAGTAACTGCCTGTTCTTTCCCACAAATTGGGGAAGAAAAACTTGGGTGCTGAGTATAGAAAGTAAAATTTCAACGAACTGCAGAAGTCCCACTTCTCATTCTACCCACCCTGGAAACTCCACTCCTGACCCAGCCCTATCTTTGTAAAGTTCTGTTCTTTACAAACCAACTACCTGAAATGACAGGCTTTGTTTTTTTTTTCTGGCCATGCAGGTTAGGACGGGGATGTTAGCAAAGCATCTCCCCAAACTACGACTGGCTTTCATGACTTCTGTTGCTCTGTTAGAAGAGAAGGTTTACTTATTCAAGATTTTCAAGGGACATGTGCAGCATCTGCTGGAGAAATCAGTCTTAGCCTGGTTTAAAAGTACAGAAAAATCTCCAAGCTTTTTTTCTTAAAGTCTGCAACATCATTCAGGAGCCTACCAATCAGCCAGACCTTTAGATCAAGGCCCAGAGTCCATCTGTCTGTGACCAGAGACATTCAAGTCTCTAGTCCTAACCAGATCAAAGGTCGGCTCTACATCAGGGCACCACGAATCAGGGCCTGGCACAGGCCTAGCTTTGCAAAGTCAGACACAGATACCGTAACACCAGGACTTCCTTTTTTAATTCTATCAAACTGAGCTAATCAGCCCCAAATCCCTAAGCCTCTACGTATGTTCCAAGAAGAGATTACTGACCTCTATAAGGATGCTTCTCAAGAACAAGCCACCAAAAAACTCGCCATATCTTTGTTCACAATGTGGCTCTGAGAATAGATTCCACCTCATTGCCTCCATATTTGCTTCACACAGGGCCAAGCATGGTGCTCTGCACATAGTAGGTACTCAACAAACATTTATGGGATAAAGGAAGAATAAACCTATAAATGTCTGGAGAACTTGCACACTCTTTGGATAAAAGTTTGATTTTTTCTTTTTTCTTTTTGAGGACAGAAGATAGGTATAAAAGAGTCTGCTAAATTCTGCAGATACAAAGGAATAGTTTTAGAAACATACTGGGACGAGAAGAGCTTCTTCTTCATTCATTCACCCACCAAATATTTTTACTGGGCTCCTATATGCCAGCCACTGTTCCAGGTAATACAGACACATAGTAAAAGAGATGGACAAGCTCCACACCCTCATGGAACTAACATTACACAGCAAAGTAGCTAAGAGCAGAGGCTTTGGAGTCTTAGCTTTCAAATCCCAGCTCTATTCAGTTACTACAAAAGTTAGGAAGTGAGTCCACTGTGCTCTACTTGCTCACCTTGAGAATGGGGCTAATAGTACCTATCTTACAGTATTATTTATGAAAATTAAGTGAGAATCCATGTAAAGGAATTAGCAAAGTACCTGACACACAGATTTTTAATAAATTTTACACTCTGATTACCAGCCCCCCCAAGTTAGTCTTATTATATTACTGTCAGTTTCTTTTCAGAGCCCATTTCAGTTGGCAATAAGGTTTGTTACCAGACTCCTACACTCCTCCTAAATGTTCAGTGTCAACCAAATGACAAAGTTAACTAGGCAAGACACAATGGAAACCCCACATCATCGCTCTAGATGAATCACCCATGCTGTTCAGATGGAAACGATGAAGAGTGCTGCACTTAATTAAAGCTTCTGTCAACAAAAGCAGGAGTCCAGGCCTGGAGTTCTCAGTGAAAAATCACTAGGAGGGGAGTTGGGAAAATGAAGAGATGGAGGCCTAGAGAAAGTGTGTGAGAAAAGACTGTGCCTTCCTCTTCAGATTAATTAACCCTCTCCTGCTGCTCTGAGTCTCAGCTGGGCATATAATGGATTCAGGGCCACTCAGCTGATAAAAGCCACAACACTGTGGGAGTAATGTGTGCTGTCTTGTTTCTTACCTGTCAATTGGCCACTTGAGCCCAGGGGGGTGTATAAGTGGCCTCAAGCCCAGATATTCCTTTTGTTTCCAGAGGCCGGGAGGGCTTGAGTCAAGGAAGCAGACATACAAACGCAGCGAAGGCCAACACCTGCTCTCACCTCAAGCCAAAGACACAGGTGCCCCTGGCTCCAACTCCAATTGTACCCTCCTTTCTATCTTTCTCTCCCATCGCGTCTTGCCATTTCCTGTCCTCCCTTGCCCCAGCCTTGTACTGAGCATCTCTTTCTCTGCCAAGCCCTTTCATACTGATGACTGGTAGGTCTGTCCAGATTTCCACTTGGGTATTTCCTCAGAAGTGACTGCCTCTTGGGTCATCCCCTCCATTCCACTTAACTCCAGCCTGTGGGGACCTGCCCGACTCAGCAGAGCCCAGCACAGGCCTCAGGCCCCCAGTTCTCTTGTGCCTCTCTTATCTGAGATCAGACTCTATGTACCAAGCACAAAGCTATACAAGTTCTAGCTTAGTGGTTTGCAACTAAAATTAAACAAACAAAATGGAAAAATAATGTTAGCTAGCATTTAGTACATGCTTATAGTGTGCCACACACTGCTCTGAGCCCTTTACAAGTATGAACTCACTCATTCCTCCCAATCTCCCTATGAAGTAGGTCCTATTAATAACCCATTTTACAGAAGAGAAAACTTAGACACAGACAGACTAGGAAAACTGCCCAATGTCATAAGCTAGGTCATGGCAGAGCCACGATTCACACCCATGCAGTCGTATTCCAGGGCTCAACTCTGACCATGCTCCTGAGATACAGAAAAATACAAATACACATTCAGTCCCTGCCCATGAGAGGCCCATAACCCAGCAAGGGAAGCAAGCAGACACTGGATTTTAGGCACAAATTCACAACAGATCATGGCTTTGTAATTCCCTCCATACAACAGATACACATCCTATATCACGTACACTTGGTAATTGCTGATGAATGAAACAGAACTGATTACAACTTAAAGAACAATGTAATTACACAATCTCTTTTTAAAGCAGGAAGTTACTCATTGGTAAAATATTTTCCTCATATGAGGAACTATGGCTAAAAAAGGAAGGATATGTATCTATAGCTGAGGAGACAGCATTTCTCAACATCTAACCCCAAATAGGATATAGGAAAGCGACATCTTATCTGAAATCCTGAGACATCCAGCCTAATATTTGCTGATTTGACTTGTTAGATTCTCTTCCCATAAATCTCACCATGGTAACATTTTAAGTGAGCCTAAAATATCGCTCTGACTCATTCTAAGAGAATTTTGGGCAGCTGGAAACTGATCAATCCTCTCGAAGAGATAAATAATTAAACATAATATTATTTCACTTATCTAGATTCTTCTCATTCTCTTTTGATGCACCAGTGATTGATTCCATTTGAGTCAGGCATCCATCAACAACTGGGCAAAAGAATCACTTCAGATTCAAACAATGGTGACACACAAGTAGCACAGACTCGGGCCAACAACTTTGGGTGGCAGAACTACAGGGTGGCAGAACTAAGTGGCACACTGCCTTTAGTGAACACATGTTTATCATATTTTTAACGTTCCCCAGAAAAGTTTTCACAGTCCGTGTGGAAGAAATAACGAGGCATCTAATAATATTGAAACCAGGAAGGCTTCCATTTTAAATGCCCCCTCTGGATCCCAGGACTCCTCCTGGCCACAGCATCCAGCGTGGAAAGGCAAGACTCAAAGCTCACCAACTTGCACAAATCATGCCTGTGTGCCAGACACGATGCTACGTGTTCCCCAAATCCCCTTTCAGTTTCCTCCTGACACAAAGACTAAATTATTTGTCCACTGCGGTTAGGTGGGGCCACATGTATGACCAACAGAATGTGGGTGGAAATAATGCATGCCAGAGTCCTAAAACCTTTCGAAATGCTCCACTTCTTTCATCCACCAGCCAGGTACAAAGGGTCCTGGGAAAAACTCTAAGATCTCAGATGATGAGTCACTAAATGACCACATGGAACTAAGTTCTCCCAGCCCAATCTACAGGAGACTGTGACCTGAGTAAGAAATTCTGCTTCATTGTTTGAAACCACAGACTTTGGGAGTGGTTTGTTATAGCAGCTAGCATTGATCATTCTGAATACAGCTTGCCTATGCCGTGGTCTCATGTGGGTGCATAGATTAACCTGTAGCATCTACACCTACCTGCGTCATTGCCAATGCAATCAATTATCAGGCAGATTCCTAAGGGCTTGCTCTGCATCCTGTATCTCTCTTCTGGCATGTGCTGGAAAGGAAAGTAGGATTGTTAAAGACTCTGGATACTGATGTTTCCTCAGGATCCCACCTATATACCTAATCTTTTCTTTTGGATTTCCTTAAACATCCCTTTGGCAGGTGAGTCACTCACCAGTCATCACAGCTGATATTTCCCTAATATCAAATTTTTCCCTGTTCGGGTAATGTGCTTAAGACAAACGATTTCAGTTTTTATTCAATTTTAATGAAAACTGCAGTCTCTTTACATGTGTCTTAGCTTTGCAGGATAAAGATAATTTGAAACAGAGAGAAAAGATGGATCATGTTTCTTCGGTAACCTGAGGTTATACAAGTGATATCTGTCCAAACTAGTACAAAAAGAGACCTTCTATTGCCTCTCCTTACGAACAAAAGGTATCAGCCTAAGAAAAACCCAGAACAAGTCAAGGTTCAATGTCACTGCTTACTTATTTGTTCAGTAATCACTCAGCTGAAAAGAGAAGTGCTACTTTGGAATTTTCCTGCATTCTGAAATTCACTAATGTAATCTACTCATCTTACTCTTTGCTATCCAAGGTTCCCCTTTAGAAGAGTTCTCATGAGAGTAGCACTCTCAAAATCCTATTGCTGTTACAAAAAATTCTTAATGGACAGATATTTTTAAACAAGTCAGTGTTCTCCGCAGATATTGTGCATACAATACAAAACCAAATCAGATAATTTATTCTGTACCCGAGGCAAAAATGTTCCTGATTCTTGAATAGATGTCTTCACTGGTTCTCCTGGGGGATGAGAGAGAAATCATTTACAAAGCTGAAAGAGAACTAAGCCCACTCCTATGCTGGCTGAATTTCTTTACTTTACAACTGTTCTCTTCCCTATTTCCTTCCCCCTACTATCTCTTACTATACTCAGCCCCAAGGTTCCAACCTCACAGTGAAAAACCTAATTGATAAGGAAACCCAAGTCTCTGTGCGAAACAGAAGTTATGTAGAAAAATTGCTTAAATAGCAAGTGAGGGAAGGCTCTCCCTTCCCCTTCTCCAGGTGAGGACCAGGTGACTGTGAGTTTTTAACCTGATAGGGAGAATCTAATAACCTCATCACCCAACAATATCAATAGCTTTCTTACATGTGCTAAAACTGGACAACGCCCAAGGGAACAACAGCCTTAGAAACTGAACAGATGGCCATGTTTTCTTAGATCATAAAATAAAATGTCAATGGCAAAATAGGGGAGAGTTTACAAAGTAGATGAGCCTGAAGCACATTTTGTTAGATAAAAATGACTTTATTAGCTCAGGGAGGTAGAGAAACCACCAGTTTTGAAACCATAAAGGGCTAGCTCAAACCTTAGCAGTATCACTGAAAACCTCTGTGATTTGGGGCAGACGCAAATATCCTGACGTCGCAGGGTATTTTTTTTAAATCTCTAAGATGAATATACCAACATCTATTTTATAAAAGTGCTGCAAAAATGAGAAGTAATTCTAAAGCAGCCATAGAAAATGAGAGCATTGGTATGATTTGGGGGAAATAAGCACTTTTAAAGTCTAAAGCTACTGTGTAAGTTGAAACAGTCTTTTTAAAGGACAATTCAAAACACCCTTTAAACCAACATTCTGCTTCAAGTTTATCCTAAGGAATAATAGAGCAAGCGTTTAAAAATGTCAAGGATGACATCTACTGAATGACTGTTTATAACTGCCCAAACTAGAAAGAACCTGAAAAGCCTACCAACATGAAACAGGTTAATAAATTAATGTACATATAATGGAATACTATACAATGGTAAAAAGTGTAAGAGAGATCTTTATGTATCTGACATGAAAAGATATGCAGGATATATTAACTGAAAATGGATTACTGAATAATACGTATGATAATATTGATCCAAGGTACTTAAAAATATGTAGTTGTGCGCATATACTTACACATCTATATGCTAAGAGTCTAGAGGTATATAAATCAAACATTAACTAGTTATGTCTGATACTTGGAATTAAGAGGAAATTTCACTCTACCATTTTGTATTTTAGTAATCATGGATCAACGGAATAAAAAAACACAAAAAATAATCTATGTAATATGCCTATCTCAGTCTAAAGCATTCAGTAAGAGCTTAATAAACTGTAGTTATCATCATCATTCAGTTGAAATCTATTTGCAATGCCAAATTAATATGAATACTTGGTTTGATTATTTTAAACTTCTATTAGATTAAAGGTTAAGTGATGAGAATGCTTTTTTTCTTTTATTGGAAACGCTGTCCAGGCCACAGCAGATAATGGCTCAACTAAAGATCACCGGGGTGGAGCCTCAATGACCTCACCTGTCTGATTCTCATCAAAGGTAAACCTGCATCAGGAAGCACAATGGAAAGAACACCAGTTGTTTTTCATTCCTATCCAAATCTACCAGGTCTCCTCTCCGATTTTGCCATTAAACAGCTTTTACGGCCTCACCAGTGTTCTTTCAAAAACAGATTGTCAGAAAATAATTACTTCAGGGAGTAATTCACTTCTCAATGGCTTTTGCCGGAGAGGGGAATTTTAGGTGGGGAAGGACATGAGCTGCACCCTCTGGCTCCTGCGGGCAAAATGCTTCTGTTTCCAGGTGCGCGCAGATCGCACACAGGCTGCCACATAAAGAAGGCTTCCATCTGGCCACTGCCCTACCCCCAGTGTTTACAATCCCCAGTGCACACAGGACGAAGTCCAAACTCCTTTGTAAGACTGACCCTCCTTCCCTGCCTATCAACCCCTGCCTCCACTGCAGTGTGAGAATGATTCTCAGCCCTCACTTCAAGGAGGACTCAAGACAAGCAAAAAGAAATAACTTTTTAAAAATGAGGGGATCGAGTGCTGATGTTTTAAGAGAAATGGGAGAAATCATACAGGTTGCAATGACTAGTTTTTTACTGTATTTTTTCTTTCTTTTTAGGGGAGGAGGATGTCATCTGTAGAGTATCTAACTTTATTAAATGGGCTGTAAAACAAAATCCTAGTATACTTTCTTCTTCCTGCTGCTAGACAATTTGGTTTAACATGGCTCATTATCATGGCTAGATTAATGCTTAACATAGCCTGGATTAATGCTTAACATATTGTTCCATTTCAGGTGGACTGTCACATCTCTTTAAAATGCAGCCAGAGAAGCATTTGAGATCTTGCTTCCTGACATTGTCTTCGGTTTGGCTCAAATAAACTCTTATAAAGATTATCTTTAACAAATTATATAGCCAAGATGATGAAGCTGACAGAGTAAGAGGTGTTTAAATTCAAGTAAGTGAATTCAACAGATAACTAAAAATGCAACTTTTATCAAGCATTTATAAAGAATAAACATAAAGAAAAGTGGGTCTTACTTTGCATGTTAAGTTGTTTGACCATGACTGTTTGTTCTTTACTTCTCCCATTCTGAAGCTTCAAATATAAAGAATAAGGTCACATTTCTTGTTAGTTTTTTCAGAGTCACATTATATTACACCTCTTAAATATCTCAATAGGATTTTTACCCAGGAAAAAAATAAAAATATCACATTCACTGCTAAATTATCTAAAGAAGAATATCAAGAGCCATTAACTCTGTGAATCCTATATTCTACAAAGAAACAAGGCAACTCGGAAAATACAATGCACATGAAAATATGCTGAACTAGCATATTAGAATGTTTCAAAACAGCTCAATAAAACCAGATGTTATGGTGTAGTAGAACTGCTATAAGAGCTCCAAGACAGAACAAGCTGTTGGAACATGCCCTTGACCTTCAACCGGATCCTTTAACACAGAGGCAATGTATAATACTATGTTTCCCCAAAAATAAGACCTCGTTGGACCATCAGCTCTAATGCGCTTTTTGGAGCAAAAATTAATATAAGACACGGTATTGTGTTATGTTATTATTATATTATACTCAGTCTTATATTAAAATAAGACCGGGTCTTACATTAATTTTTGCTCCAAAAGACGCATTAGAGCTGATGGTCCGGCGAGGTCTTATTTTCGGGGAAACACGGTATGTATGGATAACAGTGGGAGTTCTAGCCCAGACAAACCTGGCTATGAATCCCGATTCTGCCACTTACTAGCTATGTTATCTCAAGAAAGTTATTTAACCTCAATATGTCTGTTTCTTTATCTTCAAAATGAGGATAATAATAGTACCTACCTCACAAAATCTGTGTGAAAATTAAACGCACACAAAACACTCAGCACAGTGCTTAGCACACGGAAGTGCTTAATAAATGTCCAGTTATTTTTTTTCTATAATTGCCTAGCTATATGTAAGCCACATGTGGGTTTGATTCTTGGTAATAGCTACCACTTCTGAGGGCTACAGTGGGATGGATTAATCAGAGAATGAAAGATTGAACCGACCCTTTCTCTTCTCAGATGACAGGTCCTGTGTAAGAGGTACACATACCACATACTGTCAACCATCTGATACGCTCAGCTTTCAAATGACAGTTCTCCTCTGAAGCTATCCTAGCCAAAAGAGAGAAGTAGACTGTTCATTAACCTGTGTCTGTAGCTAAGTCTGTGTGTCTAAATTAAAGAAAATACATAAGTTGCTTTTATCACTAATTACCAGTGACTTAACCACAGGCTGAGGATATTGGATCGAAGGTCACACCCCACATGGATATGCATTCACTTTTACATAGTAATAAAGACATATAACATTAAATCAAAGCTAGGTTTGAAAAGCATCATGTTGCAGTCATACAACTTTTTTCTTCTATAATATATTGGTGTCATGTGTCATTTAATGCCGCCGTAATTTTTAAGCACTTTTGCATCCTTGTATGAATACACATCCAGGTATTTGGCTCTTAAATCTTGTGAGAAATTCACTGAATTCATATGCCACAGTGCCTGCTTACTAAATGACTGAATGATCAGGGTCACAGATTAATATAGCAAATGTAAGAAGTTTACACAGAGAGCATGTCGGTTCCCAACGGGCTACCCAGACAATGAATACAATTACTTTCTTTAACAAAACAGAAAGGCAATAGTAAAAATATTGCAGGCTTTTAACTAATAATGGCAGTATAATTCATATTATATAGACAATAGCAGTGAAAGCTCAGAAAATCTGGATCTCTATCCTAAATCAGTTTGTCTCATGATTTGGTATCACAGAACTTCAGAAGGACAAAAGAAACAGTTGATTCTTGAAAAATGATAGATATATCTAAGCTATGGCATGCCATGGTATAGAGGAAAAAGCAGGAACTGGTGATAGTTGGAGGTGGCAAACACTTAATGTTCTTTAGGACTAAGGAAGGTTTCCTGTGTTCAATGAGGGGGTTGGACAATATAATCCTTAACATCCATTTTTGCTCGGAAATTCTATTGCTCAGTGGTATCTCTTACAGCTCAGGTTCCTCATGAAACTACATTATAGGGGTGGTTAATGTTTCCATCACATATTTTTATGAAAGCGTTTATAATTTAACCATGAAATCGCACTGTGGTCTAAGTCCTCACTACAAATTCCACATATCTTTATACAGCAATAAGGATGAGATTACACTAAGATTACCTTCGAGATAAAAAACTAACCAAAGAATAATTCTGAGGATACTTTGCACCATCTACTACACAACAACCAGAAGTGATTATGAGATATTTATGTTCACAAATCAATAACATCTCTTGATAACAAAAACATTTTGCTGAAATCATTAATAAACACTGTAAAAAGCAAATGCTCAGAGAGGTAAATACAAAGATATTTATTTTAGCACCATTTTTAATAACAAAAGACTGAAAACAATCTAAATACACATACACAAGAAAAGGCTAAACATATTGTTATACATCTAGAAAGCAGAACCATGCTCAACTATTAAAAACAATGATTAAATGGAGGCAGTTTCATTGGATTCACACAGAATAATTTCCAAGAATTCTCAGATCAGGACAATGGGCATGCATAGTGTGCTACCATTTGTACAAAAGAAATAAACAAAAATCAAATATGATATGTGCATAGACTATCTCTGGATGGATAGAGAAGAAAATAGTTAACTATAGCTGCCTCTGGGAGAAGGACGTAGGGTAGGAGGAAACACACTTTAAAAATTCTTTTAGTACATTTTGAATTATTTTCTCCATGAGCATGTCTTACATAATTTTTATTTAAAATGCTAAATTTTCAAAGGAACAAATGAACAATGAAAAAAATGTTCAACTGTACATATAATACACACACAAAAAGAAAAAAGACTAGAAAGGAATATAACAAGATATTAACAATGGTTATCTTTGAGAGGTAGGGTAGATGTGATCTATTTTCCCTCTTTTGTATTTCTCTGTATTTTCCAAATTATCTCAATAAACACATATTAGCTTTGTAATCATAAGAAGTTATATATATTTTAAAGAGAAATGCACATTTCTATTACAATTTTTTTTCAGATATTATAAAAGGTGAATGTGAGAATACGTATATTTTTAATCAAATTTCTGAATCAAAGTTATTTCATGCTGAGATTCCATACATTTGCTCCAGACTTACTCTTAAGTTATATGAAGGATCCTTAAGACTCAAGTTTGGGAGAGATGCCTGGAGAGCATTGATATAACTTGTTCCTGCTCCTTGAGCTGTAAACAGAAGAGAGGAACTGAGTTAAGATTTCCCAATTATTATCAAATGAATCTTCAACAATGGCTCAGTCCAGAGTCAATCATCATCTTTCAAAATACCCAAAACTTTCCTGCCACCTTACTTAATTAAAAATACCAGATCAGATGACGCTTCCACCAGCATCATTAAGAATGGACTGAAAATTCTATTCTTGTACTTGACCTTTCATGAGTCATTTAGGTGTCTGTGAGGGGAAGTGGGGGGCGGTAGTGTCGGAGATGTCTGTAGATTACTGGGTCTCAGCCATGCCCTTCACACTGTGACTCTGGTGGCAGTGGACTGCTAACAGAGCCCAAGCTGAGGCTAAATCTAAAAGATGATGGGGTAGGAAGGCCAGTCGGAATCTGGTCCCCTTTTCGGAGGGAGGGGTTATCCGCAGAAAAGATACCCTTTTCCATGTGAAGATTTTGTGAAACTCAGAACACACGCAGGGCAGCTGTAGAAGCTCAGTGATAAGATACCACCCAGAGTTAGATTGTGGTCAGACCAACACTGGAACGAGGCAGCAGGGTTCAGCATGTACTCAAAAGCCCTGAATGTCCACAGCACCTCCACCTGGTGCAGAAAATGGGGGTGGAGACTATTTCGTGAAGGTGGGAGTGTTAAGAACTGCTTAGCGGCATGTTGCCGAGGGCCAACACTCTGTGGTCATGTGTGTGGGGTGATGAAGTCAGCAGATCTGGGAGATAAAGGATACAAAGAGATATGATCTAGTGGGAGGTCTAGTGGGAGCTGTGGACATTCAGGTTCCATTCCATCCACACACCCAACAAATGAATCTTTACCAACCAAACTTACTATGTACAAGGTTACTTTCCTTAGACCACTGAGAGGCCAAAATTCTGCTTACCAGACTGCTTGTATTTCTGGATTTTTGTCTTCAGGTCTATTCTGTGGATGTTCTTTAGGCATTTTTCTAATAAATCCAGTTGATCTGGAGCAACCAGATTTAGTTTCTCCAATTCCATCACAAGATCCAAGAAGCTCTAAGAGAACCACCAACAAGAAACAAATGTCAGTAGGGCTGACTGTTAAATCCCAAATGCAAACCTCAGGCCGTGTGATTTATAACAGCAAGAAAAAGCGACAGGAGGAGCCCCTTCGGACCTTTGGTGATCCTAACCCAGACCTCTCTGTTTTATAGTCCCTCCATGGCCAACAGCAAATTAAACGCCTGGATTTTACTCAGCAAAGAGGTAGTAGTAAGTCTTTTGGTGGCCAACCTGTACCTAGGTTGGGCCATTTTGTGTCATTAGGAGTATGGGGAGAAAGCAGGCCCTAAAAATACAGTAAAATTCTCCTGAGTTTATTCTCTTCCAAAAAGTCAGGCTGGTGTTATACTGAAAAACTAAGGGCTTTCCTGAAAAAAGAGGAGAGAAGGTAGCTGGGGAGAAGTTTGTACTAGAAAAATCCCAATGACACAGTTTTGAAGTTCAGAAAACATTGCTGGGCATTCTGACTCATTCTGACTTGGGCTTATGAGGTGGCAAAATTACAAGGTTAGGGCATTTTGCTAGTCAATTACCCTGAACCATAGAGATCGGGAAAGAACTGTATTTCAGATACAGGCATTGCTTTTGATTTCATTGACCTTCTGTTTAACATGTGATTACTGAAATGCTATCTTTACTTTTAAACATAATAATCATAATTAAATCTATATACATGATTGAGAGGGAAATTGACTGATTGGGGAACACCAAAAAAAAGTTGTATTTTTTCATTTCCCTTCCCATTTTGCATTTGATGGTGGGAGTAATACAGTCACCCTGTATTCCCAGATTTCAGAAACTACAATCATTGAGAAACGAGGAAATTCTCAAGCCATGACTTACCCAAGTCCTCAGAGGCAGGTCTTTTAAGGACATATTTCCATATACTAGAGGCTTGAGCTCTTCCTGGCTTGTCCTTAGGTCAGCAGTACTATAGGGTTAGCTGGAATTTAAATACTTTTCCAGCAATCACATCCCTGACTTCTTCACCCCTACCTAGTTTTCAACCCCTAATCTCAACTTCTGCCATTCCCCAGATATATCAGTCACAAGGACCTCCCCACACCCCATTTCCACATGCAGCCTAACGACTCCACACTGACCTCGAGCTAAGGAGAAAGAGAGGAGCAAGGAAAGCAAGACAAGAGTGGACTAGCACTTCCCACCTGTTTCTACTCAGCACGAGCAGATGGAACTGCCTAACCCTCCCAGATGATCTGTCAAACCAGGGAGAAAAACTGATGTGTAAGCCAGGTCTATGAATTTTACAAAAACAAAGGAAAAAAATACAAGGAGGAAAGAAACACCCTGGCCCACACCAGAAGATATCACTGCATTTCCTCTCAATTCATAAATCAATTTTCTTCCCATCAATATCATTATTTTAAAAATCCACACTCTTCTCAGTTCCCACCTTCATCCCCAGCGGGTCTGTCATGTAGGGCAGCATGCGGAGTCTCTGGCCCCACTCCCCACATAAGAATGCAGGATGTGGCTAGGCCAAAAAGGAACACCCACTGAGCCATAGGTAGGGGAGTCATACCACTATATTCTCGCTGCGTTGGAGACACAGGAAGCAGGAGCCACACTATCCTCAATCCACACTCAGCCGCTTAATAGCTCAGCCACCATCTTCCTGCCAGCCCCCATTTGCTGCTGGCCTAGCCACGGCAGTTATATTAGTGGCCAATGGCTCACTGGTTACAGCTGACGGCTGACTAGCCACAGCTGATGGCCATCCAATCACAGTTGATGGCCATTTACTACCTGAGCCAGCACTTTTCCATGTGAGGCCGAGAGCCTGGAAACTGCACTCCTGGCTCTGTCCCCACAGGGTCCCCCTGATCAAGTGCTTGCTTCCCTCTCTTCACACCATAAAGCATCTTCCAACTTCTGATAGGTTCTTAGGATCATGAACCAAGACAAAGAAAACTCACCTTATCCTTGGCTACCTTGCCTCGGCCTGTATAATCCCTCATGAGAAAAAGTAATGAGGACATATCAGTTTTATCCAAATTTTCACCAATCTCGGTCATCAGCACCCTGTAAAACAGACAAGTTGCTTTAGTAAATTCAGATACTAGTCCCAGTGAGAACACCGAGAGCCTATGCCTCCTCTGTGCCAATAACTGGTTAAAAGAGTAGTTCTTACCCCCCTCTCCATGTGCCCCTGTCACAAGACAGAAAGCCTAGATCACCCAGGAAGAGCTCTTAAGAGGAACTCAAAGAGGAAACTCATCTTTTCCCCAGTTTTCAATAGGAAATGGTACCTTTTTCCAACTAACTGCTCTGAAAACAACTCAGAGAATAAAAACTTCCCTAAAGAATCCCCTAGCGTCCCCAGAAATTACGATGAAATAAGTGAAGAACATGAATGACTAAGATGAGGACAGAAATAGAATTCAAAGTGATCTTGTCTTCTCTGTTTTAACAAGCTCCCAGGTGATGCTGATCTGATGCTGATACTTGGAGTCACAAGATTCTAAAGCAAAGTAACACACTGGATATCCCAGCCTGCTTGAGAACTCAAAGGATAAAAGGCATCTAGAGCTTGGGGACTGTGACCATAGATGTCTTGGTCTAGAAAGCCCCTCCTGACTCAGTCACCTCTGCTCCAGTTGGAGCTATCATCACGCTTTAGCGGAGCTCCCGGGACATAATAAAGTGAGCATTATTACCTTGACATTGTCATCACTGCTTAGAGGGCCATTTTCCCAAACAGACTCTCATGGAGTCTTGAGGATGAAAGAGTCTTCATTCATTTTGCTCTAGTGCTCCCCAAACACCGGCATGTGCCAACCCACAAAAAAGCCCACTGAACAGGTGAATAATCTACCACTCCCCTCCCACGGCCAGGCCTTTCTGCTCAGAGGCCCTGAGAAACTGCCTCCACTTACCACAGGTAGGGAACAGGAGATGGAGAGAGTGCCCGAACTTATTCACAAAAACCCTGTCGTACCTCTCCAAAATGTTTTAAGATTACTGATGTTACATAATGGTTGGAGAGGTGGAAGAAGATCAGCAACAACACAATTACATTTGTAGAGTGCATCACAGTTTTAAAAAGTACTTCACATGTTCAATTAGCACAATTACTTAAATTAGCACAATTGATCCTCACAAACAAACTTGTGAGATCGGGTATTATTATTCTTAGCTTCACAAGTAGGAAAATGAAAGCTCAACCAATGTTAGTGGCTGGCTCAGCCTACAAAGCCTGTAATTGACAGTTCTGAGGCTTGGAACAGGCCTTCAGACCTCAAGTCTCAGGCACTTTCCAAGGCCCACACTGCTTTCAACTCTCTTTAGTACAGTTTTTAATAATACACATCATCTCCAAATATAATTATTGATATAACTAAAGGCTGGTCATCTGGAGAAAAGGAACTGCTAATTTAAGATTACAAGTAGTCTTCGATACCCCAGAAACAGCCTTTCTGGTGGTTTCTGTGCACTCCAGAACCTCCAAGACAGTACAATGTGAACAGGAGAAAGGAATAACTTAAAGGCTGTCTGAACTAAAGGGGACTCCAGCGGACGTGCTCTCTGAACTGAAGGGGGCTAGAGGTGGTTAATTGAAGAGAGGTTCAATCTGGGCTCCCCACGGCCTCCGGGAGCAGGGACCTCACAGAAAGGAAGCCCATCCCACTGGCTTGCTCTGCAGGAAAGACCAGCGGGGATTCAAGAAGGAACACAGAGTTCTACAGAGATCATCTGTCAAACTTATTTCCTTTCTCAGTATCAAAAATTGCCCCGGTCTGACGTCACGGAAAATAAAGGTAGAGAAAACCACAGCTGATCTCACAGTCAGAGGCTGGCAAGAATTACTTAGCTCTTCATCACTTCTATGGCTCTCACTCTATCTATTAGGCAAATACATACCATCCATCCTTTCCACTTTTATTATGATCTTCTACCCAATTACTTTAAACAAACTCAATCTACAAGTTCAAAGGAATAAAGTAACATTTACAGCAGTTGGATCAGTGGATAGAGAAAATAATGAGGCTGCTTTTCTTACTGTCTTCGTTTCTCTCATTCAGAAGTCTAGACCACCTCATTCCCTTTCAGCCTCAGAAAGAGCTCCTGAATTACCTATAGTCCGAAATAAGATGAGGGTGCCTGAGCAGGTGGGCCTCCACTGCCATTTTGTCCATCTTCAAGATCCGTTTGAGCAAGTCGAACCGCCTCACTCTATAGAGCAGCTCAGCCAAATCCATGACAGACAGCATCCCTCTCTCACTTAAAATATCCAAAAGGTCCCTGGCATTAAGTGGAGTCACATCTGCAGCAATGTCCCGGCACATAAAAAGAAGCATCTCCTTCTCATCTTCATCAAGTGCCTCTTCGACCTGATTGATGAGCTTAGCAGTCATGCTGTAGAGTGTCGTTGCAGAGAACTCTAATAATAAGACTTTAATCCAGTCAACAGAAGGCCAAGAGGCAACTGACTTCATTTCTGATGGTTTTCTTCATTTCTTTCAGAATCCTTTCCCGTGGAGGCGTGCTGTGGTTAAAAGGGAATTTTTTAAAATCCTCTTATCAAAGTAACTTATGCTTATGCAAAGTATAGTTTCTTCCTTTCTTGCTGGGTTCTTGAACCAAGAACATTAAATTCACATTGTTAAGTCTACAGAAAGCAGTCCTCAGTCACAAAGCAACTGACCAAAACTGAGACAGACAAAGAAGATAACTTACATTTTAAAGGAAATGAAACTACATACAAATTATTTCCAAATAGACTCACATGCTTTATCAGAACATACAATACATTAAAGGGGATATGACACAAGGGGTTAATGACTAAGTGACAATGAATGACATTGATGGGGGAAGAGGAAAAAGCCCCATGAATAAGCACTGGACCAGAAAAACGTGTGTCACAGGGTTAACTC
The DNA here is from genome assembly GCF_004115265.2 of Rhinolophus ferrumequinum. NCBI lineage: Eukaryota > Metazoa > Chordata > Mammalia > Chiroptera > Rhinolophidae > Rhinolophus > Rhinolophus ferrumequinum. The sequence goes on from NC_046291.1 coordinate 30,181,482, forward strand.
CCTTTTTCAGTGACCTCACTCTTGACCTTTGGCTTGAATAAATACGGGTCTTGGCAAAAGGTACCCTCTGCGGGGTATCAAAAATTATGGTAGAAAGAGGCATCTGTTCCTACCCCTCCCCTTTTTTTCAGTCGTTCTCCTTTAAAATCCCTCATTCACCCCTGTAAGCATAAATCTCCACTACTATCCTCCCAAAGTCACAGGCCTTTTTCAGATTCATTCATGAATGCTCTTAGAATCTGTCACCACAGCTGAACATTGTCAAGTTTTGATCACCTCTTGAGACCAGGAGCCCCCCATGGAAGTGCCAGAGGCCCCTGACTCTCGATATACTGCTGCAGGGCATCAATTATCACTAGAGTTCCTGATGGTATCAGCTGAAGGAAGGATGTAGAACAGGAAATGTGGGAAAAGAGCCCCATCCTGGGATGGGACGGGGTGGGAGTGGTGGGGAGGTCATGCCATAGGTGTATTCTTAACTTCTTCCCTTGGAACTCAACCTATTTTCTCTTAAAAATTAAGTTGCAAATGGCAAACACTGTTCATTCTAAAGTTTCATATCTATATTTCACATTAAATAAGTTTTTGTGTTGTTCTGTGAGAGTACTTTGTTTCTATCAGAGAACATTTCAGGTTAAAAGTTCATTGTAGCAACAAACAATTGGAAACACAACCCAAAGGCCAGTTGCTAACTGTTGCTGTGTATTTGCATACAAGTATATTTACATAGTTATCTAACTATATTTAATAAAATGAACACTGAATCTATTTTATTTATTTATAAATAACCTATTTTACTTATATACAATCTCAGTTCATAAAAGATTTGAGGCATCTTACAATAAAAACACGTAAGTAGAAAAAAATTTTATGTGAGAACAAGGGGAAAATTTAGTTTAGAAAGTCAAAAATGGAGTGGAGAGAGGGAGAACACAATGCAAATATGCAGGCCAGAAAGGCCTAAACAAATTTTAACAGGCTGTGAATTTGTCCCTAAACTTCCTGGCAGTCAAAGCAAAAAGGGGACTATAGGACGTTAAATATGTAGTGCTTGCTGTTCAAGAGAAGAGAAACAGAACAGATTCTTAGGGGAAGCACAATTTTCCTAGAGTTCCCCACCAATGAAAATATTAATAAGTCTTTCAGTGCCTGAAAGTAATAATATTCCATTCATTTTCAATTTTATTTTATTTCTTGAAAAAGTTTAAATATTTTATTTTAGAACACACCATGCATTCGTACCTTTTACACTGGCCTCCCACAACCTGTCTAAATGGGTGAGCTCTTCATAAAAATAGACATTTTATCCAGCGTGTGTGTGTTAATGAGTCTTGGTGTATCTATGCCAATCCCATGCCCATTCCTCCAAAATTCCCTTAAATGTGGCTGTTTGTGAATAACTAGAATAATGAAATTACATGATTTATTGCTCAATGAAAGTAAAAAATAACTGGTACTCAGACTACTTTATTTTTTTTTTTATCTGAAAGCTGAATACTTATTTTACGTGTTCCAGAAAGCATAAACCTATACTCCACTCACAGGCTAACAGGACTTTAATGTAGTCATTAGTTTCCACAAAAGGAGGTGAAGTTCTTTTTCTATTCACTAAAAGTCACAGTATTGTTCATAGTTGTTATTAAAAATTAACCTATAAAATATTCATATACACTAGAATGTATGAAATAAGAGATAATTAAACATAAGAGAACCAAATAAGTTATTATCCAAAGTCACCAGACATATTTGAAAACAACAAATTGAACTACGAGAAATGAAACGTTCAACTCCCTAAAAACAATCATCTAACTTTTGTAATTCATAATTATCAGTGATATAACAATGTCATCAACAGTCATTTTAAAAAACATTCTCTGGGGCCGGCCCAGTGGCTCAGGCGGTTAGAGTTCCATGCTCCTAACCCCGAAGGCTGCCGGTTCGATTCCCACATGGGCCAGTGGGCTCTCAACCACAAGGGTGCCGGTTCAACTCGAGTCCTGCAAGGGATGGTGGGCTGTGCCCCCTGCAACTAGAAAACGGCAACTGGACCTGAGCTGACCTGCGCCCTCCACAACTAAGACTGAAAGGACAACACCTTGAAGCTGAACGGCACCCTCCACAACTAAGATTGAAACGACAACAACTTGACCTGGAAAAAAGGCCTGGAAGTACACACTGTTCCCCAATAAAGTCCTGTTCCCCTTCCCCAATAAAATCTTTAAAAAGCACACCATTATCTGCTCATCTGCTCAGTTCATTTTCCCCATCCATTATACCGAAGACTACTTTCTGCCAGTCATGTACACTAAGCAAAAGAACTGGCATGCTGTCTTCCCTGTACTAATGGAGGTATAGTTTGGCAGCAAAATCCAAATTACTCAGTGGTAGCATCTGGTATATTCAGAGAAAACTGCAGAAGGAAAATACCAGTGTGTATGTGTTGGGACAGTGTTGGGGGCAGTTAACTGTGGCTAGAGGTGATAGGCACTTAAGAACGGGGAGTATGGAAGGGAGAGGTAGGGTTAGGATCCAAATCATCACTATTTTGTTGGGGTGTCTTTTAAACCCAAACCAACTTCTAGATATCAAGATTTAATACAAATGCATAGTAATATGGCACAGGGATAAGTAACAAAACAACAAATACACAGGTGAGAGCTCGGAAATCAGTCTATACCCAGATGACCGAGGGGGCCCTGTAAATCAATAGGGAAAGGACGGAAACATCCAGAAACAGTGCTGGAACTGGTTATCCATGTATACAGGGAGTAAACTGGGATTCTTTCCTCATACCATACTCCACGTGTACCAAAGTGCAAGACATAAAATTCTAGAAGAAAATCTACAAGAACCTCCCAAATAGCCACTAATCATACGAAAATATGTTCAAGTCACAACAGTAGTCAGAAATGCAAATTTAAACTACAATGAGATATTATTTCACATTGGTCAAATGCTAGTATCTGTTACAAATGTTATAGAAAACACAGAGAAATATGAACTCTTATACATTGCTAGAGGAATTATAAATTGGTCCAGCTACTTTGAAAAACAATTTGATGATATCTAGTAAAAATAAAAATGTGTATTATTCCATGACATGAAAATTTTATTCCTAAATAAATATCCTTTAAAAAAAAAACTCAGACGGGTATACCAAAACACATACACAATGTTCCTAGCATCAATAGATGTTATAGCAAAAAAAATGGAAACTATCTAAAACTCTATCAAGCAAAGATTGAATACAATGTTATAGGCCTTTAATGAAATAATATACAGCCCTGAGAATGAATGAACTAGAACTACATGAATTTCACAAACAAGCAAAAAGCAAAACAACAAAACAAATATTTTTGCCTAGGAAAAAACAAGTTGCTAAAGCATACATTAAAATCCTAAATGTTAAAAATAATACTAAATATTATTTAGGGGGTGTGTGTGTAGTGAAAATATTAAAACACAGTGATCATAAATAGTGAATTGGTTTCCATTACAGGATGAGTGGAATGTAACTAAATAAAAATGCAGAGGGAAAAATGACTGAATTTATATTTTCTTTCATAAGCTGAGCAATAGGTATACAGATACCAAAATAAATATACCGAGCCCCACATTCTCTGACCATAGTACAATAAAATTAGGAAACAACAGTCAAAAGAAAACCCTATAGGTTTTTAAACTGAAAAATTCATTCCTGTCTCTTCCACACTTAGATAGAAACTATCTCACAGAATTCAAAATGCTTTTAGAACTTCCTTGATGTAGATACAGACAAACCTTAGAACAAGTAATCCCAGAGATATTCCAAAGTTATTCTCACAAAGAACAGGTCAAGAGTGGATAGAGAGGATTTGCAGGGGTGGTGGCAGGTGGAACGAGTTCTCTGGAGGTCTGTAAAAGGGCAGTGCACAACACCACTTATCAGCCCTGCCCTGCTTGAGATGCCCGGCTCAGCATTTCCTCTAAAGTCACTCGCTTCACCTCACTCAGGTGACAGACAAAGGAGCTATCCAAACCCAATTCGTCTTCTTGCTTGCTTTCAAATTCCCAGTCCTCCTGAGTGACCAGCATTCTGTTAGTTTTGTTTCACCCACTATTTGAAGACACTCATTTCTAGCCAGACAAAACTGAAGTCTGTATATTTTTTTTTAATTTTTAAGGAATTCCCCTTTTCTTTCCTCCCTGCCCCATCAAATTTTACCTTAATGACACAGCTCTCCTTTTTTCCATACCCACATAAAATCTGTTTCAGTCACCACCAGATTAAAACTAAAACGAATTCCAGTTTCATTTCTCAAGGGGAAATCATAAGACAGTTAACGATTATTTCAAACATTAAACAAAACTGACCTAAGTGTCCAAAGGAATTTCCGCAACACTAGCTAATAGAAGGGACGTTCTAGAAACAGAAAGCACTCTATGTATTTTCAGTAGAAATACATTTAATATAGATGCTTACAAAATTGATGCAAGGGCTAGAGGAAGGGGCTCTTGGCTGGGCTTCTGAGAAAGATTCCTGGGGCTCCCAGAAAGACGTGTCTCAGTCAGGGCAGTGAGGAATCAGGCGGCTGCCCCTGGGAGCGCTGAGCTCCAGATTATCTGCACGGCAGGGACCCAGAGATCAGAAGGGGGACCACCACCACCACCACACTTGCCTCCAACACCTCTAAATCTGGTGACTGGACACCATAACACTGCTGCCCAAATCCCCACATCACCACCACCATGCTTGCCTGCAGAGAAACTAAGAAAAGCAGCCAGCTATTGGCCTCTACTTCACTTCTGTTTATAAATCTTGCATGAATGCACCTATCTGGCAGAACTAAATTCACAGGGAAATATAGTCTATAGTTTTCCACCCTCTGGACAGAGGTGAGAATGGGTCTGAGCACCCACTGACCTGAGCCACCACAGAAGGACAGTCCATAAGGGCATTTGTATCCTCTTTGTAGTTAAACCCTCTGTGCAGACCCCAGTGCCTGACTCATAGTAGACACTCAATTAGTATTTGTTGAATGAATAAATGAACGAACGGAGTTTCACAAGGTGCTACCAATAGCCCACTTCCCTTTCTCCCCATACTGGACCTAGATCATATGCTACAAACTCTCTAGCCAGCACCCTCAATTCTCTTGCCCTTTTGCCTCCTGACCACCAGTTCTGCAACACCTTGAGTAACCAACTGGTCCTGATTTGCCAGGACTTTCCAGTTTTGGCACTAAAAGTCCCGTGTCCCAGAAAATTCCTCAGTGTTGGGAAAACAGGATGGTTGTCACCCCAGCATCCCATTCTCGATGGTGAGCCTCCTCCACTCATACATCTAGAGTATCAAGTCATGCTGAAGGGCTGCGGAAAGATCACACCACACACTTGAGATTTTTCAACCTCAGTAGGTCTCTTACTGCTGCTTGGCAATTATTTTGACAGGACCTTGGTCAGCTCTTCCCACATCCTCACAACAGCTCCACTTTCACTGCTTTCTTCCATCCTAACACCAACCACTGTCGCCATTTCTCATCCGATGACCTTGCGCTTTATCAGGAGCGAGTTCCCACGACATTCCACATAGGAGCCAGCATGACTGGTTCCCATCAGACCTTAACCAATCCAAGGACATACTTAATATCCCATTCTTTATACACTTCTCTACCTGAAGCAAGGTATGGCACACCATGAAAGCAAGGTCAGGTCCACCGAGCCACAGTACGTTAAGTTAAATGTAGTTTCCCAACAACACTACAAAACTGGGCGGTAATGAAAAGAAGTGTGCCTTGCCAGCTGCAGAAAGCAGCATGCAAACCTAAAACTTTCAGATATCTGGGAATCCCCACTAAGATATGAACACGCAGGGCATCCAGGGAGTTGGCAGGACCTCACCTTGAACAGGCAGAATACAATGTCTCCAGGCAAGCGCACCAGACATACCCCAGCCTTTTAGCAAAAGGTGCATCTCCCCATACCTTTAGCTAGATACTTATCTTTTGCACTTATCACAATTTCTAAAACTGTAAGGTTTATGTGTCAAAGTTTTCATTTTTGCCAAACCTCCAGACCAGTCCTCTGTAGATGTAATTAATTCTCCTAGAATAAACTCAAAAATGCCTAAAATGTAAAGTATTTTTTCCTCAAATAGGACAGTCATCTCAAAATTACTAATTATTAATTAGTAATTTTATATCCTCAAAATTACTAATACCTTGGGGCGGCCGGATGGCTCAGTTGGTTAGAGCACGAGCTCTTAACAACAGGGTTGCCAGTTCGATTCCCACATGGTCCAGTGAGCTGTGCCCTCCACAACTAGACTGAAGGATAAAGACTTGACTTGGAGCTAATGGGCCCGGGAAAAACACACTGTTCCCCAATATTCCCCAATTAAAAAATTAAAAATTACTAATACCTTGCATGAGATAAGTTTAATACTCAGCTAATCTGCCATGAGCTATTGCTGTATTCACTCACATTATTACAAAAAAGCCAGAGAATGTGTGACATTTACTGCATTCATCAATTTACTATGAGGCTTTAATTTCCTTGGGAAAACAAAACAAAACAAAACAGGCCAAGTTGTCTGAGTTTAAGCAGTATCTGTCTCTTGCCTACTCTTTAAGACAAAGATCATTAACTTTAAAAACTATTTTTGAAAGCCTCAAGTAAAAAAAAAAAAATACATACATACATATATATATATATATATATATATATATATATATATATATATACACACACATGCCAAAGGGAAGATCCAAAGGAAGTTCAAGAAAAAATTCAATGTATGTCAACTGTAATTGATAACTTTTTTAAAGAAAAAAATTTAAGAATTCACAGGTAGATAAAGAAGCTTTAGTTCTTACTTGTAAAATCAGATGTTAAAAGGAAGTCATTAGGCTGGGAAACATTTGAAACCTTGGAGCCAGTAGCTATAAGAATTTTTTCAATTACATTGTAAAACTGAGGTATATAAATAACAATGGGTTAATTTCTCCAATTGAAGAGTTCACTGCATATCTTGAATATGCAGGTAAATTAGGTATCAAATTGGTGGAGATTAGTTCTTTCATAAGTACTGAATTGCTAAAGATGAAAACTCAATATCTAAAATAAGAGAAAAATAAAGAAGTTTTTTGTCTGTTTTGCACAAGAACTTAAATGGTCAAATAAACAACTTAAGCAGCCAAAAGAACTTACGTGGCCTAAAGTGGAGACCATCAAAGAAACAGACGTACAGAACAAGGTACAAAGTGGTGAAAAGCAGAGTTTTATCTGTAAAGATTCAAGAATATAGGTATATGTTATATATTACATAAATTTGTATGTGGATGGGATGAAAGAAGAAATTAGTTCTCTAAATGCAGAATTGAGGAGGGAGGAAAAACATTCGGACATCTGAACAAGCAGATTCATGAAATGTAAATTGTTGATACACATTCTTAAAAAACAAGAAAAGTAGTCAGAAGAAAAAATCTTTCATTAGAAACACTGATGCCAGAGGAGAGGGAAATTACACGTGGGAAAAGCAGAGTATTAACAGAAAAAAAACACAAAACAGTAGTTCTGAAATACAGTTGGAGAAACAGCACCATACAAAATAAAGCAAAACATATATTTTTTAAAGACATTTAAAAGACTGTATTTGAGTGCATACATTTCTGAAAAAGACACTAAACAGCAACCTTTGGTTATCTTAGATAATGGACTCCTAGGGGCTTTCTCTATTTACTTTGAATGTATTTTAACTCCGATAATTATAATACAATTTGAAAAGTTTTTGAAGAAAAAGTATGCCAATACAGTGTGTTAAGTGCAATCCTATGGTAAGTGCAAAAATAGCCACTGAGTATATGCAAGCATAGAGTAAAGGAACCCACCGTGAATTGTGAAGTCTTCCTAGAGAAGGTGACAGGAGCTGAATGTAAATGAAATAGGGCATATCAATAATAAGTGTTTCTTGCCTCACTGATTTATAGTAAAGAAAGCAAGGACCAAGTGACAGTACACGTTGACAGCTCTGTGACCTGCCATTATTTCCCCAGTCTGGCCCAACTGGTTTCTTCCTTCCCGTTCCAGTCTGTCCGTGGCAAGTTATCTGCGTAGGTCTCCCCAACCACTCTGTGAGCTTCCAGCAGGCGCAAGGAACCAAGTTCAGATCTATGCCTGTGTTCTCACACCCAGAACTCTGCCTGACCCAGAGAAGCTAAATAAATATTGGTAGGATTATCTTGAATTAAAGAAAAGGAGGCATTTCAGTACATAATGCGAGTTTAATTAGCTTTTGGGGCCCTACAAGGAACAAATAACCAAATGGAGTCCAATCCGAAAAATTTAAAAAGCTACACGCCAGGTTACTAGGAGCGCTGTGGATGAGTCCCTATGAGAGTCAAGGAAGCGCCAAAGGGCTAAAAGAGAGAGACTCAATCCTTTTATACCGGGGGACAATGCCCCGACAGCCCCGGAGTTCAGGGTGACGTCAGCACAAGAAGAAGAGGAGTAAACAAGGTTCTAGGTCTACTCACGCCGGGGCAGCTGCCGGCTCTTCCAGCTGGATCTCCACCTGCAAAGGCGCCCCACCGATGCGGGATACGATCAGACCCACCACTCCGAAAAACCGGAGTTGGAAATTCTCCAAACAGGACAAGGAACTGAACGTAGCGTCAGAGGCTGGTTTGCAGGGAGGCGTCCCGAAGCCTCTTAGGGCAGAGTTCCAATACTAAAAGCCTCCTCCAGGGACGCGCTGCTCACCTGACACTTCAGGTTTGAGAACCCTCCGCCCGTACCTTAAAAACTTCATCAGTGCACACACTCTTGTGTCTTCGGTGAGTAAACGCCCTTGGACGGGCAAGGGAGCTACGTGTAGCTCCAGGAAATTCCCTGCAGCGGGCGGTAACTGAGTGGGCGCTGCTTGCCCCACTACCTCACAGAGCGAGTGCATGACCGGTGGGCGTCCTAGTAACAAAAACACCTTCGTTTTGTTTCCAGTACTTACCGCCACCGCTATTAATAAACAACAACACACTACCCGCGACTATCCTCCCAACGCCCCCAGTCGCACAAGACTCCCAAGGGGGCAGAAGACAAGGGGCACCCAGTTCCTGCAGACCTGCCGGTGGATCCACCTAAGAAAGCGGGTGAAAAGTAGGGAGTAAAGATAGTTAAAGGAAGTGCAAATGTCAGTTACAAACAAAATGTAAAACACAGTCGTTAGAAAAAGCCATTTTAATCAGGACCTCCAACCCAGAAGCTGTAAGTAAAACAAGGGTTAAAATAAAAAAACGTCTGTTGGCCACATTCAATATTCCCTTCCAAGCTCGAGTCTTTTGTTTTGTTTTGTTGGAGTTGAGCCAAGTTTTTTTTGCTCCTCCTCTCAACGAGACTTTTTTGGTAAGATTAGAGGAACCACAAATCGGAAAATACCAAAAGTTCTGTTCCTCTTATCTGAATCTCTTACCGGAAGGGCCCAAACTGACTTCACTATCCATCCGGGTTTGTCTGTGTTCAAATACTTCAAGTATGCTATCACCTTACTGGCACCACCTCTCGGTTGCGTAAACAAGTTTAAAATGTCAACAAATAAAAACATTCGCCAGACCTTCAACGTCCTTGAACTTCTTGTTGCCTTGAACCAAAAACTTGGTCTGAATTTCAATGCCCTTTGTTCTATTGCAATCCACTGTTAACATTTTAAAACCCCGTCACCATCCAGCAACATCTTGAAAACACTTTATATTTATTTCCTAGTCCTCTTGGAGGGGAAGAGAGGAGAGTCCGGAACAAGTATTGGGTTTTTTTAAGGCTTTCTATAAATGTATCAGTCAGTCATTCTGACTTTCCCACAGCAAGCTTTCCTTGCAACTTGCCAAAAAATACTATATTAAAATGCTTTGAGGCATATCCCGCCCTACCTACTTCACCAAGCGAGTGAAATGTCCCGCCCGGCGGCTGCCTCTGCCGGGTAAAGGCGAGCGTGCACACACATTGCGCAGGAAAAAGTCCTCTTTTTCATCAACTTTTTAAAAGGAAAACTGCCAAATGTTTTGAACAGTTCACCCCAGGAAGTAACTCTCAAGATGATCTTAAGCAAAGTTTACAGGATGCTCGCGACCTGCCACCGAAGCTTGTTTCTGCTAAGGGTTATTTGGACCGGTGGATCCGGGCGCACCGAGGACCGCACTTGGGATCCGGGCAGCCTCTGACAGCCCTCTTGGGAATCCCGGTGCAAGGAGAGCGGGGCAAGGAGGTGGGTGCGGGGGTGCGTGCGGGGACGGGGGCTCCGCCCCAGCGGGCGCTCGTGGGCAAACCATGTATAAGGAAGCTACTGAACTGAGTCACCTGTCAGAAGACCCACCCCCCCATCCCGGACCCTTGCCGGGGAGCCCCCGCCCAGGGCCAGTTCCCGGAAAGTGCAGGTCGGGGAGCTGCGGCGAGGGACGGGAGAGGCGGCGCTCAGGCCCTGCGGCGACACAGACACGGAAACCTGCAATGAGACCTCTAGGACTGAGGAGGGTCGGAGCGGCGGGATTAAGCGCCTACACGTACCGTCTGGTCCACCGTGGGGCTTTCTTCCTGCAGCGAGCTGCCAGGCTTCGCTGTCCCGGAAGCTTGAGAAACGCAGTAAAAGGTAGGAAAGGAAACCGAAAGCCTGGAAGCGGACGTTGCGCTTACCGACGTGGCCTTGCGCGTGCACTTATCTTCACAACGAAAGTTGGGCGGGCTGACTGCGTTAGGGCCAGAGACCCCTTACTTACCAGCCCCCAATGAGTCCCCTTCAGTTGAAACATTCTCCTAGCCACAGCCAACCCACTGTTTTATCTTTGTATCCTTTGTGATATAAAGATCATAAAATATGCTGTGAACCCAGAATGGTTGTTTAAAGGAGTTCTGATTGTCGTTACGAACAAACACTGTTAGTGTTTTTTACTGATGTATACGAATAATAATAAATAGCAAGTGTGAAAGCTATTTGTGTTTTCATCTATTTATTACTTTGTGATTTTTTTAAAATTTAACTTAACTTGAAATAAATGTAAACTTACAGGAAAGTTGCAAGACTACCAAGAGAGTATTGACCTTGGAGAAGGAACATACCCACCAAGAAGGACTCCTACTGGTTAACTGGGCTCAAATTCATAATCAGTCTAACAGCGAATGCTGGCAGAGAACACTCATGCACTGGTTTCAGAGAAAAACCAAAGGCTGAGCTGCCAGCTTCCTGTACTGTTCCTGTCTTTTGAGACTACCCTTATAAAATCATATTTGGACCAATGGGCTGATACCTGCGCCCTCCAATAGGAACACTACACAGCTATGTCCTCATTTACATCTATACTAACCGATCAGAGTGGTTTCATAACAACCAATCAGAACACACGACCAGTGCTATTTGGACCAGTCAGACTCCAAATTTGGATTCATTTGCACTGTCTCTTTAAAAGGCAGGCCTCCCCGTCCCAGGGGAGTGCATTTACCCTTCTTCTGAGCACTGCATCTGCACAGTTTGCAAACTGTTAACTTGAATAGTGTCCTTTTTCCGCCCTCCAGATTGGGAACTCCTGTTGGTATTAGATTGCTGGCAGCTAGCTTATATCGTATCATATCTGGTCTTACATTATAGTAAAATAAGACCAGGTCTTATATTAATTTTTGCTCCAAAAGACGCGTTAGAGCTGATGGTCCGGCTAGGTCTTATTTTCAGGGAAACACGGTAACATATCTTTCCACCTGTTGCTCCAAAGCCCTAGTTCAGTGATTGTGCCTGGGGGGAAAAGCACTCCATAAAACAGATAGGTCTTAAACTCTTCCCAAAGGAACTGACTTTATTTGCAACACAACATGTTGAAATTCAAGCCAAAGGTTATTCTCGAAAACCTGGAGTTTGTGATGATAAGCAATTGGGAGGAGTTTCAAGGTGTGGGTTAAATTGTAACCTAGCTAGTTTGCAATGGAGAGCTAGAGATAAAGACAGGGAAAGCCCTCCTGGAATAAGAACAAACATTAAACACCTCATAAACTATTGTTTCAAAGGGCCACAATTTGGTTGGATTCATTTGTAGAGCAAATTATGCCAGAACATTATCGAAAATAACAGAGCAATCAGGGAGCATTTGAGATCTTGCTCCCTGGCATATGTCATCAGTTTGGCTTAACTAAACTTTTATAAAAATTTTCTAAGAAAAAAAATAGTAGAGCAATCAGTCAGCAAATGTGGAGTCTTAACAGCTGGGTGTGGTCGGGAAATAAAAGGAAGAGAGCTCCACCCAAAAACCACTGTAATAACAGGATAACAATATCAGAAATTTAACAGGAGTGGGGATAGACTTCACTAAAGTAATTTAGCAAATAAACAAGCAAAAAACAACAAAGTGAGGCTTGGGGAATGGGAGGAAACAAGTACCTAGAGTTGCTACAATATATTATCTAAAATGTTCAGTATTCAACAAAAAGTTACAAGGCATGCAAGTAAACAGGAAACCCATACACTGGAAAAATAGCAGGCAACAGAAACTGCTTGTGAGAGCAACCGGATGTTGGACTTATCAGAAAAAGAATTCATAGTAGTTGTTATAAACATGTTCACAGAACTAAAGAAAAGCATGATTAAAGAAGAAACAGAAGGTCTGATAACGTCACATCAAATAGAGAATATCAATAAAAAATATTAAGAACCTAGAGCAGGCATGTGACTGAGAAATTATAAAAATGAACCAAATAGAAATTCTCGAGTTGAAAAGTACAATAACTGAAATAAATTCATTAGGAACTCATCAATAGACTTGAAATGGCAGGAGAAAAATAAGCTAACTTTAAGATAGAGATTATGCAGGCCAAAGAACAGAGAAAAATGAAGAAAGCCTCAGAGAAATGTGGGACACCATGAAGCACACCAACATGTACATAATGAGAGTGTCAGAAGGAGAAGAGCATGAAAATGCAGCAGAAAAAATATTCAAAGACATAATGGCTAAAAACTTCTAAAATTTATTGAAAAACAGTAAATTACACATCCAAGAAGTTTCACAAATTCCAAATAAACTAAATGCAAAGAGATCTACAGACACATTATAGTAAAAATGCTGAAAGTCAAAGACAAGGAAGAAATCTTAAAAGCAGCAAGAGAAAAACAACTTATTACTTTAAGTGAATAGCAATAAGATTAATAGCTGACTTCTCAGCAAAATCAATATAGAGGTCAGAAAGCAATGAGATAACATATTCAAAGTGCTCGAAGAAAAAAAAAATTTTCAACCAAGCAAAACAAATTTATGAAAATAAGATTTGTGAAATACTTTCCCAAATAAACAAAAACTGAAATAATTTGTGCTAATATAGCTACCTTGTAAGAAATACTAAAGGAAATTCTTCAAGCTGAAAGCAAATAACCCCAGACAATAAATCAAATGCTCACCAAAAAAAAGGGCAACAGAAAAGGTAATTCTACAATTACAAGACAGTATAAATGAATATTTTTCTCTTATTCTTAACTGATTTAAAAAGCAATTGTATAAAATGATATAATATATTTTTGTGCCTATAACATATAGAAATTAATATATGTGAAATATATTTCCCAACACAAAACAGGTGGGTGGGAGCAAAGTTAAATGACTATAGCTGGCAAAGTAATAATTACAACAATCTATTGTTCGGTGTGTAACATGCATTAATGTAATATATATACAAAATACCACAAATGGGGGGAAAAGGGAATAGAGCCATCTAGGAGTAATATTTCCTTGTACTACTGGAACTGGCTAGTATAAATCTGAAGTTGCTTCTGATAAGTTAAGATGTATATGGTAAACCCTAGAGCAATTATTAAAATAATAACTCAAAAATATATAGTAAAAAATATTAAAGAAATTAAGATGATACCTTAGAAAATATTCGCTTAATGTAAAAGAAAACTTTTAATGTAGAGAAAAACACATAAGACATATAGAAAAATGTAAAATGGCACATGCAAGTCCAACTATATCAACAATCTTAAATGAAAATGAGCTAAATAATCCAATGAAAAGGGAAACTTGTTCGACTGGATTTAAAAAAAACAAAAACCTATGATCCAATTATAACTGCCTACAGGAGACACTTTCAATTCAGAGATACAAAGGGATTGAAAATAAAAATATGCAAAAAGATATAACATGCAAACAGCAACAACAAGAGAGATGGAGTGGCCATATTGATATCAGGCAGCATAGAATTTAAAACAAAAAATATTACTAGAGGTACAGAGGGACATCTTATTACAATAAAAGTGTCGATCCATCAGATAAATATAATCATTATAAACATACAAGAATTTAATAACAAAACATCAAAATACATGAAGCAAAGCTGGGAGAAATAAAGGGGAAATTATTTTCACAATAATAGCTGGAAACTTAGACACTCCATTTTCAATAATGGATAGAACAACTAAACAATCCACAAAGAAACAGAATGCTTGAGCAACACTATAAAACAACTAGACCTAACTCACAGCTGTAGAATGCTCCACACAACAGAATATACATTATCAATTATACATGAATATACACAGTGAAGTGCACAATGGAACATTCTCCAAGATAGACCAACTGGTAGGCCATAAAACAAACCTCAATAAATTTAAAGGGATAAAAACAATGTAAAGTATGTTCTCTGACTACAACAGAATTAAATAGAAGTCAATAACAGGAAAGATTGGTAAAACTCACAAATATGTGGAAATAAAACAACACACTCCTAAGTAACCACTGTGTCAAAGAAGTCATAAGAAAAACCTGAAAATACTTTGAGATGAATGAAAATCAAGTGCAACATACCAAAACTTATGGGGTGCAACTAGAGCACTGCGTAGAAAGAAATTTATAACTATAAATGCCTCTACTAAGCAAAAAGAAGAATCTCAAATTGATAACCTAATCTTCCACCTTAAGTAAGACACTAGAAAAAGAACAAACTAAACTTAAAGCAAGCAGAAGGAAAGAAATAATAAAGATTTAAAGTAGAAATTAATAAAATATAGAATAGAAAAACAATAGGGAAAGTCAATTAAACCTAAAGCCAATTTTTTTGAAAAGGTGAACAAAATTGACAAATCTTTAGCTAGATTGACCAAGGAGGAGAAAAAGACTCAAATTACTGAATCAGAAATGAAAGAGGGGATATTACTACTGATCCTACAGAATAAAAAGGCTTATAAAGGAACACTATGAATAATTGTACACCAACAATTTAAATAACCTAGATGAAATGGACCAATCCCTAGAGAGACACTAACTACCAAAACTGACTCAAGAATAAATAGACAATACGAACGATCTATGAAAAGTGAAAAGATTGCATAAGTTATTGAAAATCTACCCAAAAATAAAGCCCAGACCTAGACAGATTAACTTGTGAATTCTACAAAACATTTAAGGAAAATTAAATCTAATTCTTCATAAACTCTTCCAAATAACAGAAGAGGAGTGTATTAGTTTGCTAGGGTTGCCATAACAAAATACCATAGACTAGGTAGCTTAAACAACAGAAACTTATTTCTCACAGTTGTGGAGGCTAGAAGTCCAAAATCAAGATGTTGGCAAGTTTGGTTTCTTCTGAGGCCTCTTTCCTTGGCTTGCAAATGACAGCCTTCTGTGTCTTCTCATGTTCTTTCCTCTGTATACACACTTCTTTAGTGTCTTTCTATCTGTTCAAATATTCTCTTCTTGTAGGGATACCAATCAGATTGTATTAAAGCCCATCCTAATCGCCTCATTTTAACTTCATCACCCCTTTTTCTTATCTCTGAATATAGTAACATTCTGAGGTACTGGGAGTTAGGGCTTCAACATATGAATTGGGGGGTAAAGGTGGTGGACAAAATTCAGCCCAGAAAAAGGAGGGAACACTTTCCAACTCAGCTTATGAGGCCTTATTACCATGATACCAAGACCAGACAAAGATATCACTGCCAAAGAAAACCACGAACCAATATGTCATGTATATAGATGCAAAAGTTCTCAACAAAATACTTTAAACGTTTTACCACTTATGTATGCATCTCTAAGCAGTATAGCTTAGTTTTTGGCTGTTTTTGCATTGTTTATGAATGAAAACAAACCTTATTCTTTTTGTTTTCCTTTTTCCATAAATGGAATATTGCTTAACAGTAAAAGAGAACTAACTATTGATTCATGCAATAACATGGAAAATTATGCCTGATATGCTTGCTAAAGTGTTTAGGGAACATACACTGATGTCTTTCAAATACATCAGAAAATAAGATGGATAAATAAGATGTGTTAAAGCAAGTGTAGTAAATTGAATGGTATAATCTAGTGGTAGGTATGTGGGTGTTCACTGTAAAATTCTTTCAGTTTTGCTTTATAATTGAACATTTTTATAACAAAAGATTGGGAAAGAAAACATTGTGCTGATTGAAAGAATTCAGACACACAAAAAGTACATATTGTATGTACTTTACACAAAACTTTAGAACAGACAAAACAAATCTGTAGCGACAGAGGGTACATCAGTGGTGGCCCGCAAGGAGAAATGTTAATTATCAAGGGGCATGAGGAAAATTTTGGAGTGATGGAAATATTCTATGTATTGATTAGATGGTAGTTACATAGGAGGATGCATTTCTCAAAAATTACTGAACTGAGGGCGGCCTGGTGGCTCAGTTGGTTAGAGTGCAATGCTCATTATTAATACCAAGGTCACTGGCGATTCCCACATGGGCCAGTGAGCTGTGCCCTCCACAACTAGGTTGAAAAACAACGACTTGACTTGGAGCTGATGGGTCCTGGAAAAACACACTGTTTCCCAATTAAAAAAAAAAAAAGTTACTGAATTGTACACCTAAAATGAGTTATTTATTTATGTAAATTACACAATGATAAAGTTGATTTTAAATCAAACAGGCAAATAAAAGTAGATGGGAAGCTCTGAGTTCCTAAGTGGGTCTAATCCATTCTAAGCATCTCAGTGGACAATCTAGCTGAGCTATTTCTTTGGGGAAACTTCCTCGTCAGTATTTTCAAAATGTTTCTTTTAAATTGGTCAGATGTAGCAGAGATGATTCTTCTAATCTCCTGCTTGCAGAGAAAAGTCCTGGTTGCTAGAGCTCCCAAAGGGGAGTGGAAAAAGATTGATGAGGTTTCCTAATCCAATAGGCATACGTCATTCTAGTCGGACACTCTTGACCTGCCCCCTTATTGAAGCACTTTCTTCCTTTGCTTCTAGGACCCAGCTCTCTCCAGATTTACCTCCCATATCTATGATCATTTTTTTTCTTAGTTCCTTTATTAAACTCTTGTTTTGGTTTGTTTGCCCCTTTAAGCATTAATTCTGTCCTTGACCTTTATCTTTTTGTCAATCAGGATTTAATTATCTTTTCTTTTAGTGATTATACATCTCTACTGTTTTTCAATAGTTTCCATGTCCATCTGATTTCTCCCATGGTCTGTTGGAGTTCTGTCTATCTGTTGTCTGTCTTCATGAAGCTTAAAGTAATTTGTTGAGTACAAAGTGTGACAGAGAGAGACAGTCAAGTTCAGAGGTGAGAAAAATCATCAGAGCTCAAAGGCCACCAGCTGGTTCAGCAATGTCCCAGGTCTGAAAAGAGATGCTGACACAAATGGAGACCAAACCTAGGTACAGATGTGGCATTTCTGGGTCCTTCATTGTAGTGTTGATACTTACTTGTGATATTGCTGTTTCTTACTTGTGATGACCTACTTCCATGCTGTTGCTTCACAGCAAGGAGCCCTTTCCCAACACAAAGGAAATGCTTGGGCCCTCTGGTTTTCCTTTCTTTATGATTGAACATTTTATAATAAAATGTTGAGGAAGAAAATATTGTGCTAAGTGAAAGAAGTCAGACACCAAAGAGTATAATCTGCTTCAGTACCTAACATTAAAATTAGAGAATGGGCAATGCCCCCCATGGCTTGGGGCACAGACTCCAGGGGAGAATCTGTCATATCCCCTCTTGGGGCCTGCAAAGATAGTTAGACAATGGGAGCTACCTTTTGAAAGTAGGCATGCAGTAAGTGGGAGCTGTTATTTTAACCTGTGTATATTATCATGCTCTGTATACACATCAACTCGTAATTCTCTGGTAAGGACCATTATCTCCATTTTACTAATGGGAAAACTGAGGCTTAGAGAGGCTGAATAATTAAGTAACCAGAGTATAAAGTCATATAGGTAAGAACTGGCAGAGCTTGGGTTCAAAAGCAGGGAGTCTAACTTCAGAGACCAAAGGTCTGTTGCCTGTTGTTAACGGAAGAGGTGGCCATGTTCGGAATAGAGATGCCTCCTACTCCCACCTTGTATAGAAATAGTGCTACCACTGATATTTTTACTGTCTCCATAGTTTTTCCTTTTCTAGAATGTTGCATAGTTGGAATCATATAGTAGGTAGCCTTTTCAGATTGGCTCCTTTTATTTACTAATATGCATTTAAGGTTTCTCCACATCTGTTCATGACTTGATAGCTCATTTCTAATACAATTTTGCATCCCCACCGGCAGTGTATGGAGTCTCTGTTGCCCCACATCCTCACCAACATTTGGTGTTGTCAGTGTTCCAGATTTTGGCCATTCTAGTAAGTGTGTAGTGGTATCGTATTCTTGTTTTAATTTGCATTTCCCTCATAACATATGTTGTGGAGCATCTTTGCATACGCTTATTTGCGATCTGCATATATTCTTTGGTGAGATGTCTATTAAGGTCTTTGTCCCAATTTTTTTAATAAGGTTATTTTCTTGTTGAGTTTTAAACATTTCTTTGCATATTTTGAGTAACAGTCCGTTTTCAGATGTGTCTTTTGCAAATATTTTCTCCCACAGTGTAGCTTCTCATTCTCTTTATTGTCTTTCACAGAGCAGAAATTTTTAGTTTTAATGAAGTACAGATTATCAATTATTTCCTTTATGGGTTGAGCCTTTGGTGTTGTATCTAAAAAGTGATTGCCAAACCCAAGACCACTTAGGTTTTCTCTGGTGTTATCTTCTAGGGGTTATACAGTTTTGCATTTTACATGTAAGTCTGTGATCCATTTTTAGTTAATTTTTGTGAAAGGTGTAAGGTCTGTGTAGATTCAATTTTTGGCATGTTTATGTCCAGTTGTTCCAGCACCATCTGTTGAAGAGACTGCTTTTTCTCCAATGTATTATCTTTGCTCCTTTGTCAAAAATCAGTTTATGATATATTTATGGGTGTCTATTTTGGGGCTCTCTATTCTGTTCCATTAATCTATTTGTCTATTCTTTCACCTATACCACACTATCTTGATTACTATGGTTTTATAGTATTTCTTGAAGTCAGGTAGCATCAGTCCCCCAACTTTGCTCTTCTTCAATGTCATGTTGGCTATTCTAGGTCTTTTGCCTCTCCACATAAAATTTCAAAACCAGTTTGTTAATACCCATAAAGTAATTTGCTGGGATTTTGATTGGGAATGCATTGAATCTATAGATCAAGTTGGGATTGGTTTAGTTTGGGGGAAGATTTATAACTTTTGGAGGGTAAGAGGAAGAAGAATTATTTTGGTGATAAAGGGATAATAAATAAGGTAATAAAAATCAACTATAGGCATATGGGGGGATTTTAGTATAGACCGCATATTAGATAATACTGAGTATTTAGGTTAAATTTCTTGGGTGTAATAGTGGTATCATGATCACGTAGAAGAATGTCCTTGCATAGGCGATACCAGTATATACTGAAGATTTAGGGGTGAAATATTATGGTGCATACACGTTACTTTCAAATGGTTAGCAAAGTGTGTGTGTGTGTGTGTGTGTGTGTGTGTGTGTGTGTGTGTGTATCTGGAGATAGAGAGAAAACAAATGTGGCTATCAATTTGTGACTCCAGGTGAAGGGTATATGTGTATTTTTTTTCAACTTTTCTGGTTTTCAAATTTCAAATGTTTGAAAATAAAAAGTTGAAAAAATACCTATGTGTGATTCTGATAGACTACCAATTGTATGCAGAATGCTATGCAAGATTTTTTCATACACATCATTTTGTTTTAAAATGTAGTATTGAACGTGTGGGGGACATTTTCTCCAGAATTATTAGTCAAAAAACACTGTATTGAGCCAAAAATATGTTCTATGAAGTCTGGATTTTAAAAAGCAAGATGCATTCTATTGGGAAGACATGAAACAGGCAGGTGCTTTGTAGGATGTGATTGTATACATGTTTCTTTCCTTGTTTATTTTTATCCTTCTTGACTAAACTTTAAGGTCCATGAATCAGGGATTTTGACTTTTTTGTTTCTCATTGTACATCCAGCACTTAGTACAGTGTCTGGCACACAGTAGGTCCCTGTATTGGTTGGGTAGCATTCACTGCTTTAACAAAGTAACCCCAAAATGGTAGTAGCTTAACACAATAGAAGTTGATTTTGTCATCAACTAGCTAATCAATGAAGGTATTTCTGGCAGGCAGCTTCCCTCCATGCAGAGATTTCAGGGTCAGAGACTCTTCATATTTGGCTTCACCATTCCCAGGGGACTTTTTATCCATAGGATTCAGTCAGCAAAAGGGGAAAGAGTGTGAAGAAGGCATGTCTGCCTCTTAAAATCTTTGCTCCAGAAATGAGAAACCTCATTTCCACTCTCGTTCCATTGGTGAAAACTAGGCATTTGGCCACACTGAGAAGCATGGTGTGTGTGTGTGTGTGTGTGTGTGTGTGTGTGTGTGTGTGTGTGTGTGTGTTTAGGGGCGGAGGTGTCTGAAAAACCATAGTCCCTGGCCTGGTAGCCACTTTTCAAGGGCAATTACATAATACAGAAAGGGGGCAGATTTTAGTGGACGTCTAGCTGTCTCTGCCATAGTGTTTAAATATTTGTTGAATTAATGGAAAAGGTTTCTGGGGCTGCTTTATTCTTTGCAAATGTAATGGTATGTATATCTCAGGATGTGGAGAAACTCAGGTGCAGTGCATGTAACTACTAGTGGTTCTGTTCACTTTAAAAGTCCTTCTTTGGCAAGATGCCGTAACAAGGCCTGGAGTACCCTCCTGCCTGGAACAACTTAAAAAAAATGATTAAAAATGTATAAAACAACAGTTTCAAACATTGGAAATCAAGTAGTATAGGACAGGGAGCCTTGAGAGAGATAAGCCCTAGCTGGTCGCCTGGAAAGAGTTTCCAGGTCATAGTACAAGGAGGGAAAACTTGGGAAGAGCCTCGTAGCCAAGGAGACAAAGCCAAGGTGCCTAGAATTTGCAGGGCAAAGTACCAGAGATGAGAGATCTGCACAGAGAGGCTGTTCTAGCAATCTGCAGAAGAGTTCCTCTCAAGTTTTCCACTGAGTAATAATCAGTACATATAATGAAGGAAACGACCCAAGTTTCGGGAAGAAATACTGAAAGGAGCAGAGGAAACAATTTTCAAAGTTCACCAGGGACAAGAATAATTCAAGTTCACGCAAGAGTGGAAAACCTTATAATTCATGGATCACTGAGTAGGGTGGGGAAATTAATCCTAGATGAAAGGCTACTCTGGTCCCATATTACGAAACTTAAAAGCAAGTCTCAGAGGATTAAACTGTTTACAAATAACCTAACTGCATCTCAGAACAAAGCTCAAAAATATTTATAAAAATACAAAAATATCCAGCACCCAGCAAGTTAAAGTTCACAATGTCTGGTATTTAATTTAAAATTTATAAAAATGCGGGCTGGCCCGATGGCTCAGGCGGTTAGAGCTCCATGCTCCTAACTCCAAAGGCTGCCGGGTCGATTCCCTCATGGGCCAGTGGGCTCTTAACCACAAGGTTGCCAGTTCAACTCCTCCACTCCCGCAAGGGATGGTGGGCAGCGCCCCCTGCAACTAAAATTGAACACAGCACCTTGAGCTGAGCTGCCGCTGAGCTCCCGGATGGCTCAGTTGGTTGGAGCACGTCCTCTCCTGCAAGGGATGGTGGGCTGTGCCCCCAGCAACTGGCAATGGCAACTGCACATGGAGCTGAGCTGCGCCCTCCACAACTAAGACTGAAAGGACAACTTGAAGCTAAACGGCACCCTCCACAACTAACACTGAAAGGACAACAATTTGACTTGGAAAAAAGGCCTGGAAGTACACACTGTTCCCGAATAAAATCCTGTTCTCTTCCCCAATTAAAACAAAAAAAAAAATTTACAAAAATGCAAAGAACCAGGAAAAATACAACCCATTATGAGGACTACAATCAATCAATAAAATCAGACCCAGAAATGCCAGTATAAAAATCAACAGCAGGTTAGTTACTGAAAAAGAAAACATTAGTGAATCTGAAGACATAGCAATAGAAACTATTCAAAATGAAGCATACAGAGAAAAAAAAGACTGAAAGAAAAAAAAACAATATTAGGGAAAAATGTAATATAACTTCAAGCAGCCTAATGTACATGTAATTGGAGTCCCTGAATGAGGGTGTAGAAGACAGAAAAAGTACTTGAAAAAATAATGGCTGAAAACTCCAAACTTGATAAAAACCATAAACTCATAGATCAAAGAAGCTCAAAAAACCCCACCTATAAGAAACATGAAAAAAACCCCAACTAAACCAAATAGCAAGTAAGTTGCTTAAAACCAGTAGTATACCCCTTGGAGGTGAATGAGTTGTTAATTTGTCCCTTAACTTTTCTTTTAGACAGCAACTGACTAAGCTAAAGATACAGTATCCCTGGAACTTTGCCAGAGTGTGACGTTTAGTGTCTGTTCCATTCCAGACTCTTCAAATGAATTAGATCAGCCCTGAATTGTGAGATCCAGCCTCAGGCAATACCAATTGTCACTGGCTTCCATTCATACAACCTGCCACTTACTGTCCAAAATTGTTGTGTTTATTTTCATTGTCTCATGGCTTGGAGATCTTGAAATTTAATCTATGCTCATGTCCTTTTTACTTGTACAATCCATTTGGATAGGATTCGCTGACTTTGGTTCTTAGTACTCTCTCCTGACTTGATTTGGTAAATGCCCTCTGCCCCAGCCCTCAGGACCTATACTAGATAGGCCAACTACCATTCCTACCAGTTTTCTCATGAACATTTTCTAGGAAATTTTAAGAAAGTAGATCTTAAAAATTCTCATCACAAGAAAAAAATGTAACTATGTGAGGTAATAAATATTAACTAATCTTACTCTGGTAATCCTTTTGCAATACATACATATATCAAATCATTATGTTGTGCACCTAAAATGAATACAATGTGGAATGTCAATTATATCTCAATAAAAATTTTTCCAGAAATAACTTAAAATTTCTGACCTTGTGGCCAAAGTCTAGGCCATGGTTGGGATCTACCTTGGTGATATAAAAGTTTTATCAAGTTGAATGTTGAGAATTTAAATTGCATTCGTTGTGTTAATCTGAAGCTTGAATTGAAATATGCCGTCACGTCAAATATGCCTTCTGAGAAATAACCTGTATTCTTGCTGCCTCAATCAAAATTGAGCAATAAACTACTAATGAAATTGACACAAATACTAACTCTACAACAAGACACTTTTGTATAAATAAAGTTGAATGGAGTATTTTTGGACATCTTTTGTATTACTGCAAAAAATATTTTTTAATTGCTTGTTTGTATAGTGGTCATTAAAATTAGCCATCCACAAACATGGGTTCCTGGTCATATTGCTCTTTGTTAAAAACACTTGGACACACTATATAAACAATGCTTGAATGTCTCTGTAGAGTCATGTGGCCTGTGTATACAACCTTAAAATAAACCACAATGGGTGGTGCAGCATTAGTAGTCCCAAAGGAGACTAAGATAAAAGAAGCTCTGGAACACAACTTTATTTTTATATTGGTGAACATCTCTAACCACAATACAGCAACAGGGAAGAAGTGAGAGAAAAAAAAAAAAACAACCAAAAACTGCCTGGTCTCAGTCTCAAGGAATTCACAATCTAGAGGCAAGACCGCAGTCAAGCAAAGTAGAATGAGATAAATCATAAATTAAGTATAAGCATCAGGCTGAGGGCTTGAAGAGATGGGATTTATTACATTTGTGGCAGGAACTAGGTTCCAGTAAGACAGGGAGAAGAAAGGAATGTGGGAAAATAGCCTGGGATTCAAACAGGTGCTAGATGTTGAGCTTTGGAACTCTTGTGGCATTGAAGCTAAGTCTATGTGGTTTGTGACTCAGTGAACAGATGTCTCAGTATTTCCTGTGGGCTATAGAGACAGAAGTACACTGAGAACAGAAAAAAATGCTCCCTGCTAAACTCCACAATTAGGTCAGCTTCACTCTACAACGAACACACTCGGGCACCTTTCATGTGTCCAGGCTGCCACAAAAACCCACTATGTTTCTTGACAAAGGTTCCATGTGCAAGCCACTTCATTACTTTTAGATTTTGTCACTTCTTGGAATTATACATTTTATCATGCTCTTTATTTCCCTTAGTAAGAATAATCAATTGAACTTAAAGGATAGTGAAAAGGGGATAGAAATGATTTAATTCATGAAGCAAGTATAATAAATGCTTGTAAGTGGGTAAAAAAGGCAAGGAAAGGTGGTTAATATGTAAATTGTGTGAAATTATTTAGTTTGGTCAAGATGCGGAAAGATGCCACGTTAATTTTAAATCAGACTCTCACTAACTCTGAAAAACAAGTAGCCCTACAAGCTGCTGAAAACTTTGGAGATGATCAATTCCTAGCATATGATGAACAGACAGGATGGGACACCGTTCGGGAACCCTTCCCTCCGGGGAAGCAAGCAGTGCCCACTGACGATCCACGATGGAATCCTGATACAGTCATGGGACATTGGCAGAGAAAACACTTTCTGGCATGCATTTTGAAAGGACTGAAGAGAACTAGGTCCAAGCCCATCAATTATTCAAAGCTGTCTACTATTAGCCAGAATTCAGAAGAAACTCCCTCAGCCTTTTTAGAAAGGCTCAAGGAGGCCTTAATTAAATACACTCCCATAAGGCCAGATACCCTGTGTCATGCAGGGTATCATGCGGGGTCTCTGCTCCCGCTCTCCACATAAGAACGCAGGATATGGTGAGGCCAAAAAGGAACACCCACGGAACCATAGATAGGGGAGTCATATTACTATATTCTCGCTGGCGGCTGGATTGGAGACACAGGAACCAGGAGCCACACTTTTCGCAACCCTCACTGCTCCACTTGCAGGCTCAGCCACTATCTTCTTGCTAGCCCCCATTTTTCGCTAGCCACGGCAGTTTTATTAGTGCCCAATGGCTCACTGGTTACAGCTGACGGCCAACTAGCCACAGCTGATGGCCATTTGATCACAGTCGATGGCCATTTACTACCTGAGCCAGCACCTTTCTATGTGAGGCCGAGAGACTGGAAACTGCTTTTTGGGGCTCTGTCCCCACACCCTGGAAGGAGAAATCCTTCTAAAGGACAAATTTATAACTCAGGTTGCCTCAGACATCCACGAGAAATTACAGAAATTGGCTATTGGCCCCAAAGGCACCTTAGACCATTTACTCAAGGGGCCAACACTGTCTTTTATAATCAGGACCGAGAGAAAGCCCAGGATAAAGAGAGAAAAATAAAGAAAAAGGTGGAAGTATTGGTGGCTGCTTTATAGGCTACTAGCCAACAGGCTAGTTTTATAGGCTACTAGCTAGATTTTCCACAACTAGCCAGGGAAAATCCGATTGCGACCGTTGTGGTCAGTCCGGCCACTGGTGAAAGGAATGCCAATGGCAACAGATAGCTGAACTAGAGACCTCCGTGGCCCTGTTCCATCTGTAAAGGGGATCACTGGAAGTCAGACTGTCCCTGGAGGCCTCTACCCCCGAGGCCAGCTTGGTCCAGTCAGATTCCCACTCAGGACTGATGGGGCCCAGGGCTTCTAACAGTGGCTCATTTGTCCCATCTAACCATCACGACTCCTGAGCCCCAGCTAACCCTAGAAGTAGAAGGAAAATTTATTGATTTCCTTCTAGACACAGGAGCCACATTCTCTGTCCTCCTCTCCAATCCAGGGACCCTCTCCAATCGATATGTTACTGTCCGCAGAGTCACGGGAAAGCCAATTATTAAATATGTTTCCCAGCCCTTAGGCTGCATATGGGGTGACCTAAAGTTCTCTCACTCATTCTTAATCATGCCAGAAAGCCCTACTCCTCTATTAGGAAGAGACATAGCAATGAGAGCTATTGTTCTCCTAGCCCCTGGAAGTATTTCTAGCTGCCTCCCAGTAGTAGAAACCAACATCAACCCTGTTGCTTGGGCATCACAAGGGACAATTGGCCGCGCCTCAATGGCAGCTCCAGTCCACATTCATCTTAAGGACCCCACTCAATTTCCTTGCCAGAAACAATACCCTTTAAAACCCGAGGCACAGAAAAGACTAATCCCCATCATTAACAGTCTCAAATGACAAGGGCTCCTTAGAGAATGCAATAGTCCTTGCAACACCCGCATCTTAGGGGTTCCCAAACCAAATGGAGAATGGAGATTAGTTCAAGACCTCCAGGCCATCAACAAGGGAGTTATTCCTATACACCTTATAGTTCCAAATACTTACACATTCCTATCCCAAACACGTGAAATTTCCAAATAGTTCATGGTGTTAGATTTAAAGGATGCCTTTTTCTGAATACCTGTGCACCCTGACACAATATCTCTTTGCCTTTGAGGACCCTGAAAGCCAGATTTCACAGCTTACCTGGACAGTCCTCCCTCCGGGGTTTAGGGATAGCCTGCACCTCTTTGGATAGGCCCTAGAGAGCTAAGGACCTGTCAGATTTTTCTTATAACAGCTGTACGCTTTCACGATATGTTGATGATCTTTTATTGTGTGCTCCATCTGAAGACCTCATCAGCCAATGTACTACTGCCCTTCTAAATTTTCTAGCCTCTAAGGGTTACAAAGTTTCCAAGGCCAAGGCCCAAAAGTGTCAGACTTCTGTCAGATACCTTGGGCTGATTATCTCTGAAGGGACTAGGGCCCTAGGGGAGGACAGAATTCGTTTCATCTCCATTTATCCCCTACCTGAGACCCTAAAACAATTAAGGGGCTTCCTAGGCATTACCAGCTACTGCCACCTATGGATCCCAGGATATGGAGAAATGGCCCGTCCCCTCTACTAATTAATTAAAGATATCGGTACTCAAAATGCAAATACTCATCTGCTACTTTGGAACTCAGAGGCAGAACAAGCTTTTAGCCTTTTAAAATAAGCACTGTTAAGTGCTCCAGCCTTAAGCCTTCCTACAGGAAAATCCTTTCATTTATATATAACAGAAAAAGGGAATGGCTTTAGGAGTCCTAACGCAACCCAGAGGACCCTCACAACAACCAGTAGGCTATTTTAGTAAAGAACTAGACCTCATAGTACAGGCTGGCCAGCTTGCCTCCGGGCCATAGCTGCAGCTGCCCTCCTAGTTACTGAAGCCACCAAGCTCACAATGGGACAAGACTTAACCATCTTTGCCGCCCATCACACTTAAGGTCTTTTAAATACTAACAACAGTCACTGGCTCACAGACAGCCACCTCCTGAGGTATCAAGCTCTTTTACTAGAAAGTCCTGTGGCTCAAATACGGACCTGCTCCTCTCTTAATCCAGCCACATTCCTCCCTGAGGTTGGGGAGGAGCTAACTCATGACTGCCAACAAGTTTTATTACAAACTTATGCTGCTAGAGCAGACTTAGACAATCCAGGTATCCCTAGACACCTCTAGACACTCCCAGACACCCCTAGACAATCCAGATTGGACGCTTTTTACTGATGGGAGCTCTTTTGTAGAAAATGACATGCGAGAGGCTGGATATGCTGTTGTTACTTTACATAATATCTTAGAGCATGCAAGCCTTCCTTCTGGAGCTAGCACACAACTGACTGAGCTAATAGCTCTTACTTGAGCACTAGAGCTGCATAAAGGAAAAAGAGCCAATATATATACTAATTCAAAATATGCCTTCTTGGTGTTACATGCCAATGGAAGCATTTGGAAAGAAAGAAACTTTCCAACTGCCAACGGGTCACCTATCAAATATCACCAGGAGATCAACTGACCGCTACAGGCAGTACATTCTCCTAAAGAAATAGCAGTTATACACTGCAAGGGACACCAAAAGGGAAGTGATGAAATTTCTGAAGGCAACTGATTAGCAGACCAACAGCTAAAAATGCTGCCAAACTGGGTCTTAACCCTATACTAGCTCCTCTAGTCTAGGATGGGTCCATAACCCACATTAAGCCCCAATATACTCAAAAAGAACAAGAAAGGGCTAAGACAAGAGGTTATGCTGCCCAACCCATGGGTTGGTTACACGGGGAGGATGGTCGTTTACACCTCCTAGCTGCCAATCAATAGAAAGTTCTAATAACTCTCCACCAAACCTCCCATTTAGGAAGGGACAAAACTTTACAAATGGCTCAAAAATTATTCACAGGAAAAAACCTTCAAAAGACTATACAGTATATTCTTACATCCTGTGAAGTCTGCCACAAAAATAACCCTCTAACATTCTCAGACACCCATAGGGGTGCAAAGGGAAGGCAAATGCCCAGGGGAAGACTGGCAATTAGACTCCACCCATATGCCCAAAGCCAAAGGATACAAGTATCTCCTAGTGTGGGTGGACACCTTCACCCACTGGGTTGAAGCCTTTCCTTGTGGAACAGAAAAGGCAACAGAAGTAGTTAAGGCCCTAATTATGGAAATTACACCTAGATTTGGCCTCCCCAAGTCTCTTCAAAGCGACAATGGGCCTTCTTTTAAATCCTCAGTCACCGAGGGGATTTCTAAGGCCCTGGGCATAGACTATCACCTCCATTGTGCTTGGAGACCACACTCTTCTGGTAAGGTAGAAAAGACCAATGATATCATCAAGAGACATCTGCGGAAATTATCGCAAGAAACTAGCCAAAATTGGACAGCTTTACTCCCTAGAGCTCTCCTTCATATTCGAAATACTCCAATTAAGTGTGGCCTAAGCCCTTTTGAATAATTGTAAGATAGACCTTTCTTAATCAATGATCTCCTGATTGATCGTGAGCCTATAGAACTAACTCAACATATAACTTCTTTGGCACAATTTCAACAAGCCGTCCAACAATTGTCAGAAGCTCAACCTTCAAGGGATCAAAAACCCCTACTTAACCCAGGAGATGAAGTTCTTATTAAATCTCTTCCTTCTTTATCTTCAATGCTAGATCCAGTGTGGAAAGGACACTACACCGTGGTTCTCTCCACCCCCACAGAAAAGTCCTGGAATTTGACTCCTGGATTCACCACTCTCAAGTCAAGCCCTGTATGAAGGCACCCACACAAGCAGAAGAGAAAGACAAAAGTCCTAAATACTCCAGTCAGCCTCTAGAGCAGGATTGTCCAAACTTTTTTCAAAGTTTTTCACCAAGGGCCATATGTGGTAAAATACACAAACAGCCGGCCACTCACTCGAGGTGAAGTACGCATTGCCTCACCTGATTTATTTAAATAAACTTATTTAAATATATTTTTGGAATTTGCTGCAGGCCAATAAAAAGTGGATCGCGGGCTGCAGTTGGCCCGCGGGCCGCAGTTTGGACACCCCTGCTCTAGAGGACCAAAAACTTCTACTCTGTACAGATAAGTACTCAGATGATACAGTCTAGTTTCAAAAAGACCATGTTAGGGGGCTTCATTCTTCTCACTGCTGCTTCCATTATCCTCTTTACTACATCTCTCACGTGTGCTGTTCTAGATTCAGCCCCTCTTTCCTGCCATTACTTGCCTTGGGCAGGGCTGAGCCTAGGAATATTTTGTGTTATTTTTTGGGGCTACATTTTAATTAAACTTCGGAGATTTTCTGACATTTAACATACCATTAACAATTACCACATAATGTTGTATTATCAAGTTTTACTCTTTTTAATAGTTCTTCAAAACGGGAGTCCAGAGAGCCCCATACCATTCCAAAGAAACGAAAACGTATGGGTTTACTTAGCCAAATATAATAAATGTATCAGACTTTTGCCTTAAAGGAGGAACTTACGTTGAACGAACTTTTACGTCCTGTCTAGTTGGAGTCTGCACCCCCTTAAGTTATATAAAGAATTATACCATCTTTCAATACATTGATAAGCCCATATCTTACTCCGATATCTACAATTGGGGTCCTACTACCATCCAAAAGGACATGAGCATGTTCTCTCTGCAGGTTAAAACTGTAACTCCAGCTGATCAATGTGTTATTTTCACTGGCTGCCCCAACCAATGTTTTGCTCTTTCTACCAGTGATGGCCTTAACTGCAGCTCTACTACTTCTATAATTTATGCCAATGCACATATTAAATTACCTGCTGGATGGTTTCTTCTCTGTGGGAAGATTGCCTACTCTTATGTTCCAGCTTATAGCACTGGTTGACCCTGCTCTCTTGGAAGATTAACTGTTTTTTTTTACCCCAAAAGCCTCGTCAGGTTAGACATCGCAGAGAACTCTAGATCCCAGCTGCAACAGTGATGTACATTTATTAAGTCCAGCTGAATATGTTTCTTTGTCTCTCTTTGTGGTGCCTGCTATGACCATAGCCTTAGATGTGGAGATCAGCCACATTGCTTGTTCGATGGCAAAGGCCCTGCATGCTACATCACAGGCTATACACGCCCTTGACCAAGAGTTGGGACAAGTCAGAGAAGCAGTTCTCGAGAATCGAGCTGCCATAGACTATCTACTCCTCCAACACAATGAAGGATGTGAACATTTTAAAGGATTATGCTGCTTCAATCTTTCTGACAACTCTTAATTGAAGATAAAGTCCAACAAATCCATAACATAGTTTCCAATATTAAACAACAGACAGTATTCTTTGGCTTAGGTTTATCCTCCTTACTTCCTGGCTTCCTAGCTTAGCAGGACTTAAAGAAGCCTTTCTCATATTTTTCTTATTCATTATTGTAGGAATTACCTCTTGCTGCTGCCTATGGTGCCTCTCTGCGTGTAGGCCATTCACTAACTGACTACGACAGCCTCCAAGACAAAAATACCCTCATCTGGATTCGCTCATCTACCAGGGACCCTTAGATAGACCTCTGGACAAGCCCTAACTGCCAGTCTCCTTCTACGTCCCTCCTCAGCCTGAAGTAGCCAGAGAGGTCATGACCCCTACATCCCCTAACGGCAGTTAGGGTTTCATCTTCAGAGGGGTGATTGAGACAGGTTAGTTAGTATGACATCAGGCAGTGAGGAATTCCCTGGTAGACTGAGCAAAAACAGAACACTGGCCATTTCTTCAAAGTTTCAAAATAACACACTCTTTACAAAACATAGACATCAGTCATGCCCCAGGACAACGAAGCCATTTCCAATGGCATTTCAAAAGGTTGACCCCATGCTAAACAACAGAGCAAATCTGATAAACACCTTAACAGTAAACACAAACATATTTTAGCACTCCCCATCCCAGGCAGAAATAAAAGTATAAAAACACAAGCCTTTGCCTCAGTCACTGGGCATCCCAGCTTGCGGTACCCCCTCCTGCTCAGGAGCTGTAACTTTTCTCTTGCTTTTAATAAACTATCCTTTCTTGCAACTTGTTGTCTGTCCCTGGACTGTGTGTCCATTCTTCGGCTTCACTAGACTACGAACCCGGCACAAAGAAATGTCTTACATTAAAATCATCTCTATTATGTCACTTGTATTATTAGATCTCTAATTATTAATTCATTCATTTAACAGAGACTTCCTAAACACCTATTACACAGGTACAGTCCTGTTTTCAAGGAGGCCATAGTTTAGCGAGGGAGCTAAACAATTAAATGAATAATTATGATGCATTATGATAAGAGCTATAATGGAAATGTATATAGGGTTTAAGTCTGTAAAAATGTTTTCATTTACTTATAAATGTGGAAATTGATATATTAAAATTATAATTGCTGATAAGCCCAGATCAAATATAAGGAAACATTTATAGGTCATGAATTAAGGAATGAATACCTTGAGTTTAATCCCTGTATTGTTAAATATATGAATTGTGACAGGTTTCCTTGTTGGAACTTATTTAGCACTTACACACAGTTTTAGTTTTAATTATGGTTTCACTAGAAAGTCTGGTCTGAATATAAGCCTTTATATCATCTGTATTAAACCCTCATGCTCTTGTATTATGTTACTATCAAGTGGGATTCCCAGGTCCAGGTGATACCACTGCCTGTGAACCTGATTCTTCCTCAGTAAGAGGATCCCTTTTGCAGTGACACAGGCACTCTCTATTTTTAGGACAGTTATTGCTATGGTTACTGCGAACCACTGAGTTGGCCTTCAGCATTGTATCCCTGAACAGTTAGTATTTCTATGGAAATTTTGTAGCAAGGGAATAAATAAAATAAAATACATCATACATATAGCACAAGAAGAGCTATAATCACAAAACATTCACTTATTGTGTAATTTGTTAAAATGTGTAATGCAATTTTTTTTAATCTCTTAGCTTTTCTACAAGGTAAATATGACCAAGGAATTTAAAACAAGTAAATTTAGAAAGAGTTTGATTAATTACCAAATCACCAGGAAAAGGTAAGTTAAATGCTGTTATTTCCAAATTCGGTTTGGGAATTGAGTAATTAGAATAAGCAAAACATTTGCAGGGGGTACTAAGGCTTTATTTACAAAGAGATTTAATTAATAATTTACAAATACTATTTAAAAATCTAAAAGCAAAGTATTTCTTTTTAGCCATAATATGCTTTGAAGAGCACTGGAACATTAAGAATTATTTTTTCAGTTTTAAAACACAAAATGAAAATATATGACGTTTCCAAATGGCAGAAAACCTTAACTGTACATAATGTTCTTATTTTGTAATGATTTCCAGGAACATAAGTTTTTAGCAACAACCAAAATTCTTTTCAGTTAGTTTTGTAATACATGACATTTCAAAAGAGTTACTTCATGTTTTGGCATGTGACATTAAACAGAAAAATACAGACCTTGAGGCAAGGGATTTTGTCTTTTTCTAATGGCTAAAGCTTGGTTTTAAATTGTTTATATGTATCAAAGGTAATTCAATCTAATACAATATACGGAATTTAATCTTTACATGAATTAGTATTTTGAACAAATAGTTAATTTTTATGTGTATAATATTTATATTTTATATAACATATAAAATTAAAACTCTTCTTCGCCGTAGATCCTTTCTGATACAATCATTGTCATGTAAATGCAATTTCCATTGGGTGTTTCAGTCTTTGAGTTTCTGAAGCAGATTTTCGACTGAAAACAAAAGAAAAAAAAAAACCCTTTCCCCTCTCCCGGAAAACTGATATTGAAGGTAAACCAGATTCACCTGGAAGATTCCACTCTCATTAGCATATTTGAATTTGAATACCTTGCAAACTCTAGAGAATCCAAGGACCCATGAGGATTATACTATAATGAAACTCATATTGCCAACTGAGTCAGAGAACATGAAATGACATTTAATTTTTGTTGCTAAACTATCTGAGTTTTGTATAATAAACTGTGCATTTAAAAAACACTTTAAAAATCTGATGAATTCTTTGAATGCTATTTTTTAATGACAGCTGAATATTATAAGGAGAAATCACATTAAATCCCAATCTGTCGTAACATTCTATATGTAATATGTAAATATCATCATCTGTGTACACTAAGAATACACAAATATAAAAATTAAAGGTAAAACAAAGATTGAACATTTTCAAATGTTTTGCTAAACATGATGACTACATGCTATCATTGGTTAACACATCAGATCAATACACTCTTAGGGCAAGGTTCATTGTACTGATAGTGAATCCAAGTCCTTATTTCGGTCTTCTTGATTTTTTTTTTTTTTTAACTTGACTTTCTTTTCCCCACTCATGATTAGATCATTGTGTTTACTGGTAATGTTGCTGACAAAATGTTCATAGCTCTGCTATTTTCGTCTTGTTCGCTTGTTCTTGCATTGGTGACATTAGCTTCAATCAGCAATTTCTTTGTAAAAATCTTAACCCACTTATCTATTTCATGAAAGTTAGTTTTGTGAAAACTAGCAGATAATAAATTCCACAAGCACACATAAAGTACAATCTGTAGCAATATGCTGAAAAGTCCATTTATTGCTCTCCTGTGGTGGGTAGAGCTCCTACTTTCCCCTTAGGATACCTTATTTACCACAAATTCTGTGTGACCACATGATATCCACCAAGTGAGGGAAAAACCCATTGCCAATCTGTATGTTAAACATTAGCAAAATTGAATTCATTTTTATTAAACATGAAAATAAATGTTTAAATATTCTCTTCTCACCCCAATGAATGGTCTTGCACATTCCTTGAGTTGTGTATCCCATTTGTGGGACCACCATGTTAGAAAATGAGTCTCTTCTCTGATAAACAAATTTTTATAAAGAAAAATGGCAAATATAATCAGTAATAGGGAAGAGAAAGAGAATGAATCAGTTTATTTCTATTGGAATACTTCTATCTAGCCCCTATTCAAGTGTGCCTTGCCAATGTCCATTCTCTCTGAAATTAAACAAGTTTACATTAATATGCAGACTGTGCATTTCTTTTAAAACCTAATATAAAGCATCTTCCTTTCCACAGCATCAAGGTCTACATTTGATTGAAGCAGCAAGTGGATAACTGTAAATGTGCACTATTGTATATAAATTCTGTTTGTCTCTACCGCTTCCATCATGTATCCTGCAATCCTTTTTCCCTTTTACATTTTCTCCTAATTTGTTTCTTCCACTATATTAAACCCTCCACATGGATAAATTCCTATTCTTTCCATGTTTTTGTCTTTGTACACAATTTCTATGCCACCAAAGTCCTTGTGTTACTTTAAAAAAATGTGTGAATCTGTTTCATCAGGTATGTTAAAACACAGTTCCCATCAAAGTACAGGTATACGGTAAAATCACTGTATTCATTATTTCCTGTTTTTCATGAAATATTATGTCATACTTTAGATTGCTAAAAATCCCTACTGTTACATCAAGCGTAGTTAGAAAGTAGTTCTGAGAAAAGATCCAAAAGGATCTTTTTATGGTATTTTATAGTATTTATCACATGACATGATAGGTAATGTAATATAGTGGGTTACTATGGGCTTGGAGTCAGATCTGGATTCAAAATCTTGCTCTGGAACTGACTAGCTGTGCCATCTTAGGCTTTGTTATTTTACTATGGACTTGCTGTACATACAAAGTAGACTAATACTTTCACATGTAATCATCTTCAGTGCTGATTTTGAGGCTAGCAAACACACAATTAGCATTATTTTCAATTGTATTTTGGTCATAATTTTTAAGAACATGTATCACCTTTAATTGACTCTAGTCCAAATACTAGCAACAGTTAAGATGAAGTGGTTTGTGGGCTTTGCAGATCCTAAGGAATTCAGGCAATAACTTTCAAATTAATGAGCTATAAGGAAAACTTCACTCCTTGCTTCCAGCAAAAATTATGATGGATAAGAAAAATCAACTCTAAGATGGGCGAGCAAAACTACTGTTATTCTTTACTATAAATATATCAAGCACTGCACTTCCCATTTTTTCTATATCTAACCCAGCAAATGTTTATTTATAGCTGTTCAGATTATCTACTTTAGTAAGCTTTGTAAGGACATTGCCTATTTCAACAAAATTTATTGGCATGAAGTTTTTTGTAAAACGCCCTAATTGTTTTAATGTTTCTAGGATCCGTAGTGATGTCTCTTCCTTCATTGATAATATTCCTAATTCACATCTTCCTTTTTTCATCATAGGCTAGAAGTCCATTTTATTAGCTGCTTCCCACAAATTTTGATATTTAGTTTTCATTTTATTCGGTTAAAAGTATTTTCCCTGGATTTCTTGAGCATGGGGTACTTACACGGGGTGCTATCCAATTTCCAAATTATTTGTGGATTTTTTTCAGATGTTAGTCTAATGTCTTTGTGATCTGAGAATGTACTTCATGTTATTTCAATCCTCTTAAAATAGAGTATGGCTCAGAATATAGTCTGTTGTGGTATATGTTCCATGCACACTTGAAAAGAATGAATGCTCTAGTTTTTGAGTGGAATGGTCAATAATTACGTCAAGCTAGATGACAGTGTTGTTCACGTCTTTTATAGCCTTGCTAATTTCCTACTTATTCTATCGATTACTTAGAAAGGAGTGTTGAAATCTCCAATTGTGAATTTGCCCATTTTATATTTTTGTTTCATATATTTTGAAGCTCAGTTTATATACATTTAAGATTTCTGTCTTCTTAATGAACTGACTCCTCTATTATTTTGAAATGTCCCTCTTTATGACAATTCATTTTAAAATCTATTTTGTCAATATTCATTAGTTTTTGCAGTATATCTTTTCCTATTTTTTTATTGTTATCCTATGTCTTTAAAAGAGGTTTTCATGTAAACAGCTTATAATTGGGTCTTGCTTTTTGCCCAAGCTGACAATCTGTCTTTTAATTAGAATGTTTTACAGTTTAAATTTTAGACCATTTACATTTAATATAATTAATAAGTTTAAATCCACCATCTTGCTATTTCTATTTGTCCTATTGCTTTTTGTTCTGTGTTAAAATGCTTTCCTTCTTTCAGCTTTTTATGATTCCATTTTACCACATCCCATTTATCACTATTAGCTTATTAGGAATTCCTGTCTCATTTAGTCATTTCCAAAGTTTTTATTTATAAACAAATATTTACAAAGAAAAAAAAAATCACCCTGTAGTTTTATACTAGCTTTGTTATTTAAGCAAAAATATTATCCCTCTTCAACAAGTTGAGTTTTAAGTCTCAAATTTAGAGATTTAATTAATTAAAAATTAAAAATTCAAAGATGTGGGGGAGAATGTCTAGTTTATTGTTAGATATACAGAAAAAGTCAAAATTTTGACAACATGGGAATGAGGACTAAAGCAAGAGTAGAAAAATTTTACAATAAAAATTGAACATGACACATGGATATGTCAATCAGAACTTGGCAGGAAGTATTTTATAGTATAATCTAGATCCCTTTAAACTACCTGCGGAGGATGTAAATACAACAAGACCAACTCCCATTTAAAAACCTATGAGCGTACACCCAAGTTCATAGCAGCATTATTCATAATAGCTAAAATGTGGAAGCAACCCAAGTGTCCACCAGTGAACAATCAGGCAAGCAAATTGTGGTGTTAGTTAGCTTTAAAAAGGAAGTAAATTCTGATATATGCTACAACATGGATGAACCTTGGAGAAATTATACTAAGTGAAATAAGCCAGTCACAAAGTGACAAATACTGTATGATTCTACTTATATGAGGTTCTTTGAATAGAGAGTAATCAAAATCATAGAGACAGAAAGTAGAACGGTGGTTGCCAGGGACTGATGGAAGGGGAGAACGGGGAATTATTGTTTAATGGGCATAGACTTTCAGTTTTAAAAGATGAAAGGAGTTATGGAAATGGATGGTGGTGATGGTTGCATAACATTATAAATGTATTTAATACTATTGACTGTACACTTAAAAATAAAATGGTAAATTTTATCATAATTTTAAAAATTGAAAAAAATCCGTTAGAACATAATCCATTTGTTCAACTATATGCTGGCTGTATGCTATATACAGAATGCATTGCTCCTGGTACTCAGCCCCCATGTATTCCAAATCAAATCTGATATGGCTTGAGACATTCTTTTCTTTCTTTTTTTTTTAAAGTGAGAAAAACAGACTAGCACATGTATTCTTTATTAAACCTTACGAGTATTCTTTAAGGGACAAACACACAGACCAGCAGGTACAGTGAAGAAATCTTATCTTTATAAGAGAATGAAGAAGCCACTAAGATACTTCCAGGTATTATATTCAGTGATGCTTCTTGTCTTCATTCTTGGACTCCAGGTAATATTCAGCCCCTACAGCTATCACAAATGCAGCAAATCCCCATTTGAATCCTTTTAGTATTGCACCAACAAAGGAAACATTGTTTGCAAAGCCACCCATGTATCTCCAAGCTTCATTGCTAGAGAAAAAAATGGAAAAATTATAATCACATACAACTTAAGTCACATTCATTGAGCAGAATACATTTTCATCTTACTAACAGACATAAATGCAACCTTATATAAAATAATCTAAGTGGATCACAATAGATATCTTTCTGTGGCACAAGATAATTAGGTCTATATGTCCACATTTCACATATAAAAGAAAAAACACTTGCTTTCACATTTCAGTTATAATATTCAGGATTACAAAACTCTCAAATGCAAGACTCACTTTGGCCTATCCATCACAGGTCAGCTGTGTGGCTCCGCCCATACTAGTCATTACAGCATCATGGAAAGAGGAAGGTAGAGGGTATTAATTTTTGCTCTGCCATTTACACTAGATTCACAACCTCTTAGGCTGCGCAAGTTACTTAACTTGTCAGGGCCTGCTTCCTCTCCTACTCAGTGATGATTACTATCTACCTTATAGTGTTATTATAAAGATTATACAGGAGAAAGTATATGTTTCAGCACAGAGAGTAACATTTGACATTATTATTACTATGCAAGAGAATGATGGTTTTCTCCTGTCATAGCAGCCTGAACTTTAGAATTTAGAAGACTGATTTCTTGCTCTGGCAATCATTCTTCTGAGTACTCTGAACAGAGAAGTAAACAGAAATCAGAGAGCTCTAGTGAAAAACGTTTTCTCTCACAGGTAGGGATAAGTGAGTGGAAAAAATCCTGTTATGAAGAACAAAAATCACTTAACTCTAAAAATCTGACTTACTAAAAAATATGACAGCTAATCAAATATAATGTAGAGACCAAAACCAGACAAAGACGTCAGAAGAAAACTACAGAGTAATATCCCGTATGAACATATTCATAGACGAAAATATTCTTAACAAAATTTTAGAAAATGGAATCCAGCAACATATAAAAAGGATAATATATCATGATGAAGTAACGTTTACCTCAAGAGTACAAGGTTGGTTTAATCATTGAAAATCAATAACAGTAATTCATCATATTAGTGGAATAAAAAAAAACTATGTGAGCATCTCAATACATGCAGAAAAAACAATTAACAATATTCAACAACTATTAATAAGTATGACAATAATAAGAGCAACTCACAGTAACCTAGTAATAGAAACTCCTCAATTTGATGAAGGGCATCTATGACTAACCTACAACTAACATCATACTTAGTGGTGAAAGACTGAATGCTTTCCCCCAATTAGGAAAAGACAAAGTTGTCCACTCACATCACTTTTATTCAACACTATACTAGCAGTATTAACCAGTGCAATAATGAAATAAAAAGTTTAGATTGAAAAGGAAGAAGTTAACACTGTCTTTGCAGGCAAAATCATCATCTATGAAGTAAATTCTAAGGAACCTGTAAAAAACAACAACAAAACTGCTAGAACTAAAAAGTGAACTTAGCAAGGTAGTAATATGATATAAGGTCAATATATGAAACTGAATTGTTTTTTTTATATATAAGCAATGAACAAATGGAAATTGAAGTTTAAAAATACCACATATAGTAGCATAAAAAATATGTAATAATTCAGGAGAAATTTAACAAAATATGTACAAGACTTGCATGTAAAGCAATAAAACACTGCTGAGAAAATTAAAGAGGATATAAATTGTCCATGGACTAGAAGACTCAGTATTGTTAAGGTATCAGTTATCTGCAATTGAGCTATAGATTAAATGTGATCCCAATTAAAATCCAAGCAAGCTTTTGGTAGAAACTGAAAAGCTTATTCTAAAATTTAAATGTCAATGCAAAAAACCTAGAATAGCTAAAAAAATTTTTAAATACTACCTGATTGGAAGACAATGTGGTACTGGCATAAGGATAGACATACTGATCAGAGGAACGGAATAGAATCCAGAAATAGACCACAAAGATATTGTCAAAATTGATTTTGACAAAACTATCAAGGTAAATCAATGGGGAAAAGATAGTCTTTTAATAAATGGTATTGGAACAACTGGAGGTCCATATGCAAAAATATTAACTTTCACTCTTACTCCACATGACATAAAAATTAACTCAAGATGGATTATATGCCTAAAAGTAAAAAAGAACACTATAAAGCTTTTAAAGACATTATCAAGAAAATGTAAAGATAAGCCATATTCATATTTGCAAAACATTTGCAAAACTTGTGTCTGATAAAGAACTTACATTGAAAATATATATAGAGAACTCTTAAAATTCAATAAAAGACAAACACCATGGTAAATAAAATGGGCAAAAGATCTGAATAGACATGGCACCAAGGAAAATATACAAATGACAAATAAGCACACGAAAAGATTCTCATGATCATTTGCCTTCATGGAAATGTAAATTAAAAGAGTAGAATGGCTAAAATTAAAAGACTGGTAATACCAAGTATTGATGAGGACATTGAGCAACTGAAATTCTCATCCATTGTTGGTGGGAATGAAATGGTACAGCCACTTTGGAAAACAGTTTGGCAGTGTTTAAAAATAAAAGTGACTATATACTTATTATATGATTCAGAAATCCCACTCTTATGCACTTACCCAGGACTAATGAAAATATATGTTCAGAGTTGTACTTGAATGATTACAGCAACTTTACTCATAATAGCCCCAAACTGGAAACAACCCAAAAGGCCATTAACTGGTGAGCAGTAAACAGATGAGGTATGTGCATACACTAGGCTATATCACACAGCAATAAAAAAGGAAGGACCTATGGATATAAGTTAATAGTGTGCGTCAGTCTCAAAAGCATCATGCTAAGTGAAAGAGGCCAGTACAAAAGATTACGTACTGTATGGACCTAATTGTGTAAAATTCTAGAAAAGGCAAAACAAGAGACACAGAAAGCAGATGAATGGTTGCCAGGAGCCAGGGGTAGGATGACACTGAGTGCAAAGGGGGCATGAGGGAACTTTTGGGGATGACAGAAATAGTCTGTATTATGACTCTGGGGATAGTTACAAAATAGAATACATTTCTCAAAACTCATGGAATTATACTCTTAAAATGGGTGATTTTTACTGTATATGAGTGATATTTCAATAAAGCTGATTTCAAAACTTTAATGTAAAAAGCCATTTTCACTGATGTTTAAAAGGCAAATACACTGAAAGGAACATAGATACCAATTCCCTAGAATAAATTCCATCTAAATTATTCATTTATTCTTACCGGCCCCATGGATCCCTTAGCCCTCGTGCAGCCAACTTCTCTTGGACAATTTCTAATGGTGTCCCTTCTATCTTCCATTGTTTATAATCTGGAAGTTCCATTTTACTGTGACCATGTCCATGTTCATGGGCCATGTCTGTCGGAAAAGATTAGCATAAGGGAAAAATATGCAGATTATAGATATCAAATACCCAAGCTTACTATTAATGTTTTAAGGTAAAACATTTAATGTTTTAAAAAGAGAGCCAATATAAACACTTCTGAGTTAAGAGATTTTATGAAAAATCTCTTAAGAGAAAATTCTGAGTTAAGAGATTTTATGAAAGTGTCTTATTACATAATTAGCACATATTCACAGTTAGGAAGTAGCACATACAAAATATAAAAAAGAATCAGTACTCCCACCACTCAGAGATAACCATTTATTATCTCAGTCTTTTCTCCATTACAATAACAGCAGACATTTGTTGTACCCTATGCGTCAGGTGTACTAAAGTGCTTTACAGTGTATTAATAGTGTATTAACTGTTACTCCTAAAACAACTCTTGGATCTTAAATTATGATTATTATCACTATTTTATAGATGAAGACAATGAGGCTGCAAGAAGGTAAGTAACTTTCTGAAAGTAACAAAAATAATAAATGGTACAACTGGGTTTGGAACTTTGCATTTTGGTTTCAGAGCCCTTGCTACTAACTTCTAAGCAATACCGTTTCCTTCCGTTTAGTCCTTTCATAATGCATCAATGTATACAGTGTACCAAATATACATTTTAAGAAAGGAAAAAACTGTATTAAAATTATAATAATATGTACCGATAACAAAAGATGAATACAAGTCACATTTGACTTCTGCAATTACAAGAGGTGCTCAAAGTGGTTACACTATGGCTACATCAGCATCCAGACACTTCTGATTATGGCGAACTACTGCTTGAGCCATGTTGACCAACGTGTCCACTTGTGCTACTGCGCATGCCATTTCAATTTCTTCCCGAAGTATCATGCATCTCAAACTTATCACAAATGTGTGCTGTTGTTAGGCGTGTTGGAGGTTCTGTTGCATACTCATGTCTCCACTGTCATTGTACTTGCACAACGTTCTCGAATTTTAAATACCACTTCAAAATGATCCTGTGCTCCTCGATGGACAAGTGTGCTTCTGCCATTTTCTTTGACTGTCCTGCCTGTCACATGGTGACGTTAACATTCATTTGATTAATGCCATCTTTTGAGCAAATGGCACACTATACGTTGCTACCGTAAATCAACTTTGAAAAGTAATACATAGATAACATCTCTTAAAATGTGTATACTTTTTTTTGGCATCCCCCCCAGCCTATATAACGAAGATGTTTTATATACTCTTTTGTTACCTGCTTTCTTCAGATGATCCTTTTAAAATGGACTATTATTTTAAATACAGAGGGTGCCAAAAAATGTATACACATTTTAAGAAAGAAAAAATTGTATTAAAATTGTAATACTCAATATATACCAATAACAAAAGATGACTACACATCATGTGTATACCTTTTTTGGGCACTCCTGGTACTTATGATCACGTGAACTTTTTCTATAAAAAGCCAGATAGTTTAGACTATGTGCGCCAAAAGGTGAAAGCAAGGATACTAATGTAGGTACTTCTATAACAAGAGAAAACAAATATTTTATTGATAAAATTAAAAATATAACAACTGAGTATAATTTTTTGTAATATAGGTCTGCTGATGAAAAAATGGAATTCCTTTTTTGGGGATAACATTTTGCTTAACTGGAGCTCAAAGTTTAGTATTCCTTAATATCAAAGTGATAGCACATATGTGTATGTGAAAACCAGATTCAGCCTGTTTTGCACACGTGTGTTTACAAAACAGGCTGAACCTGGCCAGCAGGCTGTAGTTTGCTAACTTTAGAACTAGACCAACAGAGACCTTTTCAATGGATAAATTTGCTTCCTTAAATAAAATATGCCCTCGATAGTTATATAAATACTTCAGTTTTATTAGTGTTAGTTTTACAGGTAATGTAAAAATAAACTTCAGCTCAGTCCATAGTTAAATTGCTATGAATTTCAAATTAAGGGGGTATAAATTAATGCTATACTGTAAATTTGTATAAGGTTAGCAGTAGTAATTCTATAATCACTGATCTCCAGAAATAAATAATTATTACCATTATGTTTGCGTTTATAACTATAAACAGGCCCAATAATAAGGTAGGATTCCTATACTGCATTTCAGAAGACAGTGGTAATTATTAGATTGTAATACTAAAACACATTATGTGAAATGCTCATTTCATTAAACCATAGTTCCCAGAATATGAGGGGAAAATTGTACATAGTAATTCTGACAAATAAACGCTTAATATTTATATGTATAGACATGTTAAGATATCACAAAACATTATGTTGATGATTTTCACATTTAAAAGACCAAAATGTAATATCCAGTAAACACAATTTAAAACTACACCATTCAGAACTTTGAATGAAACATTTAATCCATTATTTCATTATTATTTGATAGATTCAGTAACACTAGATTGCTGTGAAAGTAACTGCGGTTTTTGCAATTATTTTTAACCTTTTAAACTGCAATTACTTTTGCACCAACCTAATATAAAGGAAAAAGTTATGGTTTCAGATTTCAGACTGACTTTTAAAATTCAATACATTATTGCAAAAGACTTTTAGAAGCATTTAATTAGAATCATAATGTCTTGGCTCCTTCAACCCTTGTTTTCAAAAAAAGTTTTTTTAATGTTTCATTTCAAAAATGTTTAAAGAAATTACAAGACAAACCTTTATTATGGCAAATGTCTATTCTAGAATATTAAACCTGACTGAGTATCAATATACTTTGAAAAGACTACAAAACAAACATCAAAATTCTGTGATAGACTTTGATTCTGAAAATAAAAATTGAAACTACCACGGGATGCAGCCTATTTCAAAGTTACAATATTACTAAGCTCAGAATATGAAATAATTTGGATGACAAATCTTTGAAAGAAAATACGAAAGTATATATATATATATATATATATATACTAATTTTCCCTAAACAAATTTCCTTTAATAAATTCAATGTGTTTTCTATCCTACCTAATTAAAATATTTCAGAAAGAGTTCCTTTATAGGCATTTACTAAATAGACTATTTCAATGACTTTTCAAAAAGAACAAAAAGTTGGACACTATATCTAGGAAACTTCATTTTCTTTTAAAAATCATTTCTACTTGAGAATAGCCATAATGATATGGCTGATATGGCTAATAGCCATAATGATATGCTGATCACTTGAAGGAAGAGTTTGGAACTCTACTTAAGTGAAGACTTTGGTGCTGTACAGATGTCATCAAATCCCGGATGCACCGTTAAGAGTTGTAAAATCCTGGACAAATCATTTAACTTCTCTGAATGTCAGTTTCTTCATCTAACATGAGTACAAAACCTACCTTGCAAGACTGTGAGGAATTAGAGAAATCACATTGTGATGTGCCTTCCACTTTCAGACCCAGATATGAGAATGTGACTTAGTACAACCACTCTGAAAAACTGTTTGGCATGACCTAGAAAAGTTGAACATTTGAATACCTTATGGCCTAGTAATTCCATTCCTAGGTATTTATACTCTAGATAGATCTGCACTGTCCAACATGTAGCCATAAGCAGTTGAAATGTGGCTAAGTATAACTGGGCAACTTAACTTTTTATTTAATTTTAATTAATTTAAATTTCAAGCAGTTTCTTAAATTAGTTATGGGAAA
Organism: Rhinolophus ferrumequinum; assembly: GCF_004115265.2. Classification (NCBI taxonomy): domain Eukaryota; kingdom Metazoa; phylum Chordata; class Mammalia; order Chiroptera; family Rhinolophidae; genus Rhinolophus; species Rhinolophus ferrumequinum. The sequence continues at coordinate 30,226,351 of NC_046291.1, forward strand.
ATTTTAAGGTGTATTTGGAACAATTTTGGTATATGGATCTACTTTTTCAATGGTAATTTGATAAAATATAAACACAGATCAGTGTTTATAATCATGAAAACAGAATAGAAACAAATTCGGTAAGTGTAAAATACATCAATTTTGAAGACAGTATGAAAACGTAAAATATCTCATTAACAACTTTCATTTATTTATTTTTATTTTTTTAAATGAAAGTTTTTGGGGTGACAATTGTTAGTAAAGTTACATAGATTTGAGGTGTACAATTCTGTATTACATCATCTATAAATCCCATTGTGTGTTTACCACCCAGAGTCAGTTCTCCTTCCATCACCATCCACATATTTGATCAACAACTTTTAATACTGATTACACCTTTAAATAATACACTGCATATACTGGGTTACAGAAATATATTATTAATTTATTTGTTTCTTTTTACATTTTTATATGGCTACTAGAAAATTTTAAATTACATGTGTGGCTTGCATTATATTTCTATTGGACAGCACTGCTCTAGAGAAACTCTTGCATGTGTATAACAATAGATGTAATTTTTATAAGCATCTTTTTAGCCACATTGTTCATGCTGTAAACAACTCAAGTATCCAACAACAACAATGGATTAATTATGGTGTAGTCACGTGTGGAAAACTACACAATGAAAAACTACTTGCAAAAGTATGAATGAATTTATGAATATAATAATGAGCAAAGGGTGAGTCAAAAAAATTCATTTTGATCCCATTTATATAAATTGAAAATCCTAACAAGTCATTTTTTAAGGACTGCATCACAAAAGGAAAAATTAAAGTAAAACAAGTAAATGCTTATCACAAGTCAGAATAGTGGTTACTTCTTGGTGGAGATGGAATCAGAGCTCTATGGAGAGCTTCTAAGGCAGTGCTTTTGATCTATTTTTAATTCTTGTGCCCCAAAGGAGGTTATTTAGACATTTTTTCCCCATCACGTGCTCATCCCCTCCCCCCAATGAAATTTTAATACCACAGATATACCGTGTATCTGTTTATGTTTGACGGCTCTTTGGAGACAGCTGTAAAGTCTAACATCAGACAGTTGTAGTGTCTAAGATTTTTTTCACCCCTCTCCCACCTCCTGTAGTGTCTAAGATTTTTTTCACCCCTCTCCCACCTCCTAAGAACCAATTTTCACCTCCTTAAAGGTCAATCACCTCTGCTTTATTTCTTAACCTGAGGGGTGGTTACACAAGTGTTTGCTTAATTACAATTCTTTTAAATGCACTTATGTTTTATACACTCTTATGTATACTTCACAATAAAACTAAAATTAGATAAAGTGACAAATGATGCCAAGGACTCAACAACAGGTTATTATTTCAGTTTCAGAGCTGTTCAAATAAGAATAGCAAGGAATTTAGTTCAATAAAGAACAGGTAGTCATAAAATTTTAAAAAGCTATCGACCTATGTTTGGAGTGAACCTGTAAGTTTGGTGGAGATCAACCTCCACCTAAAGGGGGCTGGCATACCTTCCCTAAGAAGAGAATAGAGTATAATGCCACTTTCACTATACGTAATTTTACGATTTACCAAAGATTTCAAGTATATATCTCAATTTCCCCATATTTTAAAAACTGCTAATAAAAACATTAGTAAATAAAAGACAAATTAACTTTCAGTGTCCTTTCCAGTCCCTATTTGAAAATAGTAATCACTGTAAAAAGTAGATGATTTTGTATGCTGCTTGTTTTCGCTTTAACAGTATGTCGTAAAAATTCATACCAGAAAAAATCTTATTTAAAACTATATATGCTCGTGAGATAAGCATTACAATTATCCCTATTTTACCAATTTCCGATTTGGGGGCTATTCAACTTTGTTCAATTCAAAGATAATCCAAAAAACTATGGAGTAAGGGGTGCTGCGGCTGGTTAAAGCATCTGGATTTAACCACAGAAATTCTCACTGCATCCTGCTACAACAACCCCTTACTACCCCGGACTTCAGTTTTCCCCCGCTAATTCTTCGATCTTCTTCCCTTTAGAGCTAACACGTTGATCATCCTTCTCCATTTAGTCTCTCCTTTTCTACAATCCCCAGAATAGAGTCTCATTCTTAATCCCAATCAAGAGATTCCCCCACCAACTCTGTAATTTACCTGACAGCAATCTGACCTCTCAGGACATTCAATATTGAATCCTGCAGCCGGAGCCAAACGGAAACGGAAGTTGTCACCTCGAGTACCTCACGGCGGGAAAGCGGAGAAGCCATTTAACGTTCCGATTCTGGGTCACGGATTCCTGAACCAGGTGGAGATGTCATGAAAGAGGATAGAAGTTGACATTTTCCCGCACATCTGTGCATCCGGAGTCTGACTGGGGTAAGAGAAATCGTGGAGGACAGATTGGCGGGGAAGAGGCGGTGTTTTCCTTGCTTGGAGACCGGAATGCCTCGACAGTGCACAGAAGGGCCGCCGACATCCTGCAGCCAATAAAGGGGGCTGTTGTTAGAGCGTGGACTCACCCTATGGGAGGGCTGTTTGTTGCGTTGCAGTTGGCCGGCTGCTGCGGGAGGCGGTGGCGGTAAGAAGCCGGAGGCAGCGGGGTGACAGGTAGGCGGCGGCGGTGTCTTTGGGGGACGCAGAGTGCTAGATCAGAAGGGATTTTCTTCTTGTCCGGCTGCAGGAACTATAGAGGGAATCTGACGAGGGTGGTCTGGGAAGGCGGCAGGAGGAGTGTTAGTGGTTCCGGAACCTTTCGTAGACTCAGTAGCGGTTTAGGAGGGTCGTGAGAATGCAGCTGAGACGGGTGAAGGCTGAACCCTGTGCGGCGATGTGGGGGCCTAGGGTGTGGGGGGCTGCGGTGGCGCCCGCAAAGAAAAGAGAGAGGCGGGAGCAAGACAGTCTTGTCATGGCTGGAGGAATTCTTTACACGGAGCTCGGAGAGAGAGAAAAGGACAAGGCATTGCAGACACCTTGAGAGAAATCCTAGGGACTGCTTCTTAGGGCCATTTCTCTGGGTGGGAAGGGGATGCGGAGAAGAAAGATATTTACTGGCTGTCAGATCCTTGAAAATCTTTATAGCTATATATTATGTAACCCTTGGCTGTTATTTATCCAAACAACTAGGTTGCCCCTCATGGAAGAGGAGGTCTGGCAACCAACCTATTGATATGTCAGAATAGTTTTTTCTTGGTTCGAGCGTTTTCTACCCCGACAGGCTCTGTAAGCGAAGAAGCATGAAGGACAGAGTAGTTACGAAGAGCTTATCCCAAATATGGACTTGGGTTGAGAGATTCGTTAGAGATGAGCGTGGCAAGGTTCACGTTTTGTAGTTCATGAATTTATTTGTTTTGAGGTCAAGGCTCATTACAAATCGTTTTTTTTTGTTTTTTTTTTTTAATCTCCAGGAAAGTGGAGAGCCTCAAAAAAATCTGTAGTAGGAGGTAAGTGCAAATTGGAAAATGACTAGAAATTTAGTTGTTAGATTTCCCTCCTGGATATTGTGGGTGTTAGAGACTGAAAATAAGGTGGTGTTCTGAATGGGGGTGGGGTGCAAAAGTCGTCTTTTAAGTAATTTGCTCTGTAAGTCTGAGAAACTAGTTATGGGTTATTTCTTAGGTTTAAAGAATATGCTCTTTTCAAATATATGGTGAAGGAAGGAGAACTGACTCCGGGTGGTGAACACACAATGGGATTTATAGATGATGTAATACAGAATTGTACACCTGAAATCTATGTAATTTTACTAACAATTGTCACCCCAATAAATTAAAATAAAAATAAATTAAAAAAATGCTCTTTAAACCTCTTCGACTGAGGTAAAATTATTTACAGACATAAATAACTGAATTACATGTTTTGTTCTGAGTTTTTAATAATTCATTGCTCAATGAAATGTACAATTAAATAGGAATTACATTAAGTATGTTATGAAGGACAAACTACATTAAAACTTGGTTTTTCACTGGAAAACAGTTTTAAAAGAAGCATACATTTCTAAAATGTAAGCTGATTGAAATGTCTTTAGCTTAAAAGACAGGACTAATTATTATTAGCAAGTGTACTGTAATTTTACTTTTTCTATTAATGATAATTTATATTAGTATATCCCAGGACCTAAATAAAAAATTCATTTATTTCTTTAAATATCGTTTGGTAAGGAGATGTGGATCATTAGTTTGTTTGTTCTAAAATGTTTAGAGTACTGAGATATTTATCAATACTTCAGATAAAAATTTTGATACTTGGTTTCATTTGTCTTTTACCTTTTTGCAAGAATAATACAATCTCAGTTACAAAGAATACTTCTGCTTCTATTTTTAGTTGCAGTTCTGTAGTGTGAGTACCTGTGAACAAATCTCTGCTTTTATGTAGGATGGTGTGTGTGTGTGTGTGTGTGTGTGTGTGTGTGTGTGTGTGTTTCTTCTTATTATGTAATCAGCCTACGAGATCCGAGATCCGTCTTAGAGAACCAGTGGCTGATTTTGAATGGCCAGTAGGTGTCATTGTAGAATAGAATAGAGTTGAACAACTGAGTAGGAAATTAGCAAGTGATTTAAGAAACACTAGTCCAAATTAGAATATAATAATAATTGGTTGATTATTTATACATCATTAGAATCTACTTTTCTGACACATTTCAGTATCAGAGCTGTTTACGGAATTTGAAACGATGGCTGTAAAGAAGTATCATTGTTTAAAATGGACCTTTAAAGCTTGTTTTTAAATCTTGCTCTTAAGAACTTCACATGCTATAGATTTAGGTTGATTGTTTGTCATACAGTTTTGGCATCTTATAGTAGTTTATTCAGTTCTAGAATGAGTAAGATTTTCAGCTTGACTAAGCTTTATAATAGAAAAACCAGTGCGATGTAATAAAAATAAATACATAAAATGATAAAATATAAGCAGAAAGTCTCCAAACAAGTTACCAGCTGCACAAAATAGTACTTTGTTGTTATTCTTTTAATGCAGGAACAGAAGTTTTGTCTTTCATTGTCTGTGGCTTCTTAGTTTTTTTGATATCCAAAATAGCTTCTTTTTACATTTTTGTCGCTCAAGTAGACTGTGTACTTTCCTCAGGATGATGAACTGAACATTTGTCATTGTCTAAAATGTGATGTAATGGATTCTGGAGGTAGTTGGCACAGTAAGTTTTGAAGGTGGCTTATAGATGGTGTGAGTAGCCCCTTACCTGCAGAGCTTTCTACTGAGCTCTTGTCATTTTGTAGCTTTGCTCCTTCTGCCTCCTTTTGATACAATGTTAAAAATAGAGTTGGACCTAATTCAGAAATTCTCCCTGAAAGTGTAGAGTTTTTTTTTTTATATATGAATAATCTGGGAGTTTTTAAAAAAGGGATACACATATCCATTACATCATCTCCATTTCCCTTCAGAATCTTAGTGGTAGGGGGAATGTGAAGGGAGGTAGTAGATATACATATTTTGAAGGAAAAAAAATCCCCTAGATGATATGGTTCACCACTGGCTTCCACTTTAGAATCATTGATCTACTTCAAGGCTTTCATACTTGTATTGTAGTATGAACCAATAACAATTGTTTTAGCTTGAGAAAAAGGGCTGTGAAATCTACCAATATTTTTATAGCTCGATAAATTTCCAATGTCTGGGATAGATTTTCTAGCCAGGAGCTAAAGTTGCCAGAAATAAAAATTGTGTCGAATGTCGTGATTTGGATTAGTTTTTACTTGGCACTTCGCTGCTTTCCACAAGCCAAGCTAATTTCTTTCACAATTCAGACCTGTGCTAATTTGCACAGATATTTATGTATATCTTGTTCTCTTAATGTGTCCGAAAGCTGTCTAGTTCAAGAATCAAACTGGAATTGGAAAGTAAGAATTTGAAGTTTTATTGATTACAGGTCTTTTTGCAATATTGCTGTGATACAAAGAAGATTTATCTTTTGTGTAAACATTTACTCAATAATATATAGTAAAACTTGGAATTGTGACTGTATTGATTTTGACACAAGTCCTGTTTAGAAATTCATGGTTCATCTTTACGAATTCTGGACTTTCTGTTTGGATATCTCTCTGCCACAGAGACAAGTACAAGAAAAAATAAATGAGTAGACTTTAATTTTGGAGAAAGAAGTAAAAAGTTAATTATGTAATATATTAAGAGATGTGACATATATATGTGTGTGTGTGTGTATGTGTATGTATATGTACATATATATATAATTATATATATGTATATATAATTATAGTCCTTTGCAGGTTTGAAATATAACTGCCAAAAAACTAGTCATAAAATATGGTGAAGTGGCACCAGTTTACTGAATGGTATAGCATGGGTTACAAAATACATTGTTCTGTTGTAAAACGCTGAACTCTAAAAAATGCTGGAATCAAATTTATCTATCACCTTTGTCATTATGGACTCTTGACTCTTTTCAAATTGAAGTGTAATTGATGTAATCCTTGACTCTTGATAGTGCTTGATTCTTACTTAATATAATCTTGTTAGCTACTAAGATTTGTCAGTTTACCTCTTTAAATTACTTCCTCCATATATTTTTTTGAAAATGGATGGAGGGAGTTGGATGCTGAGCAGGGAGTGAAACTTATGCTTTTTACATATTCTTTTATATTGAGGCTTAAATTTTTTTTTTTTACTAGACTTTGTTTTTTAGCACAGTTTTAGGTTCACAGAAAACTTGAGTGGAAAGTACAGATATTTCCCATATACACACTCCCCTCGACACGTGCACAGCATCCCTCATTATCAGGATCTCACTGAGTGAGTGGTATGTTTGTTATAACTGATGAAACTACATTGCCATGTCATTATCGTCCAAAGTCCATAGTTTACATTCGGCTTCACTCTTGGTGTTGTACATTGTATGGGTTTGGACAAATGTATAATGACATGTAGCTACCATTATAGTACCATACAAAGGAGTGTTGAGACTTTTTAATCAGCATTTATTCCTTTTGTGGTTCTTTCTTTTTAAATAAAAAAGGAAGTGGGGAGGGGAGAGTATACTACTATTCTTTCGACTTTGTAAGATAATTGTAAAACTCATATAAGTAGATATGAAGTACTTGTCAAATCTAAAGTTAATGTGAATTTGCAGTCTATCCCAGTACTGACTGTTTTATTGTTCATGGGAGAAAAGCTAGAGGAAATGAATGTTTCTGTTCTTCAGGGTTCTGTTGTCAAAACTTTTCCTCATTTTATACCCTGTCCCTCTGATCTTATTTACTCAATTAGCATCTAAATTTGATGATTCTCAAATCTGTATCTCTAATCCAGAGATTTTTCTAGATCTCTAGTTCCTATTTTCTTGATCTTCTAGTTCCTAACTACTTGCTAGATGAGGATGACCTGCACGTCCCTCAAATGTGTCTAAAAGTTAATTCATATTTTATCATCTATATAATGTACTTTAGCTGGAACCTGGTGTTATCTTTGACACTTTTATTCATACACCACTGATCTGAGCACTGCTAGGTTCTGTTGACTCCACCTTGTTTCTGTTTCTTTAATTCTATTTATTCTCAATTTTACAATGACTAGGAATAGTATGAAGAGTTAGGACCTAGAGACAGACTATCTAGATTAGAATCACAGCTTTACCATCTATTGCCTCCATTTCTTTATCTTTAAAAACAGAGTTGTACCACCCAGCAGTTGTACTCTTGGGCATTTACTCCAGAGAAATTGACGCTTATATTCACATAAAAATCTGTACATGAAATGCTTGTAGCAGCTTTATTCCTAATAGCCCCAAACTAGAAACAACCCAAATGATCTTTAACACATGAATGGTTAAACAGGGGCACATTTATAGCGTGAACTGCTATGCAGCAGTAAAAAAGAATGAGCTATTGATAAACATGCAACAACTTAGATGGGTCTTAAGTGAAAAAAGCCACTCTCAAAAGATTATATACTGTATGATTTCATTTATGTAACATTCTTTTTTTTTGTTTTAATTTTTATTGGGGAATATTGGGGAACAGTGTGTTTTCCAGGACCCATCAGCTCCAAGTTAAGGCATTGTTTTCAGTGAGTGCAGCTCACTGACCCATGTGGGAATCGAACCAGTGACGTTGGTGTTACGAGCACTGCACTCTAACCAACTGAGCCACCAGGCCGCCCCTATAACATTCTTGAAATAACAAAGTTATAGAGATGAAAAGCAGATTAGAGGCTGCCAGGAGTTAGGGATCAGGGAGAGGGGAGTAGGTGACTGACTACACGGGAGCCTCTTGGTGATAGAACACATCTGTGTCTTGATTGTGGTGGTAGTTACACAAATCTACATATGTTATAAAGTTTTATAGAAGCATACACACACACACAGACAAATGAATGCTTGTAAAACTGGTGATATCTGAATAACCTCTGTGGACTGTACTCATGTCAGTTTCCTAATCTTAATATTTTACTATGGTTATGCAAGACATTACCAGTAGGGGAAACTGGGCAAAGGGTGCATGGGACCTTCTGGCACATATTTTGGTAACTTCTTTACAGACGGTTTTTATAGATGGACTTTTGGTAATTCCGTCTATAATTATTGCAAAATAAAGTTTTTTAAAGGGTTATTATAAGGATTAAATGAGCCAATGAAGATTAAATGTAAGGTTTTTATTACAGTACTTGGTACATCACAAATACGTAATATTAGTGTAATAGTAGTGGTAGCAGCAGCAGCAATAGTTCAGGCCTCTCACCTCTTGGAGGCCTCTCACTAGGACCATTCCAGTGTGTTCTTATTGGTCCCTTTGTCCTCAGTCTTTGCTCCCTCCAGGCCACTGTACAATGCAAACAGCGCTCTTTCTAAAGTGCCTATTACTTCACACAAAATATTTTAATTGTTCCCCCTTGTACTTTCATACATTAATTTCCCTTTTCTAATCAGAGTGGAATGAAGCATTGGAGTCAGCATGACCTCCAGGATACTATAATAGGTGAATCAAAGATAAAAATAAAAATCTCAAGTGAGTTTTCTCACCTTCAATAAACTATTAAGTATTGTTATTTTACAGTTAATTTGTTTGGTATTGCTGCCTAATACAGCACCCCAAAACTTAATGACGTAGGACAAAAAGATTGATTATTTTTCATGATCCTGTAGGCTGGCGGAGAAGTTCCTCTATTGGGTTCACGTGGCTGTCTCATGCAGCTGAGTCCAGCTGGAGAGCTGACTGAGTTGGAAGGTCCAAGATGTATGTCCTCAAGTACATGTTTGCAGTTGGTGCTGGCTGTTCATTATTAAAGACATGTTTGCAGCGTTCTCAGTGTGGCTTCTCATCCTCTAATAGACTAGTCTGGCATCCTTACATGGCGTTCTCAGGGCAGCCTTCTGGAAAGGTGAAGGTGGAAGCTGCAAGGCTTCTTTGAGGCTTAGGCTTTCGAACTTACATGATGTAATGGCCCTTCCACATTCTGTTGGAAGGACCTCTGTCTCAGTCAGTTCAGGCTTCCACAACCTGGGTGGCTGAAACAACAAACATTTTTTTTCTCCCAGTTCTGAAGGCTGGGAAGTCCAAGATCAAGGTGCCAGAAAATTGTGTGTCAGCGGTGGGTCCACTTCATGGTACAGAGATGGCTGTCTTCTCACTGTCAACACATGGCAAAAGAGGTGTGAGAGCTCGCTGGGGTCTCTTTTTATAAGGGTACTAATTTAGGAAAGCTCCAACCTTATGACCTAATCACCTCCCAAAGGCCCCGCCTCCATCACATTGGGTGTTAGTATGTTAATATATGAATTCTGGGGAGATGCATAAAAAGTTCATAACAATACAGAGAGATCGGATTATTTTCAATTTTCTTAATGTAAGGATGAAAATCCAAAAAATGAAACTATCACTATAAGAATTTGTGAAAAGTGTTGCTGAGACTTAATTAGTAAAAATAAAAACACAAGTGCAAAAGACATTAAATGGCAAGCTACTAGGTAGCACAGATTCAAAATCTTCATGAAGTAGAATAGTCTGCATAATATGTGGGAGAATCAGCATTTATCTGATTGTTGTGCTAAGACAGTGTTTCCTGAAAATTTGTAGGAGGGTAATCTGTAGAAAAGTTACTGGTTTTTCATTTGAAAAGGTGTAAACCTAACCTTATTTTTATATGATTTGGTCTTGCTGATCACAGTTTCATAAGCCACATTACTTTTCTAGAACATGACTCCCAAATGTTGGCAAGAAATTACAGTACTGTATTATGAAATCTTGTCAGTGTACTAAACTGCAAACACCCCTCCAACTGAACTATAGTGGTGGTGTACCTTCACAGAATACAAATTCTCTTGTCACGCTTGCTTCCTACTCTACCCCCTATTTCAGTGGAAATATCTATCACTTCATCAGCATTAAATTGAAGAATCGCTGAGTGGCTGTTTGTATCTGAGACCACAAATTTGTTGCTGGAGTCTGTCTTACATTATTAGTCAGAAATTATGTTTGACTGCTAGAAACAGAGATAAGAAATAACCATTGCTTACACAAGCTAGTAGTTGACTTCTTTGTCTTTGTCTTGTGAAAAAACATTTAGAAATTGGCAGTATGGGACCGAGATGACAACTTCGTAGAGTTGTCGAGGACCCAGTCTCCTGTCTTTTTCCTTTGCCATCCTTAGCATGTGGCTTCCATTTTCACGATCAGGAGATGGTTGCTGGATATCCAGCCATCACATCCATGTTCAAGGCATAAGGAAGGAGGAAGAAAGGCAGAGGACAAAAGGGGCACACCTCTTATCTTTTAAGAACTGCTTCTAGAATTCCCCATACAGTATTTCCTTTGATCTCATTGATCAGAACTTAGTCATTTGGCAATACTTAGCTGTAAGTAAAGTTCAGAAATGGCCTTTAGCTGAGCATATAGACTAGATCAGTGTGTGGGGGGGCGGTCAGGGTGGGGACCTCTATTAAATGGGAACTAGTGGTCTCTGCTGTACTTGCTCCCTGTCTTCTGTGTTGTCTGCTGCTGACTGCCCTGCTGTTGCTAAGCCCTTTCTTCAATAAACATGAATTAAGTGCTAAGCCCTGTTAAGAACTAGAAATACAAACACAACTGAGAAATACTCCCTGCCCTAGAGAAGTTGTGGTTTAATAATAGGACTGATAAACTGAGGAAAGAAGGTTTCTGAGGAAAGAAGGTATTGAGTACTGTTAGACTACGTAGTTACCACTATGATTCTGCCTACCCCATCAATTTATAAGGGGCTTAAGATGGAGAGGAAGAGGTGACCCCTTTACAAGAGCAATATTAGTGGGGAAAAATCAACTTCCTAAGAGGAAGGTGTAAGGTCTGTTTCTCTTCCCTAAAGCCTAGAGAAAGAGGTCCTAAAGAAAAAATTCACTCTCAATGTTTTATGTGAATTTAAGGAGAGAGACTTGTTGGAAACATTTGTATCCAGGATGGGGCAGAAGCTATTTAACCAGAGAAATGTGGCATGAAGTAGTGATGTTCATGAATGATATTTTGATATCTGCAGCAACTGTGATTTGATGCGAAAATGCCTGTAATATCTGTTGGCGACCAAGTCATAGAAAATACTGTGGTTTTTTTGTTTTGTCTACATTCATAATTGAGTGAAATGATAAATTTTTGTTAGGGATTAGTAAAAAAAATGATATAATATTCTTCCCATCAATGCATATGATTTTTATTCACAGATCCCTGAGGATCTATGGATTCTAGGTTGAGAACTAGTGAGTGAGGGTGAAAAAAAGGGCTTTGAATGGATACAGGGTTATATGCTAAGAAAAAGCGTACTAGAGGAGGTTTGATCTGAGTCTTGAAAGAAGAGTAGGGCAGTTAGGCTAGAGGGTAGTTGAAAGGCATTCCAGAGGGGAGAGCAGTTTAAAAAAAGGCAGGGAGGTGTGAGACATCTGGCGTATCATGGAACTGTAGATTAACATTGGTGAGGGGAAGTCTGTATTGAGCCAAGGAATAATCCTGCTGACAGGGTTCTTCTGTTCATGAGCATATTGAACTAGCCCTGATTGCAGAGCCTGTCTAGCCAACCATAGAGCTGTGCACTGATCACCTCTTTTCAGGAGCCGTGAGCAGCCAGATACAACTTCTTGGATGTCTGCCTATTGGGAGGATTTCCCTTTTCTCCTGTCCTTCAGGGCCACCGCTGTGTAGGGGTAATGCCAGCATGTCATATGGAACCATGTGTAAACCAGGCCAGAGTTTTTATTTCTTTTTTCTTTGATCATAGGGAACTTTACAAGGTCATAGATTAATAGAGAGTTGATACTTAGTAAACACATGTGTGATGCGCCCTGTCTGAGTATAATTTCAAATTTCTAGTAGTTGATGTTTTTCTAGTTTATTTATTAATTATTGTTTTTTTATTAAAGATCTCTAGCTTACTTATGTTGTGGTTGGAGAACATACTCTGAATGGCATTATGTGTGATGGGTGTCGGAACCATTTGTTTTTAAGGCTTATTTGTGCTTTTAGGGCCTGCTCTAACCTCGTTCTGTATATTTAACCATCGTAGTCGGGATTAGCTGCTTATGTAGCGGTAATAATCAACCTTCAAATAATGGCTTAAAATTTAAAAAAAGATTTGTTTATTCTTATGTAAAATCTGCTGCAAGTTAGAGTGACTCCAGGGCATCTGTTTTCCATATGATGGGTCAGCATTGCATCTCTATATTTATCTCTGCTTCTTTTATCATAGTGGCAAGGGAAGTACAGGCTGGAGAGTGCATACTGGTAATTAAATGCTTCTACAGAAATCATTTCTGTTCATTGCTCAAAGCAAGTCATGAGATCACATCTGACTTAAGGAAGGTAGGGAAGTATAGTTCTCCCATGTGCCCCGGAGGAGAAGAAAAGCTTATATCATACATACAATATCACTTCCACTTAATGATGGAAAGCTGCTAGCACATTCAGCTTTATAAGAGCTTGGTGGGTCAGAACGCCCAGTTCTTAAGGGTAGATCAGGTCACATGGTCACGTTTGGTGTTCCTCTACCAGGGCTCAAAGCCAAGCAAGGGCCTCTTTCTCAAAAGTAGAATAATCATCGCAGTAGAGGGTGTAGCTTTATTCTAAATCGCTTGCCCTTTCCCTGGCTCTCAAACAGAGGCAATTTTGTTCCCTGGGGAACAAAATTATTTCCTGTTTTCTGGAAGACTTTGTACGAACCTGGTGTTTCCTCCTTAATTGTTTGGAAGAATTGACTGATGAAACCGTTTGCACTTGAGATTTTTTTTTGGAAAGATTTTTAATAACAGATTTCTTTTTTTTCTTTTTTTTTTTTTTTTAGGCTTTTTTTTTTTTTTTTTTTTTTTTTTTTTAAGGGGAACAGGACTTTATTGGGGAACAGTGTGTACTTCCAGGACTTTTTTTCCAAGTCAAGTTGTTGTCCTTTCAATCTTAGTTGTGGAGGGTGCCGTTCAGCTTCAAGTTGTCCTTTCAGTCTTAGTTGTGGAGGGCGCAGCTCAGCTCCAGGTCCAGTTGCCGTTTTCTAGTTGTAGGGGGCGCAGCCCACCATCCCTTGCGGGAGTCGAACCGGCAACCTTGTGGTTGAGAGGATGCGCTCCAACTAACTGAGCCATCCATGAGCTCAGCGGCAGCTCAGCTCAAGGTGCCGTGTTCTATCTTAGTTGCAGGGGGCGCTGCCCACCATCCCTTGCAGGACTCGAGGAATTGAACTGGCAACCTTGTGGTTGAGAGCCCACTGGCCCATGTGGGAATCGAACCAGCAGTTTTTGGAGTTAGGAGCATGGAGCTCTAACCGCCTGAGCCACCGGGCCGGCCCCAGATTTCATTTTTTTAATAGCTATGGGGCTATTTGGATATTCTATATCTTTCAGTGTTGGTAATTTGTATTTTTTAAGTTGTGTTCATTTCATGCTAAGTGTCACATTTATTAGCATAAAGTTTATTATATTATTCTGTTTCTGATACCTAAAAATTCCGTTTTCTCCTTTTCCTTAATCAGTATTATTAGGGGTTTATCAGTTTTATTAATCTTTTCAAGAACCAACTTTTGGCATTGTTGATTTTTTTTTCCCTCTGTTGTGTGCTTGTTTCATTCATTTGCTATTTTCTCTAGCTTTTTTTTTTGTTTTTAAAAAAATATTTATTTTTTCAGTTACAGTTGACATTCAATATTATATTAATTTCAGATATACAGCATAGTGGTTAGACATTTATATAATTTATTCAGTAACCCCCTGCCCCACTTGTCTAGTACCCACCTGTTACTATATACCATGGGTGCCAAAAAAATGTATACACATTTTAAGCGATGTTATGTATGTATTACTTTTTGAAGTTGAATTGAATTACAGTAGCAACGTATAGTATGCCATTTGCTCAAAAGATGGCATTAATCAAATGAATGCTAGAGGCACCATGCAACAGGCAGGACAGTCAAAATGCCAGAAGCATGGTTGTCGTTTAAGGAGCGCAAGACCATTTTGAAGTGGTATTTGAAATTCGAGAATGTTGTGGAAGTACAATGACAGTGGAGGCATAAGCATGTAACAGAACATCACGCCTAACAATAACACGCATCCGTGGTACGTTTGAGACGCATGCTACCATGTGTAATGTGCACAAGGGAAGATCCAGGAGGCCTCGCACGGCAACAGGTCCTGCTGCTTCTGCTGTGGTGTCGGAACAGTTAACATGCTCGCCACAGAAGTCTGCCCGACAGTATTCGCTGTCATCAGACGTGTCTGGCCGCTGATGTAACCACTTTGAGCACCTCTTGTAATTGCAGAAGCCAAACGTGATTTGTATTCGTCTCTTGTTATTGGTATATATCGAGTATTACAATTTTAATACAGTTTTTTTCTTTCTTAAAATGTGTATACATTTTTTTTTCACCCTCTGGATACCATGTTTCCCTGAAAATAAGACCTAGCTGGACCATCAGCTCTAATGCGTCTTTTGGAGCAAAACTTAATATAAGACCCGGTCTTATTTTAATATAAGGTCTTATATTAAAATATATGGTCTTATATTAAAATAAGACCCGGTCTTGTATTATATTATGTAAGACCTGATCTTATATTATATTAAAACAAGACCGGGTCTTATGTTAATTTTTGCTCCAAAAGACCCAGTAGAGCTGATGGTCCGGCTAGGACTTATTTTCAGGGAAACACGGTAGTTGTTGCAACATTACTGACCATATTCTCTAGAAGCTTGAACCATTGATTTTTTTCAGCTTCTCTGCTAATACAGGAAGTCTTAGCTGAAACTCATGCATATAGGATCTCTGTCTTTGCTTTATACATGCAGAGTGGGGACGTCCTGCATATGCAATTAAATGCTGTAGCTGCTTCTCACAAGTTTTAGTGTTAATATCTTTCTTGGCATTGAGTTCAATATACAGAGGGTGCCAAAAAAATGTATACACATTTAAGAAAGGAAAAAATTATTAAGGTTGTAATACTCCATATATACTGATAACAAAACATGAATAAAGTCACATTTAACTTCTCCAATTACAAGAGGTGCTCAAAGTGGTTACCATCAGCGTCCAGACACTTCTGATGACGGCAAACTACTGCTTGAGCAACATTAACCAAAGTGTCCACTTGTATACAGTTTTTTGGCACTCCCAGTATTTACTAATTTCAGTTTTGATTTCTTATTTGATGCATAGATCATTTAGAAGTATAATTTCAAATTTCTAGTAGTTGATGTTTTTCTAGTTTTTTATTTATTAATTATTGTTTTTTTAGTAAAGATCTCTAGCTTACTTATGTTGTGGTTGGAGAACATACTCTCAATGGCATTATGATTTTTGAACTGTGTTGAGGCTTTTGTGTCCCAGTATGTGGTCAGTTTTGATAAATGTTTCATGCACACTTGAAAAGAATGTGAATTTTTTGTTGTTGTTGCTGGGTACGATGTTCTGTGTAGGTCCATTACGTCAGGTTTTAATTGCATTGTTCAGATCTTACTGGTTATTGGTTGCTTTTTCTATTAACTTCAGAGAGAGGTGCACTAAGATCTCTGACTATGATTAAGGATTTGTCTATTCCTTCTTTTAATTCTGAAAATTTTTGCTTTCATGTTTTGAGATTATTTTGGGGTATATACAAGTTTATGATTATAGTATCTCCCTATTTGATCCATTTATCACTATGTGATATTCCTTTTATCTATAGTAATTATTTTTGCCTTAAATTCTACTTTCTCTGATATTAGTAGACTATATTAATTTTCTTTTATGTGTATACTAGTGTTGCGTGGTGTATTTTTTCCATCCTCTACTTACAGTCTTTCTGTGTAGTTATGTTTAAAGTGTGTCTCTTAAAGAAGTGTGCTTGTTTGTTTAATCCAATCTGACAAGCTCAGTGTTTTATTTGGAATTTTTTGTCCTTGTATTATAATACTGTTACTGATATAGTTGTGTTTATATATGGAAGCTTACTATTATTTGCTATTTAGCCCATGTTGTTGTTTTTTTTCTTTCTTTCTTGTCTGCTTTTACATTAGTTAAATATTTTTCTCTAATCATTTTATTGGTGTATGTTACCAGTATTACACTGTTTTTATTACCATAGCTTTGCAGCAAGTTTTGAAATCAGGAAGTGTGAGTCCTTGGTTTTGTTCTTCATTTTCAAGATTGTTTTGGCTGTTCAGGGTCCCTTAAGCTTCCGTATGAATTTTAGGGTGGATTTTTCTATCTCTATAAAAAGTCATTGGAGTTTTGATAGGGAGTGCATTGAATCTGTTTTATAGATTGCTTTGGGTGGTACTGACATCTTAACAATATTAAATCTTCCAGTCCATGAACATTGGATGAGTTTTCATTTATTTATAGTTTCTTTCGTCAGTGTTTTATGGTTTTCATTGTACTAGTCTTTTGCCTCCTTGGTTAATTTCTAAGTATTTTAAATTGATTTTGTAATTTCCTTTTCATATTGTTCATTTTTAGTATATAGAAATGCAACTGATTTTTGTGTATTGACTTTGATCCTGCTACTTTTGAATTCATTTTTTAGTTCTAACAGGTTTTGTGTGTGTGTGTGTGTGTAATCTGTAATGTAAGGTTTTCTACTTATAAGATCATATAATGTACAAACAGATGATTTTGTTTTTCTTTTCAATTGGGATGCCTTTTATTTCTTTTTCTTGCTCATTTACTCTGGCTTCAACTTCCAGTACTATGTTGAATAGAAGTGGTGAAAGCGGGCATGCTTGCCTTGTTCCTGATCTTAGAGAAAAGTCTTTCAGTCTTTCACCATTGTGTATGATGTTCCCTGGGTTTCTTATATATGGCTTTTATCATGTTGAGATAGTTTCCTTCTAGTACAAGTTGTTGGGGTTTTTTGTCTGTTTGTTTGTTTTTTTACTGTTTTTATCATAAAAAGGTGTTGGATTTTGTCAAATACTTTTTCCTGCATCACTTGAGATGTTCATGTGTGTTCTCTTTATTCTAGTAATGTGCTACATTACATTTTTTTGTTGTTGAACCATCCTTGCATTCTGGGGGGAAATCCCCACTTTTAATATGCTGCTGAATTCTTTTTGCTAGTATTTTATTGAGGATTTTTGCTTCAGTGTTCATAAGGGATATTGGTGTGTAGTTTCCTTTCATTTTTTCCTTTTTTGTTAGTGTCTTTGTCTTACTTTGGTATCAGGGTAATGCTGGTCTTATAGAATGAGTTAGGAAGTGTTTGTTCATCTTCAGTTTTTGGGAAAAGTTTGAAAATGATTGGTATTAGTTCTTCTTTAAATGTTTGGTGGTATTCACCAGTGAAGCCATCAGGTCCAGGGCTTTTTTTGTCTAAAGATTTTTGATTACTGATTCAATCACATTATTAGTTATAGGTCTATTCAGATTTTTTTATTTCTTCCTGATTTAGTCTTTGTAAGTTTTGTGTTACCAAATTTGTTGGCATACACTTGTTCACAATACACTCTTTATAGCCCTTTGTATTTCTGTAGAATCAGTAGTAATGTCCCCATTTCATTTCTGATTTTAGTAATTTCTGTTTTCTCTCTTTTTTTTAGTCCATCTAACATTTTATCAACTTTGTTGACCTTTTCAAAGAATCAGTTCTTGGTTTTGTTTATTTTCTCTATTGTTTTCTAATCTCTATTTCATTCATCTCTGCTCTAATCTTTATTTCCATCCTTCTGCTAGCTTTGGGTTCAGTTTATTCTTCTTGTTCTAGCTCCTTAAGTTGTGAAGTTAGGTTGTTGATTTGAGAGCTTTCTTGTTTTTTAATGTAAGCATTTATAGTTAAGCATTTTTCCCTGTCACCACTTTCACTGTATCCCATACGTTTTGGTATATTGTGTTTTTATTTTCATTTGGCTCTAAGTATTTTCTAATTTCCCCTATTATTTCTTCTTTGACCCATTGGCTGTTTACAAGTATGTTGTTTAATTTCCACAGTTTTGTGAATTTTCCAGTTTTTTTTTTTTTTTTTTTTTTTTTTTATCTGTTGATTTCTAACTTCATCCCATTGTGGTAACAGAAGATACTATGTATAATATCTATCTTCTTAAATCTATGAGAATTTGTAGCCTAACATGTGGTCTATCCTGGAAAATGGCCCATGTGCACTTCACAGGAATGTATATGCTGTTTTTGTCTTGTTTCCTTATAATTATTGGTCATGTTTTTGTCACTTTGCATATTTAGTAATTTTTGATTATGTGCCAGACTTTGTGTATGACAGACCATAGAGGCTCCAGACCGTGTTACTTTCCTGACAGGGTTCCCATTTCTTTCTTTCTGTTCCTCAAATAGGTGAGGGACTAATTACTTCCAATTAATCGGGGATTGAGCTGTTAAAAGCTGTGTTAAAGTTTAATAAAACTCAGTTTTCTTATCATTTGTCCTGTTGGGTTGTTTTATTTTGTTTTGCTTTCTTAAATTGAAAGCCTAGTGAGTATCTGTATCCTTAACCCTGAAAGATTGTTAGAGACCCATCTCTATAGAGCTGCCCAATGTAGCTCTCAAGTTGGCTTGCCTGCACTGCTTCAAAATCTGTCAGTTGCCTAGGGTTCAAAATTCCCAAGGTACAAAAAGATGGCCATTGCCCCTGCCTAAAGTGTTACTAGTTTCTTGTATATGTTTCCAGAGATACTATGTTAGTTCTTTTCAAGTTTTTAAGTCCCCCCCAACTCCCGCATTGCAGAACTTCTCATGAAATAAAAGTCTCATGTAATAGCCCCAATATATAAGAGAGAAAGTCAGCTGCTATGGTTGGAGTAAGAGGTCCTGACATATCTTCAGTTTGGGAAATATTGGAAACTTTATAATGATAATACAATAATTCCAAGAACATTTTATTGTAGTATTCTTTGTATTTAAAAAATAACATTAATGAACATTTTAAAATGGTAATTTTCTTATGGTGTTTTAGATTTAAAGTTGTCATACAGTTTTAAATCAGAGCGAGCATAATGTGGTCAGCAACTACGTGAAAATAGTTACTAATTTGTGAGAAAAGTATACTTTTAGCAATTTGAAAATGATTCTCTCTGATCAAAAACTTTTAATATATTTCTGTGCCATAAATTCAAGTAATAGCATTTTCTGTGTTCTTTTTAAAAATGAAAAAATTTCAGTTCTGTGACACTCATCCAAAATGATTTTATAGTCATTGATACTTATTATTTAAGTTTGGTTTTATACTGCATATTACAGTTTTAATGAGTGTGTGTGTGTGTGTGTGTGTGTGTGTGTGTGAGAGAGAGAGAGAGAGAGAGAGAGAGAGAGAGAGAGAGAGAGAGAGAGAGAGAGATAATCACTGTACAGTGTTTCAAAAGTTGGATTCATAGAATTTTTGGCTGGAAAGCTTAATTTTATAGATTATCTAAGTGAGACTCCAGAAAATTTAAGTAACCTGCTCATCGTCTTACAGATAATTAATGGCTAATTTGAAACTGAAAATCAGACTTCTGTTCTCCAAGTCTAATGTTTTTTAAGTTTGGTGTGATAATGATGCACAAGTATATGCTGGTTATAAAATTTTTGGATCATTAGTTATTTTTTTAAGTTAGATAAACTATTTTATAAATGTCTTGTCAAAGTTGCTCTTTCTCCTTTGTATGATGTTTTTGCAAATATTATTTCTCAATATTTCAAAGTTTTTTATTTTCATTTTTTATAGAGTTGGAAAATATTTAAGTCTCAACAAATGAATTCTGCACTTGAACTCTGCCGCATTCCTGTGCCACCTCCTCCTTTAGAAAACTGATCTTAGAATAGAGGTAAAAATTATGAATTTAACTTTTTAAAGGATACAGAATGATGTTCCCATGCAGTTAGACGATCTTTGGTGGGTAGCTTAAAATTAAACACTTTTACCTATGAGACTTGAAATAAGCACATCTTAATTAATGCCTTTAAATTTTACTTTTAAAAGTGTTTCCTTTTCAATAGTTGTGTATTTGAACCTTTTTGTTGCCTAAACTTTAGTTTTGATTTATCAGATTTACTCAGCATAACGGTATTACTTAGCTACATTTAGGTCAGTGCAAGAGAATTGCTGCAATGATGTGTATGTCCTGGATCTGTGCTGTCTGGCAGGGGAGGTGCGAGCCACATTAAGTACTGAGCACTGGAAATGTAGCTCGTGCAACTAAGGAATTGAATCTTTAAATTTTACTTTATTTTAACTTAAATTTAAGTAGCCACTTGTAGCTAATGGCTACGATATTGGACAGTGTAGCCCTAGATTTTTCCTTAGGGAACTTGGTATGTACAACAACAGAACATTTTAAGTATTTAAGTTTCAGACTTATACCTTAAAATAGCTAAGTAATTGTTGACCTAGTTTGAAAATTTGCAGTGTACAATCATTTTTGCTATGTTGTCCTGATAACTTACATAGCTTTGTTTTCAATAATGTTGGCCCACCAGAAACCCTTAAGAACAGATACCATAATTAGTTTTGCTCACTGATGTGTTAACTTATTTAATTGAAAAAAAAACAAAAAAACCTTTGACATAGGTATTTATACTAGCCCCATTTTATAAATGAATAATTTGAGACCACAGGTTAGCTAAGTAACTTTCCCAAGGACACGTAGCTTGTAGGGTCATAGAGCTGGAATTTGAACTCAGGCAGGCTAGAGCCAGAGCCCATACTCTTAAACAATTTAGCTGTACTGTCTCTTATATTCTAATTCTCTGTAAATTGATAATTCCTGAAAAAGATATATGCTAATTGTCAGCTAAGACACAATGTCTGCCCATGTAGGTAATGGGGACTTACTATACTTGCAGGAAGGCAGCTACCAGCACGTTCTGTTTGCTTCCCAGCAAGTAGTTATTGATCTCCTTTAGATCATGTTCCAGCAGTTTATTATTTTGTTCATTATGTTGTATTAGGTCTTGCTAATAAACGTTGCCATTACCATGGTCACCAAAAAGATAATTTTCTGTGATACCCTCTTCACTTTGTTAAGTACTCTGGAAGTGAGGCAGTACAGGCCTGAATTGAGCTGCATGCTGGAATATCAGTTTGATGTTTGCTCTTAAATATAGTTTTTATATACCAGCTGATGGAATGGGTGTACTATCCAGTAGAAGAAATCATCTTCAGAATTCTATATTGTCTGTTAAATAAAAAGAAAACTTGCAGTATGTTTGTATCTATATTCGTAGCTACCTCTAGGTACTAAAAGATACTGAGTCCTGTTAGGAAATACATATTTACAAATTTTCTCTGTAACCAGTACTACTCTATTTATCAAATAAAGGGACGAAAATATATTTATAGGACTTAGATTTAGAAAGTAACTTATCATTCTAGAAAACTGAAGCCCAAAGAGGTTAAGTGATTTGTCCATGATTATATAAGCAGTGTGGTTCACTGATTCAAGAAATATTAAGTACCTGCCATATATCCATATACCATAGTATGCTTGTTAGCTTTGAGTGCATAGTGAGCACTCAAATGTGAGCAAAACAGAAATGGACCCTGTTCTCATGGAACTTACAATCTGATGGGAAAGATAGACAATAAGTAATAAGGTGTAATAGATTTTGTAAAGTACAAAATCTAACGCTCTAGGAAGGAAACGAACCATATTTGTTAGAATGGAAAATACTGGAGAAGGGAGAAAGCACTGCTAAAGTGGTCAAGAAAGGCCTGCTGAGACTAACAGAATTGGAAGGAGCCTATTTATATAGCAGGAATAGGACAGCATTTGAGGCTAGAGCATCCTACACAGAATCCCTGAGGTGAAGGTATGTATGAAGCTATAGAAAAACTGAAAAGAGAGTAGAGCCAGGACATAGAAGGCTGTGGTGGTAGTGGTAGAGGTGGGGGCAGTATGAAATATAAGAAAGGGACCAGGTTACATTTTTCAACCATAGGTTTTAGATTAGGCATTATATTCAAATCTGAGTTCTGCCACTTAAACTGTTACCTTGTGTTGGACACTCAATGTCTTTAAACTTTAATTTTCTTACCTGTTAGATGGAAATAACAGAAGCTATTTTATAGTTCATAGTATCATGAAGATAAATTATGCTAGCGTAAGTGACCTGAAACTTAGACAGTCTGGTTCCAGAGTCCATGCTCAAAGTGTGTTCTGGGAATGCTTTCAGTGGGTCTGTGGGATCAAAATTATTTTTCCTATTAATACCAGGACAGTATTTGCCTTCTTCACTGTCATTCTCTGATGAATTTACAAAGTGAAGTTTTTCAACAACGGATTGAATGCAAAAGCAATTATGAGATTTGCAAAAAATGTAAAACAGTGTTACTTTTCTCACTAAATTTATTTTGGAAAAGTAAAGTTTCAATTTAAAAATGTTATTTATGTTAACATGTGATGGGCTTATTTCTTTTTGAATGAATTAATAAACTTTTTAAAATGTAACAATGAAAGGGAGTTCTGAGACAAAAAGTTGAGAACTGCAGCCCAAAGCTACTAGATTCTATTGCCTCTCATTAAATCAGATAAAATATAGAAAGCAGATGATACAGTGTTTATACTTGATAGGCTCACTGATAACTTACTTTGTCTTCACTTTTAAGACATGTTTTTTCACATTATAACATTTTTTAAATTAAGATGTGTCTTGTCCAAATAAACGTTTCAGTAACCAGGCAAGTGAGCTGTAAAATAGCAGTAGTCATACCGTATTTGGTATTTCAAGAATTTAGCTTTGTGTATTCAGTTATTGCAATTGATATTAGTAGCCCTACATAGGGTTGCATTTTTAATTGAATTTGTGTCGCTAACTGTTGCTTCAGATGTCTACAGAATATTACAGTACAATGCAGCTTTGCAATGTACAGTTGTCTCAGCACCTTACCTGACACATGCCAATTAATTCAAAGACAGTAAAATTGCCCAGTCTCTGTCTCTAATTTCAAACTGGGGCAAGGTTTATATGAATGATTCATGCATCTGGGAGAATATCTACCTGTTAAAGTTTCTGGGTGATTTTTAAAGAAGCTATTAACTTCTGTCTATATTTCATTTAGAAAAATAAAATTATTAAGCTTAATCAAGGTGAAAATCCAAGCAGAAATCTCGTTTTGTTACAGCCAAAAATCAATTGTCATTGTTAAAGGTGCTAAACAAATTGAGTTCATGAGTACAAGTAATTAAATCAATAGATGTTTGAGTGCTTGCTGTGTGCCCAGCACTGGGGATACAGCTCCTGTCCCTGTGAAGTACAGATTCTAGTCGGAAAGACAGACAATAGTAAGTAAACAAATAAGCAGGATAATTACAGATGTAGATAAATGCTATGAAGGAAATGGGCAGAGTGACAAGGGTTTGGGGAAGAGGAACTAGGGGGAGACAATTTAAGTAAACAAGGTGGGCTTCTCTGAGGAGGTGATATTTGAACTGAGTTTAATCCAGCCATATATAGAGAGCTGGAAAAGTGTGCCAGGTGGCTAGTATAAAGACCGAAGGTGGCCAGAAACATAAAGGATAATTTTTAAAAAGTCATATGTGATTGTATGGATAAGCTTATGCTCGGGTCCTTAAGTTAAACAGTTTTTTTCATTTTAATAAAGAATCATTTTTTACTTAAATTTGTTAGTTATGGTCTTAAAATTAGTAGTGTCAAGGAGTTGAAGAAATACGGTGTTTTGATTATAATTATTAATACTATATATTTCTTTATTTAAAGGTATTTAACTTAGTCATTTTTAAATGGTATT
This sequence comes from Rhinolophus ferrumequinum, assembly GCF_004115265.2. NCBI lineage: Eukaryota > Metazoa > Chordata > Mammalia > Chiroptera > Rhinolophidae > Rhinolophus > Rhinolophus ferrumequinum. Next base: position 30,250,447 of record NC_046291.1, read on the forward strand.
GGTAGAAACTAAAGTGATTTGGTGTGTCAAATTTGTGGTTATAAGAGAGATCAGATAGGAATTTAAAATAAGAAATTTCACCTGGATGTGATTGTTTTAACTGAAAGGTGGTCATCAGGATTGGGGAACTTTTCCAAAATATTTATTCCAGGACCTATATCAGATAGGGATTCTGATGCAATATGTATCAGATTAAAGAGGTTTGTGTTTCTTGAATTGGATTCTTTTTGATTATGAAAGCAGTTGATGTTCTTTGTAGAGAATTTGAAAAAAATGGCTGATTAATTGTAAGTGAATTCTACTACTACAAAGTAGTAGTATACTTAAAAAAAAAAAACTAATGCCTTGAAGTTAGCAAAACGATAACTTACTAGTTTATAAATTATTCCTAAAACATAGAAATCTGGATTTAAACCATTTCGGTGTTTTAAACATTTATCTAAAACTTGTTTATTTTGATTTTTTAAAAAGTGTGTTTTGTGTGTGTAACAATAGCTAGTTAGAAACATAATGAAAAAGAATCACGATCACAGCAAGAAAATATAAACTACTTAGGAATCAGTTTAATTGGAAATGTGTTGACCTGTATGAAGAACACAGAAAATTTATACTAAGATATATTAAAGAGGATGTTTAATTAAGAGCAATGCCATTCTTCTTTCTGTATGGGATAACTCAATATGGTGAAGATGTCATTTGGAATTAATTTACAAATTTAATTCCCAGGAGGATGGAGTGTGGGAAAGAAACTTATCGGTATAAGTCTAATATTCATCTGGAAGAATGAAATATATTTTTAGGAAAAAAGAATTAAGGTACCTTGTTTCCCCGAAAATAAGACCGGGTCTTATATTAATTTTTTCTCCAAAAGACGCATTAGGGCTTATGTTCAGGGGATATCATCCTGAAAAATCATGCTAGGGCTAATTTTACGGTTAGGTCTTATTTTTAGGGAAACACGGTAGGATGTACACTGTTTCATATTAAAGTGCAATATAAAACCGCAGTAGCTAAAACATTGTAGTCCTGGTGCAAAGTTAATGGGAAAGGTAGTGCAGAAAAAGTTTGAAATATATGTAAGACTTTCAATATATAATAAAAATAGCATTTCAAGTTTTTAAGAAAAAAAATGAACATGCAAACCGTGTAGTAGAACAATTGAGAACTAATGGGAGAGAAAACATTGTTAGACCTTAATCTCATGTCACATTCTAAAATAACTTCCAGATTGTTTAAAGAGTAAACTGTAAATGTGGATTTTAACTTTAGAAGATTTAAGGGTGGTTTTTAAGATACAGTAAAATATATTGTGATATCTTTTTGCCATGTGCCTTTCAAATACACTGCAGCATTCTGTGTATTAAATTTTTTAGGTACACTCTAATGTTCTAATACTGATTTTTATTGTTCTAAATTTAAAAGTTATATACATCATATTAATAAATGTAGGAAAACTGAAGTTTTTGTATTTAGATTTATTTAGATTTCTATGCTGAGGTATTTATTAGCTTTATAAATAGAGCAGGAAGAAATTATTCTGTACATGTGACAATCATGCTCTTTAAAAATATATGATGGATTATGGTTTTTAGATTCTATATTTAGATATGCTATCAATAACATTTATATCCTGTGACATTAAAATTTCACAGCCAATTCTTAGAATTTATACAGAAGAGAACACAAATGCATAAATATGTGTAAGGATATTCACTGCAGCATTTTTTTTTTAATATTATAAGAAAGTTGAAAACAATCTGTCCATTAGTAAACTATTAAGTAAGTTATGAGATTAACTTACAGTTAATTACTCTATGACTGTTCAAAAGAATGAGATAACTCTATAGGTCTTTCATATATTTTTAACAACAAAATAGCACATTGTAGAATACTATATATGATGAACACATAACTGTTTAAACATATACACACACATATACAAGGTGTGATCAATAAATACAGTGAATGTGTAAAAACATTTACACTAAAAGACACATTGCCATTAATTCCCCCTTGCTTCAAACACACTTATCCCATCGTTCTTGCCACTTTCTGAAGCAGTTCTGGAAGTCTTCTTTTTGTGTGTCTTTAGTTACACTGTCATGGCTGCCTCGATGTCCTGAATCAATTCAAAATGTTTATCTTTCATAGTCGCTTTGACTTTGGGGAAGAGCCAGAAGTTGCATTGTGCCAGTTCTGGTGAATAAGGTGGATGAGGACACACTGTAATGTTTTTATTTGACAGAAATTGCCGTACCAGAAGCAATGTGTGACATGGAGTGTTGTCATGATGGAGGATGAAATCATTTGCCCATTTCATGTGTTGTTCATGACCCATGATTTATGGCACACTTTAAAACACCTTCTCTCAACCATAGCTCATACTCAACTTACTACACTGAACAAGTTGAAAGTCACACACGATTACTAGGGTTCAACATGCCACCTCCTGTGTTGAAGATCCTTGCTTTTCTGTTGGATGGCACTCAGCAGGAGAATTCACTGTATTTTTTGATAATTTATGTATATATACACATACATGAATATATATCTGGAAGAAAAATACATAACAAACGGTTGACTGTGTTAATCTTTGTCGGTAGTGTAGGTGGTTGGGCTTTCTTGGTTCCTTTTTTTTATATAGGCATACATTATAGTATTTTTAAATTATTTAATAATTGAATATCAACTATTCATATTTGAAGCTAAAGATATTTGTAAAATTAGAGATCATAGTTGTAGTACAGAACAGGAATGGCTTTTTAATTTTCCAGTAAATAAAAAATAAAAATCACTTAATATCCAACAATAGAAATATAGTTTTTTTTAAGTTCCTATTTTATTTTGGAAAAAGAAGTCCTTTCTGTCACCACTACAATGAAATTGTGCTTTTCTTCCTTACGTGAGAATAAATTTATCGAAAGTGTTTACCTCCTTTTCTGAAGTACTTTTTAAAAGAGGATATAAAATTAAGTCTATTTTTCCTCTTGTGGTCCACTGAACTCATACCGATAATGTGGTAGAAAGAGATGTTATAAGTGATTATTAACAAAACAGCTCCTTTTGTTTATACCTTCATAAGAGACTTGGTAGGAAAGGGAAATATCAAAGGGAGATCAATACGTTAGAATCTATCCCTAAAAAAATTATTTCCTGAGAAACTAATGTAGGCTTTGCTTTAACTTTTTATACTTTATTTGAAGCTTAATAAAAATGGAATCTAGCTTACTTATTTTTCAGATACGTTGTAAATAAAAACTATTTTTATTATTAGTAGTTATTCAGGTTTTTCTAATTTCCAGAGACTTGGTAGGAACTCTCAGAGCAAATGCAGTACGTCGCAACCCCTGGAATTTTTTTAGTCTTCATACTATTGGGAAGTTTGTAGCTAGCTCCGAAAGGCGTACCAGCCCTTTCTCTGCATCATAGCTAGATAAGCTTTTCAAACCTTGAATCTTACTATCTATCTCTTAAAATCCTCAGTCACTTTCCATATTTAATGTGCACTAGTATGTTCTGTTTATACTTTGGGTCATGCTTACCTCTCTACCCTCAACTCTTGCCCTTTGTTTTCTGTGCTCCCAGCACTTGGATCTTCCTTCAGATTCTACACTTCCTGTGTTATTATTGTCTTGCCACAGGACCTTTATATAGGCTTTTTTCTCGTTTTAGAATATGCTTTTCCTACTCCCCTTAACTTCTGATCTTTGATATCTCAGTTTCAGCACTACCTCTGAGAAGCCTCTTGATTTCTTAAACAGTGTTAGGTTCCTTTGCTTTATGCTTTTGTGTGCCTTTTCTTCCTCATCTCTGCAAAAATATATTTAGTCTCCTCCACTAGACAAATGCTCCATTAGAGTGAGTCTGCATCTGGTTTTGTTTACCATTGTATTTCCAGCTGCTAGCATAATGGCTGGCATATAGTTTATGCTTAAATATTTATAGAATGGATCAATGAATTTCTGACTGAATCCCTCCTTTGCTTTTTGGTCAATTGTCTCCATGAGTTCTGAGAAGCTTCCAGAGGCAACTACCTCAGGATATTTAGACAATTGTTCAAACTGAAAATTATAGTGTATGATGGATCCATGCTTATTTTACTTTTTCTTGTAATTCACTTTTTTTTTTAATGGAGGTGTAAGTTGCATAGAGTAAGATGCACAGTAATCACAGTTATATCCATTTTTAGGTGAAGAACTATGTTTTAAAGAGTATTTAGTACCACTTAACTAACTGGTATTTGAAAGAAAAAAAGGGAATTCTGAAAATGATTTGAACAGTCATTGTAATAAATGTAGGAGCCTTATAAAAGTACTTTTTTGAAAGGGGTTATCATTGGGATGTGTAGTTGTGATCTGTTTTTTGAAGTTATTTTTAAGGGACTCATTTCTTCATCAAGTGTTTTTAACATGGGAGTCCATGTCTACTATGGGTTTTGCTAGATCTATGAACTCCCTAAAATTGTTTGCAAAATAGTGTGCATATGGGCATCATATTTATTTTTTTCTGAATTAGGATCCATAGTTTTGTTCGGATATCAAAGGTGGAGGGGAAGTTTGTGACTTTCTGCTTTTGCCTACATCTTCCTCCTAAAAAGGTTAAGAACCATTGCTTTATAACTTGTATATCATGATTTGTATGTAGGGTTAGTTCACCAGACCTTTTTTTTTCTTATAGTTCATTATGGAACATTTCAAACCTGTAACAAAGTAGAGAGAATAATGTAATGAAACATGTGTTCTGATAACCAGTTACTAAGCTTAAGTGGTTATCAGTTCATGGCCAATCATATTTCGTCTATACCCAATGCACTTTCCTCCTTTGGCTGCCCCCTAAACCTCCTGATTATTTTCAAGCAAATCCCAGACTTAATTTCACTAATAAATATTTCGGTATGTCTAAGAGATAAGCACTATTTTAAAAACTAACTACAATACCATTATCAAATATAAAAATAACCTATAATAATTTCTTAATATCATTAAAAAACAAGTGATGTTCAACTTCCTTCAGTTGTGTCATGCTCTTTTTAATTGTTTGAATCAGAGTCCAAGTAACATTCATACTTTGGTTATTGTTTTTCTTTTTACATCTTTTTTGATCTGTAGATTTCCCTATCTCGTTTTTCTCTTGCATTTTATTTGAATAAATCCATCAGTCTATTTTAAGAACATTTGCTATTTTAAAATAAAGGGCATGTCTTACTCCTTTTTGTTTTCCTTGCTTATGTAGTACTTGGTAGAGCACATTATATAGGGATTTTTTTTAAATCCTTTTAGAATTGAAGGGGGAAACTATAAAATCTGATTTCCTTTGTTAAAGAAGAAATTTCAGTGTGGAATTTGACACATTCTTAGAAATACTGTCTTATTAATAAAGAAACTTTCATTTCAGTTGCTTTGAAGACATTTCCTTTCCCCCCCAAGAAGTTCTTTATTTCTAGTTCTTATCTTTTGAGACTTAAATTAAAAACCAAAAACTGTTTATTGTTTTTCTCACTTTAAAAATAATACATGCTTCTTTATTTCTTTTTATAATTCAAAATTACATAATTAGAATATCATCAATAATCTTTCCCTCAGAGGCAACCACTTAATAGTTTAGTGTATATAAGCTTCTTTATATTTTATATGATTTTTTAAAGGAATCATATGTTTTTTCTACTTGGACATTTTTCCATTTTAGAAAGCATAAAAATCTATCTTCTTCGAAGGCCTTATTTCGTGTAGTATATATACATTTGTAATCAGTTTGCTGAATATATACCCTTGATTTGTAGCTTTTCTATCTTTGTCATTTATAATCTGTTACATGGTGTGTTCTGTGATGTATAACTTATTCTAGTTGTATATTTGGTAAAAGCTCCAGGCATGGACTGTGCATTTGTCTTGGGTAACGTGCAGTTTGATTTCGCTCAATAAATTTGTTTTTGCCACTTTGAAGTATAATTGATGGGGAAAATATAAAAGCATTAGGAAAATAGGTTTCAAATGTATCATTACAGATAGAACTTCTTTCTTTAAAAAAAATTAGTTTTAATTGAGCTCTAGACTCTAATTAAAGTAAGCCTCCTTATCTAAAATATATACTAGATGAGTTTCTTCTTGTAGTGAAAGGCACACTTCATTTACCTTTGGTAATTTCTGTATGTAGTCATGCTGTCCTCAATTCAGTGCTTTTTCCTTTCAGAGATAAAAGAATAATCAAAGGTGAAAGAAGATGCTGGGATCTGAACGTGGAGTTGTGGAAGAATGGTTATCAGAATTCAAGGTAAATGAGATTGAGGATAAGAATGTGTCATATGATTCTATATGTCAGTAATTCAAACAGTGAATATGTGATCTGTGGAGAAACTGAAACAAATGTCATGATATGAAGTGGAAATAGCAAAATTTGAAATAACATGTTTCTGTAATTACAACTCTTTAAAAAGGCAGTAATGTGAATAATGGCTAGAAGAGAATATGTAAAAATGAAAGTAGTTGTTAGGATTGATGAGGGGATATATACATTTTAAAATATATTTAGTAAAAGAGATTTGCCCAAGAGAGTAAAATTTGCCCAAGTTTTAATAAGGCATAGAAATAGGAGTTTGCCTTATATTTTTATTTCCTAATTTAAAGTCATTTACTTGATTGAAAACTATATAATTTATGAACACTATAGAAATTAGTGTTTTGTAAACATAAAATGCAATAATTGAAATATGTTCTACACTATTTTTTTTTAGACTAGATAAGTTTAAGGTGACCCATTTAAGCAGTCTTGGCATAATGTGTGATCCCTAATCATTTTTCATGGTTGAGTATGGTAGTTAGAATTATATAACATCCTAACTTACTTTGTTTTATTAACTCTCATGGTTCTTTCTCTCTTTCTTTTTTTTCTTTTTTTTAAATTTTTGGGCTTTTTTTATTGGGAAACAGTGTGTATTGCCAGGACTTTATTGGGGAGCAGTGTTTTTCCTGGGACCCATCAGCTCCAAGTCAGGTTGTTGTCCTTTCGATCTTAGTTGTGGAGGGCATAGCTCAGCTCCAAGTCCAGTTGCTGTTGTTCAATCTTAGTTGCAGGGGGCGCATCCCACCATCTCTTGCAGGAGTCGAACCGCAACCTTGTGGTTGAGAGTGTATGATCCAACCAACTGAGTCATCTGGCCACCTGGGAGCTCAGCGGCAGCTCATTGTCTTCATTCTAGTTGTGGATGGCGTAGCTCCCTGACCCACGTGGGAATCGATTCGGCAACCCTGTTGCCCAGAGCTCACGCTCTTAACCAACTGAGCCACCCATCCGCTGGTTATTTCTTGTATTAATTATTTTTACTTTTCTTGACTCTATTATAAATCTTTCCAAGAGGAACTTATGTAAAATAAACTTCCTGACTTGCAGAATTTTAAGTTTACTTTTGTTTTCCTTTGATGGTGTTTTTTTATTTTCCATCTTTTTATGTTTTTAATTTATTTTTCAGTTTTAGTTTCAAGTGTACAAAACAATGTAATAGTTAAACATTTATACCCCTCACAAAGTGATAACCCCTTCCCCCCATCTACTACCCGTCTGACATCGTATATAGCTGTTACAATTCTGTTGACTCTATTCCCTATGCTGTATTCCACATCCTGTGCCTGTGTGTGTGTGTGTGTGTGTCTGTGTGTGTGTGTGTGTATACACACACATATATGTGTGTGTGTGTGTATATATATATATATATATAAAATGTATATATAAAATTGTAGTTGGCATTCATTATTATTTAGCTTCAGGTGTACACTGCAGTGGTCAGGCATCTACATCGTCCATGAAGTGGGCTCCCTAGTAAGACAAGTGTCCATTGGATACCCTACAAAGTCTTTACAACATTATTGATTATATTCCCCAAACTGTCTTTCATATCCCCATGGCAATCTTGTGGTTACTAATTTATGCTTTCTAAACCCCTCACCTTCTCCCTTATACCCACTCCCCTCCCATCTAGCAACTCTCAGTTTTTCTCTATATCTCTGAGACTTTCTGATTAGTTTGTTCAGTTATTCTATTCTTTAGATTCCACATATAAGTGAGATCATATGGTATTTGTTTTTCTCCGTCTGACTTATTTCACTTAGCATAATGTTCTCTAGGTCCATCCATATCATTGCGAATAGTAAGATTTCATTCTTCTTTATGGCCGAATAATACTCCATTATATAGACATAACACAATTTCTTAATCCAGTCATCTAGTGATGGGCATTTTGGTTGTTTCCATGTGTTGGCTATTGTGAATGGCACTGCAATAAACATAAGGGTACATAAATTTTTCCAAAGTAGCATTTAGGATTTCTCTGCATAGATACCTAAGAGTGGAATTGCTGGGTCATAAGGTAGTTCCATTTTCAATTTTTTTGAGATACCTCCATACTGATTTCTATAGTGGCTGCACCAGTCTGCGATCTCACCAGAAGTGCACGAGGGTTCCCTTTTCTCCACATCCCTGCCAGCACTTGTTGTTTGGTGATTTATTGATGATAGCCCTTCTGACCGGAGTGAGGTGGTATCTCATTATGGTTTTTATTTGAGTTTCTCTAATGATTAGTGAAGTTGAGCATTTTTCCTTATGTCTGTTGGCCACCTGTATGTTCTCTTTAGAAAAATGTCTCTTCATGTCCTCTGCCCAATTTTTCATTGGGTTGTTTGTTTTTTTGGTGTTGAGTTGAATGAGTTTTTAATAAAATTTGGATATTAACCCCTTGTCAGATGTATCATTGACAAATATCTTCTCCCCTTCAGTAGGATGCCTTTTTGTTTTATTGATGGTTTCCTTTGCTGTGAAAAAAACTTTTTAGTTTGATATAATCCCATATGTTATGGGATATAGTAATATCAGTAAAAATATAGGGGATATAGTAATATCAGTAAAAATATTACTAAGGATAATGTCTGCAAATTTACTGCCTATATTTTCTTCTAGAAGTTTTATGGTATCAGATCTTACATTTAAGTCTTTAATCCATTTTGAATTTATTCTTGTATATGGTGTAAGGACGTGGTCCAGCTTCATTTTTTTTGCATGTGTCTGTCCAGATTTCCCAGCACCAGTTATTGAATAGACTGTCTTTACCCCAGTGTAAATTCTTGCTTCCATTGTCATAGATTAAATGACCATATAGGCATGGATTTATTTCTGGGCTCTCTGTTCTGTTGATCTATGTGTCTGTTTTTATGCCAGTACCATGCTGTTTTGATTACTATAGCCTTATAGTATGATTTGATGTCAGGTATTGTGGTACTTCCCACTTAGTTCTTATTTCTCAAGATTGCCATAGCTATTTGGGTCTTTTATAGTTCCATATAAATTTTAGGATTATATGTTCTATTTCTGTGAAAAATGTCCTTGGTCTTTTGATAGGAATTTCATTGACTCTATATATTGCCTTAGGCAGTATGTACATTTTAACTATATTAATTCTTCCTATCCATGAGCATGGTATGTGTTTCCATTTATTTGTATTTTCTTTGATTTCTGTCTTATAATTTTCTGAGTACAGGTCTTTTACTTCTTTGGTTAAATTTATTTCTAAGTATTTTATAGTTTTTGAAGCCATTGTAAATGAGACTATTTTCTTAATTTCTCCTTCTGAGAGGTAATTATTGGTGTATACAAATGCAATTGATTTCTGAATATTAATTTTGTATCCTGCTACTTTACTAAATTCATTTATCAGTTCTAATAGTTTTTTGGTGGAGTTTTTGGGGTTCTCTCTATATAGTATCATGTTATCTCCATATAATGACAATTTTACTTCCTCCTTACCAATTTGGATGCCTTTAATTTCTTTTTTTGATGTTTTTTTTTAGGCATTACCTGACACTCAGATCACCAATTATGCTGCAACTTTACACCGGAAGAAAACACTGGTACCAGCCCTCTATAAAGTTATTCAAGATTCAGATAATGAGGTAGGAGAGATTATAAGAAAAATAATTTGAACATAGTAAAATGAAATATGTGTACTAAAACACATATATTTAAGGTTTGTAGTTTTCTGTACCCTTTTTTTGCTTTTGTTTTTTTTAATCCTTCTTAAGGGACTGGAAAACTTTCTTTCTGCTGTTTTTCATTCTGATAGTTGCTTTGGCTTTCCCCATGCCCTCTCTCTCCATATTTTTAAATATTTTAATCAGATTTGTTCCCGTTGAGAACAGTATGTTTTGATTCTTCATTTGAGTGACCATCATCTCAGTAGATTATTTATTTAATTTGAAACTTTTCTGTTTCCGATTCTCAATGTTTCCTTTTCTGGAAGCCCAATTTCAACCATATACTAATTTAGATTTATTTATTTTAAGTATTGTGGCAGTTATTTTATTGACAATATAGAACTATGTATAATTAATCAGTGAACTCAGACTGGTAACATGAAATGATAGCTAGTAAATTTAGCTTGAAAATGATCAGAGAAAGCACTTTTTAGCCTAAATAATCAAGACTAATAAACTTAGAATAAGAGTTTCCTATTACTCAGTTTTGTGATAGAAGAAGGGGAAAAAATGCATCTATTGAATCTATTTGTTAATTTATGCAAAATACACACATTTTATCTTTTCATTAACACAATAGTATGACATACAGTTTTATCACCACTGGATTCATGTATGCTGTAAAATGATAATGAAAGGAACACACAGGAAAGTAGCTTCTTATCTTCCCAGATACAGCCTCCAAGAGTGCCTCTGCTGTGTACTGGAGTGAGTTTGAAGAAGTTCAGGTAATCATCTCCTAACCAGCAGCTTAACTTAAAGTGCATCTTCATTTTTGTCCTATCACTAAAAGCTTGCTTATTGACCTCTTTCTTTCCTATCTTCTAAACTTGGATTGGCTTTCACTTAGGCTTGCATCTGTTGCTATTTGTAGCAGCAATTGCAGGACTCATTTGCTTCTTTTTCTGTGTATTTATGAATGTTTTATAACTTTAGGTGTGGTAATGTACATATATGCATATCATTGTTCAGGAGTTTTCAAAATTCTGTTTGAATTATGAATGTGTGTATTTCCCACCCCTTGTTTTGCACTGTCTTAACATTTAAGCTTTGCTTATTAAAATTTGTTTTATGCTTTCTCTTTAGATTGTAAGCTCTTTGTGGGCAGTGGTCATGTATTCTAAATTTGTTACTTCCCAGAATCTGGTATTTTCTCATACATAATTAATAATTAATAAATGTTGATTAGAAGAATGGTGAAATACAAAATGAATCTAAAATGCTATCATTTTCATTGGGACTCACAAATGTATAAAAAGTATCAGTTTCCTTTTGTTTTTATACTTTGGAAGCTTTGATAGTTAAAAAAAGTTATTCACATTATTTTATATTATCATACTTTATAATATTAATGTGTCAGATATGTCATGGCTAGAAATGGAAAAATTGCAACTTGAGGGATTCATGGTCAAGACCCAGCAGTCATTATAATCAACCAGTTGCCAGAGCAGGTCTGTCTCCTATCAGGTCATAAGGTTCTAACCGTGTGTCTGTCAGAAAAACAGAATGTGAAGCTCTATAGAATCTTAAAGCAATTCTGGACTTTAGTCCTAGAAGGGAGGCCGTTTGAGTCCTGATTTTGCTGTATTCTGAACATAATCAAATGTATTTAGTTAACAGGAAATTATTTCAGAAAAATGTCATGTGCCATATATAATATTAATTGAAACTTAGGACACTCTTACTAATAATTTTGCTTTAAAGACCATAAAAGTTCTTAAGAAAATATATTTCCTAGAAGTTTAATATTACATAACATGGCCCACCTGTACTATAACTTAAGTTTTAATCTCTGGACCAACATATTGCTTTATTGTTCTCCTTTCCCTCATACCAGATCTCTTACTCACTCTATTAGTTCTTTTGTTTCTTCTACTTCAAGGAGACCTTCAACTTTCTCCATTTTAAATGCAAGACAAAAAAATCTCAAATGGGCACATAATACTGCGTTGTAGTCTTGCTTTACTTCTTTGGTACCTCTCACACTGATCCTTTTATACCTTCTCTTTCCTCATAGTCTCACCCTCCTTAATGCTCATTTTCAGCTTTCTTTCTATGTCATTAAAAAAGAATAAGAAAATAGTTGGGAATTCCCTAATTTCCCATTGAAATATACCACTCTACCAGCATCTATACGCATACTCTCATGCCTTTTCTGTAATTCAGTGGATGAAAGGTCCAGGTTGTATCAAAGGTCATCTCTTCCACTTAGGCCTGGATCACATCTTCTGCAGCCACCTCAAAGATTGCTCCTGCAATTATTCCCTCTCTTTCTTCCATGATTGAATTTTTCTTCCCTGATAAATGGAATATGGTAAACAACTATATTCTATTTTTTAAAAACCTTCTTTGATTTGCCTCCTATATTATTGTCTACCCCATTTCTCTGTTTCTCTTTACTGATGAACTTCATAAAGTATTGCTTATTTATAGCTTCTGTCTACTTGACCCCTTTTCTTTACTTCACAGTCTTTCTTTAACCCAAATTGGGCGTTAGTCATCATTATTCCACCAAACTGCTCTCAGTGTGTTCATCAGATACCGTGTCTCATAGTAATTATCATGTCAAACTGTTTGCTAAATCTGGGGAAGGTATCAGTTATGCTTAAGCGTTTTTTTCACCAGGATAATGATTTTTAATACCTTTTGATGTGGGTGATAGCACTATGTAGAGGATGTCAGTCATTTATGATCCTGAGAAATTGAGAACATGAGGGCCTGATACATATGCTTAGAATTAAAGATTTTAACAGATAGCATTGGCAAGTATTGTTTTTTGTTTTGTTTGTTTTTGTTTTTTTTAAATTGGGGAATATTGGGGAACAGTGTGTTTCTCCAGGGCCCATCAGCTTCAAGTCGTTGTCCTTCAATCTAGTTGTGGAGGGCTTAGCTCAGCTCCACGTTCAGTTGCCGTTTTCAATCTTTGCTGGCAGGGGGTGCAGCCCACCATCTCATGTGGGAATTGAATCGGCAACGTGTTTGTTGAGAGCTTGTGCTCTAACCAACTGAGCCATTCGGCCATCCCTCAGTTCAGTGGCAGCTGGTTGTCTTCAGTCCAGTTGTGGAGGGCGCAGCTCACTGGCCCATGTGGGAATAGAATCTGCAACCCTGTTGTTCAGAGCTCGCGCTCTAACCAGTTGAGCTATGCAGCCTCCCCGGCAAGTTTTTAACTATCTTATATTGCAGTGGCATCTAATCAGAAGTTACTGGATTGCCAGCCACTCCTCTTCCCTGCTTTTTAAAATAAGCAGAGTAATTAATAATTTTCATAACTCTGTATTCTTTGTTATGTTTAATTAAAATATAGCCTCCTACATGCTAGTGTACTTCTTGCTATTGAGGAAGGGAAGTTATAAACAAATCGTAATTGTTCCATCTCCAGTAAAATTTAGAGAAGGCAATTTTAGTCATTTACTAAAGAGGAACGTACATTTGATACTTGTATATATTTTTTTAATAAATAAATTTATGAGAGCAACAAGCTTTAATTCCCCAAAAGAGCTGAATGTTATTGTCAGTACTTTAAAAAAGAGGCCAGCAGTTGACTATTTTTAAAAGTTTATTGCTTCATTATTGGGACTGCGTCAAATATACTATTTGTAATTAAACAACTCTCACCTCTTACTCCACTTTCATTCTAATATTAAGAAATGTATAATGGGAACATCAACTTGGTGTCAGAAGACCTGAATTCTAGTGCCTTTCTCCACCACTAACTTCTGTGACCTTAGGCAAATTGTCTGACTGATCAAGAATTCAGTGTAAGGGACGGGTTGGAATGTTATTTAAGATTTCAAATATTATGATAGTGATTTCACATAAAGGGCTTAGTAGTTACTAGACTAGGATGTGTGTGTGTGTGTGTAAATTTTTTTAGCTTTAGAGTTGTTTCTTAAGAGCTAAACTTAACTCATCTAAATATATTAACTGTGCAATCAGCGTAGGATTTGTTTACTTTTAATTTACAATTGTGAAAGTAGTGACTTTATTCTAGAATGTTAGATTATTAACATTCTAGACATGTATAACTATGTTCAAGCAGATTTCCAAATGTATATGCATTATTTTAATTATTCAGAATAGAGATAAGCATATAAATTACTGAATAATTCATTTTTTAAGCTAGTGTTAAATCTTAAACATTATTTTATAGTTTCCTGTCAGTGTTTTGTCTATATTTTAAAATCATAGTCTTGTGTAGTCTGCAGTTATTCCAACAAAGCCATTCTATATTGGCAGTGCATGTTAGGGAAAAGGGAGAGATTTATTTAAACTCTGTTTCTTCAGTTTTCAAGGTTGTGAAGTTCCTCATAAGACGTATTGTGTGATATCATAAGAAGAATTATACAGTTAAACATTGGAAAAGCTATTTCTGTACACTTTCCTCCTTTTCAAAATCTTTCAAATAAATATAGTTAGTAGAACTTATGTCAGTCTTAAAACACAAAACTCATCTGTTTGTTTTACTTATTAGCTAGCATTAATTTAAAATATTAGCATTTTGGATGTCCAAATATTATGTATTGCAAAATCCCTTTCTCTACTGAGTGGTATATAATTTATTTAAATAATAGGCTTAGGTTGATATTTAAAGTTTATTTTCAACAAGATCGTTTGCAATTATTTTCTTCCAATAGAAACTTTTTTAAATGGAGGATAGTGAAGGTTGGTCAGAATATAGAAAAGGAAATTCACTAATATTAAGTGTAGTGCATTGGTTAAAGAACTAATTAATAAATTTAGTAGTACAGTGTGTTAAAAGATATGTTGATATTATAGGGCACAAAGTACTTAATTAGTAGATTGGTCCATTTAACATGTCGTTTATATAAATAAGGATTAAGATTTTGGTTGCATTGATTCAAAATATGCAAAAATTAATATTGAGAACTTATTTTGAAAATATGTAAGTATACATGCCTTTAAAAAATTACAGTTATAGCCAAAAGAATAGAAATAGCTAATGTACTTTATTTTCCTTTTAGCTCCTGGAGCCTGTCTGCCATCAGCTGTTTGAACTCTATCGTAGCTCTGAAGTTCGACTTAAGAGGTTCACATTGCAATTCTTGCCAGAATTGATATGGGTTTATTTACGGCTTACAGTTAGCCGAGACAGACAAAGTAATGGTTGCATTGAAGCACTTCTGTTAGGAATTTATAACTTGGTAAGTTGAAAATGATAGTTTGGGAAATTTAAAGTTTTTTTAAAGCCCTCTAAAATAATACTTAAGGAATATTTAAAGAAAAAGAAATTGAAATGTCTACTGAATAATTTATTTGAGCTAATTAAATTGAGTACAGAGGTGCTTAATAAGTAATTGCTGATAATACATTTTATAAAGTAGGTGAAACTTACAATTGACAGCATTGTTAATGTTCTATGACTTATTTCTTTAAGTTATTTTATTTGACTAATATTTATAAATACCTTGCATTTAAAATTTTTTAAATTTATTTTTAATATATTATGTATTTAATACTATATTGTTTATGAAACTCTTTCCTTCTGAGGAATTCTTAAGTACCTTCAATATTAGTATTCTTTTTTTTTCTCATGGTGCTCAGTTTAAGACATTGGTATTGGAATTCCTGCCCTTTGAAGTCTTATATTTTGTGTATTCAGTACTCATTGTAAACAAACACTCTACATAATAAAGTTAAGTTTTATAATTGAGAGGTAATAAAGTACCTCACAAAACATTGAGTCTTGCAGTAAATAATATTCTTCTGTACCGGTGCTCACTTCTGTAAGTATTATTCCTAAAAAAATCACTAGAAAACATTTTCATCACTAGAACATATATCTGAAGGAAGGAGCATGGCCTTTGGAGTCACTTATATTTTGTTTAAAACCAGGCCCTGACACTTATTAGTTGTTTTAAATTTGGGCAAGTTTCTTAATATATTGACTTCAGTTGCCTCATCTATAAAACAGAAATAAAACATTGTTATAGAATTAAAAACAATTAGAACAAACAAGCATGTTACTTGAGGTGTTTAATACATGTTTACCATTATTAGTAGTAGTTGTAATACAATTACCGTGCTTCCCTGAAAATAAGACCTATAAGACCTAGCTAGACAATCAGTTCTAATGTGTCTTTTAGAGCAAAAGTTAATATAAGACTAGGTGTTATAGTAAAATAAGACTGGGTCTTATATTATATTATGTTATATAAGACTGGGTCATATATTATAGTAAAATAAGACTGGGTCTTATATTAATTTTTGCTTCAAAAGACACATTAGAACCTATTGTCCAGCTAGGTCTTATTTTTTGGGGAAACACGGTAAAGGTGAATTTCTTAAGTGAAAAGCTGGTATGGATATACAATTCTCTATTTTGCTACTTTGCCTGGATTGTTTTTTTTTCTTTTAAAGCAGGTAATTTGTTTCATATATCACTGTGTCTGTAGTGCTTACTTAGCACAGGTAGTAAATGTTTATTGATTTAATAATTGAATTTAGTGTTTTAGATTAGGTTTAGCATTGAGCTGTCATTTTCGTTAATTTGTATACTATAATAAAATTCACTAGTGGGACAAATGAAGCAAAAATATTTTGTATAGCAGAATGCAATGGTTTAATTATCTTTTGGTATCTCAAAAATAGTATAATGTTTAAAAAATGCTCAATTGTATGTCAGAAATGTAACCTTGGACTTCTTTTAATTCCCTTGATATCAGTATTCTTTCCTCTCTGTGGGTCTCAATTTTTCTTAACACCTTGGTTTTCTTTTATATATTAATTTCTCTTTTTTCATCTTTCCCTCCCTAGTACATCTCCCTTGTTTCAAATAACTTTAGGGAGAGTTTTATATTGCTCTCAGCTAAAACAGATTTCAAAACACCCTTCTCCACAAATACATACAAATGTTAAATCAAAAATATTTGACTTAATTTAAGATTTAGGAATAAAAATTTAAATTTTATTGCCTAACTTAAATGGCTTAGATACTGTGGTAACAAGTTTGACTACAGAATAGTTAAATGATCTCTCAAGGGAATTTTTAAGCCCATTTTTCTGCCAAAATCAGAGGTAGGGCCATTGTTCACATATAAGTTGTACTCTCCTCTGACATATTAAACTCAAAAGTGAGCCCTATGGGGAAGTTCTTTGGGTTTGTGTATTGGTGATGATAGTTGTTTTTATTATTGTTTCTTCTTTCTGCTGTATAACTACTCAGTCTCTCTCTGACCACCTTCTTGCTAGGTCTGCTAAGGGTAATCTCTTTGCATTTTATGCCTGTTATGTATACTAATATGAATTGAAAAAGAAACATAGGCTAAAGTAGGGCAGTAGAGAAAAGGTGGTGATGCAGGAGGAACATTTGACCCCTCTAATGCTAGCAGATTTTTGTGGAGGTGCTAGAGAGTGTGGAAATGAAGGACACTGTTGTCCTTTTCATTGAATGATAAAGCGCTTTAAATTTTAATATTCACAAGAATTTTCTTGCAGTTTAGTAAAATTCACCTAAATATGAACTTATTTTAATATGTAGCTTATTTCAAATCATTAGTTTACTGCTGAATAATTTTAAGAGTTTCTTTTAATCAAGAATCATTCTGTGTTAGAACAATGTGTTTTTCTTATTTTAATAAGTGTGGCTATCATGCCTAATACTTTTAATTTTAATCTGTTTAAGTCAGCCACATTTCTACTTAAAGATCTAATACTTGTTTTCTCCCTGTCCTGTATGTAAATTTAACATGAAAATTGATTTGTGTGTCTGCTTCATGTCTTTGCTCTCATACTGTATTTGATTTAGTGTTGTGTTGCACTCAAATTTCTCAAAGGATAACTCGACTACCAAAGTACACAAATTTGCTAATAGGTTAGAAAAGATACACTACGGTAGTAATATTTTTCATATATTACTATTTCTAAAAATCTTCCTCAATTACCAATGATATATTCTGTAAATTAACAAAGTAATTATTATTTCTTATAATATAGTCCTGTGATTATTTCATTATCTTTGTATATTTTTTTTAACTATAGGAAATTGCTGATAAAGATGGAAACAATAAAGTTCTATCTTTTACTATCCCTTCCTTATCTAAGCCTTCAATATACCATGAGGTAAGTAAGATTAAAGCTGGAATTATTTAAAATTATATAGAATAGAGATAAAAGTCAGTTTTTTACCAGAGATAAATATTTCTAACACATTGTTACTGATGTGCTTCTTAAGAGTAGATGTTTGTTAGAGTGGCGTAAAGTTGAGCTATTCTCAAGAGAGGCAGAAATTAATGAAAAATTGTCCTTTAGTTCTTGTTTAATTCTTCTGTATTCTTCCACCTATATCATTTTCAGTCTTTTTAGTCTTTTATGAATTTTCAAAAATATTCTTTAACTTTTTAAAGCCTTCCATATTAATTAGAAATCATTTATGTTAGATTGTTTTTCTAAATTATATTTTAGGCAATGCTACTTAGAAGAATATTAACACTATAATTATTTCCATTTAAAGGAGTCTGATGCATTCTAGCTGTTCAATAAGATTACACTTCTGATTTTTGCTTATATTTATTTGGTTGAAGAATGTGAGAACACTGATAATCATAGGTAGATGCTTCCTGCTGAGCTGAACTCCTAACTACTCGTAAGGACATATGCTATGAATCAAGCTTCTTGTCTTTAGTGGCCTTTAGTGCGTAAAGTTGTGAGGAAAGCATTTAAAGAAACTTTACCAGTAGTCTAAAATTTATATTCCATTTTCTTATTAATGATCAAAATCCTGTTGTCTCATAGCTCTGTGCAGCTATTTTGTTTTAATTTCCCTGGGACTTTGTTTTGCATTGGAAATAGAATGCCTTCTATTTAGCCAGGACTCATTTTCGCATAGAATATTTCTGACTAATAGATTTTAATTAAGTTTGGTATGTCATGTTATAAAATAAAATGAAGGCTAATAAAACATTTATGAATGGATGGTTCTTCTAACTTAAGAAAACATGAAATCAGTTAGTCACTATTAAAGAGACATTTGATCATAGTCTTCAATATTGTTTGTGTTATATAATTATAATTCTCTTCACCTTGCATTCTTCATTGTAGAATGGGATTAATGAGAGCACTTACCTACCTGAAATGAGACAAACTTCACAGTTTGAATGCACAGCCCCCAAGACTGCTCTGTGTTTTAGAATACAAACAAATTAAAATTGATGTATTTGTAATCTTTAGTCTTTTCAGCAATTTTTCTTACCTGTATCCTAAATACAGATTCATTTCATAATCTTTCAAAAAACAAAGCGGTATGTTTTTAGTTTTATGTATCATGTATCAATTTCCAAAAAGAGCTGTAGAATAGTTGAAAAATGGAAGAGGTTTTGAAAGAGAAGAAATGGTCTGAAACTGCCTTTTGTTGAAACAAAATTAAATATCGTCATATGATATAGATTTTTACTTTGTTTTAGAGACACAGTCTCATACTTTACCTTATTTTTGTAGCCCTCAACAATTGGATCCATGGCTTTGACAGAAGGGGCACTGTGTCAGCATGATCTCATCAGGGTTGTTTATAGTGATCTTCATCCTCAGAGGGAAACATTCACTGCACAAAACCGGTAATGGTCAAAATTATACACAGTAGTAATTGTTAATTTATGCTTAATAGTTAGCCATGGTTAATTTGGTTCAAGTTTGATGTGAGAAAAGGCAAAAAATTAAATATGTCATACTAGTGAAATACATCATAGAGTAAAATATTCATCCATCTAATGCTTGATACTATGCTGTGGTCATCTTATATAAAGCGGTATAAAAACTAAAAGTGTAAGCATGAAGTCAACCAAACCAGGGTTTGTATTCTAGCACTACAACTTAGAAGGTTGCCCTCTTGGCCAGTTGGTCTACTCTCTGCACGTTGCTTTCTTCATGTAGAATGGGTTAATGAGAGCACCTACCTACCTGAAGTTGGACAGACTGCACATTCCCCAAGACTGCCCTCACTTCTGACACCAATTGCAAGTTTGGGGGATCCTCATAACCACTCTTAGGTTTGATAACTCGCTAGAAGGACTTACAGAACTCAATGAGTGGAAGCTTTATATTCATAGTTATGGCTTATTACAAGGAACGGATACAGATTCAAATCAGCCAAAGGAAGAGAAGCATAGGGTCTGGAGGGTTCCAAACACAAAGCTTCTGTTGTTCTTGCCCATGATGTCAGGATGTATTATCCTCCTAGCATCAGTGTGTCACAGTTTGCATAGAGTCAGGCTAAGGTAAGCTTTGGTGTCCAGAAGTTTTTTGTTTGTTTTGTTTTTTTTAAGATTTTTATGAAAGTATAGCTAACATACAATATTATATTAGTTTCACGTGTGCACAGTACTTATTCAACATTCATTGGGCTCTATTACATAAGCATGATTGATTAGATTGATTGCTCACAAGGGTGATCTCAGCCTCTAGGTTGATTGATACTATATGACGCAAAGCCCCGTTCTAAATCACACGGTGGTTCTTTCTAGTATGGCCAGCCCCCACCTAAGAATCTCAGCTGTGGCCAGCCCCACTCTACAGTTCGTTGTCACCATCCCTCACCCTCAACAAAGCCACTCCTATCAGGTATGACATAGGTTACTTCCTAATGGGGACAACAGACAGACCTCTTTATGCAAGGTCAAATTCTTTACAGTACTACAGAGGCCATTCCCTGACCTTTGGCCAAGGCTCTTTTAAACCAAAACAATCATATTTATTTGGATACCTACATTTAATATAGCATTTATGTAACAGACACAGATAACAATATGATCATTATGAATATGCCTAGGATTTGAGGAGTGTAAGTTAGGGATAGATTTGAAGAAGTAACTAATTTGTTCTGTAAAGCCACTGTATACATTTTCATCTTTTGGTACCAATTTGATGACTCGTTCCCACCCTACCCATCCCAGTCTGCTGCTATTTGTACCTTATGATAAACTTGAGCAGAACTGTTTATCATAGAAATTGATGATTAGCTAGATCCAGTTCTCTCAGGCCAGTCATTTTTTAATTAGTATTCATCTTACAAAGGCTTTAACTCAATGTACCAATACATTTGACCATCAATATCAGTATTATAACCTTACCAACAATTCCAGTGTTGCACTATAGCACAGAATGGCAATAGATGTCACCTGAAAAAGAAGAGTCATAGTTACTGGCATACCAGATCACTACAATGTCTCCCAGAGCAGTGCCTCTCAAGTTTGCAGGTTTCCATTTTACTTTATCAGGTTCTGAAAAGAAGAGTGGTCTCACCAACATATGGCTCCACCCTTTCATGAATCTCATATATTTGAGCCAAGAGACAATAGCATCTCTTGCTCTGAATCTCTCTCAAGGTAGCAGTGTAATACCGAATTTCCCTAATTGCATAATCCATTTATTTATACCTTTCAGCTACCATTCTCCCCTCTTTTTTTCATCTGTACCCAAGCTTTTCTCCCTTCAGAAGGGCTGTTAGGTTCGGCCACTGTGCTGATCCGGATTGCTGGCAGCAATACTAGTCTAACACGTGCCTCCCCTCAGCCCAGTCCCATCCAGGTAAGGCTAGATTAACTGAGGTACTGGACTGGCGAGCTATCTGTACCACTAGGTGACACACTGCAGTCTATGTCAGCCCAGTTTTGTCGGATGAGGTGAAGGCACCCCCCCCCCCACCCCATTAGGCCCTTAGCAATTCTGCCATAAAGGTTTAAAGATATAGTTACAATTTCTTACTTAGTAATCGCCTTTGCTGCTGGCACCTACAGTTGCAGCCCTGGTCCTGAGGGCACTGTTTTAGATAGGAAAAAAAGGTGAGGTGATGTGGGGAAGAAAGAAAAAGCATAGTTATACCTGTTATACCACCATCTTCCCAGGGAAAGAATTGTACAGTTATACAAGCATTGCCTCTACTCCCCCCACTTCTTCCCAAATCCCCCAGCGAAGTGGAGGAAATCTGTCTCTTGGTGACCCTCTTCCCTTGGGCTTCTTCATGTTGAGTATGGACACACACTCATGAAGGCATGTAAGCCACCCCTCACCCCATTTTAGACAACAAGTGTTTCAATTGCTTGTTCCATTTCTCTATCAAATTACCACCCTGAGACTATCTCCTTACCCATCGTTAGACTTCATTGGTTCCCAGCTCTGAAGAAATATGACTTGACAATGCAAATTGATGCAATATCTTTGGTTCTGGTCCTTCTATAGTACTCTGAACATTTGATTTACCATCAGGTAAGGAAAGCTCAGTGCAGAGTGAGTGTCTATTCCTGTGAAGACCCATTTGTAGCCTCTAGGGGGTAGTGGCATCAGTCCAGCTGTCAGCTGTGTGCAGGCCTTCACCCAGGGGAATCTGCCCCGGAGCCGTATGCAGTCTCTGTCTCTCTTGTTGGCAGACAGAACAGGTCTTACTGGCATTTTGTGGCTCAGAGAGTACAAAAGGAATATGTATAAATTTAGGCCATCTCTGATTTGTCACAGTACTGCCATGTCCACTCATTTCATGGACCCATATAGCCACCTTAGGCAAGCTCACTGGGGTATCTACTCTTTTATATCAGTCACCTTCCGATTCTGGAAAGCGCTTCTCCTGCTGAGCTTAGATATATTCTACTTTTTAACTCACTCCTCTGATTCCCTTAGTGATTTCCATAGGGCCGTTCCCCATACGGGCACCCCTTTAATAGGCCAGTTGTCCATTGCCTTCTTGCCTGGGTCATTGGCCCTGTCACAGTGAGTTGGTAAAAACCTAAACATAGCATGCAGTTAAGTCCAGTCACAAAGCTGATTTGTTTTTACTCAATCAGGGTGACGGCCTTCCAAACAGGATGCAGTTTATTCATCTTAGAACTTCCACCTAGATCCTGTCCGCCCTGGGCAGCTGGGCTCGGCTCCCGCCAACTTCCCACCATCCTGTACGGCCTGGGCATGCCCAGTGCGGCCGCAGCAACCTTGGCCCTGGGAGCACGTGCGCGGCAGGCAGCAGGCCATCAAGCACAGAGGAGCCGAGGGGCCCGCAGTGGGCAAGGGGCTGGGCTGAGCCGCAGCCAGGAGGCGAAGCTGTTGGGTCCTTCATGATGAAAGCTTTTAGACACTTCTCGCTCCCCTGTGGAGTTGGTAGTTTGAGTGATGAAGAGATGGCAGACAGTGTCCAAACCTTTTCTCCAGGACCTGGCCAGAGGAATCAAAGACTCCATATGAGGAATTTGTACCATTTCAAAGCTAGATGTTCAAATTCAGCAAAAGAGAGGAGCAGCATTGAAGAAGGGCAAGTAGTGTCCTGGGGCAGATGAGAGCCCAGAGCAGACAGAGGAAGCAAGAGAGGAGCCAGGTGTTGTTACTAGAATTTTCAGGTGCCGCGCTTGGAATGGCAGAGTATTCTCATTCAGTCTCCACTTGTTTTAGTGGGAGTTTATTCCTGCACTTCACTTAGTAACTGCCCAAATTATTGGTGATCTGTCACTACATGGAGATGTTTGGTCGTGGCTGGAATTCTTCCTCACGTTAGTTTTCAGTGCTCTTTAGGAACTCCCCCTGTTTTTGCTTAGCAAAGTTGTAAATGCCATTTGGTTTCAAGATATAGCTGATCTTGCATTCGGAGTATCAAGGAGGAAGCCTTACGCATTCCCTAGTGTCAGCAAAATCATTGCTGACATGCTCTTCCACCTTCCTCATCTAGGGGATGTTTGTGAGTCTCTTGCCCATCCATCTTGTGGGTCAGCTAGTTAGTCTCCTGCATATGTCCCTTCCCTACTCACTATACTGCTTTGAATATTGTTGGTTCAGTAAAGGAATTGAAATGCACCAGCGGTTGTCAAACATAAAGAGGAATTGGCCTTACTGCTTCGGATTTGGTTTGCCCTTGGCTTTCCTCATACATTATCAGTGGCTGCCTCTTCTCTGTCCTCTTTCCTTCTTTACTCATTATCAGCGCCAATGAAGCCAAGACCCCTGGCAAAACGTACCTTTTCCAGTTGCTCCTCTTCTCCTTGTGGTTTTCTTAAGCAGCAGACTCTTCTACATGATGGTTCAACCTGCAGTCTGCCCTGAGTAGCTCAACCTCTGCAGAGAAGTTCCGTTCACCGCATCCATCTCTTGTCAAACTGAAGGCTGCTGCAGGCCCGAGTCACCTGCCACCCAGAGGGCATGAGTGGGATGGGAAGGAGGCCATGCAGCTCTTTCCTTGTTCACCTCCCTCACCAGGGAAGGCAGGACCCACTCTGCCAAGGGTCCTCTGCATATCCCCTTGTCTCTGAGGAGCTGAAGTTTTTGTCTGGTGCATGTGAGGCACAATCTTCCTGACACCAATATGTGGGTTTTTAATACCCGTGAGTCCGAAAGGACCACAGGTTTTTCTTAGCTCTCTTCTAGCATTTACCAGCCCCTGTACCTGGACTGATTTTGAATACCTTTTCTCTTTATGCCATTTACCCTCCCACTCTCCTTTTTGCCTTCCACCACCTTTGGCTGAATGGATTTTGTAATTCTAGTTGTTGTTTTGTGGACCTGTTATTTTGGTGAAGCATACCTGTTGAATGTGGGAGATAAAGGAGTATCTCAGTTGCTCCTTGTCACTCCCTTTATAGCCATCAGTGTCTTGATTCTTGTAACTCAGGTTAAATTTTGGTCTCTCTTACTCTACTGCAAAAAACAAGCCTGAAGAGATGGGACAGAAGTAAAGACCTCACAGCCAGATCTGCTGGGTTTTGAGGAATGCTTTTTCTTCCCCTTGAAGGGGACAAAGCTGTTTTCACAGGTACATTTAAAGTTCCCCAGCTATGGGGCGATAACCAGTTTGGGACAAGTGCCACTGCAATAGAGAATGCTCAGAGAACCTAAATTTTTAGACTTTGGAGGTCTGAAATGTACTGTCAGCCACTGTCAGGTCTGTCTGGTGTTTCAGAAGTACATTGGGTGCTGCAAATAGGAACTGAAAGGGTAAACAAATTAAACCTGTGATTGGTTGGTGTTTCCCACCTTTGGTTGGTATTTAGTCATTTTAAAGAGACTAAACATGGGGGCAGATGTCAAAACACTTGTATAGTTTTAAAACGTCACAATTAAACGTGAGCTGGTTGCCCCTCCCTCCCCCCAAAGAACTGCCATCCATAAATCAAGCAGCACTTTGATGGTCAGTAGACAGCTATTCATAGAGTACTGTCCAAGTGGTAGAATCTGGCAGCTTGTCAGGTGGTGCCAGAGTTAGCCCTAGGGAAAAAGGAGCTCCCTACTTCTGAGTGCTCTGAGTACCTCTTTGCGTCTGTGGCCTGTTCCTGTACAAACCATTTCCGTTTTATTATGGAATTCTTCTGGCACTGCCTGTGTTTTTCTTAAATCATGCAAGATATTATGGGTATTTCAAGATTATGTTATATTTCAGTCATAGGGGCAGTCATTGGTGCCTAATGGCAAGCTAGTTGTCTCTCAAATGGAAATTTCCCAATCCCAAATCCTAGAAGTTGTTGATAGTTGGCATTTACTGGCTTTTGCCATAAACCCCAGTCTGTACTCCACAGGCAATTGTGCAGCAAATTAATAACCTTGTGGGCTTGGGTAATCTTACTGGTCCCCATTTAGCACGTCCAATTTATATTACAGGAAGGGTGGACTTACATGCCTTCTGTTTTACAATACCAGATAGGGGAAGTATTCCCAGACACAGTATCCATCCCATAGTGCATTCAGGTAAACGAGACACAATCACTTCACCTAAAGTTCACCCAAACTTTCACCTTATTCCTATCAGTCATTGCATTTCTATATCCTTTCAATCTAGCCGGAGCCTTAGGACTTCACCAATAAGGAGACCCTGTGTCATCATCTCCCACCTTAAATAAACATATCAGTTATGACACACATTTCTTCCCAGAAGGTGAGAGCAAAGGCCAAACCGCTCTTTGAGTAAGGCCAAATTCTTTACCACACATTACTGTGGTAATGGTTACTGTGAAGAGTAAATGAGGTGATGACCAGAACATACTTAATTAGCACAGTGTCTGGCATATAAATATTAGTGATGTCATATTTTATGTTCGTAGTAAAGTAGTACTCTTATTAGTTATAATATTAGAGCTATGGAAGGAATATAGTATCAAGCAAATTTCTGTAGGCATTGACTTTTGATCAAGTGCTTCAGTCTGAAATTCTGGTTCTTATGGGTCTTTCTAATATTACATATATGATAGAAAGTGCATTGGCTTCCCTTGTGTCCTAATACATTGTTTTGGAATTCAGCTTAACTGATCATCCTTCGTTAGCCAGCATGGTGCTGTATAACATGTGGAGAAGGCCTTATCCCCACTTCAAGTAACAGCTTAATTTTTTTCTAGATGTTGATTTACTCAAATCATTTCACAATGTAAAATTTATATTAAAATAGTGGTTCATAAGTATAGTCTGCAGACTGGTTTGTTGAAAAATCATCTGGTTACCTAGTTTTTTCTTGTTTTCTAATTTTAAGCTTTTAAAGTATAACATCATATACTTGTAAATTTAAAATAGATTACAGTATAAGGTGAAAATAGACGAGAGTACAGCAAGTATATGTGTCCTCTTCCCTCTAACCACCCATTTCTACTCTCAGTAGTTAAACTGTAGGCAGTTTTTTATGTGTTCTTTCCGAAAATTTTAATGCATGCAAAAGCATATATATTCAACCTTAAGCATACACAGGCCCATACACACTGACTTCAGATGTACACATTGTTCTGCTGCTTGCTTTTTTCATTTTAAGAATAAATCTTGGACACATTTCTCTAGCAGCATATAGAAATTTCCTCATTCTTTATTAATGACTACTTAGTATTCTATATACTTACCATCAATTTTTAACCAGTCTCATACTGACTAAAATTTAGATTTTCAGGTTTTTGCTACTATAAAACAGTATTGCAAGGAACACATTTTTTTGTGTATATATTTGCATGGAAATACTAAAATATCTGTAAGATAAATTCCTAGCAGTGAAATTGCTATGCTAAAGAATGTCTGTTTTATTAGTTTGAGTAGATATTGCCAAATTACCCTCCCCAAAATAACTGCACCAATTGTATCTGCTACCAGTAGTTTGAGGTTGCCTATTTCCTATACTAACCCCCAATTCTGGGTATTTTCAAATTTTTGCCAATCTAATGGTTAAAAATTGATGTCACATTGTTTTACTTGGCGTTCCTTTAATTATGACTTGGGCTTGAAAGCTTTTAATATGTTAGTTTGTTATTTTTCTTGACCTGTGAAATGCATATTTATGTCCTGTGTCCATTTTTCTGACTGAACTGTGTGTTTTTTTCCCTAGTGATTTGGGTGATTTGCAAGTTTTTTAAATTGAGGAAACTACACTGTTTTACACCTTGCACATTTTCAGTTAATTATTGACTTTATTTTTAATTTAAATATAATTCACATACCATAAAATTCAACACTTTGAAGTGTACAATTCAGTGATTTTTCTTTTTTTTTTTTTTTAGTTTAGTCACAATATTGTGCAGCCACTGCCACTACTTAATCTAATTACCTACCACTATCTAATTCTAGGACATTTTCATGACACCAAAAAGAAACTTCCCTTTCTTTCCCACAGCCCCTGGTCACCCTGCATTTTACTTTCTTTCTCTATGGCTTTGTTTATTCTAAACATTTCATATTAATGAAATCATACAATATGTGGCCGTTTATGTCTGGCTTCTTTTACTTAGCATGTTTTCTAGGTTCATTCATGTGGTAGTGTGTATTTCTTTCTTTGTATGACTGAATAATATTCCATTATATTGATAGACATTTTATTTATACATTCATCAGTTGAGAGACATTTGGTTTATTTGTACTTTTTTGGCTATGAATACTACTATGAACATTTGTTTATAAGTCTTTGTGTGAACATATGTTTTAGTTCTTTTGGGTATATATATACTTAGGAGTAGAATTGCTGGGTCATATGGTAATTCAATGCTTAGCTTCTTGAGGAACTGTCATACTGTTTTCCAGAGTGATTGTACCATTTCACATTCCCACCAGCAGTGTATGATAGTTCTAGTTTTTCCACATCCTCACCAACACTTATTTTTCATCTTTTTGATTATAGCCATCTTAGTGGGAGTGAAGAGTGGTATATCATTGTGCTATTGAGTTGTTTTTGCTGTATATTTTAATTATTATAGTCAACTATAATACATTGATTATCGAGAACACACACGCAAGCACGTATAGTATATTTTTTCAAAGTTAAATATGCTCTAGTTTTACACAGTTTATTAAGAAAAACTGCATTCTCCAGCTCCCCCTCCCCCTTCCTACCATTTCTCCTTTCCCAGGTGTAATACTTTTAACCAGTGGTTCTCAACCAGGGCAATTCTTGCCCCCCACATCCCCGGAACATTTGTCAGTGTCTGGAGACTTGTTTGATTATAACTGGATTAGAGGGAGGGATGCTACAGGTATCTCTTCTGTCGAGGTCAGGGATGCTGCCTGACGTTTTACACTACCTTGGCCTGCCCACCACAACAAACACTGATCTAACCCAAAATGCCAGTAGTGCTGAGGTTGAAAAATCTTGCTTTTAAATGACTCTAAATATTTATCTCCATGTCTTTGAGTGACTTGCTGCTGCTTAATTTTTCTGTTTTGGGCATTATCTAGTACTGTGGATCTATGAAAGATAATGATTTAGCTCATTACCTTTCTCATTTTCCTATCCTTTCAATGTAGTTCTGTTGTAATTGTGGGGAATTTATTATTCATATTTCTCGTTATTTTGAATGACCATGGTTTATTCAGAGTTAATCAGTGCTGAACTCCCTGAACTTATTTTCAGGGAGACAGGTAGTCTTGCTAAGAATAAATACTGAAGAGATGTTTGTTTCCTGGGTTTGCCCGCTCTGTATGTATGATCGCTTCAGCATTAGTTGGCAATAAACTTCTAGCAGAGCCAAAAACCATGACATACAGTGAAAATGTTAGTCCCAAAACAGGGAAATGAGGACCTGGCTTATTCTTCATTCTCTAGTCTGATTAACTGATTACTTTTCCTTTCCTTCATACCTCTTTGTTTTCCTTGGAATTTATAATTGGGTTTTTTTCTTTGTTTATTATGGGCTTTGTTATCGGACCCCTGCAAATTCTCTATCAGTTGCCTAAATCTCCTTTCAAGTCTTCATTCACATCAATTATTCTCTCCGTTTTATCTTCCTGAAAAAGGGGCTCCCAGAGCCTTTTGACTTACTTCAGTCTGGATTATGTTGCCCTCTTTGCCTGGTGTACACTTATTATCTTGGGAATTTCCCCTCAGTCTTATCCTGGGAATTCCCTTGGTCTTTTTCCTGTGTGGTTCTCCTGTTTCCTGTACCCTGTTATTCTCATTCTTTGTTCCTAGTATTCTGAAATTCCCCTGGGATATTTCTTGGTGTGGGTTTATTTTCTCCATTGTGCTGAGCACTACACGGACCCTTTTGATTTGGAAGCTCATGTCCTTCAGGCTGAGAAATTTTCTTGAGTTATTTTTGTTAGTTTGGCCTCTCCATGTTATCTGGTCTTTTATTATCTGTCTTCTGGAGCTTTTATTATTTGGATGTTGAAACTCCTGGAGTGGTCCTCTCTTCTCTCCTGTTTGCCGTATCTTTCTTCTTTTGCTTTACTTTCTGTGGTATATCCTCAATTTCATCCACCAATTCTTTTTTGAGTTTTCAATTTCTGCGATCATGTTTTGTATCTAAAAGCTTTTCTTTTTTCATGAATGGTCTGTTAAAAGAGACCCATTTTTGTGTGTGTGTTTTTTTTAACTTTTATTTATTTTAAGTGTGTTTTTCTAGGACCCATCAGCTCCAAGTCAAGTCATTGTTTCAGTCTAGTTGTGGAGGGTGCCGCTCACAGTGGCCCATGTGGGGATCGAACCGGCAACCGTGTTGTTAAGAGCACCGAACTGTAACCAACTGAGCTAACCGACCACCCCAGAGACCCATTTTTTTTTTAAAGAGGCATCTCATATTTTTTGAGAATATTAATGATAATTTGCTTTATTCAAAGTTATACTTTTTCTTTGTATATTCTGTTTCCTCCAAATTCCACTTCCCCCCCCCCCTATTTCTTTATTTTGCTCTCTTTTTCATGTTAGTAGTGTTCCTCAGATGTCTGGTAATTCTTTATTTCCCCTTATATTTAAGAGTAGGGTAATAAAAATGAGAGCTCTGGCCATACTAGTAGGGCTAGTTGACCATGAACTTCACAACTTCTCATTGGGCCATTCATTTGGGGAACTTCCTAATAAGCCATATCTTTAAATCTTTCCCCTTAGGGTGGTCAAATTCCATAGAGAAAACTCTTCTAGTCTGTTAACTAGAGGGCTGGCTGCTACCGTGTTTCCCCGAAAATAAGACCTAACCAGAAAATAAGCCCTAGCATGATTTTTCAGGAGGACATCCCCTGAACATAAGCCCTAATGTGTCTTTTGGAGCAAAACTTAATAAAAGTACCCGGTCTTATTTTTGGGGAAACACGGTAGCTTTCCAGTGGCCAAGTGGGGATGAAAGCTTATGGTCTCAATTTCCAGTAAAGTATGTTTCACATAATCTTCCTGTTCACAGTATGGTATCTTTCCCTTGCAACCCCCTGCCCCAAACCACAGTAATGCCTGGTGGTTCCTAGGTAGAAATTTCTCTTTTATCCTTTCATAAAAGAAATCTTCAATTTTAGAAAATAAGTCCTCAATAAACCTAGCAACATAGAGAAGGAGAAGGGAATCTGAAGGTATAACTGCTTCTGAGTCAGACTTTCAACTCAGTTTTTAGCTTTTCATTTTGAGATAATTTCAGACTTGCAAAAACGGTCCAAAGAGTTTCCATATACTCTTCACCACCCTATAGGAAGCTTTTTAAAAGAACAAATTCCCTGGGTCCTACCCCCAAAGCTTTTAATTGGGTCATTCTAGGTTGAGACACAGGAATATATTTTTCCATAAGGTCCTTAAATAACTGTAATGTGCATCTAAGTTTAGGAGCCAATTTTTTAGACACTTAGAGCTATACAGATTAGGGAACATTTCCTTTAGCTTGGAGAATTAAGAATAGCTTTATGTCTAAGGTAAAAATTTGAGCCAGGACTTGAAAGTTTAGCAGGAGTTTCCCAAGCGAAAAGGTATATTTTAGTAAGAAAGAGCAGCATGCATAAAAGCAATTAATTATGAAAGATGGTAGCATCTTCATGGAGTGGTAAGAAGTACCACTTCATGGACGTAGTGTGGTGTGTGTGGTAGGTAGTGGAGGGAAGGGAAGGTTGGAGATGTAGGTTGAGGGTGGATTTTAAAGGACCTTGTATATCATGAGTTTGGATTTTATCATGCAGTCACTAGGAACAGTGCACTCATGTAAATAGGGGAGTCATCTGTTCATGCATGATGGTTTCTTTTTTTGAGGAAGAACATATAGATGGAAACAGGGATATGACCTTTAAAAAAGAAAATGGAAACAGGGATCTCATTGAGGAAGATACTACAGTAATCTGTTTGAGAAATCATGAAAATCAATATTAAAGCTTTGTTGTTACAACTGTACAAGGAAGAAATCATCCTTTCCCTTTGTTTTTGTTTTTTTCTAGGTTTGAAGTACTGAGTTTTCTCATGTTGTGTTACAATTCTGCTATTGTGTATATGCCTGCTTCATCTTACCAGTCTCTTTGTCAGATGGGCTCCAGGTGAGAATAATAATTATCATTAACCTTCATAATTATTTATTTGACAAATATGTATTCAGCATATTCTCTGTAGTAGATACTGTTCTGATTTCTGGTGCTAGAGTAGTAAATAAAACTCATGGAGCTTACATTCCTGTAGGAATCCTTATCATCTTTCATGCATCATGACTTCCTGAAAATATTTCAGCATTTAAAAAAATGTTTTCTAGCTGAACATCAAGGTAAGCCAAGATGTCTTAAGTTTAAGGTAGTTTAGAGATAAACCTAATCACTGCCCTGATGCCAGTTTTTATAAATCATTTTGAGAGCTTTGAATAAATAGTACTAAATGTGAAGAAAGTCTTAAGGAATGTGAACCTTTTCCTTTATATATTTCACAAATAACTGTCTCTGTTTTGGATAAGAAAATTAGCAATAGTACCAATTATCTATATGTCTCATTTTTACTTGTATGTTCTAATCTTTACTAAGTCAGAATTTCTAATAATTTGGACAGATTTCTGGACTGAAATTTAAACATCTACTATAGAAAGAGAATTTAAGTAATGTAAATATAAATCAGTTTGGAGACAGAGGACATTTAGAGTTACAGAATTTCAATAATAGAAGAAACCCTGAGTTTATCCTGTCCGACTGATTTTTACTTGAGGAAACTGAGCTGCTCAAAAGGGTTAAAAAAGCTTTTTTGGTTTTCTGTTGCCACAAACTTAGCAGTTTAAAATAGTACACATTTATTATTCCACAGTGTCTATGGGTCAGGAGTCTGGGCATGACTTAGCTGGGTTCTTTGCTTAGGGTCTTACAAAGCTGCAGTTAAGATGTCGTCTGGAGTTGCAGTTTTATCTGAGGTTCGATTGAGGAATTAAATACTTTGATTGGCAGAATTCAGTTTCTGTAGTTTTAAGACTAAGGGCTTTGATTTCTTGTTGGCTGTCTGCTAATAAGGACCTCCCAATATAGGCAGCCTACAACATGGCAGCTTACTTTTTCAAATTAGAGGAGTGAGAGAGTCCAAGAAGACTTGCCTACATTCTTAAATGACATAATCAGGTACACGTAGTCATGGAAATCCCATCACGTTTGCTATATTTTGTTGGTTAGAAGCAAATCACAGGTCCTATCCACATTGAGAAAGAGGGATTGACACAAGATGTGAATACCAGGAAGGAGGGTCATAGAGGGCACAGCCTGCAAGGGTCTGTTCATCACAAATGCTTTGCTCAAGTTCTTGCTGTTGCGTTACTGGGAAGAGAGTGTGTGGTCCTGTTTATAACAAAACTCAATTTTGCTAGTTGGGGGAAGGCCAATCCAAGTTAGCTGTAAGTTTGATCTTATAGAATATCTTAAAATAAGTATACTATTTACACTTGCCTGTAATAACATGATAAATGTCTAACAAAGTTCTTGTCTATCCTAGGTACTGTTTTCAAGAGAATACACTGTTTAAGTACTTACCGCCTATCTACAGATAAATTTATTTATAAGTGACTATTTCTGGTTCATTAAAACCAATCTGAATCTCTAATTGACAACATTATTATAGCATTTAATAAAGTTTCTTAAAACAAAAGGGTGGCAGAAGTTAATGGTCCTCGAACTCACATATCCCGTAAATAATTTTGGAAAACTACGTACCCCTTGCACATTTTTAACATTTAAAATTTTTTATTCTGTCTTAAATAGTAGCAAATGATATGATTTCTAGTATGTAAATATTGACTTAAAAAGAAATAGTGGTTGAGTCAATATTTTAAATGTATATGATATAAATACCACAGTGATCTGATACCCACCATCATCCATTTGAGGAATAAATGAACAATTTCTTCCTTAATAATCTGATTATTTTTCTTCTTGAAATTGAATTTCCATTATATTTCACCCACATAGTTTACCCTAATTTAATGCTATTTTATGCTTGTCTTTTATTGATCACCTAATTATATATCTCTGCTGCAAATACATACACACATACACACAGACACACACACACGTACTGAAATTTTTAAAAATTTCCTGAGATGATGATGCAGTAAAAACTAAAAAATTTCTTCTGGACTCACCATTACAAATATTTTAATAATTTATTAATATAACATAAGTACATTACAACTTTCACATAATTTTTTTAATTATTAAGCATACTTTTTCTGGAAGCATCTCTTAAGGAAATGGAAGATAGAGGATTGTTTATGGGTACTTTGATTAAAAATGTCCTAACAAAATTCAGTATTTTGAAATGTCCCTTTATTTGCATTGAGATTTCTGTATTCCCTACTAATTCTTCCTTATACAATTTGGGATACATGAAAGTTGATGCATTTCTTTTGTGAGGAGGGAGAAGGATGATTTTGAAAGATTCAGTTATTTGAGAAAGGTAGTTTTTGTTGATATGGTCCACTAGAATGTATGTTTGATGAGATTTTATTTTTGTTTGTTTTTCCTTTTTGTTCACAATTGTATGCCTAGGCCCAGGACAGTAACTGACACACAGCAGGCACTCAGTGAATGTTTGAGGAATAAATAATTGAACAAATGAATTTATGAAAGCAAAAATATTTGATTCAATGAAACAGGAAATCACTCATGATAAATACTGTATTTTCCTAGGGTTTGTGTGAGTGGATTTCCCCGGCAACATGAAAAACACTGGAAAGAACTCTGTGGTCGAATTGTGTTGGATCCCGAATTTATGGTGCAACTTCTCACAGGAGTTTATTATGCCATGTAAGTAGGTAGACAGTGAAATTGGGTGAATTCTTTCTAATGTTTGGAAACTTAATATTTCTCTTTTTTCCTTATCACTTGCACAACACTGAATGTTTTG
Organism: Rhinolophus ferrumequinum; assembly: GCF_004115265.2. Classification (NCBI taxonomy): domain Eukaryota; kingdom Metazoa; phylum Chordata; class Mammalia; order Chiroptera; family Rhinolophidae; genus Rhinolophus; species Rhinolophus ferrumequinum. Next base: position 30,284,953 of record NC_046291.1, read on the forward strand.
TCCCATGATGGACCCATTATCTCGTTTTTCTAATATGAACTCCTCTTAGTACTTTTTCAATGAATACACTTCTAAGTTGAAAGCAATAGAACTATTGAAGACAATTTTTATTGACCTATAACTGACATATAAGATTGTATTAGTTTTAGGTGTACAACATAATGATTAGTTATGTTGTATATTGTGAAGTGATTATCACAGTAAGTTTAATTGACATCCATCACCACACATAATTACAACTGGAAGTTTGTACCTTTTGTCCCCCTTCACCCAACCTCTACCTCTGGTAAATACCAATCTATTCTCTGTATCTATTAGTTTGAGGGTTTTTGTTTGTTTGTTTGTTTTAGATTCTACGTATAAGTGAGATCATACAGTATTTGTGTTTCTTGGTCTAATTTATTTCTCTTAGCATAATGCCCTTAAGGTCCTTCCACGTTGTCACAAATGGCAGGATTTCCCTTTTTTTATGGCTGAATAATATTCGTGTGTGTGTGTGTGTGTGTGTGTGTGTATGTGTATGTATACACGTGTACGTACGTATACAACACAGCAGTTTCTTTATCCATTTGTCTGTCCATGGACACCTAGGTTAGGTTGTCTCCATGTCTTGGCTATTGTAAATAATGCTGTAATGAACATGGGGTGCAGATACCTTCTTGAGATAATTATTTTGTTTCCTTTGGATATATAGACATTGAATTGCTGGATCATATGATAGTTCTACTTTTAATTTTTTGAGGAACCTCCATACTATTTTATATAGGGACTGCACCAATGTAAATTCCCACTAATGGTGCAGAGGGGGTTCCTTTTTCTCCACATTCTCATTAATACTTGTTACTGCTTTTCTTTTTGATAATAGCCTTTCTAACGGCTGTGAGGTGATATCTAATTGATATCACCTGGTTTGCATTTCCCTGATGATTAGTAATGCGGAGCACCTTTTCGTGTACCTGTTGGCCATTTGTTTGTCTTTGGGGAAAAGTCTACATATTTAGATCCTTTGCCCTTTCTTAATTGGATTACTTAGTGTTTTTTTTTGTATTGAATGTTATGAGTTCTTTATATGTTTTACATGCTAACTTTTTATCAAATACATGATTTGCAAATATTTTCTCCCATTTCATAGGTTACCTTTTCATTTTGTTGATGGTGTCCTTTGCTGTGCAGAAGCTTTTTAGTTTGATGCAATCCCGCTTGTTTATTTTTGCTTTCGTTGCAGTTGCATTTGGTGTCAAATCCAAAAAATCATTGCCAAAACTAACATCAAAGGAGCATACCGCCTATGTTTTCTTCTAGGAGTTTTATGGTTTCAGTTCTCACCTTCAAGTCTTCAATCCATTTTAAGTTGATTTTTGTGTGTGGCATAAGATAGTCATCCAGTTTCATTCTTTTGCATGTGGCTGTTCATTTTTCCCAAAACCATTTACTGAAGAGACTATCCTTTCCCTAGTGTATATTCTTGGCTCCTTTATTGTAAATTAATTGACTATTTATGCTTGAGTTTATTTCTGGGTTCTGTATTCTGTTCCATTGATCTATGTGTGTTTTTATGCCAGTACCACACTGTTTTGATTACCATAGCTTCATAATATACTTTGAAATCAGGAAGCATGATGCCTCCAGCTTTGTTCTTCTTTGTTGAGATTGCTTTGACTATTCAGGGTCTTATGTGTTTCCATACAAATTTTTAGGATTGTTTGTTCTATTACTATGAAAAATGCCATCAGAAATTAGATAGGGATTACATTGAATCTATATATTGCTTTGTGTGGACATTTTAACAATATTAATTCTTCCAATTAATGAGCACAGAATGTCTTTACACTTATTTATATTCTTCAGTTTCTTTCATCAATATATAAAAACTAAGTGTACAGCGTACAGGTCTTTTGTCTCCTTGGTTAAATTTATTCCTAGGTTTTTTGTTTTTTTTATGTAATTGTAAAGGGGACTGTTTTCTTAATTTCTCTTTTGGACAGTTTTGTTATTAGTGCATAGAAATGTAACTGATTTTAGTATATTGATTTTTGTATCCTGCAACTTTACTGAATCCATTTATTAATTCTAACACCTTTTTTGGTGGACGCTTTAGGGTTTTCTATATGTAATATGTAATTTGCAAATAGAGACAGTTTTACTTCTTTCTTTCAGATTTGGTTGCCTTTTACTTCTTTTTTTTGCCTTTTTGCTCTGACAGGGACTTCCAATACGATGTTGAATAAAAGTGGCAAAAGTGGGCGTCCTTGTCTTGTTCCTGGTCTTAGAGGAAAAGCTTTCAGTTTTTCACTATTGAGTATGCTGTTAGCTGTGGGCTTGTCATATATATGGCCTTTGTTATGTTGAGGTACATCCCCTCTATGCCTACTTTGTTGAGAGCTTTTATCATGAATGGATGTTGAATTTTGTGAAATGCTTATTTTGCATCTATTGAGATAATAATATGATTTTTATCCCTCATTTCATTAATACAGTATATCACATTGATTGAATTGCAGATGTTTAACCATCCTTGCATCCCAGGGATAAATCCCACTTGATCATGCTATATAATATTTTTAATGTACTGTTGAATTAGGTTTGCTAAAATTGTTTTTGAGGAGTTTCGCATCTATGTTCATCAGATATATTGGCCTGTAATTTTCTTTTTTTACAGTCTTGTCTGGTTTTGGTATCAGGGTAATGCTGGCCTCATGAGTTTGGAAGTATTCCCTCTTCTTCTGTTTTTTGGAAGAGTTTGAAAACGATTGATGCTAATGTTTAAAAAAATGTTTGGTAGAATTTACCCATGAAGCCGTCTGGTCCTGGACTTTTGTTTATTGGAAGGTTTTTGATTGCTGATTCTATCTCCTTACTAGTAATCAGTCAGTTCAGAGTTTCTGTTTCTTCATGATTCAGTCTTGGTAGGTTGTATGTTTCTCGGAATTTATTTATTTCTTCTAGGTTGTCCAATGTGTTGGTGTATAATTGTTCATAGTCCTTTTAAAATAGCCAAAATATAACGAGTTACTAAATTAGAGTGTAGAAATTGTCAGGTTTTCTTTATCAAAAACTGTCTCTCTATATATAGTTTATAATACAGGTTTTCATGAATACATTAAATAGATTACCCTAAATATCAACACATGATAAAAACCAATTTATATGAAGAGATACCTGTAAACTGTTTTAAATGTTAATATCTTGTAACCACATTAGGATGGGTTAGAAATGACTTGTGTAAAGATTGATATGAAAATCTTGTTTCAGAACCAAAATAGTAGGACTTTGAACAATAAAAAGGTTATTATTAGATATTAGAGATATTTGCTAAAGCTAGTGAACAATCTGCTTCTCCTTAGGTATAATGGGCAGTGGGACCTTGGCCAGGAAGTCCTTGATGACATCATTTATAGAGCTCAGCTAGAACTCTTTTCTCAACCACTATTGGTAAGTGACAATGTTTACTTTTTATTAAACATACCTGTGCCTGTAAAAAAATTTAATATGAGTAAAAAAATTTAGTGAGTAAAAAAATTTAATATGTAATATATGAGGCAATCCAAATTGTTGAGGGAAAAAGGTTTATTCCACAACAACAGTTAGTAAACTGTAGGAGAGAAAACAAAATAAAATTCAAATAAATTAGAAAATTAAATGTTTTGAAGTCCTTTAAGAAAAGAGAAGAAAAGTTTGTATTTACTCAAATTTATAGAGAAGGAAGAACTTTCTAAGCTTAAGTGATGGGACAAGTCACTAAAAAAGGTTGATGACTTTGTTTTGACCACATAAAAACCTAAATTTTAAACCATCATTTCTTTTTAAAAAAAATTAATATGCAGTGCACAAACTGAGAAAAATATTCTCAACAATCATGACACGAAAGCCAATTAATATTTTGTTTATATAAAAAGATTTTATACTCTTTTAAAATAAATATGTCTCCAAAGGGTAAATGATCAATTTAAAAACAAATGTAAACATCCAATAGTGAAGTAAGGAAGGCATTCTTTATGTTACCAATAGTAGTATATCACCACTCTGAACATCCCTCTGCAGAAGCCATTTGGTAACGTATGTTTGTTTTGTTTGACCCACTATCCCGGGTCTAGCAACATATCCCAGAAAACTACTTTAAATTTAAAAAAAAATATGTTGTAAGCACATTAGTGTTATTTATTTATTTTTTTAATTTGTTTTTTATTGGGGAATGTTGGGAAACAGTGCTTTTCCAGGGTGCAGCTCAGCTCCAAGTACAGTCACCGTTTTCAATCTTAGTTGCAATGGGCGCAGCCCACCATCCCATGCAGGAATTAAACCGGCAACCCTGTTGTTAAGAGCTCGAACTTTAACCATCTGAGCCATCGTGTTATTTTTAATTGCAAAGGAATCAAAACAGTTTAAATGTTCCACAGCAGAGAATGGCTAAGTTATATGACATTTACTTGATGAAATTATGTATTTGAAAATTTATATTAAAAAAAGATGCTAACTTGTGTTAAGTGTTAAAGCATTATACAACTATTTTTTTAAATCTAGACAGGACAGAGGAAACATACAAAATGCTAATAGTTGTCTAGGTGATTCAACTGTAGATGATTTTTTATTTCTTTGCAATTTTCTGTGTTTTCTAAGCTCTTTGTAGTATTTTTATAATGGTATTTTAAAAATATTATTTATGTATTTTCACTTGCAGCACTTTGAGAGTACAATTTTTAAAGCCTTTTTTCATATCTTATATTTTAAGCTAAATCGAAATCTATTAAGATAGTATTTACAATAATTCTTTAATATTTGAATTTCCATTTTTTTCTAGTATCATCATCCCTAATTTTCCTCTAAGGGTTACATTAAAACAAATGGCTAACAAGATTAAAAAATTACATCATCATCATAATACCTTGCATTTATGAGACTCTTTATATTTAAAGATTTTATTGGGGAAGGGGAACAAGACTTTATTGGGGAACAGTGTGTACTTCCAGGATTTTTTCCAAGTCAAGTTGTTGTCCTTTCAATCTTAGTTGTGGAGGGCGCAGCTCAGCTCTAGGTCCAGTTGCCGTTGTTAGTTGCAGGGAGTTGCACCATCCCTTGTGGGAGTCGAGGAGTCAAACCAGCAATGCTGTGGTTGAGAGCCCGCACTCCAACCAACTGAGCCATTCGGGAGCTCAGCTGCAGCTCAGCTCAAGGTGCCGTGTTCAATCTTAGTTGCGGGGGACAGAGCCCACCATTCCTTGCGGGAGTCGAGGAATCGAACCAGCAACCTTGTGGTTGAGAGCCCACTGACCCATGTGGGAATCGAACCGGCAGCCTTCAGCGTTAGGAGCACGGAGCTCCAACTGCCTGAGCCACCAGGCTGGCCCCAGAGACTCTTTAAATTCATACTTTTATCTTTGTAACAGTTTTATGAATTACGTACAGGGACATTTCCAAGGCAATATAGGAAAAGAGATTAGTAATCTCTAGTCCTGGACTAGTTCTATATTATTAGGGGTCTCTGAGAGACCCAATAAATAACACTCCTTTTCTCTATTCAAATCTAGAGCCAGCTGATAAATAGATAAAATAGTTGGCAAATAAAGAAACAAGCATCGTCTTTACTACTGATAAAAGATAAATTGAAAGACTCAACTCCCCACCCCTCTGTCTAGACCAGGGGTGTCCAAACTTTTTTCAATGTTTTTTGCCAATGGCCATATGCAGTAAAATACACAAACAGCCGGGCCACTCACTTGAGGTGAAGTACATATTGCCTCACCTGGTTTATTTAAGTAAACTAAATATATTTTTGGAATTTGCTGCGGGCCAATTAAAAATGGATTGCGGGTAGCAGTTGGCCCATCGGCTGCAGTTTGGACACCCCTGGTCTAGACCTTGGTGGAGAGAATGTTTGAGTTGGTAGAACAGGCACACTGAACCCAGGTTGCTACATTTCACTTGTCCTTGTCCAAGTGGAGAGGGAAGAGAAAGACAATCCTTTATGTCAAGATCTTTGCTAGATTAGCACTACCCAGTTAAGAAACATGTACTAGTGAATTGCAGTTACTCTCTAACCAGATATTTTACTCTCCTCCATGGAGAGCAGACAGTGATGGGACAAAATGCCAGACATGTTTGGGGAAAATCTCTTAGGGAAACAAAGGAGTGGAAAAAAAGGCTAATTTTTTTTTTTAGAGATTAAATTTTGCAAGTTATTTATCATCTGAAGAATGAGAAACTTACTCCACTTTTTCTTCTGTTAGGGTTCAAAGTTAAACAATCTTTCCTTCTTTGGAATGCTTTTTCTCTTTGAAATTCAACAACTCCAAGGAATTGGTGGGGTGACTCACATTTTTTAAAATAAATTCTCGTTTAAAAAAGGCTACCTAGAAGAAGACAGAACAATGGAGATACAAACATTTCTGCCACATGGTACTTTTATACTACAAGTCTTAAATACATATTCAAAAAAAATTATGGAAACATGAAGTGTAAAGTAAGTATATTGGGTATAAATATGTATAGACTTATATTATCATTTTAGGTTGCCAATGCCATGAAAAACTCATTACCATTTGATGCTCCTGATTCTTCACAAGAAGGCCAGAAAGTTCTTAAAGTGGAAGTCACTCCAACAGTGCCGAGGATTTCTCGGACTGCGATTACAACAGCTTCCATCCGTCGCCACAGATGGAGGCGAGAAGGTGAGTACACCCCATAACCTACTCATGGATTCAAGTAAATTTATCAGTTTCAATAAGTTATATTAACACATGATATTATAGTAGTCTGTATAATTAAAATTGTTTAGTTTATAAAGGTAGCACTAGAAATGTGGTTTAAATGCCTAAATTTATTTTAATATAAATTTTTTAAAACTAAAGTAGAAAGATGTTATTTAGAATGCTCTATGCATGTTATAACAGAAGAGAAAATCAACTTAATTTTTGTCTCTTTTTTGAGCTAGTAATAACAATAGGAAGAAGTTTCTTTAAGCGTGTTACTTTACGGGGGGAAAAGGTGCCTGTATGAGCATTGTGGGAGAAAATTATATAATTAGCCAAAGTAATGGTATAATAATATAGGCTATCCATAAAAAAATTGATTACAGTTTTCAGATTTTTGTCTTTTCTTTTATTTTTTCAGTAAGTGCTGAATCCAGCAGTATTTCATAGGCATATGGTACTTGAATGGTCAAGCTGTCTAAAAGATATTAATTGCAATTTTAATGATCCCTATTTTTCTGTCCTATTCATTTGCAAACCTCCCATTATTCATCTGCTGCCTTATGTGTGTGTATGCTGTGCACACACATGTAACTATTAAATAGTATTTATGTTTATATCATATCCATATATACATTCTCTTATCTGCCTGGGTCAGAATGCTCAGAAAAGAATAGAGCAGCACAAAAGCACTAAAATCTTATATGTTGAATCCCAGATGGCTTTGACTTCTCAAACGAGGCTGACTCGAGTATTCCTGGCTCCCCGATCCAACACGGCTCCACTGACCTAGGGATCAAACGTGTGCAAGAGGGGGAGGTGCTGGTGCGCAGGACCCCTGAGCACGGCTCACCGGAGCCCAACTCAGCAGCAGCCACAACAGAGGGTAGGACAGAGATGAGGAGACAGAAGTCAGTGAGGCAGTTGCTGTGGAAGGATCCCGGTTCTCTGTCCCCAAGCAGAACAACTTTCCATTCTAGTTTGTTTCCACTACGCCAGAGTGTGTTAGCTCCTCCTTACAAAGCACAACCCCCTATTTCCTAGTGCCAGGTCAAGTACAATCTTTAGTTACCATTTGTGCTGGCCTGGAGTCTGCATTGCTGTGTAATCAAAGAACAGCTTGGCATGGCTACTAACGAGAGGCCTGTCTCCAACAAGTCTGCAAATGCTTGGAGTTGTTTTCATTACTGAGCATGTTTATTCTAACATTAGGAAAGGAAAAATGCACCCAATGGACATGAGCCTTATTAGTCACTATGAATTGATTTAATTCCTGTAATAATTTATTCTTTAAAAAATACGTGAGGAGAGTTTTAAAGCATTAATATATTATCTTTGAGAAATTGGTCTAAAGTGGAGCCAGAGATTTATCTCTAATCCCAGGGTGGTCAATTAAGAGTTTCTCATGTCTTTGGCAGAGTAAACTGGTATTGATTGGATTTTTATAATCTGTGGGTCAAGTTGCTTGGATCTAAGTAATAAACTATTGACATCTTTCCTCTTTAAATATACTATCCTGGTGCACACTACATTTTATCATTTATTATAAATAATGATTGTCTTATATAGCTCCCAAACAGAATTGAAATGTATTATTTAGAGGTCAAGTATCCTAGTAGATCATTGTTTCTACAATGTAGGTATATCAAAATGAGAATTCTCCTCTCCCCACCCCCCCCAAACTTCCATTGCTCTCCACCACCATCCCCCACTATCACCACCACTATCTATAAAAGAACACTTCTCTCTGGTAGGAAAGTGTTTATTTGCTGCTTTACCATAGGAGTTGGCTTTGTGAAAGAAGGGACTGTAGCCTAACTGTTTTTTCATTAGTGAATGTATTGCTACTGTGGAAATTTTACACTAATTTGTGAAATAAAGCAACTGGTTTTAAAATAGGTTACATATTTTTACTTATTTCAAAGACCAAACATTCATGAAAGCAGTTACCTTCCACCGTAAGGAAGTCTCTTGCTCTTTGGTGCATTAAAAATTTGAGCATGCTCAGTAAGAATCTAAATCTACCCTCTATTCCCTTGGCCATTTGCCCAGATTGACCTTACTTCATTTAACAGTGTTGCATGTGCATGATCTAGGTGACCCAAAGAGTTGGTGCTGTTTTACAGAGGTCCTGTGAAAGATGCAGCCTTCCCTTTTTTTTTTTTCTGTATCTCTTTGTTATCCATGGGAGTCAGTTTTATCTTGTACAAAGGCATAAAAATAAGTATATGACTAGGTATTGAACCCAAACTTGACCTAAATTGAACAACATCCTATTTTTCAACATTCCAGATGACTAAATGAGCCATTTGATTGTGTATCTACTACCTTTGTTAGAATGTTGGAGTATTTGTGCTAAATGTAGTAGTACTATGTTAATTAACACCTAATGAAATTCCAGAAAGTGTGGGATAAGGTTGAAACATTTCTTCCATTTTATCAAAAGCCATACACTTTGAAAAAGGAACCAAAATAGTTCCCTTTAAATATACAATTAAATAGTAAAATAGTCATTTTAACATATTACTGGTAGAAAATTGTAGTTTGTGAGGGTGGAGTATAGCTACAACGGAAGAGAGATGATTTCCTTCAGTGTGTTTGAAATTTTTCAACTTATTTTGCCTTTTAATCTAGATTAATTATAGCTTTAAATCAGTATTAGTAGATGCTAAATTTATAAGAAAAGGCAGACATGAATGAAAAGTTCACTAAATATCCTTTTTGGTTGTCTCTTTCTTGGGTTACGAATAGTATAGTTAACCACCCAGGGAAAAAACTAGAAAGGAAAAAAGTTGTGAGACACAATTGCCTTTTTTATTCCTTGAGGATTTTTAAACAGAAGGAAGGAAATTACTAAAACCTATGTAGAGTTTTGTTAATTCTGGTCTGCTGGAGCTTTTGAATAAACATTGATAATTGACCTTTAAAAAAAGAAAACATGTTTTTTAGTATGGTGGTTTTAAATAGTTTTACAATTAATATTGTATTTATTATATGTTGAAATTAAAGGGAATATGAGCCCATCACCTACCTTTATCCTGATTGTCAAGTAACATTTTATTTGTGATTTTTAAAGCTGGATTTAAAATTGTTAAACTGAGGGTGCCTGTGATTAAAGTATAGTCCATTTCCACTATATTGAAAAAGCGTTTTTTAGTATGTAAAATATCAGTAGATTCTCTTGCATGGTGACTTTTATGTTATCATCATTTCTTCTATGGCCATATTGCTTGGGCATCAGATCTGCATGTGGCAAGATTCAGACGCTAGCACTAAGTCTCTCAGTCTCCTTTCCTAATTATATATATACAATAATAAATACATTTCTGTTCACTCCCAGTTTTATATTCAGTCCTGAATCAGGTTACTATCCTTTTTTGGGCATTTTGAGTTCTTTATACAAATTGTAAGTAAATTGTAAGATGACATCAGATGAATATAATTTAAAGTTTTGATTTTGAGATACTTTATATGCTATTCTTTTAAACAAGGGGTTGAGAGAAATGGTGTCAGCTGCATTTTCATGTGGCTTTGCATGATGATTAAACATTATTAAACTGCTGGATATAATAAACAAGGTGGCTTTTGCTTTAAGGATAGCCTATTTCATTCTTCTTTTGAAGGAAGGAAATAACTAATCCCTATGAGAAAATAGTGCTAAGAAAATATTTTTATTTTTCCAGGTACTGTGTTAAATAGATCATGTTTAAATATGTCACATATATTTTACTTACATAAACCTGTCTCAAAGTATTATTTGTATATATTTCTTTGCTAACATTTTACCTTAACTATAATATTGATATCTATATGTTGATTCAGATTAAACTGTTTGCAGTCTGGTATACATACTTAATGACATAGCAAACTGCTATCAGTTTTTCAAAGAAGCAAATGTATTACTTTCTAAGAGAATGTTGTTCATACTTTCAGTAAGAGAATTGGGCTTTCTAGAAACCCAAGCTAAATATATTATATATGCTTCTCCCCTTCTTACAAAATCCTAAGATAAGGATTCTTCATTAACTGCAGTTTCTGCCTGAAGCATAATGGGTCACTGTAGTATTTTGTGGTTATGAAAATAATACATCTCAAACTAAAAATCTAAAATATTGCAAAAATACATAATATAGGAAGTAAAAATTATTTCCTGCTGGTTCCCTACTCTAATAATCAAGTATTTTCTTCACATTAACTGATCAAGAAAATATGGAAACCAGTGACTAGATATGTCCATAAGACAAAATACAATTATGAAGTTACTTGAAGCAATGTAGAATTTTTTAATTTAGAGTTAGAAAATTTACTAGTTCCATGTTAAAGGTATTAAAGCTATTGAAAAGCAGTTAGCTGTTGAATAAATATAAATTTTTATTGTAATTAAAAAGGGTTTGCCTTGTAGGGATTCATGTTTTTGGCATTATTCTGGGTGACTGAAGTTTAGAAGGGAATCTGTTTTATGGTGGGTTAAGGAAGATACGAGGAAAATTTTATGTTTTTTTAAATAGCTGTAGTCCCCTCAAATTGGCAAGGGTGGATTATAAAGATTTATGACAACAAAATATTGTATTTGTATTTTACCTAAAGTTGTTTTGTATTTCTAAATATTGATAGTATACTGAGTTCATTTGTGGATAGTTTTACAAAAGCTGGACTAATGAAAGCTAAATGAACAGAACGAATACATATTAGAATTGTTGTAGGTTAAGGTTTCTTCCCCTAAATTATTTAGGGGAAGTGTTGATAGCAGGGCCATTGCCAACTTTTCCAAGAGATAAGGTCAGTTGAGTTGTTATTCCCCAGCTACTTATTTGATTTAGCTATTTCTGATTTTTTTTTTTTTTTTTTTTAGGTGCTGAGGGTGTAAATGGAGAAGAGTCAGTAAACCTCAATGATGCAGATGAAGGATTTTCATCAGGGGCTTCCCTCAGCAGTCAGCCATTTGGGACCAAACCATCCTCCTCTTCTCAGAGGGGAAGCTTAAGGAAAGTAGCAACTGGGCGTTCAGTCAAGGACAAAGAAACAGCCTCTGCCATCAAATCCAGTGAGAGCCCTCGAGATTCAGTAGTTCGCAGGCAGTATGTGCAGCAACCAACGGATCTTAGTGTAGATTCAATTGAGCTGACACCAATGAAGAAACACCTGAGTCTGCCTGCTGGCCAGGTGGTGCCAAAAACCAATAGTTTAAGTCTAATCCGGACAGCCAGTGCTTCCTCAAGTAAATCATTTGACTATGTAAATGGCAGTCAAGCAAGTACCAGCATTGGGGTTGGCATTGAGGGAGTTACTAATTTAGCAGCTAACAATGCTAATCGATACTCAACTATCAGTCTACAGGAAGACCGGCTAGGTCAAGCTGGAGAAGGTAAAGAGCTCCTCAGCCCAGGAGCTCCTTTAACCAAGCAGTCTCGATCCCCAAGTTTCAATATGCAGCTAATATCCCAGGTGTAGTTTTGACATCCTCTCTCAACTTTCTGCTTATCTTTAAACTGAACATTTCATTGTGTAAGAAGAAACTTCATCCCACATTGTGAAAGTATTGGTCATCGTAATCAGATTTGATTTAGTTTAGGTGTATTCATACTGTATTTTGTATGGAAACAGCAATAAGGTTTTTTTCCCCCCTCCCTATATCTTCTCTTCACCTATTCCTTATAAATGTGTTTGTGAAGCAGTATAAAATATGTGCATTTTCCATGCCTTCCTTTCTCTTTGGGTGATGTGCAATCCATCATAGGCTGATCGGTCCCATTTCAACACTGTGAGACTGAGGATACTTTAGAGGAAATGGTGTATGTGATCCCTATGAAATGATTCTTTGGCTTTTGTTACAAAAAAAAAAACAACAAAAAAAAAAACGGGTTTGTTCTCATAATCTATAGAACTATGAAAATTACTGGGTCATTCTTTTTTCTCTCTTAACCAGGAGTGCCTCAGAGATCCTGCTATGACTTTGGACTTCTCTGAGTCTGTGCAATCATTTTCTGGAGAAGCATGGGGAAAGGCGGTAGACTGCTGCACTTTTTCATTAAAATGAGGGTGGCTCTTCCCTCCTCCCCCATCTCTTTTATCTCGAGGACACAAATGTTCAATTACTGAGGCATTTAAATCAAGTTAGTTGTGGCCACCTTCATTGGAGGGTAGGCTCTAAATTGATTGTGTAATTAATTGATAATGCACTTTCTCAATGGCTCTATAGTCATTATTAACATGCCTTCCCGCCTCCCTACAGGGACATAAGGTCATTTCTGTCCTTCAAGTTTGAACAACGAACAAATCAGAGAATCCAAGGGGCATGTTCTATTTCCCAGGAATGACTGACACTTTGGTGCTGGGTTTTTGTGGGGGGAGGGGCTGGTTTTTGTTTAGCTTGTGTGGGATTGTGTGTGTGAGGGGAAATTTTGATTGGTTTTCTTTCTTTTCCTTTGTGAGCTGATGATGACTGAAGTAGAACAAGTACGTCTTCAGGTAAAGAAAGGGATTTCTCAACCTACTTTCTGTGATGTCAGACAATTGAAGAAACCCTTTCAGCTGCTTTCTAGATGTACCTAAATTCAGTCAGATATTTTAGATTAAGAAACCTGAAGTCCTGGTAGATCATATACTCCAAGGAAATACATCAGGGACAGATAATTGGCTGAAAACACTGACGCTTCAATGTGACACATTTTTATAGAACATTTTTACCAGGGGGTACTGACTTGATTTCTCCTACAAGGACCACACTGCCTTTGTGTTTAATGTAATGCAATTTGTGTACCTTCTAATCACATATCTGCAAAACTTTCTCATTTTTATAAAACTTTAAAATCATGCCAGTAAGCTAAATGTTGAATGTATGTAAAGTAGCATTTGGTAACTGTGCTACAAAAATGCATTATTGGTTAAAAAAAAAAATTTAGTTCAGATTTGGTTGTTAGATTTCATCGTGACCTCTTCTGGGTCTCAGGCTCTAATGCTTAAATAGAAGAGATATTTGGTTTTTGAAAATCAGTATATTGTGACTTGAACTGCTATGTGTTATCCTTCCACAAAATACATCAGAGGTATTAGTGCTTTGTACATTTAGACATTTTTATTTTATTATTGTGAAAGAAAAATATACTGAATTTATAGAAAGCAAGTATTCTCCTAATAACAATGTTTAAAATTTTATCTCCACCAATTAAAATTATAGTAGATTTTGATAAATAAAATAACCAGAAAAATGCCCCTTATTTTTTTCACACCTATAAATCTACCCCCTCCTTTTTTGACTCTAAGAGGTTTTTTTGTTTGTTTTTTAAGGAATTTTCTGTTAGAACCTTTATAAGAACAATGAGATGCTTGTTTGAATTTGGTTGCCTGGAACATTTTTCAGCTCATGTTAAAGTGGAAAACTATAACCTAAACTAGTATCTACAACATTGCCAAAGTCTGGGGTAAAGCTAAAAGTTGACAAATAGAAATTTATTGGTGTGTGTGTGTGTGTGTGTGTGTGTGTGTGTGGTGTGTATATGTATATATCACAAAGACATATTTTAGGTATCTTTTACTTTTTCTAATTTAACTAAGGAGATACCAGATAAATGAATTAAAAAGTAGCCAAAATAAACGAGGAGTAAAGATCTGTAACATACTAAGGAAAGCAATGTTTCAGGTATGAAAGGAAAAGAACATTGTACTTACCAGGGAGTAAGAGCTTAGCCATGGCTGAAGGTCAGTTACTTTTATGGCAGAAATGCCCAGTTGATTTAGGAGGCTGAAGGATTGTTTTTAATTCAACAAGTTGTACATTTATTGGCATCTAAATCTAGCATGATTTTAGTTAAAGCACACACACAAAAATACCAAATAATACCAAATTACAGCAAAAGCTGTAATAAATATTATAAGATCTGTCTGGTTTGTTAAAAATCTTTTACCTGAAAAGTTGGTTTTGAAAACTTTCAACTTAGAGGATTTCATTTGTCTGTGTGTGTATACGTATGCATTTTTGTATGTATACATAACCCATTGACATTGAATGACCCTGTAACCTTCGTGTTCCATTCTTTTAAGTGATGTGATTTGGCCCCAATGGAGAAAAATTTCATTTAGTTCAAACTTTGCATTCAGCATTTTAGAACAGATTTCCTGTGCAAGATATAGTTAAAATGGAATGAGTTAGTTTAACAAACCATAAGTCAAATTTTCTAAGAGATTTTTCATATTCATTTGCATTATTTACTGGCATTTAAAATAGTTCCCAGAGACACAACAGGTGTTGCAAATATATGCCAGCAATATTCATACTTTATCTTTTAACAACCTTTTGTTTTATATTTCCTAACTTCCATTAAAAAAACAAAAAAAAGTCCTCTCATCTATGGAAAAACTAGATAGGGAGAAAATACTTGTTTTCTATAATAAAATAATTTGATTGATGCCATCTGTACCAGGTTGGATTAAGAAATACAAAGAAATATCTGAAGGTTTTGGGAACTCGTCTCTCTGTGACATTTGTTTGAAATCATATTACTAGAAAGCAAACTAAAATGTAAAGAGAAAAGCTAACTTACAAATAAGATTTTTAAATATAAAAATATTTTAGAAGCTGGAGGGGAAATGGTTCTAATTTGAAATCCTGACCCCTACCCCTCTAATTATTCTTCTGTGCCTATTTATTATAGAGTCAGAATTTTTGTGCTAGCAGAGACCCTAGAGATAATCTTGCTAGTCTCCTAATACCCCCATCCCCATATCCATCCTCAGGAAACTGAGGCTCAAAAAGTTTGTGACGTGATCAAAGTCACATAACTAAGAAGCAGAGCCAGAATCAAACTCCTGTCTCCCATCAAATGCATGTTAACACCCCACTGCTCCCCTATTCTTGTACTATGGTAAAAGTGTTATGTAACACTTCATTTCAGCAGTTTCTGTACAGTTCTGGTTTAGTAGTTGGTGAATACAGCACATTAAGTATTAAATCCAGAAAAAAATGTAGAGTAATAAACATAGATGGGAAAGTGTTGGAAATGTAGGTATCTATACCACAGATATAAGGATAGATACATTTTTCTTATTCTAATTTATGCCTTACTATTTTCTTCCACATAACAGTTGTATGCTGCCATTTTATAGTTAATTATATTGCTGGGAATTTATTTAAATGCAAAAATAAATGCAATGAAATGGCTTTCATCAGTGTTTCTAGCTCTTTTAAAGTACTTTTTGAATCTGGCAGCTTTCACAATCACCTAGGTGGCAAGTTAATTATATTGCACAATGGAGTTTTGCACAATGGAGTGCACAGTCTTTGCAAAGATTAAAAATTTGATTCCATTCATTTCTAATGTCAAAAGAGATTGAACCTTCCTTGTGCTTAGAGCAGATAGATTAAAAACAACATTTTCTTATGTGATTGAAAAAGGTTTGTAGTGCAAAGCTTATGATTCTGTAACGGAGTGGTGACCATCATGCCATTTAACGTGTATATACCATGTGAAATGTCTTAAATGTGGTAGTCTCAGCTATATAAACTCAGTATTTCCAAACTATATTCTCAAATTCCACTTAATGGCTTTAAATTAATTGTAATTATTTATTAGACACTGGAATACTGAGAATAACTTCTGTCAGATTGTTTTGTTTGCACTATATTTGTGAATATTTTAACGTAGTGGGGTGTTTTTCCTACCTCACTTTGTGAGGTTTTTGTGGGTCCATTTTTGAGTACTTCAGTTGTTGACAATCAGTTGTCTCGTTTAATTCTCTGCATGTTTGTTTGTAAGTAAAAAAGATTAGTATGTGTCTTTAGGGTGTAGTACACTATTTATACAAACACTGGCAGGGAGGATCTCTCCATTTTTGATCTTGGATTACAAAGTAAATTTTGTTTTATTTTTTTCAATCAGTATTTCAGTTACATATTTCTTTTTCAGTTTAAAAAATGTTTAACAGGTCATGCCAGTGGTTGGAAAATCTGTAAGAATTTTAGAGCAACTTTTCTATACTATGGCTATGTTAAACAGTCTGAACATGATAGTTTTTATCTTTCAAGTTGAATGATTATTGTCATATTTCAAACCACTAAATCGGTTAAGACACTTATTTGTAATACTTTCATTTTTTTTAAAAGTGCTTTTTAGAAACAACTTGTTTGAAAACCAACTAGATATTATCGATAACTTTAAATAATAACATATTTGCCAGATTATAAGATGGAATGCAGTGTAAAATTGTTAACAGTGCTAATGAAATCATAGTGAGTTACTAGATTGGTACAATTTCCCATTGCCAAGGTGATTATGTTGATTAATGTAAGACATAAATTTTAGTATTACCTGTATTGTATACCTAATGAGTATATCATATTGGAACTGACCATACATAGGAAATACTATTCATAGAGTCAACCAGTGTGCACTTAAACTATATTAGATTTTTATTGGTGCCAGAAATTTGTGTGGTGATCCCAAGCCATGAGAATTAGAGGAATCATCATCACCCAAACTTCTCCTGCTCGTGTAGGCACATTCCTTCTAAACCTGACAATAAAAACCACAAAATTTTGGTAACTTCAGTCTCTTTAGTATTTTTGTATTCTTAGCCATTGGTCACATTAGAAAGCTAGGAATGATTTGAAATGTTAATAACTGGCAGCATAGTACAGAAATGTAAGTTCTGTGTTTTGCTTCTGAATTTTGAGAAAATGTTTACAAATTAAGGCACATTGAGATGTCTCCTGTTATGCTATTATGTTTAATATAGATTTTACCAAAAAAAAATAGAATTAGGTGTAGCTTAAAGTATAAATGAGTCTTTTTAAATAATTGTCTATCTGGAAGTAGGTTTAATAAAGAAATTATTTTATTTGTATTTTCAAAGAGAAATGAACTAAATTGGACAGTTCATCCCCAACTACGGAATTGATATCAATCTGGTTTGCTGTGTTTGAGTGTCAACAGCTCTGTTAATTTTACATCAGAAGAAAGTCTTTACATCTTCATTGATTACAAAATTTACCAAAGAAAAGTATTAACCAAATATAATTTTTAAAGTACCTAACTGTTAAGGAATGAGGCCCCTTTAACATAGAGGTTTGCTTTCTAACCTTGGGGGAAATAGATACTAAAATATTCTTTGATCTGGAGCATAGGTATACATTACCTACAAGATTCCATTTGAGGTTTTCTTATGTCAGTAAAGTGTCAACATTTACACTTCCAATAAAAGGACCAGTTAAAGGTTAAGTCCAAGTATTATTGCTATGGCACATTTTCATATCTTGTTAACTCAAATCAAGGACTCTATTCATCAGTATTGAATAAAAAAGGGAGGAAGTTCCTAAAATTGGTATATTGTATGATATTGTGACTTTTTGAAAGTAAAATTGAGGGGGAAGTTATGGAAATGCACCTTTTCACATGGACAGTGGTAATTCTAATCAGTATGATATGGGCTAAAATGGTATGTTTGTCACATAATTTATGTATGTGATCACTCTGGGAGTTGTTTTCTTTGCAGAAAAACATAATAGGGTTAAGAAAAGCTAAAATACTCATTTTTAAAAATATATAGGCCAATAAAAACTAAAGAATTTACTTAAACTATTAAATAATGATTGTTTTGGAGAATATTAAACGTAATTGTGTATTAACTGATGTTCTAAACAGGTTCTGTGTATTATTTTTTTCATATCAGCAGGTTGTTAAAAAGTAATAAATGTATTGATCTTGGAAAGAGATGATAGGCCTTCTAACAATTAACTAATATAGGTTTGTGGGTTTTATCATCCTTACTGAATTGAGAGATAATGCTCAATGCTCCATGTGTTTTAAAATATTTGTAATAAGTTCATCAACTACTTTATAGTGAATCTTTTTTATTATTATTCTAAAAATTATGCTGACTTTACATTCAGTTTAACTAGTTAAGTGAAAAAGTATTTATGGTGCAAAGATCATTTTCTCATTTTCCTCTTAATTGGCTCTCTTAAGCTACAGTTTCTGAAAAGATTTTACTACTTTAGCATTATGTAGTATGATCTGTCGAAATGGACAAGTGAACAGGAAATATCCCACTTTCACAAGTGTGCTTCATAAAAGGATATAGAATGTATAGGACAGCTCTTTTTTTTTTTTTAAATCAGCATCAACCTGTATCTTGATATAAACTTCCAAAGCATTCAGACAATAGTGCTGGTGAAAATTTAAATAGGATAGGCATGAAGAAAATACTCGTATGATCTCTATTGACTGATGTCCTTTTAGCCTAGGACTAGTGAAAACCTTCATATTTTTCAGAACTGAAGAAAAACAAACACACATTTAAGATCATATTTATTGGTGCATGTAAGCCATTATCTTAACTGTCTTTCTGAACTGGATAATGCTGTTGATTGTTGAAATGTGAAATGTAGTCACTGTTGACCTGTAAATATCTGCCAGAGATGAAACAATATTTTAAGGTATTGTAAATAAAGATGTATAAAATTCATTACTAGTCTGCAATGCAGAAACATATCTAAGATGTTAAATATTGTGTTTCTTGAGAGTGTGTAATTTTCCCCTAGATGTATCTAATTACATTAAGAATGTAAATTTTATTTTGTACAGTATAAAAATACAGCTTTATTTGGCTTTTGACTGGATTTCCCTGAGTTAATTTTATATCTTTCCTAAATTTCATACCTTAAAATGGTCCTTCACTGCATTTTTTTTCAAAGCCTGCCATTTTATTTATGTATGTCTGAACCTTTTATTTATATGGCACCCTATTAAATGAAGGCAGTTTATAAAATTAAGGCAATCTATAAAACTACATATAGCACCATAAAATAAGTAAGAAATAACATGAAGGCAGGAGTGAAATTAATACATAAAATATATGCCATATGTTTCTGTATGTTAAGACACAAATTTATCTCTGAATGTGAAGCACCTAAATGCAGAGATAAGTAAGATTGATTATTTAATTTTCAGATATCCTTAAGATAAAACAAATCAATTTCTCAGGTAGTAGTGAGATGTTAGAAAATTTTCTTTCCTGGGTCCTTTATAAAGAGGAGCCATCATTATTAGCAGTACTACCTACACTCTCTCCAGCAGTGTGTTTTGAAAGTGCCTGTTTCCTCACACTTACCAGCTAGTTTTCTCTAATCATTAAGTCTTTTCAGCTTTCCCACACTGTGTTTTCTAAAGCAATCTTTAGCCTTCCCCTGGAATATGGGTTTGATGAAGGGCTAAACCCGGGCCCTTTTCCCTTTCCAGGAGCTTCCTAGAAAAATTTCTCTTTTACTTTTTTCCAGGGGCTATTCCTTATTTATGGACCAAGGCTTTCTTCTTCCTTTTATTCAGTTTCAAGCAATACAAAGCACATTAGGTTTCTTTATATCTTGTTTATTATGACAATCCAAAATCACTGTTAGGGATTAGCAGCAGTTCCAGAAGAGAATGGTTTAAGTCAACTCATTAAGCCTGTTTTTTCCTACTTGGCTCTGGATCCACATTAGTTAAGAAAGATGAGATTCACTAGTTGACAGTTCCAATTTTTTCCTTTTATTAAAAATGTAACGTTGCTTGTTTTGAAAACCTTAGAAAAATACAGAGAAAGTACAAAAGGAAAAGTCATTAAGATATAATAAAATAGTGAATATTAATAAGATAGTGGAGACACTATCCCTCTACACACATACAATTCTGGTCCAGATCACAATATTTTATGGTCAAAAGATTCTTCCTACATGAATTAGCCAATAGCTAACAATTATTGGGTGCTAGGATGTGCCAGGCACCGTTCTAAACACTTTATGAAGAAAATGCATTCATTCAATATTCAATTAATACTACAATGTCCGGTAAGTGCTATTACTCTCCTTTTATGAAAAAAGGAAATTTCGTCTGTCCAGGGTCGCAGAGCTAGAGTAGTAGAGCTGAAATAGAACCCACTCAGGCTCATGGACTTGTACACTTAACCATCATAAGATACTGCTTCACACAGTGTTGACTGTTCTCAATTATTTAGTACATGTGCCCTATCCCAAGGCCAAGGCCCCAGTGGGGGATAGGAAGGAAGGGGGATTGGATCTCAGGAGAGCTAGATTACTAATCGGCAAACTAAATTCATGAATGAATCAAGCCCTAATACCCTAAGCATCCAGTTATAAATCAACTTTTCTCCTATATGTATACAATGGTTCTTGTTGTGTGGTATCCTTAATTAAGTACCATTCTCAGGAAAAATGAGAAAATAGTCATTCTGTGGTTCATATGAGAAACCTCAGTTGAGAAAAGCTGGTTTAGACCATAATAAAGCAGAGGAGCCTGCCAAATATAAAACTATAAAATATTTTACAGGATCTTGCCCCCAACACCCTGGAAAAAAGCTTCCAGGTAGTTTGGGATGAAATCAGAATTTTGTTGGATTTACTTGCAATTATTTTATGATTGAATGTTATTTTTAAACTACATGGGAGAGGGTAAAAAGTCAAGTTTAGGGCCTTGAAAGATTTAAATTTGGCTCTGGGCCATAATTCAAATAGGCTGGATATAATCCAAGAAACAGCCCTCATTTTGTTCAAGATGTTAACATTAGAAAGGGGTGGGACTGACTTCTCCTAAGACTCACTTGATGGGCCAATCAGTTTTGACACTTTATTTTAGGGAACAATGTTTAATACATTTTTAGAATGAAAACTTTTATTTATGGCCAGGTTATGCTAACCAGTACAGCCTTAAATTGCGAATTGTATAATTTAACTAAAAACACTATTACATTCAAAAAGATTTTTCATTGTCTCCAATATTCAGTAGGGATTTCCCCAAACAGCCTTTCCCCATTTCCTCAAAATAATCACAGGAGTTTAAGAAATCTATAGACATTTATTTACAACTGTTATAAATCATGGCTTTATGCACATTGTATTACTTTCTGTATTAAAGATTATATTTTAAAGCTAGTTTCCCAGAATTTGAATTACTATGTGTACATTTTTTAAGGCTTACTCTGCCAAATCTTCCACTACTAATTTGGGTGAGCTTTCTAAGGGCCTCATCATCCCTGGTACAAAAAAATCCTGGAGATAAAGTAGGTTCTGGCTCCCGTATTGTTTATTCCGAGATGTTCAGAAATAATCACTTTTTCTGTCCTGAGCATGACTGAAATCAAATTGGTATCTTAAAATCTTTAGGTAGAAATTGTTTGCTGAGCTATCTGCGACGGACATTGTAGAGAGAGAACGCGAATTCATTCCCATTATCTTTTTCTTCAAAAGAAGGTATCTAGAGAAACCAATGAACACTTTTAAAATTGCCTCAAGATAGACCGGTCAGCCCGCTACACCTCTGCAAACTTCCTCGAATCTATCCAATACTTCCTTCTCCCTTCCCCGGAAACGGAAAGAGGAAAGGGAAGGCCCAAACCCCAGCGCTTTGGGATTAGTTTTCCTCAGGTTTCTTGGTGGGCGGTGCTAGAAGGCCAGCACTGGCTGGCCAGCAGAGCCATCGCTCTCGCCCGACCTCACTTCCTATTGGTTTCCTGGGGCTCCGCCCTCTGAGCAGGGCGGGAGATTCGGTGTGCAGCAACCCGCCTCCCGTCCCCCGCTGGCTTCGGTGGCACCCCTGGTCGACCCTGCCGCTCTTCGACCCTGCTCTGGCACCGCTCCCAAGAATTTGGCCTCCCCCGGGGCCGAAGCCGCCTTCCCTGCCGCGACCATTCAGCGGGGTGGCGTCGGGCAGGAGCCAAGCTGCTGGAGCCGCACCAGGTGGAACCCTAATGGTGCGTGGTAGAGCATCGGGGCAGCCTGCCTCCCTCTTCTGCTTAGCTCAAAGCTTGTGAGGTGAGTCCAGATGCACACAGCTCCGCGGGCGAGCTGGGGCGCTCGTATCCCCGGGATTCCCGTCGGCGCTCGGGGCAAGGTCTCTGCGCCTCCCTCTTTTACCACCCCAGGCTGTCCCCAACCCCCGCGGGCACCAGGACCCCTGGCTGGCGGAGCGCAGCTAATTGGTCAGCGGCTTGAGGCCCGGGCCGAAGTCTGTAAGTACTTGTTGGGGTGAGAGGCTCCCTTTGGAAAGACCGCCTGTCTGTCCAACTGTGATAGGCCTCTGTGCAAGGGACGCCTGTTACCAATGTATTTGTTTCCCGGCGTAAAGAACCTTGTGATTATAAAGAGACAAATGCAAAAATCTATAACGAACAAAGTCAAGTGTCCTGGGAGAGGATCAGGTACAATGAGGGCTGAGGAGGAGATTTCCCAGAACTACCACTGGAGCGAAACCCTTTGACGTGATCCCAGCCTGGGACTCCAAATGAACCCTGACAACTGAACAGTCACCCTGGGACGATGGGTATAAAATGTTGATAAACCAAGCCGTTTTGGTGGAGCTTTTTGAATTAAACGGATGTTGATGCATTACTTGTCGTTTTACCATTAAAATCCTAATAGAACCATCACACCTTCCCCTAGTTAAATTGCAATCTGAAGAAAGATAGCATGGCCTTACGACTTTGTATAATGGCACTGCATAATAAATGGACATCTTTCATTCATCATTTATTCAGCAGTTTTTCTGTTAGATGAGATAAAGAGACGTACAAGAGACCTGTATGGTTAAGCTGAAGTTTAAAGTAAAAATATCCATAATAGGAATTATTTAATTAGCATTTTCATATGCCAAGCATATAATCATCGCAACTTTGTCCAAAGTCACACAGTTATTAAGATCAGACCCCAGGTTTATCTAATATTAAAATCGGTGCTTAACTTTACTAACCTATGCCCCCTTTTTAAAAGGATTGTTTTTAAAATTTGCAGTAAATCTTTTATTTGCTCTCAAAGGATATGTTGCTGTTAACACTCATTTAATGCTGCTCTATTGCTTTAACTTCTTGAAAGGAGTCCACTTAAGAGTAAGCACCCAAGACAGTACCTTGAAGAGTAAATGGTCACTAAATATTTGCATTTTATTGTATGATTGCTGGGTAGTGTTTTTGCAGAAATTCTTGGAGAAAATGGAAAATTTTTTTCCCCAAGGTCTTTGCATAAATTTCTTCACTTTGGTGATTCTCTGCTATATAATAGATGCCTTAACATCTGGAAAAGGAAATGACATATAAATGCATTGGACAACAAACAATATTTAAATCAGGCTGCCTCTCTCTGGTCAATTCTTATGTAAAATACCATAGGGAAATTGCCTAGGACAAAACTCAGTTGTCTAGAATGTTTGTTTTTAAGTTTTCCTTGAAAATCTTTTTTCCCCCCTGAAGAAACTACTAACCTTTTGCTAATGAGAATTATGTAACTGACCATTACTTCTTGTACACTTTGATTGCCAGGAAGCTTAAAGCCAGAATTCTTCTATGATTTTATTTTCTGCTTTTCTTTATATTTTCCCTGATCCAGACTCCCTCTTGGTGGTAATAGTTTATCATTTGTTTTATTGCACTTGCTTATTGTCATGGCTTCAAATCCTTTGTAGAACACAGCAGTGTATAATTTAAAGTAATGTAGATTATGCTGCTTCTGGCCATGCTCTTAATAGTAAGTATGCTTAGTAGATCTAGTGATGTTTAACCTAATGAACTGGAAACCTAGAGGAACTACAGAAGTCTTTGGATAGTTGAACTGCCATGTGGGAACATGATTAAGCATGTTATAAATAGTTTCCAGAGGTCAAAACAACATTTAGGATAATAGATTTGTATTAAATGGCAGGAGAAGTGTGTGGTGTGATAGAATCATTAGGGACTTTGTAATTAGTTAAACTGGGATTTCAGCCCTAATACACACTCTAATTGTGTAAATTTGGGTGAGTAATTTAATATTTAACTCAGTTTACTCATCTATAAGTAGGGAGAATTATATATACAGAGGGTGCCAAAAAAATGTATACACATTTTAAGAAAGGAAAACTGTATTAAAATTGTAATACTCAGTATATACCAATAACAAAAGATGAATACAAGTCACGTTTGACTTCTGCAATTACTCGAGGTGCTCAAAGTGGTTACCATCAGCGTCCAGACACTTCTGATTACAGCAAACTGCTGCCTGAGCAACATTGACCAAAGTGCCCACTTGTATACATTTTTTTTAGTACACCCGACATATACTCTGTGTGTGTGTGTGTGTGTGTGTGTGTGTGTGTGTGTGTGTGTAATTACCTGAAAGAATCTGAGGGTTTAATAATCTGGTATACATAAAAGTGCCTAAAACAGTGCCTGACAAACAGCCCCTCAAAGAGCTTTACTTTATATAGATATAAAGAAATTGTAAGTTTATTTTATACATGTCATATAGATGCATTAAACTTTCTTCCTAATATACCTAAATTCCCATAATAAAAAATAGTATCATGACTAGAAAGATGACCCAAAAGGATATGTTCTCCTGACAATGGTCATATAAATTAGAGATGAAGTGTTATCTTGATACATAAAATATAAACCTAATAGAATGGTTGTGAGGATTAAATGAGAACACACATAGAATTTTCAAAACTGTGTCTAGCACTATGTAGTAGGTGCTCAAATTTTGGCTTCTGCCCTCTACCCATTTTCTCCTCCCCCATTCAGATCTTCTCAGTCTCCAAGATTTCCTGCCCAAAATGGCAGTGGTCATTTTGCCATTTACTATGCCATCATACCTTTGGCTTTGTAAGAACTGCATTTATCTTTTCATCTTGTTTATTAACGAACTTCTTTGGTTGCTTTTTTTTCCTATTAGCTGACACTGAGTTCTTTTTCCAATTACAGGCGACTCTACCTGAATTTTCCAGCTGCAGAATGTGTAGTACCTTTAAAGGTAAATGGAAACTAAGACAAATAATTTAATTGTGCTAGTTACAAAAGAAAACTTGGCAACACTTAGTAAGTTATCTGCATGAAATAACTGACTCATGAGGGGCATAGTCAGTAGTTCTTGTCAGGAGAAAAGGCAAAACTAGGATTTTGAAAGAAAAGAATTTTTGGGGTAAACTGATTAGCTGGCACCTAGTCGGACTCATCATTAATTAATTTGAGGCTATTAGTATTAGTTCTGCAGCTAAATTTTGTCAGAGTAGCCAGGGTTGATTAAGCTTTTGCCTGCCAAACTCAAGTTTGTTCAGTGAAGAACTGACTCTGAAGTACTGGAAAAATTTGTGCTTACTATTTAGTTACCAAGACACCTAGAACGCCATATTCATATTTGTAAAGTTGTTTGGTAAGCATGCAATAATAGTAAAGGGAGGTGCTTGAGGATGATTGGATCCATACTTAGTACACCATTTGCAATACACATACTTGCAAATGGACTATATCTTTCTAGTGAGCAGATATTTAAAACCACCAAACCATCATTCTTTGTTTGTTTTCCCATTTTCTAAACTCATGTATTAACCATTCCTTTTCTGGTACTGTTGTGATTTTGTAGATTGGTTAGAGCTTTTTTTATGGGCAGAATTGTTTTCTTGTTATTACGTTTTAGTTGCCTTATTTAGATTTGGCTTTTTCTAAATCTCAGACACCTCTTTCATTTTTCAGATAAAGAATTGTTACCTATTATCAAAAACATGATATTAATTCAATAATGTATATTTTTCATACTTAAAAAAGACTTTTTTAAATGTTATACAAATATGTGTATTCATTATGTGAATGTTTACTTTATTTGGCTGTTGAGAAGAATTTTTCATTACTTTTGAGTGTTTTGTTGCTTTGTTTAGGTTGGCAATGACGAATAAACTGGAAGTAATGGAAGACAAGATGCTGGAGGTTCAGTTTGTTGGAGATGATGATGTTCTTAATCACATTCTTGATAGAGAAGGAGGTACTGAGCGATTACACAATTGAAGAGATACCTTTGTAATGATTATGTCACTTTTTAAAATATTTTAATCTTCTATTTTGAACATATAACATAAAGTATTTGATCTAGTAGAACTGTAAATAAAAACTGCTTTAATTTTTAATTTATTCCTTTCAAACTTTGTTGAAAATTAAAAATAATAAAGCCCAATCTAAAATGGAATGCTCAGTAGTAGTGGTAAATAACTAACCATTGTAATTAAAATGTGTGATTATTTTGATCTCCAAAGATATATACTTTCAAATTTTTTGGTTTTTGTTTTTATCTTAGCTGTATAAACTCTGGAAGAGTGCTCTGTACTTGAATCAAAGAGAAAACTTTCCATCTTTGAAGTAATGACAATATAAGTAGTACAGTTTGTCTACTTATTTAAATATAATGTTTAGAAAGAATTTATACCTGTCATATTCTAATTCTTTGAATGTTCCTATAGGAGTTAAATTAAAAAAGGAGAGACCTCAACTTTTGGTCAACACAAAAAAAATAATAAAGAAGCCAGAATATGACTTGGAGGAAGATGACCAGGAAGTCTTAAAAGATCACAACTGCATGCAAGTTTTAGAACAAAATGTTCAAGGTATTTGGGGAGGGAAGGGGAATGTACACTCATATTTCTGCTAATAGTCCAAATTACTTTGCAGAATATGTAAAAGTAGTCTCGTATTTTTTTCTAATTTTTTTTTATTGTAAATACACATAACATGAAATTTACCATTTTTTTCTCATCTTTACCATTTTTTTTTTTTAAAGATTTTATCAGGGAAGGGGAACAGGACTTTATTGGGGAACAGTGTGTACTTCCAGGACTTTTTTCCAAGTCAAGTTGTTGTCCTTTCAGTCTTAGTTGTGGAGGGCGCAGCTCAGCTCCAGGTCCAGTTGCCCGTTGCTAGTTGCAGGGGGTGCAGCCCGCTCTCCCTTGCGGGACTCGAGGAGTTGAACCAGCAACCTTGTGGTTGAGAGCCCACTGGCCCATGTGGGAATTGAATTGGCAGCCTTCGGAGTTAGGAGCACGGAGCTCCAACTGCCTGAGCCACCGGGCCGGCCCCATTTTTACCATTTTTAAGTGTACAGTTCAGTTGTATTAAATACATTCATAATATTGTGCTACCATCACCAATATCCATCTCCTACAGGATTTTTCTTTCTTTGCAGTTTTTTTTTTTTTTTTTTACAACCAGTCCTGCACTTAAATTATTTTTAAAAAGATTCTACAGACTAACCACTCTAAAGTTATTTCTAAGATATTTATATTTTTAACTAATTTGGAATACTTTCATAAAGTAAGTAATTTCATTATTACCTTTATCTTCTTTACAGAAATAGTTAAAAGGAACATTCTAAGAAATAATGTTGTTCCAACCTAGGTATGCCAGATTCCTGCTAAATTATACTCAAAATTTTGTAGGGTTGAATTATATTTTAGTTGTGACTTAAGGAGCACAAATTATATTAGGGTGCAAGGAGCACAGTTCTACTCAAGTTGGTTTAAAAATAAAGGTCAAGGAACGAAATCACTATTATTGGGCACTAGGAGTATTGGAGCTGGGACCACATTAAAAACTGAGGGACTTGGCTTTCACGGATCTCCTAGTCCCCCTCATGTCATCTCTTGAATCTGTTCTGTTCTCTCTTTGCCACCTAGCTCCCTCATGTACATATTTTTTACTCTCTGACTTAGCTTATAAATGGCCATCATGACTACTCCTGACCTTTTTGTCACTTCTTGAATTATAATGCTTTTGGTTTTGTTCCAGTGTTAAAAGAAATGATACGAAAAGTGACCACTGTCTCTCAATAGGCTTAGTGGGCAGGGTAGATTCTCTGAAAAGTTCCCAACTAGAATGTTGACATTTTTAGGGCATACTCTAAATAGAGCTTTGGATTCTTGATGACCTCTTATGCTAGACCTAGGAAGAGGTTGAAAGCAAAGGTTAAGAAAAAATATATATTTTCTTAAAAATTGTTTCTTATTGTAAAAGTAATACGTATTTGTAGTAGAAACTCAGTGCTTTCTACCTTTGTCACCTAATAGCACCCACAGCAAATAATATTTGGAGACACACTGGAATCAATGGAGGAGAATGCTCCAAACTAGGGACAAACGAAACTCTAAGGCTTCTGAACCCTATTCCCACCCACTCTGCAGGCCCTGACTGGCATCCTCAAAGGCCTAATAAGATCAGTATTCAGCACATCTCTTACCCGTACCTTTAATTTCTGTACAGTGGTTGGGAAGTTTTGCCTTAGAGCAGTGTTTCTCGACCTTTTTTTTTTTTTAACCATCCCCTGAAGGAGGCCTTTTAGACATTTTCTCTTAATCACCCCCATCCATGAAATTTTAATACTACATATATGCTATATATCTATTTATGTGCTATGACCTTTTGGAGCACCACAGACCATTGTAATATCTAAGATGTTTTTCACACACCCCCTCCCACCAAGAGCCAATTTTCATTCCAAGAGAAGCAATATTGTTCCTGTTGAGAATGCACGCTTTAAAGAACATGGAACTATTAACAATTTGGTGTGTATCTTCTATCTCTCTCTATATGCATTCATACACATGAGCTTTGTCAACAGTCTATTGAGTCCGGGAAGTGGAGCTGTTCATTTGGCTGTAGGCATGTACAACAGAGGAGCTTGTCACTTATAGTTAAGTCTTGCAGATGTGTTGATTTGTTTTTTGGCTTGTTTGCCAAAATATGTTTGGGGGTAGAGAGTGGTATTCCAGATAAGGTGTAAGAAAGAGAGTTTTCTTTTTAATTTTTTTTTCCAGAGAAGAAATAGTGATGTCTATCTCCGTCTTTAATCTTATTTGGATATTGAACAATGCTTCTGTCTAGTCTTTTATTATAAACAGAAAACAAGTATTGTTTTTTAAAACAGAGGGACATTTAACAAAGAATCTTTAGGAATTGTTAAAGGAGGAAAAAACTTTTCAACAAGGACCTTTAAATACTTTACTAATTAATCCCTTTACTTACTATTGAAGTGTAAGCTGTTTCTTATAAGCAACACATCTTGCCATGTCTGGCATAATTCTCATCATCTATTAATGCATCCCATCTAGAGAAAAATCATTGCATGGATATGCTACGTGCTCTCAGGCATTAAATAGAAGAACAGTTTGTCTTATCAGTGCTTTTTTTGAACACTTGTTTTGTTTTTTAATCTATTTTTAAAAATTGTAAAATGTGCATAACAAAATTTATCATCTTAACCATTTTTAACTGTATAGTTCAATATTAAGTACATTCACATTATTTTGCAACCAGTCTCCAGAACTTTTCATCATTCCAAAACTGAAATTCTGTACGCATTAAACAACTCCCCAGTCCCCTTAGAGTCTGGCAACTACCATTCTACTTTATTTCTCTATGAATTTGACTACGGTAGGTGCCTCATATAAGTGCAATCATATAATATTTGTCTTTCTGTGACTGGCTTATTTCACTTAGCATATCTTCAAGGTTCATCCATATTGTAGCATGTGTCAGAATTTCCAGTTTGAGGATAAATAATATGGCATTGTAATGTATATACCATATTTTGTTTATCCATTTATCTGTCAATCAACATTTGGGTTGCTTTGACCTTTTGACTATTGTGAATAATGCTGCTATAAACATGCATGTACAAATATCTCTTTGAGACCTTGATGTGAATTCTTTTGGATATATTCCCAGAAGTGGAATTACTGGATCATATGGTGATTCTATTTTTAATTTTTTGAGGATCTGCCATACAGTTCTCCACAGTGGCTATAGCAATTTACATTTCTACCAACAGTGCATAGGGTTTCAATTTCTCTATAGCCTCACCAACACTTGTTTTCTGGTTTGTTTGTTTTTCATAATAGCTATCATAATGGGTGTGCAGTGGTAGTATTACTTCCTTTTAAATTTAACATACTGTTAAATTCTTAGAGATTATACTCTGGACAGAAAGAACTTTACTGACTAATACTGCATTCTAATCTATAAATAATGTATTTTCCTCTATTAGACTTTTGGGTTGTTTCTAACTTTTGATGTAACTAATGCAGTAGTGATTATTACCCTTGGCCATAAATCTTTGTGTAGATCTCTTATTTCTTTATAAGAAACTCCTAGAAGTGGAATTACTGGTGAAAGTGCATGAACTTTATAAGGCATACATATTGCCAAATTGCTTTCTAAGAAGATAATACCAACTAGTGTTAAGGTCCCTCATCAGCATTAAACATTTTTTCTTATGTGTATCAGCCACTTTAATTTCTTCTGTGAATTATGTGTTCATAGCTTTTTTGTATTGTGTATTTTAAGTTATTTAAAAATTATTTAAAAGTTTTATATATAATGTAAAGCTCTCTAGGCCAGTGTGATTAGAACCATTGTTAATTGGTCAATCAAAATATCAGAATCAGGAAATCATAAAAATAATTTGTATACTCTCAACATTTTGTTTTACTTATAAACATGTGTATATGTGTGTGTGTACACACGCACCGGAGTCTTTCCTTTGAAAATAAGTTTGCCAGAAGTCAGCAGCTGGTTGAAAAACTTCTTGGTTTGTTTTGGTGTTTATTTAAAGACCATATGTCCATAATGCATCATCTAGGATTTCAGGTTTCATTTCTTTCCATTAGGATAATCATTTAAAGACTTTTGATGCAATCTGAGCCATTGTGCCTTTCTGTTTTTTCAAATTATTTCTTAAATATTTTATGGTTTCTCAACAATACCTAATTTGAAACCAATTGTTTAATAGCTTTTATCAAGTCTTTCTAAAGTATTAAATTTAGTTTACATAGAAACTACTTTAAATTTATATTTTGTCTGTGTACCAGACAGTTAATTGGGTTGCATAATTGCAGTAACAAGTTACCCATAAACACACTCACACATATGTGGAAACTAGATATATGACAGAGGTAGCATTGCAGATCATTTGTTCCTGTAGGAAATCTTTGTACCTTTCACTCAAGTTGACTGTAAACCTAAAATTCCTCTAAAACAAAGTCTTAAAAATTCAGTACTTCTATTTATCAGATGACACCATAAAGAACTGAGAGACAAGTCACAGGATAGAGAAGGTATTTCTTCTGGAAATAAGAAACAGGTGAAAAGATGTTCGACTTTCTTAGTGATTAAGGAAAGGCAAATTAAAATACCTCTCCCCATGAGACTCATTTTACAACCACTAGATTGGTAAAAATTAAGGAGTTTGGATAATACCAAGTTCATGCATATACAGATCAATGGGAACTCAATAAGGAGCACAAATACTGACTTTGGAAAAGTGGCACTTTTGTAATAATTAAAAACACATTACCTGTTAAATTAAATCTCATATTTAGCTGAAAAACAACTATTTCAAAAAAAAATTAGTGAAGAGGGCATTGTTTTACATTTTTGCAAATCTCTTTAATGTCTGGTGTAATAGAAGACAGCTGGAGTTTCATCTCTGCTTCCATACATTCCAGTAGCCAACAAGGTGGTGATGTCATCACACATTTTGTAGTCTCTGGAATACTTCATTATACACTCTTGATTGAGAGTCAGAAAGTCAAATATGAGTGTGTTGTTATGAAATAGTTTTGGCCTGATGGACCTTGGAGACCTCCCAGACCACTTTGAGAATTGCTGTGCTAGAGAGTAGCCTACTAGCCATGAGTGTCCAGTATGTTAAGTAGCAGTTGTTAGTTAAAGGGAAGATTAAAGAATAGAATTAAGTCAAGGTCTTAATTGAGAGTTAGAGAGCTTCTACCGTGTAACAACTGTTTAAATCTCAACCTCAATTAGCAATTGTACTTTGCATGTTTGCTTGAAGAAGGAAACAACTAATAATGTCGCTTCTGTCTTCCCTCCTCAGGGGCAACGTCTGTACATATCCCGCTAGTCTGGAGGGGTTTTTTTAGTGGGCTTTAAAAAAAAAATGTATGTGTGTATCTGTGAATAATATGTTTTTTGTATTTTATAAGTTGTATATTCTCTTTCAGACTCTTTGAAAAATGGCTCTGCTACAGATGGTGGGAATAAAGTTTATTCTTTTCAGAACAGGAAACACTCTGAAAAGATGGCTAAATTAGGTATGTTGCTTTTCTGATTTCTTTAAACACTATTCAACTTTTCTAAGAAGGTATATTTAACCACATTCCCCACAGTTATCATCCCATTGCATTCCCTAAAAGAATGATGAGGGACATCATTTTATATTAAATTATCAAGCATACTTAAAGTCACTCGTTTGTTTTTTTCATCCTCAGCTGTCTTCTTTTCTCAGGTAGGTTAAAAGCCTCTCTTAGAGGGATAGTAGACTAGGGTTCAGGAGGTTATCACTTTGTGAGGGGTGTAAATGTCTTAACTGTACATTCTTTTGTATACCTGAAACTAATTTTAAAAAAAGCGCTTCTCATAGTAGAAACCCTGTCTTCCTTTCTTCCCACATCTAGCATACGTTCTCACCAGTCTTTTGTTAAGTAAATGAGTGACTTAAGTCACACAGATATTCTGAATTTATTCAATAAGAATTTTACACTATATGTAGAAAAATCTTTGTATTATAGAAAACTATTTATAAAAAATTGTTAAGAATGGGTTGTTCTAACATTTCTCTTACTCAAGTTACCACTTATACCAGTTACACATGAATTCCAGATTTTCAGAAAACTTAATTATAATAAATTTATTTTAACATTAAAATTAAAGTATTGGTTCTTTTAAAAAATTCAGATGGCACTATATTTGGATCCTGTGGTATTAGGAGTCATCATTTTTGAAATCCTTGAAGAAAGGAAAGAACATGTGAAAGCACTTTGAAAAATAAGGGCATCCATCAGCATATGAAGGTTTGGGAGTACCAAAAGTCAAGAGCAATGGAAATAATAATTAGCTACCTAAAATGTAATGGTTGTATAAGAGGGCTTATAATCTACAGTTGTAAAGCACCTACGTATATTTCTTAAGTGGTATATTTTTATGCACTCATTCTAGCCGGTGACCATGTAAATGTTCAAGGTCAAGTGAAAATTCACTCTTGTTAAGTGTTGACATTGATGAAGTACATATAAGAAGTAATTATAAGACCTGCGTTTCTGAACATAATATGATTCAGTCATTTGCAAAATTCAGTTTTTCTGAAATACATCATTAATATTAATGTAATATTAAATACATCATTAATTTTGAATCTAACATGGTACATACAATCATTTACATTAATTGATGTGTTTCTTATCTACATCAAGAAATTAAAAGTTTTTCAGTCGGTAAAAATGTCTGAGTTCTATGTAGGATCTCTGGGAAACCAGAGACGAAATGCTAATTGTAATTAATTATTAGAGGAAAGATCAGATAGACACCAAGACCAAAAATGAAGCCCTAGGACAATGAAGCAGGACAGAGAATGCTGGAGAAGAAGGAGAAATAATAGTGAAAAGAAGAGTGGAACCCCAGAGAAATAATCAAGTAGTTCTCCAAGTAGATCATGAACCATGCACATAACTATGATGATATGTGTCTTATATCTGTATGTGCTGTAAGAAACTTAAATGGTGTGCATTTCTTTCGTCGTGTCTGAAAGAAATATACAATCATGAAAAGATAATTATCTGGATAATTTTAGACTGATTATATTTTCCAAAATCTGTGTTTAGTTAGGACCTCTAGTTATGATGCATAAGTATTACTGCTAATTATAATCTAAATGCTAATTACTAATTTACATCTAAATATATCAATAAAATAGAATGCCTTAATATTTTTAAATAACTTAAGGTCTGCCAGAAAATCATACATTACTGCGTATAAATGATGATTAAATATAATTGGACTAACCATGATATAGGGCTAGAAATAGACTAGGGATTAGATTAGAAGGCTTTGTAAAATACAGAAAACACGTCCAGGATGAGTAAGTAAATGCAAACACAGAGCAAAGGCGGAATTACCAAGTAGAAAGGAGGGTGACAATTTCAACCAGCTTGGAGAAAGATGACTTTAGGGAAATTGAAAATATATTCGTTAAATAGTATGAGATCATAACCTAATGAGAAGCTATCATTGGGCAAAGAGGTATTTTATTTTAAAATTTCCAATATGTTGCAGATCAGTTGTGTAAAATACAATACAAATGAATTACTAGAGAAATGAAAATGACAAATATATGCCCCAATTTATTATTATTAGAGTATCAATAACCATACGTGGATTATACTGTCTTGTTCTTTTCCTCTTCACCTCTTCCTTTTTCTTCCTTTCTCCTTTCGTAGTTTAATAGTTATTTAAAAGCAGATAATTTTTATGTTTTAATATAAAACCAAAATGATCTCAGCTAAGTTACTTTGTACTTATGTGACTTTTTGTTGATGTGAAATGTTTTCCCTATCTTGTGGACCAGCAGCCTTTCATCTAAAATAGGTTTTTTAAAGAGGGTATATTGTTCACGTGAAAAGAGAAGACCAAGACATGAACTTTAGTCATACCTACAGGGGTAGACTTTCGGGAAAGATGAGGACTGTGAAAAAGAGATGGAGTGACTACCAACAGTAGTCAGGGCACCAGGGTAATGTCATAGAACCAAATGGAAGAGTAGTTTCAAAGAAAGATTAAAAAATCTCTAGTGAATGGTACAGAGGACCACGGAGGTTAAGAAAAAAGAAGGCGGTGCACTTGTTGGGACTCTTCATGAGTCGCTTGGGTCAGCTTTAAGATCGGAGAATAAAGCTGGGAAATAGGTTAGAAAGAGTTTCAGTCGGTAAGGTGGCTTTAACTTACACAAATTCAACTATATATTCTCTTTTTTTTTTAAAGAGGGAGATAACTTAAATAATGTGTACCTTTCTTCTCAATGAACAGTGTTCCAGTGTCTGTTAACTTGGTAAATGTAAATCTATTCCTTCATGAGACTCATTTGCCACATGCTTTTCACAGTGTGAGAATATGAACATCTTTAAAGATAAAGGTTATATTTTTCATTTAAAATGGCCCCTTCTGTTTAGCAGCCAACTATTTTATTGGATGCTCAATTGAAGAAACAGCCATCTTTTCAGTATTATGTTATATTTTATACATTATTCATATGTATTATACAGTTTTAGAAACGAAATAAAGTCTGCGTTTAAGGGGAGATATAATTTTAAAAATACACAATTTTCACTGACTTCAGATCTCACTTTCTCACCATTCTTTCTAACAAAGATGTGCCTCAAGTTAATATGGTAAAGAAATGGAATAAGCTTGCCAGTGGAGAAGAGAGGGAGAGTATATGATAATTAGAGAAAGCAGTAAGGTCAAAGTTAGTTCTTTATCGTATTTTTTTTGAGAACTGGATAATTGAAGGAAGACTTGAAGATGCTTGTAACAGAGAATAAAGGAAGTAGTAGTACTCTTAATATGGGTTGGTTTGTTTATCTTTCTGATAATAGTAGTAGGCAGGTTTTGTTTGTTTTTCTAAGAATTTAAGTAAAATAAGTCTTTTCCCCTTCTTAATCTACTGTTGTCCATTAAAAGGTCTTTTATTTATTTCTTTTTTTGGTTATAGCTTCAGAACTAGCAAAAACCCCAAGAAAAAATGTATCATTCAATTTGAAGAATGATCCTGAAATTATGACTAACATTCCTCAATGTAGCAAGGGTAAGAATTTACATCAGTTCTTTGAAGAGAGTTTTTATAGTTGCTTCAAGTTATAGTATTGTAACTTCAAAATAGTAAAAATGTTTACTTTTTTTTCCCTTTTCATCAGTGAATTTTTATATATTCTTTTCTGTTCTGAAATTCATTCAACAAAATGTAGTTAATACCCTAACCAGTGTGCCTTTGTATACCTATATTTACCTATCAATAAAGGGAAAAGATCTGTGCTAGTTGAAGTCGTGCAAATTGACAGGGCCAACTAGAAGCAATCTTAAAATACTGTTGTCATTTGGTTGAGTTAGCCAAATGTTCATAGAAGATTTGCTTTGGCAAATATTTGAAATAGGGCTTTGGGGGTTTGGAAGTCTTATCTTATAGTTTGTTGTAAACTGTGGAGCAGTTGTTTTTGAATAACTCATTCCAACTAGGTTAAACAGTGTACTTTTTAAATAATGAAACAGTGGGAAGGGCTCCATTTTTTCTTGTTATATCAATGCTACAGAAATGCAGGACATAGCTGTCACTAATGGCAGTAATCATATTAAATAATTAATAGTAACAGTTAAGCCTCTGTTGGAGATGCAGTTAATTGAGAATTCAGTAATACATTGTGGCTTCTGAGTAGAAACTGCAACTTTGCTTTTAATGAAACTAGACTGACAAAAAGTGAAGTACTCATAGTAAGTAATGGATTTTGTTTCATTCTTTAGGACATTCGACTTCAGACATGATTCAGTTGAAGGTAAGCAATTGACTAAAAACAAGTAAAAACCTTAGTGTTAACCTTAGTGTTACTTTAGTATGAGACATCATGAAAAATACCAATTTTGTCTCTTAATTTATATAGTGCTTTATAATTTACAGGTATTTGCCAATTTAATACCTAACTTATAGATGAAGAATCTGAGGTTCAGAGAGGTGAAGTGACATGCCTTACTTCACCTAATTAGGAAGGAGAAAATGAAGTTGCATCTTTTGGACCCAACTGTCATGCCTTTTCTGTGTCAGAACTATCCGTGCTATCCGTGGGTATTTTTAACTTAGTGGAATTGGCCTGGAAATTTTATGGTTTTATTTTGTTTTGCCTTTTTTTCCCCCTTCTTCTGCCCCCATTCAAGCCGTTGTTTCTTAGTCTAGTTGTGTAGGACACAACTACCTGGCCCATGCTGGTATTATGAGCCTTGTGCTCCATCCGGCTTGAGGTAGTCAGGTTGCTGGTTGGCCGCTCACAGCAGCCCGCGATGGTTGCCGGCCACTCACGCTGGCCACGGGCTGCTCCTGGCAGCACATGGTAGCCCACAGCAGCTCATAGCCCCCTAGCTCCAGGGAGAGCTGTTGTTCACAATCTTAGCTGTAGACGGCACAGCTTACTAGCCCATGTGGGAATCCAACTGATGACCTCAGCAGTTAGGGGCGCGGCACTCCAACCACCTGAGCCACCGGGCCAGCCCTTGTTTTGCTTTTGTATATAACGTTCTGTTTCTTGGGGGATTGTTCCCAAGATCCGTTAACTCTATTAGTCTATCCTTTAATGATTTACATTTGAAAACTAAGCTTTGGTAAATTCATTCCAGGGTAGTGGAAAGGAATTGACAGTTTTTATCCTCTCCTTTGTGTTTTGTGGTTTTGTTTTTCCATTATGCCTTGTCAA
Organism: Rhinolophus ferrumequinum; assembly: GCF_004115265.2. Lineage (NCBI taxonomy): Eukaryota > Metazoa > Chordata > Mammalia > Chiroptera > Rhinolophidae > Rhinolophus > Rhinolophus ferrumequinum. The sequence continues at coordinate 30,322,718 of NC_046291.1, forward strand.
GTGGCCCTGCCTGGATGAGGGCAAGCCCAGAGGGGCAAAGATGAATCCAGGACTATGAGTATATAAGTTGTGAGTGTGTCCAGGTCTGGGTGGCTATGGATTTAGACATGCCTGGACTTGTATACAGGCTAAGTTCAGGGAACCCTTTATAAAAATGTGAGTATAAACATTCAGGGACATGGTTACAGCCTCTGCAGGAATGTTCTATTTAGGTTATCTAGATGTGGGCTTAGACATGTCAGAGCCTCCTTTGTCTTTAATAATGCTTCTTTCCTGTATTATATCTTGTATATAGTACCACGATAAAAGAATAAAACTCATTCCCATAATCCAGCCAATAATTTAGGTATATTATTAGTAAGTTCTTTTTCAAGTTATGGATCACAGTACGTTAGTAGATCATCTTGATTCCCCAAGGGACCATCAGAAAACCTGTTAATCCAAGCTATTATACCTACCACAATAAGGCAGCCTCCCTATGACAGCCTTAATACTGTCTTAGATGGGGAAGTTCAGGAACCAACATGTATAAGGCTTGGGGATCTGGACTGAAGAGGTTTAAGGCACGTCTGTCAAGATGGGGAACTGATATGTATTAGACAAAATTCATGATATAACATTTTAGGATTGGTGGATGGTGAGAAGGTCTTGAACTAAGTAAGTCTTAGTAAGTAAACTGTTGTTTGATAAGCAAACTGTTTTGCCCTGGTGAGTAATCTGTTGTGTTGGTGGGAGAACAAGGTTGCCCAAATGAGCAAACTCTTGGGATAAATTACTTTGCAAATTTTTCTGTAACAAACAGTGAAGTTATTTATTAGTTTATAGCCTTATCTTTTTGAGAAAGAATTTTCTGAAACGATTACAAGTGTTCTCAGACCTGATAATTAATCTATGTGGACGCAGGTTGTTGCATCTCTCAATCTTAAAAGCAATTTAGTAGCACATGACCTGCAGTTTAAAAAATGAAGTAGAATAAAATAGAAAATTTCTGTTTTGTAAGTATTATTTTAGTATAATTTGTTTCAGTTACATATACACATGTACTGGATCATGATGGCAAAATGTAAAGAAAAGTTTTTGTGGATCTAGATCAAAAAAGTTTGAAACATAATGTAATATACTTCATACACCCATTGGGATAGCTCATTTATTATAGTACTATTCTTAATATCCCAAATTGAGATTTATTAACATTCGTAACTAGTACCAACAACCTGTCACAAGACAGCAGACTTAAATATTTTGTCATATTTTCATATTGCCCCAAAACAAAGATATTTTCATTTTAACGGTGCCATTAAAAATTAATATGTAAACAACAGTGGACATTTTAATGTACTAGAAATGTCATGGTGTTGAAGTACTATATTCAGTGAAAAAAATACATAACTTACACTTTTTTAAAATGTTTAAAATTTTTAAAATACAGAAGCAACAAGTATAAATCTGTTTCTCTTCTCCTCTCAGAATACTTTAACACCAACAAATTTACAGCACGTTAAAAAGGCCTATTGCCATATGCATAAGAGTGCCCATTTCCTTGCTTACTCATATCACCTTTAAAAATATATATATTTTGCTAATCTGATGGGTGAAAAGTGGTTTAAAAGGCTGATTTGTTTTTTTTTTGTACAGAATAATAAGAGTACATACATACTTTACAGATGTCTGGAATATGACTTCTAAAGTCACTCTAGGAATCCTTTGGATTTTGTCATATTGTTTTTGTCCAACAAATTCATTTGTCATTGTTTTCTAGTTCTAGGAACAAGGCTCATCTATCTAGTTCTAATGTAGTCTACTGAAAACAAAATATTTTTCTTCTAGCCTCTTTCACTTAGATCCATCAATAATTTCTATGTCCTCATTACTATTTGAATAAACTGTATTGCTTTTTTATTTTTAAGCAGAACAATGATAATAGTGAATTTCTATCAACGGCACCTAGTGGTCTAAAGAAAAGATTAATAGGTATGTATTTTTTTTTTAACGCTTAGTTTTTATAAAAAGAAGCATGTTAAGAAGGGCAATAATAGTTAAAGTATATAGGTTCTAGTCTTAAGACTACTTGCTTTTTATCTTTGGCCAGCCACTTATAGGGCCCTCTCTATGCCTCCATGTTTTGTTTGCAAAATAGGGATAATAATGGTACCAGCCCCAGAGTTGTTTTCAGATTAACTGAAATAAAGGATGTCAAAAAAGTTTTAGTATAGTACTTGGCCTTGATATGTGCTTAACAGGTTTTAGCTATTATTATCTTTTAGTCTTACAACTACTTATTGTTATTTCTTTTCATGAAAGACAAGATGTGTTCATGTTCTCAAACTGTAGATTCCTTAAGGGCAAGAACTATATCTTACGTTTTTAACTCCAACACTTAGCACTATGCCTTTTACTTTATAGTCAGTGGATGCTGAGTAGTGTTTCCAATAAATGTCTCTCCAATAAAAAAAATAAGTCTTTTAGTTTGCTTTGAGACAGTTTTGGAAGTGGTTCTATTGATTTATTTACAAATTTCATAATAGTTTTAAATATTCGTAGTTCTACTTAACGCTGTACAAAGTCAAGTAAACAGACATCGGTCCTGCCTTCTGGAAAATTTTAAATGGTTTTAGATTTTTAAATATTTAATTTTGGGGCAAATAACTTATTGATCTTTATATTTCACAAAGGTGTCAGCTTCTTTCTTGAGGTTGACCCCTCAACAATAATATTAATTAACATTGTCAAATCCATGCGGTAGTCCTTTTTTTTCAAGGTATAGATGTCATAGCACTGTTAATACTACATAAAAATGGTTGGATATTTGAAGCAATAAAAAATGATATGTGCAATTATGATTATTATTATTTCATGTCAAATATATCCCAGGTCCTATGTTTCCTCCTTATTCCAAAGAAGAATACTTTCTAGAGAGAAAATAACTTCCTCTTCCTTTTCAGTCATCACCAAACATGTACACCTACATGTATGATGTATACATGTAAGTAAGGTAGAGACATATTATGGTACCTCCTACCACTTCTAACCCATCCATCTGCATGGGCAGCACTCAGTGCAGATCTGAATCTGCTAAGCTGTATATGCCCACAAAAATCAAGCCTTTTTTTCCCCAGTATCTTATATTTTTTATATGCTGACTCTGGATATTCTGAATTATTGTTCAAAATAAACATACTGATTTGCTTCAAGTTATTTCACCATCTTTTAGAAGTTAACTTTTTATAATAGTTTTATACTTATTTTGTTGAATGTAAAACTAGTTTTATCTTTTCTTTATGAGTGTAAAACTAGCTTTATGAGTCTTGGGGAGTGATGGAAGTAGCTATGGTTTGTTTAAAAATGTAATTTTTTAATCAATTCTGGGATGGAGTGGGCTGTGTATTAGTAGTGGCTACATTAGTGGTTATATCAGTTTGGAGGGCATTTTCGTAGGCAGCAATAGAAAATTCTACAATAGTGGCTTAAGCCGTAGACATTTAAGTCTCACATCATAAGTCAGCAGTTCTATGGCTGATGTAATGACTCAACAGTGTCATGAAGGACTCAGGTTCTTCCTATCTTTTTGCTTTGCCATCATCATTTTTCATCTTTATGTTGATACTTCATATTGCAAAATGGCTTCCATAGCTTTAAGCTATGGGTATAAATAAGGGGCTTTCCTTCCATATGGGAGGAAAATCTTCCCCAGAAATTCCAGCAAATTTTCCTTCAAGTTTCATTGATCAAATTTCCCCTGAAGTTACATAGCCAACTCTAGTTGCAAAGGACGCTGGGAAAGCAAGTATTTGGCAAAGGAAAAGATGGTCACCATGATTATTTCTCCTTTCAGTGGAGCACCTGGCTACATTTTACAAAACTGGAGTTGCGTTAACAAGGAAGAAGGAAAGAGAATGGTATTAGGTGTGACTGACAGTTTCTACAGCTCAGGCATTGTTAGTTGCTCTACATGGATTTCAATGTAGTCTTCACAGTGATGTATTAAATTAGGCACTGCTACCCTCATTTGATAAGTGAGGAAACTGGTGCTCAGAAGACGTATATAACTAGCTCTGGTGAAATCATCACCAAGTAATCACAAAACCAAAAGTCAAACTCTTTTACTTCAAAGCCCACATTCTTCCTATTTCCCCACAATGCCTCTTGTCAAACTGTCAAATTTTCCCAATTACTTTTTTCCCCCCACAGTTCCAAGGTCTCATTCTGACAGTGAAAGTGAGTATTCTGCTTCCAACTCAGAGGATGATGAAGGCGCTGCACAAGAATATGAAGAGGACACTAATGAAGTCACACTGAGCCAAAAGATTCAAGCTCAGAATAGAGTAGTTTCAAATCCTGTTTGCAAAGAAATACCTTCTAAGAAAATGAAAAGAGATAAAACAGTAAGTGAGGAGAGAGACTTAAACCTTCAAGAAAATTTGTGTAATATCTCAAAGATAAGCTACCCTAAGAGAAGAGATCCAAATGGGGCAATCAACATAATTTTTCTTCACTTTTCTGTATTTTCTCTGCCTTTCACGTAAATTTTCATGTATATTTCTGTCTATTTTGTACTCTTTATCTTGGCCTGTCTGCAGTATCCCTATTTATGTAACAATACAACAAAATATGCTAAAGGTGACATCTGAACTCAGTTGTATAAAAATGATCTTTTAAATAAAAAAATTTTGATTGGATAATTGGAGGCAAGACTTCTCAGTGTATATCTTCTTATATAGTTTTATTTTTATAATGTTGATGTTGTCAAATCAATTTAAGTTATCAGTGACATGGCTTATGGATCCATGCTGAGCTATTGGGAAGAACACTGCAGACACCATGGCTTGAGAAAAGGCTACTTATCCTGGTGTTCTGTGTAAAGATTCAGAGCAGTCTAGGAAGCCTACTGCTTGAATGGTTTCCCATCCCTTCCTTACCACCGTGGAGTTTAGTCCTGCCCCATGTCAGCAGAAAAAGTGTGAGCCATTTTACTGGAATAGTAGGCAAATCTTTTTTTTTTTTTTAACTTGCTGTGTATGTCTTCATTTTCACAGTACTTTAATTATACTGATATTAAATGATTTGCTAGGACTGTGTGAGGCAAACCAAAGTTTCTAATGTGTAAACCTCCCTTTTTTTTTTACGTATCTAAATAAAAATTATATATTGGAACTTAGGAATTGTTTTGGGGAACAGACTACTTCACTCTAGTCATTTCTGTAACTGTTATGATCCTAAGAATTACTCAGTTTTATCACTGGCATTAAATTCTCTTGGTCCAAAATCATGCCAAATAAAGAATTTCACACTATTTTATGCTATTACTGCCTAGTTTTGATATAAAACAAATACCTGAAACTAAGGACTGACTTTGTTCATTTTCAGAGTGACTTAGTAGAAGAATATTTTGAAGCTCACAGCAGTTCAAAAGTTTTAACCTCTGATAGAACACTGCAGAAGTTAAGGAGAACTAAACTGGATCAGGTACGTTGCAAGGAATGTTACTTCAAGGAATGTTACTTGTAAGTTTTTCTTACTGTGAGCTGAAAAATACATAAGCAGGAAATTTGAAGAGTAAGTAGAATGCAGAATTATTATCCTGATCAAATGCAACACAAATTAATGTGACATAACTGTTAACATTATATAAATGCTGAATGGTTCACTGGATTAGAATTCTATTTGACATACTGTAATTATGCATTTTTTTCTCTTATTCGTCATTTCTTCAGGATCTATAATAATCATCAGTGTCATAGTTTATTTGATATCCATGTACCATTAATCTCTCTTATTCATTTAACCCACATATTCATTGAACCTCACACTGGTCATAAAACAAAGATTGACCTTACTCTCTCAGCTACAAACCTTGCAAAAAGCAGAGGATATTCTGCTTCTTGATAGTATGGAAAACCTGCTCAATGCAGTAACAAGTTAATATACACTGTGATTGTGGTATCTCATTTTATAAGAAATACCATATAGTTATACTTGTTGGGCTTTTGGTACTTCCCTAAAGAGAGGAGACAGAACCATCTGAGTGAGAAAATCTTTCAGTAGAAAGTGGGCTTAATAATCTAACTCAAGAGATTGTTATTGGTAGTGGGTGGCTGGCTAGCTCAGTTGGTTAGAGCACAGTGCTCTTAACAAAAACGTTGCCAGTTCGATCCCCACATGGGCCAATGTGAGTTGGGCCCTCCACCACTAGATTGAAAGAACTACTTGACTTGGAGCTAATGGTCCTGGAAAAACTCAAATAAAAGTTAAAAAAAAACCACGATTGTTATTGGCTCATAGAGTATCAAGATTTTATTCTCTGCAAGCTAGATTTTAGTGCAGTTTTCTAAGATGTACAGAGCTTTTGACAGAGTTTTCAAACTATAGAAAAGAGAGGAAAATACAGGCTAAGTCTCTGTCACCTGAATGACATAATGCTGTGTGGTTGTTTTTGTTTTTGTTTTGCCACCTGGCTTATTGGTATTGAGACTCAGCTTGGAGACTAGCTGAAAACATTTATCAAGGAGCCAGAGTTGTTCCAAGGAAGAGATGGTGCTAATATCTACTTAGTGAATATATTTTTATATAAATAACATGGGAGAAGGATAAACGGACCTAGGGTCAAGGTAGGACTACGTAGGACCTAGAAGCAAAACGACCTTTAGGAGGATGAAAGAAACACCTGTTACCGATAATGAGGGAAGGGAAGGCCTTTCAGTACAATCTCAACGCATGTGTGAATTTATTAATCATGTCAGTGGGTCAGCGGGGGGTTGGCTGATCTAGGACTTGCTCCATATGTCTCTCCCTCCTTGGACCAGCAGGCTAGCTGAGGCATGTTCTTTTCATGACAGTGTCATAGAGGTAAGAGAAGTGGAAAACAAGACCTAAAGGCCTGGGTGCCAGACTGGCTCAGTATCACTTGTGCCTCATCCTAGTGGCCACAGCAAATCACATGGCTGAAAGCAGAGTCAGAGGGCAGGGAACCAGGTTCCACATCTTTAGTGGGAAGGACTGCAGAGTCACATGGCACAGGGTGTGGACATGGAGAGGGGGAAGTTGGGGGAAGTTAGAGGCCAATAGTGCAATTCTCCACAGATACTAAAATTGGAAATGAAAGTTCATAGAGGTTCACACTCAAGTGTGAGTATATACTCTGATAGTCCAATATGAATGACTACTGGAAATGATACTAGTGCTTTATCTGCTTTTTCAGGGCTGGCTCAAAACTTCAGAAGGAATGAGAGAAATTTTTTAAACTACTTAACAGTTTTACTTAAAACTTGTCCTATTTCTCTTTACATATGTGGATAAATAAAAACTGTATAGGCCAGAGTGCCTGGAATGTTGATTGTAATTTTAGCTGGAAAAAAAAGTAATATTTTGCTTAAAGGATAAAATCATGAAAACATGGTAGTGCTAGAATAAAAATGCACATACAGTCTTTTGCTAAAGTTTTCATTTAAAAAGATAAGCTATAATATATTTGATTCACCAGCATGAATTTCCAAGTTTTGGGTGCAGGGCCATGTACATTCCTCAGTTTATGTATGTTATTGTTTTAAAAACTTTGCAGTACTTATCAGAGTTACAGGATTTTTTAGTAATAGCTTTTGGAAGAGGAGCAGTGGTAGAAATTTATTTTATTAATGATAGTGGTAAATTATAAAGAACCTTTAATGTTTTCTGAGAATTAATGTTGAACTGTTACCTTAAGCTTTTATATTTTCCAAATCCATAGATTTTTAAAACTGTCTGGATTTGTTGTCAAAGCTTGGAGGCAGGTTTAACCATTTCTTTATGGTAACGATCTTTTTAGAAATTAAAGCCTTGTATTTGGAATTTATAATCATGTAAATGATTCTAGGAAAAAACAGCAAATTCTTTACTGTTATCATATATTTGTACTAAAAAGAATGTTAAAAAATTTTAAGAAAACAAATATTTCAGTCATGTTTAAAAGATTATATGTATTCAATTGATGCACGCATTACCAAACCTGATTAATATTTCCACTAATGGCCTCTTCTAATCTCTACATCTAAGGAAATATTTTTAGTTTAGATTAATTTGATGTATGTTGTTTGAGAGTGATTTTCTTCCTCACCCTTCCTTTTTTTTTTTTTTTAAGCAAACTTTGCGTAATTTATTGAGCAAGGTTTCTCCTTCCTTTTCTGCTGAACTTAAACAACTCAATCAACAATATGAACAATTATTTCATAAATGGATGTTGCAGTTACAGTAAGTACTATCATCATTGCAAACCCTTATAAAATGTTTATGTGAGTCTATTTTAAAATCAAAGCAGTTTAACATATTTTTTTCTTTCTGCAGTGAACTTTTTTATTTGTGAAGTTTTTATTTACATATAAAAATTTTAAAAATAGGTTTTTATTTTTTTACAATTTTATGACCCACATGTAAAAATGTCGTTGTATGGCTTTTCTCAGAAATTCTACAGTTTTCAAGAAATTTGTCTTTTCTAAGTTTATCAGGTGTAAAAGCCATTAGTAAGATAAATAGCCTTTCTTTGAATTACAAGTTATTACTCATAAAAGTATTTGAAAGTCTAATTTGTCAATAAATATATCAATTAGGTTTTAATCCAGTTTTCCATAATAAAGTTCCTAAAATGAAAATACGTATTTCTTTTAATCTCATCCTGTATACATGTACTATAGACCTTTAGAATTTTGTGAGATCTGTCCCATGAACATTATTTTACTATTTCAAAATTATTTCTTAGAATGTTTTTTCATTTTTATTGTTTTTCAGATACCTCAGATTAAATTTTAAATTTCCATTAAAATACCTAGAAGAATGATTAAAATTAAAACAAACGAAAGTAAAGTTAAGACAAAGTAATTTTTAAACTATAATTACTTTTATACTTGTATTTAGAAGGACCTTAGTATAAAGAAATGCTTAAAATGGATGGTAATGTAAACATACGTACACACTCAAAATTACATACATATTCACTGGGGTAAATAAGAAGGCAGGTCCAATAAGCAGTAGGAACATAGAAATTGTCACGTTTTCCCCCAGTTGATCCTGGTTTTCTTTTGCAAATAATAGGTTGAAGGGTTATGCTAGTAAGAGAATGATTATCTTCCTTGCTAGGACCTCAGCGTCTCTCAATAACTATTTATGGATTTGTTCATTATAAATTTATAAAGCAGCTCTTTCCTCTAATCCTACTCCCCTTTCCACCAATTCTTCTTTCTTCCAGTATGTCAACTCCAATAACTTGGTTTGCTTTGCTTCCTAGCCTAGACCTCAGTCACCTATTTTAACAGAATTGCTAGCTCTCTGAATTCCCTTGCTTGTTTGCTGCTCTTCTACCTTATTAATCTCTCTGCCTTTGGGGGTTCTCTCTCTTCTATTCCTAGGCTATCCTGCATTGCTACAGAGCATCACATAAATACTGTTTCTGATAGACCTCTGGAAACAATCTTGGAGTTCAACTTTAGCTTGACCCCTAGTGCTTGGTGTTCTGTCTCATCCCATTCACTCTCAGCTTCATTTGCTTTTGTATGTGAATAACTCCCATAATTATCTCCAGGCCAGCCCAGGCCGGATCTCACACCTTAACAGCATACATGGATATCTGAATATATATTGGAAGTTTCCATGTGCATGTCATAAAAGTATTCAATGTACATAAAATGTAACTCATCTGAAACTCATCATTCCCACCTGCCCCTGCGACCTAGCGCAGTGACTGTCACCCCATTCACATACTTGCCTATGGCCCAAAATCGAGTTATTCTTCAATATTCCATTTCCCTCACCTTCCACATCTAATCACTCTCCAAATTCTATTAATTTGACCTATACAGCTCTTGACACATTTTTCCATGACACCTAATTCAAGTCAGTTTTGTCCCTATTCCTTATCCATTCCTCCCACTCAGCCAGTGTGCTCTTTCTAAAAAGACCATGTTATTTCCTACTTAAAACCTTTCAGTTAACGCCTGACTAGTTACTTATAAATGCTCATAGTCCTTGGAATAAAATCTAGTTAGTCTCTTAGTTGACTTAACAAGGCCTTTGTGACCTGGTCCCTGTTTACCTTTCCAGTTTAATCTACCAATTAAAACTCTGGTTCAGCCTGTAAAACTTTTTAATGCCTTGTACCTATCATGTTCTCCCTTCACTCTGGGCATCTGTGGCTTGAAAGTAATATGAGCTGGATAGAGCTACTAAAATTGCAACTATAAGCTTGGTGTACAGATAATAAAATTGGGCTTTTACCTTGTATGAGTTGGGAATCAGTATAGCTATTTAGACATCCAAGTTCTTCCCATATTCTTTATAAGCTTAAATTAAGAAAACTGGTTGATTATAAACTTGTTGGCAAGAAGAACCGAACTTTAATTTCACGAATGCTATCTTTCCTAACAGCCTGGGGTTCAACATTGTGCTTTATGGTTTGGGTTCTAAGAGAGATTTACTAGAAAAGTTTCGAGCCACCATGCTGCGAGATTCCATTCATGTTGTCATCAATGGCTTCTTTCCTGGAATAAATGTGAAATCAGTAAGTTTCAGAAATGTTAAAAGGAACATTGTATCTCCTGCCAATCTATACCCCGTGTTAATGAGGATGCTACTTCTCATTCTGGATCATTCAATTTGTTTTTAGCCTTCACACTAGTAGGCTTACATAGTGCTTAAGATCATGTGTTTGGCCTCAGAGGTTCTAGTTTTGAATCCCCATCTTTGAATTTCCTACTTTGTAACTGACACTGTATTAGATCTCAGGGAAAGGTTAGTTAGCTTTGTGTACTGCACCAAATATTAACAGTACTTGTCTGAAGGACAGGGTTATGGGGGATTTCAATTTTATTATGCTTTTATGTCACTTTGGTACTCAAAAAATAATAAAAATGTAAGTGATACTTTGTAGTTTTATAATGTATTTATAGATCATTTTTACTCTAAATGCTCATCTCCATCATTTGAAAATTAAGTTAAACCTTTTGGGTGCTAGATATTAACCAATGTAGTACTCCTTTCTAAAAGTGTCCTTAATGTTTATGTCCTGTTTCCTTTGATAAATCTATAGTTTTCTAATGTTTCTTGTATTGTTGGGGTTTTTGTTTTTTGTTTTTGCTGCCCTCTTATCTTTACTTCATTGCAGTTCTTCCCTGTTTCCTTTCTTTTAGCCATAAATTATGCAAAAAATGAATATAGGTATACCTAGGTACCAGCAGAATTTTTTAAAGTGATTTTTCATAGTTGGTGGGAAATCCAAGTTCATTTTTAACTTATAAAAAAAATTGATTTGCTAGCTGTATTTATCTTATATGACAGAATAAGTTGTAATTGATGTACCTCTTGCACTTTCATAATATAGATCCTGAATTCTATAACAGAAGAAGTCCTTGATCATATGGGTACTTTCCGCAGTGTCCTGGATCAGCTAGACTGGATAATAAACAAATTTAAAGAAGGTAACATGAAGTAGATGCTCTAGTTTTAGGGTGAAGCTAAGCACACTTCGACTTATTTGTGTATTAGTACACAAAAATGATGGTTATTTCAATAATGGCTCTTCTCTCAGTGCTGATTTTGATTTCTCTAAAATAATTTCTTTTTTCATTATCTGTGCGATTTTTCTGTGAACTTCACTAGTTACCTTACACTTATTCCTACCAACTGGAATTTGTATAACCCAAAGTCTCTTACTTCAGAATAATTTTCTGGTTTCTCCGTGAGTGTTAAGTGCCTCCAATTGATTAGTACACTTTTGTCTGATAGTTTTATATTGTTCAATATTTTCATGAGATATTCTTATTTATTCTGAGTAAATATCACTGCATTTCAATAATTTTATATACTATAATCTGGAATGGAAAAACTTTTTATTCTTTTGGTGTGAATGTTTTGGTTATGTAAGCATTTCAAAAAATTAGAAGTAAAATTATTTAGGCTCTAACAATTGTTATTTAATCATTGCTTAAGAATTGAAAGGAGTAACTGGTTATGCTTAACTGATTTGATGGATAATTTTAGTATTGTTTGTATGCTTATTAAAATAGGTGCCTAAGTCATTTCATATATATGTATATATATACTCTATATGTAGTATATATAATACATATTATATACGATATATAATGTCATAAATGTATATATAAAATGTAATAACTTATGTAAATATATGTTTTACATATAGGTATGTAAAATATGTATTTATATAATTATATATAATTATAATTTTAATAATATATTTATAATTTTAATTATATCTAGTATATAGTCTATTTTTATATATAAAACCTATTTTCTATTTATATATAATTTTTATGTTTATGTACATATAATTGAAATACTTTTAACTGTGGTGCCTCCTAGAATTCAAGGAACTTGGACTTTCAAAATGTATCACCTCAGAATATTTGTCATTATATCGTCTCTCTTGTCCTCCGACCTTCCCAGTACAAGAGAAATTTACTTATTCTCTCTACAGGCTCACCCTCTGTCATAAAGGCAAAATTTCCCATTTCTTACCAACTCCTGAGAGACTTACAGTGGATTTTAAACATGTATAGACTTATTTGATCTTAGGAAAAGAATTTACCTGATTCTACTGCCCTTCCACACTATTTCATTTCCCTATTTCAATGATGTTAGAGTTTTTGAAGACATGTCCTGCCTTCTACTTTTTACCTATTTCTCTCTTAATTTCTTGCTTCTGTGCTACCTGAACTGTATGCTTGAGGATCATCTATAATTTCCTCTTGCTGAACACGTTGGCCTTGGCTCATCTTTTATCTTAATCACTATAGTATTTGATGGTGTTGACAGCTCCATCTTCCAAAATTCTTCCTTCATTGACTTATGACATTTTACTTCTCACTTTCCTTATTCCTTGAGCAATATTCTAAGCCTCTTCCCCCTCCCTTTTGTTTTGGTCTCCTTTGGCTTTTGTCATAATCAGGGTTTTCTGTATTAACACTTAATGCATAGTGAGAACTCTCTTTTTGTTTTTTTGGCGTTTCTCTTCCACTTCCACCTTGCAATTCAACATGCACAAATTCACTTCTAATCCAGTTATGCATCTTGCGATGTTTCCTCTCCCTTGTTAAAACTGCTTTATGGTCTGATTCAAATGCTAACCATTACAGTTAAGACTGTAACCACTCCAGTCCCTATTGATTTCCAATGAATAGGGAAATCATTGGAGTGACTGACATACCTTCTCAAATAAATTGCATATTACTAAGCAGTAGTTATTTTGTCCTATAGTACTTTGATATATTCTTTAATCCATAGGCATTGTGTGTAGTAAAGACTTCAAAAATATTCATTGAAAATAACTGAATTCTTGTTACTTTTAGATTCTTCTTTACAACTCTTCCTTCTCATCCACAACTTGGATAGCCAAATGTTGAGAGGTGACAAAAGTCAGCAAATTATTGGACAGTTGTCATCTTTACGTAACATATACCTTATAGCATCTATTGATCACATCAATGCTCCTCTCAGTAAGTTATATATTACTGTTTTTCTTTCTTGAGATACCAGTCTTATAAAATTAATTTTCTTAATGGTGAAAGTCACATTTTTATTGTTTTTCAGTACAGTTTTCCTTTGTTGCATGTTTAAAGACACAGGTTGTCAAAAAATATGGGTGTCCTCAATCTGATTTAGAACATAATTCTTGAAAATAAAAATTCAGATTCTAAAGGAGGTGTTTAACCTAAAGCTTCGTGAAGGAGAGGAGACCCAACTATTATTTTGGTCTTTTTCTACTCTTCATGGTATTGCAACATTTATTTTTTGCAATTTAACTCAGAGACTAATAGTTCTATAGAGCAAAATATTAAACTATTACATTTTTAAGAGAATACCTTGGTAGCGCTAATATACTTTAACTTTTTAACTTGTATTTAATATACCAATAAAGATTGAGATGTTGATTGACAGTGAACTTAGATTGTCATGTACTAATTTTGAATGAGGAAATGGCAAAAATGAAAATTTTCAGGATTAATTTACTTAATGCTGTCTCATTCTTTCCTAGACTCTAGTAACATGACAATATGAACATAATTAGTAATTTTTGTTTTCTTTGATCATGTGCTCTAGTGTGGGATCATGTAAAGCAGAGTCTTTATAACTGGCTCTGGTATGAAACTACTACATATAGTCCTTATACGGAAGAAACCTCCTATGAGAATTCTCTTCTGGTTAAACAATCTGGATCACTACCACTTAGTTCCCTAACTCATGTCTTACGAAGCCTTACCCCTAACGCAAGGTAAGAATGAAAACTATACTTTCTTTTTTTTTTTTTAATTCTATACATTTTAAGACATGCACTACTAGGTTTTAATGGCAATACTAAAGTTCCTACTTAGTCTGAAGGATTAAGAGAAATAGTAGTAATAATAGTTGCCAGTACTGGATTATGCAGTAATCAGTAGTAGTTTACCAAATTGCCTAATAACAAAGCAGAATACCAACATTTTTTATTTCCTAATAGATTTTTGTATTTCTGCATAAGATTATCTCAGTAATCAGTGTGGAAGAAAAAGCAGAATTTTGATGGACTTTACTTAATTTTGATGGTTCTTTTAATTACATATGACCATTATGATTCAAACACGGGTCCCTTTACATAAGATACCTCATTTGATCCTCATAACCACTTTCAGGTAGATAGTAAAGGGCACTGAGGTTTTGATGCAAATCTACCGGGCTCCAAAGCTCATGCTTTTAAACACATTTCTATTAATGTTTCCAGTGGAGCAGCCTAACCAAGAGACATATCTGAATTAATAAAAGCTAAGAAAAGCTGGATATCGGGGTGGCCGGTTAGCTCAGTTGGTTAGAGTGCGATGCTCTTAACAACAGGTTGCCGGTTCGATCCCCACATGGGCCACTGTGAGCTGCGCCCTCCACAACTAGATTGAGACAACTGCTTGCCTTGGAGCTGATGGGTCCTGGAAAAACATACTTAAAATAAATAAATGTTTAAAAAAAAAAAGGAAAGCTGGATATAGCGTAAGCCAGCAAAAAAATAAATTATATGAAAATTAACCTGTTGAAAGAGGGTTTTAGTAGCAAACTTCCCCCAAAGTATAGAATTCTAGAACTATATCTAACAAGAGGAAGTGTTGAAACACAACAAACCTTGTTGAGAACAGATAATTAAGATTTGAATAGATGAAGAGAAATATTGTGTTTTTGGATGAGTGGACTAAATATTAATATAAATGTAGCAATTCCTCTCAGGTTAGAAATGTATTAGATTTATAAGTTAATCAAAATGTAATTGATTTTTTTGTGCTTTAAATTTGACAGAAAATTTCAAAATTTGTTAAAGTACAAGCAGGTAAATCTAGCAAAGACTATTTTTTTAGCAATGAAATGAAAAGCAGTGAAAGGATACTTCTGTTCCAGATGGCACAATACTTTCACACTTTAATTCGTCTCCTTTTGTGCCTCACTGCATAATAGATAAAAACAACAAAAAAGAAAAAGATATAGCCTGGTTCAAAGTATGAACCACTCAATGAAACAGAATCATAAAGCAGTGAGAGAGTTGAAGCCACAGCCCAGTTGTGTTCTGGATCTAGAAGTAGCATTGGCAACCAGGAGTTTGACTTATGTGGGGTAACAGTAGTGTGATACACACACACACACACACACACACACACACACATATTTGTATGAATAAAAGTTTGAAATATGTGGATTTGAAAAATTCCTAATTTAGGATAGTACTGACCCTGAAAAAGAAGAGAGAGATGAATAGATAAGGAGGCAGGATACATAGGAACTTACAAACAGATCTTGGGTTTTTTTTGTTAGCAATTTCTTTTCTGTTTATTTATTTCTCTTTGGTTTTTTTTTTAAAGCTTTTTGTTTTGTAATAATTGCAGATTCACAGGCTACAAAGAAATGTATAGGGAAGCCCCAGAACCTCTTTCCCAACTACTCCTCACACCACAATGCAGTATTAAAACCAAGAAACTAACATTGCCATGATCCATAGTTTATTTAGATTTCACCAGCGATAACATGCACTCATTTGTGTGTGCGCACTGCAGTTTTGTCACGTGTGCCTTTGTGTAACTGTTAATACCACCATAATGAAGATACTCAGCTGTTAACCACCACAAGACTCCCTTTTGTTAACTCTCAAATGCTAATGAATGTTGTTACTTTATAAAGCTGTTTTTATACACTTGAAAATAAGATTAGGGTTGTGTTAATATTGAAATATGTATTAAATGATTATCTAATCAAAATTTTTGATGGAATTGTGAACAGAAAGTCTCCAATTTTACTGCTATGCTTACTGCTAATGGACTGTTGCAAATTACTACATATGAAGTTGTCCATGTAATATAAGTACTCCCAACATTAAATATGACACTGACTGCTCTAATGCAAATATTTTTTAGTTTGGCACCTAAATGTTTGGGTGCTAGCCTTCAACACTTTTTAAAAAATTTATTTAAACTACTTTGAAATTTTGGATCATTCTGCAAACTCCAATATCATTTAGTTTTTACTTAGTATGAATGTCACTGATCAAAAATCTTAACCAAAATTTAGTTGTGGAGAAAATTAATGGCAATTTTCTTTAATATGGCCATATTTTTAATAATTAAAATTGGGGGAAAAAAAATTGGAAGTAAACATCCAAAACAGGGAAATGGTAAGTTTGTGGTACATGATATCATAGGTGAACAGCCATTAAAAATTGTTTAGGAAGAGTTTTTAAAGACTTGGAAAAATCAGTTAAGTGAAATGATGAGGTATAAAATGGTGTATACCATATATAAATGCATGAATGTATGTTTCCACACTGCCTTATTCTACAAAGATTTGAGAAAGCAGCATACACAAATATGATCTCTGCATCAAAGGTTAGAGGTTGTTATTTTAGGCCTGTGCGATGGCTATTTTCCTCATTAGATTTTATTATATATTCCAAGTTTTCTATAGTGAACTAACCTATGGTCTAAAAAGAAAATACTCCTAGAGTTTCCTTTAAAGGAAATAAAAGAGCCTCTCCTTTTTAAGTAGGCCAGGATATGATGTTCCTTGGAAAAAGGAACAGGAGCTAATACAGACAGACCAAGTATTTCACATTCTCTTCTTGTATTTTACTACTAGCTGTTATCTTTTGATGTGAATTTAACATTCTGGATTTGAATTCCTGTTTGTTTTTTTCCTCAGGGGGATTTTCAGGCTACTAATAAAGTATCAGCTGGATAACCAGGATAACACTTCTTACATTGGTATCCAATATTTATGATATTAAATTGTGTGACTTTTCTTTCACCCCTTATATTCCTTTTTCTGGAATCTAATAATAATAGCACTGCAGTTTTTCCACAGCAGTGAATAAATGGTTTGCTCTGTGATCAGTGTGTCTGCCACATACCAAATTTTCAAGCGGCCCTACAGATGCACTGCTGAACAGGCTGTTTGCCAATGCAAACTGAAAGACAAACCTAGCTTGCTTTTTAAATTGCTTGTGTTAACTATGGATGTGTGTCTACCAATTAGCATATATTTCACACACTGGGCATCTTAGGAGATGTTCTTCCCTTTGAGTAAAAACAATGTGTTATTTTAAACAAACATTTTAATAATCGTTCAGCTCTCATGACTTACTGGTTCCCTCTTTAAAAGTCAACTTTATTCACGCTGTTTAAAACTGTCCACAGGAATACGTTATACTTTGTCATACTTGAATATTTTCAACCAATCGGTTCTCTTTAAAAAATATAAGCCACAGTGTATAATACCTATGTATTCTCTAGTTTTGCTTCTTCCAGAGGCATTACTTTTTAAAATCAATACTTACTGCTTTGGCATACTGTGACCATAGCACATTTTTTCTGTGTTCTTTGGTGTGTGTGTCCACATATGGGGTCATGTCTTAAATGCTGACTTATATCCACATCTCCTCTTGAACTCTCCAGGACTTTCTTTTCAAGATTTTTATCAGCAGTGTCGGGAGGCATTCCTCGTCAATAGTGATCTGACACTTCGGGCCCAGTTAACTGAATTTAGGGACCACAAGCTTATAAGAACAAAAAAGGTAAGACTTTGCTGTTGTAGCACGATATACGAGTAATAGCTGTCTTGTTTACTTAAGGACAAGTATCCCTTTGACTCAGATATGATTATGAAAGTGAGGTTCCATGATGGATCGATCACAAGGATCCATTTAGGCAATGTGCCATTTGAGTTCTATAGAAAAAGACAGACAGAATTACTCTTTCAGAGTAGAGCAGAAAACCTAACAGTTTTAGTCCAAAGTAATAGGCCATTCGAAATGTATTAGGAATCCAATAATTCTATTCCTTTCTCCCACTTTTCCTCTACCCCATGCGTTAATCTGGTCTGTATTTATTGTGTGCTAACTATGTATCAGATATTGCACTAGGTATTAGGATACAGTAATAAGCAAAATCTTTTTCTCATAGAGCTTAAAGTCTAATGGAGGGACATGTACATTTGTTGAATAATCACACACATGTAAAATTTTACCTGTGATTAAGTCCTGTGATCACAAGGTACATGGTTCTCAAAGAGCATATTAAAATAGTTGGATTGACCTAATCATGGATATCAAAAGAGAACACTTGAACTGAGATCTAAAGGAAGACCTAGTCAGATAGGGAAGGGAAGAGCATTCTTTACAGGCAGGAACTGCATGTAAAGTCACCCTGAAACAAAAAGGAAGCCAGCATGGCACAAGATGAACCTGAAAAGACAGTGATTTAAGGGCTAGACTGTGCACAACTTGTAGGCCAAGGAAAAGATTTTCATCCTTATTCAAAACTAATGGGAAGGCATTGAAAAAATTGTGACTCTGGTATCAGTGCAGTGGGACAGAGTGGGATGGGAACTACCACAAGTTAAGGCACAGGGACCAGCAAGGAAGGTGTTAATAGCCCAGATGAGATGACAGGAACTTGGTCTAGGGTGAAGAGAGAAAAATGGCTGGGTTCAAGGTGTACTTAGGAGGCAAAATTGACAAGAATTGATGATAGATTGGATATGGGAGCCAAGGGAAAGGAAAGTGTCAAGAGTAATTCCTGGTTTCTGGCTTGCATAACCAGATATATAGTTCTGAGAGGCCAAAAGAGGCAGACTGACAATATCTGTTGGATTTAGGAAATGGAATTCCTTGGTGGTCTAAGCAAAAACTCTTTTAGGATCATTGAGTGAGAAACTGGAAGAGCAAACTTTTGGGGAAGAATAGATCATGAGTTGTGACCTTGTATGTTTGGTCTTAACTCTGTTGAGGTCCCTTTGAGATTTCCAAGTGGAGGTGCCACCTGGGGAGCTGGATTCCTGCAACAAGAATGACAGGGAAAGATCTGGGCTAGAGATACAAAGTTATGTATGAGTCCTGTGTATTTTGGTTGTAAATGAAACCAGGCATTGGTGGGATTACATATATAGAGATTACATACAGTGAGATTAGAGAGCCATGGTTTAAGACTATAAGTGTGACATTTAATGGCCCTTTTACTTGGTGAGAGAAACAGCCAGAGAGCCAGCAAGAAAACCAGGATATGACATCACAGAAGCCAAGAGAAGCATGTTTAAGAAAGAATGGTCAGCAGTGTAAGGTGCTTCTGAGAGGCCAAAAGAGGAAGACTGACAATATCTGTTGGATTTAGGAAATGGAATTCCTTGGTGGTCTAAGCAAAAACTCTTTTAGTGACAGGATAATGGTGGCAGTAGCCAGGTTATACTAGGTTGAGTAAAAAGTGAGGAAATGGAGACCACTATAGACAACTCTTCTGGAAAGGTGCAGAGGTTGGTGATAGTTGAAGAAGAATGAGGAATCTAGTGAGTTATTTAAAAATGGGAGATACCTAAATGTATTTAAAAACCAATGGAAAGGATCCAGTTGAAAGGGAAATTGAAGAACAGAGAAATCAGTAGTGTACAATTTTAGAAAGAGCAGGAGGGTGAAAAAAACAAATACCCACCTACTCACTTTCTAGTCTTTTCTCCACTATATAAACTGTATTTAAATAGATACACATGCCTGTGTGTCCTTTTCCCTTTTTATACTTCTGTATTTATATAAAATATTAAGTCCTTTTTGTTTAACCTACAATAGGATTCAAATAAGTCTCTTATGAATGACTAATGTCCAGGTATTCTTACATCTCTTAGGGAACTGATGGAGTGGAATATTTATTAATTCCTATTGACAATGGAACATTGACTGATTTCCTGGCAAAGGAAGAAGAGGAGTCTTGAAGCTATCCTTTACTCCTGGATCTTCTGTGGAAGGTTGTTATAGTCCAGCTGCCACGCCTCTGAAGTGTTGTGTTCACATCCAACATTAGACTTTTTCCAGTGTACAAGAGTTAAAATTGGGAGGGGAATGTCATCATTTTAGAACCTTGATTAGCCTGGCTGGTGTACCATCTCTAGTACTATGCTATGCAGTGATCCTCAAGTTGGAGAAAATGTGCCTTTCATTCTTTACCTCTCTGGAGACTTCTTGTTGGAATGAACAGTGTGCTCAGGGACTATCTGGAACTGGATGTTTGTGAATTCTTTTATACTAGAGATGATATGACTCCTAAGTTTTTGAGGGCCTTTTAACACTCTCAGAGCTGTTTGCAAATGTGCTTATTCCAGAGTGTGGAAGTACAAAGACACTGGCATCACGTAAATCTGCTTTCTTAGGTTGTTCTGCTTGTCAGACAGGAAGGCAGATCAGCTCTTGCTGTTTCAGAAATGGCTTAACAAAAGGTATAAGACGGGAAAAGTAGGTGACCCCACACTCTGCTTTTGGATTTAGGCTCCATACTGGTAGGTGGGAGGGGATATGATACTATTCAGTTAGGTAGTGGGAAAAGCCTAACAAGCATATAGTGTGTATACCCACCCTAGAAAGCACATGAACAATAGAACATAATATTCAGAACCGTTAATGTCTGTGCCATCACCTTCATGATACAAGTGAGAAGCCAGGCTAGAGAAATACACTCCTGAATTACATTTGAGTCATTATTTTCAAGACTACAGAAAATAAAAATTTAATTATTCTTGTATATCAACATATTTTTCTTGTCTTGAATAACATGCAGATGAGTAGCATGTTAATGACTGGCTTTAAAATTAATCTTGATTTCTTTATCAAGTACACCTAAAACTCACTATAAGACATTTCATTTTTTTTCTTAAAGTGACAATTTCAAGCCTCCTAAATATTTTTCTTAGGAAAAAGGCTAACCTTGGCCACTGTAGTCAGCTTATCGTCTTCACATACTCCCTGAAATACTGTATACTTGGAAGTGAAACTCTTCGTGAAAATATCACTGTAATAAAGTATGTACGGCATCAGCATTTTTTCACTCATTTCTTATCTTGTAAACCCTTTTTATGAAAATATTTCCCAAAATGCTGAGAAGTTTTTTAATCATTTCATTGTGGCATATAATTTGTTAAATCCATGTGTTAAGGGTTAGTCTTACATATTAATCAAAATATTTAAAGAAATTGTACATCGTTATGATTCTAAAAAATTTTAATTGTACCAAATGCTATTCAATGAAAAGTCAGTTTCTTTTCAATTCCCTGATCCAATCTCTTAGGCAACCACTGACAGCAGTTTATTCTTCCAGAGGCATTCTATGTACATGTTAAGGTTTTTGGTCTGTTTCTCCTTTTAAAAATACAAATGATAGCATATGATATTTGCTGGTTTGCACCTTGCTTTTTTTGGCTTAAGATAATCTAGTTTATAATTATAGTATAAAAAAGTATACAAAATCTTCAAATGATCTAATGTGCAAACGTTACATTTGCCCTTAAATATCTACTGGTTTATTTTTATAATTTTGTGTCTATCCTATTTGCAAGCAGTATATGTCAGTAGTCTTTATTATTAATAAATAAAAAGCCAATTTGGATAGAATCACTCTTTTCATTCATAGTATTTTTTTTTTTTTTTTTTTTTTTAACTAAAAACATCTTGAAGTGCCTCAAAAATTTTGGGTGCATCTTACAGATATGATGAAGATTGTAGCAGAATTATGTGCTCTTCTTTAACTTGTTTCAGTATCAATGTCGTTAAGCTCTAACCAGAGTTTGACTGGTAAGACTCCAATTTTTGCTGTTACTTGCTTCTGTCAAGACTGAACAGACCTGAAAGCTTGAAAGATTCTTCTGGCTGCTCTTAATAAAATTGCTAAATAAATGGGCCAAAAAAGGCATAAGGGATGTGTAAAACAGGTATTTACACTCCACAAACTTGGCGTTAAGACTGAATTCCTTATGAGGGAGTTCTAGTTCTTGTGCTACTCCTCCAGAAACTGGACTTTCTTTGCATCATGTTTGTCATTTTAACACATGAACATTTCATTTGTATACAAAATCAGTGAGTTTTGGAGATGGTTAATAGGTTTTGCTTAACTTTTTAAAAAATTAAGAAAACTAAAAAAATTACCAAGAAAACTTTTAGAAGTCTACTCCCCCTCTGCCCCCACCCCAGCTATTCAAATGTGGAACCAGTAGAATTGTTCAGAATGTATTTTCCTACATTCTAGGAGGGGAGACAGCTGTTTCAGTTTGCTCATCTGTAAAAATGGGACTAAAACCTATATGCTTTTTATAAGGGATTGAAAATGTTTATAAACCACCTAGAGTGCCTGGCACAAAATTAATATTGCATAAGTAACCACTAGTAGTATTTGAAAGTCAAGCATCTTTATATATTACTAATAAAATTATAGGTAAGTTACCTAAAAAGCAATAAAATAAGTTATATGTATGTTAAGGGGAAAAAAAACACCTCATCATAATAAATCTCTTCCTGATTCTGAAATTTAGGGGGGAAGATTATGATCTAGAAACAGGAATATACAGACAGACCATATCATCTCCTAGATCCTAGAGGCTACTATCTAGAAATAAAGTGTTCCAATCCCTAGTTTTTAAAGTATATTTTAAAATTAACCAAGGGCAGAAAGATTTAGAATGACACACCCCATCTATAATTAAGCTAAGGCGATTACTTGGAACTACTTCCCACGACTAACAGATTTTAGTTGCTCTTGCCTAAAGCTTATAATATATTTGTTCTTTATAATGAATATTTGTTCTTTAATGATTGCTACATTACAGTTTTGACCACATAAGCTACAGAACATTTGGTGAAGCAGATTAACAAACCATAATGTACATTCTAAGACATTCTTTCAGAAGGATACCAACTTCACTGATTTCATGTTACGCATTTGAGTTAGGAGTGAAATGGTTTGTAGACTGCCATCCTGTTGTTCTTGTATGCATTATACCACATGAAGAGGGTCCCTGTCTGTTTCTGACAGGATAATATTAATCTTATTCTCCAAGTGAACACCCAGCATATCTCGAAGATCAGAAAGAAAGCCTCGTTCAGTATTGCTGTGTTCACAAAGGATGACATTGATTCCTTGGGAAGCAGCATCCAGAATATCATGATGGGACATCTCACCTACCAACAAAGGAAAGAGCAAATACTTAAGTACTAAACACAGTCTATGGAATGCTGACTCATAACCACACAAAGACTAAGTTTACATTCTGTATGAAACAAGTGCAATGCAGCAGAACTTTATATACACATCTAGCAAGTGGTGTACAGGTTTCTTACATGTCCTCCATTTTAAAAAGAGATAGACCATCACACTGAAAATTCCAAATTCTTGGCAGATGCAAGACAAGTATCCAAACTTGCATATTCGACAGTATCTAATACTTCCAGAACATGACCTGTAAGAACCCATTCAAAATGTTTCCACAATAAAATAAATGACCACTACTAACTATTAATAAAATGGGGCTTTCAGAAAGTTTCTGTCTTATGTAAGTATTAAATAACAAACATCGAGAAAATTCTCGAGGTATACTTCCCAGAAGACTCCTTTATGCTTTGTGCGCACTAAAATTTTCAATATCAACCCTAGTCCAATGCATATGAATGAAATGAACATAAGGTTATTTCTTAATTAAAAACAAGGTATTTTCCTTTGACTTAGGCAAAATTCCTAGAAATTCTGTTACTGGTGGGAGAGGATCATATCTTTTGTGAAAAGATTTTGGGAAAATGCAAATGTTTTGAATTTTTAAAAACATCTGTGAATCTGATGACTTCTAATTTAAGAGCAAAAATATATTGTACATAATTTGGCTTGTTCACAAAAATAATTTTGAAATATATTTAGAAACATAAAAAAATTAGGAAAAAGTGTTCTTAAAAAAAGGGCTTTTCTCCCCCAGAAATTTTCAATTCCCCACATTCCTACCCCCGCCATATGTGTTATTTCATTATAAGGGATAGCTTTTCATTCAAGCACCTTTTAAAACATCTTAATATCAAGGTACAATAAAAGGAGAAAAAGACACTCCGGTGGCCCAGTTAGAAGCCATGCTTTAGGAAAGACAAGTCTGGCTGCCTGGACAATTATAAATGCACAGGCTGGAGAAAGCATGAAAGTGGGGAAATCCATGAAGACCTTGTAATAATAGCTAAAGGCAAAGGAAAGAAAAGCCTGGCTCAGGAATGCAACTGTGGGAAAGAAAAAGCAAATGAGAGAATTTACACAGTATTTGCAAGGAGCAAGCTCCTCATCAGCTGGTCTTTCTGGGACGTTACCCTTAACAGCCAAATACCATGTCACACTCAAAGGAAGGGTGATGAATGTCAGCAGAGGCCTATATAGTCCTTTGGCTAGTGCTTCCCAACCCTGAGGTCATGTTCAGAGTGATGCCTCACAGATCCTAGACATCTAAAGTCAGCCAGATAAGAAGATATTTTCCATTTCCCCAACAGGAAGGACAGCTTAATATTTTGGAACTCTTGTGAATTTACCTTATGTACATACTGCTTTACAATAAAAAAACTAGTTTTAAAAAAGTCATTATTTATGAAGAAATAATCAGACATCCCAAATTGAGAGATATACCAAAGCAAATGGCCTATACTCTTCAAAAATGTCAATGCTCTGAAGACAAAGCTAGGAACTAGACAGTATATTAATAAGTTTTAACGATACTAAATTCCTGAATGTGATCACTGTTCCATGGTCATATAAGAGAATGTCCTTGGTCTTAGGAGATATATGCTGGTGTATTAGGGGTAAAAGGTCATCATGTCTGCAATTTATTACAAAATGGTTTTGGGGGGAAAACATATGTTTATACACACATGTATATACACACACTTACATAGTAAGTACACAGAGAGAATGTACAAGTGTGGCAAAATATAATCATTAGTAATCTAAGTGAAGGGAATACAGGAATTCATTGTACTATTCCTGCACCTTTTCTTTAGATCTGAATTTCCTTCAAAGTAAAATGTTACAATCAGTCACACACTATGCTGTAAGATACCCCGTCAAATTGCCTATGTATACAGTAGGTTTATTTCAAGCGGGTACAAGACTGAGGGCTTAGAAAAATCTTCCCTCTTCAGAAGGATAGAAAACAGATAATGGTTATGTACATTTTCAGTTGGTTCAGAGCCACTACCTCAGGCTTGCTCAGATGCTGCACCTCTATGCTGCTGGATGTGACCATGTTTCCAGAGCAGCAGCCTTTGTAAGAGGGTGTGCTAGATAATAAGGCACACGTGGGGGTGCCGGAGAGGCACAGAGGTAGCCAAGGGAACGACCAGAAGGTTAAGGCCTAGAGTCTGGTCCTAGAAATGGGAAAAGTAACTTTGAACTCCCTCCGCTGACACTGAGGCGCAGCAGAGGTGGAAATGCAGCCGGTAGCAGCAAGTGTGCAAAGTGCCTCCAGCTCCTTTGGAGGAATGAGGAGCCACGTTACCTATTAGCTATTATCCTCAAGGACAGTGTCAAGCTGGGAGCCAAACAATTACCAATACAAATGCCTACAGGAGGTTAAGGACAAAGTGACAGGGATCAAAGAGGAAGGCAGGACCATCAGGGACAGAAGCCGGAGTGACAGAAAAAGCTTCTCAAAGGAGGTGTCTTTGAGCTTATCTGTAGAAGTACAAAGAAAGGGGCAACAAAACGTTTTCTAACCAGAGGAAAACAGCATCAGCAAAGGCTGCATGGAAGAGGATGAAATGTTCAGGCTTCACCGGGACAGATAAAGGAAATCACTGCACATTTTCAGCCAGGATATTACGCACCATCAAATTTGTACTTTTGAAAGTTAATTTTGAGGGAGTTTGTGGAAGGTTAAGATCAGAGACTTGATGAAGTACTTCTCAGGTAGGAGATGATGCCTGGATAGAGATAAAGGGAAAGGTTCTAGAAAGATTTTGGAGCTAGAACTGACAGGAACTGGTGATTGACTTTAGGGCTGAGTAAGAGGAACCATTTTCTAGCTAAGGTGACAAGGTAGAAAGTGTCCCATTAACTGACATGAAATCTGAGAGAAACCACATTTAGGAAGAATAATGGTTAAACGTTGAACATCAGGTTGTTTGTTTTTTAGATAATAAACTGTTAAATGATTTTTTTCCCTCCACAAAGAATATTTTGGGGTAGTTCCTATTTAGTTCGGATTCAAGATATTAGATCCATCTATATGCCAGGTGCTACCCTAAAAGCTGGTATCTTTTAACTTGTAAAATATAAACCAAGGTTGCGAAAGGATACACAAAAAAAGGGTAGAAAGAGGCCAAGGCGGGCTTACCTGTGAGATAAAGGTCGGCCTCTGTGCCCCGCAATACACTGCTCCCAGAACCAGCGCACAAGGCCACAGCTTTGACTTGGGACTCTTCAAGAAAAAGGAGACAAGAGACCAATACTTTGTAATTCCCTTCATTTTAATATTATAATTTGCACCAAGAATTCTAAATGTAATGCAGACTTCACTACTGGTCTCATCACCAATATAGGAATTTGCTTACTGAATTTTTAAAAATACCAAAACTTGTCTTGACACAGGCAAACAAATTATCTTTGGTATGGCACAGCTAAACCAAGGCAGGGTTGTTACTCCCTTGGACATACATGGCGCCACAAGCACACAGAAGGCACCACTGAGCAATGCTAACAATACAGCTCTAGGCTTTATTGCAATGCTACTAGGTAAAGTAACCACCTGGCTGTCCAGGCAACAGTGAGAGGTAGGCAGTTAGTAGCTGTTCTCAGATGAGGAAGCAGAGGAATTAAAAGGGCTAGTTAGAAGACCGCTACGAATGGATTTGATACATTTTAAAATACGGTATTTATCTTAAAAGAGCATCCTCTGAATTGTGAAATAATAGAAAGTTTCAAGCAAAAATCCAACAACCATTTAGCACTTAGATTTCTAGGTGGATACTTCATTAGTGGCCACGCCACAGTGGTTTATTTCAAAAGAGGGGCTCTGGAGTTGGATCTGAAGTCAAATCCCACTTCTGCAATCCATTTTCTTTGGAAATTAACTCCTAGGAATTATTTCATCCAACTGTGGACTTTTGGGTAACTTAGTTATCTCTGCACCTCAATGTTTTCACATATACAATGGGAACTCTAACACCTACCACAGAGCTAATGAGAGCTAGCATTTACTGTACTTAATGTGCCAGTTACTGTGCTCTGTCATGTGGATTATATATCTACCTTGATGAGTCAGGTTTTATTATTACTGCAGTTTTTTCAGAAGTGAATACCAGGATACAAAGGGGTTAAATAACTTGTCAAAGTCATGCAGCAAATAGGACAGATAAATTTGAGCACAAGACAGTCAGAATCCACAGCCACCACCTCCGTGTTCCTTTGCAGTGGGAACTCACGTACTTAGGATACTCAGTACGGTGCTAGGCTCACTGCAGGGTTCCAATAAATGTTCTGTTCGTTCCTTTTGTTCCCCAAAGTACTGGGAAAAGCCAAAAGAAAAGACAGCGACTACGAGACTCAGAAACCACAGTGGATCACTTCACTTAGTAGCATCTCACTGTGAAGTACCGCCAGTATTGTAAAGTGCAAGATTTGTGTAGTAAGTGACGCAGTTATAATTTCCAGCTCTTCCTGGCATGTGGTAGGATTGTGGTAGGATAACCCACGTCCACCCTGGGTTAGATTGGGCAATGGGACCAATTCTGGACAATGAGTTGAACAGAAGTTCATTTCCAGGCGAGAATGTTTAACTGATGGTTTAAGATACTCCAAAACTCTTGCTCTGCAACAGCGACCAACTTCCCCTGCTGACTTGAGATGAACAGAGTGTGACAGAGAAATAAACCTTGTTGAAGCCAATGAGATGTTTACAACAGCAGAACCTAGCCCACCCTGACTGATAACGTAAACCAGTCATCTCCCCGTGAGCTAACACGTTTTCTTTCACTTATATTAATACAGTCAAGAATTTAAACTTTTGCCCAATGTTATCAGTATGTCTACTGGACAAATAAAGAAGACATATTTACCTAAGGTCCTCCCTACCCCAAGAGCAAGGCGAACATGAGATAGTTTTAGGTGCCTTTTGATTCGCTCAATCATGGTTGCCAAAGAGACAGATTCATCCAGTATGCATAACCGTCCCATTCCAGTATGTAGAAGCAGAGGCTGAAGAGAAACAGAAGTTAGAAAAACTGGGCATCATCAGTCCTAGAAAACAAACCTGTAGAAGAAACAGCAAATGCTGACATCAATACAACATGCACCCTGTGAGCTTACGATGGCCAGCTCCAGGCTAAAGTTTGGGGATACAAACCTGACAAAAACATTCTCTGACTTCTAGTCACATTGCCCAACTTTCCCAGTCTCCTGGGAAGGCAGATGTTTAAATAATCACAATAAAAGTGCTTAAATACAAGGTAGGTGCTATTTTTTAGTGGGAGCACAAAGGAATGACAAAATGAGCTGGGTCTTGGGGATGGGGTACTTGGAGGAAGCAGATTCAAAGGTTTCA
Source organism: Rhinolophus ferrumequinum (assembly GCF_004115265.2). Taxonomy (NCBI): domain Eukaryota; kingdom Metazoa; phylum Chordata; class Mammalia; order Chiroptera; family Rhinolophidae; genus Rhinolophus; species Rhinolophus ferrumequinum. Next base: position 30,351,566 of record NC_046291.1, read on the forward strand.
CAAAGACTTGCGTCTCAAAGACAGACTAGAAAGGAGTTAAAAGAGTGATGTCAAGTGCAGAGTGGCAGGATAGCCTGAGATGTGGAAAGGCATCCTAAACCAAGAGAATACCTACAAAGGTGCCAAGGTGTGGGAGCACGCTGAAGGCAAGACCAAACGCAGACAGTGTAGCCGCTGTGCAGGGCAGCGGACAGGACTGGGAAGAGGCTGGAGACGAGCCATGGCCAGTCATGAAAGGCTGTGTACACTGTGTCTGGATTGTCTCCAGTAGCTGCACACTTAGCGAACCACTCATAATCCCAAGTGAGGGAAGAGTACAGTTTCAACTACTGTGCTGGCAAAGTAAGTATAGAGGAGAAACATTTTATAGCTTTGGGGACAGAATCAGTACGGCTTGGATTTACAGGGGCCAGGGAGAGTTGTAGAAATTTGGAAAATAGGTAGTTGATGCCAAAAATGAAAAAGAAAAATGAATAGTATTTAAAGGTGTCAAAAAGAAAAAACAAATGGAGCCACTTTAAAACTGAGCTAGAGCTGCCATGCCAGAGGAACTGCCTTGCACCTCTTATGCCTCAAACCTTTGGAATGTTAAAACATTCCACTGGCTGTTTTAACCATTGGACTGGCCTAAAGCAACCTTGTGTATCCCAAAAAACTGTCTGCAAGAATAACAAGAAAGTAGATACTATGGTTACCACACTAATGGCTACCAATCTGGTAGTTATAGTATTATGAAGTCTTTAGAATTAGTGTCACTATGTTATGTGAGAACTGGGAGAAATTTTTGTTGTTTATAAGCTATCCAGTCTGTGGTATTTTGTTATAACAGTCCAAATGTGTTATAGCAGCCCAAATGGACGAAAACAAGTACCAACATTTTTCTATTCCTGGAATGGCTCCTTTTCTCAATAGAATTCCCAGGGAATATTATGCCCTCATCACCACTTTGTGCTTCTTTAGGTAATAGTTAATAGCCTGATGATCTAACAACAAATGAATTTCCCAAACAAAAATGTGCAGCAATGTAAGATATTTTTATTACCTTCTCCAGTGACAGAATTTCGGTCTTCTGATAAAGTTGTCTGTTCTGGGAAAGAAAAGCCACCACCTGCATCAAAGCTTGCTGACTACAATTCAGACTGATCCGTGTTTGTTCTTCACCATCAGTCCTAGAAAAAAAGTCACTCACTGGTTTAAGATAAATACAAAGAAAAAGTATTTTAAATAATCCATAGTTTACAATTTCCTATAATAGATTAGATTTATATGGAATTTAGGACTTAATCCCAAACCATTTTCTAGAATACTTTTTCTCAAATTTTAGAATGCATCAAAATCGCCTTGTGGAAAAATACAGACTGCTGGGTGACAGCCTGAGTTCCTGATTCTGTAGATCTAGGTAGGGTCTGAGAATTTACTTTTCTAACAAGTTCCCGGTGACGCTGAGGTTGCTGGGCCAGGGACCTCACTTCGAAACCACTGTTGTAACTAACTGTTCTTAATCCCGGTCTTGCATCAGAGATTTTCTGCCAGCTTCTTGAAATGACAGCTGCTGGGCCCTTCTACACATCCAGCAAAACGCCTATGAATGGGGCTAGTGCAAACTGAATTTTTTTAAAGCCCTAAAGAAATTAATTTTCAAACATCACTGAATAGAAGAATTTCCTGGACAGGTTCTCAGGAGAACCCCATTCTAATTACACAGCTCCAGGATGAAGCCAAAAATCTGCATTTTTCAAAAGTACTCCATTAACAATGAAGCACAGGGTCCTTGAATCACCCTTTAAGAAGCAATGCCCTAGAGCCTCTCCAAAATAATTGGCATCAAGAATGGTTTGTATTTAATCATAAACTCTATTAAATATAGAGTTTAAAAATATAGGTTTTAGAAAGTTGGAAAATAAGATAGATGATAAACTAAAAGACACCTTAAAATATAATCTGGAAGTCTAGTTGTCAACATTGGAATAACCTGCAGAGCTTTGAAAAGAAACAGCAAAAACAATGCCTGAGCCTCAATTAATGATAAAACCCAGATATTATCTGTAATATGGAAAAACTAGAACCAAACTAAATGCATTAGTTAAAAAGAAAAAAGTCCATCAGGAAGAGGAATGCTTAAAGAAACTATAGTATATCCATAAGAGACACTACTCAACGTTTAAAAAGAAAGAGATCTTATATACCCCATGGAAATATCTCTAAGACCTCATTAGTAAAAAACGCAAATACAGTATACCATTTAATTGAACAATAAAACAGAACTATAAATTTCTTTATGTTTCTACATGTGTTTAGAAAGATAGCCACTTCTCTGAAAGCAAGGAAAAAGACTGAAAGATTCAGGAATTAAGTAGAAGGGACCAGGAAGACTTGCATTGTGTCAATTTTTCATGCTTTACTTGTGTAATTTTCTTTTAATTTCAGTATTTACACAGTATTTCAGTATGGTAAAAGACATCCATGATGGACTCCATGTAGTCCTATAAATAATTTTTCTTGAGATTCTTGAAATTCCCCAATACTATTAGACGACATTTCCAATGATATTACTAGAAGGTATCTATACTTAAAAACTACTCATCAAAGGAGTCATTTTATTTTCAAAGGAGTCAATTTTTGAAGTAGCTTGATACAGATTTTCATTTTATTAAGGTCATTTATTTATCTTTTTTTATTTGAACAATTATTAAATCCTGGCTTTGTATAACTTGTCTTTTATGATGCTTCAATAGTTATTAGGGTAGATTAACCTAAAAGAAAACTTATGAGGCAACATTTTGGTATCTCTACCCTAAATAAATAAATAATTATGCCTATAGGAGGCAACTGTAATGTATATTTCCTTTAAAGAGCTTGCAAATCATTGATTTGCTGGGAACTTATAAAAGTAAAACTACGTTACGTATCAGTATACCACTATGGTTTATATATACAGACACATCTCATTTTATTGAGCTTCACAGGTGTTGTTTTTTCACAAACTGAATGCAAGACCTTCCACTAGCAAAAAAGATTACAACTCATTTTACTGTGATACTTGCTTTATTACAGTGGTCTGGAACCAAACCTGTAATATCTCCGAGGTATGCCTATACCCCATAGTAAAAACAACTACCTTTCACCATAACCAGAAGAATGAGAAATACTGTACATAAAATGTGTAGTATAGGCCCTCCTACATAAAAAATACTTGAGTGTTACTTAGCATTTTTATTGTTTTGAAAAACTCTCATAGTTCTCTTCCTCCAGGACCACATACAAGTGACAAGTATGCTGCTTTTAAACCGATCCCAGGGAAAACAATTTGTGTCACACCTAAATACCAGAGTTATAGAATTTGTAAGGAAGAGCCTTACAAATAAATACAAACCAAAAAAGAGAAAAATACATTGTACCTAGCAGAAAAAGAAGTGACAGAAACATCTGAAATTCCTTTCACTGTAGAAATGACTTCGTCCAGGTCTTGGGTGTGGTCAACATTGAATTCTACTCTGTGTGTTCCCTTCGTGGGATAGTTGGGTGCTTTGGAAGGATGTATGGGCCTGGAGGTGCAAACTCCTAAAAAAATAAATAAATAAAATTGTGGGGCAATGGAGTTTTTGTGTTGTTTTTTTTTTTTTTTTCAATTAAAAAGATAAACTATTACGTGTAACACTTAAATAAGGATTTTTTTTTAAAGATTCATTCTCAGATGCTTATACCGTGTTTCCCCGAAAATAAGACCTAGCCGGACAATCAGCTCTAATGCGTCTTTTGGAGCAAAAATTAATGTAAGACCCGGATGCATTAGAGCTGATTGTCCAGCTAGGTCTTATTTTCGGGGAAACACAGTATAATATATACATACATACGAATCCCTTACATACACATCCAACAGTCTCCATAAACTAGAGATTTAGTACAGACATACACAATCAAATTTGTTTTCAGAATTATTTCCCAGAAGACTCAAGTATCACAAAAACGTGGACAAGGCTGATTTATGAATTTTTAGATGATATGTAGAATTGTGACTGCTTACGAAATTTACTTATGTAAACAATGACTCAGGTTGCAAATGCTCATAATATACTTGACCACATCAATCCAGATTATATCATCATAAAAGCTTCAGCCCAAAATAAATGAGTAAAAGACTTATTAAAAATAAAGCTAAAATGCATATACTGAATTCCTTACTTATACTGGGCATAAGTAAGCATTCAATAAAACTCTGATGTCTATTTGACTGACATACTAAGCATATTCTGGAAAGGCCTAAGCTTTCAACTCAATTTAACAAGCATTTCAAGAGTGGCTGGGCGCTAGGCACTATGCCACGTGACTGAGGAATCAATCACAAAGCTCAGTCCAGCAACGAAGATTCCCTATGCTTTCCTTACTCATTAATCATAAAAATTTTATTTTTCAAATGCAATTTAATTGCCAGATTTTAGCAACATTATTTTTAAATATATTATGTAAAAATAGAATGGTCCCACCCCTAAAGCAGTTAAAACTCTATTAGAAAGACATTCTAAAATTTCAAAGCATGTATAAGGAAAATATTAAACATAAAAGAAGAGGCTTCTGACCAAGCCCTTTAGCCAACCAGCTGTTGACTCCCTGGGGTGCAGCGTCATAGGCTGTGTGAGGTGAGTAAATAGCGACTCTGTTCTCCAGAGCCCGAATCACCAGGCGCTCCTTCCAGGTTTTCCAGGTTATGCGCTTCATAGGTTGGAAAATAGGTGGATGGTAGGAGAGAATGAGATCAGCCTTCTTTTGCAGAGCTTCCTCCATCACTTCCTCGGTCAAGTCATTGGTCAGAAAGAGTGTGTTTACAGTATGTGGCGGGCTTGGTTCCACCAGTAATCCAACATTGTCCCAACTCTCAGCAAACGACAGGGATGCAAAATCATTCAAGGAGGAAAGGAGAGCCTTCAAATCCATGAAGGAACAGGAAGAATTGCAGATCAGGGAATGAACTAGCCGAACTGTCGTGCGGACCAGGTGTACACGAGATGACAACATACAGAAATCAGGTAAAACTGAGTATCTGAAGTCAGAACAGAAAATGATACACATGTACACTTTAGGCCCAGACTTTTGAGGCAATAAAGCATATGAGCAAAAGAGCTACAGTCATACATACCTAGGTTCAAATACTGGCTCTGCACTTACATGTTGTGGGGACAGAGCCCCAAAAAGCAGTTTCCAGGCTCTCAGCCTCACATAGAAAGGTGCTGGCTCAGGTAGTAAATGGCCATCGACTGTGATCAAATGGCCAGCAGCTGTGGCTAGTTGGCCGTCAGCTGTAACCAGTGAGCCATTGGCCACGAATATAACTGCCGTGGCTAGGCTAGCAGAAAAAGGGGGGAGCTAGCAAGAAGATGGTGGCTGAGCCTGCAAGCGGCGCAGTGAGGGTTGAGAATTGTGTGGCTCCTGGTTCCTGTTTCTCCAACCCAGCCGCCAGCGAGAGTATAGAGATATGACTCCCCTACTTATGGCTCCGTGGGTGTTCCTTTTTGGCCTAGCCATATCCTGCGTTTTTGTGTGGGTAGTGGGACCAGAGACCCCGCCGGATGCTCCGCACGACACTTGGCGTAGGCGGCAGGATCCCCTGCGCTACACATATTATCTTGGGTAAGTCATGTAACCTCTCTGAACTTGTTTCCTCATCTACAAAATGGAAATACTACAACCTTCACAGGCCATCTGGAGGAGCACATGTATTAATATGTGTAAGTCAACTAGCACAAGACTGGTACATAATACACAAATGTTCATCCCCTCCTCTCCGGCCCCCACCACACCCCTGTTCTTGTTCTCCCCACCCTAGCTTCCACCACTCTCCTCCCTTCTCCATTTCTCTAAATATTACCCTATCTTCCAAGTTCCTTTCAACTTCCTAAATAAAGCTTTTTTTGACAAACCTTTCTTTTCAGTGTCTCCCTACTCCCTGCCCCACCCCGCTCTGCCCTGGTATTCTCATAATATTATATTCCTGTTTGTCTCCCCAGTATGCTAATACTACAGGAGCATAGGAACTATCTTTCATACGTCTCAGTATCACCAACATAGGCCAGCACTAGATGCTTACTGTACAGATGTACACAATCCCCCTCCCCCATCACAGCAGAACTTGGGAGTTAGGGTGGTATATATTGGCATTGAAAAGTACTCAAAGGGCAGGAGCTGCTGCCCCTGAACCAACACCTGCTACAGGAAGGCCAGGCTCAAGAGGTGAAGGTGGAGGGCACTTTGCCCAGAGTCTGTAAGCCTTCTAAGACAACCATATCCAATACAAAAGATAACATTGTCAACTCCATTCTTAAATTAATAACCGTAAACACTTTTGTTTTTTAAGAAAAGCATTTCATTGTATGCCCAATAATTAACAAGAAAGCATAGCCAATTGTAAATTTAATATTCACAACCCAATGATTTCAAAAGCAGATTTGGGGCAACATTTCTACAGCAAAAATATTTGAGATGTGAGTAGTACTTCAATATAGGATTTGAAGTGATGGGGCGCCTCCATTAACCACTCAAGCCTGGGGTACTGGAAGATCTTCTCAGGTCCTTATAATACCACTTCCACTCTGCACATTCCACATCCTGATAGTTCTCCATTCTCCAGACTCTTCTAAATCTGGCAAGTGCAAAAGTGAAGCTCTAGTGGGCCAGCCCCCGTTGAGTTATCTACTGTTACTTATGAAAGAGCACTTGGAAATAACAGACACCCACCTCCCCTCTCCCGTCGCCATTTCACAGATTAGGAAACTGCAACTCTGCGTAGCTTGATGCCACAATTAATAATGGGAGGCGGCAGAGCATGGTGGGTAAGAGCACGACTCTGAAATCAGACTGACAGACTCCCAAAGCTACCGCTGTGTAACGTTACTTAACCTCTGTGGTTTCCACCGCTAAAGAATGGAAATAAATGCCCAGCTCATAGGGTTGCCTCAAGATTTAACCGTAAAGCTGGAAACAATACTTGACCCGTGTTTAGTAACATTAGTAAGTCCCACTATACAGCCTGCAAACTACACCTTAAGTTACCTCATCTACCCTTCACTTCCGTCCCACTTCAGGCCTCTCCCAGGACAAGAAAGAGCCCTTGGCACAGCCAGTAACTCGTTGAATCTGGACTCCTGCCCCACTAGTGCCCTACGCTCTCATACTGCAAGCCAGTTTTCTGCCTCTATCACCTCTTGGACCCCTGTCGTTGCACTTTGCACACAACAGCCTCATGCCACAAGAACCTAAGTCCGCCGGGATTTAAGTCGCTGAAAACTCACCAGTCCTGGAACACTCTTCGTGCGTCACTTCCGGTCCCGTGCGGGACTTCCGGCCTGTGGGAATAAGTGAGGCAAGGGAATCAGGAGGAAGTGGTCCTTCCCATTTTTACCTCTGAGTCCAAGGATTGCTGCCCATAATAGTTCCGGGCTACGTGTCTCGTCCTAATATAACTATTAAAAGAGCTCCTTTTCACTGTCAAAAGTGTTTCAGGTAGGGGTAAGTTACATTGTCTCCCTAGTTTTAGACATTTGGGTTTGAGACAGGGAGGAGAGGGGAGGAAGGAGGCAAGCTCATTAGGGGCGTTCTCTCGAATGTGTCCCACGCTCGACTTCCGGTGGCTGAAAGATACTAATTTTCAATTTAGAGACCTGGCGGAGGTATCTGCGATTGCATCTTTCCTGTTTTAGCTACAGTTGTGTTAATCGAAGTGGTTAAGTAAGTATGGGGTAACGCGCTCATTCTTTCATTAACTTATTTAAATGCTTGCAGAGCAGTGTGTTTTAGTTCTTAGGCTGCTTAGAGTGAGCATTCTGGGCGGGAAACGGCAGACTTAATAAATTAATGAAGTATATGGTATATTAGTTATAAGTGCTATGGAGAAAAGAAAATAGGACAGGTACTAGGGTTAAGGCATTTTTAAATAGAGTTATCAAGTCAATGAGACCTGCCTTTTGAGCACAGACTTGGAGGCTGAAGAAAATAGCCGTATAGATGCCTGAGTGTAAGCGTTCCAGGCGAAGGGAGCAGCCAATTTCTAGGCCCCAAGTCGGCTTGTTGAAGGACTTGCAAGGAGGCTCTTGAAGAACAGTGAGTAGGGGAAGTAGGAGGTTGAGGGGCTTGAGTCGGAATTCCTCATCACTTCCATAATCGGATTTTTATTTCTTGGGAGGTGCTCTTCGAGACTTTTAAGTATGCAGTAAACGTGAGCATGAGTGAGGTAAGAGAGACAAATCAACTTAATTCTTTTTTCTTTTGGTAATAGAGATTTGTTTTCGAACTTCTCTCAATAAGACTGTGAGAAATTAAGTAACAGTAAGAAAAATGGTAAGTTTTATAGAATTCTTATGAATATCTTTCATTGTAAGTAATTTTTAGAAATTTAGTCAAGGGAAATAAAACGGCATGGAAATTTCAATAAGAAGACAAAGAAAAGTGGTAAGCTGTAGAATCATACACTGAAAATATTCTAAACAAAACCAGAAGTAAGCAAAATTACTTTTAAATTGTTTTTGTTTTCACTTAAAACACACAATTTATATTTTGTGGAAAAAAGATTGACTACAAGATATAGAGATGAAAAAGGTGAGTAGGAGGAGCAGAAGGATATAGCTAGGTGTGATCATTATAATTGGAAGCTTTTCTCTGTATCTAAGGTGAGCGAGCAGCTAGAGCTATAAGTAGGTGAAAAACAATGAAAATAATGTCCTGCCCCACTCCCACCCCACCCGGTGCTCTCAACAGGCACACACACTCCTCTCTATTTTCAACCTGGGCATACTTTCTGAATGCTAGATACTATTAACAAGAATAGAAATGAAAAAGGAAGCCCCAAAATACATTTCCTTCTTTCTGGAATGGGGTAACAAAAGGAATATTCAAGCTACCAAAATAACAGGTAAAACAAACAAAAAGCAAGCATGCAGAGTACTATGGTTACCTTTGCACATTTACAATCTAGAAACACTGACACTTTTTACGTCTTGTCTTTAGTTGAGAAAGAAATTGTTTTTTAGCTCTGCATCTCATAAGTAAATTACATAAGGGAAATGGTGGAAACTATATTTTGAAATTCATTTTCTTACTATTGTTCAGTAAATGTCCGTGATGTTAGTGAATGCCATTTAAATCAATAATACTAATATTACAATTGTTTTTATTGATGAAAAATTGAAACTTAAAATAATTATTTCCATCACAATATTTGCTCCCCAGTTTTTAGCATAGGTGCTATTTTACCCTAAACTTTATATTTATCTTCTGGAGTTTTTTTCCTACTGCAGAAGTAAATTTTGAAGAAATATAACTTATCTCCCAGAGCTTCTATGTGGACAGGTCATCTCTGAAACAGTATTTCTATCTGTTTTTATTTAGGCTGTCATCTTTAATATCTAGTTAGAGAAATCATACAGTGCATAAAGTCACCTGAAGAAATCTGTTTTTCTCACATTCTCTCTCCTTTTTAGTCGGTGACACTGCATACAGATGTAGGTGATATTAAAATAGAAGTCTTCTGTGAGAGGACACCCAAAACATGTGAAGTGAGTATCATTATGTACCAAAAAAAAAAAAAAAAGAGTTAATGCAGCAGATAACTATTTTGAAATTGAACGATTCAAAAATAACCAACAATAAATAGCCAAAAACCTTTTCTATAAAACCATTGTCAGGTAAAGCCAGCCATCATAATTTCTGGCCTAATTTCAACTTAAACTTTCTTGATGTCAAAAGTGGATCAAAGAAAGTGTAGATAATTTTTCTCTAACCATAGAGTGGCTGGTATCTTTTTCTTTTGGCTCATTTTCCTCAGGAAACATAAATAATCATGAAATATCAGGTAAGAAAACTGTTCCTTACATTATCTCACTTGTTTAAATGACAAGGATAGAACGAAGAAGAGTCAGCTTTATATATTTATTTATTCAACAATTATTTATAAAAGGCTATCTTGACAGTGTCTTGGAATAAAGTGATGAACAAGAAACATTCCTTGCCCTTGTGAAGATACTATTCTAGGTGGGAAAATAGGCCAGAGTAAGGGTGGGGTGGGGTGGGAGGGCTCATTCTCAAAAAAAAAAAGTAATTCTAGAGGGTGATAATGCCTTGAAGGAAATAAAATGTTAAGATAGAGGATAATGGGGAAAGGAATTATTTAAAAGAAGGTGAGGGCAGGCCTACCCAAGAAAGTGATACTTAAACTGAGTGTGAAAGGTAATGAAGGCATCTCCATGGAAAGATATATAAAAAGAACATTCCAGATATAGAGATAGCAGATACAAATGCCTCAAAGTGGGAAAGCCTACCTCTTTTGGATGAATTTTCAGGAGACTGATGGGGTTAACATAGTAAGCAACAGGGATGGGGTTATTATCATATAAGATGTAGAGTTGGACCAGCTCATGCAGAGCTTATTAGGCCCTGCTGAGGATTTTGTATTTTATTTCAAGAACTGAAGGAAGCCATTAAAGTGTTTTAGTCAGGGAAGCAACATTATCCAAAGTAATGCCTAAAAAACATAGTTTAAATATGCTGTTATAGTGTTTTCAGTAAATACAATTAGTTTTATATCTTAAATTTGTTTCTGCTACATGATTTCTCAATCATTGTTTTTACTCTCTTCAGAATTTCTTGGCTCTCTGTGCCAGTAATTACTACAATGGCTGTATATTTCATAGGAATATCAAGGGTTTCATGGTTCAAACAGGAGATCCTACAGGTAAGTTACTCCATTAATAGCTAGGGAATTGGGTCTATAGTGAGAAGAAGAGGGTAGACAAAGAGTAGGAAAATAAAAGCATGTGGAGTTTTTATAACTGGGCTACCTTACAATAGCAAGCAATTTTTAAGCTGAAGCTACTAGCACCTAGCCCTAAAATATGAATAGTACTAATAAGGAGCATTTTTATTTTTTCTACAGATACTTTATTTTTCTGGTTTGTAAAGTGAAATTTTGGGAAGTAAGAGAGGACATACTAAATTTTATTTGTATTCAAAGAGTTACACTGTAAACCAGCCCTTAAGTTTTAGAAAATAAACCCTTTCTCAACTTTAATTAGATACTTCTGTTTGTCTTGTAATATAGGTACCGGAAGAGGAGGTAATAGTATCTGGGGCAAGAAATTTGAGGATGAATACAGTGAATATCTTAAGGTATGTCCCCAGTGCTTCAAAATCTGTTTTCTCATGCCTTGTTTACACTTGGAAATTTCGATACATATGTTCTAGTAACACAAGGTAACATTATTAGTAAGCAAATATTAATACTTTTTTTGTGAAGTTTTTGCACACTTAATAAATGATATCAAGGAGAAAATATAAATGGTAGTTCTAACCTAAAATATATACTGGAATCTTACCATCACATGAATCTTAATATTAAGTGAGCTCATCTTTGGGTCCAGCCCGAAATATTTAATCAGTAATGTACCACAGGAGCTTAATGTGTCATTATAAAATTCATCGAATAAAAAAATATATAAATAAAATTCGTTAAATGATGTGAATCATTGCCCTTTTTAGAGAGTGGGGAGGAAAGACTATCAGAACGTCTGGTTACAATATTGCCATTATCAATCTCCAATTTTAATCATCTTTTGTTAGATGTTTAAATATTCCTCTCTTAATGCCTGCAGATCTCAGCAGTTAAAGAGAAGTGCATATAAATAAATCTTCAGTATAGTAAAACTAGGGATTTTTTCAGTATTTTTTCTATATTTCTAAAACTTTCTAAAGGATTTTCTTTTTTTCTAAAATGAAAAAACTAATGCATGCCTATTTAAAAAAAAAATTAGTTCCACTTCCCAGAGATGACATTAGTTAACAGTTTATCATGTATTCTTTTAACTTTGTCTCTGCATAGAATAACTTTATAATTAGAAAAAAACAGATAAGTTTTCCTCAATCAGAATAAGTAATTTAGTATATTTTATTTCAGTTACATTAAAATATACCCAGAAAATTTTCTGAAAAAAAAATTCATTGCAATGTTTATCTCTGGATGGTGGGACTGGGAGTAATTTATTTTACTTTTTTTTTTTGTATCATAAAGAAATACTTTTGTTATAGGAGTCAGGGTTGGGAGATGCTGAATTGTTTTTAAAAAATCATCCTTTTCCTGAATTAGAAACAAAATAATCTTTTAGGCATTAATTAATGACAGCTTTCATAACAGTAATCTGTCATCATATACCAGTGATTTTCAACCTTGGCTGTTACAGACTCACCAGTAGAAGTTTTAAAAGTATAAAAAATTAGGGCCTTAGCCCCACCACCCAAACACAGAGAAAAACAGTCAGTAGGACTGATTAGGACCTTGATTATATTTTAACGTTCCCTAGTGATTCCTACACAGCCAGAGTTAAAAACCATTGTTTTATACACCAGAGTTGAGGATGATGTGTATTGAATGTTCACATACTCTGACCCAGCAATTCCATTCCCAAGTGTTTACCCTAGGGAAACTCTTGTACATATGTATCAGGAGACATCTACAAGAGTGTTCCTAGAGTACTAGTTTAGTAGCAAAAAGCTAAAAACAACCCAATGTCTATTGATTATAGAATGGAAATTTTAATATGTTCAATAGTGGAATATTATAGAGCAGTAAAAAATCAGAACTACAGCTACATATATATGTATGAACCTTAGAAAGATAGTAAGAGTAGAAAGCATTGCCCAGAAGAGTACAAATAGTATGATACTATTTTATAGAGCTCAGAAACAAGCCAGAAAACAAGCAAAAGGAAACAATACAGTTGACCCTTGAACAGCGTGGGGGTTAGGAGCACCTATCCTCGTGTAATTGAAAATCTACGTATACCTTTTGGCTCCCCCAAAACTTCAGTTTTCCCTCAGTATTCATGGGGCATTGTTTCCAGCACCACCCTCCACACACATACTCATATATACACGCAGATCCCAAAATCCACAGATACTTAAGTCCCCTATATACAATGGCATAGATCAGTGCATACTGTTGGCTCTACACATTTGTGGACTGCCAACTACAGATAACGCATACAAGTGGACCACACGATTCAAACCCATGTTAAATATCCACTCAAGAGTCAACTGTATATTGTTTAGGCATGTGTAAAGATATTAGAATAGTGGTTACTTCTTGGAGAGGCTGAGGTAATAGATGAGGGGAACACATAGACACATACAACAGTTTGGTAAATTTTAATTCTTAAAGCTTAGAAATAGGTGAATGGATACTTTTATTAAATTATAAGGTACATAAATTCTTGTGTATGTATCAAATACTACATTTGATTAATAGTCACCATTTTTGGGAGACCATAAAAAAAGACCTGTTTGGTTTTTTTTTTTTAATTTTTGTAAAAATTTATTTCAGCCAAACTGATGACATACATATGCCAGGAAGCAAGACCTCACATCCTGCCTAAAGCATTAATTTCTTGATGTAGCTGAATCTCTACATTGATATTGCTAAAAATAAGTCTGCATTTCTCCAAAGTGAAAATAAAATTAATTAGGGAGTGTATATTTCTATTGCTTGTTTCATTAATGTCCCTGATCAATAGCTAGAGTAATCATTAGAGTTATTTTTAGTATATATTGGGTCACCTCCCTATAATATGGTTCTGTCATGTCTTCAATCTTATGTTAGTAAAATCCTTTTAATTCCTGTACAGTCCCTTGTATAACAAATAGTATCATGACTATTAGAGTTAAATGAGACCTTCTTTGGATCACCTCATTCTGGGGTTATGAACTGACTGTCCATGGGTGGAAGACCCACAGATGCATTCTCTGTGAATTGATTAAAAAAAAAAATGTAATGCTATTTGGCAAGAGATACTCTATTCCTTTAGCCAGACTCTTCCACTCCCTAATGTTTACATTCTGCCCAGTTACCAATTTATTATCTACTGACCCTTGTGAGCATTTGAATTATGAAGAAAACCCCTGAAATAGTACAATCTCCCTTTTTTACAGATAAAGAAACTAGCCAGAGTCCAGTGTGTATGTGAAGAGATTATGGGGATTTTGGTTTTATTGTCTGCCTGATCGTTTCATGCCAGCACACTGTTCCTTAATACAAATGTAAGGATTATTTCTGTTATACATTGGTATTGCCAAAAGTGTTTGTGAAAATGAAATTAATAGGGGGATATGACTTAATATATAATTTACATGTAAGTTTTCAGAGCTACAGATAATACAGAAACTGAACATATGAGTTAGCCCAAATAGAAGATGATTAAATATTTTCTTGGTCCCTTAAATATTGGGAAATTAAAGAGTGCATGTCTTGTTCCAATCCTCTATTTGGAATATTTATATGAAAACATAGTTAAATTAATACTTTGGTCTGTCTTTTTCAGCACAACGTTAGAGGTGTCGTATCTATGGCTAATAATGGCCCAAACACCAATGGATCTCAGTTCTTCATCACCTATGGCAAGCAGCCACATTTGGACATGAAATACACAGTATTTGGAAAGTGAGTATTCTGTTTACGGTTTTCTTCTGTGGACTTTCATTGCAAGGGTTGCACATGAGTGGCTGTGATGGTAGCATAATATTGAAAGAGCAGTATGAGAGCTAAGCATACCTGGAGTTTAAGTCCATCACTTACCAGCCCTGTGATCTTGGGAAGTTAGAACCTCTCTGAGCTTCAGTTTCCTTATTTTGTAAAAGAGGGCCAATACTTTCTTTTTTTTCAGGATCATTGTGCAAATTAACAGTAATGTGTCTGTTTTCATTAATAGAATTTTGCAAGAACTAACATCTGATAAACAGTAGCTTAAATAAGATGAACTGGGATGGTGGTTCTATCATGTCACGAATGTTCTAGGTGCCTCTGTCTTTCTTCTCAACCATCTTTAGCTTCCGTCCTCAGTCTCATGACATGGTCATTACATGGGCAGTCAAAATATCTGTGTTCCAGGCAGAACAAAGGAGGAAGGGCAAAAGGTACCTGCCAGCTGAGTCTGCCCCTTTTTAAAGAGATTTCCTGGAAGACCCAGAACTTTGCAATTGGCCTCCCCTCATCTACAAGGGAGGGTAACAAATGTTTTTCACCCAGGCACGTTACCACTCTCAATGAAATCAGGTTTCTGTGAGTAAGAAGAAGGGAGACTGGTTGCTAGGAAGGTATTTAGCAGTCTCTGCCAGAACATCCATTACAAGCACTATACCTGGGAATGGCTTTTGTAAATCAGCAGGAAGACAATTTGTTTATTCAACAAATATTTACTATGCTCAAGGCATGGTTCTAGAATTTGTTTTATTTAATCATTTGGATACGAAGTTAGGCTAATTAAAAATAGAAGACTCTACAACTTTCTTTTTCATTCCATATACATGTCTAATATAGATTATTAATAATTAATGAAATATTATAGCCTCTAGTATTCTTTGTATAGATAATCCAGGTTCCCTTCTTTTTATTTTCTCCCTAACCGCTATTCAGAATTATTGATCAGTAATTACCAGGACTTACCTTACTGGATTTGTAACACAACAGTAGAGTTTAGAATCAAAACTATAGAGTTTAGGTTCATTAACTTCTTGAAATTGTGTGTTTTGTGTATATGCACACACATTTTTCTGGGAAAATGATACATAGTTTTCCACTAGTTCTCGAAGGGGCTGTATCCCAAATACTTGACTAGACTTCCTTGCTTCAATTCTGCATGCCCTTTTTTGCCTGAGATTTGTTTTCTATATTCTCTGTTTCTCTTACCCAGAAGGTGGGAAAGCCTTTAACACTTTAAAGACCTTAATTGTTATACATTTGAGAGTAAAATCGAAAGGTTTTAGTTATATTACCATTTTAGTGGAATTGTAAAATAAAATTTTTATCTGTTGTATTTTTTAAGTATATACTATATATCTTAGGAATTGATTTGAGTTGCACTAAGAGGTATAATCTAAAAAGCCACCTTATCTTAGCAAATGTTTTAGACTAACTTTCAAGGACATACTTTTTTTTCTTCTTTGTTTATTGGGCTGACAATGGTTAGCAAAGTTACATAGGTTTCAAGTGTACAATTCTGTGATACATTATCTAGATATCACATTGCATGTTCACCACCAGAGTCAGTTCATATATTTGATTACGTTTACCCTCATCCACCACCCCTTTCTCCCCTTTACGCTCTGGTAGCCACTAATCTATTATCTGTGTCTATCAGTTTTTGTTTCTTTGTTCGTCTTGTTCCTTTGTTGCTTTCAGTTTTATATCCCACATATCAGTGAAATCACATGGTTCTCGACTTTTTCTGACTTGTTTCGCTTAGCATAATAATCTCAAGATCCATCCATTTGTCCCAAATGGCACTATTTCGTCTTTTCTATTCCATTGTGTATATATACCACATCTTCTTTATCCAGTCATCTATTGAAGGATACTTTGGTTGTCTCTGTGTCTTGGCCACCGTAAATAAAGCTGCAATGAACACTGGAGCACATACATCTTTACGGATAAATGTTTTCAGATTTTTTGGGTAGATACCCAGGAGAGGGATTGCTGGGTCATATGGTAATTCTATTCGTAATTTTTTGAGGAACTTCTACACTGCTCAAGGACATACTTGAAGGATAGCTCTCAATATATTTTTTTCTTACTGGAAACATGAAGGGGGCTTTCTAGAAGTGGGCTTAACTGTTCATCTTCTCTTTTTCTGTTTTTATTATTATTGCTTTGTGTTGTTCAGAAGCAAATATTAAAAACACCATATTTAAACAAGAAAGTGTAGGGGCCAGCCCAGTGGCTCAGGTGGTTGGAGTGCCATGCTCCTTAACACCAGTGAGCTGCGCCCGTTACAGCTAAGATAGTGAACAGTGGCTCTCCCTGGAGCTGGGCTGCTGTGTGCAGCTGGAGGTTGGCGTGAGCTGCTGTGAGTGGCTGACCGGTGACCGGGAGGCTGCCACAGCTGGTGGAAGTGTAAGGCTCATAATACCAGCATGGGCCAGGGAGCTTTGTCCTGCACAACTAGACACAACTAAACTGAGAAACAATGGCTTGAACCAGAGTGTGGGGTAGAGGGAGGCGGAAGAAGGGGGAAAAAAAAAGTGCAAAGTGGCCACCTACTTAAGGACCTTCAGTGTAGGGTAGTATTGTCAATGATAGTGCCATCCTTACATATTTTATCTGGTTATTTCCTATAGCAAAGAAAATCTTCTGACTGGTTATATTGGCTCCTTTTGTAGCTATGCTGTATTAAGTGGGGCAGAATACAATGTTTAGACGCTTTAGTGGGAATATTCCTACCCACTGCTATTGTTGTCTAAAGACATAAAAATGAATTTTTGCTTATAAATTTTAGCCCATATCTATGGTAGAAAATCAAATCAATATTGTACACTCAGCTAGAGAATTCAAAGAACTATGAGAATGGTCCTTTTCTCTTAAGAAGACTATAATTGTTATAGATATTTGGATATTGTGTTTCAATCTGAGGAAATTTTCATACGTTATATTGTTTCTCTTTCAGGGTAATAGATGGTCTGGAGACTCTAGATGAATTGGAGAAGTTACCAGTAAATGAGAAGACATATCGACCTCTTAATGATGTACACATTAAGGACATAACTATTCATGCCAACCCATTTGCTCAGTAGCTATACTGGACACGGACAAAAACTTGGCAAATATTTGAGGGACATACCTATCGTGGTTAGCCAATTTTTGTTTGTTTGTTTTTTTGTTTTTAAGGAGGGCACAGTTCACAGTCGCCCATGCAGGGACCAAACCGGCAACCTTGGTGTTATTAGCATCACGCTCTAACCAACTGAGCTAACCAGCCACCTGGTTTTCCCTGTTTTAATTATGTCAGAGAGTATATCATCCTGCTTGTTTACAACTAAGATCTATGAATTAGTGGTACCAAGGGGAGCCAAACAGCTTTTACTCCCATCCTTAGAGCATATTCTTTACTATAACTATTGTCCAATGTACTTAAGTTTAATTTTTTTAAAAAACCTTCTGGTTTTTCTTGTTGTTACAACATATAAACATTCATTTTTAAATGCTGAGACCCCTGTCAGGCATTTTTGAGCACCCTCATTATATACTCCTACCATTTCTGGTCCACATCCTGGAAATACCATTTCCATTAATTATTCACTTTGTGCAGTTAGAGGAAAGACAAGATAAAAAGATGGTCTGGAAAGGCCAGCCAATCCATTTCCTATTTTATCTAGTCTTTAGATTTACAATAAAGGCTCAGAGAAGCCCTGCAGTACAGTAAACACTTAGAATTTCCCAACTGATTTGCCCATGAAACATTTTTTTAAAGCATATCTTAAAGTATTACAGGATAGAGTTCTACAGATTATCCATTGAAAACTGCAAGTAGTTAGTTAAGAACACAAGTTGTAGAGTCCTGGTCTTGTTTGAATCACAACACTGTCCCCTACTCTAGGCAAGTTAACATCTCCAAGCTTTAATTTTCTCATCCATAAATAATATTCCTTCATAGACTATTGTGAGGATTAAAAGAAATATGTATGAAGCTTCTGGCATGTAGTAAGCGTTCTGTGGTAAGTAAATGGAAGCTGCTCTCCTAACAAATTTATCTCCACCAGAGGGCTCTAATCAGGGCAGCTATCATACTCTACCATTGATTTTATCAAGAACCATGTTTCACTCACTGCCTAGATTACCTTGATTATATTTTGGGTATTCCTAAAACGTAAACATTTTTTTGTTTGTATCACTTTTGTAGATTGCTAATCTAAATGTTTTGATTCTTGACTACAGTTTAGGAGGTAGCTTGTAGCTATCCTCTTGTTACCATCTATATACCTTCCACTAAACTGAGGTACCAATGATACTAATGTCCTCACATTTTTTCAGCCTTTTAATTTAATCATTTTAGTTTCTAGAATTAGTATTTAAACCTCTTTTTGACCAGAGTTTATCACGTCTTATACCTGATACCTTTCCTTTCCAAACATGTCATTGAATTTTTTGTCATCACTCTCAAGAGGCTTTTACTGATTGTCAGGATGTTTTTGCACTAACTGGCATTCCCTCAATTTTTATTCTAAGCTCTGCTGTTTTTTAAAGTGGCCAACATGGTCACTGTCTGGTTCTTAGAGCTCATCAAGTCAGCTTGGCTATATATAGCCAGAGATAGGAAGGTATCCTGGCTGCCCCCTTTGAGCCTATTGTAGGCACCATGAGAATCAAGATCCAGAACATTGATTTCTGTCCACTCACACCGAGTTCACTGGTTCACACTGATCACATTAGCGGTTGGGTGATTGATATTCTGTTCCATGTATTAATTGGCAGTAAATATAAACTCCTAAGGAGACTAGAATGTTGTTGATCAACCCAAATTCTCTTTAAAAAGAGTAGTATCGTTCCCCATCTAGACCAGAGGTTGGCAAAATACCAGCCCTCAAGCTGGCCACCTATTTTTGTAAATAACGTGTTCTTGGAACTCAACCATTCCCATTCACTTGTCTCTGGCTGCTTTGTGCTACAGCAGCACTGTTGATTGGTTGTGACAGAGACCAAATGGCCTACAAACCTAAAATATTTATTATCTGGCCCTTGAAGAAAAAGTTTGTCAGCCCTTGACCCAGACTATCAGAAGTTGCCAGGTAATCATGGTTTCGTAGCATGATTGAGCTTAAGGGATAATCAGACCATCTCTGATACCTCTTTCACCACTCTAAAATTGTACCTGCATTATCATTAGAATACTTGAGTCCTGTTAATAATTATTAAGTTTCCAGGCTTGGATACAAAGGTGCATAGGACACTGCCTACTCCGGTGGAAACACAATCTAAGCAGGTAATAGACATGTAAATAAATTATTACACATTGACTCAACTTTTAATCAGTGTAGCAAAATGGGTATATTAGTTGCTATTTCACTAGTGAACTGAAAAGGAAACTGATGGTTTTTTTCAGTTTAATTTGTACCCATTATGGTGGTAGAGGTAGTGACAGGAACTCAATATAATTCTAAAGTAAATTTAGAAGAATAAGTGATAATGGAAAATTTTAAAAATAAAGTACGATAAAAAATTAGCCCCACTCAATCTTTATAAAACTGCAAATATTAAAACTGACAGTGTGGGAAATAAGAGTAGAATAATAGAACAAGAATGTAAACAGTCATGTATATATAGGAATTTAATCAAAGCAGTATCCAAAAATCATTAAAAAGGAGGGGCGGGGGCGTTATTCCATAAATTGTGGTAGGATAACTAGTAAATGACTTGGAGAAAAGTAACAAAAGAATTTCACCTAACATGATGTACCAAAATTCTGGATGGATAAACGTTGTCCTTTTCAAGAAAACAGGTAAAACTTGAAACATTAAAACAAATTCCTCAGAAGAGGAAAAGAATTCTCAGTTTACAAACACGAGAAAGGTAAAGATGGAATAAGTTTACATGAAAATAAAAAACTTGCAATTAAAAATCTTAAAGCACAAAAGAACTGTACATTCATAAGTGAGATATGAATGGGCAAGTCACAAGAGAAAAGGGAAATGTTCACTAAATAGAAAACAAAGTTAGAAGTTCGGTTTCCACCAAAAGAACATTTTTTGATGTTATGCTCTATATTAGTTCGTTAGGACTGCCATAGCAACGTACCCGAGTCTGGGTGGCTTAAAAAATTTCCTCAGTTCTAGAGAATAGAACTTGGGGGATCAAGGTGTGGACATGGATGTTTACTCTGAAGCCTCTGCCTTGTAGATGACCGTCTGCCTGCAAATGGCCTTTCTGCTGTGTGTGTTTGTATCCTAAACTCTTTCTGAAGAAAGACACCAGTCGGTGGGCCCACCTTAATTACCTCTGTAAAAGCCCTATTTAGAAATACTTTCAGAAGTAGTGAGGGTTGTGTGCACTAAAGAACATACAAAAATAGTTAATTTCATAAATGAAATCCCAGGTTAGTAATTGGCTGGATTTTGGTTTTACTAAATTGAACCATTTTGGAAAGCAATTTTGGCAATATGTACAAGGTTTTTCTCAGTGTTGTCTTTCACCCTGTAACTTTGCTGTGGGGATTTCTCCTACTAAAGAAATTCTAAATACATACAGTAAGTTGCTCTCTGCACAAACTCATCCACTCAGCTTTTACCTCTAAGAGAATATGGTTGAAGTCCATCTTGTAAGTTGTTAAGATTAAATGAAAAGTGCTTAGCACAATGACTAGCCCACTGTGGTTACGTATTATCCTCCAAAGACTGGGATTTCCTAGGTTTGCCTAAAATTTAAATGAGCTGCTAAATACAGAGGATGCCAAAAAAAAAAATGCACATTTTAAGAAAGGAAAAAATTATTAATATATACCGATGAGTACAAGTCATGTTTGACTTCTGTAATGACAAGAGGTGCTCAAAGTGGTTACCATCAGCGTCCAGACACTTCTGATTACCGCGAGCTGCTTGAGCAATGTTGCCCAAAGTGTCCACTTACATACATTTTTTTGGCACCCTAGTATACTGTAGCATCCTGAATAGCTGTAAATTTTGTAAGTTACTGTGATGAATTTCTCCTGTGCAATATTTACCTTATAAATCCTGGCCTCAATGTAATGGTTTGAAAGGACTTTCAAATTCATTGAGGAGGGGCTTAAGAAATACACACAACGGTAGGAATTTGGGGAATATATATTCACCACTTTACAATAGTTATGCAGCCATATAGGGCTGGTTATCTAGGTTGTTCTCCTGTGCAAATATCACCAGTAAACTTCTTTATTGTAACGTGTGGTATCTCCTTTATTGTAACGGGTGATAATTTTGTTTTCCACTAAATTTGGAATGAGTAAGGATTTTTTTTCAAGTGAAAAATGGAGGAGGGAGGGGACGGGAGTCCGAACCAGCACTTCGTTCTATCAAATTACAGTTGACTTTTTTTCAGAGATTGTTTCCTGATACTGTCTTTTCTTCGGGACCTTCCATTTTCCTCATTAACAGCTCACTTGGTCTTAACACTGGAGAGGCCTCCCTAAATGCTGAAATGTTTAACTATGAAGCGTCCCCATTTCCTGTCTATAGCATTTTGTTCTATTTCCAGTTTTAAAACTTTGGGGAAATACTTTCCATTCCAATTTCAGTGCGTGTGGCTCCCAATCACTCAAGATTTAAATTTTAAATAGGTCTCAGAACCGAACAACAAAAAAAGCTGAAATCCAGACAATTACTAATTTGGGGCTATTTGATGCAGGCGGTGTCATTCTTTTCAAAGCATTGTTTTAGTGGGTGCAATCAGGGAACAGGCTATTTTGTACCCTGCTTCCCTCAATTTTCTTTCCAGCGTTCACAAATATAATGTTTAATGAGTATGGACGAGCCTCTTCCCAAACATTGCAGCAGTAGTTTCCCATAATCCGGGGACTCGGGACAACATGGCCCCTATCGGTAGCTTCCCTCCATCCACCTTCGGTCGCGCAGTCTTGCGACCCAGCGCTTGCGCACAGAGCGGCCACCGCACGCCATCTCACCACCCGCGTGCACGCGCCGCCCCGCCCGAGGCGGAGACGCGCTCGTAGCGTCATCAGTGTTTTCGAGAAGAGTCTCGACCCTGCCGCTGTCAGCTCCATTTTGCTGTCGGAGCCCGTCGCAGCCAGTTGCGCCTTCTCAGTGGTTGTGTGGCAAGCTTTGTCTCCTTCGGCTTGGACGCTGGCAAGGGCGGTAAGACGGAGAAGGAAGCGGGCTAGGTGTCAGGTCCTTTTTTCCTGTGGGTATAGAGCGCGGGCGATGTCTCCTCCCTGCTTGTTGGCCGCCGGGAGTCTCCTGCAGGACCACCCCCCCTTACAATCCTCCCACTCCCTGGGCTGCACAAAGGCGGCCCTGCTCGATTTCCTAGCTCTGCCCGGGATGTCGCTGCTAGTTTTTGTTTGAAGTTCGACACCCCAGATACTGGCGGAGGGTAGTGACAGTGGTTGTGAAGCGGGGAGCGCTCCTCGAACGTTTGCCTTCCTCAGAGGGGGTTGGGAGGGCTGAGCCCGGGCGCCATCTTATCGGCGGCGGCTGCCTCGGCCGAGCTATAAAATGGCGGCGGAGCGGAGGCGGCGAAGCTTCCTGTTGTGCGTGTTGTTTACTTGGGTTCTGGAATGTGCGTGAGTCACGGTTTTGTGAGAAACTGTGTTCGTAGCGATTGGAGACAGAGACGGAATACATTGATTTGGTTTAAGGCCATATCACTTAACATCTGGTCGAGTCTTAAAAGATTGGAGTGAATCTGGAAACTCGAGGAAAGAAATAATACAGTATTTTGAGGAGCGTGTGAACAGGCATTTTATGCATTGAAGTTCTCCAATCTCGGGGGAACAGTTGGGAGTGTTTTGATTCAGACTTGAGTGCAGAGGCGTGGTGGAGTCCGGCCAGTTAGTACTGGTGAGCGTGGTAGTTGATCAAAAATCATTTCTATAGAATGTCTTTTTCAAGTTAGGGATTTTTGTTCGAAACATTTCTGAAAGGAAGTTGATTGTGTAAGATTCCTTTTAGCATAAGCTAGGTTTTGTTACGTAAGTGCTGGGGAGTGGTAGTCAGAAGACGGTATTTTGTAGTTTTCTAATGCCATCGTGGACTTCTGTGTTTAATAAAAGGCCTTGATAGTTGGATCGATTTACTCCTTTTACAGAAATTTTCACTAATGATGGTTCTGTTGAGAACAACGTTTGATTGCAAGTGAGTTGGAGGCTAGTTTCTGATGGTATCGCGTTTTGCTGCAGAGAATTAAATATGTGGACCTGTAGTAAATTTCTGCTGGCAGGAAAGGGGTTACGATTTTACCAAAATTGATAAATTGGGGTTTCCCCCTTTTCCTACGCTCTTCCAATAAACCCATGTATGACATGCATAATACCTATGAAAAAAGTTCAGACTCCACATTATGGGACAGAGCAGTCTTTGGGTTTATTGGTGATTTCAGATTGGGTGACTGACTTTTGAACTTTGAACTTTTGATTGAAAAAGAACACGTCATGGCTAGAGTGAATTTGCAAAGGAGTTTTATTAAAATGCTCAGTGTTGATGTGTGAGCTACTATATAACTGGGAAAAAAACCTGTCTTTTTTGTAGATGAGACACTCAAAGAGAAGTTACTGTCCTGATTGGGATGAAAAAGATTGGGATTATGCAAAATGGAGGAGCAGCAGCAGTCATAAAAGAAAGAAGACATCGCATAGCAGTGCTCGGGAGAATAAGCGCTGCAAATATAATCATTCTAAAACATCTGATAGGTAAGGAGGGCATTATATATATAAAAAAATGTGTTAAAAGACATGTTCACTATAGCGTTATGTGTCAAAAATGGGGGGGGGTACTACATTTTCACGATTAAAACTAGTATCACTTAAATAACTGACGGCCATTCCTTCCTGTTTCCAAAGATGGCTTGTAATGTTGGTAAAATTGTGGGTTTCTTTATTGGTGGGGAAAACAAAATCTTATTAAAAGAGGGCTGTCTTAAGAGATTTACTGAGAATTTGAGGATGTTTGGTATTAGCATAAAGCATGGGAAAAATTTTTTTATTTTTCTAGCCATTATTTGGAAAGCAGATCTATAAATGAGAAAGATCATTATAGTCGACGCTACATTGATGAATACAGAAATGACTACAGTCAAGGGTGTGAAACTGGACATCGCCATAGGGACCATGAAAGCAGATATCAGAACCATAGTAGCAAGTCCTCTGGTAGAAGTGGAAGAAGTAGTTATAAAAGCAAACACAGGATTCACCACAGTACTTCACATCATCGTTCACATGGGGTATGAGCTGTTTTAAAACATTTTGGAAATTTTGTTTCCCATGTGGAACAGGAAAGCTTTAATTTGTGTGTGATCATTTGAGAAAGTTCTGTTTAAGATGAAGTCATCTCAATTTTAACTTACAGGATTCTTTCTGTTTGTACATTGGCTAGGAAATTTCCCAAAGTACGATACATAGTTATATAATTACTAGATTTAATTACTATTTGGCAGTTAATTGTCATTCCATTGAAATTGTGGAGGGAATTTAGGTTAGTTTATAGCAATGATTGCAAGACAGTCTGATTTTTTTTTTTTTTTATGGTAAAGACAGCTGATTTGTTAAATTGAGGCTTGATCACAAAAAATGGATTGGGCATTTTATTTTTATATGAGGATTAAGTGTTCCTCTGTTCTAGCAAAGCATGCACTCTGATCTTTTTTTCACTAAGCAAATCACTTTAACAGATTTGAACATTGTAAGATGTTTATTAATTTGGAGATCAGCTCAGATGACATTTAAAATGCCATGGTGTTATTCTTGTATACCAAATCTTTTTTTCTCCCCCAAATTAGGACTTTTATTTACTGTTTCAATATTTGTTCTTTTAGATTAGTTAGGAAATCTTAATATGGCCACAGTCTACTTTGACAAGTAAATTATTACATCCTACAATTTTGCAATGTTAGGACACTAGGAACTTAAAATTATGTTTCAGTGAATGCTACAACTAAGCCATTTTTTAAAAACAAGAAAACAATTGTATTATGTTTTGTTGCCTTGCCACTTTGAGTATCTTATCTGAAAATCTGTTCCTTGCCATGTTTTTCTCCTGTTAACATAAACTATGTGCCCTGTGAATTTCTGGGGACTGAATTTGAAATTGCTCCTGCCAACCGTTTGTGGCCTGGCGTGTATCTGAATGCCTGAATATCTCCCCGCTGAATGAATTTCGTATTCTGCCCTGAATTCACTCGGGTATATTGATTGGCTGGATGATCTTGGTGCCGCCCACTTGACGTTTCCAGAAGAGTCACCGAAGGAAAAGAACCAGGAGTGTAGAGGATGATGAGGAGGGTCACCTGATCTGTCAGAGTGGAGACGTACTAAGTGCAAGATGTATAGAATATTTTTCAACACTTATTAACTTTTCAGATAACATAATCTATATATATATATATAGTTTAAGATTTCAGGGATTTGGAAATCTTTTTTTCTTTCTCTGTTTTTGTTTTTTTTCCATTTCTTTTGGTGGTGGGGGGAGTTGTGTTTTTTTTTCCTTTAGAAATTTAATGTTTGTTATGTAGAGCTTCCAAAACAGTAATTCAAGTTAATGAAATAAGCTTTAAAAATGAAATTAGACCTAAAAATAGTTACATGTTTTTTGACAGTGTTCCAATAAAATAGTGATAAGGACATTTGTAGCATCAACTAGAATAATCTGCATTTATAGCATTTATTATGATAAGTGAAATGTTTTCACTTCTTGGTGTGACTGAGAGTGATTTTTCTCTTTTAGATGAAATTGTTGATACGTTAGGTGAAGGAGCTTTTGGAAAAGTCGTGGAGTGCATCGATCGTAAAGCGTAAGTTTCCTAGCCTGAGATAGCACTTGGGGTAGTCAGCAGTATAGAAACTTTATTTAGCTTTAGAATGTGGTGTGACCATTAGTTAGGTAGATTTTTACCCTTTTGGCTTGGGTTTTTTATTTGAACTCCCAGTCAAAGGCATTAGCTGTTTTCTTTTTTTAAGATTTTTATTGGGGAAGGGGAACAGGGCTTTATTGGGGTAGAGTGTGTACTTCCAGGACTTCTCCAAGTCAAGTTGTTGTCCTTTCGATCTTAGTTGTGGAGGGCGCAGCTCAGCTCCAGGTCCAGTTGCCGTTGTTAGTTGCAGGGGGCGCAGCCCACCATCCTTTGCGGGAGTCGAACCGGCAACCTTTGTGGCTGAGAGGACTTGCTGCATCCAACTGAGCCATCCGGGAGCTCAGCGGCAGCTCACCTCAAGGTGCCGTGTTCAATCTTAGTTGCAGGGGGTGCAGCCCACCATCCCTTGCGGGAGTCGAGTTGAACCGGCAACCATGTGGTTGAGAGCCCTGCTGAGCCATCTGGCCACCCAGGAGCTGAGCGGCAGCTCATTGACTTCATTCTAGTTGCGGAGGGTACAGCTTGCTGGCCCATGTGGGAATTGAACTAGCAGCCCCATTGCCCAGAGCTCGCGCTCTAACCAACTGAGCCACCTGTCTGCCCCGTTTGTATTTTTAAGAAGTAGCAATTAATAGTATATGCAGTCTCTATTTCAATTTGAAGCTGAGAACAGATTTTATTCTTTTGTTGTTTCACTGGACACGATTGTGAACATTTTCTTTCTTTTTATTCCCCCCCCCAGATCAGTGGTTCTCAGTCATGATTTTATATTATGAGTCTTTGTAGCTTTGCTCACCCCATACCTAATGAAGCAGTCTTCAAGATAGTTACCTACAAACCTGTATTTTTAGACGAAAAAAGGTACCATAATTATCATCCTGCTAGCACAGCCAGGGCTGAGAATTTTTCTAGATTGTTGTCACAAGTTATCTATGTCCATCAAACTATTGATTGAAATTTCTTAAGATAGCATAAGAAATTTTTTTGTAACCTTTTTTGTTCTCTGAAATTTTTTCCTATCAGAATGATAAATCTTTTATAAATGATTTGTCAGGATGCTTCCTATTATTGGTGGGATTCTGAGAGTTAGAGCTTCTTACTGTACCCTCACAGTATCCCAACTTGATTGGTAACCTGGACCAAAGGAAGAGTTGAGATACTGTTTGCCAATGATGTGCACTATAGGAAGAAACTGCTGCATGTACGTTTGTTTTGAGTCTTAGTTGGAATGCAAAATGAGGTGGTAACATCCCAGTATTTTTGCTAAGTTAGGATTGTTGATACATAGTTTAGTTGAAGGACCAAAAATAAAATCATGTGAGTGGCGGTCTGATGAAAGAAATGTTTGTCACTCAACGTGTATTTGTATTACCGATCCTACCATATGTCCAAAGGTCATTCTAGTTGCTTATATTGCGGTGCAGTTAGAAGAGAGCACTTAACATATAATCAGACAAAACTGAATTCTAGGCCATACAGTCAGTAAAACAATTATGATGAATCAAAGTAGAAGTAGTACACTTTGAAGAGAGTGGTGGAATAATGCAATTAAGTCTCTTTATCATTTTTTAAAACTTGTATTTATTCTCTCTGATAGGGGAGATAGACATGTAGCAGTAAAAATAGTTAAAAATGTGGATAGATACTGTGAAGCTGCTCGTTCAGAAATACAAGTTCTGGAACACTTAAATACAACAGACCCCAGCAGTACATTGTAAGTATCAAAATAGAATTTAAGAAATGGCTTCAGGTAGATTTTAATTGTAAGAAGCTGTACTAAGTTATTTTTTGTCTGTTTATAGCCGCTGTGTCCAGATGTTGGAGTGGTTTGAGCATCATGGTCACATTTGCATTGTGTTTGAACTACTGGGACTTAGTACTTATGATTTTATTAAAGAAAATGGTTTTCTGCCATTTCAAATGGATCATATCAGGAAGATGGCACATCAGATATGCAAGTCTGTGAATTGTAAGTACTTTGGCATGTCTTCCAGAAACGAGTTTATTGAGACTAATGACTGATTTTTGGATTTGGGATACTAGGACTTTGAAGCCTGACTTAGGAGTAGGTATAACAAAGATGTAGTTTGTAACAAGTTGTTGGTCAGTTTACTGCTTTTCATTCAGTAAATAGTGTATTAATACATTGTCACGTAGAAAATGAGGATATAGCCTTTCTGATTCCTAAAACTATTAACCTCTACAACCACTGAGTTAAAATTAAGGAATGTCAAATCTCAGCTCAAGAAGAGAGAAGGATAATTCATTTTTTTAGCAGTTAGCTGTCAGTAGACTACTTTTTTATGGAGGCTAGTGAGTTCCAGTTACTGGTGGTTTTCTAGCAGACTATTGAGTGTTTACCATTTCTTTAGACTTGTGAAAAAAGCATCAGAGGTTTTTGTATTGGTAAGGCTTTTGGGTTTGGTTAGGTTTTGGGGTTTTGAGTCATAGATTACAACACCTTTTTTTGTTTCATGCTCAGTTTTGCACAGTAATAAGTTGACTCACACAGACTTAAAGCCTGAAAACATCTTATTTGTGCAGTCTGACTACACAGAGGCGTATAATCCCAAAATGGTAAGTCTTCAATGTATTATCTTCAGTTTTCATGGAATACTTTGTTTTCTTAATGTAATGCCTCCTTAACCATCATTTATGGTTTTCAGAAACGTGATGAACGTACCTTAATAAATCCAGATATTAAAGTTGTAGACTTTGGAAGTGCAACATACGATGATGAACATCACAGTACATTGGTATCTACAAGACATTATAGGGCACCTGAAGTTATTTTAGGTAAGTATTTAATTGTGCTTTGGGAACCTTTATATGTCTTTATTGAAGCTGATTTAAAATTATAGTTCTAGGTCCTTATTTTTGTGGAACTTTTAACCTTTTTAAGGAATTAGTATCAAAACACATTAAGGATTTTAAGCGCTTATTTCTTCCAAATAGCCAGCTCTGGGACTTTCGAGTAAGTGTGTTAACCTTTTTGGAATTTAAAACTGGAGTTTTAAACATAAACATCCCGGATACTTTGAATATCCAGTCAGTTCTTGTATGGTGTAGATAGCTCCCATTTTATAGGTCCGGAAATAAAGGCTTATAAAAAAAATCCCCCACCCCCCCAATTTACTAGTCTCAAGAGCCAGTTAGGACTTGCAACCAGATGTCTTAAAGAGCCCAAACTCTTAACATATTATGCTATTATAATTAATCTTGGATTAAGTGATTCTTTTAGGGTCTTTTCTAGGTCAAACATAAAATCATACACATTTTAAAATGTGAAGAAATAATGAGAATTTGTTTCTTCTAACAGTTTGCTTTATTTTGCAGCCTTAGGATGGTCCCAACCCTGTGACGTCTGGAGTATAGGATGTATTCTTATTGAATACTACCTTGGATTTACAGTATTTCCAGTAAGTGTCAATGATGTATTTCAGTGTCTTTGCACAAGAAAAGTGCCTGTTTTATGTGAATGAGCACTTTAACTAAAGTACACACATTTAGGTAGCTTTGTTCCCTCATCATAGACTGTTAATTATAGATAAGTATAAAGAAATAAAAATCATGAATTCTGATGCTGTTGTGCATTTGTATTTCTTTAATAATTTATCATTTTATTTAAAACGTTTTAAAGTATATTATAAACAACCTTGTTGAATTAAGTGAAATCTTTGATCTTGTTCTGTAAGCCTTTAATATTTGTTGTCTGCTGTAACTTGCTAAAAGTATGCCTTTTTTAGTGATCACCTTCCTTGTGTCCTCTAATCAGGTATGGACTAGAAACATAGCAACTATGTTAAATGAGAATAAAGCACAATGTGCAAGCAAAGGTAGTTAACAAGTTTTCCTTATCATTTCAGACACATGATAGTAAGGAGCACTTAGCAATGATGGAAAGGATTCTTGGGCCTTTACCAAAACACATGATACAGAAAACCAGGTATGTTTTATTTAACAGTAGTGCCATCTTTAGTACCACTTGGTCACCTGTCCTGATGAAAACTATAAAACAATGAAATCAGGCTAATGTTTTTTCAATTAAGTAGCTGATTACTTTGCTCGGAAGCCAATAACTATCTCTAGCCTGCCTTTTAAATCTTTAGAAAAGCATTAATCTGTGATCTATAAAAGCATAGTAATTGATGAAACCAGTCATTTTTGCTAGATGTTTAAGTTTTCATTATCAACATTATAAACATTAATGGGTATTGATTGATTTACTCTTAGGAAACGTAAATATTTCCATCATGATCGATTAGACTGGGATGAACACAGTTCTGCTGGCAGATATGTTGCAAGGCGCTGTAAACCTCTGAAGGTAAGCCTAGTCATTGCTTAAATGGCCCTTGAGTTTCCCATCTTTTTATGGTGGGGAAATAAAATTATAAATGGTAGTAAAAAAGACTGTTGACTATTTCTTTTTTTTCAGGAATTTATGCTTTCTCAGGATGCTGAACATGAGCTTCTCTTTGACCTCATTCAGAAAATGTTGGAGTATGATCCAGCTAAAAGGATTACTCTCAGAGAAGCCTTAAAGCATCCTTTCTTTTATCCCCTAAAAACTGTAGATCTGTAATTGTACAGCTCTCTTGAAGAAATTTGGTAGACTGTATCAGTCTTTTTAAATTTTAAGTTATTTTGTACAGCTTTGTAAATTTCTTAAATTTTTGTATTGCCATGTTTATTTTTAGATGATTTGTTAAGTACACAACTAAGTAATGAACATCTTTTTCAGTGATTACTGTATAAAATGATTTATTCAGAATAAATTTTTGTGTTTGAGAAATTTTATGAATCTGCATAGTTTATTTGTAGCACTATTTTTCTATCTTTAAAGGATGGACATGTTTTTCCTATTGGAGGATTCCCTAAGTTTTTGGAAATAACTTAGCTTTGTTTCCATTTTAGCAATTTCCAGCATTGGGACGAAAGTCTTCGTTCTCTAAATCAGATGTTGTAATGAAACCAAATTACAGGACATAAAGAAGTCCAAGAGGATTTTGTTCTCCTTTTATTCTTGTTCAAATTTAATACTGCTTTCTTGTCTCCTCCTGAATGGTATTCTGGAAATGGCTTAAGGTCCTGTGCTCCTTCAGGAATGATAATAACAGAAGCTTCCAGAATCCTTTGCAGCCAAGACTGAATTGAGTGACTAAAGTCAGGTTTTGTCCATGATTTTAGCTATACTTGATGCTACACAGTTTGGTGGGAAATTTTGGTTTCTTTTTAACTTGCTTGGAGTAGTTTTAGGTTCACAGCAAAATTGAGAGGATACAGGGATTTCTGATATACCTTCTGCTCTGCCATCCCCGTCCCCCCATGCATTGCCTCCCCCATTATCAACATCCCTCACCAGAGGGTACATTTGATGTAATTGATGACCTGTGTTGACATAATTACTCAAAGCCCATAGATTATCTCGAGTTCACTTTTCCTATTGTACATTCTATGGGTTTGGACAAATGGATAACATGTACCCATCATTATATAATACAATATTTTCGCTGCTGTAAAAATCTGTGTCTATTTTTCTCCCCTGCCCGTATCTTCTAGTAACCACCGATCTTTTTATTGTCTCCATAGTTTTCCTTTTCTAGAATGTCATGTAGTTGGAATCACACAATACATACAGCTTTTTCAGATGGGCTTTCACTGGAGTAATGTACATTGGAGGGTCCATGTCTTCTCGTAGCTATATAGTTCCTTTTTTAAAAATTTCTATTAAAAATATAATTAGCATACAATATTACATTAGTTTCAGGTATACACAATAGTTATTCAACATATGCCTAAAGTGATTACCGTAATCCAGCAACCATCTGACACTACCATGCTATCACAATGTTATTGACGATATTCCCTATGCTGCACATTACATCCCCATGACTTGTTTTATACCTGGAAATTTGGATTTCTTATTCCCCTTCACTTTCCCCCCCTTTTCACTTTTCAGTTGAAATTGCCATCCAATATTTTATATTAATTTCAGGTGTACATCATATGGTTAGACATGATTTAAGAAGGGATCCCCTGACTAGTGTAGTATCCACCTGGCACTATACCTAATTATCACCATATTATTGACTATATTCCCTAAGCTTTGCTTTACATCCCCATGACTATTTTGTAACTACCAATTTGTACTTAGTCCCCCCTTTTCACCACACCCTCAACCCTCTTTCCATCTGGCAACCATCAAAATATTCTCTGAGTCTGTTTCTGTTTTGTTTTTTGAATTCCACATACAAGCAAAATCACATTGCATCTGTCTTTGACATACTCCACTCAGCACAATAAGCTCCAGGTCCACCCATGCCATTGCAGGTGGCAAGAACCCATTCCCTTCCCTGGCCAAGCAATATTCCATTATATAGATGTACTACCACTTTATCCATTTTTGTATCTATGGACACCCAGGGTGCCTCCACATCTTAGCCATTGTAAACAATACTGCATTGAATATAGGGACATCTCTTCGAAGTAGCTTTGGGTTTTGGATAAATTCTAGGACGTGGGATTACTGGGTCCTTTGTCTCGTTAAAGTCTTTGTTTTAAAGTCTATTTTGTCTGGTATAAGGATTGCCACCAACTTTTTTTTTTTTTCCCATTTTCGTGAAATAACTTCTATCCCTTTGAGTCTGTGTGTCTTTCAATCTGAAGTTAGTCTGCTGTAGGCAGCATATGTAAAGGGTTTTATCTATTCAACCACCCTGTATTTTTTGTCGAAGCATTTAATCCATTTACATTGAAAGTAATTGATAGATATGTAACTTGCCATTTTATTCATAATTTCAATCTTTTTTCCATCTTAAAGAAGTCCCTCTAACATTCCTTGTAATACTGGTTTGGTGGTGAACTCCGTTTGCTTTTTCTTAGCTGGGAAGCTCTTTATCCTTTGATTTTAAATGATAGCCCTTTGTTTTTCATCACTTTGAATATTTCTTGCCAATCCCTTCTGTCCTGCAAAGTTTCTATTGAGAAATCAGCTAATAGTCTTATGGGAGTTACCTTGTAGGTTACTAACTGCTTTTCTCTTGATGCTTTTAGGATTCTCTCTTTGTCCTTAACCTTTGCCATTTTATAATGTGTCTTGGTGTGGGCCTGTTTGGGTTCGTCTTTTGGGGACTCTTCCTGGGCTTGTATATCTATTTCCTTAGCCAGGTTAAAAAAGTTTTCAGTCATTATTTCTTCAAATAAATGCTCAATCCCTTGCTTTCTCTCTTCTGGTACCCCTATGATGCGAAAGTTGTTATGCTTGATGTCCCAGAGGTCTCTTAAATTATTCTCATTTTTTGGGGATTCTTTTTGCTATTCTAATTGTGTGTTTTCTGCTACCTTGTTTTCCAAATCATTGATTTGATCCTCTGCTTCATCTAATCTACTGGTGATTCCTTCCAGTGCATTCTTCATTTGAGTTATTGTATTCACTTCTAACTGATTCTTTTTTATGGTTTCTATGCCCTTTTTTATGCTTGCTGTTTGTTGAAGTTTTCACTAAGTTCCTTGAGGATCCTTAAAACCATTGTTTTCAACTATCTGGTAGTTGCCTCCATTTTGTTTAGTTCTTTTTCTGGAGTTTTCTCCTTCATTTGGCACGTATTTCTTTGTTTTCTCATTTTGATTGCCTCTATTTGTTTCTATACATTAGGGCTGCAATGTCTCCCAGTTTTGCCAGGCTGGTGGCCTTAAGAAACTGGTCCCATGGGGCCCAGTGGCACAGCCCAGTGGTCACCAGAGTCAGGTGCTCCAGAAGTGTCCTTGTGTGAGTTGTCTGCCCTCCTGTTCTAGTTGAGCCTTGCTTGCTGTTGGCATGTCAGTGGGTGGTATTGATCCTCAGGCTGACTGGCTGTAGGGTTTGGCTTCATTCACAGCTTATGGGCTGCTTTTTGGGGGGATTATCCCATGGAGCAGGATTCGCTTTACCGGCTCTGGTGCCTTTTGAGACCGCCTTTCATGTGTGTCACTTGAGCAAATTGCGTGGTGCTCTGCTGTGGTCTGAAACCAACCTCCAAGTAAGTTAATTCTAGGGCTTCTTGGGAGGGGCTCTGGTGCAGGCTCAGGTCAGCCACTGCCTGTGACTGGCTGGGTAGTGCCTGGTAGGAGCTACAAAGTGATCCACGGTTGTTGTCTGTGCTGTACCTGGAGGCGCATGGGAGAGGCCACACCATGCTGCAAACCGAAGACTGCTGCCACTAGTGCTGGGTCTGGGGTAGCTCCAAAAAAGCCAGGACATTCCAAGGCCTGCTGCCACCTGCTGGCTTCTGTAAGGTTTAGCCACTGATAAAGCCTCCTGCAGGGCCATGGTTAGCTCAGTTGGTTAGAGCACAGTGCTCTTAACAACAAGGTTGCGAGTTCTATCCCCACAAGGGCCACTGTAAGCTGTGCCCTCCACAATTAGATTGAAATAGCTACTTGAATTGGAGCTGATGGGTCCTGGCAAAAAACAGTTAAAGAAAATGGGGCCTGCTGGGTGGCTCAGGTGGTTGGAGTGACATTCTCCTAAAGCTGAGGTTGCCGGTTCGATTCCCATATGGGCCAGTGAGCTGCACCCTCTACAGCTAAGATTGTGAACAACAGCTCTCCCTGGAGCTTGGCTGCTGTGAGCAGCTGGAAGTTGGCGTGAGCTGCCATTGGCTATCGTTGCCGCCATGAGCGGCAGGCGGCCCGCATGAGTGGCTGGCAGCCAGCGTGAGCGGCCAGTAGCCGGCGAGAGCTGCCCTGAGCTGCTGTGAGAGGCCTACCCACAACCAACCGGTGACCGACTGCCTCAGCGGGCGGGGGAGCACAAGTCTCAACACCAGCATGGGCCAGGGATCTGTGTCCTACACAACTAGACAGAAACAAGGGCTTGAACCAGAGTGTGTGTGGCGGGGGAGGCAGAAGAAGATGAAAAAAAAAGTTAAAAAAAAAAGCCGCCTGCAGTATGCAAGTTGGGTGTGGTGGGTGGGGCCTCAGTGAGTCAGCAGGATGGAGCTGCAGAGCTCATCAGGCCAATCAGTTTCAGGTTTGACTTGTGGGGGCGGGCTCAATACAGGAAAGATGGCGCCTGCCAACCAACCTCAGGGGAGAAGGACCCCATACAGGAAAAATGGGGACTGTATCTCCAGTCCTCACCAGTCCTCGCCCTGAAGTTACACAACTCAGTCTCTTCCCATATGTCTCCGACATTCCCAGAGTCACCGTACCTCCGCTGGAGACCAGGGTGAGTGCCTGTGTGGGCCCTTTAAGACGGTGTCTGGGTTTCCCACAGCCTTGTGTCCCACACAGACGGTTGGTATCTCCACTGTTTTTCACAAGTTGTGGGGGCTCCTCGGCACTAGTACTCTGGGCTGGGGAGCCTGGTGTGGGAGGGTCGGGTCCCTCACTCCTTGGGGAACCTGTGTGGCGGAGATATCTCTCCTGATTTTCACGCGCCACATGTGGGTGTGGGACCAGCCTGTTTCTCGTCTCTGCCCCTCCTAGCAGTCTTGACATGGCTTCTTTATATCCTTAGTCATAAAATTTGTGTTCAGCTAGATAGACTTCAGATGGCTTTCCAGGTTGACTGTTCTATAATTTAGTTGTAATTTTGATGTGTTCACAGGATGAGGCAAGCACAGTGTTTACCTCACCATCTTGGGTCTCCTGCTATAGTTCATTTCTTTTTACTGCTGAATCAATATTCCATTGGAGGTACTACTAACGGACATCTTGGTTGGTTTCAAGCTTTGACAATTATGAGTAAAGTTGCTATAAACATCTGTATGCAGGTTTTGTGTGGACATGAATTTCCAATTTCATCAGATTGTTTTCTTACTATTGACTTCTAAGAGTTCTTTGTATATTTTGGGTAACAGTCTTTTATCAGATGTTTCTTTTATAAATATTTTCTCCCAGTCTGTGGCTTGTATTCTCTTGATGTCTTTTACAGAGCAGAAGTTAATTTTTCAGAAGTCAGTTCATCAATTCTTTCATGGATAATGCCTTTAATGGTAACTGTAAAAAGTCATCACAATACCCAGGAACATCTAAGTTTTCTCCTTTTATCTTCTCGGAATTTGATATAGTTTTGTGTTTTACATTTAAGTGTAATCCATTTTGAGTTAATTTTTGCAAAGGATGTAAAGGGTCTGTCTAGATTCATTTTTTTGCACGTGAATGTCCAGTTGTTCCCACACTATTTGTTGTAATGAGGGATTTTTGTGTTTTGGGTTTTTCCCCCCAGAAATTTAATACAATTAAAGCTGAGGGATTTTAAGCTGACTTATAGATCATACTATAAATTCTTCCTTGTTGTCAAGATAAGGATACCAACTCTACAGCCAGACTGCATAGATTCAGATCTAGCTCTTACTTGCTGCATGACCCTGGAATGTCAATCTCTGTGCTTGCCTATGTTATTTGTAAAACTAAGGAAAATTATAGTATTTACCTCAAAGTTATAAATTAGTTTGATTTGTGAATAACAATTGGAATAATGGCCTAGATTTTACGTAAGCTGTTTGTTCTGGGGAGAAGGGGCACATTGTCTTTGGTATTTTGCATGTTCCTTTGGTCCCATGCAATGGTCTTTTAAGGTTGATTTACTTCCCACTTGAAAATCACATCAAGGTTCCCTGTGTAGAGGATTTTTCTGAATTTTTTTTTGTTGTTGAGAAGAGACTTAAATTATGTACTATATTACAGTCGTAAATTTTGAATTACATAAATTTTGCCATTGAAGATGCTAACAGGGATATTTAGTTGTACTATTTACTAGCCTAAGATTTGAGTCAAAATTGCATCAATTGCATGTTTGACTGGAAGTAAAATGCATTAGATTGGATGATATAAACCTTAAAGGATTGTATTTTCTTAGATTTAAGAGAGGCATTTCCAGGCTTTGATGCTTATCGTGCCTTAGGAATGGTGTTCCAGAACCAATTTGCTAACATCCCATTGGTTGGAGTCACATACTGGGCCCTATAATCTACATGGGAATCTACAAGGTTATGTGGCAAAAGGTCTGTACAAAGGCAGGGATAATTGAGACCATCAATGGAATCAGTTACCCACCCCTACCTACTCCAGTCTCTTGACAGAAGCTGTAGTGAGCCTTGTACACCAAATATTCCTGACTCATCTCAAAGTCCTCCAAAGGCTTCCATGTCAGTTTAACCAAAGTCTTTGTAATCACCTTCATAATATACTATCTGCTGTGCCACTCCATCTTTCTGACGACATTGCCAGCTACTTTCTCCTCTAATTCAGTGCTGTGGCCTCACTGGCCTTCTCATTCCTTAAACACCAAGTACAGTCCTTCTCCTAGACAGACACATCTCACTCTCCCTCTCCAGGTGTTTTTTCATTTCAGTGAGGCCTTCCATGACTACATTACTTAAAATTGCCACAGCCTCTCTTGTCAACAACCATATGCCCCTTCTCTGCTTTACTTTTCTCTATAGGAGCAGGAGCTTGTTTATTTTTACACCTCTGAAAGGTAAGTTCTGTGATATCAGAGATGTTTTGTTTATTGTATATCCCAAGAGTCCATAATAATGCCGGGTAGGTTGAAGACACTCAGTATATATTTTAATGATTTTTTTTTTGGGGGGGGTGGGGAGCAAAGTTCTCAGATCTCAAAGCTCTCTCTTAGGGAGAGATCCATGTAGTTAACCCAGGAAAGATTGTGCAGGCAGCAGGAACATTAACTGCCCCTGTGGCATAAGCATCCTTAGTATATTCAATGAACAGCAAGGAGACCGGTGCAGTTGAAGCTGACTGGGTGTTAGAATATTAGGTGAGGTTAGACATCCAGGAGCCAGATCATGTAGGGCTTGGTAGGTCATTGTAGATTTTCTGCATGAGATAGGAAGTCACTGGAAGTTTCCACATGGTGACAACGGTTGCCTGCAACCCCTGGCTTGCAGTCTCTCCCAGTAGGAGAGACAAGTGCCTCCATTTCAAGAATTCCTAGGAAAGTTATGGTATTTTGGTTTTGCTTCAGAAAACTCCAGGTGGGAGGTTTGGGGAAGGGTGGGGATATAGACAAAATAAGATTAGCCATGAGATAATAGTTGAAACTGGGTGATTAGTGAGGGTTCACTGTATTTTTTCTTGTACATGTTCTAAGTTTTCTATGAGAAAGTTTTAAAAAAGGCTTTCCATGTAACTGGACCACATTGGCTGGAGGGTGTATATATTCATTACATATTGATTGGCATTGTGTTTAACTCCACCATTTTGTGCAGACTGAAGCAGATTTCTGAACCTCATGGGTTAGCAAATTTTTTCTGTAAAGAGATACAGTAAATATTTTAATCATTGCAGTCTATATTCAATTTTGCTGTTGTAATAAGTAAGCAGCCATAATATGTAAATGAATGGGTGCCACTGTATTCCAGTATTCAATTATTTTAGACATAGAAAACAAGGCTCAGAGGTTGAATTATTTGCCCAACATGTAGCTAATAGATGGATGAAACATCTTTTTCCAAGAGTGTTTCAGGTAGGCATGCACTATTTTGTCCAGTGTTAGGGCTTGGAAACCATAGCTTGGCGAGTGTAATTGGTTTCTCATCGTATTTTAATGCGTTCGATTACAATGCCTTTGAAACCGGACTGTAACTTGCCAGTCCCTACCATGTCCTTGTTTTTCACTCACCTTACTCTTACCTACCTCCTCCTGCAGGCCTGAATTTTGGCATAGAACAGAAATATCTTGAATCTAATTTTGTCTGAAAATTGCTTCTAAAAATTTAAACATAATTCACAGGCCAGTTTTCATACTACATGCAAACATCCCTCAATTTTGTTTTTCATCTCAACTTCACTATTCTAATGCAGGAAATATTATCAACATCTGTTCTCATTTCTTCACTTACTCAAATATTTAATGTTTACTACCTGACAAGTACTATTGGATACTGGGCATCCAACAGCAGTGATGAATAAAAGGGAAAGATAGATTGAGCTAAAGAATCATGCAGGGCCTCCCGGCAAAGGTAAAGGTTGTTATATTCGCATTTAGACTACCTAGCTGTTGTGTTAACAGATGCTGGTGGCCTGAGTTAGGGCAGCAGAATTAGAAGTTATTTTGGAACTGGAATGGACAGGGCTTGACCTATTACATGTGAGGGCTGAAAGGAAAAGACCTGAAGCTTTCTGGAGAGGGTAGATGGCATTACTATTTTATGAAATGAAACACTGGCATTTTTCAAACATGTACATGTTTGGAGGTGTGTTAGAAGTACATTTGGGCTGAACAGAAGCAAAACGGGTCTGGAAAAAAATTCTGGAGGCAAAGACCTTTGGATGGTATTTAAAACACCCAGGCAAATGGAAAAAACCAGGACAAGGACGGAGCCTCAACCAAGTCCAGCACTTAAAGGTTATTAACAAACAACAACCAGTGCAAGTTACTGCTTTTCTCTTTACATTAACAAGGAGTCTCATGAAATTTTATTCAATATTAAGGGTACAGACAAGCAGCAAGTTTCAGTTAAACAGAAATACTGCAATAATTACTGGCTCGGATGGCTGTACTTGAGGTTGTTCAGAGTGCCAAGAACTATCTGGGTTATCAGCTACCCAGTTTTCTCCGTTCGTCAACTGTTTGCCATGCCAAGATCCATTACTCCTAACTAACATAGAATGAAGTGTGTACAAAGAAAATATTTTACTCTTAAGATGCCAGAGAATGTAGAACATCTTTTAGAAGTAACAGAATTTTCAGTCTATAAATGGATTACTTATTTCCACAATAGGTTTACCTCCAAGTCGACTTTTAAGCTTTCAGGATTTCAGCTTTAAAAAAGATTTAAATAATTTTCATTTTAAAATGCAAATTCCCTGAAATGGAACAGCTCAACTGTATTTGATAACTCTGTAGCACCCCAAATTCATTATACACATTAAATGCATAGGTCCCAAAGCTGCACTAATATGAAACACATTCTAATCACATCAGTTTAATGATACTGGTCCCTCTAGTCTACAAAACAAATGATTCAGCAGATTTTTTTTTTTTTTTTACCACGGTCTGCTTTAGGGCGCTATAGTAGGCACCACAAACAGTTGAGCTTTTAACTTAACCAAGGTTCTTATTAAGAATTATTAAATTGACAGTGATTGAGTATATTTGTAAAGTATCCTCATCCTTTTTTCAATTCATTAAGAGGTGTGACTATAATCATGGAATAAGAATAAAAGGACTGTTAAGTGCACTGGAAAATTAAAATGATTGGATTTGATATGGCTGCTAATTGCCCACAGTTAAATAGGGGAGAAAAGTGGGGAGGGGAAAGGGCGTTGGAAAGCCTTTCTGATCCACACCAAGTTTCATACAATTATACATACAATTGTGTTTATGTACAAATTCACTGCAATTCAAGTTTTTGGACAGAAGCCAATTATAAATTATTTTGAAGTCAAAAGTAGTTATCACATTCTAGATTCCACTTAAAGCCTACTGGAAAACTTTACTTCTTAATTATATTTTAAACCTTTAGGCCTTAGTAAGTAGGCTGGTGAATAGCTGTATTTCTATCAATACTAAAGAACTGATACATGAAAAATCATAGCAAGTCATTTACCAGAATTCTCACAGAAATGCTTAACCTATTTTACACGGCACCTATAAGGAGCATCTGAGGAAAATTTCTACAAAGGCAATTCAGTAGCCTAAGCAATAATGTACACTAAAACTTTGGCATATTACATTTAAAGCCCAATAGTTCTGCCAGTTCCTGCAAGCAGCCCAGGCTATTTGAATATAACAATGGATTCATTAGTAAGATTTCAATATCACTTATTATCAGTGTTATGCCCAACAACTTTAATTAAATCACTCACCTAGAACTTTGATTTTTAGGATCTAATAACTGTATTTGATACACTTATGAGCAAGTAAGACTCTTAAAATCTCTAAAATCCATGGGAAATACTTGTCTGATGCCAATGGGGGGCTAAGGTGTAAAGCACAACCTGGTAAAAGATGGTGATTGGCAGGAAACAATTTCCTCTATTTTCCAGTGATCCTGGCAGAAAAAAAATACTGCTTCAGAATATGGATCCACATGAAGATATATCTGCCAATTCAAATGTCTATCTCTAAGTCCCCTCCTCCTTAAAAAAAAGATGTATTAGGGCATGCATTCTCAGTAGGGGCGATATTACCAAGTGGGACCAAAAAAACCCTTACTTTTTCATATAAAGCAGATACAATACACATACAGTATATCTATATTAAAATTTATTGGGGTGCTATTAGAAAAGTCTAAAAAGGCTTCTTGGGGAAGGGTGATAATGAGCTTTGAGAAACAGAAGTAGATCTTAATCACATGCGTTTCCTCTCACCACCATCATTATGCTATGTCAAAATATCCTGTGGCATTTTTGGTATTTGGAGTTTTCATAAGAACAGCATAATAAGTATCTTAGGACAATACTCCCAGAAATAATTAAGATTAAGAAACTTATGATCAGCTCTAAACACACATTTAATTATGGCATCTAAGAGGAGACTTATCTTTAGAAACCGACACCAAGTTAGGAAAATCAATGAACATATATCCAATCATTAATTACAAGTACAATTTTAACATCTGTATTAAGAATTACATATTTGAGACATTATAAGTTGGCACTGGCAGCTGAGTTCCAAAATTACCACTTAAAATTCAAAATGAAAATCTGTAGTCTTTTCAGAAAGCATTCCCTTTCTTTATACTGTCACAGGTGACTTACCCAATTTACTGTAATATTGTAGTTAGTAAACACTACTTTGTCATTATGAAAAAAACTATGATCAAAGATCATAATGTAGTTCTGGAAGACTACACACTCTTTCACTATACACAGTATATAATAAAACAGGGTACACTCTGAATGGCAGTAACATGCAATGATTTGGTTGTAGAAATGTTAATGTAGTTTCCGCTACATCAGGTTTCGGTGTAGGTGTTTACAGTTTTGGAGTTATAAGGACGAAAAGAGCAATTATTTAATGCTTACATAGTAAAGACACTTGAATGCATAACATAGTTACCACGGGTCATTAACATGGAATTTACAAAAAATAAAAAATTAATAAGACCGACCTATATAAACTGATAAGGATGGACTTTATTTTTTAAAAAAAGTCTTTTGAGGACTACAAATTACAAAGTAAAAGCAGATCACTACGTAGAAACCTACTGAATACATTTTGCCTGTGCATAAAAACTTTCATTTAACAATTTCACCCTATTCACAATGGTATCAGTAATAATGCTCTTCTTCATAAGATTACTATATACCGTTATTTCAAATTATGCTACATGTTACTCCTTCCAGGTGAACTAAACACCAAATTCTTGGCTCATAAAAATGGCACCTTTGAAAGGGGCAATTTCCACTCAGTGACTGGTGGCATTATTCCAGGCTAATTTCTTTCAACGATCAAAAAAAAAACAAACTTTCAAAATGTTCACTTTTAACATTAACTCTCCACCAAAAGTGTGGTCACATTTTGTTTTCCACTGACTACATGTATAGATGGGTGACAGCAAGAAAAGAAAGACAAAACTTAAAAGGCAGTCATTAAAATAAATGGATCAATTGTATAGAACTGATATTTGGCTCATGGCAATTAAAGAAAAAGGCAACTAGGGTTAATAGCCAGACGCTTGAGTCATTAGTGAATGTGTTAAGAGAAAAAAGCTGGTCCTATATGACCAAGTAGGAATGTATCATTATTGTACTCCATTCTTTACATCAAATACCCTAAGCCAGTAGGAAATATGATTTGTATTTAGAGTCCCAATTAGAACATGCTGATCACTTAACATTTTCAACACTATACTGGGTTTAGTACAGTATTTCCTTTCCTCACACTATTTCATGAGTCCTTTCCTATCAATCTAAATGTATGACAAGTGTTAAATTCGTTAAGTGACAAGACTTTTCTAAGGTACAGTGAAAATGCTATGCAAAGAATACCCATTTGTTTTGCCTGGGAAGATATAAACTTAATGCAGAAGTTTCTCAATGGAAAAAAGCTCAACTTCCTTCTTCCCACTACTTCTGCCACAAACAATTTCCCAAAGACCTCACTTCCAAGCTATTCTCCATGGCTTCACTAAGGAATGAAAACCAGAGAGCAAACAATTGAGCTCAAGGACATCTGGGGTTAAAAATGCAAAAAAATCTTAACATGTAAGCAATGGTCCACATACTCAAGATTAATGTTAATGAATTCAATTACTGTATATGAGTTTCATTGATGAGGAGGGCTTTGGGCATACCAAATTATCACACAAATCATTGCCTTTTGA
The DNA here is from genome assembly GCF_004115265.2 of Rhinolophus ferrumequinum. Taxonomy (NCBI): domain Eukaryota; kingdom Metazoa; phylum Chordata; class Mammalia; order Chiroptera; family Rhinolophidae; genus Rhinolophus; species Rhinolophus ferrumequinum. The sequence goes on from NC_046291.1 coordinate 30,395,195, forward strand.
GAGTTTGGATACTTTTACAGTTTAATTTGCAAACAGAATTTTTATAACAAATTATTTTTAACCAAATCATATCTTGAAAACTGTTTATATAGAAAACCCAGGGAAAAAGTGAACTGTTCATTGTGGAAGGCCTTAAATTACATTATTACAGTAGAAAATACAGGAGGTAGAAGATAACTGAAAAGACTAATGCAACATTAGATTCAAATCTATAGCTCCTGTAGCTACTTAAAACATGGTTTTAGAAACTAAACCCAACATTTCCAGTAACCATAGAAACAGTTAAAATAAAATTTGCCATGAAAGCCCTTATATCATGCTTGATATAGGGAGGTAGGAAGATGTAAGAACCAGGACACATGAGACATGACATTTTATCTACAACTCCTGTTTGCTTTACTGAGGGTGTAGTTTCAAGATTCAGTCACCTTCTTCAGCTTCAGACTCAGATTCTAGAAAAGGGGAAAAACGCAGTCAAGCATTATATAATATCAGAAAGCAAAGTTCCCATTTATAACTTTGAAGCTTTTTATTATAATTATGAAATTTTATTAATAATGTCTTACTTATATGAGGGAGATATTCTAAAGCCTTCATTTATAAGTCTCAAAATTCATCAATATTTACTAGATTATTCTCAAATTTTTCAAATTTCCTCCTAAGAATGTTTAGTATTATGGCCACCAAAATACTTCAATAATTAAAGTCTAGTTTTTCTCACCTGCCTTAAAGTAAACAAGTATCTGCAGGTCTGTCATAAATGAACAAAAATCTGTACTTTAGGTACTAACTGGTATCTGAATCAAAGAAGGCAGCATGTGTGGACACACTGTATGGCCAAACTAAAACTATTTCTCAGGTTTACCAAACAAACTGCATAAAGGAAAAAAGACTTACCTTCTTCAGCATTTTTGAGCCACTCTACAAACTTTTTCATTTGCTCAAGGAAGACACTTTTCCCCTTTGCAACATGTGCATCTTTATACCACTTCAGAATGGGCTCTTCACTCAGGACTTCAGCTGTAAAGAAGAGAGAACAATCATTACATGCAGGGCGTTTTCATAGACTTCTTTAACTCAGCAGAGAAGGTGCAAATACCTGCAAGGCAAAAAAAGATCCTACTGAAAAATTAAGTAAAAGCAATTATTTTTGTTGCCTAAAAAATAAATCTTTAAAACTCTCTCTTAACTGGTTCTTCAACAAATTAATTTTTAAAGAAAAACAGAAAAGATAAAATGAGAGCCATACATTAAAAAACTTTTATCAACTTGTTAAGTATGAACCTACTACTAGAAAAAAACTTACTAAGTTAGTGATTCTCTCAACTGAAGGCCATTTTACCCCCCTGGGGACATCTGACAATGTTTAGAGACATTCTTGGTTGTTTAAACTAGGGAAAGGTGCTACTGCATCTATTGGGCAGATGTCGGGGATGCTGATAAACACTACAATGCACCTGATAGTGTCAAAAGAGTTATCTGGGGGCCGGCCCAGTGGCTCAGGCGGTTGGAGCTCCGTGCTCCTAACTCCAAAGGCTACCAGTTCAATTCCCACATGGGCCAGTGAGCTCCCAACCACAAGGCTGCCGGTTCAACTCCTTGAGTCCCTCAAGGGACGGTGGGCTCCGGCCCCTGCAACTAAGACTGAACACGGCACCTTGAGCTGAGCTGCATCCCGGATGGCTCAGTTGGTTGGAGTGTGTCCTCTCAACCACAAGGCTGCCGGTTCGACTCCTTGAGTCCCTCAAGGGATGGTGGGCTGCGCCCCCTGCAACTAACAATGGGAACTGGACCTGGAGCTGAGCTGCGCCCTCCACAACTAAGACTGAAAGGACAACAACTTGACTTGGAAAAAAGTCCTGGAAGTAAACACTGTTCCCCAATAAAATCTTAAAAAAAGAAAAAAAAAAAAAAGAGTTATCTGGCCCAAAGTAACAGTAGTATCAATGGGCCCCAAATAACAGTAATATCAATGCTGAGAAACCTTGTGACAAATGATCAAAGATACTTGATAGATAATTTGTTACTTTTTTTAGGTGTGAAAATGGTCCTGTGGCTTTATTAAAAAGGAAAAAAAAATACATGTATTTGACAGCTCCATACTGGAAAAATTAGGAATTAAAGATTTCTAGGATTTATTTCTAAATAACTTGAGTGGGAGGAAGTAAGTAGGCACTGAGATACTTTCAAGAAACCTAACCACAAGCTGATAATCACTGACGCACAGGGTACTTGGGAATTTATTACCCATTCTTTCTTTAAAAAAAATTCTGGAATGGGAGTAGACCTCTGTTCTCAGTTTAGAATATAGGAAGCAACAAAATCATTTATGAAAACTAGGTGATAGAGTCCGCATTGGGTAGTGGGGTAGGTGAAGGGATGTTGACTTCTCACAGGCCAGACTACATACAGAGATGGAGCAGTGTGGGGAAGAGAAATGGTAGAATATAGGAGGCAAAGTTTGAAGCTGCATTAAAAAAGCTTTAGATTTTAACTTGTAAATAAAGTTTAGAAGTGTTTTGATATTCATGCACTTAAAAAGCACCCAATTCATAGAGACAACTCAGTCCTGTATGAGAGTAAAATATTTTAGGGAGCTGATGTTCAGACAACTACTCATTGAAGTTATTTTGAGTATTCTAGGATTTTTATTAAATGTATTCACAAAATTGAAATTTTAAATTACCTTTATAAAAAAGCACCACTATTTTCTGGAAGGCTTTCATGAAATGAATGTTGTCATAGCAATACTCCTGAATCTTCAGTAACAGAGTCAGCTCAGACTGACCTTGAGTAGTGAAGGCAGCAAGTAGAGGGCTGTATTGCTTTTGAAGGGAAGGAAGAAGAGATTTAGTTATTCATTCTGATGAATATTCATTACAAAATTCCTAAAATACAGAATATAACTCATCTTTTACAAGCACTGTGAATTATATTCTAATTAGTGGAAATAAAAAAAAAATAGTAATGCAGAGAAATCTAAGCATCTAAGTCAAATAAGCAATACTGCCTGCATCAAGGATTCCAGAGATAACTGTCAGTAGAATGTTAATATTTTAGAGGAAAAAGAAAAGAATGATCCTATTTTCCAATATTCCCTCAAAAGCAAACACCAAATTGTAGGCTTAGGCTACTTTTAAACACGTATTCGTTTTTAAACTAGAAACCAAAGAAAGCCCAAGTTAGGCTTTTTAAAAGGTTATGCCAATATTCATATGTGGTCTATTTACTGGTGGGTTATCCCCAGGAACCACAGATGTTAAAAACCCTCTTAGGAAATTACAGTCACAGTTCACTTATCCCCATTTAAAAACACAATAATGTTTCGTCAAGGCACAGTTCTAATACCTTCAAGTGCTTGATGGCTTGCTCTGCTACAAGCTCCTCCTTTTTGTTCCATTCCACAGTGCTCATTACACTGGACCAGATTATTCCAATGACAACAGGTTCTGGGATGTTGTTTTTTTTCATCTCCTCCTTGACATACAAAATTATCTGCAAAAGAATCCAAATTTAATAAAACAAATCAGTTTTGATATGTACATACTCCATACATCAAACTTACATGTTAATGGTATAAAAACATCTTTCCATGCAACCGTCAATGAGCACATGTCCCACATATAATCAGAGTTTTTAGAACTGGGAGGACAGACCTCTACTTCAAACCTTCTTTTACGCATAGTTAAACCAGCTAGGAAAGGACTGAGATGGAAACAGAAGGTCTGTAGACTTGCACCCTACAAAATCGCCAAGTGTTAACTCACTCTGGTGAAATACTTGCAAGTTTCTCAAATGACAAAATTTTCTTTGCCAGAGACTCAGCCATATAAAAATGGTTTAAACAAAAATATCTTACATCCTTAAATGGATCACCACGGGACATCTGTTCTTGAAGTTCCTTCTGGAGTTCCTTACGAGCTCCTATGGTTTGCTGATTCCGAACATACTCTGAAAGCTCTTTCAAGCCTGCCTCAGTAAAATACTTTGTGAAGTGTTCAACGCTTTGTTTATTGGCAGGGAAAAGTTCCTGAAAGGAGAATTTACTCTGGTTAAATGGTCTTTCAATCAGATTAACAAAAACACTTTCCCTCTCTTCACAGATTGAAAATGACAAAGTTCCCTTATTACACTTTCCTTAAGCAGAAGAATGGAAAAAGAATGAAAGAAGTTACAAACCATCAGTCTGTTATCCATGCTGACTTTCCGAAGACTTGAAGCTACTGCATTGATATCTTTTTCATTTATCCATGATTTAAAGAGCTTTACAGCAAAAGCTGCTGAAACCCCTGTAGAAGAAAAGAGCATACTTAACACAAGTTCCTTCCTGGATTTCAACCACTGCCATCTCCCCATTTCCTCCCTCCCCAGTTCAACCACATCGGGTTACTCACTTTGCCTCCACACTTGCCCCTCAACTTCCTCTGTCACTGCTTATAATTTCACTCCAATTTCTCTATTCTACCATTTGCTAGTTGGGTATTCTTGACTAGCCATGTTATTTAAACTGTTTTCTAATATGTAAAAGGAGAACAGTTCTTACACTTCACAGGGTTGTATTAGAGTAATGCATGTTAAATAGTCAGTACTCTACGTAGCAAACAGTTAGCTTTTTTTATTACTGTAAAGAATAATTTAACTATGAAAATCATAACAAGGAGGGGTTGGCCCCATGGCTCAGGTAGTTGGAGTTCCGAGCTCCTAACAGGCTCCTAACCCCGAGGTCATCGGTTCGATTCCCACATAGGCCAGTGAGCTCTCTACAGCAAAGACTGTGAACAACAGCTTTCCCTGGAGCTGGGCTGCCGTGAGCTGCCGCGTGCCAGCGTGAGTGGCCGACTGGCTGACCTACGATTGGTGACTGACTGCCTCTGCCGGGGGAGCACATGGCTCATAATACCAGCATGGGCCAGGGAGCTGTATCCTACACAACTAGACTGAGACACAACGGCCTGAACCGGAGTGGGGGGAGGAGGTGGAAGAAGGGGGGGAAAAAAAGAGAAAATCATAACAAGGAAATTATCTTCCTTTTCAGCTTGACATTTTCCCCAATGTCACTTTCTCTATTAAAGATGTTCCCAAGTCTCCCAATTGGAATTAATCTTTTTCTGGGTTACCATGGAATTTTTTTACTTTATAGTCACGTTGCATCTGTACCCTGAGTATTTGCTATATGCCTAAAGAAAGCCATTAACCTTGGATGCCAAAGGTATACATTAAGCATCTAATGAATTTAAATGAACCTATTAAATTTAAGGATAGTTAAAAAGACTATTACAAGTCAAATCTAGATAAACTATAACTTTTCTATCAGTTCAGCTTTCATGCTCTCATCCACCCCACCCTCAGCCAACTAAAGAACATTTTTTACTAAAGGTTAATTACCTTCTTTAACCAAATTCTCATTATAAAGGCTATTAAGGATGGATGCATTAAGTGTTCCATTAGCCAGAAGAACACCAGTCAACATAGCCAGCTTGTTCCTCTCCGACTCTGAAAAACCCTTTAAGAACAGCAGCAACTATAAAAATAAATAGTTAAGGGTTAAAAGAGCAATTGCATTGCATAAAGAGAAGCAATAAAATATACTACATTGGTTAAAAGTGTGGGCTCTGGGGTACCATCCAAGTTTGTATCTCAGTTACAATACCCACTAGCTGAATGATCTCGGGAAAGTTAACCTCTGTGCCTCAGTTTCCTCTCATATAAAATGTGGATAATAAAACTTGCTTCACAGGGTTTTTGTGACTATTAAATGAGTTGATAATTAGAATAGTGCCAGATAGTTGATGTTACTATAAACATTAGCAGATTTTCTGTGCACCTATATATACAATATCTAAGACTCAAAAAGAAAGTATGTTAAATTTCTTTTTCACTGTATTTAGCTCTGATCCTCTTACATTAAACAAATCCCACTTTGATTTTTACAGCCCTCTGCCACTTGTTCAGACACAGAACTAAGGAATTGTATACAGCAAATTCCACTAAATGATTTACCCCAAAACTGTATTTCAAAGACAGCCTAACTAAATATTTAAATGTATCAAATCTAAACAGTATGGACATTCCACAAAAAAGTATAAATACAACTACTATATGACCCAGTAATACCACTTCTGGGTATTTATCTCAAGAAATTTAAAACACTAATTCAAAAAGATGGACACATCCCTATGTTCACTGCAGTGTTATTTACAATACCTAAGATATAAAAGCAACCAAAGTAGCCATCAATAGACAAATGGATAAAGAAGATGTGGGTACACTGATGTTCATGGCAGCATTAGTCACAGTGGCCAAAACATGAAAACCAAAATGTCCTTTGATAGATGACTGGATAAAGAAGATGTGGTATACATATATGAACAATGGAATATTACTCAGCCATAAGAAAATATGAAAAAATACTGCCATTTGCGACAACATGGATGGATCTTGAGATTATCATACTAAGCAAAATAAGTCAGACAGAAAAAATCAAGAACCATATGACCTCACTCATATATGGGATATAAAACTGAAAGCAACAAATAAGACAAACAAACAAAAATTCACAAACACAGACAACAGTTTAGTGGTTACCAGAGAGTAAGGAGGGAGCGAGTGGTAGAAGAGGGTAAAGGGGGTCAAATCTATGGTAATGGAAGAACTGACTCTGGGTGGTGAACACACAATGCAATATATAGATGATGTATTATAGAAATGTACACTTGAAACCTACATAATTTTACTAACCGATGTCACCCCAATAAATGAAAGAAAGGGAGAGAGGAAGGAAAATAGATGTGTTACATATAGATAATGGAATATTGGCCATAAACAAGAATGAAATCTTACCATTTGTCCAATATGGATGGACCTAGAGGCTATTATGCTAACTGAAGTAAATCAGACAGAGAGAGACAAATACCATATGATTTCACTTATATGTGGAATCTAAAACACAAAATAAATGAACAAACAAAGCAGAAACAGACTCACAGATACAGAGAACAAATTTTGCCAGATGGGAGAGGGCTTGGGAGGATGGGTGAAAAAGAGGAAGGGATTAAGAAATACAAATCGGCAATTACAAAACAGTCATGGGGTGTAAAGCACAGCATAGGGGATATAGTCAATAATATTACAGTAACTATGTATGGTGCCAGGCAGTACTAAACTTATCGGAGGATCACTCTGTAAGTTATTTAAATGTCTTAACCACTATGCTACACACCTAAAACTAATATTGAATGTCAACTGTAATTGAAAAATAAAAAAATTTAAATTATCTCAAATCTGTGGCAGAATTTGGATTTAACCCTCCCTGCTTTGACCTCAAACTTTTGTTCTCCACAAAGCATATTGTTCTTCATACCTTTTTTACTTCATCTTCAAAACCTTTCTCCAGGTATTTGTAGCGCCTGATTAACTTGTTAAAAACCTATGAATAATAAAGAAATTTAATTACTTCATATGTATAGATGCAGAGCCCTAAAAAGGATCTAGGTCAGGGCCACTGAGATCTCTCCTATATAGTATCTCTAGAACAGGAAGAAGTGTACCTTCCACTAGACATTAACAGTTTACAAGCTGTTTTAACCAGCTTGGGAAGAATCTGTCAACTCCCAAACCCAGTAAGTTTTTATTGTCAAATATTAAAGAAAAAAACTAATTATTGCTCAAATACAAGTCATTTACCCATTTGTAGGATATTAACAGAATAAGATCATAAAATATAGTACTACTTTCCTAATAACATAGACAACGATATCTAGGTTAGCTGCACTTGAACATAACTGTGAAACCTTCAAATGAGATTTTGATTGGTAAGTTAATCTGCCTATAACTCATTCACCTTTTAAAAAGTTGTATGCAAAAGAACTCGATGGAAATCACGAAAAGGAACTGATTTTCCTTTTTGGCTTGATGGTTTTTCTTAAAAATGGATTAATTTCAGAGCGACAAATAGGAAAAGAAGAGCAAATTCAATTTTTTTTCACTTTGTTTTCCTCAACACATTTGAGGTTTCTAGTTCATCATATTGCACCAAGAACGTCATCTCTAAACCTTCAGTTCAAATTCCTTCAATCTTCTACCTGCAACTTCTTAAAAACAGATTGACTACTCCTTAAACATTAGTCGGATCGATAGTATTATAGCTAACTGAAATAAATATATACAGTTTCATTACCTGTGCAAATGCTTGCATGGTCTCCAGGTCTTCTTGTGCTGCGAACACACAGACATCTGTACGCATCATGTCATCTGCCAGTGTACCACCTGGGGCTAAGGCATATTTTACAAAAAATTTGCAGTGACCTTCGTTTAAAATAATCATTTCAATCTTACTTTCTGTGAGGATTCTCATTATAAAATAAAATGATAAAAAATTCTAAAAGGTTTTTGAAAGCAAAGTTAATTTCTCAGCAAGAATATGGCTAGTAGGTTCAACATGTGTGAATAAAGCGATGCAATTTACAGGAATAACATAATCCACTTTAGCAACTCAATAAAACTCCATGCATTAACGATTCAATCAATAATGCCAAATCCATTACTGAAGTGTAGATGTTCAGAGTTGGTTTTGATATATAACTTTCCACACAGAAAACAAAACAGCCCTTCAAGCTTCCAAAGAGGAGTATAAAAATCCACAAGTTAGAGACTTATCTTTTAGATATGTTTATAAGTATGGGTAAAATGATGTCTGATGTATACTTTAAAATGTGGTTGGGGTGGGGTGGGGCGGAATGAAGTTGGTAGGGGAACAGACAAAGATTCTTTTTTGTTTTTGTTTTTTTGTAATTGTTTGACTCTGCAAAAATCAGAAGGCACTAATGGACAGCCAACCCATCTCCACGGTGCTCTGAGTGAAGACAAATCAGCTTAGATATATGATGGACTAAAATCCCACTACCTAAGGCTCCAAGCAGTGAGAGGAACAGCCATCAAATAAGATTCTTAGTAACTGTTGAAGTTGGGTAACAGACCATCCACTATACCATTCTCTCTAGGATATATCTGAAAATTTCCTTAGTAAATGTTTTAAAAAGGATTTTAAAAACAGGCTTATTGATAACAGGATTATGAACAGTAAATAGATATCTTTCATGTTTCTTACTACAAACTGGTAATACAATGAAAGAAATCCTCATTTGACTAGGCATTAGAATGTATGAACTTAAGTTCCTGGTTCCACCACTGAGCAATTGTTTGACTGCATGCAAATCACTGAAGCCTTTCTAAGCCTCCATTCTGCACGTATACAAACGGAGTTCTAATTCTATTAGCTTGGTTATGAGGGTCAGTACAATGTTATCATCATTTGTATATAACTAAGTAGTGCACTGTTAAGATACTCTGACCTGCTGAGGATGAGAGTAAGTTACAGCAGCCCTGTGCAACACAGAAATATGTGAGCCATATAATGTAATTTCAACTCTTCTAGTAGCCATATTAAAAATAAAAGGTGAAATTAGTTTTAATATACTTTAACCCAACATATCAAAATATTACGCTTTTAACATTTCAGTATTCAAATTATTATTGACATGTCTTTTTTTTTATATTATGTCTTTAAAACTCAATGTGTTTTTTATACTTATAGCACATCTCAATTTGTTTGAGCCACATTTCGAAGTGATTAACAGCCACATATATCTAGTGGCTAATGTATGGAAGAGTGCAGAACTAAAGTCTTCAGGTATACAGAAGTATTTCGTAAGACAGGACAAGAGGTAGGGGTTTCTCCATTAACTAAGACTATTCAAATGTAGGTTGGGGGAAAAAAAACCACACCACTGTTTGGGGATGTTGTACAGACTTAGGTTATCAGGGAAAAAAGTCATCTCCAAATGTTATGATTCTGTAACAGACTTTAAATATAAAGCTAGACAGGGCAAGGCAATCTGCTTACTATGATTTGGGAGGGAAAAAATGGAAAAATCCTAACGGGGTAAAAAAAAAAAAAAGCAAAACAAAAACAAAGCTACCCCAATTTGATAGGTTTGTCAAATAGTTCATATTCTGGATTCTAACAGTCTTCTCCATACCGCACTTCTCACAAAACCCAGACACTTACCCAGCATTCCACCGGCCACCAGAATGTCAAAGAGTGTTTCTGCATATCGGCGGTAATCAAGTTTTGCTCCAGAAGCATCAAGAAACTTTGCTACTGCTTCCAAATCAGTACCAGTTTCAGTTAAGCCTTGAATAATACAGTCTTGAAACTGAGTAGGGTCAAACCTCTCTTTTTCATCTGGAGGGGAAACCCCCAAAAACAGTTAGTTTAAAGGCTTACCAAAATGCCAAGAAACCACCACCTTACAAAGTTATAACTACCCGGTAAGTTAACCACATTCATCACAATTTCATTTATTTCAATAGCTGGAAAAACCAAACACAAGCTAGATTACCCAAGACTTGGAACACTAACAAATACAACAGGAGACTAAACACACATCCTTTGCAAGTTTCCCCTCTGCTAGTGCAAGGCAGCACTGCCTAGTCACAAGAACTGTACAGCTTTTCTTCCACTATTTTTTCACGTAAGTCTTATAAGTGAGCTAAATAAGTTAGTGTGTTCTACTGTCAGGAGACAATTTCTATCTGGAAAACTCTTCCACTGCCTCTGGACTTTTTTGAAATTTAGAACATCCTCTAAATCTCAGGTCAATTTTATTCCTGAATGAAATTTTGTCCAAACACTGGAGCTCTTGATTCTTTTCTTTAAATGACGGTTAACACTATGATTTTTTTTTTAATCACTCCTTTGGTACAATTAAGATCATCTTTAGAAAGTATATTTACTGGGTAGCCAATATATGACAGAAACTGCAGTAAATGCCTTGTTTGGATCCTTATAACAACTATGTGAGGTAATTTTTTTGTTCCCATTATTTAGAAGGAAAATTGAAAGCCAGAGAAATTAGAGAGACTTATATTGTGTATTGTGTAGCAGCTAAGAGCAAGGGATCTGGAGCCAAACTGCCTGATCCAAATCCTGGTCACCATTTAACTGTCTGAGCAACCAGTCTCATTCTTTATGCATGAAATTTTCCTACTGTAAAATGGTGACTAAGAGTAGTACCTATTTCATATAGCTGTTGTTAATTTTAAATGATATAATCAGAACAGTGCCTACATACTCATTTTATTGAGTTGCCATCCCACACACTATGATAGGGTTTGATTTCTCTATCTAGGTTAGATGCTATCTTAATTTTCACACAGCACTAGGGTGACCAACTCCTCCCTGCTGCCCAGGACTTTGTTTTTGGCACTGAGAGGCCTATGTCCTGGGAACTCTCTGCAGTCCCAGATAAGTCGGGATGGTTGTTCACCCTACTCAAGACCCAATCATCAAAAATTAGGAGGCTGTGAGTGATCTTAATCTGGAAGCAGGGATGTGATAGCTCTTCCTGACGCTAATAATAATAAAACCGTGTTTCCCTGAAAATAAGACTGGGTTTTATACAGTTTTGCTCCAAAAGGCACATTAGGTCTTCTGTTCAGGGGATGTCCTCCTGAAAAATCATCTAGGGCTTATTTTCCGGTTAGGTCTTATTTTTGGGGAAACGTGGAATTACTTGATACTGTATTTATATAAAAGTGATGCCAGTAATACACATATTCAAGAGGATATAGACTTCTCCCCATTACTGCTAAATTGCTCTGGTTTCCAACTTCTGTTCCTCTTGAGAAAATCTACTGGCTTAAATGTAAATGTATCTGCAAAGGCTAGAATCAAATCACTCTGGTCTCCCAACTACAAGGTGACAAGACTATAAATAGAGATTATAAAAGCTTCTGTAATATATATCTCAAATTGTCTCTACTCAGGTTGGAGAAACAGTTTGTAACCAGTAGCTGACCCAGTTCTTTATTTCCTCAAAATCTCCTGTAAGATAAGGTCAATATGTACTTTTGAGCAATAACAAATGTTTTGGGAAAAATATCAAGCCCAATATAAAATATATCTGAGACCACATCTCATTTAACTTTGTATCACTAGTGCAGTGCCCTGCTGAATTCAATATTCATCTAAGTGCCTACTACTACAGAGAAGTAGTTCATAAAATTCCAGTACTTTTCTTACTTTTCTTACTAAGCCTGTGAGAAATATTTAATTTCAAAAAATTACAATGTTTCATAATTAACATTCATGGGTAAAGTCTGACTTTTCTCTCACAAATCTTCAGTTTGGGTGAAATTAGAGCTCACATTAGGAGCTCTTTGTTTTTTTATAAATTAACCTTTTCCCTCAAGCAAAAATTTGCTAAGTAAAATTTAGCTACTGAAATTGCAGCCCATACTTAAAAGTACTTAGAAATATTAAGGGTGTGTCTGAAACAGTAGTCAACAAGAAATTCAAGTTCCTTCTTGATGTTTTCTCTTAAAAGTTTTAGTACTGAGCAACTGCCAGCCAGAGGAACCAAGATGTAAAAGTTATTCTGGAGGTCTGGAGAGATGTTATTAAAACAAATTATTTACCTCTTTTTCTGGTTTTAAAACGCTGGCCTGATAGCGTTGGCTTTTGCTGCTTTTGATTATTCATAAAAGACACCCTAGGAAAATAAAAATAAGACCTTAAAAATATCAGTGCCATAACATTCATTTTAAAAACAAAGCATCAAACCTTGGTCTAGTCACGTATAAATCAAATTGAACACACACTCTCAGCCTGACAATACACATGGGCAGGAAAAAAGAATTACCTTCACTTGAATTAAATATTCAAAACCTGCATTCCTCCCTACAAAAAAACCCTTTAAAGATGTATGGTGGAGTACACTTTTAGGTGACTTTACAGCACCAGTGACTGGTGGCAGGCAAATCACCCATCACAGACAATTGTGTGGTCTCTTCCTCGTTCCTCTTCAAATTCGCCAACATCTTGCACTACTTCTAAGAACCACAGAGAAGTGCAAGATGTTGGCGAATCATTGGCACTGAGAGGCCTATGATTCTAACAGAGATTACCACCACAGTCAAACACGTATGTCAATTTAAAGACACTGTCAAAAGGCGAATCCCTTCTTCTGAACGGCCTGGTTATGACCACCACCCTACCCTCAAGTCGTGCGGGTGACCGACTTCACTACTCCCCGCCTGCAACATGAAGTGACAGCAGGCCTAGCCTCCGCTGCCCCATACCCTAGAATCCCAGCCTCCCACAAGGGCACGTGTCTTCTTATCCACACCTTTCCCGTGCCTCCTGCACTAGCGACAGATAAGCCGCCCCCGCCCAGGATCCCCTTGATCAAGGCAGGGCGCCTAGGGGCTGCTCCTCGCCCCTCCTTCACTGACCCCGTCGCCGGCGGTGGCGGCCGCCGCGAGGAGCGGACCACAGGAGCCGAGGGGCTTCGCGCCGGGGGCCCCGCCGCCCCGTACATCCGCCCGCCCTCCAGCGAAGACAGCGGCGGTGGAGGCGGCCGCAGTGCTGGTGGCGGCTCCCCCGCCCCGCCCGCCGGAACCCCCCACGCGTACATCACCCAACAGAGGCCACGGCGGCTTTGTTACCCAGGCCGGGCAGGGCCGGAGGGGGGCCAGTCTCGGCCACTGCCTCCGCCTGTCGCCGCGGCACATCCCGGGGCCCCGCGTTCCGGCCCGGGCCACCACCCCTCGGCCTCCCTCCTGAAGCGGCGGCCCGGGCCCTACAATCCAGGCTCCGGATCTGGCTCGGCCTCATGCGGCGGCCTCCGCTCGGGCCCATCCAAGCACGGCCGCCCAGGACCTGCCGCCTCCCTCGCCCGGAGACAAGGGGCCGCAACCTCGGCCGAGAGGAGCGGGTGCTGCGCCTTACCGAATTTAAGGCGAAGAGAAAAGAGCCAGAAATTCCCGATGCGGCGACAACTGCGGCGGTATCTCCTCTTCACCGGAACTAACGCGAGCAGGAGGAGGAGGGAAGAGATGCCACCTCCGCCCCGGCGGGTATCCTATCGCGAGACTTCTTCCCCTGGCGCCTTGCCCAGCCGCTCCCAGGTCATGGACCTGAGCCTCCGCCTTTTCCATTCCTTTGGGCTCGGGGTGGGAAAGTAGGAAAAGGGAGGAAGGAGGAGTTTCAGTCCTTCTTTATTCCCTTATTGAGCTCCAGGTTTCCCGGACACTTATCCTCGACTAGCTTGTCATTCTTTCGCCGCCTCGTTATCGGGCCTCTTAGCACATGGAGGGGTTAGAAGCACGGAAGGCGCCTCTCACCCCCGCCAGTCTCGAGGAAGTTGGACACGTCTGCCCCGCTCCCTTCCCCATCGATTCCCTCCTCTTGCGCCGGAAGTGGAAGCTAGAGGGCGGGGTGGGGAGGAGGGATGTTCGGGCCTTTAGGGGGTAAAAGCTGAGTTTGGGTAGGGGGATTCTGCCTGGCCTGGCCGTCGTTCCTAGCTGGGTTGGTACAAGTCGCGCAGACTAAGTCCAAAGTGGGGCGCCATTGCGGTGCTGGCTGGGTGGGGTCGTGCACTCCTCTTAGGAGCGAGGGAGATCCAGATCGAGGGTTCTCAAGGGAATTCTGCCCTCCGACTATGGCCACCACTCCTTGCAGTCGTTGCTGTCATTCTCTCTTGAGTATGGTGGTTGTGGGAACTTGGGGAACAGAATTCCCTGGAGAACTTTTAAAAATGCTGATTGCTGGACTTCACCCGCAGAGATCATGAAGATCTGGTGTGGGACTCAAGAATCAGCATTTCTAACAAGTTCCCAGGGATCCCTGTACTGCTGATCTAGGGATCACACTTTTGAGAACCACTGACTTAGAGGACGGATCATCAGAGAGCTGGGAGACGATAAGAGAATGTGTGTGAAAAGCACTGTGGATGTTATGGTACAAATAGAGACGCACAGTGTCTCCAGGATACAGCCTCTTGTTTTTATTCTGTTTGTACTTTAGTTATTTGCTTCCTTACCCTTCTACCAGACAAAACCCCAAACGGTTGTCCCTAAAATCATCTTCCAAATGGATCCTGCTTCTCTTCTTTATCAAACATTTTGGTAAATTAGTCTCTATATAAGTTGACTTGTTTTCCTTAGTTATCTAACCTCTGCCCCCTGCCTCTCCTAATTTCATGGAATATTATTTTCTCAGTCCTTTCCTGAAAT
Organism: Rhinolophus ferrumequinum; assembly: GCF_004115265.2. Taxonomy (NCBI): domain Eukaryota; kingdom Metazoa; phylum Chordata; class Mammalia; order Chiroptera; family Rhinolophidae; genus Rhinolophus; species Rhinolophus ferrumequinum. The sequence goes on from NC_046291.1 coordinate 30,410,270, forward strand.
TACTGCCAAATCCAGTGACTCAGTCCTCACCCTCTTTTGCCTCCTCTGAGCATTTAAGGTGTTGGTACCCATCTCCTTACAACTTTGCTCCAACTGTCCTGGTTACCTCTCCCAACGCTCCTTTATATTTGCTGGCTCCTCTTTTCTGTATTCAGACCTTTTATCTTCTTCCATAATGCTTTCTTACATGTATCAATTTAAGAAATGTTCAGTCCTGTAGATAATTTTTGTTAAGAGTTTATTTGAGCTAAACTGGATAAGCAAGGTTTCAAATGCTCCTGAGGATGACAGTTTTGCAGTCTTTTATGCGTTTGGAATTAAGGAGGCAACGGAAGAAAGATTACATGAAGGTGGGAGCACGCAAGGTGGGGACTGGATTGCAGGATAGTTAACAAGATTATGTGCTCTTGAGGGTGGTTACACCTTTGAGGGGTCTGGAAACGAGAACTGCTGGCATTTCAAGGGTGTGTTAACCTAGACACACAAAAACAATGGACAGGACTTGCTTAGAAACCTTTTACTAAAGAAGTTATACGCCTGGGGCATGACTACCCACTGTGATTTGACCAGTTAGGAATTTACGATCAGATAACCCTGTGAGGTGAGGTTACTTTTGGTTAGATTTATTACCTCTTTTTTGTCCGCACAAGGTAGTCTCATACATTCCTAGAGATTTAACTTTTATTTCCATTTAAAAGAGTTCCACATTTATCTAATTAAATATTTGTTGAGTACTGATTCTGTGTGCTTCCAGGCTGAACAGACATGTTGGAGGAACCCAAAGAGGCTAGTGTGACTGGAGCTTGATGGGAGATGAGAAGGATGTGAGGAGCAGAGGGAAGTGGCTAGAGTCAGATCTCTTAAGTCTAGCCTTTTCCCCAAATTCCTAATCCACACTATCTGGTATCTCCACTGAACGCCAAACTAAAAACTCTTAGTACTGTTGATTACTCTTCCCCCAAAACTGTTTTTCTCACTCCTGAAGTTCTGTTAAGGATATAATGTTTCACTAATAAAAATATTAAGTACTTTTGTATACCAAGTATATGGGTCATGGATTCTTCTAAGCACTTTATATATTAATCTTATTGCTCAGAATTACCCTGTAATCTAGAAACAATTGTGGATGAAAAGAGGTTCTACGGGAAGTAACCTCACAGGATGAGTTGATCATAAATTCCTAACTGGGCAGGTCAAAGATAAGGTATATCTTTGCCTTAAGAGCCCTGTCCATTGTTTTTGTGCATCTAGGTTAACATGCCTTTGAAATAAACTAACCACCCTCAAGAAAGCATATAATCCAACTATTTTGTAATTCAATCCCTACCTTGATTTCTCCTACCTCCGTGTAATCTTCCTTACATTCTCTCCTTAATTTTAAATGCATAAAAGAAACTGCAAAACTGTCACGCTGTGGAGCATTTGAGATGGTGCTTCCCAGCAATTGTCATCAGTTTTGGCTCACATAAACTCTTATAAAAATTCTCTACAGGTTCGGATTTTGCCTATGTCAACACTATTATGAACTCCATTTTATAGATGGGAAAACTAAGGAATAGAGAGGTCAAGTAACTTACCCAAGGTCATAGAGCTAGTAAATGGAGGAGCTTGATTCAAATCACGCAATCTTGTTCCACCGTTATGATATACTTGCCTTGCCACTGAGATCTTATTTATTTATCTATTCAACAGATATTTATTGAGCTAAAAGGCCACTAAAGCTATAGAGCTGACAAGTTAGATCTGTGCCCTCACAAAGCTTATCTTCTATATTTGTCTCATTTCTCAGTTCTACCATCTTTTTTCAGTACCATCTTGATTTAGGTTTCTATTACCCTTAACTAACTGGGACTTTTGCAATAACTTTCTAATTGTGCTATTCCTTTCTCCACACTTCCAGAGTAATCTTTCTAAATGCAGCCTGAATCACTTCTCTTCAATGTTTAAATGTCTTGGTTTGTACTTGAGACCACCCAGTGATAGCTCTGACCAATGTTTTTCACCTTTACTTCCCATCACATTGGTGCTTAACCAATGATTACCATCCATTGTGGGGTATGTAGCAAGCAATTTTGAGTGAAAACTATATTTTAGTTAGCAATTTATTTCCTTTAAAAATTAAAGCAGATTGAAGATTATTAAGTTTATTCTTACTTATTTGCATATATGTTCTTGGAAGTGAGAGAGGGAGTGGAGTTACTGGGAATTGTACATGGCAGGCAGCCTAGCTTATCTATGCTTTTGGTGTGCCCACAGGAGTAGGTGCAGTGGGCTGGCATGGGAAATGTAAGGGTGAAATTCAGGGAATCAATAACGCACCTGGGTTTAGCTAGTTTGCAGTTGAACTCACTGCATAGCTCGCTATCTAGCCACCCATAATTAGTTTGTTTGCAGTTTGATCCATCCTGATATTCATCTATTTTCTCTTTGTTTCTCCCCTCACTGATTAACTGAAGAACTCTGCTCCCTTTCTCAAGCAAACCCATACCTCGTTAATTAACAACATTCTAATCTGGGAAAGAGCAATTTCTTAATCCTCAGGCACCCAGACACTGGAATCCAATTTACAACTTCTTGCAGTTTTTACTGGGGACACATTAAAGTCCCAGGCCGCTATGGCCTAGTCCGAGTCTGGAGTCTGGAGATAACATCGTCTTCAAACAGAACAGACCTCAAACAGAACAGACCTCAGGAAGGGATGTCAGCCCCCAAACCTACCTAACCACTCCCTCTTTGCTATATAAGAAAAAGCTAACCTGAAGTTAGTGCAGCTATCAGACTACCCTGGCAAAGAAATCTGCCAATAGTTCTCTCTTACCCTTCTGTCTCAGCAGCTGTCCACTCTCAGACTGGACTCTGCCCCTGCGACCCCACCCCCACCCCCACCCCCACCACCCCCGGTGTTTCTCTCCTTACTACCCGCAGCAGCCCTCATCTTTGGACACTGCCATGGGCATTCTCTCTCTGCCCTAACTTTAATAAAACATTTCTTCACTCTCCCACTTTACAGAGTCTTGTGTGAATGCTTTCGTCTTTTGTGAATGACCAGGGGTTAATTCCATGCCATGACAGGAAATGTTTGTAAACTGTATCATGGCAGTAAAGATTCCACACAACCGAATTCTAAGCTTTAGTCTGACTGGACACACTGTGTCTGTTTTCTTCTTGAGACGTCCTTCCCTCATTTTCTACTGTTGAAATCTTACTTATTATTTCAAGCCTTATCTCAAATACTACCTTTTCCCTTAAGCCTTTCTTACCGTGTTTCCCTGAAAATAAGACCTAGCCAGATAATCAGCTCTAATGCGTATTTTAGAGCAAAAATTAATATAAGACCTGGTCTTATTTTAATATAATAGTAAGACGCAGTCTTATATAATATAATACCACATAATATAAGACTGGGTCTTACAATACCCGGTATAATATAATATAATATAATATAATATAATATAATACTGGGTCTTATATTAATTTTTGCTCCAAAAGACACATTAGAACTGATGGTCCAGCTAGGACTTATTTTTGGGGAAACACGGTAGTCTTAACTATCTTGTTATCCAATCCCCGCCTTGTTTTCTCCCACCTTCTTGTCATCTTCCTTACATTTCCCTCCTGAATCTCAAATGCATTAAAGAAACTCCAAACTGTTATTCTCTGAAGCATTTTTCTCAATCTGTTGAGATCTTGTTTCCCGGCATAAGCAAGATCAGCTTCAGCTTCCATTTGACTTAAATTTTTATAAAACCTCTCTACAGGTATGGATATTCTTACACAGACACATATCTTTTTGTTGGTACCCTTGAACTGACTGGATTTCCCAGAAAGGTATTGTATGCCTACCTGATAAATACCTCCCTAGTGTAAAGGATGAGCTTATGGAGCGGAGGGGTAAATCAGATCTTTGGGGGAACTGCTGATAAAACAAGGCCCAAGACTATGTCAAATTGGCTTTTGTTTTGTTAGTGCTCTGCAAGACTTCATTATTTAGACTTCAGATCTTAGTTAAGAATTCTGTAATTTGCAGTCCTTGCAAAATCCAGCATGTAAGTGTAAAGTTTGGGTAAAATATTAGCAACATTCAAGGGAATGTCTTATGATAAAAGTATGTTGGAACTTTTCTTCATCATCGATAGGCCAGATTGGCTTCCCTGCTTTGAATTAAGATTGACTTGAGAAATAAAAAATATTTCCTTAATCATTCTTGCCAGTCTTCATAATATGTTTGTAGGATTGACATTATTTATTTTTGAAATATTTGACAGAATTAATCAATGAAGCATTCGTGCCTGGGCATTCCTTTGTGGGAAGATTTTGAATTAATAATTCAATTACTTTACTTGTTATAGATATTTTCAGATTTTCTATTTCTTTGTGAGTCAACTTTGGTAATTTGTGTCTTTCTAGGAATTTGTCATTTCATCTAAGTTGTCTAATTTGTTGGCATAAAGTTCATAATATTCTCTTACAATGCTTTTAATATCTTAAAGTTGGTAATGATGTCCCTTCTTTCATTCCAGATTTTGGTAATTTGTGTCTTCTCTTTTATTTTCTTGTCAGTATAGCTAAAGTTTTATCAATTTTGTTGATTTTTTTCAAAGAAACAAAATCTTTTGGTTTCATTAATCTCTCTCTCTCTATATATATATGTATGTATGTTTTTATTTCATTGATTTCCACTCTGCTCTTTATTATTTCCTTCCAGAGAATAGTGCCACAGACTGCCCCTGCTCCTGTTTTCACCTAAAGTTTAGCAGTTTTTCATGAATAAACACTTTTCAATTTGTTGTTGGCCTTTGGTTGATTTCTGGAGTCCTGAAATGGTAGTTTTGGATAACTTTGCCCAGTTTTATAGTATTTTTGGAGAAAGGATTTGCTGACCTCTTCATTCTGCCATTGCTGTAAATTCCCCATACCGTGTTTCCCCGAAAATAAGATGTAGCCAGACCATGAGCTCTAATGCGTCTTTTGGAGCAAAAATTAATATAAGATCCGGCCTTATTTTAATATAAGACCGGGTATAATATAATATAATATAATATAATATAATATAATATAATATAATATAATACCGGGTCTAATATAATACAATATAAGACAGGGTATAATATAATATAATATAACACCAGGTCTTATATTAATTTTTGCTTCAAAGACTCATTAGAGCTGATGGTCCTGCTAGGTCTTATTTTCGGGGAAACATGGTAGTATTTTTAGATATAAAATTTCCACCTATTTAGATGAAGGTGTTTGTTATTGTGAACTTGTTTTTGCTTTGGTGGTGGAAATAGATAAGTGGTTTTTTTTCTAGGACAAGTAACAATAGGTCTTTATTCCAGCAACTAGGAAGATGCCAAGGGCTTGTTTTTGTGTTTTTTCTTTCTTTTTTTTTTTTTAAGGAGGGCGCACCTCCCAGTGGCCCATGCAGGGATCAAACTGGTAACCTTGGTGTTATTAGCACCACACTCTAACCAACTGAGCTAATGGGTCACCTGCCAAAGGCTTGTTTTGAAAAACACACTGCTTCCCTTGGAAAATGGTCTGGGAAAAGTATTTATATGCTTTGGATAGATGATTGTAGAGTACCTCACGAACCTGGCTTAAATATTGTATCATATACATAATGCACATATGTATATATGTGTGCATGGCTACAAGTATTTTCATAAGCTCCACAAAATTTTTACAATGAAAAAGGTTTGAGGTGCAGTGAGCTTTCAAATAATTACATTTTAGATGAAAATGTGTTAAATAGTTGCTACATATGTCATGTATACCATTTCTTTCACTTGCTGCATAGAATAATTCTAATAGTTATTTGTCCATTAATGCTATTTACTATTAGTATTTATTATAATCAACATAATGAAAAATAAAAAATAAGCATTGCTAATTACCTGAACATTTTAGTAAAATTTGCTAAATAAGTTATTTTTTTAAGAGGATTATTTCTCCCTTATAAATATAAACAAACACACACTATTATTTATATTTTTGAAACTTAGAGATTCAATAAAATCTCTCTCTCTCTCATGGTAGGTTAAGGTAAAAACTTTTTGATCCTGTAAAGAGTTTTTTTTAGAAAATATACACTGTTTATATAGAAAATATGCACTGAGGTGATTTGTCAAGTAAGTAATATTTTGGATGACCGTAATATCTACATTCTAAGTTATGTAATATTCAAGACATTTATTAAAAAATAAAAACCCCAATGAAACCAACAAAGTTAATTGTCATAGCATATGGTATAATTGTTAGCTATAGAATTGTTTGAGACAGACTGTTTATTGCTTATTAATTCATATCTCTTAGTGTATTAAAAATGCAACTAAAGAACAAGAAATCTTACTGGTGACCTATATATAAACATTTCTGTGTTAGAAAATTATCCCAAATGTATGTTCAACTGTTGCCTGGCATATTAAGGTGGCCATTTCTCTGATGTTTTGTTATAAATCCAAATTTCATTTTTTGGAGGGGCCTCTGTGTGATATAAAGTTATTTACACAAAATGAAAAAGCAACTAAACTAAATAGAACTTAGTCACTGCTTTATTATTAGTAGTAGTACTAGTAGTAGCAGCAGCAGCAGCGGTAGCAGTAATACTACTACTACTGCTGGTACTACTACTACCACTACTTGGTGTGTACTGTTACTACTAGTAGTAATAGACTAGTCATAGTAGACCTTATATTTATAGAGGATGTTACTGTTTAAAAAATATTTGCAAAACCACAATGAGATATCACCTCACCCCAGTCAGAATGGCTGTCATCAACAAGACAAGTATTGTAACAAGTGTTGGAGAGGCTGTGGAGAAAAAGGAACCTTCATACACCGTTGGTGAGAATGCAGACTGGTGCAGCCGTTATGGAAGGCAGTGCGGAGGTTCCTTAAAAAATTACGAATAGAATTACCATATGACCCAGCAATCCCTCTCCTGGGTATCTAACCAAAAAATCTGGAGACATGTATACATAAAGACACGTGTGCTCCAATGTTCATTGCAGCTTTGTTTACGGTGGCCAAGACATGGAAACAACCAAAATGTCCTTCGATAGATGAATGGATAAAGAAGTTGTGGTATATATACACGATGGAATACTATTCGGTGGTAAGAAAAGATGACATAGGAACATTTGTGACAACATGGATGGATCTTGAGACTATAATGCTAAGTGAAATAAGTCAGACAGAAAAAGCAGAGAACCATGTGATTTCACTGATATGTGGTATATAAACCGAAAACAACAAAAGAACAAGACAAACAAATGAGAAACAAAAACTCATAGACACAGACAATATAGTTTAGTGGTTACCAGAGGGTAAGAGGGGTGAGGGGTGGGAGATGAGGGTAAAGGGGATCAAATATACAGTGATGGAAGGAGAACTGACTCCGGGTGGTGAACACACAATGGGATTTATAGATGATGTAATACAGAATTGTACACCTCAAATCTATGTAATTTTACTAACAATTGTCACCCCAATACATTAAAAAAAATATTTGACATGCATTTTATAATTCCTGATAGAAACTTTGTGAGTAAGTAGGGCTATTTTACTTTCAAAGTAAGCTAACTTTAATATAATTGATGATGAGTATTCTTCCAAAAGAAGCCTGGACTGCCATTAAGTAAATTTAATGTCAATTTATCGGATGAGAAAAGGTAGAACCTTTTTTTTCTTATGATGCATTTCAGGTTCCTCTCTTAAAATGCAGTATTAAAACTGTCTTAAAGAATTTCCCAGGTCTTTCTGGGATAAAAATAGTTTTCTTTTAAAAGGTAGCTTCATTTTTTAGAATCTAACCACTTATGAAGTTTGTACCCTTGGAGGACATCATACAATAAAGCTTGCCCACAAAAGAGGTGCTCAGCATGAGGTGACTCATTTGAGGAAGTGCTAATGTGAAATTCTCCATTAGTTTTCTACATCTATTACTTTGAATTCAACTCATATTTTTAAATACATAAGTTCCATGAAGAACTTTTAGAACCCAGGTAAAAAGTTTTTTTTGTATGTACATCAAATCTCATCAATATTTATGGATTGTCAGCAACTTGAGAATACGATGTGGAAGTTGAAATAATAAGCTCCTAAACTTTGATTCATCTAGTTTTTGGTTCAAAATATAAATAAACTATTGTCACAGTGGTGTTTGAAAGGCCTGAGGAGGAAAAAAATCAAGTACTCTGCATTTTCAATGTACTGTATGCTTGGATAAACCTTGGAGAGCATTTATATTCCAGAAATTTCTTGAGCACAAGGAACAAAGAGACCAAACAGGTGGGTAAAGATCTTATTTAAATTGGCAAAGGCTCTGCTCTTGTTATATTTTCCTTAAAAAAGGAAGAAGTTCATCCTTAGTTATACATTTAACATTAATTACATTAGGCTGTTTGTTCAAAGTTAAGACAAAATTCCTTATATCTTCTTCCTGGAATGTAATCATCTACGGGTTACATTTAGTTAATAAGTTATATTTGTTGTAGGATATGAAATTTATTCATTTAAATTGTAAATGAACTATGTTCATCAGATTCACCACTATAAAAATTGTGTAAGCACTTCTGACATAGAGTCCTGTGTCTGCCTGTTTTTCCTTGATAGCTGCGTGTCAGCATCTAACTTTAAAAATATTAAGCCATGACTCTTATACAATATATAGTGAGCAAGTTCAAAGATATAGTATAGTCAATGAAAGAGCCAAGATGATAACACAAATTTAAAGGAAGACATGAGAAACTTATGGAAAAAGAATGTCAGAATAAGATTACAGAGTTAGGCGAAAAAAACCCCAAAACCTGAAAACCAAAGCAAAACTGGTTAATGTCCTACAGGGCAAAACAATTGATACCCTTGGGGTATTTTTTTCAACTATACAGAAATCATTTGCAATTTGTTAATGTCCTGCAAGTTTAACACCTGTATTAGTTTCCTATTGTTGCCATAACAAATTACCACAAACTTGGTGGCTTAAAACAACACAGATTTATTATCTTACAGTTATGGATGCCAGATGTCCAAAATGGGTCACGTGGGCTAAAACCAAAGTATCCTGGGTTAAAATTAAAGTGTTAGCAGGGCTGTTCCTTCTGGAGACTCTAAGGGGAAAATTCATTTCATTGTCTTTTCCAGCTTCTAGAGACTGCCTCCCTCAAGACCAAATTTTTCAGATTCTGAACCCTAATAAAACAGTAAATACATTTCCCTAGAGCAGTACTGTCCAATATAACTTTCCAGGATGATGAACATGGCACTGTTCAACATTGTACCCACTAGCCACAGGTGACTATTGAGTACTTGAAAGGTGGCTAGGACAGCCAAGGGAACTGAATTTTTTGTTTAATTGATTAAAATGAAAATTTAAATAGCTACCTGTGGCCACCAAATTGAACAGGGCAGCCCTAAAACATCAGATTACTGTTTAAATGGGTTTATTAGTGCTGGAGTATGACATTGAAAGAGCCCATAGTATTTTTCCCCCTTATTTGCAAGTTTTGGAAAATTTTTCTTAACATGTGCAAGTGAAATAAAGAGAGAATCCAACAGATTAGAATCCAATAACAACATAAAGCCTGATTTTTTTTGTCATAAAGTTTTAGCTTCTTTCTTTTTGTCTTCATTACATCTCAGCTCATGGGTATCTGCGTTACAAAGTATAGGTTTCATAAACAGTTTCTGTTTGAATAGAGAACATTAGTTTGTTCTTCCTTCAAACATGTATAAGTATCAGTCTGAGATACACCGTGTGGTAAAGGATGAGTAAAATACAGTCTCTGCCACTGTCAGTGGGTCTATAGTCTAGAAAGGGAGGTCACACACGTAGATAAATAGATGGTGTGATGGAAGAACCAGGTACAATAGGGGTATGAGGGAGGACAGGTCACTGCCACCTAAAAACTGTCTGTCAGCCTCAGAAAGGTTTACTGGCATAGTGGGTTGAATAATGTCCCCCCCAACCCCCCAGTTCATGTCTACCTGGAACTTCAGAAGGTGGCTTTGTTTGGAAAGAGGGTCTTTGCAGATATCATTAATTAAGAGGAGATCACACTGGAATAGCGTGGGCCCTAAATCCAGTAATTGGTGTTTTTATAAGAGACAGTAGAGGAAGAGTTGGACATAGACACACAGGGGAGATGGCCATGTGACGATGGAGGCAGAGATTGGATGATGCAGGTACAAGCCAAGGAACACCAAAGAACCATCAGAAGAAGAAAGGGGGGATTCTTCCCTAGAACCCATGACCCTGCCAATACCTTGATTTCAGACTTCCAATGTCCAGAACTGTGAGAGAATAAATATTTAAGCCACCCACTTTGGGGTTATTTGTTACAGCAGCAGTAGGAAACTAATACATTTGGAGATGGTGGGTAGCTCACAGAATTGAGGGCAGAGCTAAAGAAGCAGGCGTTGAGGTGCCCCTAGCCCGAGGCACCTCTAGGATCTTAGCAGCAGAACTGGTAGACTTACTCTCCACGGCCTGGCCATCAGGCAATCTGCCCCAGTAGCCTTTTAATCTTGTGTGTCTTCCTCAAGAGTAATTCTCAAGAGCGAGACTCGGAACAAGCTTATCCTGTGCCTTTCCCAGCAGCTCTCCTGGAACACATGGAGTGGACCACAGGTGACTTCCCAAAGGAAAAGACCCCATGCAGATAAGAACAACAGGGAGCTACTACACAAATGATAGTACAGTCCTTTTCGGAAGAAGAAACTGTCCTGTTGAATGCTACTCTTTTACCCAGTGAGGGTGGGTAGTTACACATGTTGAGAAAGATTATCCTGGCAGCTATGTGCAGAATGGTTTGGAGCAAGACCTGCTAGACAACTGGTGACATCGTCTAAACGTGACGTTAAGGGAGGATAGGGGTGTCTGTCCTGCCTTTGTGGCTGTGCCAAGGAAAGAACAGTCTTGCTTTGCACTCAGTGATATCTTGATAACAACTCATTCAACGTTGTGTAGGGAGACTGCAAAAATGCCTTTATTTTCTGTCTCCAACTATTTCTGCCGAATTTTTTACTTCTCTTTCACATCTTGAATCAGAAAGCATACCTTTTTGCTATTTGTTTACCCAATTATATGAGACTGAGCAAGTGTTAATTTTCACTGATCCTGGGGTAGAGCTGGGAGCAAGTTGTTTTTCCTTTACAGGAGAGAAAACCCACTCAGAGTACCGAGGCTCAGAAGGCAAGAGTACAAATGCCTCTTGGACACCCAAGACCCCAAGGGAAGAAATAGGAGGACCCACAGAGCCACGATGAGCGTTTAGGGTCATAGTTCCTCACGATTGTGGGTACCTGGGTGCTGCTGATATGGGGCAGGGGGTGGAATTGTCTAGACAGAGAAAAGGGGAACAACATCTCGCTTAGTAGGTCCAGCTGGTGTAACAGGGGCAGGAACCAGGTGCCCTAGACTTCTCCTAACACAACTTCCCAACATTTGGCCTTTGTGTCCCGTCCATGTGTTGGACCAGCCGAGAATAGCTCAAATTTTGACAAGAGTGGCTGGGCATTCTGGGACCAGCTATTCCTGAAGGGAAAATAAATAAATAAATAAATAAATAAATAGTAGCTAATGAAAGTGGTTACACTATGCTTGTGTGAGAATTGGCTGGATGGCGATGGTCTGAGAGTAAGTCTTTGCGCTATATACCGTTTCATATTTTTGAACCACGTGAATGTATTAATTAGTCAAAAAATCTAGTAAAGTTTCATCCTTTAACAATGCTTATTGAACCCAAAGAACTGGCTTAAAGCATCTGGCTTCAAATGTGTCTTTTAAAAAAAGTATTTTATTCATATCCATGCCATCCAGATTTTAGGGCACCAATTCACCCAAACAATTTTTATTCAGATCCCTCTATTTTTAATGTTTTCTAGTTCTCAGTGATGACAAATGGAAAATGGCCAGCAGCCATCCGTAGCTCTAACAGACCAAATTAAACAAATGACAAATTATAGTCACCATCATTTAAAATGATAAAACACATTTCTCACATTCATATTAGATTATACAGTTAAGGATTTTATTTTCAAGAGCCAATATTGTTTTTATTATTTTCAGCTTATTTCACCCTGACTACTCCCTCTAAATTCCTCAGCTCTTCTGCTCATGTGTGCAAAAATCTTGTGTGATTTTTGTCCTGTCCACGACCCTCTGCTCCTGTCTCCTTTCTCTTTGTGCCCCTGTCTCACTTCCTCCCTTGGACTCCTGTGGCCCTAGTGGGGCCTACAAGTCATTGAACGAACGGGCCTTGGACAGCTGTATCCCAGTCCTTTCAATCAGACGGGCTCTGTGGCTCCTGTGACCTCCAGCCTCCTGCAGCCTGTACCGAATGCCTAATCTTTACCTTGTCTCACTGATCACCAAGCCTCTCAGCTCAGCCTCTCCTCCTCCATTTACTTCAGGAGTCAATGCCGACAAAGCCTTGGTGAGCCTGGTCATGTGAATTCTGGCTGATAGAGGATCAGTTTACCCCTATCTTTCTGATCAAATAAGGCCTAATTCGTTTCTCCTCTGAAGACCTCTAAAACTCAGAGTAACGGAATTTGGTGGATCTTGCATGTTTTCAACGACAACATTGGCATGATTACAATTTAGAATTCTTTTGCTCTGTGTTACCCACTTCGCTATACGGGAAAGTGAGCAATGAAGTATTTCTGAAACTCTGATACCAGATCGCATGTTTTTCATAAACAAATTAAAAAAAAAAAGGGTTTTGTGATATATTGAAAATGTTTTTACGTTATTTTTTACCCCCAAATTCCAAAGGATTGTTAACCAGTTGAATAGCTGATCTACACAAGGAAAATACCAATCCTTTGCTGTCAAATGCACATACACAGACACATAGCTAATCCACAGTAAAACCCAAACCAAACTCTTTTGGTAGAACTCTTCTGGTGTCCCTACCTGTGGCCACTGCATCAAACACATCCCTGGAAAAAGTAATCACATGTTTATCTACTGAGAAGTGTCTTTCATTCTAGGATTGTAACTGCTATTACCAGTCCAGTTAGATTGGATGGACATACAAAGGAAAATTTTGCTTCTACAGCAATATTTACATATCTTCAGGAACAAATCAACATTCAACTTGATTGCTGGAACTATTGCAGTGGTTTGTTCGGTGGCCTCTAAGCTAGAAAGTCTAAGTAAATTATTTGTAAATAATGATTCATCTTGTTAATGTAATTAGGCTTGAATAATGTTTCTAAATTTTGTGTAATTTTTTTTCACAACAGTATAAGAATATCAGTGTGGATTCCAATTAGGATTAATAAGTCATCTTTTCACTTCTGAAAAATTGAAACACCTGGGAAAAAAGAAAAGAGAATAATTATAAAATTGTGCAAATTCTCAACTTTTGTATGTGAGAACAATAAATAGCTGAGAAGTTGGATTGGTAAACTTTACAGATATGAATAAGTACATTGAGGTAGTTATTTATTCTTCCTTACCTCTCCATGCCTTCATTTTTAAAATAAGAAGCTGGATGAGATCAGAGATTTTCACACATTTTAACAGTGGTTTAAAATGTTATGGGGAACACACACACATATATGATTTCAGAGTGGTATAAATTTAATAAGGTCAATTTAACACTTGCTTATAAGACAAATATGAGAACACTTATGTTACTCGGAAGAATGTAAAAATTTGAAATTGTAGATAAATGATGACAGTTAAAGATTCAGAACACAATTTATATATACATTTTGTTTTAATTGTTCAACATGGAAAAAATTCTGCACACAGAAATAGTTGTAAGTAGTAAAGTGGCAAGAGGTTTTTCTTGTTTTGTTTTGTTTTTGTTTTTTAAATTTGACTTGCAATCTGAGGATGGTCTTTATTTTAAAATCTGTATGAAAACTTGACAACCCAGTTCATTCATTGGTGATCTCTAATTTGTTAAAATTTGGCTTTAACGTGTGTGTGTGTGTGTGTGTGTGTGTGTGTATCTATCCTTTACTGAGTACTAATGTCAGAGAGCTATACACTTTACATGCCTTGTTTTTGCATAGGAATTAAATGGATTTGCCATCATCGTCACGTTTAACTTTAATACTTAGAGAATGGTAGAGAGAGAGAGAATAACTAAAGAATTCAGGTATTCTGCCCTCCATACCTGGGTGTTTGTTTTAAATTACTATTTTATAATAATTTATAATACAATTTTAAATATTGCCTATTTTGATTATTGTTGTTATTGTGAAAGAATAAACAAAGATCTCATCAATTATTAAGTCTACTTTAGCAAATCCATCAATGTAAACTCTTGTCTGACAAAGTACGATGCAATTAAACGTATATATGTTAATACTTGTGGGTTTTTTTAGAATTTTAGTATATGTGCTGCCGAAGCGAGCATGGTTTTTTTAGAATTTTAATCAGAAGATTAGAATTTGATGGAAAAAACTTTGTTTTCTCTGAATCTGTGATGTACTTCTCTTCTGTTTTCATGTTTTTTTTTTTTTTAATGTAGTCCATTAAGTGTGCCGAAGAGCAGAAGTTTAATTTTCTAACAATGAAAATCTGTTTCTTTTATCAGCATATATTTCCCAGGTAGTTTCAGGGTAGGTTGACTCTCCAAAGCCTTCAGTGTTCTGCATTTTGTGTTAAACAGCAGTCCAAAATCATAGCAGTTGAACTCAAGGAATACAAATAGGTAACTCTTTCAAATAGCACTGGCTAATTATAAATGTAATAATCAATAGATTTTAACGTGGTGTTTTGCATTCAAGTTGTGATTCTCAAAGCAATTGGGGAGTAGGATCTTTAAAATATCTTAATCCACAGCATTGTCATTTTAAATTTTATTTTAAAATAAAAACTTATTTCGGGTTAAACACCCTGACTTTCCTTTGTCAGCATCGATAACCATGCTTGTTTAGTGTTAAAGAATTAAAATAATGGATAAGATATAAAAATTAAAGAACACTTGCGCAATCCTGAATTTCCATAAAACACAGTTTGAAAGTCACTGGACTGGCTGATACATTTTTTTTCTTTCTGAGTAATTAGCTTCAGCTTATTGATCTTACCTTTTAAGGAAATGACATCAGTGTTATGCTATAGGGATAGACCAAGGTTTAAATGTCTTAGGGTCATCTCTTGGGATCTAAGAAAGAAAGCAAATTCAATACTTAATATCATAATACCATTGCAATATCTCATCAGGAAAATCATATCAAATCTGTAAGTTCTGGAAAGAATTTCTGATGGAAAGAGGCATAATTTTTTGGGGGGAATGGGACTGTACCATTCCTTTCAAGTGGCAATTCTGAAAAGACAGTGGGTCAGTATTGTGCTTTTTGCTGCACTTAACGTTGCTAAGTAAGACGGTACTTGGATTTGTTACCTATCTTCTTTGCTTCCAAGATGTGAATCCCAAAGGCAATTATATATCCTATGAAAACATTTGCAGGGTAGGGGTGGGGGATGGAAAAGGGAAGTGGTTAGGCTGAGTTGTTTGCTTTGGAGCCTGTAGACCTGGACACCTGTGCAGTGACTGAGAACAGCCCGTCTACACCTTCAGCCAAATGGTTGGAGTTGTACCGAACCTTAGCTAGTTAAACCCCAAGATCATTTCAATATCCTGGGCTACAAAGTCCCAAGATTCAACTTGTTTATTTTTCGTTCTTGTGGCTCCCAATTCCTGTTTCCTCTGCTGGGAATTCTCCCCCTTAGGTTTGGCCCAAAAGCAGAACATATATTCCACACCTCTGTTGTTGTCATGTTTTTGTTTGAAGAGTTGACTTTTAGTTACAAACGTGTTAAAAACACAAATTTTCCACAAGTAATGGAACGTTATGAAGATTCTGAAAAGCTTTTCTCCTAATATTTATTTCACAAAAATACAAAAAGAAGACAAAAACCCAAAGTAAACAGAAGCAACAACCCAACTCCTGTCAGTATATCTTCCATTCTTATTGTTTGCTCTTAATCTGTATTGAAATATAAATGGGGGCTATGCTTGCCTTTTTAAAGGGACTTCCTTGATTCTCTATGTAGTTGCTGCTATGGGAGTTGCTTGGCTATCTTATTTAGAATCAGCTTGTTTCACTTGGGCTGAGCTGGACACTGGACAAAGCTCCTCAGTCTAGTCTGAGGTAAATTCAGGTCAACTCTTTTGCTAAAGGTGGATGAGAATTTTCAGTCTCTTCCAAAATCTGCTTCCTATTCTTTTCACCCGACCTGAGTTCCTGGAACACCCTCTGCTTTGGGATTCAGATCAATACTCATTTTCTTGACTACCCCAGCTTTCTTGGGTATCACCTACTCCCTAGCTCCTTGAGTGAGGACATAACTTTCTTTTGTGGTCTCAAAGATCCAGACCTGGGATTTAAGCTGCTCTTTGTTGGCCTTTGGTGATCTTCCCTTTATCTTCTCCTTGTTTGGTGTCATCAACCCCTTCCTCCCTCCTCCTCTTTCCCCCTGGTTGGTTCTTGATAGCTATAATCAAGGCGATATATTCATGATGGCCATCAAGACCGATTCCCCTTTTAGTGAAATCTCAGCTTCTGAGATAGGTCTGAGCCCAATCTCATTGGTGTGGAGGCCTAGTGTCAGTGGTAGTTGCCATCAGTCCAGGATTCTTCATCATCATTATCTTGTGGTGAAGGATTAACTCAGCAGGCCTGGGCTGTCCAAACAATGCACATTCTAAAGAAAGGTTTAGCCCTTGACCAGCTCCTGAGAACTAACACCTAAGCCCTTGACATGTCCTGCCTGATAAGAGTGTCTTTGTTCACCTGAGGCCTTGGGCCATATGGTATCATTTGACCTCTGGAAGGGCTGGACACTGAGTAACTAAGGTCAGCTATGCAGGTGACCTATATGCCTCTTTGACTGAGCCCTAACAATAAGAACCCTGAACGCTACGCCTCATGTGAGCCTCCTAAGGTTCAGGTGAGCTTTGCTTTGTGCCTTTTCTCACACATCATTACTGGGAGAATTAAGTGCCCTCTTTGGACTCCACTGGGAGAAGACAACTGGAAGCTTAAACCTGCTCTCTCCTGGACTCTGCCTTCTGTGCCTTTTTCCTTTGTTGATGCTAATCTGTATCCTTTCACTATAATAAACCATAACTATGAATGTAAGAGCTTTCGAAGTTCTGTGAGTCCCAATGAGTCACTGAAATTTGAAGGTGCTCTCGGCGAATGCTGACTCATCATCATCATCCATCATCATCATCGTCATCATCGCTTCCTGTGTGTGACAACTGCTAAATGTTTTTCACGTGTTATCTCATTCAAACCTTACAACCGCCATGTAATTAGAATTATTCTCTCCACATACTTTCCTCTCTCTTTTATAGATAAGGAAACTGAGTGATCAGAAACGTTAAACACATCATTAAAGGCAGAGCTGGGATTCCAACTCAGGTCCCTCTGACTCCAGGTCCATGACTTAACTAAGTTGAAACAGTGCACTGTTACTCTTTTCCCCGACCGGATCAGATGGCTGCCTTTTTCCTGTTTTACATTATGCATTGCTCATTCCCTCTCTTAATCTGAGGAATGCCTCCAGATTTGCCCTCTTCCTTTTTAGGTGCTTCCCTTCCCCTGATTCTCCCACCGAAAGGAGTAACCTTCCAGAGACCAGGTAGGGGAGTTTTTAGATACAAAAACACACATTTAATAACAGTATCAGATAATCCCCTTTTGGTAGTAAGAATACCTGCTGATGGAAAAAATCTTATGGTGAGTTCTATTGTTAGTAGCAAAGCACCATAAGCAATGATCAGATGTCAATTTTTATACATAGAATATTTTCATTTTCACCTATCAGATGATATATTTATTTTATTTTAACTAAATGTGCCCATTCTACAGATAGAAGCTGCTTTTGAACAAAGAATCAGCCTTTCAGCCACTGGATACTTCAGGTAAAAATTACAATAATATGTTGACTTAGCTGAGGCAATATGAGGTAACCCAATCACTCTGGGCCTCAGTTCCCTCATTTGTAAAGTAAATTTTTATTATGTGATCTCTGAGGTCCCTTCTAGGCCCCAAATTCTATGACTTCAATAGGTCTTTAAGCTACGTCCAAAGAAATATGAAATAATAAAAATACCACTCTTGGGTAAAAAAAAAAAAAAATTGTTTTAATGTGACTTACATCTAATCATCATTTAGTTTTCTTCATTGTGGAAATATAAAGAATAATATTCTTTACTGTGAACAGTAAAAAAATATCATTAGAAATAATTTGCAACTCAATTTTCCAAAATCTCCCTCCCTTTACCATAAAATCTTTCTATGTTGAAGCTCCTTGCTGGGCAAGAGGAGATGGATAGGATGGTCATCACCATTTATCAGTTGTGCAGTGGCTGTCCGTGGGAGGCCCTCTGTTAGATTTGAGTTAATTGAATGAAGCCCAGAGAGGAGAGCTGATTGTCAAATTCAGGACGTATGTGACATTAGCTTAACAATATAATGAAACAAACCACCAAACTACAGAGAGAGAGAGAGTGACAGAGAGAGACAGAGAGAAAGCAATAAAGCAAATCCTCATGCAGAGAGAAGAAAAGCCAAGATAAAGGCCCAGCCCAGTGCCCTGTACATAATGAGTTCTAAATTCCTGAGTTCAGTTACCCAAGAAGAGAGCAAATCAGCCCTCTAGCTGTGTACATCTTCCATTATAAATTAATGCATTGAATTACCAGTCCTTTTGTACCAGGTGGGGGGGTCCCTCTGGGAATGCTGATAAAAATCAATTGAGCTTCTTAACAGGCAGAGCTAAAGCTCTGTCACCCAGCATTGAAGAGAACAGATTCAGTCCCTGCATCCTGGGACAAGCATGTTCAACTTGGAATCAGTGAACCTCTTCCAAGAGAGTATGACAGGAAGGGAGGAGAAGAATATGGTGAAGAATGAGTACACGTCTGTCTGAGAGTGTGTGCACTGTGTGTTTGTGTGTGTGCATGCACATCTCATTGGAACAGGATGACCGGCTCAGCATTCTGAGGAAGAAAGTCACCATGGGCGCCTCCCCTCTGAGTTGCCTCGAGTCGTGTAGTCTGGCTGTGTTCCATCTCACAGAATCCATGTGACTGGGTGTGTGTGTGTGCAGCTAGGAGGCTCTGCCAGTTATCTGTGGCTTAGAGTTCAGCAGAATAGATAGGAGACAGACAGCATGTTGTGGGGGTAGGTTCCAGAACCATAGGAAATAGAATACAGTCTCCCAGCTCAGAGAAATGCAAAGCTGTGCATAGGATATGGGGTTGAAGACCAGTATTTGGGGATGAACCAGCTGAGGGTAGTGTAGGTAAACCAGGCTGCCTGAAATGCAGGAAATGTTTATATGCCTCTCTTCCTATATCTGGCAGGAAGGGTTTCCTTTGCTGAACTAAACAGGTGGTACTTTTCATGCTGCCAACTCGGAGTCTGGGCATCCAGAAATGCAAAAGAAGCAGAAAGGGAAAATGAAACACTCGGGTGGTGAGGGCGGTAGTGGTGTAGAGGGAAGATAGTCGGTGGAAGAAGGTTGGAGCAGGGTTTGCAGAGCGGGGAAGGCACAGGCCTTCGGAAACTGGACACTTGCCAACCTGAGAATAACAGGGGCAGGACAGGTATGGCCATTTTGAATTGAGTACTGGGCTAGAATGAAAGGACTTTTTCCCATTACTATAAAATCAGGGCTCAGCCTAACACACGACATAACCATTTATCGTGGTTGCAAGGATTCCTTATGAGTCAGCATTATGAAACTGCTTCTTCAAAATTTTGGGTGAGTGTTTACAAACTTGTTTCTAAGCTGAGTTGCCTGATTTTAGCTCCCAGGAGAGGGAAAAGGAATCTGCTAATTGGCTTTACGTGGCCTCCCACTATGACAGCCCACACATACCGGTTTCTGTAGTTACTTTAACAAATAATTTTTGCGGTTAGTGATAACAAAGTAACAAGGTTTTTGTATTTGCCCTACTACACCAATATTGCTAAGGCAGTATTTTTCTAATTATTAAGGCTGTGGAACTCTTCATGTCTCTGAATCCTAAAGATAAAACAAACAAACAAACAAGAAACCCACAAAAAAACCCCAAACCCCTGTTTCTAAGGAAAAGTCCTAATTTGAAAGCCTTAATTATGTATTTTCTATATATCTTAAAGGGAAATTTCCTTTTTTGAGGGTGGAATTTAAATGACTACACAAAACACATTTCCCAAGAAATACATTTTTCTTTCTTCTCTCATCCCCTCAAAGGAAATAATATATAGATATGATGTTTGTGGCCATGTCTGGCTGGGCCAGACTGCTCTGCTGGGCTCAGAGAAGAAACCATCACCAGCAGCACAGCTCTGACCAGGAGTTAACCACCTGAGCAAGGGCCCAGGGATGAAAGCCACAATCAACAACTGTGAGCAAGGTAACCAAAGCCACACAGGTAAAAAAGTTTTGATATAGTAAATGCTTGCTCAAATAGTAGAACTTTTTGTAACAAAAGTGCTCTAGCCTTCTTACCAATGCCTGCTTTTTGTTGAAGCTTGAAGCTAATTATCCATGAAAATGAGGCTGCAAGTTTTAATTAAGAGTTGTTTTTTCTGCCCTCAGCAAGTCAACTTGATTTAATATGGAAGCTCTTTTTAAGCCTTTGGGAGGGACACATTTTGAAGAAGGTCATTAATAGTTATGGACATTTGATGGGGACCTTAGCTCCACTATTTACAGGGTGACTTGTATTTACATAGTATTGTTACATGCATTTGAATGTATATTTTATTTAATCCCAAAAGGAGAAGTACTGAGTGTTTGACTGTTATTTCTGTTAAGGAAATAGATACAGGCAGGCTTTTATTTACCTTCTGGTTATAAGGAGGTTATTAAAAGAGGAGGTTTTGCACTTCCTAATGCTCATGTTCTAGTACATTCATCTTTTCACATGTCAGAACAAAATTATTTTGACAACAGTATTCGAAGGTCAAATGTAAAGAGTGTTAATATCTGTATTTGTCAAAAAAATTTATTTTGAATAATACAGCATTGTACGCCAGTGTGAATTATTATATATTTCAGTTAGAAAACCATGTTGTAGTTCCATCAATTGTAAATTCTCATAAAGGCTCAGATTTGTTCCAAGATGCTTTAAAGAGACTGGTCTGAATAGGGAGTCGGGTTATAAGAACTTCAGGAGGCCTGCTGTGTGAATCAACTATAATTTCTAAAGATCTGAAGAAGTAGACCTGGATTGTGATAGAGGCTAGTTGCCAGGAAAGCTGCAGAGTGGAAGTACTATCTAGGTTTCACCCTCTTGATGTGAAGATAAGTGGTGCAGCCACAGATTTCTATTTCTTTTATCTCTCTGCCAAGGAGAACAACAATTGCAACCTTTCAGTTACAAGTTTTTCTACCAGAGAGGCAAGATCAGAAATTTAAGAAGAAAGCCATTTATTTTTGAGGGTTACTTAGTCTTAGGCTACTTTAAATCCATTGAAACTACCTCAGGGCCTTTGCACTAGCTAGGCTCTGCCTTGAACACACCATTATCAGCTTTATACTTGCTCGTTCGCTTTATGTTTGCTATTTCACTTCATTCAGGCCTCGGCTGAAATGTGAACACGCAGAGAAAACTTCTCTAATAAACTATCTAACATAATCTAAAATCTCTCCCATTACATTCTAGCCCCCTACTCTTTTATTTTGCTTCACAGTATTTATCACCACCTGAAATTATATATTGTGTTTGTTTACTTGTTTACTATCTGGTTTCCCAAACAAAATGTAAGCTCCATGCAATCAAAGATTGACTGGCTCACTATTTCTTTACTTCCCTAGTGGTACCTGGCACATGGAAGGGGCTGAATAAATGTTAGATGAATGAATGACTATATGATGAATGATCAAAGCTGGGGCCATATCCATGATCCCTTTGACTCTAAGAAAGGGTTAGGCTAAGATAGAAAAATTTTGTTCTGTTGACACACAGGGAAACCCGGAGTCAGCTAAGCACTTAAAATTTACAGTAATTGTTTGACTTTCTCCTCTGCTACACTGTAAACAACTTGAGAGCAGGGACACTCTGTCTGGTTCACCACTGTACTCCTGGTATACCTCAAACTACGCAAGAAGGAAAGTATCAAATGAATTTCTTGAATATGATTAAAACATGAAAGATGAGTAGGGGTTAGCCAGGTGAGGAAAAGAAAGAAGATGGTTCCAAGCAGAGGGAGGAGCATGGCAGAGGCCTCTGTCCTTGATACAAGGAACAGACAGAAGAAGGCAAGTGTGGCTGGAGAGAGACAGTGGGGTCAGTGGGCCATGTGTGGCTGGAGAGGAGGGTAGGGGCCTGCCATGCTGGATTTTGCAGGTTATAGGCCTGGCAGGGCAAATGTAAAAGTTTTATCTTTAACGCAAGAGTAATGGGAACCTTTTCACCTTGTGTATGTGCTAGTGGCATGATCATGTTTGTCACACCACAAATCTCTGGCTGCAGTGGGTGTAGGGAGACCACTAAGAGGCTGCTCTGACCAAGGCTAGAGAGATGGTCGTTGGACTTAAGGTCTCTAGAGAGTAAGTTGAGATAGCTCTCTTTCATTTACTGCTCTATTCCCAGCACCCAGAACAATGCCTGGCACATTTTAGATACTCAACAAATGTTTGTTTAATGAATGAATAACACAGTGGTTAGAAACGGAGGATATAAACTTGTGCAAGAGATTGTTAGGGGTTAAAATGAACAGGACATGGTGAAGGGCTGGCTACTGAGAATGAGAGAGAGAAACATCAGGCCACTCCTAGGTTTCTGGTTTGCTTACTACATGAATGGAGGAGTATTGCCATTTCCTGTGACAGGAAGCAGCAGAAGAATCTATACTTTGTGAGTTTCTGGCCCTCTTTGTTAAGCCAAGCGTCAGGACTTCCTCCTCTCTGCTTCCCTGGGGAGGCCCCACTCAAGGCTGGCTTCTGGTTATCCTCTCTGTTAGTGTCCAGCTGAGGAAAGGGGGTCTCAGAACAGAGTAACTCTTGGATCTCTGAATTCTCCTCAATGATTCAAAGGGCCTATGTTCTCATTGTTTCAGATATATATGAGGTCAGTGGAATGGCTCTGAATATTTCGGTTCAGGATAAGTCTGAAGGGGAACGGTCACTCTCAACATGGTATAAGTGGTCTTAATAACAAGGGGCTTATTACTAAGAAGTTAAACATTCTGCCCGGCCCTCACCTTCAAAACTCATTCCATAAATAAAGATTATGAGTTTGTGGGATAGAGGACATGGGTTAGCTGTTTCCCTTTTGGGTTTAAGCTATTATTTTTTGAGTGATCTTGCATGAACAAGTATCTTTTCAATCCAGATTTCCTGTGAATTGGAGGCTCACCAGAGTCACTCCCAATTAAATCTCAAACATTTATGTCAGGGGTATCTTGATTTTGTAAAATGAGTATATCAATAAGGTATATTTTACATATAAACATATATGAATTCAAAGATGGTTGAAAGTACGTGTGTGGTTTCTGGTTAGTGGGATTTTAACTTTCATTTAATAATTTGATTAGGCACAGATTAGGGTATAAATTTACTTAAGAGGTCTAAGAAGCAGGAAATAGAAAAATCACCTAGTAGGAAAATAAGCAATAATTCCATACCATCTCTGTGAACCGATCTGCACAGGCCATTCGAACCCATTCTGGCGTTGCCGGGCTCTTCACTGTGAAGTGCTCGGCTATGTCCCTCTCTCTGCGTGCTGTGGCCACAGCATCAGCGATGGCAAAGAAGACAGCCGACCCCAGGAACATCCCGGACTCCCCCAGGCCCTTCAAGAAAGCACATTTGTTTTAGAAGCGTCTACACTAGACTGCAAGCCACTGAAAATCAGGGGCCAGGCCTTGGTCACCATGGTATCCTCACCTCCCAGCGCAGGGCCTTGCACACAACAGGTTCTCAATAAATGTTTGCTGACTGACTTACTAACTGCATGAAGCTTGAGTGCTCTGAAAAATCCCAGTATCATAGGAACTTACCATATCGTTAATCCTGTTTGAATTAAATCTTTGTTCTACAGGACAGAGAGGTAGGGGTGTGTGTGTGTGTGTGTGTGTGGTGATAGGTACCCTATGTAGAAAAACACACTCAGTGGATTGGATTGGCCAGCTTCATGAGCAAAGAGAAAAATGCCTCATTATGACTCCAAAGTTAGGAAGGCAGGGTTAAAAGAAAGAATACAAAACCTCAGTAGCAGATGATGGGTGCAAGCCCACCATGTGCAAGGAATCGTCAGGTGATATAAATGAGTGAAGTGAGCAAATGAAAGACCATCAGGAATAGTGGGGATTACGGTGAAGCAGAGATACCCGTATGTCCTGTCTGTAGGGGGCCGCGGTTCTTCGGTTCTAGCTAATTGTTGCCTTTCAGAAATGCAGCTGTAAGGATCAGATCATCCAATTCTTCAAGAGAATTTAGATACTCATTTTACCATAAAAATCCTTGACTTTAAAACACTCTGTGTAGAACAAAGAAAACACATCTGCAGGCTAGATTTGGCCCGTGGGCCCTGTTTGCAGCCCCTGAGCTAGAGACACTGACCCTGAATCCTGGCTTTTGCTCCCTGTGTCTCTCTGGGTGAGATGATGTCTCGGAGTCCCTCTTCCTTCATCAGTGAGATGCAGGCAATGACATCTACTTTACAGGGTGTTGTGAAGTTCAGGAAGCACAGCCCTTGGTACCTGGTTCAGTCCTTATTATTACTTAGTACACCCGTGGCACACCTGCAAACTCATGATTTTCCTGTGGGTCTGCCTATGAGTGGCTGGCCACAACCACAGGGACCCAAGGGCCCTGCCCGCCCTGTTACTCTTGGTGGCCTGAAAACTGCTCTCTGTGGGTTCTGAGCTTCCTTTCGCCTTTTCCCCAGTGGAGTGATTTCCAGCCCACTGAGAATCCATTGGCCCTTGTGATTGTCCTTCCTTTCAAATTTGCCCCACCTTATATGCCCAGAGGAAGTTCCTGGGCTGAAAGTGGGATCCAGTTTAGAAATGATAAAATTCCAGGAGATATAGGTGGACTCATTTATCTACTTATTTATTTTTGGTATGAATTTGCCACCCCTATAAGAAGTCTCCCAAAAGATTTTCAAGAAAATTTTAGCAGTACATTTCAAACCACTCTGAGGATGGTTTTCACATAATCTATACACAACAATGCAAATGCATGCTGACCTTTATTTTAATTTGCAATTTCATGACTTGAGCAATTACTGAGGGTGGGTGTCTTTGCTCCTGACACCGTTGACATCTGAGTCAGATACTTCTTTTTGGTGGGGGCTGTCTTGTGGATTAAAGGCTGTTTAGCAGCCTCCCTGGCCTCTACCCACTAGAAGTAACATCTTCCCTTCTAGCTGGGACAAACAGAAATGTCTGCAGGCATTGTCAAATGTTCCCAGGTGGGGGGGCAATTCCCCCCCTCCCCCCGCCCCCTTGAGAACACTGCTTTAGACCATTTGTGAGTATGGCTGAGGACCCTGAGCCCCTCTGAGCTGAGTGACTTGCCTAACAGCATAGGGTATTGGTGGGGCTGGGGCAGGAATCCAGGTCTTCTGAGGCCTAGTCCAGATTTCCGTCCAAGCTGCCACTGCTTTCTAAGATTTCAGTAGCATCATGCCTGCAACCCCATTTAATATTTTAGTCTTGTGGTTCTTAAGTGAAAATGTCCTAGGTAAAAATGTTAGTCTAGCAAATCAAAGCTTTTTGCGGAATTTTAGAGTTCTCTTGAAAGAGGATTTAATAAATAAACTTCTTGGCCCAGGATTGCCATTGGGTGGATCATTTATCTTCTCTGAATCTCTGAATTTCTCTGGATGAATCATCTCCAGATTCTAATAGTCTATCTTGATTTGGTCCCAATAACGGTTGACATTTATTTTTTATTTTGTCCACCTGCTTTCATTTATTATGCTGCCTGATCCATTACATTGTACAGTAGTAGATTTGGTTGCTTACCTTGGATGAATAGATGGTTAGTGGGGTGTGTGATGACGACAACAAGGAGACATTGAACTCCACTGGGACATCAGTGATGGTTGGAATTTTGTAGTCATCTGGGCCCCGAGAGTACAGGACACCTTCTGGGGAATATTTTAGCTCCTCAGTGGTATAAAGGCCCATTCCCTGAATAAACGAACCTTCAATCTGAAGGGGGAAAATGTCAAGCTCTGTGATACTGTATGCTTTTCAGAAGGCCTTTACCTACATCCCGGTGACTGTCAGGAAGCAGCATGCATCTCAGTGGCCAGCACCTACCTGCCCAATATCAATGGCTGGATTTAGGCTGCAACATGCATCCATGACGATGTCCGCTCTGATTTTCTGCCAACAATTAAAATTCCCTCAGCATAAAAATGTCAAATAAAGGTTTGTCACTTAAGGTTTATTCAAATGGTCCTAAATTATTACAGAGTTCCTGCTGGGTAGTTAACACTACATTGAACTCCATCAACATTAGAGGTGATAAGACATGTGCTACGCTCTCCAAATTTAGTGTTAGGACTGTTGATGACTCCAGATGGTCCTTTGCATTCATGGTTTTGATTCCTGTTAAGTGACTCTACAAGTCCATGGTGTGTTGGTATGTTGGAGTGTCACTTAGTAAATAACTGAGCCTGGTTGTTCATCTGATTCTCAACCCGCATTTGTTGTTCTCATATAATGCATGAGCTTATCTAGTCCTCATGGTTTGATGTAAGTGGTAAATTTTTTTTTATTAGTTTCAGGTGTACAAAACAATGTAATAGTTAGACATTTATCATTTACATCCCTCACACTGTGTC
Organism: Rhinolophus ferrumequinum; assembly: GCF_004115265.2. Lineage (NCBI taxonomy): Eukaryota > Metazoa > Chordata > Mammalia > Chiroptera > Rhinolophidae > Rhinolophus > Rhinolophus ferrumequinum. The sequence continues at coordinate 30,437,044 of NC_046291.1, forward strand.
AATCCCCCTCCCCTATCTACTACCCCTCTGACATCCCACACAGTCGTTACATTTCCACTGTCTCTATTCCTAATGCTGTACTCCGCTTCTTGTAACCATATATATATATATATATATATATACAAAATTGTAATTGACATTCATTATTGCTCAGCTTCAGCTTCAGGTGTACAGTGCAGGGATCAGGCATCTACATCATCCCTGCAGTGGTCTCCCTAATGAGGTGGTAAATTTTTGCGTTTTGCCAAGGAACTCACATGTATGAATTGGGGGATTTCCAAGATATTAGAACATATTAAGAGCAAGTGTTGATACTTACCACCTTTGATTTTGCTAATCTACTTCCTTCCCTGAGAAATGCCACATTAAATCTGGGCCTTCTATTTTAGCACAGGGCATGTGCATGCAGATTGTCAAGGAGACACAGAAAGCCCATAAGGGCTTGTGGGCTATCTCAGGAGTATTTGAGTAGACTTTCCTTTTGCCCACATCTGGTGCTTGTTCTGGTAACATCATCATTCTCTGTTTAGGCCCATTTTGATAAGATTTACAAGTCAGTATTTGCAAAGTCCTCTCTAGTTTGTGTGAATTGACCATTTTTACACATATTTCAGGGCAAGATGGTTCAAGATGACGTTGGAATAATTTGTGTATGGAATTTAGATGTGTCGTCAGTCTATCCTGTAAATTTCCTAACAATTTACTATACTTTGGAGTATACTGTATTCTATTTAAAGTTTCTGTAATCTTTGTTCTCAGAATGGTATGTGGGGTATATTCATGGGTTTGTCTTTTATAATGGAAGGTGTTAACTTTTGCTTAAATGTGACTCCCTGTCTTCAATAGGTGGTCTCCTGGATGCCCAGTTAAATAGCAAACTCAAAATTATTTTCTCTCTCCTCCCCGCCCTCCCTCTCTCCCCAGTCGATTTCTTTAGAGGCTGGTAGTACCCTTGGGATAACTGACTTGGGAAAAACAGTATCACATTGCTATGTGCTTTTAAAATGTTTACTCAGGAGAATTTGCTAAATTACCTACACCTTCAGATTAGATAATTTGACCTTCCTTTAGAAACGGAACCCTTTTTTTTGCAAAAACTTTGGAAAGTGATTTCATCTAAAATGGAATAAGAAACAATGCATTTTAGGCTGTCATGAGCAATTTCCTTCTTGACTACTTCTTTGTAAGTGGAAATTAAAGATAAAGCTGTATCTCTAGACTTTCACATAGTACTGAAAGAAGCTTGTTCTTATTGTACAAGTGCTATATAATGAAATTTGGGCTATTAATGTACAATGCAATTTTGTTGTTGTTTTAACTTACCAAGAAGAAAGTTATATTGGACTTACCTTGTGAGCTCCTGTCAGGCAGTCAATTTCAACCTCAGAACAGGCCGCTCCATAGACATAGTATGGAAATGGGTCACCCTCCCCCTTCTCCCAGTCCATGAAGGCCTTGTAGCCCCTGGTAGAAGAAATAAAGCCTTTTATTAAGCTTGAGCGTGGGGATAGGGAGGGTGCAAACAATGTTGATTCCTTTTAAAACTTTACCAAAGTTTTATGATAGTGTTTCTTTTGATTGATGTTGTTTCTCAACTGCCTTTTCAACTCATTTAAACTGCTACCTGTATTTACAACCTAGCTCGTTACATCAACACCTCCCTCGCCTCCCTTTTAAAGAGGATACTCTTTGTGCTGCAGTTAGGATGCCAAAAAACAGACCTCACAGGTCTGTATCTTGATGGTTTAGTCTTGAGCTTTAGCTCTGCCTGTTAAGAAGCTCAATTGATTTTTATCAGCATTCCCAGAGGGACCCCCCCACCTGGTACAAAAGGACTGGTAATTCAATGCATTAATTTATAATGGAAGATGTACACAGCTAGAGGGCTGATTTGCTCTCTTCTTGGGTAACTGAACTCAGGAATTTAGAACTCATTATGTACAGGGCACTGGGCTGGGCCTTTACCTTGGCTTTCCTTCTCTCTGCATGAGGATTTGCTTTATTGGTCTCTCTCTGTCTCTCTCTGTAGTTTGGTGGTTTGTTTCATTATATTGTTAAGCTAATGTCACATACATCCTGAATTTGACAATCAGCTCTCCTCTCTGGGCTTCATTCAATTAACTCAAATCTAACAGAGGGCCTCCCACGGACAGCCACTGCACAACTGATAAATGGTGATGACCATCCTATCCATCTCCTCTTGCCCAGCAAGGAGCTTCAACATAGAAAGATTTTATGGTAAAGGGAGGGAGATTTGGAAAACTGAGTTGCAAATTATTTCTAATGATATTTTTTTACTGTTCACAGTAAAGAATATTATTCTTTATATTTCCACAATGAAGAAAACTAAATGATGATTAGATGTAAGTCACATTAAAACAAATTTTTTTTTTTTTTTACCCAAGAGGGGTATTTTTATTATTTCATATTTCTTTGGACGTAGCTTAAAGACCTATTGAAGTCATAGAATTTGGGGCCTAGAAGGGACCTCAGAGATCACATAATAAAAACTTACTTTACAAATGAGGGAACTGAGGCCCAGAGTGATTGGGTTACCTCATATTGCCTCAGCTAAGTCAACATATTATTGTAATTTTTACCTGAAGTATCCAGTGGCTGAAAGGCTGATTCTTTGTTCAAAAGCAGCTTCTATCTGTAGAATGGGCACATTTAGTTAAAATAAAATAAATATATCATCTGATAGGTGAAAATGAAAATATCCTATGTATAAAAATTGACATCTGATCATTGCTTATGGTGCTTTGCTACTAACAATAGAACTCACCATAAGATTTTTTCCATCAGCTGGTATACTAACAATATCCTACTGATTGAGTTCAGAAGTCTGAATTAAATAAATAAAATAGAATCCCGCTACACATCCCTGATGTAGACTCAGTTCACAGGGTATTTGGGGCTTCATTTCTAAATGTTAGAACTCTAGTAAGTGTGTGTGCACGTGTGTGCTAATTGTACCAATGAAATAATATATAGGGTATTGTAAAGTTGGATTAAATGAGTCATTTCCCTTGAGACTTACTCAATAGCCTTTTCCTCCTCCCTACTAAAAATATCAATTTTTTTTTTTTTTTTTTTTTTTGTGGCTTAGGAAGGCTTAGTCGTGTTTTCTTTTTTCTTATTTAAGCAAGGTGAGTAAGGCCTTCTGGGAATCCTTCATACACCTCCATTCTTCCTCTCAGTGATGCTGTTCCCTGCCTGCTCTCTCCATACATACCTGGTATGCATCACAGACCAGCCATCTCACCCTTTGGTGATCTTGCCCCTTGGCAGAAATCCACTCTTAGAAGAACTGTTGCTATACGGTGCACATGTACACAGCCATGGTGCTCTCAGCATTGGTTTGGGTTGTTTTCTCATTTGTGGTAAAACAAAATGGAACACTTACCCAGTCTTCCCATGTACCTTCTGGATTTTTCTTAATGATGGGCTCAAGACGTTTCAGAAGGATCTGACAAGCATTCTTGAAGGAGAAAAGAAGTGAATTGCCATCAGAGAAGAGCCCACTGGTTATGATTTGTGTGAAAGAATATTAATTGATAATTGATTAGGTCAGTGAATGCTTATGGAGTGCCTGATACCGACACACTGGGAACACCAAGACAATAACAGCACAGCCTCTGACCTTGAGAATAGTGTCAATTACTGGTGGGAAACTTCCTGCTTTACTTCCTGTGAAAATATAGGCTCAGTTGAATTTCTACTCTCAGTTCCCTCTTCTAAGAATATTCATGTTAATTTCTTTTCTCTTTTCCTACATTTTTCTACTTTCCTACATTTTTCTCTTTTCCTACATTTTCCTACTTTCTTTTGGGTTTGCCAGCCAGTAAAATAAATGGAACAAAATATTTTATTTTCATTCAAATTTGTCCTTTCCAAACTGCAACAAGGACATGCTGACATCCTTCTGGGTCTGAAACATTATTCAATTCTCTGTCCATCCCTTCATCTGTTCGTCCATCCACCTTCAAACTACTGCAATGATGCCCTGTGCTTTGGGTGTAAAGAGAAAAAATAATTAAGTTCGTTTTTATAATAACCTGAATCTACAAAGTTTCTGATACTCAGAGTAGAAACCTAAAACTCAATGTCCTAGAAGATGGATTAACACTTAGTTTGGGCTGACAACTCCCATACACACTGAGCTATTCCTATCTTATGTTTGATCCTACCCAAAATTGGATCTCATGAATTTGAGGTTTCCCACACATTTGTTTTGAGTGAAAGGTGTCTCTGGTTTTTAAGCCCCAAAGGCGTGTCCTCACAAAGATAAGATGGATTTGAAAGTATTTTCTCTTGGTAGCTTTAGTGCAATGTCCTGGGAATGAGGGAATATGCCTCCCATCACGTCCCAATGGAAAAAGTGGACAGTTTATAACAGAAGCATCGTAAATACATATTACTTCAAAAGTACATGCAATCAGATATTTGAATTAAGAAATATGAAGTCATGGTTCTCTTCTGAAAAAGTAGAAATTTAGCAGGCTTTGTTTTTGTTTTTAACATCAGTTAGAAATTTATAAAGAAAAAGGATGAGTACTCTAGTAGGACTCTACTGATACAGACACTTTAATTGTACCATATCTACCTGGCTGGGGCTCTGTCTGTCTACTTGCCTGCAGGAACTTGTTTGTGTCAGGGGAAACTTGCACAATTCTGCATTACTTGGTGTCCAGTTTTCCTCTTTCTATGTCTCCCAGGGACAGAGATTGCCTGTGTACCAAAATCCATTCTGCCCTTCCATAGTTGCTGGACATATGGTTTCTCACTACTCTACATTTCCCCAACCTCCCCTGTGGTTAGCTGTGGCCTCGGACTGGTTCTGCTAATGGAAGATGAATGGAAGTGATTTGCTTCACTTCCAGGTCTGGCCTCCATGCTCCCTCCTTTCCCTGGTTCACTGAAATAATGATGCTCAAGGCAACCTTGAAAGCCACGTGTTGAAGACGGAGGAATTACCGTCAATCTCGGTGCTTAAATGAGTGAACATTCCCTCTGGACTGTTACATGTACAACAAAAGGACTTTTGTTGTGTTTGACTTTTGTTGTGTTTCAGCCATTATGTTCTGGGTCTCTTTGTCACCTCAGTTTGGCCTACTCCAACTAATATACTCTCCCAACATTTTGGTAATCAGAAACCTATGTTCAGTGACATAGATGACTTCTCTGAAGCCACCCACCTGTGCCTGTATCCAGCTAAGAAAACCAGAGATGTGGTAAAAGTACCCAAGGAAAGACAGACAGAAGGAAGCACCTGCACGGCTCTGCCATTGACATCTGAACCGATGGATGCTGCGGTAGCAATTGTATTAGGCACTGTAGCTGTGCTTGTTTCACAGATGTGCATATAAGACATGGGTATTTTTAATTCACGGCTGGCCACCTATAAGGAAAATAAACATTTTCAAGTTTAGCAAAGAGTTCTGTAAAGATTTGAGTCATGATTGTTCTTAACAAAAAAAATTACTATTTTTATTATGTTCATAATGTCCTTTAAAGCATAAAATAACATGTCTTATAAAAATTAAAAACACTTTTTAGTAGAGCCCCATGCTGATTTTTGAAATGTTTTCTCTGTAATATTACACAGTGTTTCTTGCATTCAAATTTAGTGCATTTAGGATGTTAAGGATTTCCTTTTTTCTAAGTTTTACATGTGTAGAGGGTAGGACAAGTTGAGAGTAATTCATATTTATTTCATGGCAGTGGCAGGAAGAGAGACCGTGATTAGATTGACTGACTCAGAGTTTGGTTTTAAATATATTGGAATTAGTATCAGATAAACTTGGAATGACCCTGAGAGCCTGTCTTTTTTCTTGCCCTCATTCCCACCCTAACTTTAGCTTCTTTCCCCTTTTATTTGTTCCCATTTGCTTATATTCCTCTAGTATTTACTGTTTACTTTTTTCTTTTCTGTTCTTTTCCTTCCAGTTTCTCTAGCAGACACATCAATATATTTAATCAAGAAAAAATTTAAAAAAAGAAAGAAAGAAAAAGGAAGGACGGTAAGGAAGGAAAAGAAAATAGCATTATTTTGGCTGATGTCTATTTTTTTTTTTTTTTTTTGCAAATATGCTTTCTCCAGATGTCTGCAGCTATGCACTTGTTCCCAAATGTCTTCAGATTAATGCCATTCAATGATTAAATTTCCCCGGAAAGATGAAAAGAAAGAAAAAAAGAAAGAAAAAGAAAGGACAATTTTATTGGTTCTTGGTGATGAAAATCCAAAGGGAATTTATTGGGTCATATGACTGGGAAGGAAGGACAGATGGAACTGGTGTCATGTATGTCTCTATTTACGGGCTTTATGATTTCAACAGGGTCCTCTCAGAGCCTCTCATGTTTGCTTTTCTTTCTGATGGCCATGTTATTTTCAACAGTAGATAGGCTTCCTCCATGGCACAAGAGAATTGCCTCTGACAACTCCTGGTCTCTAGCATAGTAGCTAAATAACCACAGAAGAACAATAGTTCCTTTCTCCCAGAATCTACATATCAACCCCAGGAAAAGACTGATTGACCTTGCTTGGTCATGTGCCTTCTTCCTGGACCAATCCCTGCATCCAGTGGGATCCAGGAACCATAACTGGCCAGACCTGGGTCTTATGCATATATCTGTGGTCGTGGTTGGGGCAAGGAAGGTGATGGGGCCAGAATTGAGGTACCAGAATTGAGGAGTCCTTCAGAACTATGTGGAACATGAGAAGTGTATTCCAAAGGAGCTGAAGGGCTGGATAGTCAAAAGCTGTAGATTATACACTATAACAACCTAGTAAATTAGTCATAAAGTTAAATTTGTTCAACTTAAAGTATTATTTTTATCTCTGGGATTGTGTCTTCCTACATTATGTGTGTATTAAAATATCCTTTAAAAATTATAGGATGATGACAGTTGATGAAATACTTGTGCTTAAATACATTAGCAACCAATATTGTTATCCAAAATTTAAAAATTATACATACTGGTCTCAAAATAGACAAGTTGAGAAACTCCTACTCTAGGTAAGCCTGCATGCTACAACTACCACAGCACTGTAGGGGCTCATTACTGGTGTTTTCACTAACAGTCATCTCCACCCATGAACCCTGACCAAGCTCTATGAGTATTTGCACATGCATGTGATTTCTGCCACCTCAGCCATTCAAAGTTTTTCAACTAGTCAAAATATCAGGGTTTGAGTACAGGGAGTTGTTATTTACTCTAAAATTAGTGCCAAATGTCAGTCATGTCAATAATAATGTATAGAGATTAATGACTTACTTTTATTGATCTTACCTGTAGCATTTTGGTGTGAATACCTTGTCCCAGTTCACTGCCTCCATGAGTGACCAATACAGACCCATCTGTGTAGATATGAACGAGTGCAGCTGCCTAGTAAAACAACCCGGAAGGCACAGCTCAGTGCAAGTTTAGTGAAGGTCAACATAAAAAGTGAGGTAATACAACACTAGTCTTCTAGAGCGTGGAGGGTCAGAGAGACAAGCTTTCCTGGTAGGATTCTGAGGCTTACTTCTGCTTTGTACAAAATTTACGTGTAAAGAACATTCCTATATAGGAACCTGATTTTAGTAGAAGTCCCTTGGGATACTCAGGAGTTGTAGGTATCAGTTCCAACTATTTGAAAGTTGGTCCCCTGCTTAAAATCTCTGGCAAACCACTCAACTAGAGAATTAAACATTTTTAAGTACTTGCACATATTATGTGCCAACCTGGGCTCAGCTCTAGATGTGTAAAAGATGAGCAAGATGTGCTTCTTCCTCAAGTAGCTCACAGTGCAGTAGGGGGCCAGGCTGCAAAACTACTCTTTAGAGTACAGAACGATTTGTGAGATAAATGGGTGTGGCAGTAGGGGCCCTGGAGACCTGGGAGGACAGATTCAACTGCTTCTGCGAAGCTCAGGGGTTTCCCCAAGTGACAATTGAATGGAATCATGAAAGGAAGAAGGGTTTTCCACTGAGCAAGGTGGGTAAAAACTCCCCATTGTCTGTCAGGGAGAGCCCTGCTCCTTATTACAATATGAGGCCCTTCTGGATTAGGTCTCTTGTACTTTTCCAGTTTCATCCCTGTCTTTTCCTGCCTTGCTTCTAAGTCTGGCCTTCCCGCTGTTCCTTCCTGACCTGTGCTCTTGCTTATGCTGTTCTCTCCTCTACGTCTGCTCCCCAGCTTTCAGACCCACACCCCATGGTCTCTATTCTGTTCAAACTCCCCGAACACCTCTCCTTCCCCTCTGGGAAGGATCATTGACCCCTTCTCTGCACTTATTTTCACAGGGGTCTACTGGGTTGAATAGTGCTCCTCCCCCAAATTCCTGTCCACCTGGAACCTCAGAATGTAACCTTATTTGGAAATAATCTTTGCAGATGAGGTCATATTGGATTAGAATGGGCTCTAAAATTCAATGAGCATTGTCCTTATAAGAGGCCATGGGAAGACACACAGGGGAGAAAGCCAGGTGAAGATGGAGGCAGAGACTGGAGTTAATGTTACCACAAGCCAAGGAACAGCAGAAGCCACGAGGAGCTGGAAAAGGCAAGGAAAAATTCTTCCCTGGAAACTTCTGAAGTAGCATCGCCCTGCTGACATCTTAATTTTGAACTTCTAGCCTCCAGAACTGTGACAGAAAGGATTTATTGTTTTAAGCCACTCAATTTGTGGTGCTTTGTTTCGGCAGCCACCGGAAATGAATCTAGGGAGTGACCAGTTCTTTCATGAGAGTCTCTTGGAGGAAAGGCACCTGGTCTCGTTCATCTTTGTGTCCTAAAGAGAACTTTGAGCAGATCTGAATCACAGAGAGACTAAATAAATGTTTGTTAAACTGGAAAAATGGAAATGTGGTATTTTTCCTTCCAGGAGAAGGAGGAGGAATTAGGACTTCAGTCTGTTCTGTCTGGAGATGCCTGGAGGCCCAGGATGGCTTGGAGGGGCTCCAGGGCATCAAGGCTTAGAGGTGCTAATAACAGTATTTATTCATTGTGGGCCTTTTGAGTCCCTCTGAGGACAGTGCTTCTCATACCTACTTTAGGGAGAAGGTGTTCCAGCTTTGTGAGTCATCAGCTGTCCTGGAATAACACGCTTCAGCTCCTAGCCTGGTGATTCTTTTTAAAAATTTTTTTACTAAAATTTAGCCAACATACAATATTATATTAGTTTTGGGTATATTCAATTATTGTAATCTTTATTTCTGACTGGTTCTTTTTTCTGTTTTCTGTCTCCATTTTTGTGTTTCCTGTCACTTTGTTGCAGTCCTCACTGAGATCATCGAGCATCCTTATAACCAGTGTTTGGAACTCTGCATCTGGTAGGTTGCCTGTCTCCATTTTGTTTAGTTGTTTTTCTGGAGCTTTGTTCTGTTCTTTTATTTGGGACATTTTCCTTTGTCTCCCCATTTTGGCTGCCTCCCTGAGTTTGTTTGTATATATTAGGCAGGGCTGCTATGTCTCCCAGTCTTAGTAGAGTGGCCTTATGTAGTAGGTGTGCTGTGGCGCCCAGTAGTGCAGTCTCCCTGTTCACTAGATCCAGGTGATCCAGGTGTGTCCCTTGTGTGGTTGTGTGTATCTTCTTGTTATAGTTGAGTCTTGGTTGCTGTTTGCACATCAGTGGAAGGGACTGATACTCAGGCTCATTGTCTGTGAGGACTGGCCATGACTATCGTGAAGGAGCTGTGGTGCAGGGCCTGACCCTATGGAGCAGGATTCTCTTTAGCAGGGCTCTGGTGCTTGCCCAGTGTGCCCTTTGGGTGTGTCATCCTTGGAAGCACTTGGGTGATGCTCCAGCTTGATTTGAAGCTGACCATTGGGTGTGCCAGCCCCAGGGCTACCTGGGAGGGACCCCACTGCAAGGCAAGTTCAGCCGCAGCCTGCATGAGCCACAAAGTAATCTGCAGATGGCCACTGCCTGTGCTGTGCTTCGAGGTGCCTTGAAAGGCCAAGCTGCAAACCAAAGCTGGCTGCCTCTAGTGCTGGGCTTAGGGCTGCTCAGCCAGAGGCATGGGACATGCTGAAGCCAGATGCTGCTTGTCTGGGTTTTGTGAACCTTTGTGAGGCCTTTGGAAAATCTGCAGCGTGAGCCAAGGCAGATGGTTTGTACAAAAAAAACCACCAGAAGTGGCTTGGGTGTGCCTGAAAGCTGGGTGGGGCGTGGTCTCAGAATAACCCAGGGCCAGGTAATGAATGGCCTTAGCCAGGTTGATGGAGACTCTGGTATGGCCTTCACCTGCGTCTGCACGCAGAGAAGGGGTGGGCTCAATAAAAAAACAATGGCTTCCACTACCTCCTCCGTCCGGGAGAAAGCTGCCCCTCCAGCCCTTCTAAAGCCAGAAACTCAGTTCCTCTCTCTAAGTCCCGTTAGCCTTTTGAGCTGCTGTCCCAGTACTGGAGTTCAGAGCAAGTGAGCCATCAATGAGTAAGTCTGTGTGTGGGCCCTGCAAGAGGAGTGCTTGGGAGTGCAGTCGCCCTCTGGCTCACTCAGCCACAATCTCTGCTGGTTTTCTCAACCAGAATTTATGGGGACTCCTCTCCCCAGCACTGGAACCCTGGGCTGGGGAGCCTCGTGCGGCACTGGGACCCCTTGCTTTTCCCTGGGGGGACCTCCACAGCCAAGATATCCCTCCGACTTTTAATGGTCACACGTAGGTAAAGGACCAGCCTATTTTGCATCTGTGCCCCTCCTACTAGTCTTGAGGTGGCTTCTGCTGTATGTCCTCAGTTGTAGGGCTGTAGTTCAGCAAGACTTCAGGCGATTCTCAGTGATGGTTGTTTTGTGGTTTAGTTGTAATTTTGATGTGATCGTGAGAGAAGGTAAGCACAGTGTTTACCTACTCCACCATCTTGACCATAAAAAACAGGTCCTGGTTTTTACAGAGTTCTCTCCTTGGTAATTTTATGTAGTCCCAGGAATGATTACATCTGGAACAAATTCATCCGAAGTACCTGTTAGTTATCTCTTGCCTGACGGTCCTACTCTGAGCTTCTCTGATGATCACCTTTTACTCTTTTAAAACCATTTCTGCAGGGAGTGTCCTTGTGCACATATCATTATATGACAAGCAAAGTCATACCTTGAATCCTCCCTAGCCTGGTGATTTTTGAATGCGTCAATTTGGAATTCTGTGGGAAAGCTGGAGGCCTTTCAAATGGAGACTTAAAGTCATTGATTGATTTAAAGTTTTTTTTGTGGTGAGATGAGAAATTGGCAGGAAGTAGGTTGTGGTTTAGGTGAGGGGCAGCCATGCAGGTGAGGGGAGGTGTGTTATAATGAAAAACAAATATGTGGTCTCTGCCCTGGTTTTTGGCACAGAGTTCCTAGAACTCTTGAATTTACTGTCTTTTGTATGCTAATGAGATGACTGTTGTGGGGAACCTAGATTGCTTGGGGAGGTGGGGAATGGCTGCCAGAAAACCTACCACTGGTTAGAGAGTCCTATCTTATAGCCCTACTCCCTGACCTCCAGGGAGGTGTTAGAGACTAGAGATTGAGTTCAATCACCAATGGCCAATGATTTAATCAATTGTGCCTATGTAATGAAATGTGCCTATGCAATGTAAAAACCCTGAAACAACAAGATTCTGAGAGCTTCTGGGTTGGTGAACACATCCACAAGCTGGAGGGCAGTGTTACTGGATGGAGATGGAATGATAGCCCCAGGCCCCTCTCCCATACCTTGCCCTATGCATCTCTTCCATTTGGCTGTTCTTGGGTTGTATCATTTATAATAAACTGGAAATAATCATAGGTAAAGTGCTTTCCTGAGTTCTATGAGTTGTTCTAGGGAATTACGAAACCTGAGGGGGTGAGTAATGGAAACCCCCAAATTTGTAATCGGCTGGGCAGAAGTTCGAGTAAACTGGACACCCCATTTATGCTGGTGTCTAAAATGGGGTCAGTGTTGTGGGGCTTAGCCCTTGACCTATGGGGTCTGCGCTAACTCTGGATAGTCAGTGGGTGTCTGAGATCTCCGGGGGCGAGGGAAGGGCTGTGCTGGTTGTTCCAGGAACACAGCCAAGGGCTTTACAGTCATTATCTTACTGAATCCTCATCAATCCTAAGGGAGAGCATTATCATTCTCATTCATAATTGAGGAAGCTGAGGCTCAGAGAGGTTAAATAACTTGCTTAATATCACACAGCTAGCAAGTGGCAGGGCCAAGAATTTCTCAGGCCTGACTCCAGTTGATTAGGGATTTGGGACAACTGCTTTATTCCCTAAGAAAGATTTCCTTTGACAGGGCAGCTTCTGTGGTGTGTGTGTGTGTGTGTGTGTGTGTGTGTGTGTGTGTGTGTGTGTCTATTGACTGCCAGTAGTTGGGTATAAGTGGAAGAATGCTTTCAATGGTTTATACACAAGGGAGATCTAATGCATTTTTAGATTTAGATTTCAGATTTAGATCTAATGCATGTAAGATTTTTCCAGTTGCTGAGTTTCTGCTTTTGGTGAACAATCATGGGGAGGCAACAACCTTTCCCAGTTTTCTAAACAGTTTTTCTGGATATGATGCATTGGGATTGCTGGGAAGACTCATTTGTACAAATCCTTGTGCCATTTAATGGCGTCATCTCCCTGCCGCCCTTCCTCCTCTCTTCTGGGTAGGGCCTCTGAATGACTTGCCTCTTCCTTTAGCAAATCTAACTGGGAGGATTTGGGGGCCTCCCTACCTCCACTCCCCCATCAGAATTGATGCAGATTCCTGGGAGAGGTGGCTTGAAACAGCCAGCTTGTCAGGGCAAAATGGAATGACTTCTCTGCCTAAGACTTAGGGTGCACTGAGGAGCGTGGTGGGGCACAGACCCATTCGCGCCCAAGCCATGAGACCCTTGAGCTCAGAAAGCACAGCACCACAGGCCTCATGGGCTCCTGCTCCTCCCCACCCTTTTTTTTTAAGGAAGGCGCAGCTCACAATGGCCCTGTGGGAACGGAACCGACAACCTTGGTGTTATTAGCACCGCACTCTAACGAACTTAGGTCACCGGTCACCCCTCCTGTTCCCTTTTTGACTAGGAGATTCGGTGTGTGTGTGTTGGGGTGGACGGTGGGGGAGGGTATCAATGCTCCATCTTGGCTGTTATGCTGTGGCAGGTCTCATGCTTGCTGATGGTGTTTTCTGCTTGCTGATGGTGTTTTCTGCCCTTGAGGTATTTTTTTCCTGCTGTACTGTGAAGAAAGGGCTAGCAGATGGGGGACTGCTCGGGAAAGTTCTGTACATTTCTACCAGGGGCTGGTGGTGGTGGTGCGGGGGAAGGGCTCAGTGCCCTGGGAAATATGACGCTTTCCCAAAGTCAAGGCTATTTACCACATATAGGATCTTACCTGATGATAGCTTGTTGCAGCAAAGCCAACTGTAAACTTCATGGGGATAATAGCAATGCCTTTCTTCTTCCAATAATTCTTCTTATTAAACTCTTCCACTTGCATTCTTCTGCTATGAAAGGAAGTTTTGTCCAGACATTCGTTCCAACATCTTATCAGGGGCTCAGGGCTGAACGCTTGTTTGTAGATGGTTTTATCAACAGTTTTGTACATGTTTTTCTCCCTAATCTGAAATGGGTAGAAAATTGAGTCAGTAGTTATGGGAAGACAGAAACTGACTGCAAAATTGAGATTTGACAAGCCTCCCCATTACAGTACAAATGTTAGTGGGGAGAAGACAGGATCTTTTTCCTTTTTCTTTTAACCACGTGTGTGCTTTTGCAAAAATAATGGAGGTCATTTTTCATCTCTTCTTCAAAACATCAATCAGGGTCTCTCCCTACTGGAAGTGGAGGGTAGTAGTAGTGACCGGTCTCTGGGGAGAAGTAGAATCGAGGAGCCATGGGAGGCAGAGTTGTTCCCCACCCCCACAAGATTCAGAGATGGAGCAGACTTGGCAGATAGCATGTAAAAGCAAGGATTTATTGTCATAACAGAAGATTTGTTCTGCTAGAGAAGAACAGCACTGCAGCTAATGACAAATAGCAGATCTTCTCTAAGCCTTCCAGTTGCCTTTAGAATGTGTGGTCAAATCTTTTTAAAAATGTATTTGAATATGTGTCTTATGTCCTGGAAGCCTGCAACACTTGACAAAGAAGGAGAACCTACTGAGATATGCTTAGGAGTTTTTCATTATGCCCATCTTATTCTAATAACAAATACAATAATTACTATTATCAGTAGCAGCATTGGAATAATACTATCCCATTTATAAAAACAAATATTTTAACAACTGCTACTTCATTTGATTCTTGCAGGAACTCTGTGAGGTATGTCATAATTGTCCTCATTTTATCGATAAGGAAACTGAGCTGCAAAGCATTTGCCTCTCCTTGTTCAAGCTGTTCTCCCTGCCTTGATTACCTTTCCATTAGACAATGCCTATCCTTCTTTAAGGCCTATCTTAAGTGCCATCTTCTCCAGAAAGTTCTTCCTGACTTCCCTCCCTCCAAGCCAATGTGATGTCGTCCTCCTTTGTGCCCATAGACACTTGATGTGACTTCTCTTAGTACAACTACTGCCTTCCTTATGCTATATTTAGGTGTTCCCTTGTGTATAGGAAGTACCCTGACAAGCACAAATCACAAGGAATTTAGGGACAAAGGGGCTCAAAGGACAATACATAGAGAGTCCTTGCTGGAGCAGAGGGTCTGTATTGAGGAAACAGGATAGAAGTGTAAAAAGTCGGCTGGGGTCTGATTGGAATGTATGAGGAGCAGAAAGGTGTTATCAACAACTATCTAAATTGCCAGTGGCTACCTCTTTCTGGCCTATAACTACTGTGCACCTTCTAGGATATTGCACAAAATAATATTTTTGGATGGTATTCTTTTGGCAGTATCTCTCAAAAGTTTTCAAGTGCACCAGCAATTTCACTCTGTAAATTTATCCTGAAGGTATACACAATAGTGCAAAGATATACCCTTGGTACATCTGTACAAAGATGTTTATTGTACCATCATTGTAGTAGCCTAAATGAGTAACAACCTGAATGTGTATCAACAGTGGAGTGGCTAAATAAGTTACGGCACATCCATATTACATAGTGCTGTTCAGTTATGAAAAAGAATGAAGTAAATCATTCTATTGACACAGGAAGATGGCCACGGCCTATTGTCAAGTACAGAAAGTAAGTTGCAGAATAATGTGTTTATTATGGTTCCATTTCAGTAAATAACTGTATTGTGTAAACATACACCAATGTTTATGTAAACATACACCAATGTTTATGTATGTGTGTATGAGCACAGATAGGTGGATACACTTAGAGAAAGGGCCAGAAAAATAAACATGGAACTGTTAACCGTGGTTATCCTCAACCAATAGGGATGAGGGGATTAAAAAAGGGACATTCACTTTTTACTTTAATCACTTCAGTGGGGTTTGAATTTTAAAAAGACTAATTATTTTTGTACAAATTTAAAAAAGAAAGAAAGAAATCTTTGCACAAGGAAGGTGGAAAGTAAGGGGAGGGAGATGAGTTCTTTTAGGTAGTGCTGAATTTATCTTGAATCCTGAGCTGGAGCTAATTTGAGTGGTTCTTGGAGGGTATTTCCCTGGGTAGCTCGTTCTCCACCTTGTCTGATTCTTTAGCAACTTCGGTTGTGACCTTGATTAGCTTACCTTTTCTGGCAGAAGGCCACATTTGGCTGCCACAGCTGTGATGCAGGATTCTGTTATCAGGGTTCCTTGTGGGAAGCCAAATCCACGAAAGGCTGTATTGGATGGTAAATTTGTCATGCATGCACGGCCTCGGAACCTGAGGTTTTGGATTTTATATGCATTTTCCAGCCTTAGTACAAGAAATTCTATAACCTAAAGTAAAAAGAGATATTCACATATATTGGACAACACCTTTTTTGCTTTTCTCTAAAAGTCAAGTACAGAGTTGAGCAGCTTGTGGAACTTGGTAAGTTCTTAAGGAAACATTCTACATTCTATTCATGATCAAGGACACCGGTTTCTGATGCACATACCTGCTCTGATTCGTCCAGTGTGCACCCTCCGTTAATGAAGCACTCAATGTCTAGAGCTTTGATTCGCCCGTTGTTCATGAATCCCACCTGTCATCAAATGATGGACGTTTTATGATATGTGTAAAATTTACATGCCAAGTTGGAACCACAGCCCATCTCCACTACTGGGGGGACGGAATAAAGACAGACTCTGCTCTCGTTTGCTTGGGAGTGTCCCACACCTGGCTAGTCCCTTATTTTACAGTGCTTGGTTGACAAAGATCTCCTCTGACCTGAATGTTGCTGAGCCTTTTCCTTTCAACATGTAATTTTCTGGCTTCGCAGTCAGTATGGAATTCTAAAGTCCTTGATTATCTTCTGACATATAATTACGTCCCTCTTTTCCCCTTATTCTTGGAAGACTCCCCGTCACTTTTTACTGGTCTTACTTCTAATTTAGTTTGTGGTAAAGCTCTGGCATTCCAAAGTGCATTGGAATACATCACAGTGCGTCCTTACACGAAAGCCAAGGAGCGGAATGGCCCTGGGGGGGACGGTTCTCATGAGACTGCGCTGGTGAAGCGCTTTATACTTGGTTATGGATTTAACAAATGTGAACTAGTGCTGCTCTTCTTATTGGGACTCACGGAAGGCACCTTATATTTTTCTGAAGTTGCCACATGCCTTCCACCCACCTAGACCAGTTTGTCTGTATAGCCCAGACTGAAAAGAAAAATTTCCACTCCCTGTTGTAGTTCTACCAAAAAAGGATTGGCTCTGGTCCTTTGCCTTTCTGAAAACGGGGATAAATACAACTGATGTAACCGTACAACTATATGGTTATCATCATCTACTCCAAAGGAAAGGTTGGATAATAAATCAGAGCAGTTAGGACATGTAGGAAAATCCACAAATTCAGAATTTATGGTAATTTTGACAAATGCTAGGCTGAAGTTTACCTTTGACTTTTCATGAAAAAAGGATTGCTAAGCAAAGGTAGCAGAGAGAATTCTTAAACTGTTTAAAATAACTTTTTCAAGAATTTTGGAAGAACCTATTCACACAGAAACATCTATTATGCTATTTTGGTTCTAATCTAATATGCTAAATGTTTCTGAATAACCAAGCAAAACTTTGTTAGCTATGTTTGAATAAGGATCTACACATACATATATATACACACATATTATTATATTGGAAGTAAAATTATGTTTCTTTGAAAATAAAATTTGGATTTTTCCAAGAAGTCTGATTACTTTCCCTCTTTTTAATTATATTTTATATTACTATAATTACCAAAATATTTACACTCTAGAATCTTCTTAATAAGTGTGAATCTAAAATAGTCTCATAACTATAATATAAATAAAGCCTGATTTGTAATCTAGGTCAAAACCAAAGAATGCAACAACCACCATAACACCAATTGCCACAGTCCCAGAGTGTTCCTCTACATTGCTCTTGGTACTAGGAGATAATAATACTGTGAGTACAAATTTCTGTGCATTCGAAGGCAAATAAAAAGTTTAATGCCACCTAGGGTTCATTCCTCTCTAATTAAAAAAAAATACTAATGCCAATGGAAGATATAAAATTTTGCTGTAGTATGGAAAGCTGTGGCTTTAGTAACACAGGGAACATATCAATTTAGTAATACAAGGCAATGACAAAAGCAGATAGAAAATCTAGCTATATGTATGCTATAAGCAAGTCCAAAATAAATCATATATGATAGGAAAATATTACATTAGAACTATCCCAACAACTCAGTCACAAATTTTAAAAGTAGTATTATTGTTTGATTTTAGAATTTAGCAAAATCAAAATAATAGAAAAGACTAAAACCATTCAAATAAAATAAGGTATTTTAATAATTTCATCTTTAATACTCACTTTATATTTTCCAAATAGTGGGTGTCTTCCCCCAGTTATTAACATATCATCTTCACGATCAAGAACAAGACGAATGGGATGACCAGTTCTAAAAAAAAACAAATCTTACATTATCCACCCAACACACTCATCCATCCATCCTCCCATCCATCCATCTACTCATGTAGCATCCATTCACCTGTTTATCCATGTCCTCATTTAACTATCTAACCAACCATCTGTCTGTCTACCTTTCTACCCCTCTAACCCCCATCCATTTCCCCAGCCATTTATCCAACTATTCATTAACCATCATTGCTTATATATTCATTGAGTGCATACAATGCTAGGCATTGATCTGAATTAATGTATGACAAAATTGCTAAATTACTGTTGTCTCTGTGGTCTATAATTCAGTAGTTGGAGATCTAGCTAAAGTGGTTAATGTCACATGCCAGTTAACTTGTGTTGTTATGGCTTCAAATTTGACCCTCACCCAGATCTAGTCATTTTGCATATCCCACCACCAGTTACAAAGGAAAAAGAATGTGAACAGATAAATGCAAACTTAAGAACAAAACTGCAAAAACAAGGCCAACACTTGTCTTAGGACATCTAGGTTAGCATCTTCATTTTCACCCATGATTGCTACTATGTTGGCCAAGTTGGGCCCTTAGATAGCTAGGAGCTGCAGCTTTTCTATCTCTAGGGCACATGTTCCCAGACTTTGGAGTGCAGAAGAATCATCTGGAATGCTGGTGAAAAATGCAGATTCCTGAGCCTCAACACTAAGTCCCTGATTTGACAGGTTGAGGAGGGGCCCTAGAATTTACATTTTTCTCAGCGATTCTGATGCAGGTGTCTTCAGATACACATTGAAAACCACAATTCCAGCACAGGGTTTCCTGGTCTTCTTTAATGGTGGGGACCACCTGGAGCATCAGTTAAATGTACAGTTTCTGGGTTCATGCCCTGGTGATTTTCATTCTATGGGTCTGGTATGTGAAAGCAGGACTATCGATGAACCCAGAAAACTTGTTCTCAGCAGTTTGGGAACACTGCTCTGGGGACCACTTATTGCGTGGCAGGTGTGTGAGATGGCAGGCTGTAGGTTAAGACACGGATTCCCACACTTGGCTGTACAATGGAACCATTGGGGAAGTTTTAAAGTATGCTGATGGTTGGGTCAGTATGGGGCAGTCTAGGCCGTGGGCTGTAAATCCTCCCCAGGAGATTCTAATGTGCAGTCATGTTTGAGAAGTCTTAAAGCCACAGAGCCTGATGGGAATATGAACTGATTTTTTCTTGCTGGGTGTCTGGTGGGTGTGAATAGAGAAAGGTTCATTATGGAAAGAATTGGAGATAGGATTCAGATCCTGTCTTTACCTACCTATCATTGTGGAAGGAGACACATATCTAAGTGCCTTGGGACCTAGCTCTGAACTACACAAAATTTGTAAAAGGAAGCAGGACCTTAGAACTTTGCAGGCTGATGGGGGTTCTGAAAAAGTACCAAAGAAATAGCCATAGAAAATGAAGAAGGAACAGAAAAGCCAGGACCATGCCAGCATGAACAGCCAAGGAGTGAACCTCTGGGTTGAGGTTAGCCGGAAAGCTCTCTTTGAGGACATCATTGAGCACACATTGCAGAACCAGCCCTTCCCAGGGGCAGGGAGGCAGGGGGTAGGAAGGAAAAGTGGGGGAGCAGACAGTAGGTGACAGTAGGAAGGAAAAGCGGGGGAGCAGTCTCCCCCATGACACTCCATTGCGCAGGTAACTTGCCGCACCCCTAAATGGGTCACCTTTCCTAAAGCTCAGGGACAGAACAGCCTCAGCTCTGGAGGTGTTCAACAAATAACACCACTTTTCTTTTTTATAGCAAATTAGCCTGTTCAAAGTCCTATCTATATGTGACTTTTCTAATAACTCTAAGAGTGTGGGTATTATATTTACAATTATAAAGAAAAAGAGACAGGAGGCTGAGTTGCCCAAAGGCACACAGATGGTTATGACAGCAGTCCAAGTGACTCTCAGACTGTGACGGATTTGCCCTCAGTTCTGTACATTTTACATCCTCGTGCATCCCCAAGCACACTTACTTGATAGCGCCTACCGCTGCAATAGCCCCGAGTACAGCAGGTCTTCCTACCTTCCCGCCAAAACCTCCACCCACTCGTTTTACATGACAGGTGATCCTGTTGATGGGGATGTTTAAAGTAGAAGACACTGTTTTCTGTAAAAGTTAGATATTGGGAAAGTTTTACAGAGTGAAACAGCAAAGAAGACTTTTGTTTCCTAAAGTACAACATCACAGCAAAATTCATCCACATCTACTGCCAGTGAAAAGAAGACCAAGATAGTCTGAAATGTGTCTTGCGTGAATTCATAAATGTGTGAATTCATAAGCATGGGTCATTGTCACAGAACGGCCTTTCCAGCAGAAAAATGGTATTTTGCCAGAAGGGAAACTGTCAACATCCTGGAGTCCTGTCAGAAGCTGGAATCCCAGCCAAATGCCTAGACCTAATGTCCCAACAAGGTGAAAAACAGCAAACTCGTGACAACCTACTAAAGAAGATATATTTGCAGCTGAAACCTGGAGCACTTCATGACTGGGGAGGTGAGCATGTGCTCTAAAGTGACATGTTTACTCCAAAGGTTATCTGTAACGATAATCTCAGAGAAAAATCAAGTACAGAAACAACTTAGTGTTGTCATCCAATCACAGAGTTCGTTTAAGCATGGTGCAAATGAATGTAGTCTCGAAATCTCAAGTGACTGTGGCTGTTCTTTTATTTACTTGACAAGACCAGAAAAAAATAAATGGGTTCTGGAGTTTTAGCTCTTTATTGATGTCCAATACTTGGATTCTAAGTTTCTGCAGGTAAATGACTGCCCACTGTAAGGCTGTGGTGCTTGACGGCCATGATGGACTTAGGAAGTTGCTGAGTTGGGGCAATTCTGGACCTCACCTGCACGTGGGCTGGATCCTGCGTTGACACATAAATGTCCAGTTCTTTGTCCTCTGTCTTTGGAATAACAAGCACTGTTTGTGTTTCCATGTAAAAGTGTTCCTGTCCTCCAACATGGACTTCTCCTGTTAAGTGCAAGCACAGGGAAGTTCTAGAAGGTGTGTGCTGGTTGGAAACCGCCATTTGGGGAAATTCAAAAGCAAGTTAAGATGTAGACTGGCCAGTCTGGATTTGTCCTGACCAAGGGACAGATGGATGTGGCATTTGTCCTATAGCAACTGAGGGCAGTCTGTTTCAGAGACTGCAGTTCTGGATAACTGTAAGTGTTTCAACTTACACTTTCAACTGACAGTTGAAAGTTCTGTTCCTCACTCTGCCCTTGACTTATCAAAATTGTAGGAGTTTTTCTTCTATTTATTCAGTTGCCCCCTACCTCCAACCCCCAAAGTCTCTCTCTCCCTGTCATCTTTAGAAAGAAAAGCTAAAAGAGAAATTTTGCAAAATACCAAGACTTTAGAGGATGGATTTTCTGAGAGGAAATCATATGCTCACAATACCTGTTTCAGAATAGAATCCTGCAAATATTCTATCAAATATCCTGAGTCTCTTACCTTCAACAACTTGATCGACTTTTTCAAATGCCTCCTCAATGTTTCCTTGTTCCAGTTTTTTTTCAGGGCATAAGAATGAGTTGTGTTTTATGGCATCCTGAATGACAGCAAAACAACCCCACGAAAGTCAATTCTTTTTATTTTTTCTTCTACCAACAGTTTTTTTTCAATCAAAGCCTGCAAACTCCTGAAAATCTACTAGGACACATGAAAGGAGTCATGCAAGCATGGGAATACTAGAGTAGTGGACTCACTGCAGAGACGGGATGTCAGAGAGAATTTCTTCTAGATTTCAGAGGAAACCAATAAGGATTAGAGAAATGCTAAGGATTGAGATCTGGAGACACTAGGATGGTCCAGGTAATAACTACTCATTTCTCGTTTTCAATGTGCTTCTCCAGGGAACAGGTGATAAGTCCAAATGCAGTATGGGTGAGGCTCTGGGCCCTCCATTTATACCCTCTCCTTGAAGAAAAATACTTAGGTAGTTCACATACGAGAACCTCTAAGGCAGGGATCTGAAAGAACTGAGGCTCTATTGAAGAAGAAGACTCAAGTCCTAATATATCTCTGGGCAAGAAAGCCCGATAGAAACTGTAGGAAGTTTGTTCATTTCTTTGACTATTTGGCATATCCCACATGGGCTTTCTAGCTCTTTGTTCTATGTTTTCTTTCTGATATTAACGTGAACTGACTCACACAGGAGGACTGGGAGCCATCTCATTCTATCTCATTCTGAGGTGTGGTAGATCGACCTACTGACAGGCTACCCTTGCTTTCCTTCAGACTCAAGCTGGTTTCCCATACTTGAGAAGAGCACCTGTCTTCTGCATTCTTACTCTCCAATAGCTTTAAAGGCATCGCCTTTCTTGCTAATGATGATAATGAGAGTAGCTAATATTTGAGTGCTTGCTTTGTGTCAAGCACTGTACAACATACAGTGTATTTACATGCATTTTCTCATAAATTCTATTATGATCTCCATTTTCCAGATGAAGAAACTGGGCTTAGAGAAGTTATAACTTTCTCAAAGTCATGCTTTCAAGCTCAGGCTTAGTTTTCAGAAACATTTTACCTAACAACGAATACTTGATTTCTCAAAGCAGCAGAAAAGGAACAATACAGTAACAATTTTCATTTTCTGCTATACCAAGCTCTCAATAAGTCACCCTAGGACATGTGGACGTAGGTTTATTGCCATGCTGCAATATGTCATAAAATAATATAATGTTATTATAATATATGCCATATTTATTGAGCACTAACTACGCCAGGCACTATTCTAAGTGCTTTACTCATTTAATCTTAGGGCAACCTGATGAGGTAGGTATTATTATATATTATTATATAAAACCCCTGCTTTACAGATGAGGAAACAATGGCACAGAGAAGTCAAGTAATTTGTCTAAGGTCACACAGTTAATAATTAGTTTGACTAGGATTCAAACCTGGAAGTTTAGTTCTAGAACCTATACTTTTAATCACTATTTTACACTGCCTCTTACATATGCATAGTCATATAAATGAATGAATGCATGGATTTATAAGTATTGGTATATATGACTATTTTGTTACCTACTTTTGTTCATAAAAGAATTTTTTTGCTGACTCTGGACAGTCCAATTCTGTGGGAATTCTAGATCTCTAACCATTCTGAGACCCAGGATATTTCATGGGGTGTGTCCTCTGGGTGTGACATTTTCCCCTTGAGGAAATGGGATTAGAGTTGAAATTTTCAAAACCCGTATTAGGATCTTAGTACAACCCTAGGAAGGGGAGGAGCCAAGAAAGGTGGCACAATGGGAATTAGAATTAGAGTTGATTTGACCTTTTAAACATTTTGAATATTGAGCAAGTTATACCTTTTAGGCACATTTTTAAAATGTTTAAATGGCTCACTAGGGCCTTTGAAAAACTTTTATTTTCTGTCACAAGTACACAAGTAAGTAAGCTTTCCCAAATTCAGTTACTCTGAACTTGTCCTTCATTGAATTAGAACCTGTAAACCCCAGTCCACATTGGATTTTTCTATTCTAACTTCATTATTTTTGCTGAAAATAGCATTTGCATTCCATTGTCTAGATCCAGAAATGAGAGTGAAATTTGTGTGAATTCCATCATGAAAGTCCCACTGATTTTGAGCTCCACCTTGAAAACATGATTGTTCCCAATATCCAGTCATATCATTTCCCTTAAGTCACAGAGTCCCTGATTGTTAGTGTATACCTGGCCACCTAGAAAATCTGTTTCCCAGCTTCCTGTAAATATGGCATGTGACTAGGTTCTTACCAATAAGATGTAGGAAGGTGTGTGCAACTTCTTGGAGTGCCCTTAAAGGGAGGGCTATGCCCTTCTTCCTCACCTCACTGTCTCTACTGTGTGGAATGTGGACTTAATGGCCAGAGCTTTAGTAGCCATTGTGGGCCAAAGTGTGACCTGGAGAATGGGAACCATGCATGATGAGAAATTCGATATAAGTAATCCAGATCCCTGACGGATAGAACCCCATATAAGCTCTGGAGTGACCATATCTAGACCTTTAGAATGTAAGAGAGAAAGAAATTTATATCATTATTTTTTTTCCTGTTTCTTGGAGCCAAAGCTAATTTCAGTTCATAAAAATAATATCTTCCAGAGAAAGCTGATTTTTTCAGAGCAAGCCAGTGACAAGAAAAATGTTCGAGCCCTGAATTAGTCTTGCATTAAGATATTTACATTACAAAAGTACTTTAAATTCTACAACTTTAAAGGAAAGACTGGGTAGCTCTGCTTACCTCGATGGTGAAGATTACAGGCTCCAGATCTTCATAGGTGATTTTTATCATTTTAATCGCTCGCTTCGCCTGTACGTCTGTCTCTGCAACCACAGCACAGATGATCTGGCCCACGCAGAGTACCTGCAGAGAGTGCATGCATGAAGCAGGTAGAAAATTCTGGATAGGACTGGACTTAGCTCAACCTTAAGTGGCTGGTGTCTTACTAGTGGCTGAGCCATAATAACCACATTGGAGTCACTCAACTGCATGTGCTTGGCTAAAAATCGTTTTTCTAAATTTTAATTTAATAATTTAAATAACACAGGAAGTTTTATTGGTCATTTTACTCCAGTGAATGTGAATCCTAGAGTGGATGTGAGATTGGCTGTGACCTGAAACTACTATGTCCTATGTCAAGCTTGGTTTACATATGTCATCTTCATGGTGTCATTTTAAAGTTTAAAGATAAAAAAAATATTTTTTGTAAAACTTGTTCTAACTCTCAATTCATGTGTTGAGCCCTAACCCCCAAGGCAACTATATTTTGAGATAGGGCCTTGAAAGAGGTGATTAAGGTTAAGTGAGGTTGTAAGGATGGAGCTCTAATCCAATCAGACTGATGTCCTTGTAAGAAAAAGAAGAGACACTAGGGAGGCTCACACACAGAGAAAAGGCCATGTGAGGACACAGGAAGAAGATGTCTGTCTGCAAGCCAGGAAGAGAGACTTTAGGAGAAACCAAACCTGTCAATACCTTGGTCTTGGACTTTCTAGCCTCCAGAACTATGAAAAAATAAATGTCTGTTTTTATAAGCCACTCAGTCTGTGGCATTTTGTTATATTAGCCTGAGCAGATAATATAGCTCCTAAATGACAACCAACCTCTTTATCTGGAATTCAACCAAAAGAACAGTGATTCATTCCACAGCTGGAGGAGAAACACTCCATTTGGGACTCATTGAAATGTAACAACAATAGCTAATGCTCACGTGCCAAGCACTGTTGTAAGTACTTCACATGTATTCACTCATTTAAATCTCACAACAACACAGCGAGGTAGGGGCTATGATTATTTCCGTTTTAAATGTGCTGACACCCAAGGACACACAGCTAGTGAGTGGCAGGGCTGGAACATGAACTAAGGTAGCCTCGCTCCAAAAGCAATTGCTCAGTGAATGGTTGTAGAATTGAATTAAAAGATGGCAAGAGCAACTTTATTAAAAATGGACTATGTGAGGTAGGTGGGAGGTGGGGGTGTCGGTGGATAGGGAGGGAGTCTGGTGTAAATATTATAACAGGGAATGGGGTTTTTTTGTATTCTCATCTCTAGATCTTTCTGGGATATTCTTTTTTGATACAGGTCAGTTCTGGCATTTATTCTTCAGATAAATTGATTCAAGAGCACACAGTGGGAAAACTAGGATTTGTTGTTTTTCTGGAATAAGTTTCTTTTTTATTGTGCTATTTCCTGACTCCAGAAGAGTAGGTCTGTCTGAATAAAGACATTAGGTAGAAAGAAGCTAGAAGAACTGGTACTTCTACCCCTGGTGGCAGAGAGGGCTGGGAGGCAATCGGAAGCTGGCTGGAGGTGGTACCTGGTGATTATCTGCACAAAGTCACCTGGGAAGGCATATTCCATACCTCATCTACAGGCAACAATTTGTCATCTTCAGCACCATTGGTGCCTGGAATGTCTTTAGCTGTTATCACATCAAGCACCCCGGGTAGTTCAAGGGCCTCAGACAAATCAATTGATCTGAAAAAAAGGAAATATTTAAGTAGAAATCAGCAAGCTTTGAGGGCCCCAAATCTGAGGGAGGGATAGAATATGGTTAAAAATCAAAATATGTAACAACTGGTTAAGCCCTGACCAATCAGAGCTGGCATGCCATAGGTAGGGTCCAGGAGGCCCCCTGCTGGGCCAGGAGGGTAACACTTAGCTGCTGGGAGGGGAGCTGAAGGAGGGACCAGAGTGGCAGTGGCAAGGGATGTCCTTAGGAAGCTTAGGACAGTGGCCATTTACCATTCAGTAAGGAAGTATTTCAGTATCACCAGCTGAATATCAGCTCTACTCAGAGTTATTCCTTTGAGCCCTGCCTCAGGCTACAGCAGGGAGTTGAGGTGCTGTGAGGTTAGAATGGAACCAAGGGGCCTATAACTATGATTTGTGTTCTTTCTTTCATGATGGTCATTTCCGGATACTCTCCCTTCCTCCTCCTGGGGCTGGTGGATTTTTCTTTATTCTTTCCACGTTAGGTTCTTTGGGTTTAGGACATTGCAGGAGAATAGGCACATTCCTCCAAGGGAATCCCCACATGTGCTCTTAAAAGTCTTTTTGAAAACTTTTCTTTTACTTACATGATTTTTGCATGGGCTCTGGTACTGGTCACCAATGCCATGAAAAGTTCTTTATCCACCCTGGGGATGTCATCACAAAACATGGCTTCACCTGTGGCATGTTTAAGACCTGATACGTGCATGATGGGACGTCCAACTGAATCTTGGAGGGGTTGGTGAGAATCTACACTCTGTAGGGGAATACAAGAGTTAACCTGGAAAATTTAATCTTCAGAAGTGGCCTGGCCAATTACCAACACTGCTGATTAAGGATTGAGAAATGAGACAGTCATCCTCGGGCAACAAATACTGGAGTGGGTCAGATGATGAGTGTTGCAACTTAATGATGTAACTAGACTGGGACATAGTCATTTGAGTTATGTGGCAATACCATAGACACGGCCAAGTTTTTGGCAAAATTTTGAAGTAGGTAAAGGGATACCCTGGCTTCTCCTTTTGGCATCTTCTTTTCCTAAGTGGTGCTCTTGTACCCCTTTCTTCTGGAATTCAGAGGGTCTCCCTGTCCTGCTTTTGTACCTTTCCAGTAATCACCTGTTTACATTAAAGTGATTATGATGATGAGGGCTACAGTGATATAATTCCCGAGAGTGGGGGACCAAAATCTATGTTGATAGCCTGCTTATTGAGTAGGATCTCTGGTGGGGGAGGAAGTAGCAAATGGCAATGGAGTCCATTCAGATCCAGACTAAGGAGACTTGGCTGCCCTTTTAAGGGCATAAAGACATCACTGGGAGTATAAGGAAATGGAGAAAATGTTTACTCTGGAACTCTTCTCAAGGAAGATCTGTGTGTCGTGTGTGTGTGTGTGTGTGTGTGTGTGTGTGTATGGAGATGGGGTGGTAGGAGAGGTTGTGCTCTAGCCATAAGAATAGATACTTTCTAAGTTGTATTTCAAGAAGGGTGAGTTCAGTTGTTTGTAGGGCTCTTGTTTTCCTGACTGGAGGTTAAACATTTGTCATCAGGGATGGAGGCTGAACTTTGCTACTCTCCTGCTCTGTCCTTCCCCCACAGCGGGCTCAGCTGCTCTTCAAACAAATGCCCAAAGAGCACCAGTTTGCTAGTTTGAAGAGACTATCAATTTTTAGTCAGTCTGTCAAACCACTCTAGGTTGGTTCAGGTTTGAGTATATCTAGCGGTAGCTCAGGCCTGATCGTAGAGCCAGCATCTCCCTGACGTACCCTAAACAAAGGGCCAACATGCTAGCGAAAGCTGCAGAGTCAGATCTAAAAATCTCAGCTCTGAAGTGCTTTCTTGTTCACACAGCTATCGCTTATCTCTTAGTTTCTAAGTTTCCGTTAAATTAAACTTACTGACCTGGTACCTTTGGACTCCCTGGGGTACTGTGACCGGGAAATCTTCTAGAGCACTTAGGTCTGAAATTTCAGGATAATGAAGGCAGTCCTGAGAGAGGATTCAAAACAATAAAGGTAAACTGATTAGTCTGTGATTAAGCTGGGCTTTGATTTATGTGAAAACGACTTGGCTAACGTATCCACGAAACTGCAAGGCCCGGGTAGACTGGATAACCAGAATCCACATCACCTCCCAGGATTCCATTTTTTTAAAGAAAGTTTATTGCCCTCCTTCCCTTTGTACATAATGACGAACTGGACTGACTGGTTTGAATCTGATCCTCAGTCACCTGGAGAAGGGAGAGGCCTATTACTGAGCTGGCTGGCAGACAGGTGGAGAAGCAAGAAAACTTGGGGCTGGATAAGCCATCTCAGAATGAGCTGGAGTTCACTGTACACAAAAGAGTCCAAATCCTGATTATTTTTCTCATCCACCCAGCTTTTCTGGGAGGGCAGTAAAATTGGGAAGGCTCTCTGTGTGTCACTGAAACACATCAAGTATCTTGATTCAGAAATTAAGTAGCAGCAAGGATTATCCTGGTGAATGTGGTTGGTGAGGGTCTTCATCTGAGTAAATGAAAATCAGGCACTTTAGTAGCCCTGGACTTTGGGGTGGGGTGTGGGAAGCAAGGGGTACAAGGTAAGGCCAGAGTTATAATCATGGTCAGGAAAGGGGAGAGGGAGAAAAAGAGAGAGGGAGAGAGAGATTTGTTTTACTCAACTTACTTCAGAGTTTATACTCAGGAAATCCTGAAAGAAGCTACTTATATATTAGCATACAAATAAGTTTTAGTATTTTTGAAAAATAAAATTTTATTTTACATTTTATATTGAAATTGAAATTTGGCTGCCTGAGGGCAAGAGGGCCAGAGGGTACTTTTTGGGGTGATGGAAGTGCTCTGTATTTTGTTTGTGGTGGTAGCTACATGGGTTTACACATTTGTCAAAACTCACTGAATTTAAGTAAGGTGCATTTGCTTATATGCAAATGTACTTCAATAAAGTTGATTTTAAAAGGAAAAAAATTGCACATCAGAGGCAGGGCATGCAGTAGACATCTGTGAACTGAAGACAGTCTGGCATCCTAAGCCGCATGAATCCTGGAAGGAGGGATCCTGGAAGGAAGGATGGCTGGGAACTGACAAGGCCTGACCCAGAACAGGTGACAGATAATGGCACAGGTCGCCCACACAGACAGTTTGCAAAAGTAGTGGGAAAGCTGGGAGCTATGGCTGCAATGATCACGTACAAGCCAGAGCACTTACAGGCACAGAGAACAGCTTCACTAGCTTCTTCAGTTCCTGCAGAACTTCTAGGTAGAATTTGAAGAGGAAGCTGACCACCAGAGTCCT